>NW_027361716.1:3227500-4585000 GCF_039654945.1 Dendrobates tinctorius
TCCCTGCTGGAATCGGCGTGCCTCTAATGCGGTAGGACTCCTGAATAGTCAAACGAATCCATCTTGCTATGGTCGATATTGAGGCGAGTCCCTTCCTGCGCCCTTTGGGGAGCACGAACCGCATGTCCGTCTGACGAAAGGGTGCCGTCCGCGACACGTACCTCCGGAGGGCTCTTACCAGGTCTAACGTGTGAAGAGCCTTTTCCACATGGTGCACCGGTGCTGGACAAAATGAAGGCAAAACAACATCTTCATTAACGTGAAAAGAGGACACTGCTTTCGGCAGAAAAGGAGGGGCTGGTCTGAGGACCACCTTATCCTTATGGAAAGTGAGGAACGGAGCTCGGCAGGATAGAAACGCCAGCTCTGAAACCCGCCTGATGGAAGTGATGGCCACTAGGAACACCACTTTCCAAGAAAAGGTACCTCAAAGAGATCTCCTGAAGCGGTTCAAATGGAGCTTCCTGCAGAACACTTAGGACCATGTTAAGATCCCAGGCGTCCATATGTGCCTTATAGGGAGGTACCAAGTGGGAGACTCCCTGAATGAAAAGTCTTCACCTGCAAATTGGTAGCAATTCTGCGCTGGAACAGGACGGATAAGGCCGATATTTGTCTCCTGAGGGAACTTGGGGCAAAGCCCGAGTCTAAGCCCGACTGGAGAGAAGCCAAGATGTCGGGGATCGAGAATCTCAGCGGAGAAACACTGCGGCCTCGACACCAAGCAAATAACACCTTCCAGGTGCAGTGGTAAATTCATGCTGAAGCAGGCTTCCGGGTGCTAATCATTGTAGCGACCACCTCGCTCCCGAACCCTGCCTGGGTTAGAATCCAAGATTCAACGGCCATGCCGTCAAACACAGGGTCCCTGAGTTCGGGTGGCAAATCGGCCCTTGAGACAGTAGATCTGGGCGCTCTGGCAGGCGCCAAGGAACGTTGGCGAGCAGCTGCATTAGATCTGCGTACCACGCTCGACGGGGCCAGCAGAATCGCCGGCACCCCTTCCGTCTTGATCATTTTGATGACTCTCGGCAGTGGGGGAAATAGATATGGGAGGCGAAACTGGTTCCGTGGCAGAACCAACGCGTCCACCGCGAATGCCTGCAGGTCCCTGGCCCGAGCGACATATGTGGGCAACTTGGCATTCACTCTGGAAGCCATCAGGTCCACATCCGGAGCTCCCCACAGTTGACAAATCTGCTGAAAAACTTCGAGATGTAGAGACCACTCTCCGGATGCAAGACCCTGCCGGCTGAGAAAGTCTGCCGCCCAATTTTCCACGCCCGGGATGTGGACAGCCGAAATCACAGAGTGGTTTGCTTCGGCCCACTGAAGAACGTGCCCCACCTCGTGCATGGTTGCTCTGCTGCGGGTGCCCCCTTGATGATCTATGTAAGCAACCACCGTGGTGTTAACCGATTGAATCCGGACAGGGCGGCCTGCTAGAAAGTGATGAAACTTCTGCAGAGCCAGCCGAATTGCTCGTATCTCCAATAAGTTGATCGGGAGGCGTGTCTCCTGTGGCGACCACCGATCCTGGATTGTGTAGTGGCAAAAACACCGCTCCCCAACCGAGGAGACTGGCGTCAGTTGTCATTACGAGCCAATGACCTGGGGGAAAGGTTTCACCTGGGCCAGAGAAGAACTGGTTATCCACCATCCGAGCGACTGCCTGATTTGAGAGGACAGTCGGCACTGCCAGTAGAGCTTGACAGGATTCTTGTCCCAGGCTGACAAGAGGGCGAAGATGGAACTAGGCGAAAGGCATCGCTTGCATTGCTGCCACCATTTTCCCTAGAATCCTCATCCCGGATTGGATGGTATGAGGGACTGGTTGTCGAAGTGTCCCGACTTCCTGCCGGAGAGCTAGCGCCATTTCCTGAGGGAGAATTACCAACCCTCAGCAAGTGTCGAAGATCATGCCTAGGAAGGAGATCTTCTGAGCTGGCACAAGGGATGACTTCTTTGCATTGACCAACCATCCTAAGCGGGCAAGAGTATCCAGCGTGATGTTGACATTTTCTTCACATGTCCGTATAGCCCGGCCCTCGACCAAGAGGTCGTCCAGATAAGGCAAGACTACTATGCCTCGAGAATGCAGCGTGGCCATGACAACTGCCATAACCTTTGTGAACACTCCGGGAGCTGTGGCTAGCCCGAAGGGTAGCGCTACGAAACTGAAAATGTTGATCGCTGATCGCGAAGCGTAGAAGCCTCTGATGAGGAGGAAAAATGGGAATATGCAGATATGCGTCCTGGATGTCTATTGAGGCCAAGTATTCTCACTGCTCCATGGCCGATATGACTGAATGGAGAGATTCCATCCGGAAATGTCTGATCCTGATGAATTTGTTCAGAAGCTTCAGGTCCAAAACAGGCCTGACAGACCCGTCCTTTTTGGGAACCACAAAAAAGGTTGGAATAGAACCCCTGAGCTCTTTCGTGTTCTGGCACTAGAACAATGACTCCGTTGTGCTGGAGCGATGTGATGGCTCCCAATAGAGCCCTTGCCTGGGTATCCACCCTGGGAAGCCGGGATAGAAAAAAACGTCTTGGAGGGTATCTGACATTCTATTTTGTAACCTGGGGCCACCAATTCCTTTACCCATGTGTCGTGAGCGACATTGACCCAGACGTGGTGAAACCAGAGTAGGCGGCCGCCCACCTTGCCGGTGTCGTCTGGTAAAGGCCTCGAGTCATTTGGCCGACGATCTTTGGGATCTGGATCCCTCCGATCTGGGCTGCTGAGTACGCATTCCCCCCAATGGGTTGGCTCTATATGAGACCTGCCGCTCCCTATCCTGGTTGGGGTGGCCTGAGGCGGCGGAATTGGCCGCTGTAGTCCACCTGGGGTTGCAAAATGCCCGAAAACGTGCCTGAAAACGGGTGACGAAAAAGCGTTTTGACCTTTGTTGAGGGAGAAACCCGCTTTTTCCTCCAGTGGAGTCAGAGATAAGTTGATCCAACTTCTCCCCAAATAAGTGGCCGCACTGATAAGGCAGGGAAGTCAAGGACTTCTTAGAAGTAGAATCGGCTCGCCATGTCCTTAACCATAGGGCTCTTCTGATAGAAACTGCATTAGCGGCAGCAAATGCCGAGCAATTGTCTGCATCCAAAGACGCATTGATTACATAGTCTCCGCCTATTTCCATCTGACCTGCGACCTCCGAAATCTCTGCAGGTAGATCCTGCTCGACCTTGTTTAATGTTTCTGACCATGATATCATAGCCTTGGCTACCCAAGTTGTTGCGAATGAGGGAATGAGCGCTGACCCGGACGCCTCATATACTGAGCGAGCTAAGCTCTCTATAAGGCGATCCGTGGGATCCTTAATTGAAAAAACACTAGGGACGGATAGCAGGGTCTTAGTGGCTAGACGCAAAATCGGAGGATCCACCATCGGGGATTCCATCCATTTTTTATGGCGGTCCGGAGCAAACGGATACCTTGTTTCGAGTGCCTTTTGACCCAAGAAACGCCTGTCTGGACGTTCTCTGTGCCGCTGCACTATGTACTCAAACTCCGAGTGAGAGGAAAAAATTATGTGCGGGCACTTCACTCGCTTAAATGCCACTTTATGTCCCGTAGCCGCTGGGGGATCATCCTCAATCCCCAGGTCTGATTGACGGCTTCTTTGAGGCTGTCCACTGTTTCAGGTGACCCTGGAGTGTCCAGGTCAAGTGGCTCGTCTGGGTCGCAATCTGAGGTCTGCTCGCTATCAACCACTGGTGACGGGGAGCGAGAAGCAGAGCTTACGGATGCCAAAGCACCAGATGGACTGAGCGATACCGTGTGGATTCGTTTCCTCTGGGTCTGCCTGGAGTGAGAGAGGCCCCTGCAGGCCGGAGGCTCTTGTGAGGTGGAGGTTCTCTCTAAGACCAGCGAGCCATTGTCCCTGCCCCTATCTGGGGCTTGAAGGGACTCTCTTGCTCTTGTAAGCGACTCCATGGACTGTGACAGTGATAGGGCACACTCCGGGGGATTCAACACATTGGTCACGGTCGCAGGGGAGGGCTCCTGGGCGCGTTCGGATTCGCAGGCTTCGCATAATCGCTTGCTCTGCGAATGCGGAAACGCAGCCCAACAAGAGATGCATGCAGCGTAAAAGAACATGTGCGTCTTTGCTTTTTCAGACACGCTGTATCTGTCCGCCGCTGGGGAGGGGGGAGGAGGTAGCACCTCAGTCTCCCTATAGCGTGGCCTCTCTGGCAGCACTTACCCCAGTCCTGCGCCCCCCCATCCTGGACGCTTCCACCTTCAAATCGCGCGCCACCAGCTGTGGGAATGAATCACCAGCATGTAAAAACCGCTCTAGGGGCGGTACTTCCGTTCTGCGGCCTAGCCGCGCTCCGAAGCCGGGGCCCAATTTTTTTTGCCACCGCCCAGTGCGGGGGGGGGGGGGCTCCGCCGGAAGTGACGCGCAGCCCGGAGGTGGGACTTCCGGCCTCAATTTTTCCCCTACCCCGACCATTGGGGGGGCGCGGTTCCAAGGCGCTAACAAAACATGCTGCCACTAACCGGCGCGGTGCCGCCTGACGGATCCAGCCACTCCAGCCCTCGGATCTTTGCGGGAGCCCTCCCAGACCCTCTCCTCACCGATGATCCTCTTCAGCCTGAGCGCAGGCACCCTAGCTCCATCTAACCCCTTCAGGGGGTGAGGAGAGGGACCGTCCGCCGCCATGCAGCACCGCCGTCTTGTGTTGGTGGAGCAGTGGGGGCCGCACAGACTAGTCTTGTGCCTCTGTGCAAGCCTATGGTTTCAATACCTAGGGGTGGACAGGGCTAAGTCCGGCATTATGTCCCACGTCGCGTGAGAGGATACGTGGAGGGATACTCGCACATGCTCGCCCGTTGATGGTTTGGGGATATCGGATCCTTTCAATAGGATGCATTTCCCCTGTGTTATCTTCATAAAATAAAAAATAAAAATAGAAGTCTGGGGAAAAAGACCCAGATACGTCCCACGGTGCGGGAAAGGATACGTGGAGACGATACTCAACGCGTGCTCGCCCGTTGATGGTTTGGGGAGATCGGACCCTTTCAATAGGATCCGTCGCCCCTGTCTCATCTTCATGGGAAGAAAAGAAAAAAAAAAAAGTCTGGAGACATCCAGACGTGTGTGCCTAAAAATGACACTAAGCAAAAATCTGATTTCCGCCCGCAATAGGGGCGAGGGTGTATACGGCGGAGGAGTTAACCTCTTTTTTTCACTTAGTGTCAGCCTCCTAGTGGCAGAAGCATACACCCATAGTATCTGTATCCCCCAATGAGGCGAAAGAGAAATATATATATATATATAAATATATATATATATATATATATATATATATATATATATGAGAGAGAGAGAGAGACAGACAGAGAGAGATATAATATATAATTAATATATATACAGGGGTTGGACAAAATAATGGAAACTCATAACATTTTGGCATCATAATCCTCGAACATGTTATAAACATACAAACCGTGACATATGGTAATGTTCGTAGTTGATTATTTGTGTTATGTGATATGTGTTCGTAAATTGACTGTTTGTTTTGCAGAATTTTAAGAAAATTGATGAGAACCTGATACCAATGGCAGACCTCTCGGATTTTCAAAGAGGCCAAATTGCTGGTGCTCGTATGGCGCTAGTGTAACAGAAAGTGCCTGAATGCTTGGTGTGTCAAGAGGTACTGTCTCCAAAGTAATGACTGCGTTTGAAAGAGAAGGAAAAACGTCTGCAACAAAGCACACGTCTGGTCGAAATTGGAAGTTGACAGAGAGACCGTTGGACTCTAAAGCGAATTGTGAGAGAGGATCGCAAGACCACGGCTCCGAAAATCACTGCTGAGCTCAATGAACACCTACAGAACACAGTTTCCACGAAAAATGTCCGTCAGGAGCGGCACAAATCTGGGATTCCACGGAAGAACTGCAATTAGAAAACCGTTTAGAGTGGTGTAGAAACCTCCAGAATTGGTCCCTCGAGCAGTGGAAACGTGATATTCTCAGACGAATCATCGTTTACCCTATTTCCAACCTCCGGCCGAGTGTACGTTTGGAGACAGCCGAAAGAAGCATTACATCTAGACTGCCTTCTCCCAACCGTAAAACATGGCGGAGGTTCTGTGATGATCTGGGGTGCTATTTCATGGAGATCCACCAGGCCAATGATATCCCTTCATGGAAGAATTAACAGCCGAGATTATTTAGGCATTTTGGGCGACCAAGTGCATCCTATGGTTCAAGCACCGTTCCCGGAGGGGAACGCCATCTTTCAGGATGATAATGCACCAATTCATACAGCTGGAATCATTAAAGCATGGCACGAGGAACATTGTAATGAAGTTGAGCATCTCATCTGGCCCCCACCCACAATCCCCAGACCTCAACATTATTGAGCATTTATGGTCGATTTTAGAGATTCAAGTTAGACGTCGATTTCCGCCGCCATCGTCGCTCAAAGAACTAGAGGGTGTTTTAACTGAAGAATGGGCTACAATTCCTTTGGAAACAATTCACACCTTGTATGAATCCATACCTCGGAGAATTGAGGCTGTAATCGCCGCAAAAGGTGGACCTACACCATATTAAACTAACTTTTGTTGATGTCTCCAGGTGTTTCCATTATTTCGTCCAACCCCTATATATATATATATATATATATATATATATATATATATATATATATATATATATATATATATATACACACACACACACACACATATACATACACACACACAGACAGACATTCACACACTGCGCCCGAGTCAAAAGATTTTAGTTGATAATTCTGAAGTCAAAAGCTTTGAAGAGTCGCAAAATTTTAATGCAACTTGAGGCTGCACTAAAATTTTTTGACTTTCACTGTTTTCACTCCAATAAAGTGTGCAGAGCTAAGTTAAGCTGGGACAGGGGCGTGACAAGCCCAGCTAGTTAAATTCATAATCAGCGATGGCGTTCTTTACTTCACAAATCTTATTCCAGTGCCAGACTGGAGAAAGATTTGTGGCTGGATCAAAATCACTTTTCAGAGGTGCCAAAGCCATTCAAAGGCATTTGCTTTTTAATGAATCAAGAGTGTCTGGCTCCATCACGACCCCTCATCAAGACCGGAGTGAATAACACCAGTCTTGATAAATCAGGGCCATAAGGTCTATCCATATGTGAGTGAAAACGAGGCCATGTAATGGTAGCACCATTCTAGTGGGACTCCATGTCTACAAGATTCTTAAATAAAATATTGAGCAAAATAACTGTAATTTCGGCATTGTAACTCTGATAACCAGATACAGATTTAGAGCAAAGCAGGCTATAGTTTGATTTGCTATTTGTCGTTTATGGAGAAACTTTTATTAAGGTGGCCAAAATCTAAAAGGGTTTCCTAGGAGCAGGCTGCAGTCAGTAAAAAAAAAATAAAAAAATAAAAAAATCAGGACCGAGCATATAGCCAAGTATAAAATACTTTATTGCTTTGTTGACACATAAAATCCATAGTTATGCTAGATATTACATATGGTTCTTTAAATATGGACTAATGACCACAGTTTAACAGGTGGCCGAAGGGTTGCAATTTCCGCGTAAAGTCCACCTTCCGTTAAAACATCTTGAACGAGTTAAGACTAAGAACTAGTTCCCCAGAAGGTGCAAATAGATCTATATAAATCTTCATTTTAATTGAGGAGATTGTTATGCTGGGAGATTTTTTTTTTCCTATAAAAACGGAGATTGGTCATTTACTCAGAACGACTCCATTCAGTTTACGGTTTAGCTGTGAAGCCACTTGTCACCACACTTCTATGCTGTCCATGTAGAATTAAGTGGGGAGAAAGATCTTTGGGTTTCAGGTTACATGGCTTACACAGCCTTCCTGAAAATGAAATCCATGTGTAATATATATTGTGGGACACAAAACAATGGTTTTATTTTTATACTTAGACTAGTCAGTAATATATTGCACCAGATTTATCACAGTGGCCTATGCCAGCTGACAAACCTGACGACTATGTAGTCCAAAATGTTGGCACAACTCAAGGCGGCATAGCATTCTCACACAATTTTTGCCCTGCTTTGACACACTGGGCAGGACTGGAAGGGGGCATGATGAGAAATATTGCTCGCTAAACCACAAATTTTACTCCAGCACAGGCAAGAGTAGAATTTGTGGTGAGGCGCACAAAAACGGCGCATGGCATTTGTCCGACACTCCTGATTTATGAAGTGGCATACGCCAATCTTGAGGAGTCAGAGGATAGGTTTACACCCCTTAGTTGACTGATTGTCAGAAGGTTGAGACAAAATTTTCTCTGAGTGAAGCCCCTTCCCCTGGGGACAATTTTCACTGTTGCACCTTTATTTTAGGGCCCGGTCACACATAGCGACTCACCAGCAATCCCGACAACGATATGAACTTGTCCGGATCGCTGGTGATTCGCTACATGATCGCTGGTGAGCTGCCAAACAGGCAGCTTCACCAGCGATGACGAGCGCTCATGTCGCTGTGTACCTTAGATACCAGCGCGCTGGTGCAGGGAGCTGGTAACAAAGGTAAACATCGCGGCACTTAGAAACCCGCTGTTTACCTTGGTTACCAGCTCCCTGCACCAGCGCGCTGGTATCTAAGGTACACAGAGGGTTTCTACCTTGGATACGAGCTGGGAGCTCGCTGATCGCTGCTCTCCCGCCTGCCACACGCAGCGATGCGTGCTGGCCAGCAGGAGACCAATTATCCAAAAAAAGTCCAGGGCATTCGAGCACGATCAGCGATACCCGGCGGGGGCGGTCGCTGATACCTGTCACACACAGCGATCTCGCTGGTGAGATCGCTGTTGCCTCACAAAACTTGTGACTCAGCAGCGATCTCGCTAGCGAGATCTATGTGTGTGACGGGGGCTTTATCCTCCCTTTCTTCCAAGGGTCATAACTTTTGATGATAATCATGGCACAGCAATATGAGGGCTTCTTGTTCTTCTCTTTATGATAAAGGGTCAGTTTTTATTTTGATATATAGAAAAAGGGGCGATTCAAATGTTTAGAGAGTTTCCCCTTTAGGGGACTTACAGTAGTTCTTCCATGAACTAAGTACATGTTAATCAATAGATCTTGGAATAACACTAAGTTCCACAAATGGATGTGTTAAAAAAAAGTTCCGCTGCTATGTAATCGATGTGTATGACTAAGCAAAGCTGCTCAAGTTCATGGTCGACACATCCCATAGCTCCTTGCCAAGAAAGTATAAAGATGACAGCAGTGGTTTCTTTCTGTGAGGTAACACATTTCACTGGCTGTTTTAACACAGGAGCGAGTGTTTCTGCTGCATCTTTAGTCCTCTTAGCTCATCATAAATCAGTGACGTAGGAGCTCTTTTGGAACCAGTACCTCCCAGAGATTCATAGCGCTTACTTCTGATATGCTATACCACCTTAGAACGTAATACTTCTTAATCATTTTTGCATTTTTTTTATTTTTTTTTATTTTTTTATATTGAGTTTGAGTTTATATTTTTTTTGCATTTTATTTTATAATATATATTTTTTGTTATTTTGGTGTATAATATTTCCATGATATTGATAGAAAGGTTATTGGATTTTAATCACTATATTTAAGCATTTTTTATTTATATACATGGTTTTATATGATATATGGGCGTTTCCACAGGAAATGATGTCAAAGAAAGGTGTATTGAAACAGTTTGTGATTGTATTTATATCCTGAATTTGTGATTGTTCTTTATGCCCTGATGAAGTGGCTGGTTTTGCCACGAAACGCGTAGGCTCATTAAAGAAGCTTTTTATTATATGGACTGCCGAAGGTGCGTTTTTTTCTGGTCAGCGTGGTTTATTCAGTCCGGCTCTTTTTTCCCACTTTGGATTTGTTTTACTTCTTAATCTTGGAATAGTACTAAGTTCCACAAATGGATGTGTTAAAAAACAAAAAAACAAAAAAAAAAACCTTCTTGTGCCACTGCTATAATATTATATAATGTCTGTGCCTGACTATGCAAAGCTGCTCCAGTTCACGGTCAGTGCAAAACAAAGCTCCTGGCCAAGAATCTATAAAGGGGCTTGCAGCTGTTTCTTTCTGTGAGCTAACACATTTCACTGCCTGTTTTATCACAGGAGGGAGAGCTTCTTCCACATCTCGATTTCTGTTAGCTCATCAAAAAGCAGTGATGTGGGAGCTCTTGTAGAACTAGTACCTCCCAGACATTTGTGGTGCTTAATTTAAATATGCCATAATACCTTACAATGTCATACTCCTTAATAATGAGAAAGGAGTAGAAAAAACATGGAGTAGAAAAAAGTTGCATGGTTCCTCTGAGACATGTCATTGCCCCATAATCAGAGAAATTAAAGAACTGCAACATCGTGTCAGACTAAAGTACATTTTTGGAACAGTTTTGAGTGGACATTGTATTTTTTTTTCTTTCAGTTCCATTATCTCATTATAGTTAATACGGAATAAATTCTTGGACTTTAAGTGCGCTGCCAGACAAATTCCATAACCACACAAGGTTAAGAAAAGTTAACCCTTTAATCCCTACGCGTTTCGAAGCATAACGCTTCTTCAGGGGTTGACACATGAATACAGAGAGCTGTCATTGCATTTATACATACATGATTCAAATTTGGCGCCATCAAAGACACGAGGTGCGCCGCAAAGGTCAAAGATCAAAGTAATTCAAGCGTCTTGAAGAGTTCATAAAGGTTAAACATTCCATAATTAAAAAAACAATTAAATCTTTATTATATTTTGCAGATAAAAGAAAAAAAGGAAAAAAGAAAGAAAAAATGAAAAAAATGAGGAAAAATAAAAAAGGCGCATCTTTGACATTTTCTTCCTTTTTTATTTTTCCTCATTTTTTTCATTTTTTCTTTCTTTTTTCCTTTTTTTCTTTTATCTGCAAAATATAATAAAGATTTAATTGTTTTTTTAATTATGGAATGTTTAACCTTTATGAACTCTTCAAGACGCTTGAATTACTTTGATCTTTGACCTTTGCAGCGCACCTCGTGTCTTTGATGGCGCCAAATTTGAATCATGTATGTATAAATGCAATGACAGCTCTCTGTATTCATGTGTCAACCCCTGAAGAAGCGTTATGCTTCGAAACGCGTAGGGATTAAAGGGTTAACTTTTCTTAACCTTGTGTGGTTATGGAATTTGTCTGGCAGCGCACTTAAAGTCCAAGAATTTATTCCGTATTAACTGTGGTGCAGTTCCGCTGTGGACCGTTGGACGTGCAGCAGGCTGACATACTATACAGGCTTTACTTTCTCTTTGAGAAGGTGAGTATAATACCTTTAGTAATTGTACATTTTACCCGGATAAGACCCTATTGCGCTCTTGTTTCAACCTTTTAGTGCATACAATTATCTCATTATAAACAGACCATTTCAAAATAAATATGGTAAAATAACTCTCGCTCCACAGGCGGGTGCTATTCTTTATCTTAGATTCAGTTAAAGAGGTTGTCCGCTATTTTTTTTTCCTGATAGCCTAAACCCTTGGCTAGGCCATCCATATCTGATTGATTGTGACACTCGGCACCCCCGCCAGTCAGTTATTTGCTGGCGCCGGCCGGATGTGCTCAGTTGTGGAGTGGAACTATACAGCGCCATCAACTTCACAGTGGCTGTGGCCAGGTACTGCAGATCTACCACTCTAAGGGTACGTGCACACGCTGCGGAATCCGCTGCGGATTAATCCGCACGGATTTTGCAAAAACCGCAGATAATCCGCAGGTCCAAAGACCTGCGGATTATCTGCGGTTTTGCCTGCGGTTTGGTCCTGCGGATTCACTATCTCCACAATGGTGGAGATAGGAACCCGCAGCGGTTTCCGCAGAAAGAATTGACATGCAATTCTTTCTGCGGAATTCAAAACCGCAGCAAATCCGCGCGTTTTTTTCCGCAGCGTCGGCACAGCGTTTTTTTTTTTCCATTCAAATTAATGGTACTGTACACCGCAGCTAAAACTGCTGCGTCTCCGCAGCGGCCAAAACCGCTGCGGAAACGCAGCGGAATCCGCAGCGTGTGCACACAGCCTAAGACTCAAAGACAGGGCTAATGTGCTTTACCCAGTCATGGCTACTATACAGTTGATGGAGGTATGGTATGCAGCTTCACAAGTGATTATATCCGGCCGCTGCTGCACCAGAAACAGCTGATCAGCAGGAATATCGGATATCGCACCCCCGCCGATCAGATATTGATGACCTATCCTTAGGGAAGGCCATCAATATAAAAGTCCAGGACAAACCTTTTAAACTACGTCTAAGATACATTAGAAGTTTTCCATATTTCGGTCATTCTGGAGCGGTCTAATCATTATTTGTATTTCTACTTTCTGATTTTGAAGAATTTACTTTCATTTTTCCAGGAAAACACAAGAACTAAAGCAAAAGTCAAAAAAAAGTCAGACTCTCTCAGGTATTAATCATATATTCAGAGCAACTCAAAGAAATAGCAAGAGGCAATTAGAGCTGAGGGGATGATCATCTGGAAGCGTCTGATATTTAGAAGAAACACTTACTTTCTTGTCCAGTACAAGGCTTGACAATGGACATGGCGCTTTCATGTGGCACTGTGGGGTCTACAGACTGTTTTTTCTGAATTTGCTTATCGCCACCTACAAGAAAAAAAAACTAAGTTACAGTTGTGCAAATTGTCAAGATCATAGCAATACGGCAACATCTCCCTTCAATTAATTATAAGTAAGGGAAATAATGAAGAAAACGAAAAGATTCCATTGTGTTCAAACACTTTCATTGTACCTATTGATGTACAAGATGCTCCCAGTCTCTTTCTAAATTCTGACAATATAAAACAAGAATTTTAGGCAAAAACTACCTCGAGACTTCTCCATAACCTTTCTGGGAGCCCAACAATGCACCCGTCTCTATAAGCCTTTAGTGATGAAGCCAATTTTGGCCTAAAGACCAAGTTACAAATTTCAATTCAATTTTTTCACGGCACATGACACTTTATGTTGCCTGTAAATTTAGGACATTTTGTGGGTTTTTTTTCTATGAAAATACCATATCTAAAATTTTATATGAAAAATATATGTTTGTACAGTGTTAGTCAGTAGAAGAATAATAAAATTTGAGAGTCCTCGGTGGTTGATACCTTTTAATGGCTAAATGAAAAGATGTTAGATGGCAAGCTTTCGAGACTTCTCAGGTCTCTTCATCAGGCATAAAATCAGGCATAGATTCTATGCCTGATGAGGAGACCTGAGTAGTCTCGAAAGCTTGCAATTTGTTACTATCTTTTTAGTTAGCCATTATAAAGGTATCAACCACTGAGGACTCTCAAATCTGAATATTTTTCTAAAATTTTACAAAAAGTTAGAAAAAAAATAGTAATTTTCACATTCTGAATGCTTACACCCTTAAACCAGAAACTCATACCACAAACTAGTTGATAAATTTAAATTTCCCATATCTCTGCTTTACGTCAGCATCATTGTTCAAATGTTTTATTTTGCTGCAGTGGTTCAAATATTGCAGAAATTTTCCATTTTTTTCAAATAAATTTACAAATCTCATTTTTTATGGACCTATTCAGTTTCGAAGCAACTTCAAGGGTCATATATTGGAAACCCACCAAAAGTAACAGTGTTAAAATCTGCACCCCTCAAAATCAGTCAAAACTGCTAGTCTGAAAATGTGATAACCCTTTAGGGGCATCACAGAAATTAATGCATAGATGAATGAAAAGAAAAAGGGATAAAACTTTTTTTTTTTTTTTTTTTTTCAAATAAAATGTTCATTTTCAATAAAGGGTAATATGAGAAAATGGACCTCACAATTTGTTATGCAATGTGACATAAAACCAGTAATATCCCATGTGTGGTTGGTGCTATTTGGGCACACAGCAGGGCTCGCAAAGGAAAGAGCACAATTTGATTTTTGGAACCCAAATCTGGCTAAAATACATTGGGGACACCATGTTGCATTTCCAAAGGCCTCCCAAGAAAACAGAACCCTTTCTCACACCCCACCAAATAAGCCCATTTTGGAATCTAAAAGCCTTCAAGGAACGGATCTAGGGGTCACTTTAACGTATTAAACCAACAGGTGCTACACAGATTTTTATACGATTGGGCCATGAGCACAAAAAATGAAAAAAATCTAAAATGTTACATTAGACTCACACAAAAGAAAAAAAATAGCACCAACACACCTTTAGGCTATGTGCCCACGTAGCGATTCTGCAGCAGAATAAACCTGAGCAGAATCGCACACCCTGCTTTCCTAAGCGTTTTTGCCCATATAATTGATGGTATGCAGAATCACCCGCAATTCCGCAAAATTAATGTACATGCTGCGTTTTTAATCGCTAAGCGCTTCCGCAGCGGTTAAAAACGCATCATTGGCACAACATGTGAGTTTGTCAATAAAAATCAATTGGATGCTTTTCTTAGGCCTCTTTCACACTTCAGTTTTTGTGCATCAGTCATAATCCGCCAAAAGGACGGATGGCGGATCCGTTGTAGTACTGATGACAACGGATGTCACCCGTCCGTTTTTTTGACGGATCCGACAAATGAAGAATTTTAAAGGAATCGCAGCCTGGAAAAGAGAGAGAGAGAGAAAAAGAGAGAGAGAGAGAGAGAGAGAAAAAGAGAGAGAGAGAGAGGGAGAGAGAGAGAGAAAGAGAAAGAGAGAGAGAGAGAGAGAGAGAGAGAAAGAAAGAAAGAGAGACCCAGAAAGAATTTGCAACGGACGGCAATCCGTCACAATCCGCCAATAATGGAAGTCAATGGGGAAAACCTGGCGGATTGTGACTGATTGTAAAAAACTTAAGTGTGAAAGAGGCCTTAAGCGTTTCTGCAGCAGAATCGCTTGTCAAAAAGCGCTGCAGAAACACTTAAAAAAACACTACGTGGGCACACAGCCTTAGTATTAAATTAAATGTACAGGTGCACAAATACGCTATGTGGCCAACATAAGATTATTTTTAATCAAAGTGCGCAAAAATCATCCAACCACGTCAAGGTGTACACAAACACGGATGGTTCCTATCACTAATGTCCGACTTCTCCATGTGGGGCTTGAAAGGGAAAAACACAACAATGGGTCGATGAAATTAAAAAAATATATAAAATACATTTTCAACAATATATTCGCCGCAAATTTCTGATTTTCACAAAGGGTAATAGGTTAAAACAGACCCCACAATTTGTTACACAATTTCTCCAAAACGTGGTGTTACACCACGTGCTGTCGGAAACTACTCCACACAGGAGGACTCCGAAGGAAGAAGCGCCATATGACTTTTGAAGTGGAGATTTTACTAATAGTCTGCATACGCCATATGCAGAGACTCTGAGGTGCTTACACCCCCAAAATTCATCTATGGGTACACTGACTTTTGTATGCACACAGATGTTTTCCAGAAGAAAGCATGGAGTGGATGTTGCAGAGCGGGGGTTCGGGTGTACGTACTGGACCAAAATTCACAGAAAGAGCAGAGGATGAAATGATTAATGCATGGATTACACCAAATTTTTTCTTACAAAACTATATCAGTCAGCTCAGCCCCTCTGCTGTATAACATGGTGCCTGCGTGTTGGATCATTTTCTGACTGGTAATGCTCTCCAATGTATCAGTGCAGCCTCTTTCACTAGAAATAGAACGGTTTTGCACATAAGATGGAGAAGATTGCTGCTGCGCAGTAAAAAAAAAAGAAACACCGAACACCCCTGAATCCAACACTACAAAGGAAAATCCTACACTCAATCCCAGCAACGAATATACAGCCTCATCTTCACAGCAACCCAGGGCAACCAACAGCCTAGGACACACAAAAAATAAACAGCCCAAATAAAACACCGGGCCCTGACATCCTCCTAATAATAGACTCAAAAGGGAAATTCCTAGACACCAAGAACCTATTCCTGGGGGAACGGGTCACAAAAATCCGCTGTTCAACATTCCCACAAACAGAGAAGGTGATCAATAACTCATACTTCACAGAGCCCACACATCTCCTATTACACACAGGCCCAAACAATATTCACCAAGAGACAGCCACCCAAGGCCTATCAAAACTCACAATAACTGCCCAGCAAAAATATCCCAGATCCAAAATAATCCTGTCTGCCCTGCTTCCAATGAAAGACATAGACCAACCGGTAACCCAGCAAATCAACTCAGAGTTGGCCGCCAGTATCGCTTTAACACCAAACATACAACTGGCAAGACACCCTGAAATAATGCTCCATCACCTGTATGACAAGCACCTCAATAAACAAGGGGTCAGCCATCTAGCCAGAGAGCTAAAGGACATCGCTCTAAACAGACCTCCAAGACCACAAGCAAGATACCCACCAAACAGATGGTAACGCACAGCGATCCGCAGTAAGAGTCCACAGAGAGGGCAGAAGTAATGGAGACCACAAGCCCCACTATGGCAACATAAAATAACAGAGGACAGCAACATGGCAGAAATAAGGACATTGCTCAACACAGTGTGCAGCAAACTCATGGGACACCCCTAAAACATGCCACCTAAATACACCACTCGAACTTTTATGTGCTATGAAAATCTTTCCCCATTATAACGTATAGCGACTAAACAAGATATCCTTAGTTATCAGAAGCTGGAACATTTAACATTGAATGCTTCAGCTTTTGGGTCCAAGACAAACGACCCAGACTCCAAACAAAGGCTAAAGAACATTGACATCCAGGACCTTCTGGAGACATGGGCCCGAGCAGGAGGAATCCCTGGGATACAGAGAATTAGGGCCCCGTCACACACAGCGAGATTGCTAGCGAGATCGTTGATTTTGTGACGCATCAGCGATATCGCTGTGTGTGACGGGGATCAGCGACCAGCCCCCCTGCCGGGTATCGCTGATCGTGCAGGATCGTCCTGGGCCATTTTTCGATCGCTGGTCTCCCGCTGGCCAGCACGCATCGCTGCGTGTGGCAGCGAGAGACAAGCGATCAGCGACACTGGTTTCCAACGTAAACATCGGGTAACTAAGAGCAGCGCGGCTCTTAGTTACTGAAGTTTATGTTGGTTACCAGCGTGCATGCTGGTATCTAGGGTAAACAGCGGGTATCCAAGAGCCGCGTGGCTCTTAGATACCCGCTGTTTAGATTGGAAACTAGCTTGCTCGCTGGTCCTGATCGCTGGAGGGGCTGTCTATGTGACAGCTCACCAGCAATCAGCCTAACGATGTCCCAGCGATCCCATCCATGTCGGATCCTTGGTAGGATCGCTGGGACATCGTTATGTGTAAAGGGGCCTTTATGTGTCTCCGCCAAGAAAAACAAGAACACCAAACAGGGCCGCTGCTCAGGGGGCATACTAATATGGTACAAGGAGAAGACCAAAGAGCACATCAAAGCAGTGAAAAGAGGAGACAGCCATATCTGGATAAAGATAAGCAGCTCCTTCCTCACCTCTCAGCAGGACATTTAACTCTGTGCAGCTTACATCCCTCCATCTGAATCCCCATACTATAAGCCTGACATCTACGAGGTCCTACAGAGGGAGGCAGCTCAATTCCAGTCCAAGGGTAAGGTTCCCCTCTGTGGTGACCTCAATGTCAAGACGGGTACAGAAAAGGACTGTCAGCAGATGGAAACACATACGTGCTGAGAGATGAGTCCTTCTACAGCAACTCAGTACAGACAGCAAGAAACAGCTGTGACAGAGTGGTGAACAAAAGCTTCAGAACACTGCTGAACCTGTATCGGAGCCTGGGGCTGTATATACTGAATGGATGCATCAGGGGGAACTCATTAGGGAGATTTACACTAAACTCCCACATGGGCAGTAGTGTGGTGGATTATGCCATAACAGTCATGGACCCAGCAAACTTAAATGCCTTCATAGTCACCCCCGAAACCCACTTGTCAGACCACAACCAGATACTGCTGTATACGAGATCCACGGACAAACCACCCACAGAAAAGCCCTATCTCCACAACCTACCACCATCCTTCAAGTGGTCTAAACAGTTAGGCACTGAATACATCAAAGTGCATCCTCAAGGAGAAAAAACAGATGCACATTTCCCAGAAACTATGGCAGCTTGAAGACTCCCTCCAGGACAACTCATTCTGGGAGACCTGGAGTCATATCAGCACAAAGCCCAAGCACAAGACCCTCCACATCCAGAACGGCAACTTCTGGCACAACTACTTCAAGAGCCTCTACAGGAACATACCAGAAGACATAACCCCAGAACAGCAACATCTAACCAATAAACTGAGGGACATGGAGGAAACAATCAAGGACTTCCAAAACCCTCTGGACACACAAGTGTGTAGGAAACAAGAAGGCCGGGGGCAGTGACGGCATCCTGCTAGAGATGATGACATACAGTTCCACATACATGCAGCACTGGCAAAACTTCACCCACGTCCTAAGCACCGGCTACTTCCCGCAATGCTGGAATCAAGGTCTCATTACACCCATCTACAAGAATGGAGACTGATCCAATCCAGCAAACTACAGAGGGATCTGTGTCAGCAGCATTCTGGGAAAACTGTTTAACAGCATCATTAATAAAAGGATATTCACCTTCCGTGACATCCTCAGCAGAAGCCAAGCTGGGTTCATGCCAAACCACCACACTACCGATCACATCTACACCCTGCACAGCCTCATCAAGACCCACGTACACAGCAAAAAACGGGAAAATATTTGCATGCTTCGTGAACTTCAAGAAGGCCTTTGACTCAGTGTGGACCCCAACCTGTTTCTGAAACTCCTGGAAAAGGGAATAGGTGGCAGAACCTACGAAGTCCTCAAACATAGCTTGTCCGGCAGAGTAGGGCCGATTCCCCTTATGGCTAACTATAAACAAGAGGGCACTATCACACCAGGCGCACATACAGAGCAGCAAACCCAGCTCCTACCATTATAAAGCCCTACTGAGCCAAAGCTCAACGCAAGCCATGAACCCGAGCAGCCAGTCCCGCCAAAGTCAGCAACACACCCTGACAAAGCCAAAATAAAGAAGATCGCAGAGAGCTGCAAGATACAATATATAATAGAGGGTTGGCAGAAGTGAATTAGAGAACTCCCAGAAACTCACTACCTACCGGTCATTGCGGAAGGACTAAGTTATGGCCCCATATCTGGAGAGGTTACATCACCCCAAAGACAGGCAGACCCTGAAACTATACAGACTGAGTGCCCACAGTCTAGAGGTGGAAACAGCGCGGCACCAGCATACAGGCACAGACATGCAGGACAAATACAAACGCATGGGCCATGCACATACAGTGAACAAGTCGGTAAGACAGTGTTCACACCAAGAGACTGGAACACAGAGAAACATAGTACAACAAACGTGAAAAATACTCTGCTGTAAAAAAAATTTTCAACACTAAACAGCAAGTGCTAGTAAAAAGAGGATAGCAAAACAGGGTATTTAGTTGATATGTTTTTTGCAAAAAATGTATACTAAGCCGCTCTACCAACGCCAAGGTATACCCATCAGAGAAGTCATATCCAATGTATTTAAAACCTGACCATGTGAACAGTACCTATATGTTTTCTATCATCTTTTTACTAGCACTTGCTGTTTATTGTTGAAAATCTTTTTACAGCAGAGTATTTTTTCACATTTGTTGCATTGTGTTTCTCTGTGTTCCAGTCTCTTGGTGGTGTGAACACTGTCTTACCGACTTGTTCACTGTATGTGCATGGCCCATGCGTTTGTATTCTATTGGTTTCTTGCTTCTGTAAGTTTTTGGGAGGTCTCCACCACTCTCATGTGGGACATGCACATATAAAGCCGTCTCACACAGCATGTCCTCATCAGACATTACCTCTCTGAATCCTGCTCATATAGGTACTGTTCACATGGTCAGGTTTTAAACACATTGGATAGGGCTGCTCTGATGGGTATACCTTGGCGTTGGTAGAGCGGCTTTGCATACATTTTTTGCAAAAAACTTATCAACTAAATACCCTGTTTTGCTATCATCTTTTTACTAGCACTTGCTGTTTATTGTTGAAAATTTGTTAGTATTTTTCCACATTTGTTGTATTGTGTTTCTCTGTGTTACAGACATGTAGACATACAAGCCATGTGGCAGCAGGGGGCACTGGAGAACGAGGCACACTTCCTGCTTCACTGCAACAAATACTCAGCAGTGAGGGCCTCCCACTTTCAGAGACTTCCTATTCACAACCCAGACTTCCCATCCATGGATGAGGAGAGGAAACTCTGCACCCTACTGGGGGGGGGGGGGAATCAACAGTGGAGATCGCCGCCCAATATGTCACCATATGTCATAAGCTGATCGGAACTTAAAACCCCCAAATGGACTATTATTTCCCAAAATGTGCCCCCAACACCCCATTCCCATAATCCCCAATCCCCTCCCCTGTCACATCTATTTTCCTTGCTTTGGCAACACTAAATGTATTTTGGTCCTGCCAGTAAAGCCTATTTGAGCGGAGTTTGAAAAAACAAAAGTCATTGTAACATCTACTTCTTAAGGATTGGCGAGGTACATGACAGCAGGTGCCCACTGATCAGAAAGTGGGAGTATATCCCAAGATTATCACAATCCTTTCCAGAAAGAAAAACCTCTAATAATCTAAATAATTCACCTAGCATTTTGCTAAACATAAGAAGCATGAAAACACTGTGGCCCCTAATCATTAAGCTTTGTGCTTCGCATGCCAGTCTTAAATGACTTTGGTGCATCTTATTCCTAGAAGCCATTTGTTGAATTTAGCGCATCTTATCACTGGCGTTCACCTCGCCAGAAATGATGCTCCGGCGAATGATTGGAGTAAACTTTTCTGGCATAAGAGGCACTGCCGCTTTTGATGAATGTGACTTGGGGGCGTATCCTTGCCGTGTCCCGTCTCCTCCCCAGCTCTACCCATTTTGATAGAGCTGCTTGAAAGTGGTATGAAAATGCCAAAAAAGAAACATTTTTTCAGAACTTCAAATCTAACTATTGAAAAATGTTTAACGCCAGATTTCTGGCATAAACCCTGATGTATTGGTCCCTATGCATTTACATGAATAGACGTATCAATAACAGTTTGCTGATGGTCTAAAAGTAGCAAGAGATGTTTGTTTCCACGCCGAGTAACCATTAAACTACCAATATTTGCCAATTTATGGCAACTGTTAAATGTGGCGCTTTATCTAGCACATAAGAACAGAACTTACAGCATGGGGTCGTCTGTGAATACGACAGATGAGGGAAAGACAGAAGTGATGCAATATCTGGTAAATCCGTTTTGTTTAGATCCTCGACAATTGTCTGGTCGGCCCATACGACTGCCTTCTCTCTCTGGACCAGGTGCTTGACTTCTTGGAATTCAGACTCCACAAATGCATCCGCTAACCCTGCTTGATGTAATATTTCATATTGCCTCCGGAAGGCAGGCAGAACTGCATTGAGCAACCTGGCAAACCAAGTAGGAAAAGTTAGGAATAAGGCATATAATTTTATCTCTCTTCAACAGAAGAAATAAAGCTAGCCACAGATATAGTAGGATGAGGCCTCCTGTAATGAGCAATGGTCTGGACAGGCACAAGCATGCACAAAGCTGGGTGCAGTCACAACCCTGAATAGAAGTAGTTCTCCAAGGTCCTCTGATGGTAGTGTTATATTTTCCGGATGGTGGTGCTACAGGAAAACTGAACAGTTGCCAGCAATAGGGTGAACTGACAACTTCTTATTTTGGGGAATCCTTAAAATTAAATTGTTTAAAGCGCAGACAAATGGTCTTTTCGATTCCGTTCAGCCAAAACTTCAAGAAGCTGATCTATACAAAAAACGTTTTTAATACTAACCCAAAAAAGGGGAGGGGAAAAGAAAAGTACCTACTTCGAATTGTATCTATGTTCTCGTTCTTGAAGAGACACAAGAAGATTCATGTTTTCAATCTGGGCTTTTAAATCTTTTACGTCCAGCTTTAAGTGGCAACACTGTAAATCTTTCGAAAGCTCCTGAAATAGAAAAATAAGTTAAAAAACAAAACAAAACAGTGTTTTCATGCAGTCTGAAGCAATGCATACATCAACTTCCAGGCACACATTTATCAGGGAGAGATTATAAAATGCCCAACTTATTCTAGGCCTTTACAATTAACTACTGGTAGCCATAAATTATTAATGAAAATGTCACAGGAGCTATTTATAGGAAAGGATCATGGCTACTTTGCAAGAGAAGCTTATGAAATATTAACAAGTGAAATCTGTGAAGAATCAAAAACCATTGGAAATTAACTAAAAATAGAAATATTACAATACGGAAATTCTTGGCGTTGTATGCCCTCTCTCTTCACATGTTTGAGGCCGCAAAAGAAAGGAATGGATAATTGATAGGAAAAAAACAGGATTCCATATTAATAGATAATAATGATGTCAAATAAGAATATCAGCGATCTAAATAGTCTGAACATTGAGACCTAAACCCAAAAACTACAATCTGAAGTGCATGTTAAAACATGCCCATACTAAAACATAGTGTTGTTCAATGAGGACAGTGCATTCACATTAAAAGGGGCTGCCTCCCTGCCAAAATCCCTTTTATAAATTAAGTCTGTATGGCAATTGGCTAGTTTCAGTAGTGCAGCCCCTAAAACCATGTTGTTGTATGCAGCATCCATTTCAAAGAAGGGTGCCAAAGCCACGTTATAAGTCCAACAGAACTCTTGGTAAAAGTTCTCTGCTTTAGTCAAATGTCTATCTGCCAAAAACTGCAAGGCTCTGACTTGGCAACTCTAGGGGGTACTGCACTCCCCAACAGCTAGGAGACAGCAAATGTCAATAGAGTGGTAAGTTCGTTAATGGTTATTGGGGGGTTTTTATTATCAGGGCGACGAATAGAAAAATTTGTCACAAAGACCAAATGGTTTGCAGTCTCCCCGATGCCAGGGTTTGGCAATTGATGGAACGGGATGATAAATTACTGTAGGGGTTGGTGATGACCCAGCTGACATGGTCCATAAGGCAACCAATAACATAAGCAGTAGGTGGTGGATCATCAAAGAATAATTTTACAGAATTAGGCTCCAAGCTGAAGAGAAGGACCTCCAAGGACATGTTCTCTAGAACACTGCCTGTGCTATGGACAATGCAGGAGACACAGTGGGAATTTAGGGACTTAAATGCATGGCTTAAAGGGCATTTGTCACGACCCTCCTAAGCAGTCTATACGGGCATATAAGACATAAGAAGCTGAATAAAATGATACCTTGATATCTGCGATCCAAGGCCTTATTTCAGAAAAACCCACGTTTTTTTTTCTTAATGTACATGAGCTGTTAAGATCTATGGGCCGGACACTGATTTCCCTGAGAATCTGCCTCCAAAGATTACTTTAATTAAATGGGGTGTTACCAAAGTGAGACATGTAGATCAGGAAAGCAGACTGTCAGCCATGACATGTCTCACACTGGTAACACCTTTTATTTAAAATAAGCCCTGTAGGCAGATTCTCATGCAGATCATTATACGACCCACAGAACTTAAGGGCTCATTTACATATTCAAAAAAATGTTGATTTCTTGAAAAAAATAAGACATTTGATTGCAAACATTAATGTATCATTTTGTTCAGCTTCCATTGACCTACATGCCCATATAGACTGCTTAGGAGAATTGAATCCTACTTATAGATTCCCTGTAAGCATTGGTGCAAGGCAGAATTACTAAAGCAATGGGCTGACTGTACTGAGGTACAATATGTATTCGCTCTGCTTGATTTCTAAAACTTAATATGGACAAAACAGAATTCATCATCTTTTTCCCGTCTCACTGAACTCCCCCCAACAGACCTATCCATCAAAGTCAATGGCTGCTCACTCTCCTCAGTCCTTCAACTTCGCTGCCCTGTGGTAACCCTTGACTCCGATTTCTCCTTTGAACCACATATTCAAGCCCTTTCCACTTCCTGCTGGCTCCAGCTCAAAAACATGGATTTTTGTGAGTACTCACCGTAAAATCCTTTTCTCCGAGACGCTCATTGGGGGACACAGGTACTGTGGTGTATGCTACTGCTGTCTGGAGGCTGACACTAAGTATACAAAAAAAGAGTTAGCTCCTCCTCCGCATACACCCTCGCCCTGACTGCGGACGGAAACCAGTTTAGTGCAAAAGCAGTAGGAGAACACAAAACCAATTTAGCCTTAAAGCAGAATACCATATGTCTGAAAAAAAACACCCTAATCTTAAAAGGAGCCATATTAATTAAACAAACAAGAGCCAACTGGCTAATAGGGTGGGTGCTGTGTCCCCCAAAGAGTGTCTCAGAGAAAAGGATTTTACGGTGAGTACTCACAAAAATCCATGTTTCTCCTTCGTCCCATTGGGGGACACAGGTACTGTGGGACGTCCTAAAGCAGTCCCTGGGTGGGAGATTGACACACCGATCCAAGCCACATGCACCTCCTGCCTAAAGGTGCGCCACTGCTGTTTGGAGAATTCTTCTACCCAGGCTCGCATCTGACGAAGTCTGAGTATGCACATTGTAATGCTTAGAAAAAGTGCGCAGGCTGGACCAGGTTGCTGCCTTGCATACCTGCTCTGCCGAAGCCTGGTGCCGAAGCGCCCAAGAGGCGCCCCACTGCCCGAGAAGAGTGAGCCCCTATCCCTGCTGGAATCGTTGTGCCTCTAAAATGGCAAGCCTCTTGAATAGTTTGACGGATCCATCTGGCTATGGTCGACGTTGAGGTTGCGGGTCCCTTCCTACGCCCTTCAGGGACCCAAAAAGTGAGTCTGTCTGGCGAAAAAGGTGCCATCCGTGACACGTACCTTCTGAGAGCTCTCACTAGGTCCAATGTGTGGAGAGCCCTTTCCACCTGATGTACCGGCTCTGGACAAAATGAAGGCAGAACAATGTCCTCATTAATGTGAAATGAGGACATGACCATCGGCAGAAATGGGGGAGCTGGTCTAAGAACTACCTTATCCTTGTAAAAGGTAAGAAACGGTGCCCTACAAGATAGGGCTGCCAACTCTGAGACCCGCCTAAATGGAGGTTATGGCTACCAAGAATGCGACCTTCTTGGAAAGATACGACAACGAAACTTCTTGTAACAGCTCGAAAGGAGTCTCCTGCGGGACACTCAGGACCAGGTTAAGGTCCCAGGAGTCTATGGGAGCTCTATAGGGGGGTACCAAAACAGAGACCCCCTGAAAGAACGTCTTGACCTGCATATTAGTAGCAATTCTTCGCTGGAAGAGGACAGACAAGGCCGATATCTGTCTCCTAAGAGAACTCGGGGCCAACCCTGCGTCTAGGCCTGACTGAAGAAATGCCAGGATGTTGGGAACCGAGAAGGACAGTGGAGCAACCCCGTGCTCTCGACACCACCCAAAGAAAACCTACCAAGTGTGATGGTAAAATTCTCGCCGAGGTAGGCTTCCGGGCGCTAACCATTGTAGCAACCACTTCACGCCCAAACCCTGCCTGGGTCAGAATCCAAGATTCAATTGCCATGCCGTCAAACACAGGGCCCCTGAGTTCGGGTGGTAGATTGGCCCCTGAGACAGTAGATCTGGTCGTTCCGGCAGACGCCAAGGAACATCTGCGAGGAGCTGCACAAGATCCGCGCACCATGCCTGACTGGGCCAGTCTGGGGCCAGCAGAATTGCCAGAACCCTCTCTGTCTTGATTTTCCTGATGACCCTCGGAAGTAACGGCAGCGGGGGAAACAGGTATGAGAGCCGAAACTGGTTCCATGGCAGGACCAACGCATCCACTGCGATCGCTCGCGGGTCTTGAGACCGAGGAACAAACACAGCCACCTTGGCGTTTACCCTGGAGGCCATCAGATCCACTTCCGGTGTCCCCCACCATTGGCAAATCTGCTGGAAAACCTCGGGGTGCAGGGACCATTCCCCTGATACGACGCCCTGTCGGCTTAGGAAGTCCGCTTCCCAATTTTCCACGCCTGGTATGTGGACTGCTGAGATTACTGACTGGTTCCCTTCGGCCCAGCGTAGTACATGCTCTATCTCGCGCATGGTTGCCCTGCTGCGTGTGCCTCCCTGATGATTCACGTACACCACCACCGTGGCGTTGTCTGATTGAATCCGGACAGGACGTCCTGCTAGAAAGTGCTGGAAATGTTGCCAACCACATCGCTCGTATCTCCAACAAGTTGATCAGGAGGCGTGCCTCCTGTTGCGACCATTGCCCCTGGGCCGTGTGATGACAGAAAACTGCTCCCCAACCGAGGAGACTTGCATCGGTTGTGATCACCAACCATTGATCTGGGGGGAAAGGTTTCCCCTGAAGAAGAGAGGAGTCGCGCGTCCACCACTGCAGTGACCGCTTGACCTGCAAAGACAACCTGCACTGACGATCGAGCGTGAATGGACTCTTGCCCCAAGATGACAAGAGGGGCGTGCTGCAGGGGACGGAGATGAAATTGGGCAAATGGAATCGCTTCCATTGCCGCCACCATCCTCCCTAGAACCCTCATCCCGAACCGAATGGTGTGAGGGCCTGGTTGTTGAAGCCCCAGAACTCCCTGCCGGAGCGCTTGAGCCTTGTCCTGAGGGAGAACCACCAACCCTGGGGAGGTGTCGAAAATCATCCCTAGGAACAAAATCCATTGAGCTGGAACAAGGGATGACTTCTTCCCGTTGACCAACCATCCTAAGCGGGATAGGGTATCCAGCGTGATGTTGACATTTTCCTCGCATGCCCGAAAAGATGGACCTTTCACCAAGAGGTCGTCTAAGTACGGCAAGACCACTATGCCCCGAGAGTGTAGAATGGCCATGACGACCGCCATTACCTTCGTGAACAAGAGAGGAAATTCAGCACAGCCCCCAGCCGGGGCTGGCTGACCACACAAAAAACTGAATAGACCAACAAAATCAAGTGTGAACATTAGCAGAAAAACTTAGCTTGAGATGACTGGAACAGAGCTGAAAACCAAGAGCTGACAAGCCAGAAGGAATCACCAGCAACTGAATAGGGCGTCGGCTGTCTTAAATCCAATCTGAGACTCCTGACGTCCAATAGTCATCCTCATTCTCAGGTGGCAGATCTCCACCGATCAAATCAGCCTCACTACCTCCTGTTACCACCAGAGGGAGTCTGGAAGGAGGACTTACAACTGGTGAACCAGAGAATGAACTCACAACAGATTCCATTCGAAAGTGTCTGATTCTGATGAACTTGTTCAGGAGCTTTAGGTCCAGAACCGGCCTTACTGTCCCGTCCTTCTTGGGGACCGCTAACAGGTTGGAATAAAAACCCTGAGTTCTTTCACACTCTGGTACCGGATCAATGACCCCGTTGCGCTGAAGTGCCTCGATGGCCCCTAGCAATGCCTCTGCCCGGGCTTCCGCTTTGGGAAGCCGGGAAAGAAAAAATCTTGGAGGGTATCTGACAAACTCTATTTTGTACCCGGACGACACTAATTCTGCCACCCATGCATCGCGTGCTTCCGCGACCCAGACGTGGCAGAAGCAGAGTAGACGGCCACCCATTCTGCCGTCTTCGGGTAACGGATGCCCCGAGTCATTTAGCTGAAGGTTTCTGGGACCTGGCTCCCCTTGACCTGGGCAGGCAGCCTCGCATCCTGCCCAGCGGGTTGGCTCTATACGTGACCTGACGATCCTTGTCTTAGTTGTAGCGAGCAGGGGCAGAAGAACTGGCCGCTGCCATCCACCCGGAGCTGCGAAATGCCCGAAAGCGTGCCTGAGGCTGACGCAATGGCAGTTTAATTTTCTGCTGTGGGAGAAAACTGCTTTTTCCCCCTGTAGCATCTGAGATGAGTTTGTCTAATTTTTCTCCAAATAGACAGCTACCCTGATAAGGCAGGGAAGTCAAGGACTTTTTGGAAATCGAATCAGACCGCCACAGCCTTAACCACAGGGCTCTCCTAATGGCGATTGCATTCGCCGCCACTAGTGCTGCGCAATTAGCCGCATCTAAGGATGCATTGATTAGTCACCCGCCATCGCGATCTGACCTGCTATCTCAGACACCTCCATCGGCAGGTCTCTATCCTGCAGGACCTTATTTAAAGATTCTGACCATGACATCATGGCCTTGGCTACCCATGTTGCCGCGAATGAGGGAGAGAGTGCTGATCCTGATGCTTCATATACCGAGCGGGACAAGCTCTCTATAAGGTGATCCATGGGGTCTTCCGCCCATCTCTTACAGAGCCCTGGTGCAAACGGATATTTCGTTTCTAGCGTTTTCTGGCCCGAAAAACGCTTGTCTGGACGTTCCCTGTGACGCTGCACTATGTCCTCGAACTCTGGTTGAGTGCAAACACCCTATGTGGTCGCTTGGCCTTCTTAAAGGACACCTTATGACCTGTGGTTAGGGAGACGTCCTCCTCAATACCCAAAGTCTGACTGACAGCTTCAATGAGACTGTCCACCGTCTCCCAACACCCCGGGGTATCCAGGTCCAGGGACTCCTCCGCCTCATAATCTGAACTCTGCTCGCTACCAGAAAATGGTGACGGTGAATGAGACGCCGCACTCACGGATGCCGAAGCACCAGAGGGGCCCGGAGACGCAGTGTGGGTTCTCTTCCTATGCGTCTGCCTAGAGAGAGTGCGGCCCCTGCAGGCCGGAGGCTCTTGTGAGGAGGATGAACCCTCCCAGACAGGCGAGCCATCGTCTCTGCCCCTATCCGGGGCCTGAAGGGTCTTGATTGCCTTTGTAAGTGAAGCCATGGACCGCGAGAGTGATAACGCCCATTCCGGGGGATCCAGACCTCTGGGCTCCGTCGCAGGGGAGGGCTCCTGGGCGCGTTCGGAGTCACAGGCCTCACATAACTTAATAGTCTGCGCTCGTGGGAACATAACCCCACAGGAAACACATGCGGCATAAAGGAACGTGTGCGTTTTTCCCTTCCCAGACATATTGCTGCTAGGGCTCAATCTATGAAAGTTGAGGGGAAAGGAGGAGGAGGATGAGGATAACCCCCTATCACACGTAGCGTGGCTCCAGGGACGGGGTCGCACTTACCCTGCTCCTGTGTCCCCCGTGCTCGTGCCTCTGCTCTGATGCGCTCCTTCACCCCTGGTCGCGGCCTACCTTATACTAAAGCCGGGGCCTCAATTTGTCTGGCGCCCACCCTAGCCACGGGGGGCGCCGCCGGATATGATGTCACGCCGGGGGTGGAACTTCCACCCGCGTCCTAGCCGCTGCCGAAGCAGCGGGCTAAATTACTCACCGCCCGCGCACTGGCAGCCCCACTATCCTGGCGATCCCGCCAGCACCTCCATGAACCGCTCTCCTCACCCACGCGCTGGCGGACCGCCAGCACCTCCACATCCACGGCCCTGATGAGCCACATGGAGGTAGTAGGGAGGGAGTGAGAGGGATGCGAGAAGGGTAGGAGAAGGGGGGAAGGAGGGAGGGGAATGGAGCCTGCCGATTGCAGCCCTACACCGCTGAACCCAAAACACTGCCCAGGGCCCTCCCCAGCCATCCATACCTGCGACTCCAGCCACTCGGTAGAGGAAATGGGGTAATTAATTTGGACGGTGCAGGCACCCTAGCTCCGGCCGCCTTCAGGGGCGAGGAGAGAGACCATCCACCGCCATGCAGCACCGCCGTCTCGCGTTGGTGGAGCAGTGGGGGCCGCACAGACTAGTCCTGTGCCACTGTGCAAGCCCATGGTTTCAATACCTAGGGGTGGACAGGGCTAAGTCTGGCATAATGTCCCACGTCACGGGAAAGGATACTTGGAGGGATACTCGCACGTGCTCGCCCGTTGATGGTTTGGGGAAATCGGATCCTTTCAATAAGATGTGTTGCCCCTGTCTTATCTTCATAAAAATAAAAAAAGAAAAAATAGAAGCCTGGGGAAAACTCCCAGATATGTCCCATGGTGCGGGAAAGGATACGCGGAGACGATACTCAACGCATGCTCGCCCGTTGATGGTTTGGGGAGATCGGACCCTTTCAATAGGATCCGTCGCCCCTGTCTCAACTTCATAGTAACATAAAGAAAAATAGTCTGGAGAGATTCAGACTGCGTGTGCGTCCATAGGACACTAAGCAAAAAACTGGTTTCCGCCCGCAGTCAGGGCGAAGGTGTATGCGGCGGAGGAGGAGCTAACTCTTTTTTTTGTATACTTCGTGTCATCCTCCAGACGGCAGTAGCATACACCACAGTACCTGTGTCCCCCAATGAGACGAAGGAGAAATATCTCCTGGATCGGTACATTCATTAACCAAGAGTCTGCAAAAACACTAGTGTGTGTCCTCATCATCTACCACCTTGACTACTGCAACCTCCTGCTCAGTGGCCTCCCTTCTAACACTCTTGCACCCGTCCAATCGATCCTAAACTCTGCAGCCCAATTAATCCACCTGTCCCCAGCTATTCCCCGTTCTCTCTTCTCTGCCAATCCCTTTACAGGCACCCCAATGCCCAGAGACTCCAGTTCAAAACTCTAATCATGGCATACAAAGTCATCCACAACCTGTGTCCTCCATACGTCTGTGAACTAGTCTCGGTATTTACCTGCACGCAACCTCAGAGCCTCCCAAGATCTCCTTCTCTACTCCCCTCTTCGATTAATTGCATACAAGATTTTTCTTGTGCATCCCCCCTACTCTGGAACTCTCTACCACAACATATCAGACTCTCGGCCACCATGGAAAGCTTCAAAAAGGAACCTGAAGACCTACCTCTTCCGACAAGTCTACAACCTGCAGTAACCCCTGTTCCACCATACTGCTGCATAACCACCTCTACCCTTACGTACTGTATCCTCAAGCATTCCTTGTAGACTGTGAGCCCTCGCGGGCAGGGTTCTCTCTCCTCTCATACCAGCAGTCGTGACTTGCATTGTTGTTTTTTTTTTTTTATGTATACCCCTTTTCACATGTAAAGCGCTATGAAATAAATGGAATTATAATAATAATTCTACAGATAAACTAAAGGGCGATGGAGGAAAACAAGGCAGAAAATAAAGGGGTAAGTAAGTTGACGCTCGGTCAGCCTATATTGGAACGTAGAGAAGTGATTGCACCCAGAGAGTTGTGGTGCGTGACTGCTACTCTGAATGGCCCCTCGTTGTAAGTGACGTACCCCAAGGCTCAGGGCTGAGACCACTACTATTCAAAATATTTAATTATATAGAAGACAGGATTAATAATGTTTCTGTCTTTGTAGATGGCACCAAGCAATGTAGTATAGTGCAGTCTATGGCGGATACTCGTAAGTTACAGGCTGATTTGGACAGAGTTTGAGCATTGAGGTGGCAAATTAGTTTCAATGTGGATAAATGTAAAGTTGTGAATCTGGAACTAATAAAGGCACTATATGTTTTGGGGGGGTAAAACTAGGAGAGTCACTTGTAGATCACAGACAGCATGCAATGTTAATCAGCTCAGATTTTATTTTTAAAGAAAATACTTAGACACATGTAAAATGTATAAAATTATAAGTCTGGGTGTTTATACGTGGGAACAAGAGGGAAAAAATTGCTGTTTAGGGCAGACAGGATCATGCAATATGGATGTATCCATGCCCCGTCCCTCTGTCTTTTCTCACCCATCAGTTGAACCTGATGGACATGTCTTTTTTTCAAGCATACTATGTAACGGGATTGTGAGGTTGCGGTCACCATTCATAAGACATACCCATACAGCCGACGACGTGTATGTACTGTGAAAACGATACAGATTACTAGCTTGAATTATAGTGAACCTAAAGTCTGATCAATCAGCAAAGGCATAAGCATTACCGCCGGAATCTGCTTGTCTGGGCCGAGCAATTTCATTTCATTTTCCAGGCGATGCAGCCAATTCGTGTTCTCCTCAAATCGTTTCATCTCCTCTTGTTTTCTCTTTTGTATAATGCCCTGTTTGGTCTTCAAAGCCTCAAGTCTATGATCCCGCTTCATCGTTGCCTACAAGACGAGGGTCAATAAATTACAATGTTTCCAGACAATACCTCTACCAAAAGATCTATGCCAGACCCCATTTCACAAGGTTATTGCAGATCCATATTTCAGGCTTACTAGGCACCAGTATCTGTGTCCGGTTCTGAAAAGAGCTCCAACAACCATTCCCGTAACTTGAAAGTCAAGTGGTATGCTCGCTAATGTGACTGTCCCTTGGGTACCATTTTTAACACCTCTTCTTGGCTGGACACGTTTTCATAATATTTTTGTCTATAATTATTTTTTTTTTTTCAAATATACCCCCACCCCACCCCAGAGTGATTTTTCGGTCAATATAGCAGTAAGCGGGTTTGTTCATTTTGTGAGACGGGTTGTAGTTTTGATTGACATTTGTTTTGCCGTACAATGCACAGAAAACTGAAGAAAAAATTACAAGTGGTGTGAAATGAAAAAAAAAAACCATAACTCTTCCAGTTTTTTTTTTTATTCGGTTTCTAAAATATTCAGTGTGTGGTAAAAATGATCTAGTAATAGGATTTTTGGATAGCAAGGTGATTTATACAATTTGGGGCTCTATATGAAGCTTTCACTGCATTTTTTCCCCTTTTTGATGATTAATGTACAGTTTATACAATTTTAGATTTTGATAAACATTTATGGACATGCCCATACCAAAAACTGTTTATTTTTTAATTTTTTTTAATTGTAAAAAAATCAGACAAAGTAAAAAAAAATTATATTTTTAAAAATATTATACAACTCATCTCTACCCGTTTTGAAGTACGGTAATCCAATGTCTTCAGAAGAACCACGGAGATCTGTGATACTACACATGGTATAAATCCAATCAATGAATTAAATAACATCAGTGCAGGAAACCCGTTAATCTCCAATAATCCCTGTATGGTAAAATTTTCCTATAGAACTAAGATGGCAGTGACAGGAGCCTTCAATAGGAGTCTGGAGACATGGGCTAGGGGAGCGTTCCCATAGCTCTCCATTCAGGGCATGCATGCTCTGGCAACTAATTCATATAACTAAGTTGTAAGTGACTGTAATGGTTAAACAGAATCTAAATGGTTAAACAGCCATGACCAGAGGTAGTTTAGATGGCTTCACTTACTGACAAATGTCAGCTGTACACCAGAGCTGGCACCTTCCGGGTATGCTGCAGACTCAGTTCCTGAGCCCGCTCCATAAAATTCACATCGGATGTCTTATGTCTGATTTGTGGTTAATACCTCGGTAGTGGATTATATTCCAGTTTTGTGATACAGATTTCCAAATTGCCTACACTAACACATGATAATACAATTTTTACTGCCCTTCTTGACCTCAGTGCAGATTACCAGACTACATTACGAAGGAGAACAAGAGTTTGTCCCCAAAAACAGTATGGTGATAAAACATTCTCATTTAGACACCAAAAAAAACTGTTGGGTAAATGTTTAAAGGTAATCTGTCATTAGATCCACCATGGGCAGAATGTACCAGCGCCTACTGCGCAACTGACAAATAAACCAGGGACTATAGTGAAAGACTAGAGTAGTCCGGTGTGGCCTCCAGATTTTCCCTGCTCTGCTCCAGTTGATTGACGGGATCTGTCCCACGTATGTACATGTGTAGATCTATACATACTTGGGTGAGATCCGTGAAACAACTTTAGCGCGGTGGGGACCACAACGGACTAGTCACAACTCTCCCTATAGTTCCTGGCCGGCTTTTCTAAACTATGCTTTCTCTGAACGAATGCAAGATTTCTGAGAAAGCTCTCGGGATGCAGTCGTGTGGCTCGGGCGGCATGAATCTAACAGCTTCCCTTTATACGACAGCTGCATCCACGATGGGTTTCATGAGGCTTCTCTCCTCACCATGGACCCAGTTTTTTTATGGCGAGTAGCAGAATAGGGGGATTAGACTGAATTCCCGACAACAAATAAGATCTCAGCATCATCTAACCTCCAATGTCTTGGGATTTCCATTTGGCATATCGCTTGGTTCTCAGTCATGGAGCTGCCATCTCTATAGTTACTTTGACATCTTCTCAGGAGCAGATTACAAAACATATTAACCGGAAACAGCTGCCAAGCTAAACTCAGGTAAAAATAAACTCCAGCCTCATATTGTCAGGTGGCAGATTGCTACTTTACGAACTACAAATTCAAGCTTTCATTTTAATATGTGCTTGAAATTGTGAACATGCTCATAAGAAAAAAAATAAATAAATAAAAAAAATCAAATACACCGGCATATGGTCCTCTCACCAATTTTGAGTTCTGTAGCTAAACTTTCAAGAATCAAGGCAGTTCAGAGATGCCAACCATATGTCCATTGAAAGCAAACAGTCATTTTCATTGAAAGCCTCGCTACACATCCATAGACCGTATAATCTTTTTAGTAAATATATTTCCTTTACGCCATCATCACTGCGCAGGAGAGGAGACACTACGGAGTTAAAACCATATGGCATAAAATAAAGTTTAATCCTCCTGACATTATTAATCACACAAAGGCTGCATAACTTGGCAGGTTAAGAAGCTGCACTGTCCTTCATGACATTCATGTCTGATGGACTCACCTTTAATGTCTGCTCTTGGGAACACATCATTTGAATCTGCTCATGGTACTGCCTCTGGTAAAAGGCCTTCAGCTCAGTTTGCTTCAGACGCATCTCCAAGTTGCAGTATTCTGCCCGTATTTCTTCTCGGTTTTCAAAAATGCATCGAAGAAGATCTTGACACCTGCAAAATCAAAGAAATTCAGGATTCACTGTCAGGTCTACGCAACGCGAACAGGGACAGCTGGCTATGTAAAAGAGATGCACAGGCTCTACGGCAACAAAAGGGTAGGGAAAGGTTACTTAGGACCATCAATTAGCACGCAAAGGAAAAATTCAGTGCCAAGGAATCCAAAGCATTTAGCATAGCCCACCAGCTAAGGCCGGCGGTACCAGGCACATCTATTTGGAAGCTTTTTATTCTATGTACTGTATCTGTAGGACAGTCTGTTTTACAAACTTCAAGCTATAGTTTTGATTGCTATTATTTTGGGATAAAGACAACATTTTGATTACTTTATTCATTTTGGATGGGGCAATTCTGGAGCTCTGGGTCTTTTTGGTCTTGGAGTCTATCTTGTGGGATAAATATTTTTATATTTTATTAGTCTTGGCAATTACGAAGTGGAAAAAACAAATATGTATTTTTTTATATTTTACATTCGGGGAAAAGGAGTGGGGTTTTAAACACATTCTAAAAAAATTATATATTGTACACACATACATATTTACTTTTTATAGATAGATATACAAAAAATACCCGTGCCATCAATACATATGCCCTGCCAGTTATTAGATACCCTGCTGGCATAGTGTACTGGCCAAAAGAAGAGATAGAAGCTGCAGATGTGAAGACACGAAAGCTCCTCACAATGCATGGAGGTCTCCACCCTAAGTCTAGCACCCAAAGATTGTATACCAACAGAAAGGAGGGTGATCGAGACTTGATAAGAATCCAAGCCACCATCACTGATGAAACGAGTATCCAGGAATACATCAGAAGAATGGCGCCAAAAGATGAGATGCTGAGAGAAAGCCTAAGGCAGCAACAACAAATTTGATCTGGAAGGAAGAACAGGAACATGAAGCGCCATGGCAAGACAAATCGCTGCATGGGATGTACCATCGACAGATAATGGAGGTGGCCGACATGGAGAAATTCTACCAATGGCTGGAGAAAGCTGGACTCCGAGACAGCACAGAGGCACAAGAGCAAGCACTAAGTACCAGATCCATAGAAGCAGGAATTTACCACAAAAGACAAGTCCCAAGGTGCAGACTATGCAAAGAAACCTCAGAAAGCATCCAACACATAGTGTCAGGAAGCAAAATGCAAGCAGGAACAGCGTATACTGAACGCCACATCCAAGTAGCGAGAATTGTATACAGGAACATCTGCACTGCATATGGGCTAAACCCCCCTAATTCCAGATGGGAGATCCCAGAGAAAGTGATGGAGAATGAAAGGGCTAAAATCCTGTGGGGCTTCAACATCCAGACGGATAAGCAGGTGTTGGCTAACCAATCAGACATTGTCATAATAGACAAGGATCAGAAGACCGCAATGATAGATATGGCAGTGCCAAGTGACAGCAACATCAGAAAGAAGGAATATGAGAAGCTGGAGAAATACCAGGGCCTCAAAGGAGAACTGGAGAAGATGTGGAAGGTGAAGGCAACAGTGATTCCAGTGGTGATAGGAGCACTTGGAGCAGATCCCAGGAGCAACATCTGAGCACTCTGTCCAGAAAAGCGCAATATTGGGAACAACTAAGATCCTGCGCAGAATCCTCAAACTCCCAGGCCTCTGGTAGAAGACCTGAGAATGACATAGGACAACAAAGACCACCACCGGTGGGGGTGAGAATGAAGTTTTTTCAATAATATTATATATATATATATATATATATATATATATATATATATATATATATATATATATATATACACACACACATATATACACACATTCATATATATATCTCAAAAAAATAAAGGGAACACGTAAACAACAGAATATAACTCCAAGTAAATCAAACTTCTGTGAAATCAAATTGTCCACTTAGGAAGCAACACTGATTGACAATCAATTTCACATGCTGTTGTGCAAATGGAATAGACAACAGATGGAAATTATTGGCAATTATCAGAGAAAAAAGAATGGATCTACCTGTGGCAAAACATTTCTGTATCCCTGATCACAGCAGCATGGATATGAAATTACTGGTATTGAAAGGTAACTTCACATCTCAGAGAGAGAGACGAGTTTGGGAGTACAAATTTATGACGAACTTTGACACTCTCAGTGCTGGAATGAATGTGTCGCATGGATTTATGTCTTTTTACATCAATTAAGGAATTTCCTTTTAAAACCTTGCGGGGCAACACAGAACTAGACCCCAATCAGAGGACCATAAAACATCCAGACTCCTTATCTATGAACTGGTCCAATGTTTATATTTATGTTTCTCCCTCTCCCATACTGATAGTTCTGCTTCACGTCACTTGTCTTATCTATTGCATTTTTTCTAGGCTGCATTGTGCATAAATATGTGACTTCAGATTTTGTATTAGTCTAGCCTGATGAAGAGACCTGAGTAGTCTCGAAAGCTTGCAATGTATTACCATCTTTTCAGTTAGCCATTAAAAGGTATCAACTACTGAGGACTCTCAATCCTGAATATTTGGCAATTATCAAGACACCCTCAATAAAGGAGTGGTTCAGCAGGTGGGGACCACAGACCACATCTCAGTACCAATGCTTTCTGGCAGTGCCCCTCCGGTTCCTCCTTGCACAAAGGCTGAGGTAGTGGTCCTGCTGCTGGCTGAGTTGTTGCCCTCACCTGCCCCCTCCACGTCCCCTGGTGTACTGGCCTGTCTCCTGGTAGCGCCTCCAGCCTCTGGACACTATGCTGACAGACACAGCAAACCTTCTTGCCACAGCTCGCATTGATGTGCCATCTTGGATGAGCTGCACTACCTGAGCCACTTGTGTGGGTTGTAGAGTCCGTCTCATGCTACCACGAGTGTGAAAGCACAACCAGCATTCAAGTGACCAAAATATCAGCCAGAAAGCATTGGTACTGAGATGTGGTCTGTGGTCCCCACCTGCTGAACCACTCCTTTATTGAGGGTGTCTTGATAATTGCCAATTTCCATCTGTTGTCTATTCCATTTGCACAACAGCATGTGAAATTGATTGTCAATCAGTGTTGCTTCCTATGTGGACAGTTTGATTTCACAGAAGTTTGCTTTACTTGGAGTTATATTCTGTTTACGTGTTCCCTTTATTTTTTTGAGCAGTGTATATAAAATTATGTATGTATGTATATGGATAGATAGATATATATATATATATTTATATTACACACGCGCATATATACATACAGGCACATAGTATTTGATACACGGCCGATTTTGCAAGTTTTCAAACTCACAAAGAATGGAGAGGTCGGTGATCATACCTGTATTTTTACAATTTATAGCAATACAACAGTATTGCAGTGTAATGTGTACTTACTGATGTCGTTTGCAATGCAGCCACAGACTGGGCTTCTTCAAAGTTTTAACATGGCAAACAAAGGGGGTTTTCAGAAGGCTCTGTGCTGTCATTGCCGGCCAAGGTGCATGAGGTGGGTTCAGCTGCAGAGCTCTATATAGTATTGGTGCATGGCTGCCTAACATGTACTGCAAACATAACTAAAGGTTAAAAGACCTAAATACGCTCAGGTCTATCACTTACAGGAAAGAAGGGGACACATTCTCTTTAAGTTGATATTACTAAGGAGTTTTCTGACCACACGCTGATCGAGGAGAAATCCTGAAGGAAATATGCTTTTTGCTGTTCAGTTATATTAATATACTACTAGACTGTTTGTATAAACCAACCAGGAAATCACCAGATTTGATCATTTAGGTCTGGACTATTCAGAACAGAACGAGCCAGCGGATTGTGTTAGTGCTCAGCCTGAGGATACATTTTAACAGCTCAGACCTCAGCTGCTCAACTGTGCGGCTCTGCTAATGCGCAACAGTAGGATTTAATGAAAGTTGTAGCCGGTTCCTGTAATTCTCAGTGCGTTTCCTATTACGTGGATGGTGATGCTGTTCTGCTAAATTTTTAATACACAAGAGTCTACGGCTTCCAGAAAGCTCGCGTTAAGGATGTGCTGTACCAGAATCAGCAAGAACTACTTTTCGCATCAATCTTAGGATGACAACACATTGCTCTGAAACGTTAGTCACATAGATAAAAAAAAAATACCATACATTAAAAAATGTCCTATTGTTTGTTACAGTTCTGAAAAAAACTAAGTAAACCCTTTCTTCCAATTCTATAAGCATGAGGACTTCACTTTAGGTAAATGCAACCACAGGCGAACAAACACCTGACAGATCACACAGTCACATTTAATAAAAACTAGGCCAAAACGAAGTAGCAGTATGTAAAAATTAAGTACACCATTAAACTTCCATAGAAATGACGAATGCAATAAGCACAAAGGTGCTGCTGCTAATTAAATGTCTATGATTAATCATTTATCAGCAAGTATGCAAGCACAGCCACCTCTATAAAAGCAGAAGTTCGGGCAGTTTGCTGGTCTAGAGCACTTGCATGTGTTAAAGGGAATCGGTCACCTATTTATAGGCGTATTTATAAGCTGCGGCCACCGCCATCAGGGGCTTATCTACAGCATTCTGTAATGCTGTAGATAAGCCCCTGATGTAACCTGAAAGAGAAGAAAAACGAGTTAGATTAGGCGCCGGACCTCGCTGACCTTTCCCGGCGCCTGCGCACTGCAGTACTTTGCGCTGCCCTCAACAGAGCATAGAAGTACGCCTGCGCAGAAGCCGCGACAGAAGCAAGGAGGAGGACGTCATCGCTAGAAGATGGAAGGACCCGGACCGCCCCCCCCCGGTGAGTATAATGTAACTCGTTTTCTTCTCTTTCAGGTTACATCGGGGGCTTATCTACAGCATTACAGAATGCTGTAGATAAGCCCCTGATGGAGGTGGACGCAGCTTATAGGCCAAAAAATAGGTGACAGATTCCCTTTAACACGAGGCTAAGAAGGAAAGACATCAGCAATGATGTGAGAGAAGCAATTGCTTCCGCCCATCAATCTGCAAAGGGTTATAAGGTCATTGCCAAACAACTGAGTGCACATTTTAAAGTGAGAAAGATGGAGAACATTCAAGACAGTTGCCAATCTTCCCAAAAGTGGATGTCCCAGCAAATTCACCCCATGGCCAGACCATGCAATGCTCAGAGACATTTAAAAGAAAAAAAAAAAAACATGAACTACAGCTCAGACTCTAAAGGCCTCAGTTTGCAGGTTAGATGTTCAAGTTCATGACTGTTGAATTAGAAAAAAACAAATAGAATGTCCTGTTTGGAAGGGTTGCCAAGGAAAAAGCTTCTTCCTAAAAAGATAATGGCAGCACCAATAGTTTGCAAAATTGTATCTACAACGCTTGTGAGACAAAGTCATTTGGATACATGAGACCAGAGTGAAGATGTTTGGCTATAATGTCATAAAAACCAAACATTGTATTGGAGCCTAAACACCGCACTCCAACTGCTAAGTAAAGCTATGTTCCCACAATTCGTTTTTTGATGGGTTTTTATGCTGCATATTTTCGAACAAATGCCAGTAACTAGTAATGATATATACTGTAGGAACAAAGGGAGCGCAAATAGGGTCTTATCCGATGGTAAAAAATATATAATTATATATTATCCACTCACCCGCTGCAGGAAAGGTAAAGCATGTAGAATATGCGTTCAGCTGCTGCACGTCCAATGGTCTAACCAGTGACCGCCGACATATAAAACCTATGGAACTTTTTTATGGACTTCGTGCGCTGCCAAACATTAGACTCAGATCCAGTTGAGATGAAAGATTATAGTTTTATCCCAACGCGTTTCGAAGTAATTACTTCTTCCTCAGGGGATGACAGACCTACTTCGAAACGCGTTGGCAATAAAACTATAATCTTTCATCTCAACTGGATCTGAGTCTAATGTTTGGCAGCGCACGAATTCCATAAAAAGGTTCCATAGGTTTTAGTAACTAGTAATGAGCATACATGCTTGAATAAACGTCTTAACCGAACATACTCGGGTGTTACTAGAGTACGGTATCTTGGTTGTGCTCAAATAACATGTTCGAGGCCCCGCGGCTGAATGTTTTGCATCTGTCGCACAGCCACAAGACATGCAGGGGGAGCCCAACAACTGGCAATCCCCGCATGTCTATCCAACAGCCTCAAATCATGCAGTCGCGGGGACGCAAACATTATTTCAGCACACCCAAGATACTCGGATAACACGTTATCTGAGCACATTCGCTCATCACTACAAGTAACCTAATGCATTTAATAGATGCAGAAACGGTGCAGAAAATTTGCAACATCACAAAAATCACCAGAAGCTCAATGTGAGTGAGACCTTAACCTTAGCTGGATGAGGTGAATGATCTGGGTTTGTTTTTCAGCCACAGTCAAATAAGCGCTCCTCTGTATACCAAAATACAATACAGTCAAATTTGAGGCCACTTATATAAGATGCTAAAGCCTGTCCAACATTCATGCAACAGAACAATTTTTAATATAGACACTGCCAATCCATTTTTAACCCCTTCACAACACACACCCGTACATGTACGGCGCATGTTGTGTGTCTCCTCTTGATGTGGGCTTTGGCGCTAAGCCCACATCTTTCCCGGCACATTTCACCTGATTTGAACAGCTGACATGTGCCCCTAACAACCGCGGATGGAATGGCTATCCACCTGCGGCCGTTAACTACTTAAATACCACTGTCAATCTCTGACAGAGGCATTTAATGTGATCACGCCGGAAGCGCGTCAATCATCCCGTCCATTGGCGCCCGTGTCGCTGATGGGTTGGTATGACAACCCGGCATCTGCAGCAGACCCCATGTTAATGTCATTGCCGGAATACTATGAGCATGCTCATAGAAAGTCTCTCATGGAGACTATTGAAGCAAGTGTAATGTAAAGAAAAAAAGTTTTTAAAAATATAAAAAAAAATAACATAAGGGTGTGTGACTATGTGTCTAATATAGTGATATTAAAACAAGTCCCAAATGGGACCAGAGACTGCTGAGTGCTTATGTACAGCATATTGGAGATCTTGGCGTTACTTCCAGTGTTATACAGCTGACATTCTGCAGTATTATACAGAAATAGTAAGCCCTAACATTGGTTCCCGTCCCAATTACCATCATATATCTATATATTTTTTTTAAGGGCGGAACCCGCTATTTTAAGATAAAACCAATGCAGCCTTGGCACAACAGAGCTATCCACGGAGGAGACAGCAACATCTGATCACTGTATGCGGGGTATATCATCTATATTATTAATTATATAAGGGATGTAATTAAACGAGACAGACTTCTTCCTGCAGCCAGCCCACACAACATGTTTGCATATGACGGTCTATAGCAGGAATCTCAAACTCGGCTGGGTATATGGGTCGTATACGGAAAAGTTTGAACTTGGAGAAGCGGGGGCACATTCTTTGAAGAACAAAGTGACATTTTTTAGTGATACCATTTTTTTTCTATACCCCTTTTGAACATTTTTGCTGTGTTTTTTTCAAATTTTTTTAGCGCTTGGGTTATGGATGTGGTGATAACAAATGTGCACTCATATTGTATTTATCTCCCCATATTGTAGTCATGTCCCCATCCAGGTACTCATATTGGAATCACGTCCTCATATTGTAGTCATGTCCCCATATTGTAGTTATGACCCTAGGTTTGAGAGGAGGAAAATATTTAAAATAAGAAGCAAAAAATGTGGACAATTCTGTACAAATATTCCCCATCATGGATATATATATATATATATCTATCTATCTATCTGAATATATGTGTGTATCACCAACCAATCACTAAGCATCTTTCATTTCACCAGAGCTGTTCAAAAGAAGCCGAGCTGTGATTGGCTGCTATGAGCAACGGTTTTCCTTGCAATCAATTACTAAGCATCTCTCATTTCACCAGAGCTGGTTAAAAGAAGCTGAGCTGTGATTGGTCGCTATGAGCAAGTTTTCCCACTTGACAACACCTCAGCAGACACGGACATGGTGGGAGAAATCTGGCATCCCTGGGAACAGAAAAAAAGGAGCACAGAGCACTTTGGTTTTGACCCCAGGCCTCTCTTAAAGGGATCCCCGGTACGGAAGTTAAAACCGTTCCTCAGCTCTGTGGTTCTGACCCCAGGGTCTCTTAAAGGCATTATTGGTATGGAAGTTAGAGCAAATCCACTCTGCACTTTGGTACTGACCCCAGGCCTTTCTTAAAGGGATCTCCAGTATGGAAGTCAGGGCAAATCCATCCAGTGCTTTGGTTCTGACCCCAGACCTCTCTTAAAGGGATCCCCGGTATGGAAGTTAGGGCAATTGCCTTCAAATGCTCTGGTACTGACCCCCAGGCTCTTTTAAAGGGATCTCCTGTATGCAAGTCACGGGAAATCCACTCAGCACTCTGGTTCTGATCCCAGGCTCTCTTTGAGGGATCCCCTGTATGGAAGTCAGGGCAAATCCACTCTGCGCTTTGGTACTGACCCCAGGCCTCTCTTAAAGGGATCTCCGGTATGGAAGTTAGGACCGTTCCACTCAGCGCTCTGATTCTGACCCCAGGCTCACGGGATGATGTGGGATATTAGGGGTAGTAGTCCGGCAGCTGTGATGGGATGATGTGGGATAATAGCGGTAGTTGTCCGGTGGCTCCGGCTGATGGGATGATGTGGGATATTAAGGGTAGTAGTCCGGTGGCTTTGACGGGATGATGTGGGATATTAGTAGTCCGGTGGCTCTGGCTGACGGGATGATGTGGGATATTAGGGGTAGTAGTCCGGCGACTGTGACAGGATGATGTGGGATATTAGTGGTAGTTGTCCGGTGGCTCCAGCTGATGGGATGACGTGGGATATTAGGGGTAGTAGTCCAGTGGCTTTGACGGTATGATGTGGGATATTAGTAGTCCGGTGGCTCTGGCTGACGGGACGATGTGGGATATTAGGGGTAGTAGTCTGGTAGCTCTGGCTGACGGGATGTTATAGTGAATGTGGCTATACACTCAACTTTATATATAGATATAATCATTATAATTTGTTATAACTGTAGTTCGTTACTATGCAGGGCTCTTCAGCTAGTGTGTGTGTATATATATATATATATATATATATATATATATATATATATATATATATAAAAAAATATGGGGGGAAGCCAGCACTGCTTAAGGTTAGAACGCATAAATTGGAGTGCATATGCACATAATATCTAGCTGTATTCAAAAATGAGATATTTAGCAAAAAAATTGATCAATTCAATTGAGCCACCCCGCCGCGCCAAGGTGCACATACACACACATGTACACACACATACATACACATACATATACACAGTGCCTTGCGGAAGTATTTGGCCCCAGGGAACTTTTCAACCTTCTCTCACATATCATGCTTCAAACATAAAGATACCAAATGTAAATTTTTGCTGAAGAATCAACAACAAGTGGGACACAATTGTGAAGTTGAATGAAATTTATTGGTTATTTTAAATTTTTGTGGAAATTCAAAAACTGAAAAGTGCGGCGTGCAATATTATTCGGCCTCTTTACTTTCAGTGTAGCAAACGCACTCCAGAAGTTCATTGTGGATCTGTGAATGATCCAATGTTGCCCTAAATGACTAATGATGATAAATATAATCCACCTGTGTGTAATTAAGTCTCCATATAAATGCACCTGCTCTGTGATTGTCTCAGGGTTCTGATTGAAGCACAGAGAGTGTCAAGAAGACCAAGGAACACAACAGGCAGGTCCGTCATACTGTTGTGGAGAAGTTTGAAGCCGGATTTGGATACAAAATGATTTCCAAAACTTTAAACATTCCAAGGAGCAATGTGCAAGCGATCATATTGAAATGGAAGGAGTATCATACCACTGCAAATCTACCAGGACCCGGCCGTCCCTCTAAACTTCCATCTCAAACAAGGAGAAAACTGATCAGAGATGAAGCCAAGAGGCCCATGATCACTCTGGATGAGCTGCAGAGATCTACAGCTGAGGTGGGACAGTCTGTCCATAGGACAACAATCAGTCGTACACTGCACAAATCTGGCATTTTGGAAGAGTGGCAAGAAAGCCATTTCTCAAAGATATCCATAAAAAATGTTGTTAAAAGTTTGCAACAAGCCACCTGGGAGACACACCAAACATGTGGAAGATGGTGCTGTGGTTAGATGAAACCAAAATCGAACTTTTTGGCAACAATGGTAAAAGATATGTTTGGGGTAAAGGCAACACAGCTCATCACCCTGAACACACCATCCCCACTGTCAAACATGGTGGTGGCAGCATCATGGTTTGGGCCTGTTTTTCTTAAGCAGGGACAGGTAAGATGGTTAAAATTGATGGGAAGATGGACAGAGCCAAATACAGGACTATTCTTGAAGAAAACCTGTCGGAGTCTGCAAAAGACCTGAGAATGGGGCGGAGATTAGTCTTCCAACAAGACAATGATTCCTAAACATAAAGCAAAATCTACAATGGAATGGTTCACAAATAAACATATCCAGGTGTTAGAATGGCCAAGTCAAAGTCCAGACCTGAATCTAATCGAGATTCTGTGGAAAGAGCTGAAAACTGTTGTTCACAAACGATCTCCATCAAACCTCACTGAGCTCGAGCTGTTTGCCAAGGAAGAATGGGCAAGAATTTCAGTCTCTCGATGTACAAAACTGATAGAGACATATTCCAAGTGACTTGCAGCTGTAATCGCAGCAAAAGGTGGCGCAACAAACTATTAAGTTAAAGTGGTCGAATAATATTGTACGCCCCACCTTTCAGTTTTTGAAATTCCACAAAAATGTAATAATATATATATATATTTATTTATTAGATATAGATATCTATCTATATCTCTCCGCAATCCAGGTATCCATGGCCTCCTTATCCCTATCCTGGCATACATGGTGCCCCATCCCCATCACTATGGCATGCATGGCGCCCATCCCTATCCTGGCATGCAGGGCTCCCTCATCCCTTTCCTGGTTTCCGTGGCTCTCTCAGAGTATAATGCAGCTCCCCCTCACACAGTATAATGCAGCTCCCCCTCACACAGTATAATGCAGCTCCCCCTCACACAGTATAATGCAGCTCCCCCTCACACAGTATAATGCAGCTCCCCCTCACACAGTATAATGCAGCTCCCCCTCACACAGTATAATGCAGCCCCCTACACACACAGTATAATGCAGCTCCCCCTCCATACAGTATAATGCAGCTCCCCCTCACACAGTATAATGCAGCCCGCCTACAGACTGTATAATGCAGCCCCCTACACACACAGTATAATGCAGCTCCCCCTCACACAGTATAATGCAGCCCGCCTACAGACTGTATAATGCAGCCCCCTACACACACAGTATAATGCAGCTCCCCCTCACACAGTATAATGCAGCTCCCCCCCACACAGTATAATGCAGCTCCCCCTCACACAGTATAATGCAGCTCCCCCTCACACAGTATAATGCAGCTCCCCCTCACACAGTATAATGCAGCTCCCCCTCACACAGTATAATGCAGCTCCCCCTCACACAGTATAATGCAGCTCCCCCTCACACAGTATAATGCAGCTCCCCCTCACACAGTATAATGCAGCTCCCCCTCACACAGTATAATGCAGCTCCCCCTCACACAGTATAATGCAGCTCCCCCTCACACAGTATAATGCAGCTCCCCCTCACACAGTATAATGCAGCTCCCCCTCACACAGTATAATGCAGCTCCCCCTCACACAGTATAATGCAGCTCCCCCTCACACAGTATAATGCAGCTCCCCCACACACAGTATAATGCAGCTCCCCCACACACAGTATAATGCAGCTCCCCCTCACACAGTAAAATGCAGCTGCCCCTCACACAGTATAATGCAGCTGCCCCTCACACAGTATAATGCAGCTCCCACACACACAGTATAATGCAGCCCCCCACACACACAGTATAATGCAGCCCCCCACACACAGTATAATGCAGCCCCCCACACACAGTATAATGCAGCTCCCCCTCACACAGTATAATGCAGCCCCCTACACACACAGTATAATGCAGCCCTACCCACACACAGTATAATTGCAGCCCCCTACTCCACACATGCACATACAGTATAATGCAGCCACACACAAACACTATATATTGCAGCACCCCACCACCACACACACGCAATAATGTAGCCCCACAGTCCAGCAGCATATTACACACTGTAATGCAGAGACACACACACACACTACTGCCATTCCCCTGGTGTTCCAGTCTCATCAGCTCCACTGCTGGCACAGCGTGGCACACGATGAAGTGAGGTCATCGTGCGCCCGCTGAGTCAGAGGGGGAGCGGGACTGATGGGAAAGGGAGCATCATCTGACGCCCTTTCCTCCATCACTGTTTTCAACTGTATCAGCGTCTATGACGGGGGGGGGGGGGCGGCGCCTGGCCCCATAACGGCTTGGTCTATTTGCCCCTAATGCTGGCCCTGCCTGCACGTCGAATGAAGCATGTGGCCTGCGTGTTTCAGACTCTTGGTCTATAGGGAGGTGTAGAGTTCATGGTCTGCATCTATAAAGTCGCTGTCATATTTCACACAGAGCTCGGTAGGAAGCAAACCAGCATGTCTGCAATGAACACCACCATAGCGGCTGTGGTTATATCCAGTCACACCAGCACTTGTAATCACTTACACAAGTCATTTACAATGGTTTGGCGTTAGTTGCCCTTTAGTAAAACTCTGCAAACTCGGAAAGCCAAGCTGTTGGATTCTACTATTCATTCTCACGAATTATTGGACTGGGGCCTGAAGGTTTATCCATTACTGCCTGTGCAGATGAATAGGCTGTCACTACAGAAGTCTGTCCTAGAGCAACATTGACTCTTTAGTAACCCTATCAAAGGGGTTACTAAAATATAATGCACATTATAAGTTACGGTTCAGCGTCACATCCACTCCTGCTCTCGGCTCGGAAGGTGTGATGTCTCAATATGAGAAACAGATTCCAAGCACATCCATCCAATTCTCCCACTGCAAGGGGCAACCAAATCCTCTGAAAGCAGTGTGCGACAAAGGGGTATCAAGCGTTAAAGTGGACATACACTTTAGATAGCTGTTAGTGACCACCAGACACATGCATGGTCAGCTGAGCAGAGTGCGCGTTGTAACAACTCTGTTGGCATCACTGCATGGCCTCCCATCACCCGCACACCAACTTACTCACTGCTCCAGGTCATGCTGATTTCTGTCTGCTGCCAGCTCCATGCTCTGTGCCTCTTGTCTCCTGTCTATTCTGTGCATGTTTCCTGGCTGTGTGTATAGGGGGGCGGCGCCAAAACTCTCTGGTTCTTATGGAATCAGGGTGCACCTGTCTAATGTGTCACTGACCAATTACCAAGAGCCCTCTAATATTTAGGGCAGCTCCACCCAGTGGATCTTGCCTGTGCAATGTGTTAACTCAGTTTCTTGCTGCTGAGTAAGCCAGGCCCTGTCCTATGTCTCGCCTTCTCTGAAGGCTTTATTCCTAATCTCTGTGTCTGTAGCTTGCCTAGTACTTCTCTGTCCACCCACCAGGAGGCAGAATATCCTGGTCCCTGTGCTATTACTCCTTGCCTTGTCTTATCCTGGTCTCTGTGTCTTTGTTCTAGCCTTGTCTTGTACATGTCATCCATGTCCACCAAGAGGCCGTATATCCTGGTCCCTGTCTCTTTGGTCCTATACCTTGTCTCACATCGTTACCTTGTCTGAACTCTGTCCTACCTTTGTCTGTCTCCTTGTCTCTGGCTTCTTTCCCTGCTGTGTCTTTCCTTGTGTCCTCCCTGTCTGCTTGTGTTCCGCACTCTTGCGGCTCTGTTCGTGCTCCGCTCTCTTGCAACTCTGCCTGCTCTGTACTCTCTAGGCTCTGCCTTTGCTCCGTACTCATGCGGTTCTGCTGCTGCAGAACCTCTTGCTGCTCTGCTCGTGCTCCGCACTCTTTAGGCTCTGCAGTCTTCTGGTGGTTCTGCTGCTGCAGAAACTCTTGCTGCTCTGCTACTCTTCCCCAGTCTTGCGGCTCTGCCTGTGCTCCGCACGCCTGCGGTTCTGCTTGTGCTCCGCACCCTCGCAGCCCTCCTCCTGTGTGAGCAGGTCCAAACCTGTTCCGTCAAACTCCACTCCTTCCTGCCTGTTCCTTCATACACCGTTCCTGCCTGCCCTGCGTCTAAGCCGTGCCTGCCTGCCCTGTGTCTCAGCCGTGCCTACATGCCTGTCAGTCACACCTGTCCAAGTGTCCTGTTCCCCAGTGGGATCAGCAGCCACAGCCAGACACCACCCTGGAGTGGCACCTGGCAGCTACCTGCCGCACAAGCCTGATCTCACCATCAGAGGCTCCAGCGAAGACCGAGGTAGCTGTCTTAGTCACGCCCCTTCCAGGGTAGCCTGGTTTGTGGCACAGTGGGGCCACAACCCGACTCACGCCCACCAGTCAGGGCGTGAGTGTGACACGCATGTGTGCACTATGAGTGAGAGGAATAAGTCGTAGCTAGACATTAGATGGTTGGTTGGGGAATGGTCCATCTAAACTGTATGACCACCATTAAACAAGGGAAACCACCCTGATGTGAACCAACAAAAGCAATTCATGGCATATAGAAAATACCTCTTAATTTCTGCCTGCTGCCGGTGTGTGGCAGACAACTGCTTGCTTTGCTCTGGAATCCTTTCCTCCTCATAATTCTTTAATTTCTCCTTCAGTATTGCAATCTAAAAATAAAACATGGGAACAAGATCCATTAAAAATCCATTGATTTTAAAAGGATTATCCATTCTGGAAAAAGATCCATTAAAAATCCATTGATTTTAAAAGGATTGTCCAGAATGAGACAGTGCCAGGAAACCGTGACACTGCCATTCATCAGATTACTGAACAACATTGAGCTGCAAAACCAGGAACAAACCATGGACAGTAGGAACAATGATATTGTATATTATGTACAGTTTTTCCCTCCAGTTCTGTAGCATACTGAAAAAAACCTTTAAATAATCCCATATTACCCTATGGCTTTCTTTGCTTGCATACATAAGAGCTATAGCCAGTGAGTTGTCGGGAAACATGAACAGGTCGTATCATCTCAGACAACAATTTTTTAATCGTCTGTCTTCAGGAGCACACTGCCCTATGCCTCCAAGCTTCTTGCCTGCTGGGTGGAGCGGCACTCCTAAAGACTGACAGCTCAGGCTGGCGGCATGGTAGAACCACTAGCTGGAGCGGAGTGAAACTAATGCTGGCCAGCTTCATGGCACAGCATTCAAGCTCTACAGTCAAGAGCATGTAAGCACACGCTCCTTACCCAGGAAGCCAGCCACCTCTCAGACTGCAACTGTGGCAAGCAACCAAGACAAATAGCACAAAACTAGTAATGATTCTTCTATTCTTGAAACCGGAGATTTTTATTGAGATCAATTATAAACATGCTTATTTTTACCAACTCTTTGCAATTTTACCCACATACTGCAGTATTATGAGAAAACTCCTATAAAATGAGTGTCACCAGAGAGCTTAGCCTTTAGACCTGAACCCAGCTCCCTACACCCCACAGCAGGCCACTGCTTATTTCCCCTGCATAATTCTATATATGCCTGCAGTGTCCGCTACCGGCATATATAGAATTACAGCAGAGACTGAAAATAATTACTACTTCCCATTTTGGTGGAGTCGGAGTTGGTGTCATGGAAATTGAGGAGTTGGAGGTTTGGCTCACCAACTCCTCAGTCCTGGTATGAGGAAGTCGGAGTAGTGGAAACTGAGGAGTTGGAGTCGGAGCTTTGGCTCACCAACTCCTCAGTACTGGTATGAGGGAGTCGGAGTCATGGAAACTGAGGAGTTGGAGTCGGAGGTTTGGCTCACCAACTCCTCAGTACTGGTATGAGGGAGTCGGAGTCATGGAAACTGAGGAGTTGGAGTCGGAGGTTTGGCTCACCAACTCCTCAGTCCTGGTATGAGGGAGTCGGAGTCATGGAAACTGAGGAGTTGGAGTCGGAGGTTTGGCTCACCAACTCCTCAGTCCTGGTATGAGGGAGTAGGAGTCGTGGAAACTGAGGAGTTGGAGTCGGAGGTTTGGCTCACCAACTCCTCAGTCCTGGTATGAGGGAGTCGGAGTCGTGGAAACTGAGGAGTTGGAGTCGGAGATTTGGCTCACCAACTCCTCAGTCCTAGTATGAGGAAGTCGGAGTCGTGGAAACTGAGGAGTTGGAGTCGGAGGTTTGGCTCACCAACTCCTCAGTCCTAGTATGAGGAAGTCGGAGTCGTGGAAACTGAGGAGTTGGAGTCGGAGGTTTGGCTCACCAACTCCTCAGTCCTGGTATAAGGGAGTCAGAGTCGTGGAAACTGAGGCGTTGGAGTCGGAGGTTTGGCTCACCAAACCCTCAGTCCTGGTATGAGGGAGTCGGAGTCGTGGAAACTGAGGAGTTGGAGTCGGAGGTTTGGCTCACCAACTCCTCAGTCTTGGTATGAGGGAGTCGGAGTCATGGAAACTGAGGAGTTGGAGTCGGAGGTTTGGCTCACCAACTCCTCAGTCCTGGTATGAGGGAGTTGGAGACGGTGTCATGGAAATTGAGGAGTTGGAGGTTTGGCTTACCGACTCCACAGACCTGACCTAATCTCAGGAAAAACAAAAAGTATTGTAAAATATTGAAAAAAATAATATAATATATATATATATTTTCACATATAACCCAGTCACTGAACTTTTACACTGCACCCTGGCCATTACACAAGCCCCAATGTTACGGTACCTCTTTCTTTTGCTGCTCACAGATCTTGACGTATTGACTAATGTGACTGTCCAGGCTAACCACATTCCTCTTCACCTATTAAAAGAAGCAAAACTCCAAACATTTAGTCTTCAATAACTAAGCCATTTTTCATTCATACGAAAAGTATTAGGCCATAGTCACAGTCAGAGATGGTCACATGAGTGGGTTCAGTCTATAGAGTGTTTGCCGTCTATGAAGACACATCTGCATGGGCGCTGTACACCCAAAAAGACAGACTAGGCTTCATTCTCCACATGTTATAGGCAAAAAATACAGTAGCCATTTCTGGCTGGGTATAGCCTTTAAATTGGATTGGTTTGTGGTAGTAAATTTGTAAATAATCACAAGATGCAACATAAAATGTGAAGAAAACACTTTGCAGCAATTAATGAGGTATAAAAAAGGTGAGGATTGTCCCTTACTGCAGATTTGATGTCCTTGGCCCGGTTTGCATACTTCAGAGTATTGTATGTATCATCATATGACAGCGAGGAGGGGCTGACTGCAGCGATCATGATGGTGTGGCAGTTTCCTCCCAGCGAATCCTTTAGGAGCCGGGTAAGCTTACTATTTCGGTAAGGGATATGTTGCTTCTTTGTCTATAGGGCACATAAAGCATGATCCGCCATTAGTCAATCGATGGTAGAGTTGGAAAACGTGCACATTGCTGTGATCGGTGCAATGTAAAACAAAGGAAATGAGGATCCGATAACACTGTGATGCCCACAGGCTAGGGCTGTCACACTAACCCTAAGGCCGGGATCACATATGCGAGAAACTCGGAAAATTCTCGCACGTCAATACCCGGCACTGCCGCCGGCACTCAGGAGCGGAGCGTGCAGCTGAATATAGTTCTATGCAGCAACACGCTCCGCTCCTGAGTGCCAGCGGCAGTGCCGGGTATTAACATGCGAGACTCGTCCAAGTTTCTCGCATGTGTGATCCCGGCCTAAGGGAGACCCTGAAAGGCCGGAGATACATATTTAGGGTATGTTCACATGGAGTTTTTGCTGTTGATTTTTCAGTATTAAAAACCAGGAGTGTTGGGAGGAAGATACGCTGCGTAAAATACGTGTGTTTGATGTTGTTTTCAAGTGTTTTTTTTCCATTCATATAAGTGAAAAACAGAGCAGAAATGCTGAAACAAGTGACATGCTGCAGATTTCAAGACTCAATGGGTTGCTCAAAGAACGCAAGGAAGGAACTACCTGGTTGTCCGAGAGGATCCTCACATGATGACCCTGTAGGTACATAATGAGTTTTTTAACTGCCAACTCATTCGCCAACAGCTCCCTCTGGTTAGACGAGGTCTCCGTTTTAGGGTCCCATTGTCCCTGGACCACTATGTCCCCCATATAGGCACCCCAACCCGAGGGGCTAGCATCGGTGGTTATTATACGGGTTATCTGCGTCACCCAGGGCACCCCTGAGGATAAGTTGTTCTTGTCAAGCCACCATCTAAGAGATGTAAGGGTCAAAGTACTCAAAGATATCTGACCTTGTAAAGACCCCTCTAAGGCTCTGTCGCTAACTAGGACGTCCTTCTGAAGGGATCTAGTGTAAAACTGCGCCCACCTGACTGCTGGCATACATGAGGTAAGAGAACCTAACAGTGACATGGCTTGCCTGAGGGTCATGAAGGGTCTATCAATCGCCTGAAGTACCTGCTGTTGAATGCGTTCTAACTTATCTGGTGGCAGAAGACACTGCTGGGTTTCTGAATTTAACAGTAGGCCCAGGAATTTTTGGACTCTTAGGGGCTGAAATCGGGATTTCTCGTAATTTATTATCCACCCGAGGTGCTCTAGTCTGGACCTAGTCTTTTCTATTTGAGATAAACAATGGTCCACCGAATTTCCCACAATCAAAAAATTGTCTTAATACGGGACTATCAGAATATTCGCCTCTAGTAGATGAGCCATGACTTCGGCCACAATCTTCGTAAATACCCGGGGGGCCGCTGACAGACCAAAAGGGAGAGCCCTAAACTGAAAGTGACAGATTAAACCGTTCACTGAAACTGCCACTCTCAGGAACTGCTGGAAGTCTGCGTGGATAGGCACATGAGAGTACCCGTCTTTCAAATCCACGACTGCCATGAAACACCTTTTAAACAACATCTTTATTGCTGAATTGATAGACTCCATCTTAAAGGTTTGGTTAACCAAGAATTCATTAAGGGAACGCAAATTAATAATGGTTCTAAATGATTTATCTGGCTTTTGGATCAGTAATAGGGGAGAGTAGAAGTCTCTACCTCTCTCAGATTCCGGAACCTCCACCAAGACCTTTTTAAGACAGAGAGTCAAGACTTCTGCTTCTAAAGCAGTTTGTTCAAGTGGCGAAGATCGTAAGGGAGTTAGTTTAAAGGTATCCCGGGGAACATAACTAAACTCCAGCCTGAGTCCGGTGGATATTACGTTCCGCTCCCAGTCACTATTGGTGATCTGAAGCCAAGGTGGGAGGAAGGCTGACAGTCTACCTCCCACGGGAATCACTAGTCATTGGCCAGGTTTCTTTCGCTCTCTTGAAGAACGCCTGAACATAAAGCCTGTACCTCTCCTCCTTCTATTCTCCCATCTGGGACGGTCTCTATTAGGTGATGGGTTGCGCCTTCTTCCCTGACCGAATTTCCTTCTATTGAACGAACGTCGGTAGGATGCGGACCACAGATTAGGGAACTTCTTTTTGTCATCCCCTGCTTTATCCAGCAACTCATCCAGGACTGTTCCTCCATTTTTCCTATCACTGCTTTTACCAGCTTGTCCACCCGGTCTAAAAGGTAGACAGCACCACCCGGAATCCTCTTCCTCCGAGGACGACGAGGGGGATGAGCCAGAGGAGTTTTTATTTCTCCTCCACTCCGCCGAGGAATCTGACTCAAAAGGGTTCACAACCCCTGAGCTTCCTGCTTGGGACAGGGTTTTCAGGGTTTCTTTCATTTCTGCCCTATGTTTTTTAGACTTGCAGTGATTTTAGGCGATTCCTCCGCCACTGTCTGCTGGATACAGGGGGGGCACAACTTTTTGGGGTATGAGTCCGGTAGTGGGCATGCACAGAGAGCACATTCCCTGTGTTTTGCCTTACTTGTGGCCTTCTTCCCCTAGGAATAAAAACATAGAGGGAGGCTCCATCACTGAGTGAACTTTCACGTAGATCACTTACCAGTGCAGCAATAAAGTACCGAAGAATGAGGGGGATCTTTCTCAGTAGATGCTCCTGTCTGTCTGGAGGAGCTTTTATGACTGGATTGGTCACTCCGTTTGGTGTCCCGCGATTCTTTTTCCTTTGTTTGACCTGCCAAAGGTTCTCTAGAGGCGGCAGTGATGATTGCCGCTGCTGCCCTTGTTCGCTCTCCATCATCGCATGCAATGATGTGGCCAGAAGCATGGAACCCACCTTAGGCCCTGCTTAAATACCCCTCCTCCGGTCAGCAGACATGCCACGCCTCCCCCCCTGATTGGACTCCTCCCCCAGCTGGCGCAGCTATTGGCTCCCGAGCCAACGCTTACCGGCACTTGTCCCAATGGGCGCCACCATCTTGGATCTTCCGCGCCTGCGCAATGGCGCCGCTGACCCGGAAGCGCCCCACAGGCTCCACCCCCGATGTCACCGTGGCCCCGCACACACTTCCTGTGTAACCGGAAGTTGCTCGGGACGACCGGACATTCTCATGCAGCGCTCCCGGATCCCAGCCACCGAGTTGCGCCGGTACGCCGACCCCAGCCACCGCGCCGCTGGAGCAGGGAGACCCCGGGGGGCATACTTACCGGTGGCGGCTTCTTCCTAACGGAGGCGGATATCCTCCGGACACAGCTCCCTGCTGCGAACACCACAGCCGTGCAGCCCAGCAAGGACCACCGTGGCGTCTCCAGGAGCTCCGCACCTGGCCGAGGTAGGAGACCCTCCCGCTATCTGTATCGACCGGTCGGCCTGGGATCCTCTTCGGATTCCATCTGTAGGATCCCGCCCCACCAGGAACAGGAAACCAATTGATGCGTGGGAGAGGTGCTACCCTTTTGTATCTGTAGGTTTCCTGTTCCTGAAGGGCGGATCCCCTCTCTCGTGGTGCTGTCATGGGAGTCCGAATAAATATGTCTTATATTATAGGTTCTTCAAAGTAGTCACCTTCAGCTTTGATTACTGCTTTGCACACTCTTGGCATTCTCTTGATGAGCTTCAAGAGGTAGTCACCGGAAATGGTTTTCACTTCACAGGTGTGCCCTGTCAGGTTTAATAAGTGGGATTTCTTGCCTTATAAATGGGGCTGTGACCTTCAGTTGTGCTGTGCAGAAGTCTGGTGGATACACAGCTGATAGTCCTACTGAATAGACTGTTAGAATTTGTATTATGGCAAGAAAAAAGCAGCAAAGAAAAACAAGTGGCCATCATTACTTTAAGAAATTAAGGTCAGTCGGTCCGAAAAATTGGGAAAACTTTGAAAGTGTCCCCAAGTGCAGTGGCAAAAACCATCAAGCGCTACAAAGAAACTGGCTCACATGAGGACCGCCCCAGGAAAGGAAGACCAAGAGTCACCTCTGCTGCGGAGGATAAGTTCATCCGAGTCAACAGCCTCAGAAATCGCAGGTTAACAGCAGCTCAGATTAGAGACCAGGTCAATACCACACAGAGTTCTAGCAGCACACACATCTCTACAACAACTGTTAAGAGGAGACTTTATGCAGCAGGCCTTCATGGTAAAATAGCTGCTAGGAAATCACTGCTAAGGACAGGCAACAAGCAGAAGAGACTTGTTTGGGCTAAAGAACATAAGGAATGGACATTAGACCAGTGGAAATCTGTGCTTTGGTCTGACGAGTCCAAATTTGAGATCTTTGGTTCCAACCACCGTGTCTTTGTGCGACGCAGAAAAGGTGAACGGATGGACTCTACTTGCCTGGTTCCCACCGTGAGGAATGGAGGAAGAGGTGTGATGGTGACACTGTTGGGGATTTATTCAAAATTGAAGGCATACTGAACCAGCATGGCTAGCACAGCATCTTGCAGCAGCATGCTATTCCATCCGGTTTGCGTTTAGTTGGACCATCATTTATTTTTCAACAGGACAATGACCCCAAACACACCTCCAGGCTGTGTAAGGGCTATGTGACCAAGAAGGAGAGTGATGGGATGCTACGCCAGATGACTTGGCCTCCACAGTCACCAGACCTGAACCCAATCGAGATGGTTTGGGGTGAGCTGGACCGCAGAGTGAAGGCAAAAGGGCCAACAAATGCTAAGCATCTCTGGGAACTCCTACAAGACTGTTGGAAGACCATTTCCGGTGACTACCTCTTGAAGCTCATCAAGAGAATGCCAAGAGTGTGCAAAGCAGTAATCAAAGCAAAAGGTGGCTACTTTGAAGAACCTAGAATATAAGACATATTTTCAGTTGTTTCACACTTTTTTGTTAATTATATAATTCCACATGTGTTAATTCATAGTTTTGATGCCTTCAGAGTGAATCTACAATTTTCATAGTCATGAAAAGAAAGAAAACTCTTTGAATGAGGTGTGTCCAAACTTTTGGTCTGTCCAAACTTTTGGTCTGTACTGTATGTATGTAATCGATATTACATAGTGTATTACATATTTACAATTTATTACAGTTTTTGTGTTCTAAAGTTGTATTCCAATAAATATATATTCTGTTCTAAATATCTTGCTTATTGGATCATAAAAATGATTAAATGTCTGATGTTCACATTGTACTACAATACATTTTTCACTTAAATATAAGCAATATACGTGGGAGTCGGAGTCGGAGTTGGTGTAAGGGAAATTGAGGAGTCTGAGTCGCAGGTTTGGCTTACCAACTCCACAGCCCTGATTTTAACCAGCTCTGGTGAAATGAGAGATGCTTAGTGATTGGTTGCAAGGAAAACTGTTGCTCATAGCAACCAATCACAGCTCAGCTTCTTTTGAACAGCTCTGGTGAAATGAAAGATGCTTTGTGATTGGCTGGTGATACACACATACATACATTCAGTTTTATATATATATATATATATATATATATATACACATATATACATATACACACACACACACACACACACATACATATATATATAGATAGATAGATAGATAGATAGATAGATAGATAGATAGGGGCTTAAAGTGAAGACTCTCCACTTTAATTTGAGGGTCTTCACATCCTAATTTAAGTATTTAGGCATTACAGCTCTTTAACATGTAGCTACTTCTTTGTTTAAAAGGACCAAAAGCTAATAGACAATTATCTCAAAAGCTTTTAAATGGGCTAAATGGGTTATTCCCTAATCAATCCTTCATCAATTAACCCCTTCACTACCAAGGGTGGTTTGCAAGTTAACTACCGGGCCAATTTTTACAGTTCTGATCACTGTCCCTTTATGAGGTCATAACTCTGAAACGCTTCCGTGGATCCCGGTGATTCTGACATTGTTTTCTCGTGACATATTGTACTTCATGTTAGTGGTAAAATTTAATTCATATAACTTGCGTTTATTTATGAGAAAAACGGAAATTTGGCGAAAATTTTGAAAATTCCGCAATTTTCCAACTTTGAATTTTTATGCCCTTAAATCACAGAGATATGGCACACAAAAAAGTTAATAAGTAACATTTGCCACATGTTTACTTTACATCAGCACAATTTTGGAACCAAAATTTTGATTTGTTAGTAAGATATAAGGGTTAAAAGTTGACCAGCGATCTCTCATTTTTGCAACACCATTTTATTTTTACGGACCACATCACATTTGAAGCCACTTTGAGGGGTCTATATGATAGAAAATACCCAAAAGTGACACCATTCTAAAAACAGCACCCCTTAAGGTGCTTAAAACCACATTCAAGGAGTTTATTAACCCTTCAGGTGCGTCACGGGAATTTTTTGAATATTTAAAAAAAATTAACATTTAACTTTTTTTTCACAAAAAAAATTACTTCAGGTTCAATTTTTTTTATTTTACCAAGTGTAACAGGAGAAATTGGACTGCAAAAATTATTGTGCAATTTGTCCTGAGCACGCTGATACCTGATATGTGGGGGGGAACCACTGTTTCGGCGCATGGCAGAGCTCAGAAGGGAAGGAGCGCCGTTTGACTTTTTCAATGCAAAATTGGCTGGAATTCTGATCGGACGCCATGTCGCGTTTGGAGAGCCCCTGATGTACCTAAACAGTGGAAACCCCCCCACAAGTGACCCCATTTTTGAAACTAGACCCCCCAAGGAACTTATCTAGATATGTGGTGAGAACTTTGAACCCACAAGGGCTTCACAGAAGTTTATAATGTACAGCGGTACAATTAAAAAAATCATTTTTTCCACAAAATGATCTTTTCACCCCCAATTTTTATTTTCCCAAGGGTAACAGGACCCTAAAGGTTATTGTGCAATTTGTCCTGAGTACGCTGATACCCCATATGTGGGTGTAAATGACTATTTGGGCACATGGCAGAGCTCGGAAGGCAAGCAGCGCCATTTGACTTTTTTGGCTGGAATTGAGATCAGACACCATGTCGCGTTTGGAAAGCCCCTGATGTACCAAAACAGTGGAAACCCCCCACAAATGACCCCATTTTGGAAACTAGACCCCCCAAGGAACTTATCTAGATGTGTGGTGAGAACTTTGAACCCCCAAGTGCTTCACAGAAGTTTATAACGCCCAGGCGTGAAAATAACAAAAAATTTTTTTTCCACAAAAATGATATTTTTGCCCCAAAATTTTTATTTTTCTAAGGGCAACAGGAGAAATAGGACCCCAAAAGTTGTTTTGCAAATTGTCCTGAGTAGGCTGATACCCCATATGAGGGGGTAAAACACTGTTTGGGCGCATGGCAGAGCTTGGAAGGGAAGGAGCACCATTTGACTTTTCAACTCAGAATTGGCTGGAATTGAGATCAGATGCCATGTTGCGTTTGGAGAGCACCTGATGTGCGCAAATAGTGGAAACCCCCAATTCTAACCCTAACCCTAGCCCTAACCCTAGCCCTAACGGGAAAATGGAAATAAATACTTTTTTTAATTTTATTATTTTTCCCTAACTAAGGGGGTGATAAAGGGGGGGTTTGATTTACTATTTATGGCGGTTTTTATGTTTGACAGCTGTCGCACGCTAAAAGACGCTTTTTATTGTAAAAATAGTTTTTGCATCACCACATATTGAGAGCTATAATTTTTCCATATTTTGACCCACCGAGTCATGTGAGGTCTTGTTTTTTGCGGGACGAGTTGACGCTTTTATTGGTATCATGATCGGGCATGTGACATTTTTTGTTCGCTTTTTATTTCGTTTTTTGGGACGCAGAATTTAAAAAAAAAAAACAGCGTTTCATGAATTTCTTTTGGGTGGTGCGTTTACGCCGTTCTGGGTGCGGTAAAATTTATAAGGCGGTTTTATTCTTCGGGTCAGTACGGTTACAGCGATACCTCATTTAGGTCGTTTTTTTATGTTTTGGCGCTTTTATGCAATGAAAACAATTTTATATAAAAAATAATTATTTTTGCATCACTTTATTCTGCGAGCTATAACTTTTATTTTTTCGCTGATGATGCTGTACGGTGGCTTGTTTTTTGCGGGACAAGATGACGTTTTCAGCGGTACCATGGATATTTATATGCGTCTTTTTGATCGCGCGTTATTGCACTTTTTGTTCGGCGGTATGATAATAAATCATTATTTTTTGCTTCGTTTTTTATTTTTATTTTTTAAGGGGTTCGCTTAACCCCTTCACTACCAAGGGTGGTTTGCACGTTAACTACCGGGCCAATTTTTACAATTCTGACCACTGTACCTTTATGAGGTCATAACTCTGGAACGCTTTCATGGATCCCGGTGATTCTGACATTGTTTTCTCGTGACATATTATACTTCATGTTAGTGGTAAAATTGCATTCAAATAACTTGCGTTTATTTGTGAAAAAAACAGAAATTTGGCGAAAATTTTGAAAATTTCGCAATTTTCCAACTTTGAATTTTTATGCCCTTAAATCACAGAGATACGGCACACAAAAAACGTAATACATAACATTTCCCACATGTTTACTTTACATCAGCACAATTTTGGAACCAAAATTTTTTTTTGTTAGGAAGTTATAAGGGTTAAAAATTGACCAGCGATTTCTCATTTTTACAACACCATTTTATTTTTAGGGACCACTTCACATTTGAAGCCACTTTGAGGGGTCTATATGATAGAAAATACCCAAAAGTGACACCATTCTAAAAACTGCACCCCTTAAGGTGCTTAAAACCACATTCAAGAAGTTTATTAACCCTTTAGGTGCGTCACAGGAATTTTTTGAATATTAAAAAAAAATGAACATTTAACTTTTTTTCACAAAAAAAATACTTCAGGTTCAATTTTCTTTATTTGACCAAGGGTAACAGGAGAAATTGGACTGCAAAAGTTATTGTGCAATTTGTCCTGAGTACGCTGATACCTGATATGTGGGGGGGAACCACTGTTTCGGCGCATGGCAGAGCTCAGAATGGAAGGAGCGCTGTTTGACTTTTTCAATGCAAAATTGGCTGGAATTCAGATCGGACGCCATGTCACGTTTGGCGAGCCCCTGATGTACCTAAACAGTGGAAACCCCCCCAAGTGACCCCATTTTGGAAACTAGACCCCCCAAGGAACTTATCTAGATATGTGGTGAGAACTTTGAACCCACAAGGGCTTCACAGAAGTTTATAACGTACAGCGGTACAATTAAAAAATCATATTTTTTCCACAAAAATGATCTTTTCACTCCCAATTTTTATTTTTCCAAAAGTAACAGGACCCTAAAAGATATTGTGCAATTTATCCTGAGTACGCTGATACCCCACATGTGGGTGTAAACCACTATTTGGGCATATGGCAGAGCTCGGAAGGGAAGCAGCGCCATTTGACGTTTTTGGCTGGAATTGAGATCGGACACCATGTCACGTTAGGAAAGCCCCTGATGTACCAAAACAGTAGAAACCCCCCACAAATGACATCATTTTGGAAACTAGACCCCCCAAGGAACTTATCTAGATGTGTGGTGAGCACTTTGAACCCCCCAGTGCTTCACTGAAGTTTATAACGTCCGGGCGTGAAAATAAAAAAATCGTATTTTTTCCACAAACATGATCTTTTAGTCCCCATTTTTTTATTTTCCCAAGGGTACCAGGAGAAATTGGACCCCAAAAGTTGTTGTCCAATTTGTCCTGAGTATGCTGATACCCCATATGTGGGAGAAAACTACTGTATGGGCACACGTCGGGGCTCGGAAGGGAAGTAGTGACGTTTTGGAATGCAGACTTTGATGGAATGGTCTGCGGGTGTCATGTTGCGTTTGGAGAGCCCCTGATGTACCTAAACAGTGGAAACCCCCCACAAGTGACCCCATTTTGGAAACTAGACCCCCCACGGAGCTTATCTAGATGTGTGGAGAGCACTTTGAACCCCCAAGTGCTTCACAGAAGTTTATAACGCCTGGGCGTGAAAATAAAAAAAACATTTTTTTCCGCAAAATTATATTTTTGCCCCCAATTTTTTATTTTTCTAAGGGTAACAGGAGAAATTGGACCCCAAAAGTTGTTTTGTAATTTGTCCTGAGTAGGCTGATACCCTACATGTGGGGGTAAAACACTGTTTGGGCACATGGCAGAGCTTGGAAGGGAAGGAGCACCATTTGACTTTTTCAACGCAGAATTTGCTGGAATTGAGATCAGACGCCATGTTGCATTTGGAGAGCACCTGATGTGCCCAAACAGTGGAAACCCCCAATTATAACTCCAACCCTAACCTCGACACACCCCTAACCCTAATCTGAGCCCTAGCCCTAACCCTAGCGGGAAAATGGAAATAAATACATTTTTTTTTAGTTTTATTATTTTTCCCTAACTAAGGGGGTGATAAACGGGGGGTTTGATTTACTATTTATGGCGGTTTTTATGTTTGGCAGCTGTCGCACGCTAAAAGACGCTTTTTATTGTAAAAAGTTTTTGCATCACCACATATTGTGAGCTATAATTTTTCCGTATTTTGACCCACCGAGTCATGTGAGGTCTTATTTTTTGCGGGACGAGTTGACATTTTTATTGGTACCATTTTTGGGCACGTGACATTTTTTGATCGCTTTTTATTCCGATTTTTGGGACGCAGAATGAACAAAAACCAGCGTTTCATGAATTTCTTTTGGGGGAGTGCGTTTACACCGTTCCGCGTGCGGTAAAATTGATAAAGCGGTTTTATTCTTCGGGTCGGTACGGTTACAGCGATACCTCATTTAGGTCGTTTTTTTATGTTTTGTCGGTTTTTTGCAATGAAAACAATTTTATATAAAAAATAATTATTTTTGTATCGCTTTATTCTGCGAGCTATAACTTTATTTTTTTGCGGATGATGCTGTATGGCGGCTCGTTTTTTGCGGGACAAGATGACGTTTTCAGCGGTACCATGCATATTTATATGCGTCTTTTTGATCGCGCGTTATTGCACTTTTTGTTCGGTGGTATGATAATAAATCATTTTTTGCTTCGTTTTTTATTTTTATTTTTTAAGGGGTTCACTAAAGGGGTTAACTAATGGGACAGTTTTATAGGGCAGGTCATTACGGACGCGGCGATACCAAATATGTGTACTTTTATTGTTTTTGTTTTTTTATTTTGAAAAAATGGATTTATTGGGGAATATTTTTTTTTTTTTTTTTACTAATTTATTTAGCGATTTTTTTTAAATTATTTTTAACACTTTTTTTTTTTTTACTTTATTACCTTGTCCCAGGCGGGACATCACTGTCCTGTGACAGATCGCTGATCTGTCACATCACAGATCACTGTGACAGATCAGCGATTTGTCACAGGCACTGCTGCAGACTTCCTCATGCCTGCGCTTTGCAGGCAGTGAGGAAGTCAGCTCCCTGCAGGCCCCCGTCGCCATCTTGGATCCGGGGGCCTGTAGGGAAAGAGCCCCCCGCAGCAGCGCTGCACATTGCGCTGCCGTGGGGGGCTCAGGGAAGCACGGAGGGAGCCCCCTCCCTGCCGATGCTTCCCTTTAACCCCCGGTACACCGCGATCGCGTTTGATCGCGGTGTCCAAGGGGTTAACGTGTCGGTTGTCAGCTATGATAATTAGCTGACACTCGGCCGCGATCAGCGGCGCTCACCACGTGGGCGCCGCTGATCGCGATGAAGTAATATTCCATCCATGGTAATTAGGTCCATGGTCACATGGACGGAATATTACGTCAATTGTAGGTAAGGGGTTAAGGGGTTAACTATTGGGACAGTTTTATAGGGCGGGTCGTTACGGACGCGGCGATACCAAATATGTGTACTTTTATTGTTTTTTGTTTTTTTTATTTCCAAAAAATGGATTTATTGGGGAATATTTTTTTTTTTTTTTTAATTTATTTGGCGATTTTTTTAAAATTTTTACACTTTTTTTTATTTTTTTTTTTACTTTATTACAATGTCCCAGGGGGGACATCACTGTCCTGTGACAGATCGCTGATCTGTCACATCACAGATCACTGTGACAATTCAGCGATCTGTCACAGGCACTGCACAGGCTTCCTCATGCCTGCGCTTTGCAGGCACTGAGGAAGCCAGCTTCCTGCAGGCCCCCGGAGGTCCCCGTCGCCATATTGGATCCGGGGACCTGCAGGAAAGGAGTCCCCCGCAGCAGCGCTGCACATTGCGCTGCCGTGGGGGGCTCAGGGAAGCAAGGAGGGAGCCCCCTCCCTGCCGATGCTTCCCTTTAACCCCCGGTACACCGCGATCGTGTTTGATCGCGGTGTGCAAGGGGTTAACGTGTCAGGGGCGGTCCGTGCCCGCCCCTGACACATTGTGCCGGGTGTCAGCTATGATAATTAGCTGACACTCGGCCGCGTTCAGCGGCGCTCACCACGTGGGCGCAGCTGATCGCGATGACGTAATATTCCGTCCATGGTAATTAGGTCCATGGTCACATGGACGGAATATTACGTCATTTGTAGGTAAGGGGTTAAGCATGTAAGAAAAATCTGGAGCTGATTCTAGGTGTGGCATTTGATTAAAATTATACCTGGAGTTAAGAAATCCGTCTTGTGGTTCTTGTGTCATCAGTGTTAGGCCTCTTTCACACTTCAGTTTTTTTGCATCAGTTATAATCCGCCAAAAAGGCGGACAAGCGGATCCGTTGTCAACTGATGTGAACGGATGGCACAGGATCCGTTTTGAGACGGATCCTGAAAATGACGAAATTTAAAGGAATCGCTGGCTAGGAGAAAGAGAGAGAGAGCGAGAAAGAGAGAGAGAGCGAGAAAGAGAGAGAGAGCGAGAAAGAGAGAGAGCGAGAAAGAGAGAGAGAGCGAGAAAGAGAGAGAGAGCGAGAAAGAGAGAGAGAGCGAGAAAGAGAGAAAGAGCGAGAAAGAGCGAGAAAGAGCGAAAAAGAGAGAGAAAGAGAGAGAAAGAGAGAAAGAGAGAGAGACATTTTTTTTTTTTTTGTCCGGCACCCAGAAAGAATTTCGGGTTAAATCAGTGTCTGGAGGATCCGCCACAGAAAAAAACGTTACAAGCTCCGTTTTGAAGTCTTTGAGGATGGTGACGGACAGCAACTTTTGGCGGATCCTCAAAAAAAACGGATGCAACGGACAGCAATCCGTCACAATCCGCCATTAATGCAAGTCAATGGGGAAAAAAACGGATCCTCAAAAAAAATTGAGGATCCGTTTTTTTTCAAAACCTGGCGGATTGTGACTGATTGTAAAAAACGGAAGTGTGAAAGAGGCCTTAGAAGTTTTCAGCTAATGATATGCACATGCTTCAGAGAGGGACTGTAGGCAGAGTTCCTCATCATAGAGACAGACTACTTGTGCTTCGGGGCAGCCTGTGGGCAGGTCTTTACTTAGTTTCTCTGGCTTAGAGCAGGAAGATAAGATCTGCCTACAATGCTGCCCCGAAGCATGGGCATCTCATTAACTGAAAGCTTCTAACACTGATTACACAAGAACCACAAGACTGATTTCTTCACCCCAGGTATCATTTTAGTCAGTTTAACACTGTCAATCTGACAGTGTCTGTAGTTTACTTAGCAAAATCCTGCTGACAGGTTCACTTTAAGGCAGAAAGACTCATAAAAACAAACAACTGAAGTCAGCTGCGGTAAAGGCGGCAAAGCATCACAAAGAAGGAAACCCAGTGTTCAGTGACGTTCATGGCTTACAGATGTCAGGCAGTTACTACCTGCAAAAGGATTCTCTACAAAGTGTTAAAAATTAAAATTGTATTTATGGTAAAGTTAGTTCGTTAAAAATAATTGAACTAAACCTGAAAGTCTAAACTTCAATTGTATCTTATTTATTTATTTTTAAATAAAACAAAGTGAGATGCAGAGCCCAGATAATGAAGATTTAGTCACGGTCCAATCATTTCTGCAACCTAACTGTATGCCCCTGCTGCAGGCTCTCACTTTCTATACCAACAACATTGAAATTCCATCTTTATATTACAGAAACATTCTGCAGAACTTTATAGTTCAGACTGTTGATAGTAAAGTGACTGCAGAGCTTTATGTATGTGAAGAAAATAAAGGACAGGTGTTACTTCACTTGAACCTTAATCACAAACGTGTAGGGTGTGAATTCAGGCAATCGGAGAGAAGTTTGTTATAGTTTCTCTGATAACTAAACTTTCCTTACAACTAGAAAAGAATGGAAAGATCTGCGCTTTTTATTGCCATGAATATGGAGAATAGACAAACAATGGGATTATAGCTGTAATGGCGACTTTTGGAGGTGTTTGCAATCATAAATCTCAACCACAGTTTTCTCACAGTTTAACACTGCTGAGAATCTCAATAACCGATTGCTCTACAACAAAACCACAGAAAAAATGAAGAATTGTACACTTCTTATTGAAGTCAGTGCTCCCCAAAGCGATTACCAGCTCAGGAAAAGGTTCAGAATGCACAGTAGAATGTGAACGTATAATTTTCCAGCTGATCTTTCTGGAAGCCGGTAGAGGGATAACAGCCCCCCTTTGTTTGGATCAGAGAACCCCCATGGCATGACATCCGGGTCACCAGAGCTAGGAAAGTTGCTTGATCATGCGCAGTGCATGATATGAGCAACTTTCTCTAATCAGTGCAGAGCTGACAGTTTGCATAGTATGGGGATGCTGCTGCATGATGAGGCGGTTTCCATCTTTTAGGATTGCATAAAGTGCCGTCAGCCACAGTTTTGTGCATTTCTGAAAAGGACACCGCCAAACAGAGGCCTGACGGAGTCCAGAGTAACTCCACTGGGTGTTTCATCTGAATCACGGTCACTTGGAGATTTAGATGGAAACACCAAAATAAGTGCTCAGCGTAGAGCACAGGATAACTGTGATCCCTAACGTTATGTAAAATGCTCCAAATCAAAGCTTCAACTCAATCCACAAAAAAAGCAAGTCCCCACTCAGATCTGTCATCTGTTAATGGAAATATAGAGGGCTTCCACGTTACTGGTAGCACAAAGACTCTGGAAAAGCGAAATGGCTTTACACTTCCAAAAAGAAATTCAGCAAATTCGCCGGTCCCAAATCCAAAATGCCCCCCCCCTTCTGAGCTCCATAGTGTACCTAAACCACATATTGCGTCCACATGTTTGGCATTTCTGAAGCGATGAGAGCCCGCCTAATTACTGATGCATGCCTCCAGAAGCAAAAGCTGGGCAAAATACTGGTCACTACAGCGTACTGGTCACTACAACAGTAGTTTACAATTTTCACTTGGCAATATTAATTGCTGATTGTGTCTGGAAAATACCCATGGAGTCAAAATAGTCACTACACCTGTAGATAAATTCCCAAAGGGGTATAATTTCCAAACTGGGGTCAACTGAGGGGGAATTTCGCTTATCTAGCAATTAAGGGCTCTATATCTGGTCCGCAAACTGATCTAGGAAGCTCCAGGAGGCTAATAGCGCTCTGTTCCTCCCAAGTCTCTCTGTATGGCTAAGTAGTACTGTACAGCCACAAATGGGGTATTGCATTGTTCAGTAGAAATTGTGGGACAAATTATGGTGCCATTTTTACCCACTTCTTGGGTGAAAATGTAAAATCTGGGGCCAAAACAAAATTTTGGTGGTAAAAATGTAGTTATTTTTTTCTTCAATGCTCAATGGTATACAATCCTGTGACACACCTGTGGTGTCAATATGATCAGTTTGTAAACTGGGGTAACTTATGGGGGGGGGTTCTGCTGTTCTGGCCCCTCATGGGCTCTGCCTGTGAGTTATGGCACCTGCAAACCATAACAGTAAAATCTGGTGCTCCTTGCGGCGTAGTGTGTTACTAACAGTAATGTTTGAAACTGTGGTCCAGCTATCTTCAGCTCAGTGACCAGGTCCTCCAGTGTAGTTCTATGCTGATTTCTGACATTTCTCAGAATCATTTTTACCCCTTTAACCAAGATCTTGAATAGACTCTAGTCCAAGGAAGATTAACAGTCATCCTGTGTTTCTTCTATTTTCTAATAAATGTGCCAAGAGCTGTTGCCTTCTTACCAAGCTACTTGCTTATTGTCATGTTGTCCATCCCAGCCATGTGCATGTCTACAATTTTGTCCTTGGTGTCCCTAGACAGCTCTTTGGTCTTGGCCATGGTGGAGAGGTTGGAGTGTGATTAACACAGGTGCATTTAATGCAAGTAATGAGCACAGAGTAGGAGGGCTTCTAAAAGAAAAACCATCAGGTCTGTGAGAGGCAGAATTCTTGCTGGTTGGCAGGTGATCAAATACTTATGTCAAGCAAAAAAATGCAATTTAATTATTTAAAAATCATAATGGGATTTCAGTTTTATTTTTCGATTCTGTCAATCACCGTTAAAGTGTACCTATGAGAAAAATTACAGAATTCTCCATTCTTTGTAGGTGGGAAAACTTGCAAATATATATATAAATATGTGTATTATAATGTCTATTCACATTTTCACATCATGAGACAAAGACCACCTCCAACAATTATTCAACAGTACCTCACCATTACGAGGCTTCAGGCAGGAAGTACTCAGACGGAAGTGGCCACTGAGCTTGGAGTGTCAGCGTCATCAGAAGGTTGCAACAAAGATACAGTGAGAATAGTCACAGAAAAGCAGAGAAGTGGACGTCCTTTGGCCACATCCCACACTAATGACCACTTAATTGTGAACAATGCCCTTAGGAACTGGATGATGAATGCCACACAACTCCAGGCACGTTTAAGGAAGTTTAGAGGCACCCAAGTGTTATGTCAGACCATTCAAAACTGTTAACATCAGCGTGGTCTGTGTGCTAGAAGATCTGCAAGGATACCTGACCACATCACTAGGCAGAGGAATCATTGTCTTACATGAGCCAGGGGGCATCTACACTGAATAAAGAACCTGTGGGCCTCAGTGCTGTCCACTGATGAAAGTTGATTCACGCTAAGCAGAAATAATGGCCACCAACGATGTTTGTGACATCAAGGAGAGTGCTATGCATAAGACACTTGTCACCAGTCGAGCCTTTGGTGGTGGTGTTACAGTGTGGGCAGGTGTGTCTAGTCAATACAGAACAGAACTACCCTACACTTTGGATAAATGTTGTTATTCAAGGAGTAGTGACTTGTCACTATCATTCACAGTCATTGTGCCTGTGTCAACACAGGCCTAATTTCATCATCATGGATGACAATGCTCCAAATATGCCTAATTTTTTGTGAAACACAAAGAAAAAACAGTATGACAAACGTGCAAAAATACTCTGCTGTCAAAAATATATAACAATAATCAGCAAGTGCAAGTAAAAAGATAACAAAAACAGGGTATTTAGTTGATACATTTTTTGAAAAAAAATGTATACTAAGCCACTCCACCAACATCACGTTATACCTATCAGAGCAGTCCTATCTAATGTATTTAAAACGTGATCATGTGAATAGTACCTATATGAGAAAGATTCAGAAAGGCGCTTCCTGATGTGGGCATGCTGTGCAAGACGGCTCTTTATGTGCATGTCACACAAGAGAGGGGCAGGAATCTCCCAAACCTTGCATAAGCAAGAAACTAATAGATTAAAAACACATGTGACATGCACAAAAGTGAACATTAGATAGGACTGCTCCGAGATGGGTATACCGTGACGTTAGTGGAGTGGCTTAGTATACATTTTTTGCAAAAAACGTACCAACTAAATACCCTGTTTTTGTTATCTTTTTACTAGCACTTGCTGATTACTGTTATATATTTTTTTTACAGCAGAGTATTTTTGCACGTTACTCATACTGTTTTTTCTGTGTTTCAGTCTTTGGCTGGTGTGAACACTGTCCAAACGACATGTTCACATTTGTGCATGTCACATGTGTTTTTAATCTATTAGTTTCTTGCTTATGCAAGGTTTGAGAGGTTCCCTCCCCTCTTGTGTGACATGCACATAAACAGCTGTCTTGCACAGCGTGCCCACATCATGAAGCACCTTTCTGAATCCTGTTCATATAGGTACTGTTCACATGATCAGGTTTTAAATACATTAGATAGGCTACTCCGAGATGGGTATACCGTGACGTTGGTGAAGTGGCTTAGTATACATTTTTTGCAAAAAAAGTATCAACTAAATACCCTGTTTTTGTTATCTTTTTACTAGCACTTTGATTACTGTTGGTATATTTTTTACAACAGAGTATTTTTGCACGTTTGTCACTGTTTTTTCTTTATTTTTCAGTCTTTGGGTGGTGTGAACACTGTCCAACTGACCTATTCACTTTTGTGCATGTCATGTGTTTTTACCTTTTTGTGAGTAGTGTATATGCTAGAGGTTTGGCAGATGATGTGGTAACAGTGATCACATGCAGTCATTCAATCATTTACATGACCTCTGCAGCCAGTCACTGGCCTCGTAAGCAAGTCTTCCACGTACTGCACATGACCACTGATGCCAGGAAGAGTGGCTAATGGTGTAGGGCGCATGACCAGATGCCAACCTGCGACTGGCAGAGCAGCAGTGCTGTAACAAAGGGAGTTTGAAAGACGCGTTATCCCTTTTTTATTTAGTCACACTGGTACGTTTCATGACCTCCAAAAAAAGCCTCTTTAATGAAGTCAAGGCTCATCAAAGAATCTTCCCTGTGAGTGTCATTTTGTGTATGAGTTGCTGGCAAACACATGAGAAACAAACAAGAAAAAAAAAGCCTAATAAAAAAAGCTTAATCCTTAAATCCACGATCTGTACATACATGTAGAGCCCATGCCCTCCTCAGAGCAGAATAGAAAAGGAAGAAAAGCAGCAGCCATATGTTATACTTGTTATGCCAGAAAATATCTGGCACGACAACTGACAGATTCAAGTTATACAAACCTAGTAAAGCTGGCCAAGGAAAGCATTTCACTTTCAAAATTGTTGTAATATAGTATTACATAGCAATAAGGACCATGCCTTCCAGACAATAATGTCATGGTAGTTCATCGTTCTACTAAATCCTTCTGACATCCCACGTGTGTTTCATCAATGCGCAACGTGTTACCATCCACCCATTTCTAAAGAACCGTGTAGGACGGTAACCTCCCTCCAGGCGCCCAATAATCCTGAAAAACACTATATGAATGCACTATATGGTAACAAGGAGTCGGTAAACCAAACCTCTGAATCCAACTCCTCAATTTCCATGACTCCGACTCCCTCATACCAGGGCTGTGGAGTCGGTAAGCCAAACCTCCGACTCAAACTCCTTAATTTCCATGACACAGACTCCGACATACCAGGGCTGTAGAGTCGGTAAGCCAAACTTCAGACTCCAGCTCCTTAATTTCCATGACACAGACTCCGACATACCAGGGCTGTAGAGTCGGTAAGCCAAACTTCAGACTCCAGCTCCTCAATTTCCATGACACAGACTCCGACATACCAGGGCTGTAGAGTCGGTAAGCCAAACTTCAGACTCCAGCTCCTCAATTTCCATGACACAGACTCCAACTCCACCAAAACGGGCTCTGACTCCACAGCCCTGATGGTAACTACATATTATACAAATCTACCAGGCGTCAGGAAGCAGCACTGGTGGGGTATGTGCATACAGGGTCTTCACCAGTTATTCTTTTGCACATTTACAGTGTATTTTACCCACTTCATAAAGGGTTCATCCTTGGGACCCTCAAATGAGTAAGGGTAGGCTCATGAGCGCGCATTTCCAGTCTGGATGTTGTACGTGAAAACAAAGACCAATGCCATTCCACGGGACAGTGCAGACGAACCGTTTTGTTTTTACTGATCAAATCTGCGTGTGAAAAATAAATCACAGCATACAGTTTTTTCTTTTTTGCCAAAAATTGTATGACACTTTGCAGTTCAAGTCTATGGGTGTGCCAAAAATCTAATTCCATAGGAAGCCATCATTTAGCATGTGTTTATTACACTGCAATTCAGTAGGAAACTGGAAACGGTCTAGTAAATGACTAATAGCTGCTGAAGTAAAAAACGGATTGTATATGGACTGCACACGGGTAATGAGTGAGAAAAAAATCTGCGGTTTATTAGATGAGCCTGCCCCAATGGTGGAGAAGTGCTAGATGCTACTCACTGCCTCTAACATCGGGATCCACATCAAGCATCATATTATGGAAAGGTAACAATGTTAAATGCTGGAATACCATGTACAAAGGATTGTGAGGTCTGCATTTGGCGGCGATGTGTAGTAAGTTTGAGCATTTTTAAATGTTTTATTTTTTTCTCTAAATGCAGAACATTCTAGGAATGACATCTTTACTTCAAACATGCATCATTAAGGTGTTACAAGATAAAAAGCAAACTTAAAAACTTCACCTCATCTCCCGCAGCCTCTAAAGCATAAAAAAAGCAACAAAACAAAAACTAAATACTGTAAATAATAAAAAAATAATAAATGTGTGTAGGCGAGGTCATGGGACCGGAGGTCAGATAAAATATGGATGAGAAATGGACTAAATAACAGTTTTCGACTATGTAGACAAACCCTATTGATATGGGAATGTGCAAAAGTCAACTTGTTCATACATTTCCAGGAGCAGCAACAGAGGAACGTCACAACGTTGTAGATCCTTAACTAGAACAGACGACAAGAGAGCCGTCGGGGGCCTTTAATCATGATCTTGTGCAGTGCTCCACAGATGTGAGCAGCACAGGGTATGACAACTCAGCCATACTGGATTTATTAGATCACATAAACAAGTATGGGGCCTTTATTCTCAATTCCCCACTTATTTAAGTTACAGGCAACACAGAAACACAAAAGGAAAAAAACAAACATTCTAAAGGAAAATCTCTGACACTTTGTTTAGCTTTGCATTGTAATGCTTGTGGCTGGAGTAAGGCAAGCTCTACAGCCAGATGTGCTGTATTGCTGCACGACGGAGACAATCCAAGATTTTCACTAAGACCTCATTCAGATGTCACAGATTTTTCACGTGCACGCACACACACACACACACACACACACACACACACACACACACAAAAGTCATCAGTAAGGCTCTCATAGACTTAAATTGCAAAGTGACCTCTGGCTCGCTCCAGCAAACATTGGAGCGATCCAGTGGGTCACAACCTGTTGGAGACCGATGGGAGCGGAGCAGATAGAAGGTGAAGACGGTAGTGGGTGAGAATAAACCTAAGCGCAGGGATCTTCAATTATAAGCACCAATCCAGCCCTGCATGTGAACAGCTCCATAGATTATGGATCAGAGGCTGGACAGACATCTGACTGGGATGATTTAGTGAATCCTGCTTTGAGCAGGGGGTTGGACCAGATGGCCCAGGAGGTCCCTTCCGACTCTACGATTCTATGAATGGTACGTAAAAAACGGACATCTAAGTGAAGCCTTAGCGGGACAAGAAAAAAGCTCTGGCCGTTACACAAATGTAATATGCTGCCTTGAAATTGCACCATATTTATGCAGTTATTAAGAGCAAAGAGCTCACAGCTATCTGTTTTGTTTTTTTCTCTGGCTGAAGACCACCTTGAAGTCTTACCCAGTCATCTCAAAAAAATATCTTTGTCCAAAAAAAAAAAAAAAAAAAAAAAAAAAAAAAATGCAATACACACCATATTAAATCTCAACCCCAGCTCAAAGTGACTTCAGTGTCTTCGGTTTGGCTAGACTTTTAAAGAGGAGAAACTTGATTCTTACATTTATTTCCTCCAATAATTGATAAAATGTGCACATATTGGTTCCACAGTGAATTACTCTAAGTGATGATATGGACATTTGGGCTCACTACAACCACAAAAACATTAAAACAAGCAATGTTAAGAAAAAACAAGAACAAGGGCTGGCACACCCATCAGTACAAGTGTAATTCGTGCGTGCACATTCACATTGTGGCTATTAACAGACAAATATAACCTAGAATAAAAATAAGACATACAAACCCTACAGTAAGAAAACAGTAACAAATGTTAAAATAGTTGATGAAAAGAGCGTAAAAGCCATCGAACCTTGACCAGGTGTACCCCATCGGGATGGTCCCCAACTCTAGTGTCTCACCTAATGTGCCAGCAGGCCTCAAAATAGATGGGCCTATAATGACAATAAAAAGGCGGCAGGGCACAAATCCTTAAAGTGGAGAGGGCTGACAGAAAGGTCAGCCAGTTGTCCCCTCATCTTGAAGGAATGTGCAAATACCAGGCTTGACCCCAAATCCAGAGATGGAAGAAATCAGCTGCAGCTTTCCTCAGGTGATGGTCCGGTGTAAGGACCGCCATGAATCAAATAAATGATATAAAAAACAAAAGTTGCATCCTCAGCTTGCTGCCGTGTTTTATTTTTTACAAATAAAGGAGGATATTAAAGGATGGTGTCAGTTTTTCTTCTTTTCTCACTTCCACAATATTTGCCGGTTGGTCGTTCTGGCACCTGAGATTCTTGCTGTATGGAAGTTGGTCTAATGGATTTTTAAGACAAGGTGAGCATTGGTGCCATTTTTTTCTTTTCGTGAAATATGTTCATATGAATTTATTAAAAGAATAATGGCAATGAGTTTCAACATCAGACAGATGTCTTCCTCAGGACAAAATAGGTGGCGGTTGAGCTGGACTTGGGCTTGAGTTCCACTGGCAGGTGTAAAGCACAGTCAGGCCCAGGTCCTGCTCGGCCCCCATCTATCCTGAGGCCAGCTGGTTCATAGCGAGGTAAGAAACTAGAGTGAGGATCATCCTGATGGGGTGCATCTTGTGGTGGGGTGGCTTTTATTAGGAAATAAAATGTTAACCAAGTGTTACTTTCTATATACTGTAGGGTTTCTATACACTGTTTTTACAGTTCGGTTCATATATATTTGGACAGAGACAACATTTTTCCAATTTTGGTTCTAGACATTACCACAATGAATTTTAAACAAAACAATTCAGATGCAGTTGAAGTTCAGTCTTTCAGCTTTCATTTGAGGGTATCCACATTAAAAATTGGATGAAGGGTATAGGAGTTTCAGCTCCTTAACATGTGCCACCCTGTTTTTAAAGGGACCAAAAGTAATTGGACAGATTAAATAATTGTAAATAAAATGTTCATTTCTAGTACTTGGTTGAAAACCCTTTGTTGGCAATGACTGCCTGAAGTCTTGAACTCATGGACATCACCAGACGCTGTGTTTCCTCCTTTTTGATGCTCTGCCAGGCCTTCACTGCGGTGGTTTTCAGTTGCTGTTTGTTTGTGGGCCTGTCTGAAGTTTAGTCTTTAACAAGTGAAATGCATGCTCAACTGGGTAGAGATCAGGTGACTGACTTGACCATTCAAGAATATTCCACTTCTTTGCTTTAATAAACTCCTGTGTTGCTTTGGCTTTATGTTTTGGGTCATTGTCCATCTGTAGTATGAAACGACGACCAGTTTGGCTGCATTTGGCTGGATCTGAGCACACAGTATGGCTCTGAATACCTCAGAATTCATTCGGCTGCTTCTGTCCGGTGTCACATCATCAATGAACACTAGTGACCCAGTGCCACTGGCAGCCATGCATGCCCGAGCCATCACACTGCCTCCGCCGTGTTTTACAGATGCTGTGGTATGCTTTGGATCATGAGCTCTACCACGCCTTCGCCATACTTTTCTCTTTCCATCATTCTGGTAGAGGTTGATCTTGGTTTCATCTGTCCAAAGAATGTTCTTCCAGAACTGTGCTGGCTTTTTTAGATGTTTTTTAGCAAAGTCCAGTCTAGCCTTTTTATTCTTGATGCTTATGAGTGGCTTGCACCATGCAGTGAACCCTCTGTAGTTACTTTCATGCAGTCTGCTCTTTATGGTAGATTTGGATATTGATACGCCTACCTCCTGGAGAGTGTTGTTCACTTGGTTGGCTGTTGTGAAGGGGTTTCTCTTCACCATGGAGACTATTCTGCGATCATCCACCACTGTCTTCCGTGGGCACCCAGGTCTTTTTGTATTGATGAGTTCACCAGTGCTTTCTTTCTTTCTCAGGATGTACCAAACTGTAGATTTTGCCACTCCTAATGTTGTAGCAATTTCTCGAATGGGTTTTTTCTGTTTTTTCAGCTTAAGGATGGCTTATTTCACCTGCATGGAGAGCTCCTTTGACTGCATGTTTCCTTCACAGCAAAACCTTCCAAATGCAAGCACCACACCTCAAATCTACTCCAGGCCTTTTATCTGCTTAATTGAGAATGACATAACGAAGGGATTGCCCACACCTGTCCATGAAATAGCCTTGGAGTCAATTCTCCAATTACTTTTGGTCCCTTTAAAAACAGGGTGGCACATGTTAAGGAGCTGAAACTCCTAAACCCTTCATCCAATTTTAATGTGGATACCCTCACATGGAAGCTGAAAGTCTGAACTTCAACTGCATCTGAATTGTTTTGTTTAAAATTCATTGTGGTAATGTCTAGAACCAAAATTAGAAAAATGTTGTCTCTGTCCAAATATATATGGACCTAACTGTAATTAATCTGTTGATATATTTAGCCCCCTTAGTGGCAGGGTTATCCAGCAATATGGAAACTCATGGGAAAAGTCCAATTCCAAATACTTTGGCTGGGAAATGGAACTGCCCCATTCTGCTTGTATCTCTAGGTAAATAAAGCACAAAAGTCAATTCTGCCCTCTAAGACAAAAAACATAAATTAAACACAAGTTAAAAAGGAACAAAAAACACCACAAGTAAATACAATTTTCCTTTTTTCTACAATTCCACCCATAACCTCATTATTATAGACTGAGTGACATGGTCTTTTACGGATTTCCATGAAAGCTCTGGACAAGCTGCAGAAGAAACAAACGGACATAAAGTGGTCTAACTGGCCCCTAAACTCTAGTAACGTGCTCATACCTGCCAACGTGAAGATCCCCTGGAGAATGATAAAGACACCCATCCAGGCCATTGCCTCCGATTTTCAAAGAAAACAATATATTTACAAAGTAAAAAATGAAAACAAAGAAAGCTAATCCAAAGAGAGTGGTGCTGCAAACAGCCTCCGCTCCTCTTTGTAGTGCTAGTATTACCAGACAGGCATTGAAGGATGAGGAAGCTGTTTGCTGGGTTAGAACAATAAAAAAAGGAGAGGAACGGGTAATGACTCTGCTGAAGACATTTACTGAGAGACGAAAGGAAGCGAAGGGAGACTTTGTGAGTGGAAGTAACTACATTCTGTGACTCCAAGTCTATGTTTCTGTCTCCCTCCGGATTCATGCCAACAGACCCGTAAGATGTCTTAGTGGCCACAGAAACCCCATTCTGCTTGATAACTATGGGTCCAATGTTATAAGGAATTCTGTGAGCAAAACACCTTGAAATGTTAGAGAGTACTCTTCTAAAAGGTTTACACACAGGAATTAATGTTTCAGTGTAAGGAAAGAACAGTCAATGTCTTCACTGCGCCATCACAATCTGGTCGGATAGGAAGAGCATGGAGGACTTTGCCTACTATGCTGATGGCTAGAGTCCAGGGTCAACATGGAAAGCCTAACCAACATCCCAGCCCATCATAGCCCTACTGAAGCACTAATTCATCCACATTGGTGGAGAGTAAGAGTTACAGGGCATACAAGGAACAACTCAGTACACCTCTCTTTGAGAAATTATATGGCTACCCAACTTATCCGAATTGCAGGGATTTGGGAACTGTAGACTGGGTGGGATACTCAGACTGCCTCATATTTTAAAAGGACAAAATACTCAGGGAATTTTCTCAGCTACAAATGGAAGCAGGGCTACCTCATTCTGAATTCTATAAATCGTAAGACACACATATCAGAACATATCCTTTACTAAAAATGTGATCATACACAGAATAGCCACTTCACACAGATCGGGAGGGTTGAGATCAGTATTACACAGTGCAATGTCGGATCCAGTTCTAGTAAAATATCCTATATGCTGTAAAGCAAGATGGGAGGGATTGATAGGTCCTATTGCCGATGAGCACTGGCAGGACATCTTAGACAGGACTACCCAATAATCCTTAAGTGGATCCCACATTCTACCCCAGCTATATGTTATTGATCAGGTCTATAGGACGCCTACATCCCTTTTCGACATTGGGCTCACAACACCCAATCCAGTAGACTTGCTACACATGCTCTGGTCCTGCCCCAACTTAGAATCCTTCTGGAAAGGCGTGCTAGATGTCACACAGTTTATTTAGTGCAAACAGATTCCATACCTTAGGTATGTATACTGGGTTACATCGAAGACCTGAATATTGACGAGTATGGTAAAACCGCCATCTCTCCAATGTTGTACATGGCTAGAAAATTAATAGCTCAATAGTGGACTCCCCCAATCCCTGAGTTCATAAAGAGTTACTGGTTGCTCAACTTGGAAAGAGGCAATTATCTAAAGACAAATGCAATAACTACATTTGAAAATCATTGGGCTTCTTGCATGGAGAACTCAGTTATTGCATCACATGAACTGAAGAGCGATCAGTTGGGTCTTTTATAAACGTCTACTCCACATAACAATAAACTCCGTGTGCTTTCTTAAGGTCCTTTTACATTTAGCGATGCACCAGCGATCCCGACCACGATATGACCCGGTCAGGATCGCTGGTGCATCGCTAAATGGTCGCTAGTGAGCTGCCACACAGGCAGATCTCACAGCGATGCAGCAGCGATACAGCGGTCGTTATTACCTTTCAGACGCGGCGATGAAGACGTCTTCCCACCCGCCTCCACACGTCGCTCGTCGGCGCCACAGGAAGCGCCCAACGAGAAATGGAGCTGGCTGATCTCGCGCGATCATCGATGGACAGCGGGGGAGCCGGTCGGAGGCAAGTATCACACATAGCGATATCGCTAGCAATAATCGCTGCTACGTCACAAAATCGGTGAAGTTATAGCGATATTGCTAGCGATATCGCTATGTGTAAAACCCCCTTTAGATGTTGGCATTACCTTCCTTCTTGTGTTGCATAGGCAGTCGTTGGGGTACATTAAATATTCCAAATTAAATAGACAACTAATCAAACAGGTCGACCTCCTCCTTGCCAAACCAAGAATTTGCTATCCATTTATGCATTTTTTTTATTTTTTGTTGCACTTTGTTGGGGTGTGAGGGAGGGTACGGGGGGGGGGGGGTTGGATTTTTTGACGTTTGTTTTGTCTGTATAATATGAGAAAAAACTTCTCAATAAAAAATAGTTGATCCCAGCCTATCCACAAGGACTCCAACATACTAGAATAACAAAGTATCAGGAGAGGATTGCCCAGAGAAAACGTTGCATCTGTTTTCTTTCTCCCCACTTTTTTTTTATTGAAGAAGTTGTACATTAATCAATATTCAGCTAACACCGTCAAGCTTCACTACTGTCCTCCCAGGACCTTTCATACACCAGTGCCAAATTTTAGACGTTCCTCAGCTCTGGTGTGTGTCTCAGCTTATACTGGAACTGGAAGAGTAAAGACGACAGTGCAGCCCAAAAAACACTGAGTTGACCATTCATTAAGAACTTTATTATAACAGTTCCTAGTTTTCAGAGCAAATGTTGAAGCTGCGTAGACAGGTGTTGCATATGCAAATCTTAAAATGGTTTGCGCTAGAGTAAAAATGTGCCACATTTATTAAGAGGTGAACAGATCTCAATACATTTGGGACATCATTGGCTGCCCTTCACTACAATCTCCACTAATTTCTGCAGTAATTATTAATGTGTTGATCCAATGGTGGCTTTACTCACTTCAGATTTACACATCCCACTTTTGTAAACATATTTGGGGGAGAGAGAGAGAAAGGGAGGGACTAAAGAGCCTGATATGTCATAGACTAATTTACCCAACCCTGAACATGCCCCTATCCTCTAGAAGGGGCCCGATAAAACCTGGACTCCTATATGCCTCCCTACCCCTGTCCCCCTATTCTTACCATTTGCTTTGACAATGCTAACGTACTTAGTCCTGCCAATAAAGCTCATTCGATTTTGAAAGGGAAAGAGAGAGAAAGGGAAGATACAAAGTACGGGAAGATATACGCCTGTTTTGTGGAATTCAAAAAGGCCTCCGACTCAGTGTAGCATCCAGGACTATTCCTAAAACTGCTGGGGAGCGGAATAGGAGGCAAAACATATGATGTCATCCGAAGCTCCTATACTGGAGAACAGTTGCAGCATGAGAGTCAACGGAAGGAGGACGGCCTATTTCCAACAGAGCCGAGGCGTGAGACAGGACTGCAGCCTCAGTCCAACGCTCTTTAACATCTACATCAATGAGCTGGCGGTGGCCCTAGAGTCCTCCTCAGCACCAGGACTCAACCTCCATGACACTCAGGTGAAATTTCTGCTTTATGCCGATGACCTTGTGCTGTTATCACCAACCGAGAAAGGCCTCCAAGATCATCTGAAAATACTAGAGACCTTCAGCAGCATGGGCACTGCCAATCAACCAGAAGAAAACTAACATCATGGTGTTCCACAAAAGAAAGGAGAAACCTACTGACCTTCCTACCTTTATGATAGACAAAAGTCCACTTTCAGAAACCAACAAATACACCTACCTCGGCCTAGAACTCAGCCAGTCAGGGAGCTTCAAGCAAGCCATAGAGTTACTGAAAGACAAGGCATCTAAAAGCCTTCTATGCCATCAGAAGACATCTGTACCTTCTCAAGGCACCAGTAACTGGCTAAAAATCTTTGACTCCATCATTGCCCCAATCTTTCTCTACGGCAGTGAGGTCTAGGGCCCAGTCTCATACCCAAACTGGTCAAAGTGGGACGCTGAGCCGAATGAAATATTCCTCCTAGAGTTCTGCAAGTATCTTCTCCAAGTCAATTAGAGCACATCAAACAGCTCCTGCTGATGGGCAGATTCCCACTACACCTCGCAATTCAGAAGAAGGCGCGGTCATTCAAGGCTCATCTATAAAGTAGTAGTCCCAGCTCCTACCATCACAAAGCCTTCCTACACCAGGAAGCCTCCCAACTATCTCAAGGGGGAAACGGGAGAGAGGGTTGAGAGAGAGGGGGAGAGAGAGAGAGAGAGAGAGAGAGAGAGAGAGAGAGAGAGAGAGAGAGAGAGAGAGAGAGAGAGAGAGAGAGGGGGGAAAACGGGAGAGAGAGAGAGGGGGGAAAACGGGAGAGAGAGAGAGGGGGGAAAACGGGAGAGAGAGAGAGGGGGGAAACGGGAGAGAGAGAGAGGGGGGAAACGGGAGAGAGAGAGAGGGGGGAAACGGGAGAGAGAGAGAGGGGGGAAACGGGAGAGAGAGAGAGGGGGGAAACGGGAGAGAGAGAGAGGGGGGAAACGGGAGAGAGAGAGAGGGGGGAAACGGGAGAGAGAGAGAGGGGGGAAACGGGAGAGAGAGAGAGGGGGGAAACGGGAGAGAGAGAGAGGGGGGAAACGGGAGAGAGAGAGAGGGGGGAAACGGGAGAGAGAGAGAGGGGGGAAACGGGAGAGAGAGACGGAGGGAAACGGGAGAGAGAGGGGGGGGGAAACGGGAGAGAGAGAGGGGGGAAACGGGAGAGAGAGAGAGGGGGGAAACGGGAGAGAGAGAGAGGGGAGAAACGGGAGAGAGAGGGGGGAAACGGGAGAGAGAGGGGGGAAACGGGAGAGAGAGGGGGGAAACGGGAGAGAGAGGGGGGAAACGGGAGAGAGAGAGGGGGGAAACGGGAGAGAGAGAGGGGGGGGAAACGGGAGAGAGAGAGGGGGGGGAAACGGGAGAGAGAGAGAGGGGGGAAACGGGAGAGAGAGAGGGGGGAAACGGGAGAGAGAGAGAGGGGGGAAACGGGAGAGAGAGAGAGGGGGGAAAAGGGAGAGAGAGAGGGGGAAACGGGAGAGAGAGGGGGGGGAAACGGGAGAGAGAGGGGGGGGAAACGGGAGAGAGAGAGGGGGGAAACGGGAGAGAGAGAGGGGGGAAACGGGAGATGGGGAAACGGGAGATGGGGAAACGGGAGATGGGGAAACGGGAGATGGGGAAACGGGAGATGGGGAAACGGGAGATGGGGAAACGGGAGATGGGGAAACGGGAGATGGGGAAACGGGAGAGGGGGAAACGGGAGAGGGGGAAACGGGAGAGGGGGAAACGGGGAGAGGGGGAAACGGGAGAGGGGGAAACGGGAGAGGGGGAAACGGGAGAGAGAGAGGGGGGGGAAACGGGAGAGAGAGGGGGGAAACGGGAGAGAGAGGGGGGAAACGGGAGAGAGAGGGGGGAAACGGGAGAGAGAGAGAGGGGGGAAACGGGAGAGAGAGAGGGGGGGGAAACGGGAGAGAGAGAGGGGGGGGAAACGGGAGAGAGAGAGGGGGGGGAAACGGGAGAGAGAGAGGGGGGAAACGGGAGAGAGAGAGAGGGGGGAAACGGGAGAGAGAGAGAGGGGGGAAACGGGAGAGAGAGAGGGGAAACGGGAGAGAGAGAGAGGGGAAACGGGAGAGAGAGAGAGGGGGGAAACGGGAGAGAGAGAGAGGGGGGAAACGGGAGAGAGAGAGAGGGGGGAAACGGGAGAGAGAGAGAGGGGGGAAACGGGAGAGAGAGAGAGGGGGGAAACGGGAGAGAGAGAGAGGGGGGAAACGGGAGAGAGAGAGAGAGGGGGGAAACGGGAGAGAGAGAGAGAGAGGGGGGAAACGGGAGAGAGAGAGAGAGGGGGGAAATGGGAGAGAGAGAGAGAGGGGGAAACGGGAGAGAGAGGGGGAAACGGGAGAGAGAGAGGGGGAAACGGGAGAGGTGGAAACGGGAGAGAGAGAGGGGGAAACGGGAGAGGGGGAAACGGGAGAGAGAGAGGGGGAAACGGGAGAGGTGGAAACGGGAGAGAGAGAGGGGGAAACGGGAGAGAGAGAGGGGGAAACGGGAGAGGGGGAAACGGGAGAGAGAGAGGGGGAAACGGGAGAGGGGGAAACGGGAGAGAGAGAGGGGGAAACGGGAGAGAGAGAGGGGGAAACGGGAGAGAGAGAGGGGGAAACGGGAGAGAGAGAGGGGGAAACGGGAGAGAGAGAGGGAAACGGAGGAGAGGGAAACGGAGGAGAGAGAGGGAAACGGAGGAGAGAGAGGGAAACGGGAGAGAGGGAAACGGAGGAGAGAGAGGGAAACGGAGGAGAGAGAGGGAAACGGAGGAGAGAGAGGGAAACGGAGGAGAGAGAGGGAAACGGAGGAGAGAGAGGGAAACGGAGGAGAGAGAGGGAAACGGAGGAGAGAGAGGGAAACGGAGGAGAGAGAGGGAAACGGAGGAGAGAGAGGGAAACGGGAGAGAGAGAGGGAAACGGAGGAGAGAGAGGGAAACAGAGGAGAGAGAGGGAAACAGAGGAGAGAGAGGGAAACAGAGGAGAGAGAGGGAAACAGAGGAGAGAGAGGGAAACAGAGGAGAGAGAGGGAAACAGAGGAGAGAGAGGGAAACAGAGGAGAGAGAGGGAAACGGGAGAGAGAGAGGGAAACGGGAGAGAGAGGAAAAAGGAAAATAAAATAAAAAAAAAAAAAAAAGACCCACAAAGAACAAGTCTGTTCACTCACCTTTGGATCTGCCAGAGCATTAATTACATTTCCAAGAGCCAACAAGGAACGGTTAATGTTTGTGCCTTCGCGTAGCCGCTCACCCTTCGCATTGGTGGCACTTGCCCGTTCTGAACCAGCCAAATCAATAAGACTCATTTTGGCAATTCGAACATTTTGATTAATGCTAGCACTTTTGTCCTGCTGTCTTAAGTATATCTAAGTAAAAAAAAGACACAAGATTATTCAGAACTTGAACTAACAACATTGGGGAGATTTATCTTTGCACTTAAATGGCACTTAGCAGATATTAATACCACCGCATTTTCACTCACCTGAAATACAGCGTGTGATCGTGAAGAAGTGGCATTCATGTCAGTGGGATGCTGAGTTCTGTTCTTATTCCCATAGTCTAGCAGTTGGAGGATATTTTCAGCAGATTTTGGCTTTAGATATTTGAGGGAAAGTCAAACAATTATAAAAGCGCAAAAACACAACATTACCAATCAATGATTTATCAGTAATCATCAATAACTTATGAATAACAGCCTTTTACCATGATCAGTCCAGAGTTACTGTCTGGTAATCATTAAATGCTCTCGGTTTCAATAAACGGAGGCTCATCTGATGGCCAATAAAACATCCAACAAAATGTACCCAAAATGACGCGCTGACACCAAATTGTCGGCCTCTAGGTTAGGGTTACATGTCTAACTTCCTACACAAAGAAAAACACTCCCGCCCCTCCTTTGTGTGACATGCACATAAAGAGCCGTCTTACACAGCGTGCCCACATCAGGAAGCGCCTGTCTGAATCCTGCTCATATAGGTACTGTTCACATGATCAGGTTTTAAATACATTAGATAGGACTGCTCCGAGATGGGTTACCGTGATGTTGGTGGAGTGGCTTAGTATACATTCTTTGCAAAAAACGTATCAACTAAACACCCTGTTTTTATTATCATCTTTTTACTAGCACTTGCTGCCTACTGTTATATATTTTTTACAACAGAGTATTTTTGCACGTTTGTCATACTGTGTTTTTTCTTTGTGTTTCAGTCTTTGAGTGGTGTGAACACTGTCCAACCAACCTGTTCACTTTTGTGCATGTCACATGTGTTTTTAATTTATGTCTAACTTCCTGTAATGTACAATTAGTCTCTAGCAGCAGAGGACCACACGGATTACAGGACCTGAGGGTGTGTCTGTGCTCTCTATTCTTGCTATCATGTCAGTCAAATTGCATAGTCATAATTGAGTGGGGGGTATTCAAGGGCAGGCAAGCCACCGAACAAAGGCAGGATCATTGCACAAGGCCTAATAGTGCTGGCAGAACGTTGATGAAATAGAACCTGAAAATGAGCGGATGTAAGATAAATCACAGAGCAGGAGTTCTGGGATGTATTAAATTGGTATGTGCACCAACAAGTTAACTGATTGGGGGAAAAAGAGGGTATAGTCTCTTTGAGCGGCACAGTGGCTTAGTGGTTAGCACTGCAGCCTTGCAGCGCTGGGATCCTGGGCTCAAATCCCACCAAGGACAACATCTGCAATGGGTTTGTATGTTCTCCCCGTGTTTGCTTGGGTTTCCTCCGGGTTCTCCGGTTTCCTCCCACACTCCAAAGACATACTGATACGGAATTTAGATTGTGAGCCCCATCGGGGACAGTGCCAATATTGTATGTAAAGCGCTGTGGAATTAATGGCGCTATATAAATGAGTAAAATAAATAAAAACATTTCTCAACGATCTGCAACCTATAGCACGTGTGCAACAGAGGGTATGGGTGCCATGTTTGCCTGGAAGGTTGCAGTTCTGGTGAACCCTACATATTTGTAATTCTAGCTCTGTGGCTCTAACTTTTAAAAGAAAAAAAAATGTTACAACTTGTCAAAAATGTGCATATTTTACATAGCACTTTACCAGCCAACACTTTAATTTTTGGTGAAGAATCTGCTACAAATACTCAATGTGTGCACATACCCCTACACCTCACCCTCTTCCAATGCCACAGCCTGAAGGCCTTCCAAACACAAGGAGGGAAACCATGTAGTTTACATACATCATTACTATATGCGGTCAATATTCCAAGGGTAGTTTGACGCTAAAGAGGTAAATGCATACTGTATATACTTTAAGGGCTACCGTTAAAAGGGTTTTAGCTCATCTCACAGACCACATACCTCATGCAGCGTTAGCCCTTGAACGACCACTCCTTTCTGAGCATCTTCTCGCACGGCAAGAGGACCAGAGTTTGCAAGAAGGTCACGGATTTGCTCGTTGTACACCTGTGAAAATGAAGGGGTCTCAGACTTGTATTTTCTATGTGGAACATTAGAAACTCTGCCTTATCATCATGTTGGAGTGCAGTTTCAGCTTCTGCTACCAGTTAGGATCAGAACTTCTGGACCTTTAAAGAGTTTTGCATGGGAATGACTGAAGGTTTTACAGAGTTAAACACAACTGAAGTCTTTGATGAAGGGACTGATGTAAAAATAATACTGCTTCTGAATATACTGTGACGTTTTCAGCATTTTGAAAGAAAAAGAACTCCAACTATGGAGCCCGAGTGGCATACGCAAGACCCATGTTGTAGGAGCACACAGGTATAGCTATCGGCACATACTGTACCAGAGATTACATTACAGGAGTACTCTCCCTAGAAACTTCGCCACATGGAGGACCGAGGCACAGATCTGTAGGCGCTGACGAGGTCTTTGCACACAGCTTTGCCATGTGCATTAGGGCTTAAAGTGGCAATACATATTGATAACCTGTCGGCCAACTGCTAAGAAAAAACTGTATCATATATCCTATAGTAAATTAATAGTACACTGAAATAACATTGGATACTAAGTAAACGCCATTTTGAACAAAAAAGTGTAACTGCCATTCCACCGCGACAAGGTGTATGTAATCTTTACGGTCCTATCCTGTCTTGTAATAAAACCTTACAATGTGTCAGCTGACCTCAATGTGAATAAGGGCCGAGCAGGACAAGGCACCGACTGTTCAGCCACCTGTCCACGGGAAGCCTTACAGATGAAATGCCCAGCTCTGGAAGGGTGGCCACACCCCTGTGTGTACAAAGCACAAGAGACAACAGCAAGACCAAATAAATGAGCCGGAGCAGAAGTTGTGCTATTACTATTTACTTGCGATAGGCTTTATGCTCATGTGTTTTCTTGGGTGTGGTCTGTGAAAAGGCTACAGTGTGAACATGCTCTTAGATTGCATGTATACCAACTTATGCTCAGGCTCATTTCTTTTGTTTTTTTCCTCTTCAGAGGGGGGAAGCAAACAGCTTCCCTACACCTCTGGAGAGGGCTGTTCCTCCGTAAAAACAAAAGTATTCGGCATGCTGAAAGCGAACGTTAGACTCCTTCTTTCACCTGACATCTGCAGTTGGCGACAGTTCAGACACACCATATACATTTGAGGACCGACATAGTCCAACACATTTGTCTAGTGCATTTGACCAGCTTAAGGCTGTATAGAAGACCTCTGTTAATTAGCTTAACGTTAAACTGTGGGTTCATAATAAACATGGATTTTTGTGAGTACTCACCGTAAAATCCTTTTCTCCGAGACGCTCATTGGGGGACACAGAGACTGTGGGTGTGTGCTTCTGCCGTCTGGAGGCTGACACTAAGTATACAAAAAAAAGAGTTAGCTCCTCCTCCGCCGCATACACCCTCGCCCCCAGACCGGGCGTAACTCAGTTTAGTGCATAAGCAGTAGGAGAACGCGCCTTAAACTCAGGCAAGAAATTATACGTCTGAAAAAGGGGCCACCCTAATCCTTACACAAGGATTTGTATAACTCAAAATAAGTAAATGCCAACTGGCTAATAGGGTGGGTGCTGTGTCCCCCAATGAGCGTCTCGGAGAAAAGGATTTTACGGTGAGTACTCACAAAAATCCATGTTTCTCCTTCGTCTCATTGGGGGACACAGAGACTGTGGGACGTTCTAAAGCAGTCCTCTGGGCGGGATCTTAGCTCACCCAATCCATGCTAATTTGCGCCCCTGATTAGAGGTGCGCAACTGCTGCCTGGAGAATCTTTCTTCCCAGGCTTGCATCCGAGGATGCCTGGGTATGTACGTTATAATGTTTGACAAACGTATGCAAACTGGACCAGGTAGCTGCTTTGCACACCTGCTCCGCTGAAGCCTGGTGTCGCAGTGCCCATGAGGCACCCACTGCTCGAGCCGAGTGTGCCTTGATCCCTGCCGGAACCGGCGTGCCACTGATTTGATAAGATTCTTGGACCGTCAGGCGAACCCATCTGGCCAAAGTCGCTCTGGACGCAGCGAGCCCCTTCCGCCGCCCTTCTGGAATCACGAATAGAGAGTCTGTCTGGCGGAATGGCGCTGTCCTTGTCACATACCTCCTAAGGGCTCTTACCAGATCCAGGGTGTGCAATGCCTTTTCTACCCTGTGCACCGGTGCCGGGCAAAACGAGGGTAAGACAATGTCTTCGTTGATATGGAATGCAGACACAACCTTCGGCAAGAAGGGAGGAGCTGGCCTTAAAACTACCTTATCTTTATAAAAGGTCAGGAACGGCGGTTTACAAGATAAGGCCGCCAATTCCGAAACCCGCCTAATAGACGTTATAGCTACCAGAAAAACGACCTTTCTGGACAGGTAAGGTAAGGAGACTTCTTGCAATGGTTCGAAAGGAGCCTCCTGAAGGGCCCTGAGCACCAAGTTCAGGTCCCATGATTCCGTCGGCGCCTTATAGGGGGGTACTAAATGTGCGATCCCCTGCATAAACGTCCTAACCTGCCAGACGTAAGCGACTTTTCATTGGAAAAGCACCGACAGGGCCGAGATTTGCGTTCTGAGCGAACTCGGAGCCAATCCCGCGTCCAGCCCTGCCTGCAGAAAAGCCAGTACGTTGGGGATCGAAAAAACCAGAGGAGCCACTCCGCGATCCCTACACCAACGGAAAAAAACTTCCCAAGTCCGGTGATATACTCTCGCCGAGGAAGGCTTTCGGGCACTCACCATCGTGGCCGCCACATCGCGCCTGAATCCTGCCTGTGTTAACAGCCAAGATTCAATGGCCACACCGTCAAACACAGGGCCCCTAAGTTCGGATGGCAGATCGGCCCCTGGGACAGTAAGTCCGGCCGATCTGGGAGACGCCAAGGTACGTCCACCACTAGTTGAACCAGATCTGCATACCAGGCCCGCCGGGGCCAGTCTGGGGCCAGCAGAATTGCTGGAACCTTCTCTCTCCTTATTTTTCTGATGACTCTTGGAAGCAGAGGCAGCGGGGGAAACAAGTACGGGAGACAAAACTGGCTCCACGGAAGCACCAGAGCGTCTGCTGCGATTGCCTGCGGGTCGAGGGATCGAGCGACAAACCTTTGTACTTTGGCGTTCTCTCTGGATGCCATAAGGTCCACGTCTGGTGTCCCCCACCGTTGGCAGATCTGTTGAAAGACCTCGGGGTGCAGGGACCATTCCCCTGCCGCGACCCCCTGTCGTCTGAGAAAATCTGCCGCCCAGTTTTCGACTCCCGGAATGTGCACCGCTGAAATTACCACGTGGTTCTTCTCTGCCCAACGCAGTACCAGCCCAACCTCGCGCATGGCTGCCTGGCTGCGCGTGCCCCCTTGATGGTTGACATATGCTACTGCTGTAGCATTGTCCGACTGAATGCGCACCGGCCGGTGTCTCAGCAAACGCTGAAAATGTTGCAGGGCCAATCGTATTGCCCGTATCTCCAGAATGTTGATCGGGAGAATTACCTCCCGAATGGACCACCGCCCCTGGGCTGTGTGACTCTGGAAAACTGCTCCCCAACCATGCAGGCTTGCATCGGTCGTCACCACCAACCACTGTTCCGGGGGAAAAGGTTTCCCCTGGACCAGAGACGAGTCGCGAGTCCACCATCGGAGTGATCGCCGGACCGGTGGAGACAACTTGCACCGATGACTGAGAGACAGCAGCCTCCGGTCCCATGCTGACAAGAGCGCATGCTGAAGCGGACGGAGATGGAACTGGGCAAACGGGATTGCCTCCATCGCCGCCACCATTCTGCCCAACACACTCATGCCGTACCGGATGGATCTGGTGCCCGGCTGTAGAAGGCTCCGTACCCCCTGCTTGATCCTTCGCGCCTTGTCCTGAGGGAGGATCACCAGCCCCCGGGAGGTGTCGAAAACCATGCCTAGGAATACGATTCTCTGGGCTGGAACCAAGGACGACTTGTTTCGATTGATCAACCAGCCTAGACGGGCCAGGGTATCCAGTGTGATACTGACATTCCCCTGGCACGCCTGAAACGACGGCCCCTTTACCAAAAGGTCGTCCAGGTACGGTAGTACCGTTATGCCCCGTGCATGCAGGATGGCCATAACCACCGCCATTATCTTTGTAAAGACTCTGGGGGCAGTGGCCAAACGAAGGGCAGAGCCACAAATTGGAAATGTTGCCCTCCGATCGCAAAACGCAGGAACCTCTGGTGTGGAGGAAATATCGGAATGTGTAGATATGCATCCTGCACATCGATCGAGGCCAGGAATTCCCCTGGATCCATGGCTGCAATGACCGAGCGGAGGGACTCCATCCGGAACCGCCTGACCCTGATGAATTTGTTCAGGATCTTTAGATCCAGTACTGGCCTCACAGTCCCGTCTTTTTTGGGGACCGAAAACAGGTTGGAGTAAAAACCTTGCGTCTCTTCGCCTTGCGGCACTGGGACAATGACCCCTTTGCGCTGTAGCGTCATTATAGCCTGTAACAAATCTTCCGCCTGCGATTCTGTCCCGGAAAGTCGGGAACGGAAGAATCGCTGTGGCGGGAGTCCGACAAACTCTATCTTGTACCCGGACGATATCAATTCCGCCAACCAAGCGTCGCGTGCCACTGCGACCCAAACGTGGCTGAACCCTAGTAGGCGTCCGCCCACTCTGTCGTCCGTAGGTACGAAGCGCCTCGAGTCATTTTGCTGGAGGCTTTTGGGATCTGGCCCCCCTCGCTCTGGGCAAACGGCCTCGGCCTCTACCCAGCGGATTGGCCCTGTAAGAGGTTTGCCTTTCCCTACTCTGGCCATCGTTTGCGGAGGAGGATGCCCTGGCTGAAGTCCCCCCCCAGGGGCTACGAAAGGGCCGAAAACGCCTCTGCGTTTGCCTGAATGCCGGGCAACTCCTCTGCTGCGGGAGGAAACTACTTCTCCCCCCTGTGGCTTCTGAGATAAGCTTATCAAGCTTCTCACCGAACAACCGATTGCCCTGAAAAGGCAATGAGGTTAAGGATTTTTTAGAGATAGAATCCGCTTTCCACAACCTCAGCCATAATGCTCGCCTAATGGCGATCGCATTTGCTGCTGCAACAGCCGAACACTCGGCCGCGTCCAGTGAGGCGCTGATGAGATAATCACTCGCTCCTGATATCTGATTTGCCACCTCCAAGACCTCCGCGGGCAGATCCCTGTCTTGGAGGGCCTTATGCAGAGCGTCCGCCCATGAAACCATGGCCTTAGCCACCCAAGTTGCCGCAAAGGAGGGGGCCAGAGCCGACCCTGCTGCCTCATACACCGAGCGGGCAAGCCCCTCTATGAGGCGATCAGTTGGGTCCTTGATGGAAGAAACACTGGGTATCGACAATAGCGATCTTGATGCTAAACGGGATACCGGTGGGTCCACTACTGGCGACTCCACCCATCCTTTATGGAGCTCAGGAGGAAACGGATACTTAGCTTGCAGCGCTTTTTGCATTGCAAAACGCTTATCCGGGTGTTCTCTATGTTTCTGGACTAGATCCTCGAACTCCGGATGCGTGGCAAACCTTCTATGCGGTCGCCTGGTTTTCTTGAAGGAGACCTTGTGACCTGAGGCCGTGGACACATCGTCCTCGACCTCTAATGTCTGGTTGACTGCCTCAATGAGGCTGTCCACCGAGTCTTGGTACCCCAGGCTTTCTAGATTCCAGGCCTCCTCCTCCTCGCCCTCATCCTGATCGCTCCCTGAGCTCAGCGACAGGGAACGAGATGCCCTAATACCCGCCGCCGAAGCCCCGGAGGGCCCGGCCGACGGGGAACGAGCTCTTTTGCCATGAGCTTGTCTGGTACTGGAGCGGCCTCTAACGGTCGGAGGGTCCTGAGACGTGGACGAGCTGTCTTTCGCTGGCAGACCACCATCCTTGTCCCTGCCCGGGCCTCGAAGGGATTCAATTGCCCTTGTAAGGGACAACATAGAATGCGATAAAGACACCGCCCATTCCGGGGGGGGTCCTGACCCCTGGGCTCTGAAACAGTGGGGGGCTCCTGGGCGCGCTCCGACTCGCAGGCTTCACAAAATTTACCCGCCTGCGCCTTTGGCAGCCTGACCCCACAGGAAACACAAACAGCGTATAGGAAAGAGTGAGCTTTCCCTTTGCCAGACATATTGCCCAAGCTTGAAGGTAGGGTAGAAGGAGGAGGAGGGTAACCCCTTCCTTGACTACCAGTGCGGCTCTCGAAACGGGGTTGCACTCACCCACAGGTAACGTTCCACTCCTGTTGAACGACCGCGGAAATGCGAGGGGGGGGGCGGGAGTTTCCGCTCCGGTACTGTGTGCGCCCGCCGCTCTCCACCCCCTGGGCTGAGCCGTACCGGAAGTCAGTGGGCGGGTCTTCCGGCTACCACCGGAAGTCGGCGGGCGGGGCCTCGCGCGGTACCCACAGACTTCCTCATGCAGCGGGGGCCGCGGCTTCCGGCCGCACTCCGGTACACGGGGCATGCGGCGTTACTCGCCGGGGGCAGCACCGGGAGAGAGGCGGACCTCCCCATTATCAAAGGTGAGCAGGGCGTTCCGCCGTGGGGGCTCTCTTGGGGTGCTCTCAACTCCATCCCCGGGCAGGGAGGGGGAGGCTTCTGGTATCGGGACGAATCTTCGATCCCTCGGCTCACCTGCGCCTCCAACTCAACCCCTGGTCTCACTACCTAGGGGTGGAAGGGGCCTCAATGAATCGCGTTGCAGGAGAGGAACAACGTGGAGGGTCGCTCACACGTGCTCGCCCGTTGAGGTTATGGGGAAACCGAATCCTCTTATCAGGATGCGTTGCCGCCTCTTTACAAAATAAAAAAGAAAAATGGTTGTCTGGGGAAAAGTCCCAGATGTGTCCCTCGGTGCGGGAGAGGAAAACACGTGGAGGGTTACTCACACGTGGTCGCCCGTTGATGATTTGGGGAGATCGGACCCTCTCTATAGGATCCGTCGCCCCTGTCTTATCTTCATAGAGAAGAAGAAGAAAAAAAAAAAAAAAAAAAAAAATCTAGTCTGGAGCTCCAGACTGCGTGTGCCTCCATCAGACACTAAGCAAAAAACTGAGTTACGCCCGGTCTGGGGGCGAGGGTGTATGCGGCGGAGGAGGAGCTAACTCTTTTTTTTGTATACTTAGTGTCAGCCTCCAGACGGCAGAAGCACACACCCACAGTCTCTGTGTCCCCCAATGAGACGAAGGAGAAAAATAGAATTCTAGAAAACTAGGATTAAAAATAAAATAAATAAATTTACTAGGATCTATATTACAGAACTGAATCATCCCCAACAACGTACGCTTTTGTCTATAGAGACTTCAGTGATTTCTTACATTGCTGGGCATGGACGATTGAACAGTGAAGGGCAGCTTTAGAAATACATTAATTTTGTTTTGCTGTAAATTAGCAGCGAAAGAGATATTACGGATCACCACTAGAAATGACGAGACAGAGGACACGCTGTTCTCACAAGAGGCACAATATGAAAGTATAAGTGTAATATGCACATATCACTCCATCAAACACATAGCTTTCTATACCCAGCTATGAAGTCTCACAGAGTCCTGCAGACCGGGCAGAGTCAGGATCTTCTCAAAGTCAGGTCACACAACACATAGTTACCAGAAAGAAAGAAAAACTAACCTCCAGATAAGAGACCGCGACATTGCAAACCTTTTCCTCTTTCATGCTCTCTATTCGGTCATACAGATCCATCATCGTGAGATACATAACTCCAGGACACCCAGGAGAGCCCAGCATTGTGTGCGTCTTGCCTGCTCCTGTAGCTCCATAAGCCAAAACTAAGGAGACAAAGCAAAGTTGTTAAAGCTGACAACAGAATAAAACCACCTAACCCCTCTAGATAAATGGCAGTGGACATTGACAACTTGAGAACGGCTAAGGATGTCAAGCATGGAGTAATTTACTGGATGCCGTTGACAATTTTATGCATGCCACTTTACCTGCCTTTGCTGTCCCAATTAGCATGGGATTGGTAATGGGTAGCACAGTGATGCTTGTACCTACACGGGGCAGATCTCCGGCTTATGATCTGCAGTCAGTCTGATGGCCTTATATTCACATCTACCATTCCCGGCTCTAAGATCCTAAGCTAGATTGGATTTACAATAGTATTTGGCTAGCACTGGCATAGCAGAAGAAGGAAAACTTACATACTTCAGAATAAGGTGAACCACAAAGTGTTCCAAGCATTGCAAACAAGCATTTACACGGCAATATGACAGAGATTGAGGATTGTTAAAAACACTAGTCTCACAATTATCTTGCTGTGTAAACAGACTGCCGGTCGCTCGCTCGATCAAGCAAAACGCTCACTTAGCAGGTGAAGTGTAAAGTACTGTCACACTTAGCGATGCACCGGCGATCCCGACCAGCAATATGACGCGGTCAGGATCGCTGGTGCATCGCTAAGTGGTCGCTAGTGAGCTGCCACCCAGGCAGATCTCACCAGCGACATAGCAGGAGTCGCTACTTACCAGTCAGACGAGGCGATCCTGACGTCCTCCCGCCCGTGTCCACGCGTCGCTCATTGGCGCCACAGAAAGCCCAGCAGGAAGCTGACGATGAGAAACGGTTCAGGACGTTCTCGCGCGATCAGCGATAATCAGCGGGGGAGCCGGTCGGAGGTAAGTATCAGACATAGCGATATCGCTAGCAATATCGCTGCTACGTCACAAAAACCAGGGACGATATAGCGATATTGCTAGCGATATCACTTAGTGTGACAGGCCCTTAACAGATCATCATTCTCGGCAGTGTAAGTCCAATTAACATTCTGTGTACACTGAGGTAGAGACCTGTTAATCCAGGGCAGTGGGCGAGGAGGAGTCTCCAGTGTGACTCCATCCTGAGCAGCTTTTAAATATCCCTGAGATCAAACAGCAAGTGCAAAATACATGATGCCCATGTATTGGGACCCAAGAACCAGCCAGGGCTGTGGAGTCGGAGTCATGGAGTCGGAGCCCATTTTGGTGAAGTCGGTATAAAAAGAACCGACTCCTAAAATATATAATAAATTGGGTACAGTAGTACAATGCAGTTTGTGGGGAACATTTTTTCATAAGAATTTGGGAAAGTTATGAAATGTCCTATAAATGTCTGTCCCATTCCTGATCTAAGGTCTAGACTTTTAGCTGAGATGAATCTGTGCTACAGTTTAAGCAGTCAAGCTCATTCTCTACAGATAAGGGGAAAAATAAACACAGGGAAGGAATGCCTGCATTCATCTCAGAACTTCTGGAGTTAACAGGAAAGCAGGATTAATGTAAGTACTTCTTAAAGCATATCTGAACTTTCAATAAACTGTGCATAAATCAATAGCCCAGTATATGTTGTCTCTGCAGGCTTGATGTTTTAGTTTTCTTTTCCTCTTAGATCCTGTTTGGAGAAATTAGCTGCTCTGACGACCTATATACAGTGGGGCAAAAAAGTATTTAGTCAGTCAGCAATAGTGCAAGTTCCACCACTTAAAAAGATGAGAGGCGTCTGTAATTTACATCATAGGTAGACCTCAACTATGGGAGACAAACGGAGAAAAAAAAATCCAGAAAATCACATTGTCTGTTTTTTTTTCATTTTATTTGCATATTATGGTGGAAAATAAGTATTTGGTCAGAAACAAGCAATCAAGATTTCTGGCTCTCACAGACCTGTAACTTCTTCTTTAAGAGTCTCCTCTTTCCTCCACTCATTACCTGTAGTAATGGCACCTGTTTAAACTTGTTATCAGTATAAAAAGACACCTGTGCACACCCTCAAACAGTCTGACTCCAAACTCCACTATGGTGAAGACCAAAGAGCTGTCAAAGGACACCAGAAACAAAATTGTAGCCCTGCACCAGGCTGGGAAGACTGAATCTGCAATAGCCAACCAGCTTGGAGTGAAGAAATCAACTGTGGGAGCAATAATTAGAAAATGGAAGACATACAAGACCACTGATAATCTCCCTCGATCTGGTGCTCCACGCAAAATCCCACCCCGTGGGGTCAGAATGATCACAAGAACGGTGAGCAAAAATCCCAGAACCACGCGGGGGGACCTAGTGAATGAACTGCAGAGAGCTGGGACCAATGTAACAAGGTCTACCATAAGTAACACACTATGCCACCATGGACTCAGATCCTGCAGTGCCAGACGTGTCCCACTGCTTAAGCCTGTACATGTCCGGGCCCGTCTGAAGTTTGCTAGAGAGCATTTGGATGATCCAGAGGAGTTTTGGGAGAATGTCCTATGGTCTGATGAAACCAAACTGGAACTGTTTGGTAGAAACACAACTTGTCGTGTTTGGAGGAAAAAGAATACTGAGTTGCATCCATCAAACACCATACCTACTGTAAAGCATGGTGGTGGAAACATCATGCTTTGGGGCTGTTTCTCTGCAAAGGGGCCAGGACGACTGATCCGGGTACATGAAAGAATGAATGGGGCCATGTATTGTGAGATTTTGAGTGCAAACCTCCTTCCATTAGCAAGGGCATTGAATATGAAACGTGGCTGGGTCTTTCAACATGACAATGATCCAAAGCACACCGCCAGGGCAACGAAGGAGTGGCTTCGTAAGAAGCATTTCAAGGTCCTGGAGTGGCCTAGCCAGTCTCCAGATCTCAACCCTATAGAAAACCTTTGGAGGGAGTTGAAAGTCCGTGTTGCCAAGCGAAAAGCCAAAAACATCACTGCTCTAGAGGAGATCTGCATGGAGGAATGGGCCAACATACCAACAACAGTGTGTGGCAACCTTGTGAAGACTTACAGAAAACGTTTGACCTCTGTCATTGGCAACAAAGGATATATCACAAAGTATTGAGATGAAATTTTGTTTCTGACCAAATACTTATTTTCCACCATAATATGCAAATAAAATGAAAAAAAAAAACAGACAATGTGATTTTCTGGATTTTTTTTTTCCTCAGTTTGTCTCCCATAGTTGAGGTCTACCTATGATGTAAATTACAGACGCCTCTCATCTTTTTAAGTGGTGGAACTTGCACTATTGCTGACTGACTAAATACTTTTTTGCCCCACTGTACACTATACAGGGAGGGCCATTTATATGGATACACCTAAATAAAATGGGAATGGTTGGTGATAACTTCCTGTTTGTGGCACATTAGTATATGGGAGGGGGAAACTTTTCAAGATGGGTGGTGACCATGGCGGCCATTTTGGATCAGCTTTATTTTTTTCAGTGGGAAGTGGGTCATGTGACACAAACTTATTGAGAATTTCACAAGAAAACCAATATGAATATGCGCATATTCATGTCTTTAATGAGCGGTACCACATGAGTGCTGAAGCCTGGACGAGCTGCCGGCGCCGAGATCATGGGAGAAGAGGGGCAGCAGAGACCGCGCCAGGAGGGGGTGAGTATGACGGGGGGGAGCCATATTCACATGTCCCCGTTCCCCCAACCATGCGCCGCTCTGTCCTCCGACTGTGACATTCAGGTCAGAGGGCGCCATGACGTAGTCAGTGCGCGCCCTCTGCTGAACGTCCCTGCAGAGACCCGGGAGACAAAGCAGCGGGTGGCGATGGAACGGGGACAGGTGAATATCGCCAGTGCTGGGGGCCTGAGCCAGCGGCAACACCGGCACCTGTCCCACATAGCTCAGGTCACCAGCACCTGGCCCCCAGGGACGAGAGGGGAGTATGTCATTTCTTTTAAATTGCAGCGACAGCAGCAATATATGGGCAGTATTTCTCTATGCAACTTTTTGGGCCACCATTAACCCTTGTGCAGCATTTTATGGGGGGTATTTATCTATGGAGCATATTTTTGGACCACCATTAACCCTTGTGCAGCACCACCCTCAGCTTATACTCGAGTCAATACGTTTTCCCAGTTTTTAGTGGCAAAATTAGGGGCCTCGCCTTATACTCAAGTATATATGGCAACTTAAGTCTGCTGATCCGGTGACAATGAAAACAGGGAAATTGAATTATCATTGTTATTTCATTAAGATTGATTTCAAACATCCGTGAAGAACAGACTATGCTCAGATTAGAAGATTAGGTCTGGTCGCTGGCTCTCTTGACCGAAGCACACGGTTTCATAGGCCTAACAAATGCTAAAATTGTGTTTATAAGGGTAATTGGAAATCATTGGAAAGAAAAATCCTCCTCTATGAGACGCCTTCTCTGCCAGACATAGGTTGGCTGGTACATATTTTGAAAGGTTTTAAAGACAAATCATTGGAGATATACGGTACTTGGATATATCAATAGAAAAAGAGAAGAAGCTACATACCAGTGCAGTTGTATCCATTCAAAACGCCATCGAGCACGACCCTTGTGGTCTGCTCAAAAACTTCTTGCTGGGATGAATTTTCATCAAAGACGCAATCAAACACAAACTTGATATCTTTATTTTTCCTTTTGGTTACGTCCCGATTGGTGGCACTTCTGCCGTGAAAAAAATGTACTTCTTCAACTTTTGGGTCAAAAACGAGAATGTGTTTATCAACCACTTGCACCACGCTGGTAAAATTGGCTACTTTCTCCTTCTCGTTTGGAGGACGGACTCTGATTACCACTCTTACATGACTGCAAATGCCAGATTCATCAGGGGCAGCCATGTTTTAATGTTTCGCAATCCAGGAGAACGGTTTTATTCTGCAAGAAGAAGAAAAAAAAAAAAGGTCAGGTGCAGACGACAGTAGATTATTTCATTCGAGAGAATTGGGTTGATTGATAAAACTCTGATCAGAGTGTGATTAGCACAGAGTGTTAGCACAGTGTGCTCCGATTCTCTCAGAGGAGCAGAAGAAGGTGAAAAAAATTTCAACAACTTAATTTTGTCAGTCTGTGAAATCGATCTGATGGTTTCCATGGACTTATATAGGCTTGCATGGCCATGAATGATCCAAATTTTGGATGAAACCTGGACATGCAGCCATTTTTTTTCCTTGAACTAGCATGGTCCAAGGGAAAAAAAAAATGGACTTGTGCATGGCCCCATAGCACAACATTGGTCCGAGTGAAATCCGTTTTGTCGGATCGCACTTGGACTGATAATACGGTGGTCTGTACGATCCCTTAAATGTTTATATTTATAGCAAACCCGTAAATTCAATACATGCAAGACAAGACGCAGGGAGCATGAATTCGAGTCTGACTGCAGAAATGCAACAAGGTGTATTTCTCTCAAACTCTGGCATTTTAGAGAATAATAGTTTCAAGATCTATCTGGAAATTATAAACAGAGACCAAACTAGTTCTTTGTTGCCCCTGGCCAGCTTTTCCTCGCACCAATCCAGGTTATGTACACACATAGAAAAGACCTATTCATAAGTGCTGTTAAAAGACAGTCAGGGACAGCACCAGACTAGTCTCCTCTCTGCCTACGGTCCATGACCGGATCTTCTACCGATATTGCGCAGTCTGGCTACGAATCATGCTGCATTTGGTTTAGGAAGCAAGAATAAAACGACAGGTTCCATTTATATATCCACATTGTACAAAGGTTTCACTAATTTCTGCACTTCTTTAAAAGGTGGAGAAGTCGTCTACACAGCCTGGTTGTTCTCAGATGCAACTGCCTACCCTTTACACTCTCTATATACACAGGCTCTGGCTGTTTAGTCCCGAGCGGTGAAAGAATCATCTTCCTGCGTGGTGTGCTAAAGCTTAGTAGTTCAAGTTTGGACTTGGAGTTTTGGTGTTGTGTAGTTTGCTGTAGTACGTGTGTGTTTATCTCCTGGTCCCTTTTCCCATTCAGTTTATTCCTCCCTGTCCCTATCCTCCTCCCTATTGTTGGTTAGGGCTTTTGAATGCTAGAGGTTTTCTGTTGACCCAGTTTTGTCTTTGTGTATGGTTTACCTTTCATTTCTGTCCCATGCCTCATGGGGTGGAGAGGGGGCAGATTATGTTTTTTTTTTTTTACAGGAGCATAGTATGGTTGGAGACTTAGGCCTCTCTACCTTTAAGAGTATCCCTGTAACAGGGACAGTTAGGGTCCCAGCTCCAGTTTGAGGCCCCTCTTCCTTACTGAAAAAAGTCATAACGTGACAGTTACAGAGCTGTAATGAAAGTAGCCACATGTATAACATATGCTAATAGCTATAAAGCAGAATACTGGAGTGTAGCTCATTCTGAGCTCTGTAATTGCCATAGGCTCAGGTGAGCTTCCTTTAGCAGTCTTGAACGCCAGTCACGCCTTCCTGGAAGCAAACACCCCTGGACTGGTTAGCGTTCAGAAGGTAAAAAAGTACACCTGCAGTGAGGTATCGCTTATTTATAAAAGGTGTAGATATTATTCATCAATTATAGTCATGAGGTCTCAGGCAGAGCAGGCTTTCCGGGTCTATTGGAAGATGGACCTGGGCTTCACTTGCACAGTTTACTCTGCTCCTAAATAGAGGGCAGGTTATGGCAATATGAAAAAGATCAGATTTGTATAATTTACTGCAGCCGTTAAAGCAACACAGAGTCCCACAGAAACATGGCAAGTGGCTTTCATCAGTGTCATACTTGAATGTAGGGTATGGTCACAAATGGTTGTGACCTGTGGAACCATTCAACTGTTCGCTGCTGAAGTCTTACAGCCAGGGGGGAAAGGGCCATACGAGTCTATTGAATAGGTTTATATTTGTTTAGGAAGTGAGAACCTATTACAATTGCTCATAATTCTGCAATAATTACTAATAAAATGCTTTCTGATTGTTAACGTTATAATTGTTGACAAACGATTCAAAAGGGGTCGTCCAGGTTGGAGAATAAAGTCAGTAGTCCGTGTCTGTGTGACTGCTGACTTCTGGATCGTCTCAGCCTGTAGTGTGCACAGCGTCCCGATTATCCATTTATGTGCACCTGGTCTCTCCGTCTCTCGGGCTTTCTGAAAGTTTGCCTCAAGGTATGGTCACACTAACCAATCTTGATTCAGAATAGATTTATTGGTAACCAGGCTGTGTGTGCCTGGACAATGGACATAAGACCTGTGAAACCTACACTTTCAATCTCTCAATATACACACACACGACACCACCCATGGACTGCATGGAACACACAACTAGTCTTTTTTTTAAGTTTTGCAATCAAGGAACAATTACTTTTACTGAAAAGTGCTTGGGGGGGTTCTTGTACTTTCTTTTATGTTTTATGCTTTTGGGTTTGTTCTCTGCTAAGATCTTTACTCCCATCATTAAAGGGGTATTCCCATCTCCAAGATCCTATCCCAATATGAAGTAGGTGTAATAATAAAAATATTAGCAAATTGTTGCATGCACGCTACTCAGTATGAGAGAAATACAAAGGAAGCACGAGTTCTTTTTGGAATTCTGGGAAAATCTCTTTTTCAAGGCGACCGTTAACTCTAATTCTTCAAAAGCAAAGGGGCACACAGCTATGACACAGTTCGGAGCTGGAGTTGATCACAGGGGTTTTAGTCATGCTTCTTTTATCGTACAGAATCGCTTCTTTCATGTAACGCTTAGTCTACATATGTGAAAGTCTCTTTACAGATAACATTTCTTCACAGCGGTGTCTTAACTTAAGCAGAACTGTACCTTCCACATGCAATAATGTGGGGGGATGAGTTTGGTGCTGCAGCTCTCATGTCTATCTTAAGGAAATTGAAGGTAAACAGGAGAAGACCTTGGCATCATCATTTTTCTGCAAGATTTTTCCATGGTGCTCAAACATATAGTCTAAATGAAATCTTGCATAGAGGAAAAAGGTGTTAATTCCCTTCTTTCTTCTATTTTCATGGGTGGAAGAGGGATTCTTTGCAGTTAATTGTCCAAAGATGGTTGCCCATCCCTCAACTGATATTGGGTGGAGATGGACACAGCATCTCCACTGATCCACTATTATCAGCTGCAGCTTGTGACTGGATATAAAAAGGATGCGGAGCAGAACCGCAAGGCTCCCATCACTACAAACTACAGGTTGGCAACCATAAAACTGATCAGTCATGAAAATGCTTAGGACATAACGCAAATGTATTCCCAATTAATCTACGAGTTACTGATACCATTGTTAGGCCTGAGTCATGCTACCTTAAGATATGGCCGAGTGCCATGCGATAAAACATCACATAGCACTCGGCCCAGTGTTACTCTATAGGGCAGCTCACATCTGCGATTATTTTTGCATGCTGATTTGGCATGAGAAAATAATCACAGCATTCTGTGATTGGCAGCGAGACTCGGCTCAATCACACCCATACAAGTCTATGGGTGTGAGTAATGATGGAAAATATGGAAAAATTGTTGCTCTTACAATATTAATTGTTGCAAAAAAAAACCCCCAAAAAACAAAACTGTCTTTTACTGTGTGGCCACAGACAAAGATAAAATACCCATATAAATTTCTTATCGTTGTAACCTTGCCGACCCGAAGAACAACGTCGTCTAATTACGTATACTGCACGAGGAGCGGAGTAAAAAGCCCGGTCTGCCAGTTTAGTGCACAGAAGCCAGATGGAGTTCAAAGTAACTGCTGACCCATTACAGCAAATGGACCAGTCAGGTGTGTCATCTGACTTACTTCAGGGTTCCATCTAAATCTCCGAATGATGTAAGTGCTCAGCGTAGAGCGCTGGATAAATGTGATCCCAAACGTTATGTTCCCAACAAAAGCTTCAACTCAATCCACAAAAAAGCAAGTCCCCCACTCAGGTCTGTCATCTGTTAACGGAAATATAGAGGGCTACCATATTACAGGTAGTACAAAAGGCTCTGGAAAAGTACTATGGCTCTTTGCTCCCCCAAAAGAAATTTAGCAAATGCTGCTCTCACTTCTGAGCCCCCCAGTGTGACCAACCACATTTTTGACATTTCTGTAGAGATGAGAGCTCACCTCTTTTACGGGTACATGTCTCCAGAATAACTAGAATAGCAGATTGGCTATTTTCTGTCAGCAACATCCACTGCTGCTTGTTTCTGGAAAGCACCCATGGAGTCAAAATCTTCAATATATCTGTAGATAAATTCCCAAAGGGTTATAATTTCCATAATGGGGTTACTTGAAGGGATTCTGCTCTTCTAGCACTTAGGGGCCCTGTATACGGCATCCATAAACTATTATAAAAATACACATAAAAATCTGCGCTCCAGGATGCGAATAGCGCTCCGTCCTTCCAGAGTCTCGATCTGTGGCTAAGCAGTACTGCACAGCCACATATGTGGCATTTCTACGTTCAGCAGAAATTGTGTAACAAATTTTAGTGTTGTTTGTTCCAATTTCCCTTGTATGAGAATGTAAAATCTGGAGCTAAAACACCATTTTTGAGGTAAAAATGTAATTATTTCTTTTTCACTGCCCAATGGTATAAAATTCTGTGACACACCTGTGGTGTCAATATGATCACTGCACCCTAGAGGAATTCATTGAGGTGTGTAGTTTGTAAATTGGGGTCACTTATGGGGGTTCTGTCCCAATGTGACAAGACACCCTCAAACCATTCCAGCAAAATCAGGAACTCCAATATGGCACTTCACGCACTCTGAGCTTTGCACGGTGTTTCCAAAGTAGTTTCCGACCACATATGGGGTATACGACTACTCAAGATAAATTGCACAACAAAGTTTGGGGTCCATTTTCTCCTAATATCCTTGTGAAAAAGAAAAAAAAACTGGATATAACAATTTTTTATGGGAAAATAATTTTTTTCATTTTCACAGTTCAACTTTGAAGCGCCTGTGCGCTAAAGGTGCTCACCACATGTCTAGATAAATTCCTTGAGGTGTCTAGTTTCCAAAATGGGGACCACTATTTAGGCACACCAGGGGCTCGCCAAACACGACATGACACCTGCAGACCATTCCAGCAAAGTCTGCGTTCTAAAACGTCACTCCTTCCCTTCTGAGCTCCGAAATGCGCCCCAACAGTTACTTTCCCCAACATATGTGGTATTGACATACTCAGGAGAACTTGCACAAAAAGTTTTGGCGTCCATTTTCTACTGTTAACCCTGTGAAAATAAACAATTTGGAATTAATATTTTTGTTGGAAAAATGTGATTTTTTTTTTGCACAACTCTAGGTTATAAAACTTCTATGAAGCACCTGGGGAGTTAAGGTGTTCACCACACATGTAGATAAATTCCTTAACGGGTCTAGTTTCCAAAATGGGGTCAGTTATAGTGGGTTTCCACTGTTTAGGCCCATCAGGGGTTTGCCAAACATCCACTTTAAATTCTAGCCATGTTTGCATTCATAAAGTCAAACTGTGCTCCTTCCCTTTTGAGTCCTGCCATGTGCCCAAACAATAGTTTGACCCTACATAAGGTGTATTAGTGTACTTGAGAGAAATTGAACACTTTGGGGTCCATTTGCTACTGTTAGTCTTGGGAAAATAAAAAAAATTAGGGCCAATGTAAAATTTTGGTGAAAAAAAAAAAAATGTATCGCCCAATCGTGGTGTATGTGGATTTGTGTACCCACTGTGCCAGAGGGCCAGGCCTACCCAGGAAGTAGCATAACTAAGTGGCTAACTTGGTGTTCACTGGAGCCTCGAGTAGTGAGGTCAGGCTTGTGTGGCAGGTAGCCGTCTGGTACCACTAGTGGGCAGAACCCAGTACTGTAGCTGCTGACCCCAGGGGTCATGTACACTGACAAGGATTTAGGGCTTTGCTCAGACATGCCAGTCTAGGATAGATCACTCATGGACTAGGGAATAGTATTCATGCACTGGCCGCTCCGGGACCAGGGGACCAGGCACTGGCCGCTCCGGGACCAGGGGACCAGGCACTGGCCGCTCCGGGACCAGGGGACCAGGCACTGGCCGCTCCGGGACCAGGGGACCAGGCACTGGCCGCTCCGGGACCAGGGGACCAGGCACTGGCCGCTCCGGGACCAGGCACTGGCCGCTCCGGGACCAGGCACTGGCCGCTCCGGGACCAGGGGACCAGGCACTGGCCGCTCCGGGACCAGGGGACCAGGCACTGACAGCTCCGGGACCAGGGGACCAGGCACTGACCGCTCCGGGACCAGGCACTGGCCACTTCAGGACCAGGGGTTCAGGCACTGACTGCTCCGGGACCATGGGACGGGTTCAGGCACTGGCTGCTCCGGAACCAGGGAATCGGGGTTTAGGCACTGGCTGCTCCAGGACCAGGGGCCAGGACTTGTCATACCTGGACTAGGGGACCTCAACTCATTAGCAGTACACCATACTAATTAAGGATTCACTAGGTTAACTACTCCCCTAGGGGACAGGGACTCTTTTATACATGATGCCTCCCAGCTGTACTCACGCTACATGCCTCTCAACTACAAGTTGAGAGCATTTAGTATAATGCGCACGCTGACCCTTTAAGAACTGGGAAGCATGGGCAGTATGGCGGCACGCATCTACAGAGTAGGAAGTGAAAGGGAATCAGGAGAACCTAAGGGACCACGCTGTGGGGCTAGGGTGGCAATTAAGCTGGCGTCCCTGCAAGGAGGGGAAGGGGACACCATGCAGTGGCATCGGCAGCAGCGTTACAAAAAGTAAAATGCTCATTTTTTCCTTCCACTTTACGTTAATTCCTGTGAAACACCTGAAGGGTTAATTAACTTCTTGAAAGTGGTTCTGAGTAGTTTGAGGGGTGCAGTTTTTAGAATGGGATCACTTTTGGGCGTTTTCTGTAATATAGACTCCTCAAAGTCACTTCAAATGTCATGCGGTCCTTAAAAAAAGAAAATAGTTAAGCAAATTTTGCTGTCGAGGACTGGAGAATGATTTCTGTCATAAAGTACGCCACAGCTAGTCATTAACTAGATGGTTGGGCGTTGTCACGCCTTTGTAAGGTCCATTTTGGCGGAGCTTGCCATGAATTGGGGGAAAAGGTAAATGTACGGCGCATTTTGACGGAGCTTGCCAGCAATTGGGGGAAAAAGGTAACAGTCGCTTAACTTTTTTACAACTTTGAAAAATCCCAATTTTCTTTTGTAAGTTATAAAACTGGTGTAAACATTTTGAAATATTTGAGGTTAACTTTCTCAAGTTGCATCATGTCTCAATTTCTGTTCTTTCAGAGTTTGTAGTTGATATGCGACAGTATCCAAAATGCACAACAACAGAACATGAGATATTGAAGCGGGAGGGAATGCTAGTCATATAGGAGGTCTGAGCCCCGCCGCTGAATTCTGAAAGTATCTCTCAATGTCGGTGGATATGTCGTGACTCAATATCGGTACAAGAAAAGTAAAGCTAACTGTGTACAAAGCTAATTAAGATCTATTTAGGAAGATCCTTGTATATGCAACGCCTAGTATGTTGTGCTTTAATCTATAAATGACGTCTAGCTGCCGTTATACTTGATCTGCTAAATGAATTGGTTCTCGGTCTCCAGCTGTGTGTCTGTCCACTGGGAGATTTAGGTGGCAGGAGAGAGAAGGCAAATGAAGAAGCCTCCCACACAATTCGGGAACCTTGGCCAGACAGCTAGAACGTTACACACGGTTTTGAACGATCGTCTTTTTTGAAGTTCAGAAAAACCACTGCACTTCCCAATGATATGAAGAAATTGCAGGATCCGTTTATGAACGTAGAAAGAAAATAAAGACAACTTGGTAAAGGAACGTCCCAGGTAAACTGGTAGGACGTGTCCTTCGTGTCGTTCTGAGGGGGCAGAGCAGGATTTCTAGGTCCCTCCTTCACAGAACCTGCAACAGTTTTGCTAGGAGTGTTTGACTCCTTCCCACCGAAGCCAATTTTCATTTTCGCTCTTTATTTTTTCCTCCTCTTCTTCCAAGAGACATTTTCTCATCCACATACCTGAATGGCAGCTTGTGTTTTGTAGTTTTGAATGACGCCATTCAATGTGCTGAAAAAACGGGAAATTCTTTTGAAGGCTGGTGACATTGGGAAAAATATGAAATTCTCTCATGATTCTTTGTGTTTTGTTTTTACAACGCTCACCTGAATTAGGATTCTTTGCATTTCCAGTGGTTTTATACTGATTCATGAATTGCGCCTCTGGCCAAATTGCATTTTTTGCATGGTGCCCAGATCGATGTTGATCGACAGTCATTTTGTATTTCTTCCATTTTCTTACTCTTGTATCAACAGTTGTCTCCTCATCCAGCGTTTTACTTATGGTTTAATAACCCATTCCAGCTTTGTGCAGGTCTATGATTTTGTCCCTGATAGCCTTATAAAACTCTTTGGTCTTGCCCATGTCGTAGAGGTTAGTCTGACTGATTAATTGAGTCTGTGGACAGGAGTCTTTTATAAAGGTGACTATGTAAGACAGCTGTCTTCAATGCAGGTAACAAGTTGATTAAGAGCGTCTAACTGGTCTGTAGGAGCCAGAACTCTTAATGATTGGTTGGTAGGGGATCATATACTTATTTCCCGCACTGTACGTCGGAGTTTCCATGTAAATCCCACAAAAATGTGATTCAGACAAAACGGAAACCACCTACCATGAGGCAGATGAAGACACTTTCACTCCATTCCGCATCTGCTCTGTTAGGATCAATCTTTTCAGGCGTGAACAGATGGAAATTGAGGAGTTGGAGGTTTGGCTTACGGACTCCACAGCCCTGCTGAGATCTCATCTCCCGAGTGTGACGGGAGTATTCTCCAGAGCAAGGAGGGACAACAGGCCTGGGAATAATCCAACAGATTTATTGACCAAAAAACAGGAACAACACGAAGGTAATTTGCAGAGTCCCAAAATAAGTCCACAGGAAACTGATTCGGGGGCACCTCCCGACAATCCTTGTGCCAGATCACAAAACCATAGTCCTTTAAGAGTCCCAGAAATCCACCACGATCACACAGAGGCCGAAGCTTCCTCAGACAGCCTCGTCCTTCTCTTTTAGCATCCAACTCACATCTGATCTTAAAGCAAGAATGTATTGTCAGGGCTCCTGGGATCAGTCCATCTGAAGGGGGGTAGGGGTCACACCTACTATTCAATGGTTTGGTCCATCAGAAGATTCTAGAAATGTAAGGGCTCCACTTAGTCTACAGGATGTGTATTGTAGGTTATCTTCTGCTTAGGAAAACAATAGCCAAAGTTCCACTAGCTGTTGACACAAGCCTAAATTAGATTATGGTCCAGGTACATCACAAGACATTGCAAGTATTGGGGGAAGGAGACATGGTTAATTTACAGCAAATGAACCAGAGGAAAGTTAAATGACATATTATACAAAATACAGGACAGGGCAAGACTGCAAATCATGACAATCCCTTCCCCTCCCAATTTGTGTACGTACTAGGGACCTCTACAGGTCACTGGTTAAGTACACACAGGCATGGCTGACAGGACTCAGGGCTCCTCTTGCCTGGACAGTCCATCTGCATTTTGGTGTTGGCTGCCTCTTCTATACTGTATGGTAAAGTTATAGGGCTGCAGTGCCAGGCTCCATCGTAGTAAGCGTCCATTGTCCCCAGAGACTCTGTTCAGCCAGGTGAGGGGATTGTGATCAGTAATGACAGTGAATTCTCGTCCATACAGATACGGCCTTAGTTTCCTAAGGGCCCACACTACAGCCAGACATTCTTTTTCAACAGTTGCATAGGCCACTTCTCGGTCCAGCAGTTTCCGGCTGAGGTAGGCAATGGGGTGCTCGTCCCCAGCTGCATTCACCTGGCTGAGGACAGCTCCCAGTCCATAAGCAGAGGCGTCCGTCTGCACAATGAATCTCCTCTTGTAGTCTGGAGCAGCCAGAACAGGGTCACAGACCAGAGCGTCCTTCAGCTGGTTAAAAGCCTCATCACAGGCTGGAGTCCAGATCACCAGCCGGGGCATCGTTTTCTTGGTCAGGTCGGTAAGAGGCTTGGCCACAGTGCTGAAATGAGAAACAAATTTTCGGTAATAACTGGCAGTGCCCAAAAAAGCCATAACTTGTTTCTTAGTTTGGGGTACAGGCCAGTCTCTAATAGCCTGGATTTTGGCAGGTTCGGGACGGAGCTTCCCTCCTCCTACTCTATGCCCTAGGTACTGGACTTCACCCATCCCCAATTGGCATTTATCTGGTCGAATGGTTAGGCCTGCTGCAAGAAGCAGGTCAAGAATAACGGCTACTTGGTTCAGATGTTCCTCCCACGTCTGGCTGAAGATAGCGATATCATCCAAGTAGGCACAAGCAAAGTCACCACATCCCCGGAGGATCTGGTCCACCATTCTCTGGAAGGTGGCCGGGGCATTCTTCATTCCAAAGGGCATATTTAGGAATTCATACAGACCAAAGGGGGTTATAAAAGCGGACCGTTCTCTCCCCTCCTCCGTCAGAGGGATTTGCCAGTATCCCTTACTGAGATCAAAGATAGTGACATATCGGGATCCAGCCAGTCGGTCTAGAAGTTCGTCAATACGAGGCATTGGGTAAGGATCACTGACGGTATGGTCGTTTAGTCGTCGATAGTCCACACAAAATCGAGTACTCCCATCCTTCTTGGGTACTAACACCACAGGAGAGGCCCAAGGGCTATGGGAGGCCTGGATTACCCCAAGCTGTAGCATCTCCTCCAGTTCGTGCTGCATGGTGTTTCGAACTGATTCAGGTACCCGGTAAGGAGCCTGTTGTATGGGACGGATGCCCTGAGTGTCCACATGATGTTGGGTGACGGTGGTTCGACCTGGTTGGGATGAGAAAGCAGCACGTCTCTGTTGAAGCACTCCCAGCATCTGGTTTTTCTGTAAGGAATCCAGGTGATCTCCCAGAGGAACCTGTTCCACAGTGGATGGGGCTCTCGCTGCTTCCACAAGATCAGGTAGGGAGTCCTCATCCTCTTGACCGTCCTCTGAAGCTAGCCGACAGCTTGCTATCATTGGAAGGGTCCGGTCATGGTACTCCTTAATCATATTCACATGGACAGTCTTTTGTCTTAGCCCCTGATCATCTAAAGCAAGAAGGTAATTGGTGTCATTCAGTTTTCTGAGAACCCGGAAGGGACCCTCCCATGTTGTCTGCAGTTTATTCTGCCGATGGGGAACAATCATTAAGACCTGTTGTCCTTCTACAAACTCCCGGTAGCGTGCTTTACGGTCATACCATGTCTTCTGTCTGGTTTGAGCCATCCGCACATGACTCTGGGCAAAACTAGCAAGTTGGGCCAGGGTTTCTCGCAGCTTTAGGACATAAGGGACAACAGGGGCCCCTGTATCTTCAACTTGCCCCTCCCAGTATTCCTTGAGCAGGGTTAAGGGTCCTCGGACCTTTCTTCCAAAGAGTAGTTCAAAGGGGGAGAACCCAGTGGACTCCTGGGGAACTTCCCGATAGGCAAACAAGAGATGGGGTAGGTACTTCTCCCAGTTTGAATCTCTGTCAGTGAAGGCCCTCAGCATATTCTTCAGAGTGCCATTAAATCGTTCACAAAGTCCATTTGTTTGGGGATGATACGGGGTCGTGCGGATCGCTCGTACTCCACAGGTGCGCCACAGACACTGGACCAGCTCTGACATGAACTGGGAGCCTTGGTCCGACAAGATCTCACTGGGAAATCCTACTCTGGTGAAAATGGTAACCAGGGCCTCGGCCACCTTGGCTGCAGAAATACTTGACAAGGCCACCGCTTCTGGATATCGGGTGGCATAGTCCACAACAGTGAGAATGTACTGCTTTCCAGATTTACTTGGTTTAGCCAGAGGTCCAATGATATCAACAGCTACTCTTTGAAAGGGTTCTTCTATTATAGGGAGCGGTTGCAGGGGTGCCTTTGGGTGATCTCCGGGTCGCCCTCTACGCTGACATATGTCGCAAGTTCGGCAGAAATGCGCCACTGCTTGGGAAATCCCAGGCCAATAGAAAGATTGAGTCAATCGCCTCTCGGTGCGGGTTTTGCCTTGATGGCCAGCAGTAGGAATATCATGAGCAAGGTGTAATAGGGGAATTCTGTATTTCTGAGGAACAATCAGCTGTTTGCTATAAGTCCAGGGCTTATCTAGGGAGTCGGCATTGGTAACCCGATACAGAAGTCCATTTTCTCTGATAATTCTTTCTCCATTCTCCCCTAGCTGCCCTATTTCAGCTCGAGCTCTAAAACTAGCTAGGGTGGGGTCAGTCTCCACTTCTTGTCTAAACTGAACTTTATCCCAGGTAACATTCATATTATCCCCACAAGAAGAATCACTCACCGGCTGTGACGGCAGTTCTGGTGGCCTCATTTCCATGGATGGGTTGTACACGTCCACATTTGCTGCTCTCTTGGCTTGACTTCGGGTTACCGCACCGACAAAGTGGCAATGAAGATTCCCCACATCATTTCCTAGAAGAACGTCTGCAGGGAGCCGCTCATCACACCGACCATGCATTGTTTGGCCCCAAAGCCATAATCCAGGGTCACACTCGCTCTTGGAATATATCTCTGGGTACCTCCAGCCAATTCAATGGCAATTCCTGGTCCCTTTTGAATTGCTTCTGGTTGAATTACTCGGGGATCGGCTATGGTGAGAAAAGCCCCAGTGTCACGGAAGCCAACAACTTTTTGACCATCCAGCACGACCTCCTGTAGATGTTTGTGCTGAAGATCAGAAGAACAGGTGGCTGGGGCTCGCACCCCATAGACTCCTGGTAGGGAAGCCAGGATATCAGAGTCACTTGGCAAGTCATCAGGCACTGAATCCATCTCTTCTCCAGGTGAGGGGGTCTGTAGATAATGAACAGGCAAATGCGGTCTGTAGGTGTTCTGCCTCCGTACACCTGGACATTGGAATTGCATATGCCCGGGCTGCCCACATCCATAGCATCTGCGCTCTGGGATTCTTCCTCCACGTCGTAGTCCCAAAGGTGGAGCAGGAGTAATGCGAGGCACAGTCACACGAAGGTCACCATGAGTTGATGGTCTAGTGGGATGGTGAATATTGGAGGCAGAAGGACCAGGGGCCGCCAGCGTTGGGGGGCTGGTAGTGTTTTTCTCCCTGAGTAGTAATTTTTTCCACTGAGGCTTGATGGTGAGAGCCTCATCAGCTAGAGCTGCAGCTTCCTCCACTGTTGCTGGTCTCCTTTCACGCACCCATTCCCGGATCTCAGCGGGGCACTTAAAATAAAACTGCTCTTTTAGGATGACCTGCAGGAACGTTTCCCAGGTTATTACCTCCTCTGCCTCCAGCCAGCGATGACATATATGTTTGAGTTTGTGAGCATACATCTTGAAGGACACTTCCTCATCACAGGCTAAAGTACGGAACTGAGTCCTGTAAGTGTCTGGGGTCACAGCATAATGTTCTAGAATAGTCTGTTTAATCTCCGCATACTCACAGTTCAACCGAGGGTCCATAGCTCTATAGGCTGCGGCAGCTCCACCCTCTAAGAGCCCCACAAGATGTCGGACGCGCTCCCTTTCCGGGACTTCCATTAATCGACACTGATGCTCAAAGTCCAGGAAGAAGCCCTCAATGTCGCCGGAAGCCTCATTAAACGGCTTGAAGTCTTTGCGGGACACTCTGGGGACTTCCCTCATGGGGGATGCTGTGGGTACAGTCTGTCTGGAGCTTCTCGCTGCCTCCAAAGTGATCTCCCTCTCCAGCATTGCCCTCTCCTCCATCCTGCGCTGCCTCTCCTTGGCTGTGCGCATGACCTCCCTCTTATCTTCTATGGTAGCCTCTTCTCCCAGCAAGGCCATCTCCTCCTCGTACCACACAACCCACTGACTTTTTTGGGTATTTACCTCCGACTGCCGCCTTTCCTCTCTTTGCTGTGAGGATCCTTCCTCAGCATCATCTTGCAGGTGAACTGCTTCCAAAGCCTCAATCAGCTGCTCCTTGGAGAGTCCCTTGTAGCTGACTCCCAGTTCACGGGCCTTTGTTTGTAGGTTCACCGCAGTCCAGTTCTTGTACTCTGCGGTGCTGGTTCCAGATGTTGATGGGCCGTTGTCCTCCATTCCTTCTGCTCTGATCCCACCGCTGCCACCAGTTTGTGACGGGAGTATTCTCCAGAGCAAGGAGGGACAACAGGCCTGGGAATAATCCAACAGATTTATTGACCAAAAAACAGGAACAACACGAAGGTAATTTGCAGAGTCCCAAAATAAGTCCACAGGAAACTGATTCGGGGGCACCTCCCGACAATCCTTGTGCCAGATCACAAAACCATAGTCCTTTAAGAGTCCCAGAAATCCACCACGATCACACAGAGGCCGAAGCTTCCTCAGACAGCCTCGTCCTTCTCTTTTAGCATCCAACTCACATCTGATCTTAAAGCAAGAATGTATTGTCAGGGCTCCTGGGATCAGTCCATCTGAAGGGGGGTAGGGGTCACACCTACTATTCAATGGTTTGGTCCATCAGAAGATTCTAGAAATGTAAGGGCTCCACTTAGTCTACAGGATGTGTATTGTAGGTTATCTTCTGCTTAGGAAAACAATAGCCAAAGTTCCACTAGCTGTTGACACAAGCCTAAATTAGATTATGGTCCAGGTACATCACAAGACATTGCAAGTATTGGGGGAAGGAGACATGGTTAATTTACAGCAAATGAACCAGAGGAAAGTTAAATGACATATTATACAAAATACAGGACAGGGCAAGACTGCAAATCATGACACCGAGATCTTGGTGCCGTGATATCCATCTGCACATGTCCCGGCAGCCATTTTCCCGGAGTCCACCGCACAGTAAACCACGTAAGTGCAGGGCTTTCACAAAATGTCGACAGAGCCCCTCATCCCAGCCTGCAACAACGCTCCATTCTTGACTCCTCCAGCAGCGACCCTGGGACCCCGCTTCACCGCAGCCATCTCCCACGGTAAGCAATAAGACGCAAGTGTGGCGCCCCTGAGGCTCAGTCGCCACAGAGGTACTGCACCTTCTCCTAAGGTGTAGTGCCCCACCACCTAAGTTGGAAACTCCTTTCCACGCTCCAGCACCTGCATCCCACACACAGGATAGTTCAGCACTGACCACATTGCGGTTTCATGCTTAGAGGGTAGCAGAGCACCTTTCGTGGTTCCTTGCTTCGTAACACGAGATGTGCTGGGAGGTGGGTGGAGTTGGATATAAAGAGTGGGAAAGTTTAGAATCACAGGTCAGTCTGACGGGAGGTCAGATCAGTCTGGAGGTTAGTCGGACGGAGGGTCAGTCAGTCAGGAGATACTGAGGACGGATCCCTGGAAGAAGGGATGGAGGAAGGAGTGCTGCAGCTGCCTCAGTGATCTGAGCCAGCTGGCATGGGAAAGGAACAGAAGGAGAAAGACGTACAACTGCAACCTAAGCTTCCATAAGAGGGAGAAGGAACAGCGCGGAACGAAGGAGTAGGAGAACAGAGAGGAGCTGTGGGTTGGAGAAGGAACCCTGCTTATAGGTTCTCAGCGCAAGGCCGGGGCCCGGTCCCCGAGGTTGTATGGACACTTACGGTTCTGCAGCAGACACCGGTGGAGTAGTTGGCTGTAAATGCACTACTCCCACCCAAGACTTGGGGCACAACAGCAACTGAATAGAGAGCCAGGACTCCAGAGAAGGGAGTCCCCAAGAGAGGCTACAGCTGTCGGTCATACAAGTAGAGTTGTTAGGAACATCTGACAGGAGGAACTTCAGAGTAGCACGGTACTGGAGCTCTTCACACTACAAGGCGCAATAGAGGAGTCGTTCAGGAGAGGTACATGTTGGCGGGGTGTTGGAGAGGAGAATCCTGACTTGCCTGGGAGGTTGATTGAGTCTCTACCCCGGAGGACACGGCGCGGAGGCGGACACCAGTGTGTACCACGAACTGTGAGTAAAGCTTTGGAACTACAAGCCCTGGTGTCTTCCATTCTTTGTGCGCCAACACCGTCAGCACTGCTACATCTGGGTACCAACACTCCTCACACCGCCTGCGCCTATACACTGCCCTGGGGTTACAGCTTCACCTGTGGGGAGCTACACCATCTATGCTGCAACACACCATCAACCCCTGAGGATCTGCATGCAGCGTTGGCTTAACATCTTGCTTGCCAAACACAGGTGGCGTCACAAACTATTCCGCACTGCAGTGCACAAGAGTCACTGTCTCAATAACACAGCCTATGAGACCCAGCTGGATCTCGCAGGCCACCATACACTGGGGTCATCACATGACCTCAGGGTACCATGGTAATCATCAGGACCCACGATTCTCATTGCGGGGGGGTCCGATGGTTAGTAAGGGGGTCTTTTGACCAGGGCTGTGGAGTCGGCAAGCCAAACCTCCGACTCAGACTCCTCAATTTCGATGACATTGACTCCCAACTACCTCAAACCAGGGCTGTGGAGTCGGTAAGGCAAACCTCCAACTCAGACTCCAATTCCTCAATTTCCATGACACCGACTCCAACTCCTCCAAAATGGGCTCCGACTCCATGACTCGGACTCCACAGCCCTGCTAGTGACCCCCTTGTAACCACTTAAATACTGCTGTTGCGATTGACAGCGGTATTCAAGTGGTTAATTGGCCTTAAAACCTGCAGGGTGTCAGCTCTCATATACAGCTGACACCCACTGGAAATTTTGCCGTGTGGTGGTGCTACACTGTTATTCCTCAGCACCATTAAAAAGTGGAGCTGAGGACAAAGCCCTTTAACAACCGCCGCTAAAAGGTTCACATGTTACCAGCCCTGATCTTGTGGCAGGCTTACAAGGTTGAGCATAGTTTATGCATTTTTACTTTGTCTTGACGCTACTGCTGCTTGATAACCTTTGTAAAGTGCCTCCAGAGCAGCGTTGTACTACCTTATTCTACTGCACTTTCCTCCAAGGCCAGAGCAAGGCGACTTAAAGGCGCACAATAGAAAGTAAGAGCAGTTACCGGGACTAACCATTGTAGAGTCTGTATAGCATGCAGAATCGCTACATGGAAGGGCATTATCCTGTGATTTAGCATATCAACCTTCAAAAGGCAGACAATGTAAAAGAACGATCTATGTTGTACAAGAAATGTAGCGATGGAGAAGACGTCCTACAGGTGCGGGGCTGCGTTTAAATGCAGTCTCCATAAATACATCACCGAAACCAGGCATTTGGCAAAGGACGAAGGCTAGGCATCAATAATGCATGGAGGAGGGAGATGCATCTGTAAATAGATCTATTATCTGAAATCCCACTGTCCACCGATATTAGTTGTTTTTGACAAGTGTGATGGGGAAATCCATATTTCCCTGTAGGCGGTGACATTATATTCGGCGGATATTAATGACAAGGTGTGAGGAGGAAGGCAATGTGTGTATGGCAGGGATTTCCCCAAATATCACAATTCAGAAGTGCAATGAACTGCTGAAAGGACGGACGGCTGTGTGGGCTGCTGCTGGCAGCCGTGATGACATGCCTGCCGGGATAGATGGCTTTCACAGACAAATACCACCCTCACATCCCAGGGGAGAAGCGGTGGGGGCCAAACTGGTCTTTTTCATGCAAATCTCTGCTCCTAGAGAGACTCTTCGGGGATATCCTGAAAAATGATTAATGGATGTGTGCACAAGATCAGACTTTATTTTCCAGACATGTATAACCTCTGCCCTGCCAAAATATTTTGCAATCAATTACCGTAATGGGTGGGCAAAAAATAAAATGTTATTTCTGTTGTAAGCAAAAAAAAAAAAAAAAAAATCTACTTTTTTCTATGATGCAGCATTTCTCATCCTGGGCTACTGTGGATCTGCTAATGGAGGTCACCAGAAAATAGTAACCGCAAAGCCTGTCCCTGTAGGCGTGATGGCTGTAGGCGTTTCTACGGAGGGCTGGGATGATTTTCCTCAATTGTAAACTTACTGACATCATTTATTATAAAACAAAACTGGACATAGGAGAATAAGGCTGTGTGCACACACTGTGGATTGGGGTGCGGATTGATCCGCGCGGATTTTGTAAAAAGACCTGCGGTTTTACCTGCGGATTGCTCTGCGGTTTTGCCCTGTGGTTTTTCATCTCCTCAATAGAGGAGATGGCAAACCGCAGCGGAATCCGCAGAAAGAATTGACATGTCAATTCTTTATGCGGATTGAAAACTGCAGATAATCCACGCGGAAAATTCCGCACCGTCTGCACTGCGGTTTTTGATTCCCATAGGGAATCATGGTACTGTACACCGCAGCAAAAAACTGCTGCGGGTCCGCAGCGGCCAAAACCGCTGCGGAACCGCAGCAAATTCCGCAGCGTGTGCACATACCCTAAAAGGGGGTAAAAAAAAAAAAAATCAACTGACCAGAGTGGAGAACCTCTATCCGGCGTTTGGGACCACTCGCACAGATAAAGGCTCAGCAAGAGCCGCTGTCGAGCTTACGAATACAAAAAGAGGAACAATCCAGTGTAATAAAAAGGTATTAAAAATTAATGTTTATTCCAAGATGTCAAATCTCCATAAAGGTTAGTAAAATTCAGACACAGAGGGAAACAGAAAAAAAAAAAAAAAAAGAAGAACCTACATGTTTCGGCAATAAGCCCTACTCATGGTTTAAACTCAATTCTTAACTAATCTCCATTAATCCAAAAAGGATGTGGGAGGTCTCCCTTAATTAAAAAGGTCTGGGGAAAGAGAGAAAGGTGAAGAAAGATAAAAGCCTTTAGTAGAAATATTTAAAAATAATGCACTTAATACATTATAAACTTATCTTCAGCATCCAACTAACATTAAACAAAGTTACATCTAATAGATCAATTCATATAAATACATATACGCGAGAATAAAAAGCGGACAAACACTAAATCCTGAGAAACTACTGAGCAACGCATTAAATGTACATCAGGTACAACCAGTCCAGGTATAACCAGTCCAGGTATAACCAGTCAACATGTGAGTTTGAGGAGAGCCACTGGCCAGTCACACATCACTCCATGCGAATAACCGCAAAATCCAGCCACTCTTTGGGAGAGATCAGCCATCCGTAGGGTATATGCAGTGTTTTTAAGCTGCTGAGTTTTCAAAGGCAAAAGAGCTTCAGGAAAGACGATGGCACAAAAGCAGCAAAATGCTGGCGGCATCCAGTCTCTATATTAGAAACATAGGAGCTGGCAGCTTCCAAAAGAAGCCTCTCGAGAATGAACATGTCACTTCATTTATCCGCTTCCAAGGTTTACCAACCCAAAAGCAGTTAAGTGTCATAAAACAGAACATATGCACTGCAAAGGCAAGTTCACAAAGGTGTTGTGTGAACATACCCCGAGGGTGCTTTCACATCGCGTTCAGGCACTCATTTGTTGGCCCCGTCAGGGTTGACGTCTGAATTCCCCCGCAAAAGGGGATTTGGGCAAACGCACTGACTGGGCCATGGACTAATGGTGCCGACAGAGCCAACATGTGCGCAATATTTTCGGGCTTATACGCCTACTGGAGACTGACACCCAAGCGCAGTCTACCAAGTCTGAGTGTCCCCCTCCAGTAAGTGTATGCTCCCGAAAATGATGCACGACAGAACGCACAGTCACTCTGTTGGCACCAATACAGTCTGCCCCGCTTTAGCTGTGGTTATAACAGAACATACCCATTTGGAGAGAAGATTATGGCAGCGAAAGGTTCTGCATCGGTCATTCAGACGCCAGTGACTTTTCTCATAGGAAAACTGTTGTCTGAGAGCCAGAGTGTTTCATCTGATTTTCACCAGTGTTTCAGCAGTAATTTTTGCTTATGGAAAAAACAAAACTGCAGAGCTCCTCCTATTCATTGCAATGTTAATCACGAACAGGAAATAGATGGCACACGGATGGCATCTGTGCAATCGGCAATTTTCATGGACCCAGCAGCTTTTTAAGAGATTTTGCTCCATGATGCAGATACAGAAAAAAAAAAAAAGACAGGTCTGATTTTTTGTGGAGTCACGGTTTGCAAATACTGAGGACGCGAAAACAGCCGCAAAGAGTGTACACGGTATGTGCTCCATCTGTGAAAACCACAGATAGCACATATCTGGAAAAAAAATTGGTGTCGGAATGAGGTTACTCTTTGGGTAAGCCGCTGCAGGAGATAGTTCTGATCAGGGCTGTGGAGTCGATAAGCCAAACCTCCGATTCCTCAATTTCCTTGACACCGACTCGAACTCTGACAACCAAAAAGGGCTCCGACTCCACAGCCCAGGTTCTGATGCATACGACTCGTACAACACTCAGAAGAGGAGAAAAGTGCAGATCTTTTCACTGCCATAATCTATACTCATACTCCAAATGAGCACATTCTGACATCAATGCAGTTGCAGGCAGGAAAATGGACTGTGGGAAAGCAGGGTCATTTCGCACCACATTTTTAATTTTCACTAGGGGTAATGGGAGAAATTGAACCCCACAATTTATGTAATTTCTCCCTATTGTGGCTGTACACTAATGTTTGAGCACACAGCGGGGGTCGGATGGGAAGGAGCGCTACTTGGGTTTTAGAACGCAGATTTCGCTTGAATAGATTATTGGCTCCATTAGGCTGAGCCCCTGAGGTGCCAAAACAGCAGAAACCCTCATAGGTGACCCCACATTGGAAGCTAAGGAACTAAGGTACAGTTGTAGTGAGTTTTTTGAGCCCATAGCTGCTTCACAGAATTTTAGAACATTGAAACATGGAAATGACATTTTAGTGGTAAAAATGTAATTTTTGTATTTGCATATTTTTCAGATACATAAGGGTTAATACGTGAAACCGGACCACACAATTTATTACGCAGCTTCTCCTGAGCACGGTAAGGCCCCTTATGTTGTCAAATTACTGTTAGGCTACACGTCAGGGCTGAGAAAGAAGGAGCGCCATTTGGCTTTTGGGGCACAGATTTTGCTAGAACTGTTTGCGGGCAACATTTGTGGAGCACCGAAGGTGCCAGAACAGCAGAAAAACCCCATTAGTGATCCAATTGTAGAAACTGCATCTCTCAATGAATTCATCTATGGCTGAAGTGACTATTTTTGTAATATTCATGCCAAGCTTTTTTGTGGAGAGCTGCAAATATGTCAGTTTAGTGCCCATAAAACATGGAAAGTTTGTGGTCCATATCTGCAATGCCAGTGTGTGAAAAAACGTTGGACTCCAGAAGTATGATAAAATAAGTGTTTCTTTTTTCTACACATTTCAAAGTGTCACCCACTTTTTCTTCAGGAGATAAAAAACCATGTCAGTTTAGTGCCCATACAGTGTAGAGCCCCAATATATTGTAGCGTCTCCATACAATGTGCCCAGCTTGTGCTTCTGGCGATATGCACCCCGTAAATAAAGTGCTATCTCCCATCATTAATAATGCCAAACATGTGGCCACTTACTGAGGTTTAGACACACTGGGGCTCAGAAGAGGTGGGGCATTTAGATTTGGGAGAGTAGAATTCACAGGATTTTAATTGAGAGGGCAGGTGCCATGTTGCTTTTCCAGAGTCTTTTTTTCTACCAGAAACATGGGAACTTCCTATAGTTCCAGTGACAGATGACGGATAAATTACGGGTTTTATTGGTAACATTATGGAGTACATAATATTTTTCAAACACACTGTGTTCTACGCTGAGCACTTACGCCTGGGTTTCCGTGCACATCCCACAAAAATGCGATTCAGATCAAATCCCAAACAGAACCACCCACCGTGAGGCAGATGGAGACACTTTGGTGTCCATTTGGCATCTGCTCCGGTGGTATCCATCTTTTTAGGTACGCACAGATCTGTGGTCGCCCACACTTGTGCGCTAAAAGATGCCTAAAACGATCGGACACCGCCAGAACACAGACCAGTCCGAATTGGCTCCATCTGTCTCATAAGCGAGTCAGATCCGTCCGGGGTTTTGTCCAAATCGAGGTTTTGGGGAATTTACACGAAAACCCTGATGTAAGCGCTCAGCAGAGAGCGCAGGATAAATGTGAGCCGAGCCTTTTTCTGATTTTTGGGAAATAGAGTGAACAAATAGACAGCATTATAAGAATAGCTATTTTTGTGCGGTATAAGTGATGAGGTGGATTTATTCTTCGGGTTAGTGGAATTATAGTGATACCAGATTTACATTGGGTTTTTGTTTTTAGATTTTGGACCTATTACAGTAAAAATGCTTGTGGTTTTTTTTTTTTTAGAAAAAGTCGTTTTTTTTGTCGCCATATTCTGACAGCTGTAACTTTTTATTTTTTTGGTGAACAGAGCTGTAGGAGAGCTTATTATTTGTGAGACAAGTTGCAGATTTTTTTTGGGTATTTTGGGGTATATAATAATTTTTTATCACTTTTTTTCAGACTTTTCAGGCACAGAATGAACAAAAAACAGCAATTTAGTTATTTGTTTATTTTTTGCACCTATGACCGTGCGGTAAAAGTGATAAGACCATTTGTTTGTCAGGTCGGTGCGATTACAGTGAAACCAAATTGATAGTTTTTTTTGTGTTTTGTTATTTTTGCAGACTAAAAACAGTATTTCACAAAAAAGAATTTGTTTTTGCATCATCATTCCGAGAGCTGCAACTTATTTTTTGGAGCGTTTTCATTTATAGCTTTTTTTTAACATGACTTTTTGATCCCTTTTTATTCACTTTTTTGTGAGTCCGTATGATGTAAAAGCAACTTTCTTTTTTTTTTTTTTTTTTTACGGTGTTCGCCATACGGAATAAGTAACGTGCTAGTTATCTAGATTTAGATGCTCCGGACGCAGCGATAATTATGTGTAGTTGTTTTGTTTATTTTTGTTTTATCACAAACACGTATACTTAATGTCGACACGGCTTCCGTGATTTGTGCGCTTCTTTTGTGTGATTTTTATTTTTTACTTATGGTAGTCTTAGTCACTGTGGGACATGTATAATTTTTATTTTGATAACGGGTCTCAAACATTGTGCATAAGACTGTCAGTGTCTCACTGACACCGCTTGTGAAACCCAGCTTAAAGCTGAATCTCACAGGCCACCGTACCCTGCTAACCGTCGGCACCCGCAATTCTTATCGAAGTACTTGAGGGGCTAACCGGCCTCGATCAGCTTCAAAGATGGCCGGGGCCGATACTGCAGCTGTGATATACAACTGACTGACACCTATGGGAACTGCGGCCGCTGCTATTCCATCATTCCCGATCACCGTTTTAAAACAGTGGTATGTGAATAAGGCCACTTAACTGCCACTTTAATGCGTTTCAGTGGTTGATAAGGGGTTAAGCAAACAAAATCAACACCATGAAAACCAAAGATCTCCAAACAAGTCAGGGACAAAGTTGTTTAGATGTACAAGTCAGGGTTAGGTTATTTAAAAAAAAAATACTAATCTTTGATGATCCCCCGGAGCACAATCAAATCCATTATGAGCAAATGGAAAGAACATGGTACCACAACAAACCTGTCAAGAGAGGGCTGCACTCCTATCAGCTTGGGCAAGGAGGCCATTAATCAGAGAGGCAGCATAGAAACAAAAGGTAACTCTAAAGGAGCTGTAGAGTTACCGAGCAGGGACAGGAGTATCTGATACGACTACAATAAGCCGTACACTCCATAGAGGTGACCTTTAAGGAAGAGTGGGCTGAAAAAAGTTTGGCAGGAGACATGTGGGAGACCCCGCAAATGTATGGAGGAAGGTGCTCTGATCAAGTTAGAGCAAAATTGAATTTTTTCGCCACCAAGCTAAACGCGATGTCTAGCGCTAAACCAACACAGCTTATCACCCCCAACAACACAATCACCACAGTGAAACATGGTGGAGCGGCATTATGCTGTGGGGATGTTTTTTGGCAGAAGGGACAGGGAAAATGGTACAAGTCGAGGGGAAGATGGATGGTGAGAAATACGACATTCTTCATCAAAACCTGTGACAATATGTGGCAAGCTCATAGAGGCTTATCTAAAGTGACTTGCATCTGTAATTGCTGCAAAAGGAAGCTCTACAAAATTTAAGAGGGTGAAAAGTTATGCACACTGAAGTTTTCAGTTATTTTGACCTATTTTGTTGTTTGCTTCACAGTAAAAAGAAAACCAAATGTTCACAGTTGTAGGCATGTACTTTACAACAACTGATGCAAACCCTCAAAAAAAGGGTAATTCCAGGTTGTGAGGTAGCAAAACACAAAAAATGTCAAGGGGGTTATATGTTCGCATGGCACTGTATACACCAAAAATCAGTCCCTTTTTGAAGGCAGAGTTTCAAGGGAACTCTGGAATGACATGCATGGAGGTCTTCAACAGATCCCCCCTGCTGTCACAGCAACCATTGGCGCTTTGCGATAAGGTTACTGGGCAGCCGATGGGCTCAAAGTATTTTAGTGGAAAAACATTTTGCTTTTTGTTCTCACATCTAAAAATGTTATAAAGCGAGAAAGTTCTCACGCTAGCGGTGACATCAGTGAGGTGAATGGAGTTCATCGGCTATGAACCCCGCTCACCTTACTCACGTCACTGCGAGACACTGATGCTGTGCCATCATGCGCAGCTGTATGGAAGGCAATTTGACATGGTGTGGATTGAAGAAACAAACCGCACGTCCGTTTACGCAGCATAAAAAAGAAGCAGCACAGTGGGCAGGAGATATCTATACACTCTTCCACTGACTCACTGCAATAGGCAGACAATGAGCCAAGCGTATCCACAGCCAGCTCACGCACAACATCACACTTTTTTCTGCCACGACTTGCCATTTTGATACAGGTCTGTGAGACACCTACCTGGGTATCTCACTAGCGCACACACAGATTTCCCAAGGACCAAGCAGGTGCACTGCTTGTGCTCGGCCATACACAAGGTAACACCACCAGTCTATACTTTCCCTCTTCAGGGTTGCTGGTGCATTTAGATCAGTAAAGAACAAATGTATTGCATTTTGGATTTAATTAATATATATCTAAAAAAAAAAAAAGCACAGTAACAAAAGACATAAAATAACAACACGACATACAAACAAGGCAAAAACAGCGCAAAAATGAAAAAGGATAAAATAAACAAATGTTTTATGTATTGGCTCTCAGAGCTTCAGGAAACCGACCCTGCAAATGTTTGGACAGATCTATAATATTCATTGTGCTTGGAACTACAAAAGTCATTGTGTTCCCAAACCGCAGATATGTCCGTGGAAAGTGTAGACATCAGACTGCAGATATGGCACGCAAATTTTGCATTACCATTGGGCCCTGTGATGTTCGTGGTATGAAATGCATCAAGAGTACTCGGAAACTGGTGCAATCATATAATACTCAAGGAAAAAGGTACACCAGTATATGACAAAGGCAAAGCTAAAGGATTTATTGCATTTATTGTTTTAAATTCTGTGTTTATTATTGACACAATTAGTTTACAAACAAGTCTGGACAATAAAAAAAAAAAAGTACAACAAAGGAGTCCCCCCAACACAGACTCCTGACAGAGGTCCATGTGACAGCAAGTTAGCCAAAATAAAATTCTAGTATTGTGTGTCCTTAGCTTACACTCCTCTACACTGACATTGCAACAGCAAAAAAGAAAACTTGTGGAATTATGAAAAATCATAGTATGGATATCTTACCAATATACAAAATGATGAAAACTAAACTGTCAGGACATCTTGATTTATTCAGTATCAAGTATGCGCTCCATTTTCAATGGGAGACAAGTCTGGAGAAGCTGCAGCCATGGGCGCAACGTTTAGGCCATGCAAGGCGACCACAGTAGCATGAGCATCATGTGGCCTAGCGGTGTGTTAAAAGTCAGCTCAAGGGACACATCTTATTGCTTCGATTGCCACTATTCAATGCATTAGGCTCGGTGTGTGACGTCAAGCGTCACATGGCGTACAGACTGGATCACTATGCGCTATTCTTCAATTCTGACAAGACCATGTGGGCATTGCAGTGTGAAGAGGAAGTCACGAGGGCACAAGGCCACTAGTGCTACCCCAAGGATTATGGTGTGAACGGTAGCCGGATCCCTCTAGTCTTTATTCCAGGGACTCGATCAGCATAGTTTGGGCTTTTGTAGCAAAGTGTGGAAAGGGAAAAAAAAAATAATTGAAAAGAGAACAGCCCCTTTAAGTTCAAGGTGTGCTAGTACACAATAGTCTCATCTTTGTTGGACTTTCGCAATTACGTCGTCTTCTTTAAGAAATGTGGAATGTCTTTTGTACTATAGTCCATGTGTATGAACATACGCTTACATTGAGCGTATATCTATTATGTATATATATATATATATATATATATATATATATATATATACATACACACATACACACATACACACACACACACACACACACACACACACGCCTTATCGTGTCTGCCTGTAGCCAAAATCGCGGGCTGTTTGTAACGGTAAGCTGCGCCTGCCGCTGATTGAGGCCTGCGCCTGGCGGCCGCGACCAATCTGTAAAAAAAGAGAATTAAAATTAAAAAGTTACTCTCACCTTCCGACGGCCTCCTGTCTTCTTTCCACGCGCCCGGCCTCGCGTTCCCAGTAATGCTTTGCGGCTTAGACCACTGATGACGTCACTCTCGCGAGAGCAAAGAAGAAGACCGACATCATCAGCGGTCTAAGCCGCAAAGCATTCCTGGGAACGCGAGGCCGGGCACGTGGAAAGAAGACAGGAGGCCGTCGGAAGGTGAGAATAACTTTAATATTAATTTTTGTACAGGGCCGCGGCAGCGATTGGTCGCGAACAGAGGGCCGCGACGCTGATTGGTCGCGGCTACACGGAAAGGGGGGTGAGGGGACCATGCATACCAGGAAAGGGGGGTGAGGGGACCATGCATACCAGGATTGGGGGGTGAGGGGAACCAGGCATACCAGGAAAGGGGGGTGAGGAGAATCAGGCATACCAGGAAAGGGGGGTGAGGAGAACCAGGCATACCAGGAAAGGGGGGTGAGGGGAACCAGGCATACCAGGATTGGGGGGGGGGTGAGGGGACCAGGCATACCAGGATTGGGGGGGGGGTGAGGGGACCAGGCATACCAGGATTGGGGGGGTGAGGGGACCAGGCATACCAGGATTGGGGGGTGAGGGGACCATGCATACTAGGATTGGGGGGGTGAGGGGACCATGCATACTAGGATTGGGGGGGTGAGGGGACCATGCATACCAGGATAGGGGGGTGAGGAGACCATGCATATCAGGATTGGGGGTGAGAGGACCATGCATACCAGGATTGGGGTGTGAGAGGATGCATACCAGGACTGGGGGGTGAGGGGACCATGCATACCAGGAAAGGGGGGTGAGGGGACCATGCATACCAGGATTGGGGGGTGAGGGGACCATACATACCAGGAAAGGGGGGTGACGGTGAGCATACATACCAGGATTGGGGTGTGAGAGGACCATGCATACCAAGAAAGGGGGGTGAGGGGACCATGCATACCCCGAAAGGGGGGTAAGAGGACCATGCATACCAGGAAAGAGGGGTGAGAGGACCATGCATACCAGGAAAGAGGGGTGAGAGGACCATGCATACCAGGATTGGGGGGGTGAGAGGACCATGCATACCAGGATTGGGGGGGTGAGAGGACCATGCATACCAGGATAGGGGGTTGAGGGGTCGCATGCATATCAGGATTGGGGGTGAGAGAACCATACATATCAGGATTGGGGGATGCATTATTGCATTATTATTAAATCTTCAAAAATAAACTGCATATATATTCTAGAATACCCGATGTGCTAGAATCGTGCCACCATTTAGTACACTAATAAGGGCACTCATGCCAACAATTTGACCCGATTGCATGACTGAAGTCTAATGACGCGCTACCGCTACAGTCTGATGTGTGGGGATAATGTGCACAGAAAGTCAATCACTTTAGAAGGGAATCTGTCCCCCTCGGGACGTATATGACCTATTAATATGGGCATACAGGTAATAGAAATGTTACACTAGTCCTACCTGTCTGCAACATATTAATGGTCATGTTGTGGAGAAATGTTATATTCTGTCTTCCTTGCTCCTTCACAGGGACCCGAGAGATGGCATTTGACTGTAGAAGCTGCAGAATGCCGGAATTTAGAGCTGGGGTCTCCCAAGATGGTAGGGAGGTGACTCTTATACCCCGCGGGGATAGGAGTCGAGTTCTAGCAGTAGGCCCTCTCTGATCACACTGAGGACCCAGGGGCTATTGGAAATCAACTGCCAAGCAGGAAAGAAACTCGAAAGCCTTCCCCCCACCGGGATCGAGTCATTGTTTTTCTTGGGACTGCTGTTGCTGCTGCTGGGGGACCAGGATGTTCCTGCCTCTCCCTTTAGCGTAGCTCCATCTTCTCGTCTGTCCCTTCCCTCGTGGTTGGGATGACCGATTCTGGGGGGCTCAAAAAAGACGTGTTCTCTGCTCTGGAAGCACCTTCTTTTTGTCAGTGGCTTTTTCCAGAATTTCGTCTAAGGCAGGGCAGAAGACATGTTCACCTTTAAGGCTGTGTTCACACACAGCGTTTTTTTACCACGGTTTTCACTATAAAAACGCTAAAAATAAGCTTCCCAGTCATTTCTATGCATTTTGCACTTTTTGTGCACATTGATGCGTTTTTTACCACGAAAAAAACGCAGCATGCTAATTAATTTTGCGGATTTTTCTGCAGTTTTGGCTTCTTCCATGCGGTTTGAAACCGCTGCGGAAAAAAACGCATCAAAACCACGCAAAAACCGCCGCAGAAAAATAGGTGCGGTTTCTGGGAAGGGATTCAGGTTTTTGAGCAGAAATTTTTTGCAACGTGTGGACTTAGGCTTGGGGGTAAAGAGCATAGTTTAACATTGGATGTAATGTCTCCGCTCCACGTCTTAAACTAGAGGCCTCGTCTGGCAGAGTTTGAGTGTACCATGGCTCTGGCAGAAGTACGGATCATCTCCATTGATGCATCTGCCAGGAAGCCCGTAGCCCTCTGCAAAATAGGGAGTGAGTTAAGGAGGTCACTCCTTGAGGTACCATGCGAAATATGGTTCTCTAGCTCCTCAATCCATTGAAAGAGGGACCTAGAGACACAAGTGGCCGCAATTCTTGATTTTAAGGTGGCCGCAGAGGTTTCCCATGTTTTCCTCAGGAGGCTTTCAGCTTTACGGTCCATCGGGTCTTTAAGCTGAGACGCATCATCAAATGGTAGAACCGTCTTCTTTACCACCCTTGCCATCTGGACATCGACCTTTGGGATGTCCCATTTAAACTCCTCTCCTTCCAGAGGAAATCTATGACGGAGCTCTGAAGGGGCTGAGTAGCGTTTCTCAGGGTATTCCCATTCCTGGGAGATCATGTCCGCTATGCTTTTATGAACTGGAAAGCCTGCTCGTTTAGGTCCTTCATATCCCCCAAACATGCGATCCTGTGCTGTTTGCGTGACAGGTTCATCTTCTAGGCCCATAGTGGCGTGTACTGCGCTAATCAACTCTTCCACGTATTCTGTGGAAAGGAGATACCTTCTAACGTCAGGTGCCCTAGAGGTCCCTGGTTGCTCCCAATTTTCGGAGCTCGAGTTGAATGATCTCTCCGACTCGGATTCTGAATCCTCCGTTTTTTTTAAGGTGGTGAGCCCATTATCGGAGGGGGTGGAGGTGGAGGGGGGGACAGGGCGGCTAAAGAGGTCTGAACCTGACGGGTGACCAAGCTGCGGATCTCGTCAATTAATGACGGGTGCTCGGTCCTGACCACTTTATCCGTGCATGCCTGACATAACTTTTTCTCCCAATTGAAGTTTCGTACTGCATATGGCACATTTGGCTGTTTGCTGGATGTATTGGTGCTTTTATGGGCAGACTTTTCTCCCTATAAGAAAGAGGGGGAGAAGTATTTTAAGGACCTCTATCCCGGATCGCACCACTAGGACCCACCCCAGGTAACACTCACTGTGGCTGGGGCAGCGCTGGGCTCTGCAGATGCAGGGCAGAAAGAACCGTCCATGACAGCAGGGGATTTGCCTTACCTGTCGGCGTCTTCCGGCGGGTTAATGAAGGGTTAACCCCGCCCTCAGCGCTTCAGCTTGATTCCCCCTCCTCCTCCCTGGGTCCTGGAGCAGGCACAGCAGGTGCTGGCGAGCTCCGAGCGCTGGCAGCAAGATGGGGGCCGCCATGACAGCGCGCCCTCCACATACCCCGGAAGTGACCCGCGCGTGACGTCACTTCCGGGTCTTCGCACAGCACGCAGGGGAGGAGGAGACGCCAGAGAGCTGCAGGAGGCCTCCTGCGGGGATCACTGGCCCGCTTTACTCCCCAAAGGGGAGCGCGGGAGGGCCAGGAACGGTCCCGAATGCAGGAGCAGACAGGAGCAGAACGTAGGAGGGGAGGCTGCACCACCGACCACCACTGCCTGGCTTTGAAACATCTACAGGTATGCTATAGCAGCCGGCCACACAGCACACCAGACCTCTCCATGCCACATGGGGGACAGGAAAGACACTGGTGAGAGGGAGGAGGGAGGGACCTTTTAAGCTCTCGTGCTTCCTGTCCCCCATTAGGGCGTGGAGACGACTTCCTCCTATGCTGTCGTGGAAGGTTGTTAGAGAATATATATACAGTGGGGAAAAAAAGTATTTAGTCTGTCAGCAATAGTGCAAGTTCCACCACTTAAAAAGAAGAGAGGCGTCTGTAATTTACATCATAGGTAGACCTCAATTATGGGAGACAAACTGAGAAAAAAAAATCCAGAAAATCACATTGTCTGTTTTTTTTTCATTTTATTTGCATATTATGGTGGAAAATAAGTATTTGGTCAGAAACAAAATTTCATCTCAATACTTTGTGATATATCCTTTGTTGGCAATGACAGAGGTCAAACGTTTTCTGTAAGTCTTCACAAGGTTGCCACACACTGTTGTTGGTATGTTGGCCCATTCCTCCGTGCAGATCTCCTCTAGAGCAGTGATGTTTTTGGCTTTTCGCTTGGCAACACGGACTTTCAACTCCCTCCAAAGGTTTTCTATAGGGTTGAGATCTGGAGACTGGCTAGGCCGCTCCAGGACCTTGAAATGCTTCTTACAAAGCCACTCCTTCGTTGCCCTGGCGGTGTGCTTTGGATCATTGTCATGTTGAAAGACCCAGCCACGTTTCATCTTCAATGCCCTTGCTGATGGAAGGAGGTTTGTACTCAAAATCTCACGATACATGGCCCCATTCATTCTTTCATGTACCCGGATCAGTCGTCCTGGCCCCTTTGCAGAGAAACAGCCCCAAAGCATGATGTTTCCACCACCATGCTTTACAGTAGGTATGGTGTTTGATGGATGCAACTCAGTATTCTTTTTCCTCCAAACACGACAAGTTGTGTTTCTACCAAACAGTTCCAGTTTGGTTTCATCAGACCATAGGACATTCTCCCAAAACTCCTCTGGATCATCCAAATGCTCTCTAGCAAACTTCAGACGGGCCCGGACATGTACAGGCTTAAGCAGTGGGACACGTCTGGCACTGCAGGATCTGAGTCCATGGTGGCGTAGTGTGTTACTTATGGTAGGCCTTGTTACATTGGTCCCAGCTCTCTGCAGTTCATTCACTAGGTCCCCCCGCGTGGTTCTGGGATTTTTGCTCACCGTTCTTGTGATCATTCTGACCCCACGGGGTGGGATTTTGCGTGGAGCACCAGATCGAGGGAGATTATCAGTGGTCTTGTATGTCTTCCATTTTCTAATTATTGCTCCCACAGTTGATTTCTTCACTCCAAGCTGGTTGGCTATTGCAGATTCAGTCTTCCCAGCCTGGTGCAGGGCTACAATTTTGTTTCTGGTGTCCTTTGACAGCTCTTTGGTCTTCACCATAGTGGAGTTTGGAGTCAGACTGTTTGAGGGTGTGCACAGGTGTCTTTTTATACTGATAACAAGTTTAAACAGGTGCCATTACTACAGGTAATGAGTGGAGGAAAGAGGAGACTCTTAAAGAAGAAGTTACAGGTCTGTGAGACCAAAAATCTTGATTGCTTGTTTCTGACCAAATACTTATTTTCCACCATAATATGCAAATAAAATGAAAAAAAAACAGACAATGTGATTTTCTGGATTTTTTTTCTCAGTTTGTCTCCCATAGTTGAGGTCTACCTATGATGTAAATTACAGATGCCTCTCATCTTTTTAAGTGGTGGAACTTGCACTATTGCTGACTGACTAAATACTTTTTTCCCCACTGTGTGTGTGTGTATATTATATATATATATATATATATATATATATATATATATATATATATATATATATATATATATATATATATATATATATATATATATACACACACACACATACACAGTTGTGGCGAAAAGTATTTGACGGTCCCTGCAATTCTGTCAGATAATACTCAGTTTCTTCCTGAAAATGATTGCAAACACAAATTCTTTGGTATTTTTATCTTCATTTACTTTGTTTTAAATGAAAAACACAAAAGAGAATGAAGCAAAAAGCAAAACATTGATCATTTCACACAAAACTCCAAAAACGGGCCAGACAAAAGTATTGGCACCCTCAGCCTAATACTTGGTTGCACAACCTTTAGCCAAAATAACTGCGACCAACCGCTTCCGGTAACCATCAATGAGTTTCTTACAATGCTCTGCTTGAATTTTAGACCATTCTTCTTTGGCAAACTGCTCCAGGTCCCTGATATTTGAAGGGTGCCTTCTCCAAACTGCCATTTTTAGATCTCGCCACAGGTGTTCTATGGGATTCAGGTCTGGACTCATTGCTGGCCACCTTAGAAGTCTCCAGTGCTTTCTCTCAAACCACTTTCTAGTGCTTTTTGAAGTGTGTTTTGGGTCATTGTCCTGCTGGAAGACCCATGACCTCTGAGGGAGACCCAGCTTTCTCACACTGGGCCCTACATTAGGCTGCAAAATTTGTTGGTAGTCTTCAGACTTGATAATACCATGCACATGGTCAAGCAGTCCAGTGCCAGAGGCAGCAAAGCAACCCCAAACATCAGGGAACCTCCACCATGTTTGACTGTAGGGACCGTGTTCTTTTCTTTAAATGCCTTTTTTTTTCTCCTGTAAACTCTATGTTGATGCCTTCGCCCAAAAAGCTCTACTTTTGTCTCATCTGACCAGAGAACATTCTTCCAAAACGTTTTAGGCTTTTTCAGGTAAGTTTTGGCAAACTCCAGCCTGGCTTTTTTATGTCTCGGGGTAAGAAGTGGGGTCTTCCTGGGTCTCCTACCATACAGTCCCTTTTCATTCAGACGCTGACGGATAGTACGGGTTGACACTGTTGTACCCTCGGACTGCAGGGCAGCTTGAACTTGTTTGGATGTTAGTCGAGGTTCTTTATCCAACGTCCGCAAAATCTTGAGTTGAAATCTCTTGTCAATTTTTCTTTTCCGTCCACATCTAGGGAGGTTAGCCACAGTGCCATGGGCTTTAAACTTCTTGATGACACTGCGCACGGTAGACACAGAAACATTCTGGTCTTTGGAGATGGACTTGTAGCCTTGAGATTGCTCATGCTTCCTCACAATTTGATTTCTCAAGTCCTCAGACAGTTCTTTGGTCTTCTTTCTTTTCTCCATGCTCAATGTGGTACACACAAGGACACAGGCCAGAGGTTGAGTCAACTTTAATCCATGTCAACTGGCTGCAAGTGTGATTTAGTTATTGCCAACACCTGTTAGGTGCCACAGGTAAGTTACAGGTGCTGTTAATTACACAAATTAGAGAAGCATCACATGATTTTTCGAACAGTGCCAATACTTTTGTCCACCCTCTTTTTTATGTTTGGTGTGGAATTATATCCAATTTGGCTTTAGGACAATTCTTTGTGTTTTTTCATTTAAGCCAAATTAAATGAAGATAATAATACCAAAGAATTTGTGTTTGCAATCATTTTCAGGAATAATATTATCTGACAGAATTGCAGGGGTGTCAATACTTTTGGCCACAACTGTACACACACACACATACATATACACACACACAAGCACGAACAATAACGTCTGGGAACTGTACCAAAAAAATACTGTGTTTTTTCCATTGTACCCCTCTTTGAAAAAAATAAAAGTGATAGAATATATTCTATATAAAAAAAAAAAAAAAAAAAAAGCTTGTCTAGCAAGACTCAGCCCTCGCACAGTTATGTTGGGAGCAAAATGTTATGGCTCTTTGGAAAGAGGGGATATAGAAGATACAGAAAAAAAATCTAAATGCTGACAGTAAAAATGTTTATGTTCTCAGGTGTTTACGTTTTGTTACAGCACCGTGGGATGGAGATAGATCGAATTTGGAATTTTTTCTGGGGTGGATGATGCACCTTGATGAAGCAGACTGGTAACCTTTTCCAAGCCAACCACTGTCTTTTGACGGTGCGTGGCGGAGTCTGCTGAAAAACATTGTCTGGCTTGAGTGTTAAGCAGTAAACACAAGTGATGGCAATACTGATGCTTCTGCTGGACTCAGAGATCACATCATCCCCAGCAACAGTGACAAACTAAAAAAATTAGTTTAAAAAAAAACAAACTATGTCTTCCAGAGATACATTGTGCTTGCCTGGTAAACATTATGCAACAAATATAAACATTACCAAAGAAAAAGATAGAAGCTGTATTTACCAAGATATACATTTCACATAAAACAGTGACACCTGATTAGGCTTTTACATAGGAATGATAAGGTCAAGAGTTAATTGAACAGATCACTTTATGTAAATGTAAAAAAAAAAGTATAATACAAAACATAACACAAAAGTCATATACAAATTAGCGTGGGCCTGAACTCTGGGACCTACGGCAGCGGCCAGAGCCTGTCAGCTGTCCACTGCAGCTACAATCGTTCTCAATGGGACTGCTGGAGAAAGCCGAGCACAGGCCTCTGCTAGTTCCAGAAAACCAGATTACAAGAGCCACCAGAATGTCAAGGAATCACCTGCTACATTACAAAGCTAAAGAAGAAAATAACCGGGTGCCTCTAGTGGTCACCTACAATCCAAACCTGGAGGAGCTAAGGGGACCTGCACGGAAATTACAACCTTTACTACAAAAAGATGCCCGATTACAATCCATATTCCCAGACCTCCCACTACTGTGTTTTAGGCAGCCCCCAAATCCAAGAAGCATCGTTGTCAGAAGCTCCCTGTCCTCCCCAACAGCTGCAGGAACATTTCCTTGCAGCAAGAAAAAATGTAAAACCTGTCCATCTATAATGACCACGGACAAGATAAAGATCCCCAACTCACATCAGGACTACAAGATCTCAGGTACTTGTACTTTCAGCTGCATCACATCTAATGTGGTGTACTTAATTATTTGTACTAAATGTCCAACTGGGGGTCTGTATGTGGGGGGGAGAACGGGCAAAAACTGAGAACAAGGATGAATTCTCACCGCCACACAATAAGAGAAAAAAAGAATGGATCTACCTGTGGAAAAACATTTTTGTATCCCTGATCACAGCACCATGGACATGAAATTACTGGTATTGAAAAGTAACTTCAAATCTCAGAGAGACAGAAGAGTCTGGGAGTATAAACTCAAGATAACCTTTGACACACTCAGTGCAAGAATGAATGTGTCGCATGGATTTAAGTCTCTTTACATCAATTAAAGAATTTGCTCCTCAGACCTTGGGAGGGCTTCACACAACACATTACCAGACCCCAATCAGAGGACAATATAACTTTCACACTCCTTATTTATGAACTGTTCCAATAGGGAGGGACACGACATGCGCTGTACTAGTGAAGAAGTTCAAAGCAGACAGTGAAATATTTAACCTTACAAAAATAAGCTTTGACCCCCTACTATACTGTATGCTCTTTTGCTTCCTCCCCTGCCCAGGAGATGTGGTATGATCAGACCATGGTCCTGCACTATCAGACACAGCCATTACACAGTACACAGCAGGGGAACATTTATAAGATTATCTCAGCACGGGAACATTATTTTTAACACATCCAATTGTGGAAGCTATTATTATTCCAAGATCTAGTGAATAAAGTGAACTTTTGTTCATGTTAAAATGTTATGAATGAGTCACCAAGGAGGAAAAACAAAAACAAGCTAAGCCACAGAAAACCAGAGAGGTTGGTAACTAAGCGGATTGCAGACCCCTGATCCTATCCACACAACTATCAGTAGCCGTGGAGCGTACCTACGATGATCCTAGATGCCTCGTCACAGCCGGAGAACTAAATAAGCCTAAAGCAAGAAAAGGGGAAATCTAAACTGCACCAGAGCAGACCACAAAGCAATAGACAGCCCCCAAACATGTATTGTCAGTGAGACAAGATGAAAACACAAACACAGATAGAAAGATAGGCTGAGCAAACGATGGGGCCCACACTAACTAGAAAGGACAGGAAAGGAAAGATGCTGTCTACAATCACGCACAAAACCCTGCTAAAGGATGTCCAACACTTTCTGATAACAAAAACCCTGAAGTCGCTAGACTTCAATTCCCTATATCAGCACTCTGGTATATTCTGAAGACAGAGCAAAAAGAGACCAATCTGATCAGGGACAAAAAGCAAACTGGCATAAACAGAGACATAAGAATGGAAATTCAGCTCAGCCCCAGCAGGGGCTGGCTGACCACAAAAACTGAGTAAACCAGACCAAATCTCATGTGAAAAAATAGCAGAGCACACTTAGCTTGAGAAGGCAGGAACAGAACTGGAAACCAGAACCTCAGGGCAGGAAAAAAATCAGCACAAAATTAGGGAGTCGGCTGTCTTAAATCCAATCAGAGACTCCTGATGTCCACTCACAGTCCTCCTCCTCAGGTGGCAGGTCTCTGCCATTTAGATCAGCTTCATTACCTACTTTCACCACTAGAGGGAGCCCGGATGGAGAACTCACGACTCCTGTCAACACATCCAGCTCCACCACCCTCACCAGAAGCCAGAGGTAAACCAGAAAATGAGTTCACAACAGGAAAACCTCCTTTAATCTATGACTTTCATGTTGTGCTTCTGCAGCTTCTATAGGTTTCTCCTTCACTATGATGTCCAAACACACACACCAGTCTTGTATACAGCTATATATCTGTCCACGGGACTGATGTGTCATATATACACTTATTACATATATGTTATATATACACACAGTGATATATACACATACCAAGTATAGAGCTATATAACTGCGTACACACCAGTTTCCTTTATGCATCAAAAAAGGAGAGAAAAAGTCAATGCATGAACATATTTTTCTCATCCAGGAGTGCGCTATGTTCATGCATTGACTTTTTCTCCCGTTTTTTCATACATTTCCTTCCTGTGCATGTTGCAGCACCCACACTTATGCCATTTATGCAGTGCACCCTATCTCTTAATTGCTTCATGCATATGCACACACCAGCTCCATCCACCTATGTACACAGCCGCTCCTGCATGTGTATGAAAATATATATATTATATACCACAATGAATTTTAAACAAAACAATTCAGATGCAGTTGAAGTTCAGACTTTCAGCTTTCATTTGAGGGTAGCCACATTAAAATTGGATGAAGGGTTTAGGAGTTTCAGCTCCTTAACATGTGCCACCCTGTTTTTAAAGGGACCAAAAGTAATTGGACAATTGACTCCAAGGCTATTTCATGGACAGGTGTGGGCAATCCCTTCGTTATGTCATTCTCAATTAAGCAGATAAAAGGCCTGGAGTTGATTTGAGGTGTGGTGCTTGCATTTGGAAGGTTTTGCTGTGAAGGAAACATGCAGTCAAAGGAGCTCTCCATGCAGGTGAAACAAGCCATCCTTAAGCTGCAAAAACAGAAAAAAACCATCTGAGAAACTGCTACAACATTAGGAGTGGCAAAATCTACAGTTTGGTACATCCTGAGAAAGAAAGCACTGGTGAACTCATCAATACAAAATGACCTGGGCGCCCACGGAAGACAACAGTGGTGGATGATCGCAGAATAATCTCCATGGTGAAGAGAAACCCCTTCACAACAGCCAACCAAGTGAACCACACTCTCCAGGAGGTAGGCGTATCAATATCCAAATCTACCATAAAGAGAAGACTGCATGAAGGTAAATACAGAGGGTTCACTGCATGGTGCAAGCCACTCATAAGCATCAAGAATCAAAAGGCTAGACTGGACTTTGCTAAAAAACATCTAAAAAAGCCAGCACAGTTCTGGAAGAACATTCTTTGGACAGATGAAACCAAGATCAACCTCTACCAGAATGATGGAAAGAGAAAAGTATGGCGAAGGCGTGGCACAGCTCATGATCCAAAGCATACCACATCATCTGTAAAACACGGCGGAGGCAGTGTGATGGCTCGGGCATGCATGGCTGCCAGTGGCACTGGGTCACTAGTGTTTATTGATGATGTGACACAGGACAGAAGCAGCCGAATGAATTCTGAGGTATTCAGAGCCATACTGTGTGCTCAGATCCAGCCAAATGCAGCCAAACTGATTGTCCATCTGTAGTATGAAACGACGACCAATGACCCAAAACAAAGCCAAAGCAACCCAGGAGTTTATTAACCCCTTAGCGACAGAGCCAGTTTGCAGCTTAATGACCAGGCCAATTTTTACAATTCTGACCACTGTCCCTTTATGAGGTTATAACTCTGGAACGCTTTAATGGATCCTGCTGATTCTGAGATTGTTTTTTCGTGACATATTGTACTTCATGTTAGTGGTAAAATTTCTTCGATAAGTCTTGTGTTTATTTATGAAAAAAACAGAAATATGGCAAAAAATTTAAAATTTTGCAATTTTAAAACTTTAAATTTGTATGCCCTTAAATCAGAGAGATGTGTCACATAAATTTCTTAATAAATAACATTTCCCACATGTCTACTTTACATCAGCACAATTTTGGAAGCAAAATTTTTTTTTGTTAGGAAGTTATAAGGGTTAAAAGTTGACCAGCGATTTCTCATTTTTACAACAAAATTTACAAAGCCATTTTTTTTTTTAGGGACCACATCATATTTAAAGTCATTTTGAGGGGTGTACATGACAGAAAATACCCAAAAGTGGCACCATTCTAAAAACTAGACCCCTCAAGGTGCTCAAAACCACATTCAAGAAGTTTATTAACCCTTTAAGTGCTTCACAGGAACGAAAGCAATGTGGATGGAAAAAATTAACATTTAACTTTTTTTTGGAAAAAAATTACTTCAGAACCAATTTTTTTTATTTTCACAAGTGTTAAAAGAGAAAATCAACCACAAAATTTGTTGTACAATTTCTCCTGAATACGCCGATACCCCATATGTGGGGGTAAACCCCTTTTTCAGCACACGGCAGAGCTCGCAAGGGATGGAGCGCCGTTTGACTTTTTCAACGCAGAATTGGCTGGAATTAAGATCGGATGCCATGTTGCGTTCGGAGAGCCCTTAATGTGCCTAAACAGTGGAAACCTCCAACAAGTGACCCCATTTTGGAAAATAGACCCATTAAGGAACTTATCTAGATGTGTGGTGAGCACTTTGAACCTTCAAGTGCTTCACAGAAGTTTATAACGTAGAGCCGTGAAAATAAGAAATCCATTTTTTTTTCCACAAAAATGATCTTTTCGCCCACAAATTTTTATTTTTACAAGGGTAACAGGAAAAATCATACCCCCACAGTTATTATGCGATTTGTCCTGAGTACGCTGATACCCCATATGTGGGGTGGAACCACTGTTTGGGCGCATGGGAGAGCTCGGAAGGGAAGGAGTGCCATTTTGGAATGCAGACTTTGATGGAATGGTCTGCGGGCATCATGTTGCGTTTGCAGAGCCCCTGATGGGCCTAAACAGTGGAAACCCCCAACAAGTGACTCCATTTTGGAAACTAGACCCATGAAGGAACTTATCTAGATGTGTGGTGAGCACTTTGAACCTTCAAGTGCTTCACAGAAGTTTATAACGTAGAGCCGTGAAAATAAGAAATCCATTTTTTTTCCACAAAAATGATCTTTTCGCGCCCAAATTTTTATTTTTACAAGGGTAACAGGAGAAATCATACCCCCACAGTTATTATGCGATTTGTCCTGAGTACACTGATACCCCATATGTGGGGGGGAACCACTGTTTGGGCGCATGGGAGAGCTCGGAAGGGAAGGAGTGCCATTTTGGAATGCAGACTTTGATGGAATGGTCTGCGGGCATCATGTTGCGTTTGCAGAGCCCCTGATGGGCCTAAACAGTGGAAACCCCCCACAAGTGACCCCATTTTGGAAATTAGACCCCCTAAGGAACTTATCTAGATGTGTGGTGAGCACTTTGAACCCCCAAGCGCGTCACAGAAGTTTATAAACGCAGAGCCGTGAAAATAAAAAGTCTTTTTTTATTTCCACAAAAGTGATTTTTTAGACCCCAATTTTTAGACCCCCAAAGTTGGTAAATAGTGGAAACCCCTCAATTCTTGCTCCAACCCTAACCCCAACACACCCCTAACCCTAATCCCAACCCTAATTCTAACCCTAATCCTAGTTTGCCCTAACCCTAGCCCAACCCTAACCCTTAACCCTAGCCCAACCCTAACCCTAGCCCAACCCTAACCCTTAACCCTAGCCCAACCCTAACCCTAGCCCAACCCTAACCCTAGCCCAACCCTAACCCTAGCCTAACCCTAACCTAACCCTAACCTAACCCTTATGGAAAACTGAAAAAAAAAATATTTTTTTTATTTCATTATGTGTGCCTATGTAAGGGGGTGATAAACGGGGGGGTTATGTACTATTTTTATTATTTTGATCACTATGATCATTTATCATAGTGATCAAAATAATGAATGGAATCTGCCAGCCGGAGCCAGCAGATTCCCGGCGGGCGCACTGCGCATGCGCCCGCCATTTTCAAGATGGCGGCGCCCATCGGATGACGCCGGCGGGCGCGGGACCACCGGGAGGGGACGAAGGACAAGGGAGAGGTACCGGGAGGGGACCGGGGGGGATCGGGGACCCTATTTCTCTATCCTCTGATGTGCGATCACATCAGAGGAAAGACAAATTAAATGTAAAATCGCGGCTTTTTTTTTTTTTTTTTTTTGCGATCGCCGTTATTAACCCTATAACGGCAACCGCAAAAAAAAAAAAAAGCGGGGGTCGCTAAAAACCGACCGATTCATGTTCTCTGGGGTCTCGGCAGCCAAGACCCCGGAGAAAATCCGACACTGGGGGGCGCTATTCACTTAAATCACAGCGCCGTGAATTAACGGCGCTGTGGTTTAAGTACCCTTAATTACTGCCGTTAAAAGGCGTATCGGCGGTCGTTAAGGGGTTAAAGCAAAGAAGTGGAATATTCTTGAATGGCCAAGTCACTCACCTGATCTCAACCCAATTGAGCATGCAATTCACTTTTTAAAGACTAAACTTCAGACAGAAAGGTCCACAAACAAACAGCAACTGAAAACCACCGCAGTGAAGGCCTGGCAGAGCATCAAAAAGGCGGAAACACAACGTCTGGTGATGTCCATGAGTTCAAGACTTCAGGCAGTCATTGCCAACAAAGGGTTTTCAACCAAGTACTAGAAATGAACATTTTATTTACAATAATTTAATCTGTCCAATTACTTTTAGTCCCTTTAAAAACAGGGTGGATACCCTCAAATGAAAGCTGAAAGTCTGAACTTCAACTGCATCTGAATTGCTTTGTTTAAAATTCATTGTGGTAATGTCTAGAACCAAAATTAGAAAAATGTTGTTTCTGTCCAAATATATATGGACCCTGTCATGATTTGCAGTCTTGCCCTGTCCTGTATTTTGTATAATATGTCATTTAACTTTCCTCTGGTTCATTTGCTGTAAATTAACCATGTCTCCTTCCCCCAATACTTGCAATGTCTTGTGATGTACCTGGACCATAATCTAATTTAGGCTTGTGTCAACAGCTAGTGGAACTTTGGCTATTGTTTTCCTAAGCAGAAGATAACCTACAATACACATCCTGTAGACTAAGTGGAGCCCTTACATTTCTAGAATCTTCTGATGGACCAAACCATTGAATAGTAGGTGTGACCCCTACCCGCCTTCAGATGGACTGATCCCAGGAGCCCTGACAATACATTCTTGCTTTAAGATCAGATGTGAGTTGGATGCTAAAAGAGAAGGGCGAGGCTGTCTGAGGAAGCTTCGGCCTCTGTGTGATCGTGGTGGATTTCTGGGACTCTTAACGGACTATGGTTTTGTGATCTGGCACAAGGATTGTCGGGAGGTGCCCCCGAATCAGTTTCCTGTGGACTTATTTTGGGACTCTGCAAATTACCTTCGTGTTGTTCCTGTTTTTTGGTCAATAAATCTGTTGGATTATTCCCAGGCCTGTTGTCCCTCCTTGCTCTGGAGAATACTCCCGTCACAGACCCAACTGTATGTACATAGCCATCCCCTATGTATACACACACTATAGACCTCTGTACACAGCCGTCCCCTATGTATACACACATTATACACCTCTGTACATAGCCGTTCCCTATGTATATATACACACACACTATACACCTCTGTACACAGCCGTCCTATGTATACACACTATACACCTCTGTACACAGCCGTCCCTTATGTATACACACACTGTACACAGCCGTCCCCTATGTATAAACATACACTATACACCTCTGTACACAGCTGTCCCCTATGTATACACACTATACACCTCTGTACACAGCCGTCCCCTATGTATACACACACAATACACCTCTGTACACAGCCGTCCCCTATATATACACACACTATACACCTCTGTACACAGCCGTCCCCTATGTATACACACACTATACACCGCTGTACACAGCCGTCCCCTATGTATACACACACTATACACCTCTGTACACAGCCGTCCCCTATGTATACACCTCTGTACACAGCCGTCCCCTATGTATACACACACACTACACACCTCTGTACACAGCCGTCCACTATGTATACACACACTATACACCTCTGTACACAGCCGTCCCCTATGTATACACACACTATACACCTCTGTACACAGCCGTCCCTTATGTATACACACACACTACACACCTCTGTACACAGCCGTCCCCTATGTATACACACACACTACACACCTCTGTACACAGCCGTCCCCTATGTATACACACACTACACACCTCTGTACACAGCCGTCCCCTATGTATACACACACTACACACCTCTGTACACAGCCGTCCCCTAAGTATACACACACACTACACACCGCTGTACACAGCCGTCCCCTATGTATACACACACTACACACCTCTGTACACAGCCGTCCCCTATGTATATACACACACTATACACCTCATACACAGCCTATGTATACACACACTACACACCTCTGTACACAGCCCTCCCCTTTGTATACACACACTATACACCTCTGTACACAGCCGTCCCCTATGTATACACACACTACACACCTCTGTACACAGCCGCCCCCTATGTATACACACACTATACACCTCTGTATACAGCCGTCCCCTATGTGTACACACACTGTACACAGCCGTCCCCTATGTATACACACACACTACACACCTCTGTACACAGCCGTCCCCTATGTATACACACACTACACACCTCTGTACACAGCCGTCCCCTATGTATACACACACTACACACCTCTGTACACAGCCGTCCCCTATGTATACACACACTACACACCTCTGTACACAGCCGTCCCCTAAGTATACACACACACTACACACCGCTGTACACAGCCGTCCCCTATGTATACACACACTACACACCTCTGTACACAGCCGTCCCCTATGTATATACACACACTATACACCTCATACACAGCCCTCCCCTATGTATACACACACTACACACCTCTGTACACAGCCCTCCCCTTTGTATACACACACTATACACCTCTGTACACAGCCGTCCCCTATGTATACACACACTACACACCTCTGTACACAGCCGCCCCCTATGTATACACACACTATACAGCCGTCCCCTATGTGTACACACACTGTACACAGCCGTCCCCTATGTATACACACACACTACACACCTCTGTACACAGCCCTCCCCTATGTGTACACAGCCCTCCCCTATGTATACACCTCTGTACACAGCCCTCCCCTATGTATACACCTCTGTACACAGCCCTCCCCTATGTATACACCTCTGTACACAGCCCTCCCCTATGTATACACCTCTGTACACAGCCCTCCCCTATGTATACACCTCTGTACACAGCCCTTCCCTATGTATACACCTCTGTACACAGCCCTCCCCTATGTATACACCTCTGTACACAGCCCTCCCCTATGTATACACCTCTGTACACAGCCCTCCCCTATGTATACACCTCTGTACACAGCCCTCCCCTATGTATACACCTCTGTACACAGCCCTCCCCTATGTATACACCTCTGTACACAGCCCTCCCCTATGTATACACACACACTATACACCTCTGTACACAGCCCTCCCCTATGTATACACACACACTGTACACAGCCCTCCCCTATGTATATACACACACTATACACCTCTGTACACAGCCGTCCCCTATGTATACACACACACACACTATACACAGCCGTCCCCTATGTATACACACACACTATACACCTCTGTACACAGCCCTCCCCTATGTGTACACAGCCCTCCCCTATGTATACACCTCTGTACACAGCCCTCCCCTATGTTTACACCTCTGTACACAGCCCTCCCCTATGAATACACCTCTGTACACAGCCCTCCCCTATGTATACACCTCTGTACACAGCCCTCCCCTATGTATACACCTCTGTACACAGCCCTTCCCTATGTATACACCTCTGTACACAGCCCTCCCCTATGTATACACATCTGTACACAGCCCTCCCCTATGTATACACCTCTGTACACAGCCCTCCCCTATGTATACACCTCTGTACACAGCCCTCCCCTATGTATACACCTCTGTACACAGCCCTCCCCTATGTATACACCTCTGTACACAGCCCTCCCCTATGTATACACCTCTGTACACAGCCCTCCCCTATGTATACACACACACTATACACCTCTGTACACAGCCCTCCCCTATGTATACACACACACTGTACACAGCCCTCCCCTATGTATACACACACACTATACACCTCTGTACACAGCCCTCCCCTATGTATACACACACACTATACACCTCTGTACACAGCCGTCCCCTATGTATACACACACACTATACACCTCTGTACACAGCCGTCCCCTATGTATACACACACACACACACACACTATACACAGCCGTCCCCTATGTATACACACACACTATACACCTCTGTACACAGCCATCCCCTATGTATACACACACACTATACACCTCTGTACACAGCCCTCCCCTATGTATACACACACACTATACACCTCTGTACACAGCCCTCCCCTATGTATACACACACACACTATACACCTCTGTACACAGCCCTCCCCTATGTATACACACACTATACACCTCTGTACACAGCCCTCCCCTATGTATACACCTCTGTACACAGCCCTCCCCTATGTATACACCTCTGTACACAGCCCTCCCCTATGTATACACCTCTGTACACAGCCCTCCCCTATGTATACACCTCTGTACACAGCCCTCCCCTATGTATACACCTCTGTACACAGCCCTTCCCTATGTATACACCTCTGTACACAGCCCTCCCCTATGTATACACCTCTGTACACAGCCCTCCCCTATGTATACACCTCTGTACACAGCCCTCCCCTATGTATACACCTCTGTACACAGCCCTCCCCTATGTATACACACACACTATACACCTCTGTACACAGCCCTCCCCTATGTATACACACACACTGTACACAGCCCTCCCCTATGTATACACACACACTATACACCTCTGTACACAGCCCTCCCCTATGTATACACACACACTGTACACAGCCCTCCCCTATGTATACACACACACTATACACCTCTGTACACAGCCCTCCCCTATGTATACACACACACTATACACCTCTGTACACAGCCGTCCCCTATGTATACACACACTATACACAGCCGTCCCCTATGTATACACACACACTATACACCTCTGTACACAGCCGTCCCCTATGTATACACACACACTATACACCTCTGTACACAGCCGTCCCCTATGTATACACACACACTATACACCTCTGTACACAGCCCTCCCCTATGTATACACACACACTATACACCTCTGTACACAGCCCTCTCCTATGTATACACACACTATACACAGCCGTCCCCTATGTATACACACACTATACACCTCTGTACACAGCCGTCCCCTATGTATACACACACACTATACACCTCTGTACACAGCCCTCCACTATGTATACACACACACACACACACTATACACCTCTGTACACAGCCCTCCCCTATGTATACACACACACTATACACCTATGTACACAGCCGTCCCCTATGTATACACACACACTATACACCTCTGTACACAGCCGTCCCCTATGTATACACACACACACTATACACCTCTGTACACAGCCGACCCCTATGTATACAAACACACTACACACCTCTGTACACAGCCGTCCCCTATGTATACACCTCTGTACACAGCCGTCCCCTATATATACACACAGACACTATACACCTCTGTACACAGCCGACCCCTATGTATACACAAACACTATACACAGCCGTCCCCTATGTATACACACACTACACACCTCTGTACACAGCCGTCCCCTATGTATACACAAACACTATACACTGCTGTACACCGCCGTCCCCCATGTATACACACACTCTATACACCTCTGTACACCGCCGTCCCCCATGTATACACACACTCTATACACCTCTGTACACCGCCGTCCCCCATGTATACACACACTCTATACACCTCTGTACACCGCCGTCCCCCATGTATACACACACTCTATACACCTCTGTACACCGCCGTCCCCCATGTATACACACACTCTATACACCTCTGTACACCGCCGTCCCCTATGTATACACACACTCTATACACCTCTGTACACCGCCGTCCCCTATGTATACACACACTCTATACACCTCTGTACACCGCCGTCCCCTATGTATACACACACTCTATACACCTCTGTACACCGCCGTCCCCTATGTATACACACACTCTATACACCTCTGTACACCGCCGTCCCCTATGTATACACACACTCTATACACCTCTGTACACAGCCGTCCCCTATGTATACACACACACTATACACCTCTGTACACAGCCGTCCCCTATGTATACACACACACTATACACCTCTGTACACAGCCGTCCCCTATGTATACACACACACTATACACCTCTGTACACAGCCGTCCCCTATGTATACACACACTATACACCTCTGTACACAGCCGTCCCCTATGTATACACACACTATACACCTCTGTACACATCCGTCCCCTATGTATACACACACTATACACCTCTGTACACAGCCGTCCCCTATGTATACACACTATACACAGCCATCCCCTATGTATACACACTATACACCTCTGTACACAGCCCTCCCCTATGTATACACACTATACACCTCTGTACACAGCCGTCCCCTATGTATACACACTATACACCTCTGTACACAGCCCTCCCCTATGTATACACACTATACACCTCTGTACACAGCCCTCCCCTATGTATACACACTATACACCTCTGTACACAGCCCTCCCCTATGTATACACACTATACACCTCTGTACACAGCCGTCCCCTATGTATACACACACTATACACCTCTGTACACAGCCGTCCCCTATGTATACACACACTATACACCTCTGTACACAGCCGTCCCCTATGTATACACACACTATACACCTCTGTACACAGCCGTCCCCTATGTATACACACACTATACACCTCTGTACACAGCCGTCCCCTATGTATACACACACTATACACCTCTGTACACAGCCGTCCCCTATGTATACACACACTATACACCTCTGTACACAGCCGTCCCCTATGTATACACACACTATACACCTCTGTACACAGCCGTCCCCTATGTATACACACACTATACACCTCTGTACACAGCCGTCCCCTATGTATACACACACTATACACCTCTGTACACAGCCGTCCCCTATGTATACACACACTATACACCTCTGTACACAGCCGTCCCCTATGTATACACACACTATACACCTCTGTACACAGCCGTCCCCTATGTATACACACACTATACACCTCTGTACACAGCCGTCCCCTATGTATACACACACTATACACCTCTGTACACAGCCGTCCCCTATGTATACACACACTATACACCTCTGTACACAGCCGTCCCCTATGTATACACACACTATACACCTCTGTACACAGCCGTCCCCTATGTATACACACACTATACACCTCTGTACACAGCCATCCCCTTTGTATACACACTATACACCTCTGTACACAGCCGTCCCCTATGTATACACACTATACACCTCTGTACACAGCCGTCCCCTATGTATACACACTATACACCTCTGTACACAGCCGTCCCCTATGTATACACACTATACACGTCTGTACACAGCCCTCCCCTATGTATACACACTATACACCTCTGTACACAGCCGTCCCCTATGTATACACACTATACACCTCTGTACACAGCCGTCCCCTATGTATACACACTATACACAGCCATCCCCTATGTATACACACTATACACCTCTGTACACAGCCGTCCCCTATGTATACACACTATACACCTCTGTACACAGCCGTCCCCTATGTATACACACTATACACCTCTGTACACAGCCGTCCCCTATGTATACACACTATACACAGCCATCCCCTATGTATACACACTATACACCTCTGTACACAGCCGTCCCCTATGTACACACACTATACACCTCTGTACACAGCCGTCCCCTATGTATACACACTATACACAGCCATCCCCTATGTACACACTATACACCTCTGTACACAGCCGTCCCCTATGTATACACACTATACACCTCTGTACACAGCCGTCCCCTATGTATACACACTATACACCTCTGTACACAGCCGTCCCCTATGTATACACACTATACACCTCTGTACACAGCCGTCCCCTATGTATACACACTATACACAGCCATCCCCTATGTATACACACTATACACCTCTGTACACAGCCGTCCCCTATGTACACACACTATACACCTCTGTACACAGCCGTCCCCTATATATACACACACTATACACCTCTGTACACAGCCGTCCCCTATATATACACACACTATACACCTCTGTACACAGCCGTCCCCTATATATACACACTATACACCTCTGTACACAGCCGTCCCCTATGTATACACACTATACACCTCTGTACACAGCCGTCCCCTATGTATACACACTATACACCTCTGTACACAGCCGTCCCCTATGTATACACACTATACACCTCTGTACACAGTCCTCCCCTATGTATACACACTATACACCTCTGTACACAGTCCTCCCCTATGTATACACACTATACACCTCTGTACACAGCCGTCCCCTATGTATACACACTATACACCTCTGTACACAGCCGTCCCCTATGTATACACACTATACACCTCTGTACACAGTCCTCCCCTATGTATACACACTATACACCTCTGTACACAGCCCTCCCCTATGTATACACACTATACACCTCTGTACACAGCCGTCCCCTATGTATACACACTATACACCTCTGTACACAGTCCTCCCCTATGTATACACACTATACACCTCTGTACACAGCCGTCCCCTATATATACACACACTATACACCTCTGTACACAGTCCTCCCCTATGTATACACACTATACACCTCTGTACACAGCCCTCCCCTATGTATACACACTATACACCTCTGTACACAGCCGTCCCCTATGTATACACACTATACACCTCTGTACACAGTCCTCCCCTATGTATACACACTATACACCTCTGTACACAGTCCTCCCCTATGTATACACACACCATGGCTATCCAGCTCTGCACACATCTCCTGCGCTGAGCGCTGCCCCTCTCCTCGCTCCCCGGGCGCTGCTTGCCCCGCACATACCGGTAGCTGTCCACTCCTCACTTATTGCTATTCACCATTCAAATCCGGCGCCCACAGACGTTACCGGCGCGGTCTCCAGTCAGCAGCCGCCGTGACGTCACCGCTGGGCGTGGCCTTCTCCGGGGAGTTACTATGATGTACGGTTCGGTGTGAGAGCGTCAGCCTGCCGCCTGGGTCCCGTGCCCGTCAGTCAGCCCGTACCTGTAGCAGGGAGGATCTGCCGCTGGGAAATAATAGTTAGAAAAGGGAATGGGTAACGCTCTCCCACCTGGGGCGGAACTTTAGGGCTAGAGCGTTGTTGCGTGGGGTCCTAATATGTGTGAGCGCAGGGCCGCAGGCGACGTTCCAGTGACTTCCGGTCCGCTGCTGCATCTGCTGGCACTGTACGCTAGTAAGTGGCTTGTGTGTGGGGGGGCACAAGGGAGAGCCGTCATCCGGACAGGAGCTGGGTGGGAGTGCTCGGCTGTGCGGTGTTGTCAGTAGTGCACCCAGTGCTCTAGTGTTCTCTGGTGTCATCCGTTTTGGGAAAAGCTGAGAGTGGCTTTTATTTCGTGTTACTATAACTTCAGCATTTCCCCCTTCTGTTTTCCCTTCACGTTCTATAATAATGTAATATCTGATCTGAGAGGAGCTCGGAATAAGACAGATAAGGGTCATCGTTCTGTCGGAGAGCTCGCTGATGGGTGCTAAGTCGGCTCATTCTGCAGCAGGCAATAGACAATGCAGCACAGAGGGCGGAGAAGACGATTCCCACCCCGATACAAACATGACTTTTAGCTGTTAACCCCTTAGTGACAGCCTTTTTGCAGCTTAATGACCGGGCCAATTTTTACAATTCTGACCACTGTCCTTTATGAGGTAATAACTCTGGAACGCTTCCATGGATCCCGGTGATTCTGACATTGGTTTCTCGTGACATATTGTACTTCATGTTAGTGGTGAAATGTGTGTTGTGTTTAGTTATGAAAAAAATGGAAATATGGTGGAAATTTTTTAAATTTGCAATTTTCAAACTTTTATGCCCTTAAATCAGAGAGATATGTCTCAAAAAATACTTCATATACTACATTTCCCACATGTCTACTTTATATCGGCACAATTTTGGTCCCAACCTTTTTTTTTTTTTTTTTTTGTTAGGAAGTTATAAGGGTTAAAAGTTGACCAGCGATTTCTCATTTTTTACAACACCATTTTTTTTGGGACCACCTCACATTTGAAGTCACTTTGAGGGGTCTATATGATAGAAAATACCCAAAAGTGACACCATTCTAAACACTGCACCCCTCAAGGTGCTCAAAACCACATTCAAGAAGTTTATTAACCCTTCATGTGCGTCACAAGAAGCAATGTGGAAGGAAAAAATGAACATTTAACTTTTTTTTCCCAAAAATGTATCTTTGGACACAATTTTTTTTATTTTGTCAAGAATTTCAGGAGAAAATGAAGCACAATGTTTGTTGTGTAATTTCTCCTGAGTACACCGATACCCCATGGGTGGAGGAAGACCAATCTTTAGGCGCACGGCAGAGCTCAGAAGGGAAGGAGCATCGAGATTTTAAATGTCAAATTGGCTGGAATCGAGATCGGACGCCATGTCACGTTTGGAGAGCCCCTGATGTACCTAAACAGTGGAAACCCCCCACAAATGACACCATTTTGGAAACTAGACCCCCCAAGGAACTTATCTAGATGTGTGGTGAGAACTTTGAACCCACAAGGGCTTCACAGACGGTTATAACGTAGAGCCGTAAAATTAAAAAATATTTTTTCCACAAAAATGATCTTTTCAGTTTTCACCCCCAATTTTTATTTTCCCAAGGGTAACCGGACCCCAAAAGTTATTGTGCAATTTGTCCTGAGTGCGCTGATACCCCATATGTGGGGGTAAACCACTATTTGGGCGCATGGCAGAGCTCGGAAGGGAAGCAGCGCCATTTGACTTTTTTGGCTGGAATTGAGATCGGATGCCATGTCGCATTTGGAAAGCCCCTGATGTACCAAAACAGTGGAAACCCCCCACAAATGACACCATTTCGGAAACTAGACCCACCAAGGAACTTATCTAGATGTGTGGTGAGAGCTCTGAACCCTCAAGGGGTGCACAGAAGTTTATAATATAGAGACGTAAAATTAAAAAATCATATTTTTTCCACAAATGATCTCTTCATCCTCAATTTTTATTTTCGCAAGGGTAAAAGGACCCCATACGTTGTTGTGCAATTTGTCCTGAGTATGCTGATACCCCATATGTATGACCCATATGATGCTGCAACATATGCGGTACTGTGATGCCTGTGCTGACTGGTGCTAACGGATGAGTGAGCTGAATGCAGTACTAAGTGCTGACTCTAACCTCCAAACCCTACTAACACGCAAAGGGAAGGGGTTTCATAATGAGTCATTCACCTGTCTCATACACCCATCATCACACACACCACTATAAACATAAGAACTAATGTCTATCATAGCGCATGGCGGGGCGGCCATGGGAGGCTTTTATAGCCTCGACCTTCCGGGACCTTCCTGATGATCCAATCAGAGCAGAAGCAGGACCTGAGCATGTGACCTCCGATCTCCAAAGAGAGATCGTCCCACGGGCTTGCTCAGTGGACCGAAAGGAGGACTAAGTCCCTGGAGTAGCTCGCTGCTGACCAGCATGCGTTGCTATAGCTGGACCAGAGGTGACAGCAGCAACCAAACCCACAGTGCTAGTCTGAGCAGAGCGCCGGGATCGATGAGTCTGCTGAGCAGCCTACTCTGCGGCTGGAGAGGATTGGGAGACTGCCGAAGGCAAGGCTCAGGATTGCTGCTGTGCAGCGACAGGAACCAGACACATAACACATTATCACAACAGCCGGGGAAATTGGAGAAATATAGGTATTTTCCATAAAAATCACACACCTAAGGATCTTGCATTATTTTCAGTTTAGACCCTGCGTTTCTAGGTAAAGTAGTAAAATCCTTTCATATGAGCCAAGAGTTAGTCTTGTGTTCGTTCTGACAGGACCAACGAAATAGTCAAGAAAGGACATTTCATTCCATTGAGGTCAAAAGAGTAGTCCTCCAGTACTTGGCATCCACAAAAGACTGGCAAACAGATTCCAATCTGTTCGTACAGTTTGGGGGGGGAAAAGATGTCAAAAGCAATGCTAGCGAGATGGAATATGTCAGTGATCAACCTGACCTACTCATCAGGAGGAAAGCAGGGCTGTGGAGTCGGTAAGCCAAACCTGCGACTCCGACTCCGACTCCTCAATTTCCCTTACACCGACTCCAACTCCGACTCCGACTCCCACACATATTGCTTATATTTAAGTGAAAAATTTATTGTAGTACAATGTGAACCTCAGACATTTAATCATTTTTTTGATCCAATAATCAAGATATTTAGATAGAACAGAATATATATTGGTGTACTACCCGGTTTTCATTCTTTTTGGTACAGATACGATATGGATAGACAGATATGGATAAATGGATAGATAGAGCAGATTTCTAATCTGCTTTTGATATTGAAAACATTATCTATGAGCTCAAAAACCTTTCAGGTGATGCGGTTTTTTAAAAAGATTTTCAGCTTTTGCAGCTGAAAAACGTATCCTCAAAAAACACAGGAAAAACGCTGTGTGTGAATGTAGCCTTAGATCAGGAATAGAACAGCCATTTATAGGACATTTCATAACTTTCCCAAACTCCTATGAAAAAATATTCAGCACATCCTGCATTGAATTACTGTACCCAATTTATTATATATTTTAGGAGTCGGAGTCGGTCCATTTTATACCGACTCCGACTCCACCAAAATGAGCACCGACTCCGACTCCACGACTCCGACTCCGACTCCACAGCCCTGGAGGAAAGTGTCTTCTAGTCAATGTTGGAGCCCAATCTACCACATCAGTAACCACATCTTGGGCAGGGGAACAAATCTGCAGTGCTGCAACGTGGACAAACGTTAACTCCTTTTGCAGATGCTATAAACTGGAGGTTTTATCTGGCAAAAAAATGACCTTCGGAAGAAAGGTCCTTCAAGCAGTACTCCCACCCTGAATGTATTCTCCTGGTGGTGGTGTCAGGAGGGACATCTTGGAAAGTAGGCGTTAATTAGTCCTACTGTTAGGTGCTGTCATGACGGACACCTGGAGAACCTATTATATTCCCTCCCTTTAAACGCCTGTCTAATATGTGACGGTAATGTATTGTAAGGTAGCGCTTATTGTTCGTTTTGAGGGACACTCACTTGACAGCAGATTAACAGGGTCCAGCACGGGTTTTTCACATAGTCCATACGGTTTATTTTTTATACGGCATAAACCATGGAAGCATGAAGACAAGTAACAGTCATATCAGACAGAAGAACGTTCATAATAGCGCTCTGCTCTCTCAGACCTGTGGTCACACAGGCTGTGCTATATCCAGCAAACCGGCTCTATAGCTTCAGCACATTTATTTCCCCCTGTCCGGGGTTACCTCTTAGGAGCTCCTTATTCAAGACGACCGTCCCCTCCTGGGGACCGTCCAACACACACAGGCCTCACCAGGTTGTTATGAATGAGTCACCGTAGGAGACAAAAACAGAAATACTAGCTAAGTCCAGAAAAACCAGAGAAGTTGGCAGCTATCGGATTGCAGACCCCTGGACCTAACAACAACAACAACTAGCAGTAGCCGTGGGGGGTTCCTACGGTGCCCTAGACCCCTCGATCACAGCCGGAGAACTACATAGCCTAAAGACAGAAAGGGAAATCTAAACTGCCCCGGAGCAGACCCCAAAGCAATAGGCAGCCCCCAACATATGATGGTGAAGCAAGATGAAAAAACACACACATAGAAAAAGAGGCTGAGCAAATGATGGGGCCCAAGCTAACTAAATAGGACAGAACAGAAAAGCTGCTGTCTGCAATCCGCCAAAACCCTCTCAAAAACAAGAGCCAACAGACTGATAGGGAAAAAAAGCCCTGAAGACGCTAGGCTTCAAAAAGACTATATCAGTACTCAGGTATTATCTGAAGACAGAGCAAAAAGGAATTCAGCTCACCCAGCAGGGAAAGGCAGAAATCCAGAAAAACAAGGCAAAACAAAACCAAAACACAAATGCAAAAAGTAGAGCAGAAATCTTAGCTTTTTAGGAGCAGGAAACAGACTGGTCTCCTGAATCCCTCAGAGTAGTCACCCGCAAGGCAGAAGGGCGTCGGCTGCCTTATATCCAGTCAGCAATCCCAGTCATCATCATTCTGCTCAGGTGCTTTGTAATCAGCCTCACTACCTTCCTTCACCAGAAGAGGGAGTTCATCAGACCTCAATGGTGAAGGGGAAAATGAACTCACAACACCAGGTCCAAAGTCTCGCCACGTGTTCCAGGGGTCCGATCCTCCTTCCAGAATCTTCCAGCACAGACCTTAGAGGACCTTGCAGTCTGCACCATTCACGTACACACACTCTCTCTATGTGACCCACCCTGGTCACATTATATGATCCATAACCACACCCACAGGTGAGGTATGGATCACATGATCATGACCTCACTACAGGTCCTATTCCACACAGCCACACACACAGGCTTTACTTTGGGCGTTCAGACACACGCTCCTGGGTGGGTTTGTAGGTGACTGGTCCCACCCATCTCACCAAGTTACCTAGAAGCTTCCCTATTGTAAAACAGAAACCATCAGCAGTACTTCTGCTGATCAATACACGTTCCAGCTTCCATCACAGGGCCACCCACCCTGTGGTACATATCGGTCAATTACAAACCTGCCGCTCATCATGTCTCCATCACAATAATGGAAATGCCAGTATGCATGTCTTGGGAAGCACATACAGCGCCCCCTAGCTGTCACAGGGTCACTGCACCACAGTATGTATAAGGAAACTAAAATAGGGTTGCATCCATTGTGGTGTGGTACCTGAAATAATCCAAGGTTCTGAAGGGCAACATCCTGATGGTGCTCTTACCGGTAGGACTAATGCCTACTTTTAAGACAAAATAAAGAGCATTTTTTGATGTGTGTGCCAAATTCATAAACTGTGTGCGCTATTTTGAAGCATTTGGCACAAAACAAAGTTAACGCACACCAGAGGAAAAGAAAAGTAATCGCAAATGATGAATAGGTCCCAATGTTTATTTTGGCTTTGACAGTGACTACATCCCTGACAATAAAGTTTAGGTTATAATTAAAGGGAACCTATCACCGCTTTTTTGGACTACCAGCGAAAAATATTTAATTGAGTGTCAGCTATGCGTTCCACAACTAGTTCTGAAACCCCCTGACTCCCCATGTATCAATCATAAAACCCTTTTTTATTTGTCCCGCGCTGTATGTTAATCTCTTTGGTCCGGTGTGATGGGTGTTGCCTCTGTTCCGTCAATCCACCCCTCCTCGGCTTGCTGTACGCATTCTTTGCAGTGAATATCACAGATTGAGTACAGATTTGGCACGTGCGCAGTATACTTTGCCCAACGCAGGCAAAGCTGAAAATCAGTGTGCATGGCCGCAAAATACTTCCAGGACATAAGAAACAACTGCATATGCCGGCACATGCGCACTACTACTACAATAAAATCTGTCGCTCCTTCCCTTCTGAGCTCTGCCATGCACCCAAACAGTGGTTTACCCCCACATATGGGGTATCAGCATACTCAGGAAAAATTGCACAATAACTCTTGGGGTCCAATTTCTTCTGTTACCTTTGGGAAAAATAAAAAATTGGGGGTGAATATATCATTTGTGGAAAAAATGATTTATTTTTTTTATTTTTACGTCTCTACGTTATAAACTTCTGTGAAGCACTTGGGGGTTCAAAGTGCTCGCCACACATCTAGAGAAGTTCCTTAGGGGGTCTAGTTTCCAAAATGGTGTCACTTGTGGGGGGTTTCCACTGTTTAGGCACATCAGGGGCTTTCCAAACGCGACATGACGTCCAATCTTAATTCCATCCAAAAAGTAAAATGGCGCTCTTTCCCTTCTGAGCTCTGCCGTGCACCCAAACAGTTGTTTACCCCCCACATATCAGGTATCAGCATACTCAGGACAAATTGCACAACAACATTTGCAGTCCAATTTCTTCTGTTACCCTTGGGAAAATAGAAAAAAAAATGGCTCTGAAGTAATTTTTTTGCGGAAAAAAAGTTAATGTTCATTTTGTTTTTAAACATACCAAAAATTCCTGTGAAGCACCTGAAGGGTTAATAAACCTCTTGAATGTGGTTTTGAGCACCTTGAGGGATGCAGTTTTTAGAATGGTGTCATTTTTGTGTGTTTTCTATCATATAGACCCCTCAAAGTGACGTCAAATGTGATGTGGTCCCTAAAAAAAAAAAAAAAATGATGTTGTAAAAATGAGAAATCGCTGGTCAATTTTTAACCCTTATAACTTGCTAACAAAAAAAATTTTGGTTCCAAAATTGTGCTGATGTAAAGTTAACATATGGGAAATGTTACTTAAGTTTTTTGTGTGGCATGAAAATTCAAAGTTGTGAAATTTTCAAAATTTTCACCAAATTTCATTTTTTTTTCACAAATAAACGCAAGTGATATCAAATAAATTTTACCACTAACATGAAGTACAATATGTCACAAGAAAACAATGTCAGAATCACCGGGATCCATGGAAGCGTTCCAGAGTTATGACCTCATAAAGGGACAGTGGTCAGAATGGTAAAAATTGGCCCGGTCATGAACGTGCAAACCACCCTTGGGGGTTAAGGGGTTAATAGAGAGACTAAAAAGGTGAATCTGGGTTAATATTGGTATAAAGGGATTTTCCATAATTGGACAAAAATAGTCGTTGAGTTTCCAGAGCAGTGCCACAGGTTGTCTGGTATTGCAATCTAACCCTTTCACTTCAATACAGCTGAGCAACCATTCCACACACAATCCACAGAAACAGGTGGTCCGATCGTTTTGGAAAAAGTAGTTTTTTTTTTAAGTCCTCTACTTGATCTGGATCCGTTTGTGATGTGTACAGGACGACAATCTTTGTGTTTGTGGCATGTAATGTGCATGTGTACTGCTATTACATGTATGTGCTTTGGGGTTGTGCCTGCAGTTTCCCATGTATGTGCCTTCGCACACCTGCTAGCGGTCCCTGGGGTGTTGGTCCTAGGGTCGCCGCGCAATGGAAAGTCTGCAGAACGGAGACAAGGCAGAGTACATTGTGATACAGAATAATGAAATTGAGTAATTGGTTTTCTGCAGTAAGTAGGAGTAAGAGGTGAGGCTAGAAGAATGCTGTTTGCTAGCTCTGATAATGAGAGGAAGTTTGGTGTTTGAGCTATAAAATGAGATCTGGGGGTGGTATGTGCAGTATAGCGCAGTAGCTAATAGTTCCCAGTTTGCAGTACAATTTACAGAAAAGTTATCCTCAGCTGTCAATGGGTCTCCTGTTTTTCGGCAAGGCAAGCCTCCCACTGTCAGCGCGTACAGGGGCATGTAAAAGTTTGTACACCCCTGGTCAAAATTACCGTTTTGTGAACAGTTCAGCAAGTTGAACATTAAATGATCTCAAAAAGTCCTAGAGTTAAAGATGACATCTTTTCTTTGTATTTTAGGCAAACAGAAATGTGTGTAAAAATAAATATAATTTTTTTACATTTTAAAAACTATTAGATGGTAAATGGGCCTTTGCAAAAGTTTGGACAGCCTTGGAGGTTTGTGTGCACAGATAGCTTTGACCAAAGTTTCAGACCTTAGTTAGCCTGTTAAGGTTATGGCTTGTTCATTATCACCTTTAGGAGAAGCCAGGAGATGCAACTTTCCCAGCTTTATAAAAACCCAGCCTTCTCTAACCTTGTGCTACAAACCCGCAGCCATGGGTTTTGCTAAGCAGCTGACTAGCACTCTGATAATGGTAGAGACCCACAATGCAGAAAAAAAGGCTGTAAGAAGAGCGCAAAGCGTTTTCAAGTTGCCCCTTTCCTCAATTCGAAATGTAATTAAGAAATGGCAGTTAACAGCAACAATGGAGGTCAAGATAAGGTCTAGAAGACCAAGCACTATTTTAGTGAGAGCTGCTCGTAGGATTGCTAGAGAGGCAAATCAGATTCCCCGCTTATCTGCAAAAGACCTTCAGAAAGATTTAGCAGACTCTGGAGTTGTGGTACATTGTTCTACTGTTCAGAGACACCTGCACAAATATGGCCTTCATGGAAGAGTCATCAAAAGGAAACCTCTCCTGCAACTTCATTTTAAAATTCGGTGTCAGAAGAATGCAAAAGAACATTTAAACAAGCCTGATGCATTTTGGTAACAAATCCTGTTGACCAATGAGGTTAAAATAGAACTCTTTGGCCTCAATGATCAATGGTATATGTGGAGAAAAGAAAGGGACCAGAATTTCAGGAAAATATCATCTCGCCAACCATTAAGCATAGGGATGGATCATTCATTCTTTGGGGTTGTGTTGCAGCCAATGGCATGAGGAACATTTCACGGGTGGAAGGCAGAATAGATTCAATGAAATTTCAATAAATTTTTCAAATAAACATAACACCATCTGTAACAATCTGAAGTTGAAAAGAGGATGGCTTCTACAAATGGATAATGATCCTGAACATACGTCAAAACCCACAATGGACAACCTCAAAAGGTGTAAGCTGAATCTCTTACAATGGCCCTCACAGTCCCCTAATCTGAACATCATTGAAAATCTGTGGCTAGACTTCAAAATAGCAGAGGATGGAGGAAGACCCAGGAATCTCACCAAACTGGAAGAAGTTTCTTATGAATGAATGAATGAATGAATGAATGAAAATCCCTCAAGCAAGAACTAAAAGACTCTTGGCTGGCTGCAAATAGTGTTTACAAGGAGTGATACTTTGAAAAGGGGGTACTTCTAGATGTTAAACATGCAGAGTGCCAAACTTTTGCATCAGGCCATTTTCCTTTTTGCAATTTCATGCTTTATAGCACTCTTCATATGTAATTCTGGGGTGTAACTTCCTGGTGGATCACACTAGCATGGTTTTTGCACAAAAAAACAAGTTGGCTAATCAGAAAAAAATACATTTGCAAGTTTTTGGAGCATAGAGGATCCTTCCTCAGGATCCTTATAAATTAATGGCTTAGGCAACAATTAAAGAGGACCTTTCACAGATAGAGCATGTTAAACTGGCCATAGCACTGAATGGTCATAGAGCCGAGTAAAACTTTTTAGTTTTTATTTTGTAACTAGCTGAAGAGCCCGGCGTTGCCCAGGCATAGTAACTAACTCTGGTTAGTTATAACAAATTATGATTATCCTCCATCCCATAGTCCAGTGCCCATATACCTATCATACATATCCGCCATCCCATAGTCCAGTGCCCATATACCTATCATACATATCTGCCATCCCATCGTCCAGTGCCCATATACCCATCATACATATCCGCCATCCCATAGTCCAGTGCCCATATACCCATCATACATATCCTCCATCCCATAGTCCAATGCCCATATACCCATCATACATATCCTCCATCTCAGTCATCTCCATCTCCAGTGATTATAGGGGGGCTTTGCGTGTGGAGTGAGTGTGGCTATGCAGAGTGCACGGGGCTATGTGGAGTGGGCGTGGCTTGATACACACTGATAAAATATATATATACATATATATATATATATAGTGGTGTAGTGACCACTGTGTCCGCTAGGGGGAGCTGTGTGGGTGTCCCAGGACAGGCGTATAAGCATGTCCAGTGTTCTGATAGGAGTAGGATGCTGAATGATTGTAATGTATCTCAAGGTGGGTGGTGTTGTGAGCTCATTTTCGGGTTTGCCTCTGGCTTCTGGTGAGGGTTATGGAGCTGGCTGTGCTGACAGATGAGTAGTGAGTTCTCTATCTGGACTCCCTCTGTTGGTGAAGGGAGGTAATGAAGCTGATCTAAATGGCAGAGACCGGCCACCTGAGGAAGAGGACTGCGATTGGACATCAGGAGTTTCTGATTAGATTTAATGCAGCCGACTCCCTAGTTTCTTGCTGGTGATTTTTCCTGACTGTGGCTCCTGGTTTCCAGTTTGGTTCCTGCCTTCCTAAAGCTAAGTTTTCTCTGCTATTGTTCATATGAGTTTTTGTCTGGTTTACTTAGTTTTTGTGTTCAGCCAGCCCTGGCTGGGACTGGGCTGAATCCCCATTTTGTCTCTGATCAGTTGATCTCTTTTGCTCTGTCTTCAGAATATACCTGAGTGCTGATATAGTGATTTGAAGTCTAGCGACTTCAGGGCCTTTTTCTATCAGACGTGTTGGACACTCTTTTTGGCAGGGTTTATTGCATGATTGCAGACAGCAGCTTTTCTTTCCTGTCCTTTCTAGTTAGCGAGGGCCCCATCTTTTGATCAGCCTATCTTTTTACCTGTGTCTGTGTTTTCATCTTGTTTCACCGACAATACATGTTGGGGGCTGTCTATTGCTTTGGGGTCTGCTCTGGGGCAGTTTAGATTTTCCCTTTCTTTCTTTAGGCTTATTTAGTTCTCCGGCCGTGACGAGGCGTCTAGGACCACCGTAGGCACTCTCCACGGCTACTGCTAGTTGTTGTGGATAGGATCAGGGGTCTGCAATCCGCTAGTTACCAACCTCTCCGGTTTTCTGGGCTTAGCTTGCTTTTTGTTTTTTCCTCCTCGGTGACTTATTCATAACAGGGTGGCCTTGGGATGAAAGCTTGATTATGTGCTGATCAGCAGATCTGATCTTTCGTGCCAATGTGTTAGGGAGAGCTTCCTACAAATTCACCTAGGGGTGTGTCTAAAAACGCCATAGTAAAGTATATGTGTGTCACGCTGGCGCCGCCTGTCAGGTCGGGGCCGGCGTCACCTGTCTCGCCGGGTCCCGCTCTGCCTGCTCTTGCTCCCTGGATCTACCCCCGACTTCCCACTCACCATTCCCGGCGCCGCACTGTGCTCCCAGCCTCTCGTCCTGCAGCCCGGGGAATCCAGCGTGGGGTCTCCTCTTCTTCCTGCTTTCGTCCTGCTCCAGCCCTGGGAATGCGCCTTAGGCCGTGGGCGCGCGCTGCTCCCTCCTCTTAACTCCTTCTGCACCTTCCCTAAGGAGCGACCTCCAATCAAATGCCAGCATGTGGTATATCAGGCGGCTCCTCCTTCATGGAGGCGCCTGATTATCGTGTGCCTACCGTACTGTACTCTGGCCCCGTCTGGTCGCTCCTGACTCCTGTCGCTCCTGACTCCTGTCGCTCCTGACCCTCTGCCTTGTTTGTCTCAACCGCACCTGAGCCCGCCCCTCTTGGTATCAGTTATCGTGGTATCCAACTTCGGGCCTACTCCTAACGGTCCCTGTATAGGGGTCGGCACCACCTGGCCAGCTCGCCCCAGGGATCCCGGTACCGTGACCCAGAGGGTCCACTCTTGCTACTCCTTTCAGCGTGTATGAATGCTTGAAGGACCTGTAATGAGGTCATAGCCGTGTGATCCGGTAGGCGTGGCTACGGACCATATAAGGTGGCCAGAGTAGGTCACATGAGTGAATGCTGGGACCCGGTTGGTCCATTGTGGAAGGTCCCGCTGGGAGATGGGCGGGGCTTCCTGCCTGACAGCACGTGAATGCTGTGAGTAATGGCTGCAAGCGTCTGACAGTTCCCTGGAGGGAATGGACGTCTGAAGTATGAAGCAGCTATAAGAAGGTAACCCTGACAGGGGATATAACTGTGAGGCTCGAGAGCCTGTGTGCTGGACATTGCACAACCTGTATGACTACAGGATAAACACAGTGAAGCTCTGTCATGGACGCTGTTCTGTTTATATGAACTTTATGTTGCTGGTCATGGTTTATGATGCCTGAATAAACCGCATGGACTGTTATTGTTTTATGGAAAACCCGTGCTGGACGTGATTATTTGGCTGCCAAGCGAGTATACCCTACCCGAATGACAGCGCTACCTTAAAAAAAAAAAAAATATATATATATTTATATATATATATATATATATGCCTTGAGATGGAGACTGATGTGTGTGTTGATCAGCAGTGACAATGTGTCAGGGAGAAGTCTCCAGGTAGCTGGGTAGACGGGCTAGTGTTATGATTGAGTCACCGTAGGAGGCAGACACAAAAATAGAAGCTACGTCCAGAAAACCAGAGAAGTTGGCAACTATCAGATTGCAGACCCCTGAACCTATCAACACTACTAGCAGTAGCCGTGGGGGGTTCCTACGATGCCCTAGACCCCTCGATCACAGCCAGAGCGCTAAATAGCCTAAAGACAGAAAAGGAAATCTAAACTGCCCCAGAGCAGACCCCAAAGTAAAAGGCAGCCCCCAACATATAATGACGGTGAAGCAAGATGAAAAAACACTCAAAACAGAAAGATAGGCTGAGCAAACGATGGGGCCCAAGCTAGCTAAACAGAACAGGAAAGGAAGGTTGCTGTCTGCAATCTGCCAAAACCCTATCAAAGACATAAGCCAACAAGCTGATATGAAAAAGACCCTGAAGCAGCTAGGCTTCAAAAACTAAATCAGCACTCAGGTATTTTCAGAAGACAGAGCTAAAGGAATTCAGCACACCCCAGCAGGGAATGGCAGAAATCCAGAAAAACAAAGCAAAACAAAGTCTAAGCACAAATGCAAAAAGCCGAGCAGAAAACTTAGCTTTAGTGGAGCAGGAATTCAGACTGGTCTCCAAGGATCCCACAGAGAAATCACCCGCAGGGCAGAAGGGCGTCGGCAGCCTTTTATCCAGTCAGTAACTCCACTCAGCCAGTCATCATCATCAGACTCAGGTGTTTGATAATCAGGCTCACTACCTTTCTTTACCAGAAGAGGGAGTTCCTCGGGCCTCAGTAGTGAAGGGGAAAATGAACTCACAACAGTACCTCCCCCTTGAGGAGGGGTCACCGAACCCTCAACCACGCCACCAGGGCGATCAGGGTGAGCCCGATGAAAGGCACGCACCAATCTTTTGGCATGAATATCAGAGGCAGAGACCCAGGAATTATCCTCCTGACCATAACCCTTCCACTTAACCAAATACTGGAGTCTACGTCTAGCCAGACGGGAATCCAGTACTTTCTCTACCTCATATTCCATGTTACCTTCAACCAATACAGGGTCTGGAGGTGCCACCCCCGGAACAACAGGTTCAACAAACCTCTTCAACAAAGATTTATGGAACACATTATGGATTTTAAATGTGACAGGAAGAGCCAAACGAAAAGAGACCGGATTAATAATCTCCACAATCTTGTAAGGTCCAATAAATCTAGGCTTAAACTTAGGAGAAGCCACCTTCATAGCAATATTTTTTGATGATAACCACACCATATCACCAACCTTAAACTGGGGACCAATGGTCCTATGTCGGTTGGAAAACCGCTGGGCCTTTTCCTGGGAGAGAGATAACTTATCCACCACTTGGTCCCAGATCTGGTGCATTCTCTCCACCACAGTGTCAACACCTGGGCAGGCAGAGGGCTCCACCTGCCCTGAAGAAAATCGAGGATGAAACCCAAAGTTCCAAAAAAAAGGTGACATCAAAGTGGCAGAACTAGCTCTATTATTTAAAGCAAATTCGGCCAAGGGCAAAAATGAAACCCAATCATCCTGATCAGCAGAAATAAAACATCTCAAATATGACTCCAAGGTCTGGTTTGTTCTCTCTGTCTGCCCATTGGTCTGAGGGTGAAAAGCAGAGGAGAAGGACAACTGAATTCCCAGCCTGGAACAGAAAGTTCTCCAAAATCTAGACACAAACTGGACTCCTCTGTCAGATACAATGTTCTCAGGAATCCCGTGCAAGCGAACCACCTGTTGTAAAAACAGGGGCACCAACTCAGAGGAAGACGGCACAAGATGAACCATCTTAGAGAACCTATCACAAATCACCCAAATAACAGTCATCCTTTGAGAGACAGGCATATCAGAGATGAAATCCATTGAAATATGGGTCCATGGCCTCTTGGGAACAGGAAAAGGCATCAACAACCCACTAGAGCGAGAACACGATTTAGACTGGGAGCACGTCCCACAGGACTGCACAAAATTCCTGACATCACGAGACAAGGAGGGCCACCAAAAAGACCGACTCACCAGATCTCTAGTACCAAAAATACCTGGATGACCAGCCAAAGCAGAGCAATGAACTTCTGACATCACTCTCTTCTTCCACTGGTCAGGAACATACAACTTTCCACTGGGACAACGCTCAGGTTTGTCCTCCTGGAACTCTTCCAGAGCACGTCTCAAATCGGGCGAGATGGCAGAAAGAACTACCCCTTTGCCTAAGATGGTAGCAGGCTTGGTCACCACAGGAGAATCAGCAAAGAAGCTCCTAGAGAGGGCGTCTGCCTTGACATTCTTACTTCCAGGAAGAAAAGAAACCACAAAATCAAAACGTGTAAAAAACAAGGCCCACCTAGCCTGTCTAGGGTTCAAGCGCTTAGCCGACTCTAGGTAAATCAAATTCTTGTGGTCAGTGAGGACCACGACTTGATGCTTAGCTCCCTCCAACCAATGTCTCCACTCCTCAAATGCCCATTTCATGGCCAACAGTTCCCGATTCCCCACATCATAGTTACGTTCAGATGGAGAGAACTTTCGGGAAAAGAAAGCACAGGGATTCATTTTAGATGTTACAGGATCCTTTTGGGACAAAACAGCTCCTGCACCAATCTCAGAAGCATCCACCTCTACCTGGAACGGAAGTGAGACATCAGGTTGCCGCAAAACCGGGGCGGAGGTGAATCTTCGCTTCAGCACCTGAAAGGAAGAAACAGCCTCCGGAGACCAATTTAACACATCAGCACCCTTCTTAGTCAAATCAGTCAATGGCTTAGCAATACTAAAAAATTTTGCTATAAATTTCCGATAAAAATTAGCAAAACCCAAAAACTTCTGGAGGGCCTTCAAAGAAGTGGGCTGAACCCAATCGTAAATGGCCTGTACCTTGGCCGGGTCCATTTCAATAGTTGACGGGGACAAAATAAATCCCAAAAAAGAAATCCTCTGTACTCCAAAAAGGCATTTAGATCCTTTGACATACAGGGAATTCTCCCTCAAGATCAGGAACACAGTCCGAATATGTTCCACATGAGAATCCCAATCCTTGGAGAAGATCAAAATATCATCCAGATAGATAATCAAAAATTTATCGACAAAATCTCGGAAAATATTGTTCATGAAGCACTGGAAGACAGAAGGGGCATTAGTGAGCCCAAAAGGCATCACCAGGTACTCAAAATGTCCCTCCGGAGAATTAAACACCGTCTTCCATTCATCCCCATGCTTAATGCGAATAAGATTATACGCCCCCCTGAGGTCAAGCTTGGTAAACCAGCAAGCACCTTTAACTCTGGAGAATAGATCAGAAATCAGGGGTAACGGATACTGATATTTAACAGTAATTTTGTTGAGGGCACGATAATCAATACAAGGTCTTAATGATCCATCCTTTTTGGCTACAAAAAAAAAACCGGCACCCAAGGGTGACGAGGATGGTCTAATATGACCCTTCTCCAACGCCTCCTTAATATAGGATCGTATAGCCTCGTGCTCGGGTACAGATAAATTGAAGAGCCGACCCTTGGGAAATTTACACCCCGGGCTCAGTTCAATTGCACAGTCATAACTCCTATGAGGAGGCAGAGACGCAGACTCATTCTCACTAAATACATCATAAAAGTCCGCCAAATAATCAGGAACATCATGCGACTGAGGAGAGGTGGAAAACACCGGAGCCTCACTAAAGGCACACCGACAACCCCAACTCACCACAGACACAGATTTCCAATCCAAAACTGGATTATGAATTTGTAACCAGGGAAACCCCAGAACAATAGTATCATGCAGATTATGCAACACCAAAAATCTGCAATTTTCTTGATGGTCTGGGGCGACCCGCATTACCACCTGGGTCTAAAACTGAGGTTTATTTTTAGCCAAAGGAGTAGCATCAATCCCCCTCAAAGGGATAGGCGTCAGCAGAGGTGTCATCGGAAATCCACAACGTTTAGCAAAATCCAAGTCCATTAGGTTTAGGGCTGCTCCCGAATCCACAAAAGCCTTGGCGGAAAATGTGGACAGGGAGCAGACCAGAGTAATAGCCAGAAGAAGCTTAAGTTGAACACCACCAACAGAAAACGTGTGTGCATAGCGTTTCTCTCGTTTAGGACAGACAGAAATAATATGCGAGGCATCTCCACAGAAAAACACAACTTATTACGCCTTCTGAACTCCTGACGCTGCTCTCTGGAAAAAACTCTATCACATTGCATAGGTTCAGACATTTGTTCAACAGGTGGCAACACCTCTCGTGCAGCTTTGCGTTCGCGCAAACGCCGATCAACCTGAATAGCTAATGACATAGAATCGTCAAGACCAGAGGGAGCAGGAAATCCCACCATAGTATCTTTTACGGCTTCTGACAACCCCTTCCGAAAGAGAGCAGCCAAGGCATTCTCATTCCAGGTAGTAAGTACTGCCCACTTTCGGAATTTTTGACAGTACAATTCAGCAGAATCACGACCCTGGTTCAATGCCAGCAGGGTCTTTTCAGCCTGATCAATGGCATTAGGTTCGTCATACAACAACCCCAAGGCCTGAAAAAATGCGTTCACATTAGTCAGAATAGGATCATCTGGTTTCAAAGAAAACGCTCAATCCTGGGGATCGCCACGCAGCAAAGAGATGACAATTTTAACCTGCTGCGCGGAGCTCCCTGACGAGTTAGGCTTCAAGGCAAAAAATAATTTACAATTATTTTTGAAATTCAAAAATTTAGACCGATCCCCAAAAAATACATCAGGTGTAGGGATTTTTGGTTCAGCAGCATGTGAATGAGCAAGGTAGGCGGAAATTCCCCGCACTTCCGCAGCGAGCTGCTCCACACGATCAGACAATTGCTTCATCTCCATTGAGAGAAAAAAAAATTCCCCCTACGGCCTCAGAGATATAGAGGAAAAAATATACACTTTTTTTTTTTTATACAATTCTTTCCTGCTATTGAGTACCCTAGGATCTGCGGTATGGCTGGTGATTCTGTTATGATTGAGTCACCGTAGGAGGCAGACACAAAAATAGAAGCTACGTCCAGAAAACCAGAGAAGTTGGCAACTATCAGATTGCAGACCCCTGAACCTATCAACACAACTAGCAGTAGCCGTGGGGGGTTCCTACGATGCCCTAGACCCCTCGATCACAGCCGGAGTGCTAAATAGCCTAAAGACAGAAAAGGAAATTTAAACTGCCCCAGAGCAGACCCCAAAGTAAAAGGCAGCCCCCAACATATAATGACAGTGAAGCAAGATGAAAAAACACTCACAACAGATAGAAAGATAGGCTGAGCAAACGATGGGGCCCAAGCTAGCTAAACAGAACAGGAAAGGAAGGTTGCTGTCTGCAATCTGCCAAAACCCTTTCAAAGACATAAGCCAACAAGATGATATGAAAAAGACCCTGAAGCAGCTAGGCTTCAAAAACTAAATCAGCACTCAGGTATTTTCAGAAGACAGAGCTAAAGGAATTCAGCACACCCCAGCAGGGAATGGCAGAAATCCAGAAAAACAAAGCAAAACAAAGTCTAAGCACAAATGCAAAAAGCCGAGCAGAAAACTTAGCTTTAGAGGAGCAGGAATTCAGACTGGTCTCCAAGGATCCCACAGAGAAATCACCCGCAGGGCAGAAGGGCGACGGCAGCCTTATATCCAGTCAGTAACTCCACTCAGCCAGTCATCATCATCAGACTCAGGTGTTTGATAATCAGGCTCACTACCTTTCTTTACCAGAAGAGGGAGTTCCTCGGGCCTCAGTAGTGAAGGGGAAAATGAACTCACAACAGGCTAGCCCAGTTACCTACAAACCCACCCAGGGGTGTGTTTTCAAGAACGCTAGTGCAAAGTGTCTGTGAATGGTTTAAGGACCTGTGATGAGGTCATAGCCATGTGACCCGGTGGGCGTGGCTACGGACCATATAAGGTGGCCAGGGTAGGTCACATGTGGTGAATGCAGGGACCTGGTTGGTCCGTTGTGAAAGGTCCCGCTGGGAGATGTCTCCTGGCTAACAGCATGTGGAGTGGCTGTGTGTAATGGCTGCACGTGCCTGATGATTCCCTGGAGGGAATGGATGTCTGCAGCATGGAGAAACAGCCATGAGGAAACCCTGACGTGGGTGAGATAACTATGAGGCTGAAGAGCCTGTGTATGCCAACCTGTGTGACCACAGGGAGGACAGAGTGAAGCTCTGTCTAGGACGCTATGCTGATATGAACTTTATGTTGCTTGCTTTGGTTTATGCTGCATAAATAAACCGCATGGACTATAATGGTTTTATGGAAAACCCGTGCCGGATTTGGTTTTGTGGCGGCTAAGCGAGTGATCCCCTATGTGAATGACAGCGCTACCTCACAAAATAAATATATAATATTATAGATGTCTCCTCCCCGTTTCTGATACTCGCTTGTAAAATTTAGGTTATAATTTGTTATTGTTCAGCTGGGCATTATCAGAGGTTTGTCTCTGGGGGTGTGTACAGCTTCCTCTGCATGTTATTAACCAATCCTAAACAGAAAGGATCTTGCAGGGGAGAAAAGGTTATGCCCTCCTCTCATCATTGATCTTTGCAGCTACTCTGTAGAGTGAGAATGAACAGTACTGTGAGATGAGATCAGGAATTGTCTGTAATGATGCATACAGTAAGGTCCAGAAATATATGGATAGTGACAAGTGTTAATTTTTTACCAAAACATTGAAGGTACAGTTATACAATCAATATGGATGTAATGTGCAGACTCTCAGCTTTAATTTGAGGAATGCATCAGCAATCTGCCAGCACTACCTGTGCTGTAGTTTTCTTTTTCTAATTTATCTTAATAATTTGTTCCTACCGTTGTCCAGTGGTTTGCCTTCTTGTTATGCCTGTATGCAGTTCGACAGACAGGAGAGCGGAGAGACTAACCCCTGCCTCCACCTGCTGTTAGCGGTCTCCGTAAATGCTAAACACAACAGGCAGTGGAGAGGAGGTTATAAAGGACACATCTAGTAGCCTTTGCCACTTTTGTAAGGATTTTTAAGCTTAAGGACAATATCATTTTTAAATAAAGTGATTTATTAATTACTTTTTTTATCACATTGTCTATCAGTGAGCTCAAGTTGTCTGAAAATGCAATGACTGTTTAAGCCTGGCTGAAGGTCCTCTACTTTATTTTACTCAGCATCACATCACACACATAGTCCATAGCACTTCCTAGTACACGGCCTAACTCGCAGTCCCTAAACACACCATACTACTTTATCCAGGTACCGTGAGCGACCACACGCCGAACACTTCATTAATGTCCACGGAACACAACAGGCACCGACGTACGACAAAGTTGCAGTCTCTAAACCTGCTGGATCTTGCTCCGTCCAGTTACCATGGGTGACCGCATAGTTCATTAACATCCGTGGAACATCATAGATACTAACAGTCTGTTCCAACATCTGATATTTGTGTACACATAACCCTCTTGTCTGGAGTAACCTTACAGCAGCTCCTGCTCCACACGCTGACTCCTTGTCAGTCCTCTCTTCCAGGGAAACTGCCTTACTGGGATCACCGTCTCATCATGCCTTGGGACAAGGGCACTCCCCGCAGTTCAGACCCTCAGAAGGTCGGTAGCTTCCCCGAATGCAGTACCGTCACAGACTCTGCACACACATGGTCTCTCCTGTGCACTTCAGGAATTCAGTCCCACTCCCCGGACCTTCCAACACAGCGACCATCCAGCTCCACGGCCTCTCCATGTGCTATTCAGGACGTCCGTCCAACACCCAGGCCTTCAGGTTCATGGCCTCTCCATGTGCTATTCAGGAATACGGTCCTACTCCCAGTGCCTTCCAACAAACAGGACATCCAGGACCTTACACAGTGACCATGTGACCCAAACCCTGGTCACATGCTGTAACCACCCCCATAGGTGGGCAGTGTATGTGTGGTTAGCCAGATCCACCCAGCTCTCCGACTAACCCTGTAAGCCCCCCTTATAAACTAAACAAACTTGTGGAACTATAAGTCTCAGAGCAACATTACTGGCTTACAGTGCAGAGGACCTCCTCAGCAACACATACCGGCCATTTACAATAACACCGGTCACTGTCTCACCATTACATTTATGTCTCCATGCGTATCCTGAGGAGCACATACAGCGCCCCCTAGCTGTAAGAGGAATCACTGCCTCACATACCCCCCCCCCCCGTTCAAACTTGTGAGGTTGAACACTTTGTCACAAACCAGGGGCCCGAGACAGGGCACCCACGTCACCCTGCCCTACCAGTCGAGAGGGCCTTCTCAGTCGTCTTCGAGCGTCAGCTCCCAAAACATAGTCCATCACTGTCACTGCATCCCTCTCTGTGACCAATGCACTATATGACTTTGTCGTTTCACATTTTAGAGTGAATCTGTTATGCCTCCCCCCACCCCCAGCGGTCCGTATGTAGGCCTTGAGCTTTGGCCCTTAAGTCACAGTCCGTCTGTGTCACCAGACCCGTTTTAGTCTCCACATTTCTTAAGTACGCCCCTTCACTCGACCTTTCTCTCCATGGCCGCCATCTTATGTTCTGCAGCTGTTTATTAAACTGCAGTCAGTCCCGTCTTAGCTGCTCTATCTCCTTCAGGTATGTCACCCGATATTCCAGGAGCGTTCGGATATTCCTAAGACTTTCCACTGAGCCAACAATGACGAATGGGACCATCCCTTCTTCACCAGCTAACGTGAACTTCGTCTTCAGCTGGAATCCTCACTCTCGCCACACCGGATCTTTTCACAAGTTCTTGCATCACCTTTACACATCTCCGAATGACTCTCCTCACCAGATATCTGGGCACATGAATGATGTCTTCCACAAAGCCCAGCCGACGTTGAGCTTTCCTGGCATGCTCCAAACGTCGAGCGGCTTCCTTACTCCTCAACAGGATCATCTGTTTCGTTCGGAGGCATTGTAGGTGCTATCCCTCAGGATAGCCACCTGCTTCACACTGACTTCCCTAGTCATCAGTATCACCAACTGTTTCGTCTCTGGTGCCCAGTTCATACTACATGCTTCTACTGCCTTTCTAATGGCCTCATGCACAGCCTCACTGGCACATGCTTCTTGTACATCTTCGGGTACCGCTATTACGCTCTTGAAGAGCGATGTCTCGCTAGCTTCGTGGACGAACGGTTCCTGCTTTGTCTCAGACTTTTCCATCAAGACATCCACCACGACTGGGTGACTGTCTTGTTCAGCTCTTAGCGCAAACTCTTCCTCAGCTTTACACCATTACATACCCCTCGCCAAGATGGGCATTGACAGCTTCACCTCGTTACCACTCTGGCACTGCCATGGTAAGTCTGCGACCACCACCTCTTTCTCTTGTAGAAGACCTCTTAATGCTTCTCTGAGCACTTCCACATCTTCCCTTAAGGTCTTATCCACGGATTGCCACATTGACAGGTGACCTCTGAGCTCAGAGACTTCCTTCTCCAGCTCATCCACTCTGTGCTCAGCTGCTTGTCTCAGGACCCTTTCTCTTTCAACATGCTCTTTTACCGTCTCTTTAAGAATCTCTATTTCGTGATGCTGTTCATTCAGACGCTTTACTTCGGCTTGTAAATCTGTCACTGTCTCCTTCTCACGAGACAATTCTTTGGTGAGGTCCTGGAACTCCTGTGTTTTGTTGCAGCAGGTTATTTCCAGCTGCTGCGGAGTTGGCAGCTTCCATACTTGTCTCATTCAGCCTCACTTGAGGCTCTGTCCTCTCACTCTTGGGTACCTCACAATTCTCTGCAGCTTCAGAGAACTACATCTTTACAGCTCCATCTTTACAGCTTCAAGCTCTCCAGCGCCGCCTTCTTGTGGTGCACTGTCGTTCCACTGTGTCAGTGCTTCGGACAGCACAACATTGTACTCCACACTACCAGTTGCTATGGGCAACGACACGTCACCTTCCTTTCTGACCTCTTCAGTGTCTGGAAGAGTACTAACACTTTGAATTAAAGCACAAGTCACTGTTTTTTCTTTATTGATATCTTCCAAGGGTGCAACTTGCTCAGCGTCTTTGCGCCCTTTACGTCTCCGGCGCTGGGAGGACTTGCCCTCCTTGTAGGGCCCTTCCTTACTGTACTCCCTTTCTTTCTTCGAGTCTCAATCACTCCCGGAGTCTGTGTCACTCCCCACAGTGTGGTGAACCCCCAAGTCGCTCTCTATCTGGCTATCAGCTCCACACATTTTATCTACCACATCGCTATCAGTCATATCGTGGTACACTTCAGGTGACGTCAGGCCAGTAAGTTGGGAAGACCCATCCTTGCTTCTCGTCATATCTAACTTAGGACTGTCAACTCTAGGGGGCACATTCTCCACATTATTGCCTCCTAGACACACATTAATTCTACAGAGACTTTTCCTTTTATCCACCATCCCACAGGGCTTCTATGTCCCGACCTATTACCGTAGTATACAACAAGTCCGGGGCTACCCCCACTTCGTGGTACGTGGAAACCTCAGCCACATCAATGTAGAGGAGGGCTGTCAAAAGTCTTTTAATGTCCTCACCGGAGCCATTTTGTCTCGGCCCTGTCCCTGGCAACACAGAATGTTCAGGAGGGGTCCTTAGCAAAGACACTCCACTCCCCGAGTCTATCAGTCCCATCACACTTTCCCCATCTAGCCAGAAGAGACACTGTCATGACACCTTATTGGCCGAGCAATCCACAGCATAACATGGACCTGCATAGCTTGAACTATGCTGTTCCCAGCCGCAGTCCAATGGAGCATTTGCTGCCGCCTATTTTTTTGCCACCACCTCTATTCGGGATACCGCCCCCTTTTGGGACACCACCACCTTTAGGGTCACCACCCCCTTTTGAGACTCTGCCTCCCTTTTGAGCAACTACTCCCTTTTGGGACTCCACCCCTTTTTGGGCAACCATCCATGTTTGGGTTACCTGTTATGATTAGGTCACCGAGGAGGATAGCCGGGGAATAAGCTAGGTAACCAGAAAGGTTGGTAACTAAGCAGATTGCAGACCCCTAAAACTAACAACACAACTAGAATTAGCCGTGGGACGTACCTACGATGCCCTAGACGCCTCGGCACAGCCAAAGAGTTAACGAAGCCTAAAGCAAGAAAGGGGAAAGCTAAACTGCCCCGGAGTAGAACCCCAAAGAAATAGCTAGCCCCAAACGTATATTGCTGGTGAGACAAGATGAGACACAAACACAGGCAGAAAATAGAGTAAGCAAATGATGGGGCCCACACTGTCTAGATCAGTGTTTCTCAACTTCAGTCCTCAAGACTCACCAACAGGTCATGTTTTCAGGATTTCCATAGTATTGCACAGGTGATGCTATTAATGCTTGAGCAGGTGATGAAATTATCACCTGTGCAATACTAAGGAAATCCTGAAAACTTGACCTGTTGGTGGGTCTTGAGGACTGGTGTTGAGAAACACTGGTCTAGATAGGACAGTTAAGATACTGTCTGCAATCACACAAAAAACCCTAAGAAAAATCCAACACGTCTGATATGCAAAAATACTGAGGCCACACGATCTCTCCCCCACTAGATCAGCATTCTGGTGTGAACTGGAAGGAAAACAAAAGATACTGATATAACGGGACTAGCAATACTGAACAGACTGACATAAGCTGTGGCATATGGAATGGGGTCCAGCACTGGTCCCAGCAGGGAACAATGCTGAACCCACACAGCAAAGCAGAAAGCAGAGAAAGGCAAAAACTGGATCAAATGCAAAAAGATTCCAGCAAACAAATAACTTATCTGAGCGATGCAGGGGCAAGCGGACTTCAAAATGCACAGGAAGAAAACCAAATCACCATCAACAACTGAGGGAAGCTTGCTGACTTAAATCTTCCCAGTCTGTAACACCTGACCTCCAATCATCCTCTTCAGATGATTGACTTCTGTCAACCCGACCAGCTCCATTACCCGCAGCAACCACCAGATGGAGCCCAAACTCAGAAGTCAGGTTAAAAGTGTTCACAACAGTACCCCCCCCTTGAGGAGGGGTCACCGAACCCTCATCCAAGCCACCAGGTCGATCAGGATGGGCCCGGTGGAAGGCGCGAACCAATCTCTCGACATGAATGTCAGAAGCAAACACCCAAGACTTATCCTCCTGACCATAACCTTTCCACTTGACCAAGTACTGGAGTCCCTGTCTAGCCAGACGAGAATCCAATACCTTCTCTACCTCATACTCCAGATTACCTTTAACCAATACAGGATCAGGGGGCGCAGCCATGGGAACTACTGGCTCCGCAAACCTTTTCAACAAAGATTTATGAAAAACGTTGTGAATCTTAAACGTTCCTGGAAGAGCCAAACGGAAAGAAACGGGATTAAGTATTTCCAAATCTTATAAGGTCCAATGAACCTTGGCTTGAATTTTGGAGATGCAACTTTCATAGAAATATGTTTTGAGGACAACCAAACCATGTCACCCACTTTAAACTGTAGACCAATGGTCCTATGCCGGTTGGCAAACCGTTGGGCCTTCTCCTGAGAGTGAGACAACTTATCCACTACTTGATCCCAAATCTGCTGCATTCTCTCTACCACAGAATCCACACCTGGGCAGGCCGAAGCCTCCACCTGTCCTGAAGAAAATCGAGGCTGAAACCCAAAGATGCAGAAAAAAGGAGACTTCAAAGTGGCAGAACTAGCTTTATTATTTAGAGCAAATTCAGGCAAGAGCAAAAATGAGACCCAGTCATCTTGATCAGCAGATATAAAACATCTCTAATAGGTTTCCAAAGTCTGGTTTGTTCTCTGTCTGCCCATTGGTCTGAGGGTGAAATGCAGAGGAGAAAGACAACTGAATTTCCAGTTTAGAACAAAAAGCTCTCCAAATTCTGGAAACAAACTGGACTCCTCTGTCAGACACAATGTTCTCAGGAATACCGTGCAAACGACCCACCTGTTGTAAATACAGAGGCACCAACTCAGAAGAAGATGGCAACTTCGGGAGTGGTACAAGATGGATCATCTTAGAAAATCTATCACAGATCACCCAGATAACCGTCATTCTCTGAGAGACAGGGAGGTCCGAAATAAAATCCATTGAGATACGTGTCCATGGCCTCCTGGGCACCGGCAGGGGCGTTAACAAACCACTAGAACGAGAACAGGGTTTGGACCGAGAACAAGTCCCACAGGACTGCACAAAATTCCTGACACCATGAGATAAAGCAGGCCACCAAAAGGACCAACTCGCCAAATCTCTGGTACCAAAAATACCAGGATGACCAGCTAATGTGGAGCAATGAATTTCAGACATTACTCTTCTCCTCCACTGTTCAGGGACATACAATTTCCCTATAGGGCATCGTTTAGGTTTGTCATCCTGAATTTCCTCCAGGGCAAGTCTCAAATCGGGTGAAATGGCATGAAGAACCACACCCTCATTTAGAATGGTAGGCTCGGTCACATCAAGAGAATCCGCAAAGAAACTCCTAGATAGGGCATCCGCCTTAACATTCTTAGTGCCCGGAAGAAAGGAGACCACAAAATTAAAACGCGTGAAAAACAAGGCCCACCTAGCCTGTCTAGGATTCAATCGCTTGGCTGATTCAAGATAGATCAAGTTCTTGTGGTCGGTGAGGACAACAACTTGATGTCTGGGTCCCTCCAACCAAGGTCTCCACTCTTCAAATGCCCACTTCATAGCCAGCAATTCCCAATTCCCCACATCATAGTTACGTTCAGATGGGGAAAAGTTTCGAGAAAAGAAGGCACAGGGATTCATCTTAGAGGTTACCGAATCTCTTTGAGACAAAATGGCTCCTGCACCAATCTCAGAAGCATCTATCTCCACCTGAAATGGGAGTAAAACATCAGGTTGCCGTAAGACAGGAGCAGCAGTGAATCTCCGCTTAAGCTCCTGAAACGCCGAGACTGCCTCTGGAGACCAAGTCACCACATCAGCGCCCTTTTTGGTCAAATCAGTCAGTGGTTTAACAATACCAGAAAAATTACTTATGAATTTACAGTAGAAATTAGCAAAACCCAAAAACTTCTGGAGAGCCTTCAAGGAAGTGGGCTGAACCCAATCATAAATGGTCTGGACCTTGGCCGGGTCCATTTCAATAGCAGACGGGGACAAAATGAATCTAAAAACGAAATCTTTTGTACGCCAAAGAGACATTTTGATCCCTTAACATACAGAGCATTTTCTCTCAAAAGTCCGGAACACAGTCCGAACTTGTTCCACATGAGAATGGCAATCACTGGAAAAAATCAAAATATCGTCCAAATAAACGATCAAAAACTTATCCACAAAGTCCCAGAAAATATCGTTCATGAAAGATTGGAAGACAGAAGGGGCATTAGTGAGCCCAAAAGGCTTCAATAGATACTCAAAATGTCCCTCAGGAGTATTAAACGCAGTCTTCCATTCATTCCCGTGCTTGATGCGAATAAGATTATATGCCCCCCTAAGGTCAAGCTTGGTAAACCAACTAGCACCTTTCACGCTGGAAAATAAATCAGAAATCAGGGGTAACGGATACTGATATTTAACAGTGATTTTATTAAGGAGACGATAGTCAATATATGGCCTTAATGAGCCATCTTTGTTGGCCACAAAAAAACAGCACCTAAAGGTGAAGAGGACTGTCTGATACGACCCTTCTCCAATGACTCCTTGCTATAAGATCACATAGCATCATGTTCAGGTACAGATAAGTTGAAAAGCCAACCCTTGGGAAATTTACAACCAGGCGATAATTCGATTGCGCAATCATAACTCCTATGAAGAGGCAAAGACGCGGACTTACTCTCACTAAATACATCAGAAAAATCAACCAAATAGTCAGGAACATCATGAGACTGGGGAGAGGTGGAGAAAACCGGAGTGTCACTAAACACATTGACAACCCTAACTAACCTGTGACGGACTCAGCTTCTGCTGAGCCGATTTTTTGAGTGGACCCTCTGGGTCGTGACACCCACCCACCGAGGGCGAGCTGACCTTGTGAAGAACCACCCCCTCTACAGGGAGTGTCAGGGGCAAGACCAAGGGGGTGAGCTACCACGACTGCAGGGACCAGAAGGCCAGCTCAGTGGGACACTAGTGAGTGTCTAACAACAGGAACGAGCAGGATGCAAAACATAAAGCGAGGTCTCTGGGTTTCTTCAATAAACGTGGTTTGAAGCTTTAATTAGGTGCAAGGCATAAACAGTGAAACACAGCAAAGTGCATGCAGGGGCACGCCAAATGTTCAAGGCATAACACGTGCTAGAAAGCATACCAGGGTCCAAGGGGCAGGGTATGTGCTACGAGACACACCAGGGTTTCAAGGCAGGAGGCCTGCTAGGAGACACTCCAGAGTCCAAGAGAGGATGCGTGCTAGGAGACACGCCAGGGTCCAAGGCAGGGTGCGTGCTAGAAGACACGCCAGGGTCCAAGGCAGGGTGCGATGTCATCGGACTCCGGACTACTGGTAACGACCGACAGGATCCAGGCATCAGGCTGTGGAAATCAGCTCCGGACATCAGGCTGCAGTCATCTGATTCCGGACCTCTGGCAGCGGTGGGCAGGTTTCGGGAATCCGGCAGGCAAGCCAGGGTTTGAGGCAGGGTGCGTGCTAGGAGCCACGCCAGGGTTTGAGGCAGGGTGCGTGCTCGGAGCCACGCCAGGGTTTGAGGCAGGGTGCGTGCTAGGAGCCACGCCAGGGTTTGAGGCAGGGTGCGTGCTAGGAGCCACGCCAGGGTTTGAGGCAGGGTGCGTGCTAGGAGCCACGCCAGGGTTTGAGGCAGGGTGCGTGCTAGGAGCCACGCCAGGGTTTGAGGCACGGTGCGTGCTAGGAGCCACGCCAGGGTTTGAGGCAGGGTGCGTGCTAGGAGCCACGCCAGGGTTTGAGGCAGGGTGCGTGCTAGGAGCCACGCCAGGGTTTGAGGCACGGTGCGTGCTAGGAGCCACGCCAGGGTTTGAGGCAGGGTGGGTGCGTGCTAGGAGCCACGCCAGGGTTCGAGGCAGGGTGCGTGCTAGGAGCCACGCCAGGGTTCGAGGCAGGGTGCCTGCTAGGAGCCACGCCAGGGTTCGAGGCAGGAGACACTTCTCACTGGCCAGTGCACACGACTGAGACACAAGCAAGCGGCACGACTAAGGCACAGGAGGCGGGCAAGGGGCAATCTGTCATGTATGCCTGTCCTATGTGACACGACCCGAAGGCCGGTAACTAAAACAACAAGACTGACACATGACACTGTCCTGTGTGACGCGACCAACAGGTCGGTACTGAAACAACAAGACGAGGGGAAGGGAAAACCAACAGGGCAAGGAAAAGACAAAGCAAGGAGCGGAACCTAGGCAGAAGCACAGAGCGGGGTCAGAGAGAGTACAGGAGAGTGTGCCAGGAGGCACCACAAGCAAGGGAGAATACAGAGCAAGCAGCGAAGCGTAGGCCGAAGCCCAGAGCCGGGTCAAGGAAGAACCTTGCGACTAGCCTGGAAATGTGCTGGAGAAGCACCATAGGTCAGAGAGCAGAAATGGTGCGTGTGCCAGGAGGCACAACAGAGCACCAGGCAGAGAACAGGGCTAGCAGCGGAGCGTAGGCTGAAGCCCAGAGCCGGGTCAAGGAAGAACCTTGAGACTAGCCTGGAAATGTGCTTGAGAAGCACCATAGTTCAGAGCAGGAATGGTGCGTGTGCCAGGAGACACAACAGAGCACCAAGCAGAGCAAAGGCAAGACATGGCAAAGCAGGCAAAGGCAGAGAACACAGGAAGGACTACAAGTCAAAGCATAGCAAAAGCAAGACATGGCAAAACAGGCAAGGCAGAGAACACAGGAAGGACTACAAGTCAAAGCATAGCAAAGGCAAAACAGGCAAGGCAGAGAACACGGGAAGGACTACAAGTCAAAGCATGACAGACAAAACATGGCACAAAGGACAACATGACATTTCACAGGACAAGAGGCAGAATACAAGCACAGAGCGTGTGCAGAGATGCACGACAGGGGAGAGTGCAGGGGCACAGAATACGGGGAGTGACCGAGGAGACCAAGCAGCCATGCTGGGAAGCAACACGGTACTCAGGCCCGGCCATAGGAAGGGGTGGTCTGACATAAGGCATTAGCACCTGCACTTCTGGGTCAGGACCAGGAGGGGACTTCCGGTTCAGATCCTCCAGGATCATTGAGAGCATTGCTAGATCAGACTGGGCTGGACCATAGAGAAGGTCACATGATCAGGGGCTCCAGAAACACACAGAGGACTGCTGCATCAGACAGTGCTATAAACTTCACATGAACAGGGTCTTCAGGAACACAGAGGATTGCCGCAGGCAGAGCAGAGACAGCTGGTCACAGCCACGGCATGCAGCCACGAGGTGAGGTGCCCATGCACACTGCTCTAGGCATCTTGCAGCACAACAGTCATGAGGTGCATGTGCACACTGCTCCAGGGATCTTGCAGCATAAGACATGAGAGACCTCCAGGGCGCCCGCAGGGACCCGGCACTGGGGGCAAAGCGGCATGACAGACATGGCAGGCGTGACATAACCACAGACACAGATTTCCAATCCAGAACAGGATTATGGGTCTGCAACCAAGGAAAACCCAGTACAATAATGTCATGTAAATTATGCAACACCAAAAATTTACAGTTCTCTTGGTGGTCCGGGGAGACCTGCATTATCACCTGGGTCCAAAACTGGGGTTTATTCTCCGCCAAAGGGGTAGCATCAATACCCCTTAAAGGAATAGGAGTCCGCAGGGGTATCATGGGAAAACCACAACGCTTGGCAAAGTCAAAATCCATCAGGTTCAGGGCTGCTCCTGAATCAACAAAAGCCTTAGCAGAAAATGAAGATAAAGAGCAGATCAAGGAAACCGCCAAAAGGAATTTAGGCTGTACACTGCCTACAGCAAATGAGTGAGCAAAACGTTTTTCCCGCTTAGGGCAGACAGAAATAGTATGAGAGGCGTCCCCACAAAAGAAGCATAACTTATTACGCTTTCTAAACTCTTGACGTTGCGCCTTAGACAAAACCCTATCGCATTGCATGGGCTCAGAAGTTTGTTCGAAAGGCAGCACCGCCTCTCGCATAGTTTTACGTTCACGTAAGACGTCGATCAATTTGAATGGCTAATGACATAGTCGTTAAGACCAGAGGGGACAGGGAATCCCACCATAACATCTTTTACGGTTTCTGCCAGACCTTTTCAAAAAAAGAGCTGCTAGGGCGTCATCGTTCCATTTAGTAAGGACTGCGCACTTTTGGAATTTTTGACAATATAACTCTGCCGCTTCCTGACCCTGGTTTAATGCCAATAAAGTTCTCAGCTTGATCAATAACATTAGGTTCATCATACAACCACCCCAGAGCTTGAAAAAATGCATCCACAGTAGCCAGAAGAGGTTCCCCAGGTGTCAGAGAAAAGGCCCAATCCTGGGGATCGCCGCACAGCAGGGAGATGACAATTTTAGCCTGCTGCACTGAGTTCCCCGAGGAATTAGGTTTCAAGGCAAAAAAAACAGTTTACAATTATTCTTAAAGTTCAAAAATTTAGACCGATCCACAGAAAATACATCAGGAATAGGGATTCTTGGTTCTACAGCAGACGATTGAGCGAGATAGGCAGAAATTCCCCGCACTTCAGCAGCGAGCTGCTCAACCCAATCGGACAATTGCTTAGTCTCCATTAAAGAAAAAATCCTCCTACGGCCCCAGAGAGAAAGAGGAAAAAATATATAAAAAATTCTGACACTTTTTTTTTTTTTTTTTTTTTTACAATTTTTCCCTTCTTAGAGTACCCTAGAATCTAGAGTTTAGGCTGGTGATTCTGTTATGATTAGGTCACCGAGGAGGATACTAGGGGAGTAAGCTAGACAACCAGAAAACCAGAAAGGTTGGTAACCAAGCGGATTGCAGACCCCTAAAACTAACAACACAACTAGAATTAGCCTTGGAACGTACCTACGAGGCCCTAGACGCCTCAGCACAGCCAAAGAGTTAACTAAGCCTAAAGCAAGAAAGGGGAAAGCTAAACTGCCCCAGAGTAGAACCCCAAAGGAATAGCTAGCCCCAAACGTATATTGCTGGTGAGACAAGATGAGACACAAACACAGGCAGAAAATAGAGTAAGCAAATGATGGGGCCCACACTGTCTAGATCAGTGTTTCTCAACTTCAGTCCTCAAGACTCACCAACAGGTCATGTTTTCAGGATTTCCATAGTATTGCACAGGTGATGCTATTAATGCTTGAGCAGGTGATGAAATTATCACCTGTGCAATACTAAGGAAATCCTGAAAACTTGACCTGTTGGTGGGTCTTGAGGACTGGAGTTGAGAAACACTGGTCTAGATAGGACAGGAAAGATACTGTCTGCAATCACACAAAAAACCCTAAGAAAAATCCAACACGTCTGATATGCAAAAATACTGAGGCCACACGACCTCTCCCCCACTCGATCAGCATTCTGGTGTGAACTGGAAGCAAAACAAATGATACTGATATAACAGGGGACTAGCAATACTGAACAGACATAAGCTGTGGCATATGGAACGGGGTCCAGCACTGGTCCCAGCAGGTCCCACACGGCAAAGCAGAAAGCAGAGAAAGGCAAAAACTGGATCAAATGCAAAAAGATTGCAGCAAACCAATAACTTATCTGAACGATGCAGGACCAAGCAGGGGCAAGCGGACTTCAAAATGCACAGGAAGAAAACCAAATCACCAGCAACAGCTGAGGGAAGCTTGCTGACTTAAATCTTCCCAGTCTGTAACACCTGACCTCCAATCATCCTCTTCAGGTGATTGACTTCTGTCAACCCGACCAGCTCCATTACTCGCTGCAACCACCAGAGGGAGCCCAAACTCAGAAGTCAGGTCAAAAGTGTTCACAACAGTTACCGCCCCCTTTTGAAACACCACCCCTTTTAGGGGAACACCCCGTGGACTCCCCCACAGCACCCCCAGGACCCAGTTCGCACAGTACCCTTATGTCTCCCTGGGCTTGTACTGGCCCTTTCAGAGTTTGCACGACCTGGTCCACACTGTCCTCTTATGACACCTCTGAAGCTCTGGTAGCTTCCACTTAAGCACCTCTTGTTGCTTGCTGTTGCTACTGCAGCTCCTGCTGCAGAACCTCTTGCTGTAACTGCATCTCCTCTCCTCAAGGCTCTGCACCGCAAACTTCGTGGACCCACCGATCCACAGCAACTTCGTAACCCCATCGAGTTACAGCCAGACGCTTGTAATCTTCGTGGCCCCGCTGAGCCACAGCAAGCTGTCCTGAAAAAATTTTCGTGCTTCCTGGACCGTTGCCATCATTCTCCAACATGTGTAAGACAGCGCTTACTGCATGTGTTGGGGACACTCGCTTAGCAACAGGATGAAGGCACATGGGCACCTTTTCTCCACAAAACAGTCTATTCGGGTTTATGTTACTCGGCATAAACCGCCATGTTACACATCACACATACAGTCCATAGCACTTCCTAGTACACGGCTTAACTCGAAGTTCCTAAACACGCCATACTTCTTTGTCCAGGTACCGTGGGCGACCGCACGCCGAACTCTTCATTAATGTCCGCCGAACACTTCATTAATGTCCATGGAACACAACAGGCACCAATGTACGACATTAAGTTGCAGTCTGTAAACATGCTGGACCTTACTCCATCCAGTTACCATGGGGGACTGCATAAGTCATTAACATCCATGGAACATCATAGGTACTAGCAGTCTGTTCCAACAGCAGATACTTGTCTGCACATAACCCCCTTGTCTGGAGTTACCTTGCAGGAGTTCCTGTTCCACATGCTGACTCCTCGTCAGTCCACTCTCCTGGGGAAACTGCCTTACTGGGATCACCATCTCATCAGATGCCTTGGGACAAGGGCACTCCCGACAGTCCAGACCCTCAGAAGGTCGGTAGCCTCCCCCAACGCAGTGCCGTCACAGACTCTGCACACATATGGTCTCCCCTGTGCTCTTCAGGAATCCGGTCCTACTCCTAGGACCTTTCCAACACAGTGACCATCCAACTCCATGGCCTCTCCATGTGCTAATCAGGATGTCCTTCCAACACCCAGGCCTTCAAGTCCATGGCCTCTCCATGTGCTATTCAGGAATCCAGTCCTCCCAGGACCTTACAGCACACAGGCCATCCAGGACCTTACACACTGACCATGTGACCCAAACCCTGGTCATATTATGTAGCTGTAACCACCCCCAATAAGTGAGCGGTGTATGTGTGGTTAGCCAGTCTCGCCAAGCTCTCCGACTAACCCTGTAAGCCCCCTTTATAAACTAAACAAACACTTGTGGAAATACAAGTCCCAGAGCAACATTAATGGCTTACAGCGCAGAGGACCTCCTCAGCGACACATACTGGCCATTTACAATAATGCCGGTCACTGTACTACCATTAGTTATGCCTCCATGTGTATCCTGAGGAGCACACACAGCGCCCCCTTGCTGTAAGAGAGGTCATTGCCTCACAATAAAATATATATATATATATATATATATATATATATATATATATATATATATATATATATATATATACAGTACAGACCAAAAGTTTGGACACACCTCATTCAAAGAGTTTTCTTTATTTTCATGACTATGAATTAACACATGTGGAATTATATAATTAACAAAAAAGTGTGAACCAACTGAAAATACTGTGTCTTATATTCTAGGTTCTTCAAAGTAGACAAATTTTGCTTTGATTACTGTCTTGCACACTCTTGGCATTCTCTTGATGAGCTTCAAGAGGTAGTCACCGGAAATGGTCTTCCAACAGTCTTGAAGGAGTTCCCAGAGATGCTTAGCACTTGTTGGCCCTTTTGCGTTCACTCTGCAGTCCAGCTCACCCCAAACCATCTTGATTAGGTTCAGGTCTGGTGACTGTGGAGGCCAGGTCATCTGGCGTAGCACCCCATCACTCTCCTTCTTGGTCAAATAGCCCTTACACAGCCTGGAGGTGTGTTTGGGGTCATTGTCCTGTTGAAAAATAAATGATGATCCAACTAAACGCAAACCGGATGAAATAGCATGCTGCTGCAAGATGCTGTGGTCGCCATGCTGGTTCAGTATGCCTTCAATTTTGAATAAATCCCCAACAGTGTCACCAGCAAAGCACCCCCACACCATCACACCTCCTCCTCCATGCTTCACGGTGGGAACCAGGCATGTAGAGTCCATCCGTTCACCTTTTCTGTGTCGCACAAAGACCCCGTGGTTGGAACCAAAGATCTCAAATTTGGACTCATCAGACCAAAGCACAGATTTCCACTGGTCTAATGTCCATTCCTTGTGTTCTTTAGCCCAAACAAGTCTCTTCTGCTTGTTGCCTGTCCTTAGCAGTGGATTCCTAGCAGCTATTTTACCATGAAGGCCTGCTGCACAAAGTCTCCTCTTAACAGTTGTTGTAGAGATGTGTCTGCTGCTAGAACTCTGTGTGGCATTGAACTGGTCTCTAATCTGAGCTGCTGTTAACCTGCGATTTCTGAGGCTGGTGACTCGGATGAACTTATCCTCCGCAGCAGAGGTGACTCTTGGTCTTCCTTTCCTGGGGCGGTCCTCATGTGAGCCAGTTTCTTTGTAGCGCTTGATGGTTTTTGCCACTGCACTTGGGGACACTTTCAAAGTTTCCCCAATTTTTCGGACTGACTGACCTTCATTTCTTAAAGTAATGATGGCCACTCGTTTTTCTTTACTTAGCTGCTTTTTTCTTGCCATAATACAAATTCTAACAGTCTATTCAGTAGGACTATCAGCTGTGTATCCACCAGACTTCTGCACAACACAACTGGTGGTCCCAACCCCATTTATAAGGCAAGAAATCCCACTTATTAAACCTGACAGGGCCCACCTGTGAAGTGAAAACCATTTCCAATGACTACCTCTTGAAGCTCATCAAGAGAATGCCAAGAGTGTGCAAAGCAGTAATCAAAGCAAAAGGTGGCTACTTTGAAGAGCCTAGAATATAAGACATATTTTCAGTTGTTTCACACTTTTTTGTTAATTATATAATTCCACATGTCTTAATTCATAGTTTTGATGCCTTCAGAGTGAATCTACAATTTTCATAATCATGAAAATAAAGAAAACTCTTTGAATGAGGTGTGTCCAAACTTTTTGTCTGTTTTTTTATATATATTAAAAAATATATATTGTGTATCAAATAGGGAGATATATATATATATATATATATATATATATATAATCGTCTTATCATGTCTGTCTGTAACCGAAATCCCACGTCGCTGATTGGTCGCGGCCGGCCGGGCTTAACCAATCAGCGATGCAGGATTTCCGTGACAGACAGACAGGTACTGTATGATAATGGGTATAGCGCCGGAGATCGCGATCTCCGGCGCCATACTTACATACTTCTCACCGGGAGGAGTGTTGCCGCGGCGCTTCTCTTCTTACGGTGTCCAGTTCAGGAGGCTGGGGGAGGAGTGTGGCACTGACGCCGGAGTACGCGCATGCGCATAGCGCTATCCGACGCCATTTTCCTGAAGACACATTTGCAGTGTGTCTTCAGGAAAATGGCGCCGGACAGTGCGGTGTGGGCATGCGCGTACTTCGGCGCAAGTGCCACACTCCTCCCCCCCAGCCTCTGGCAGAACGGGACAGCGCTGGACCACAAGAAAGATGGGTGAGTATAAATGTTTTTTGTTTTTTTTTTTTTTTTTTGTATGTGTGCAGTTTACTAGGGGTGAGGGGTACCATACATACCAGGAAAGGCGGGTGAGGGGTACCAAGCATACCACGAAAGGGGGGTGAGGGGACCATGAATATCACGAAAGGGGGTGAGGGGACCATGCATTCTAGCAAAGGGGGGGTGACGGGACCATGCATACCATGAAAGGGGGATGAGGGGACCATGCATACCAGGAAAAGGGGGTGAGGGGACCATGCATACCACTAAAGAGGGTGAGCGGTACCATGCATACCACGAAAGGGGGGTGAGAGGACCATGCATACAACAAAAGGGGGTGAGGGAACCATGCATTCCACTAAAGGGGGTGAGCGGTACCATGCATACCAGGATAGGGGGGTGAGAGGACCATGCACACCAGGATAGGGGGGGTGAGGGGGACCATGCATACCAGGAAATGGGGGGATGAGGGGGACCATGCGTACCAGGAAATGGGGGTGAGAGGACCATGCATACCAGGATAGGGGAGGTTAGGGGGACCATGCATACCAGGAAAGGGGGGTGAGGGGACCATGCATACCAGGAAAGGGGGGTGAGGGGGACCATGCATACCAGGATAAGGTGGGTGAGGGGACCATGCATTCCAGGAAAGGGGGGTGAGAGTGACCATGCATACCAGGAAAGGGGGGTGAGGGGACCATGCATTCCAGGAAAGGGGGGTGAGGGGGTCCATGCATACCAGGAAAGAGGGGGGGGATGGGACCATGCATACCAGCAAAGGGGGGGGTGATATGACCATGCATACCAGGATTGGGGGGTGAAGGGTAGCATGCATATCAGGATTGGGGCTGAGAGGACCATGCATACCAGGATTGGGGGGTGCATTCTTGCATCATTATTAAATCTTCATAAAGAAACTACATACATATTCTAGAATACCCGATGCGTTAGAATCAGGCCACCATCTCGTGTGTGTGTGTATATATATATATATATATATATATATATATATATATATATATATATATATATATACACATATATATATACTGTGTATATATGTGTGTATATATATATATATATATATACACACTGTATATACTTTAATTTTTTTTTACTTTTTTTAGCAATGACTACAGTGAACTTGCTCTGGAGACTTTGCAAGTGTTTTACTTTTGCTCTGCAGTAAAATCAGAGATTTATTCCAGAGATTACAATTGTCACTGCAGCCAGCTTATTTGCCTTTCCATGAGAGTTGATGGGAATTAGCCATTATTGCTAGTTTTGTATATTGCTTTAAAATACAAAATCTGCATATCCCACAGGCTGTAAAGAGAAGGATGACTCACCCTCTACTGTTAAACTCTAATTGTATATATATAATTGAATTTCTGCTGTTAACTTTTCTTGCGTAATTCAATTTGTCGCTTATTTGTATGTCATCTATTTTAACCTATTCTGCATCAGACAGACAATATCAAAGTGAGGTCTTGTGTTTTTTTGGGGTTTTTTTTTGGTGTGTATCCTTTTCCAATATAGTTTAGTAACCTCAGTAATATATTCAGTAGTTTTAGGCTTAGGAATGAAATGGCTAAGCTGATCAGTCACTTAGGTATTTCTGTATGCATACGTACAGGGGGAAAACTGTCAGTCACTGATAAAAACCGGCCACTGGACTCCTAAGCCTAGAATGAGCAGTGAATTCAGCTCATAAAATATACTCTTTTCCCACATCCCACAAACCATGACAGCATTTTTACTTTTATTAACTCATTGCATTGAGCAATTTGAAGAAGAGAGAAACGCTGCAAAGGAGCTTTGACTTAATGCCAGCTGGTGTTATTTTTTGGCATTTAGCTATTGTGGGTATATAAAGCCTACAGTGCTCAGCAAAAATGAGTACACCACAAAAGATTTGTCAGAAATCTTTAGTTTCCTTTCAGATCAAAGATTTGTTATTTTACATACCCAGAAAAGTAATTTTCTTCACAAATTCATTCAACACCATGCAGCAAAAATGAGTACACCATAATAAGTCTTAGGCAAAGCCAAAATTTTAACTACAACATGTTAATTGACAAGAATAATTTAAACATCGTTAAATCAAACTATTTGTTACACAGGTGTCCAGCAGACAGTTGACTATAAAGGGAGCTACTTAAAGAAAACACCTTCCCATTTCATGGTGTCAGCAATGGCACCACAGGGAAGAGAAATGTCACAAGACCTGAGAAAGAAAATACTTTGTTTTACACAAGAAAGATCAAGTATTCAAGAAGATCAGCAAAGGTTTACTTATCAGTCAGAATACTGTAGCAAAAGTGATACAAAAATGGAACCAAGGTGGAACTGTATCCTCACCCATCCCTTGTAGATTGTGAGCCATCGCGGTCAGGGTCCTCTCTCGTCCTGTACCAGTCATGGCTTGTATTGTTTAAAATTACTGTACTTGTTTTTATTATGTATACCCCTCCTCACATGTAAAGCGCCATGGAATAAATGGCGCTATAATAATAACTGCATCTATCCCACAGAGACGTGCAGGACGACCGTGTCATTTAACACCCAAACATGAGTGTCTTATTATGAGATGGGTTGAAGAATATCGATGTGCAAAGTTTACTGCAGTTAGCTATAGAAGTAGAAAGCCAAACCAGGGTGAGTGATTCTCATTATCACAATAAGGCTGGAGTCACACTGCCGTATAACATGGCGGAGTGCTATGCGATAAAACCTATCACTCGGCCCAGTGTTCTTCTATGCAGCAGCTCCCATCTGCGATTATTTTCTCATTCTGAGAACAATCGTAGCATACTTTGGTTGGCAGAGAGACTCCTCTGTCACACACACACACGTCAGACTGTACTCGGATGTCTTCCCAGTGCCGTCAGATACACTCCAAGTGTATTCATGGAGGATACGGAGAAATTACTTTCTCCGTCTCTTCCAAACCTGTGCTGTGATTCTTTCATGCAAGAGCACAGGGCACTGACACTGGGCTCACGCTCGCAGCAGAGCAGGAGCCGAGGGTCATTAGCTTATTGCATCGTATCCCAGATGCTGGTGTGATTCCAGCCTTAAGCATACACTAGAGAGGAATGGCATGCATAGGTGCTGTCCACAAAAGTCAGAACTGTCATAGTGATATCGCGACAAATTGGAGTCAGACCATTGCAGCATCCAATGATACAGACACCTGCAGTAGTTAGAGCAGCTTCACTGTCTTATTAGTAGTTCTGGTTTTCATTGCTCTGTTGCTGCAAGGGTTAAACTGCTTAGTTAGACTCCTGGAGTTCTCTGTGAGCTGTTCTGGGTTTATTACTCCCTGCAGGTCTAAGAACCTACTTCTTGGCCTCCTTTGCCAGTGATAGTTTTCCACTTCCTGGTTTGGAAGTGAAGGAGAAGTTCAGCCTTGGTAGCAGGCGTTTGGAGTCATTTTCAGGAGATTTCTGCGTGGAGTTGGTTTGTGCAGTTTCCTCTTTATCCTCTCCCATTTGGTTTTTCACACCTACACCTTCCCTGTTTCCCACTTGTTTTTGTGAGTGTATTTTTATGATTGTAATTTACTTTTATCCCTGTCTGTTTACCCCTGTTATCCTATACACTTTCATCTCATACCTCCCTGGGTGGTGGAAAGAACAGATAAGTGTTATTATAGGAGCATAAAAAGGTACAAGACCGCGGCATTTCCACCATCAGGAGAAATCCGGAGTACAGGGACAGCCTAGAGTTCCCCTAGCTCGAGGGGCAAAGTAGGTGCCCACTGTCCCTGGCAAAAACATGAGTAACGTGACAGGAAGCCTGCTGTAAAGCCCATGCACCAAAATAGCCCACCTACATTTTGCCAGGGCTTCTGAAGAAAAATTTGTAGATTACTGGGACGTTATTACGCCACAGTGATAAGAACAAGGTAAATGTTTATGGAACTGACGCTTCAAAACTGTAAAGTGTCACAAAGGTGAGGAGAACAAAGAAAAATGTGTGTGGAGCTACATTTCATTGACGTCATCATGTACTCACAGATGTACTGCTTTATATTGAAAGCGAAGATGCTACATTCACTCCCTGTCCTTGGTGGTCGACTTTTCAACATGATAATTAACCAAAGTGATTCAGTGACCAAGTGTCTCCTGATCTGAACCCAATCACGTATCTATGGGGAATTCTGAGGACTCAAGTTATCACTCTCCATACAGAAGAAAGGAAAAAGATAGATGTTGCAATATGTCACCAACTTGTTAATTTAATGCCTGGAATACTTGGTGCTGTCCTTTACCCCTTCACTACCGGAGCTTTTTTCGATTTTTCGTTTTTCGCTCCCCTTCTTTCCAGAGCCATAACTTTTTTTTATTTTTCCGTCAATATGGCCATGTGAGGGCTTATTTTTTTGTGGGACGAGTTGTACTTTTAAACGATACCATTGGTTTTATCCTGTCATGTACTCGAAAACGGGGAAAAAATTTCCAAGTGCGGCGAAATTGCAAAAAAAGTGCAATCCCACACTTGATTTTTGCTTGCCTCTTTTACTAGGTTCTCTAGATGCTAAATCTAATCTGCAATTATGATTCTCCAGGTCATTACGAGTTCATAGACACCAAACATGTCTAGGTTCTCTTTTATCTAAGTGGTGAAAAAAATTCCAAAGTTTGCTAAAAAATAAAAATTGTGCAATTTTCTGAGATCTGTAGCGTCTCCATTTTTCATGATCTGGGGTCGGGTGGGGGCTTATTTTTTTGCGTGTCGAGCTGACGTTTTTAATGATACCACTTTTGTGCAGATACGTTCTTTTGATCGCCCGTTATTGTATTTTAATGCAATGTTGCGGCTTCCAGAAAAACGTAATTCTGGCGTTTTGAGTTTTTTTTCCTGCTACACCGTTTAGCAATCGGGTTAATGCTTTTTTTTTTATTGATCGGGCGATTCTGAACGCAGCGATACCTAATATGTGTATGTGGGATTTTTTTTTATTGTTTTATTTTGAATGGGGCGTGACTTGAACTTTTAGGTATTTTTTTTTTTTTTTTTTTTAAACATTTTTTTTTACTTTTGGCATGCTTCAGTAGCCTCCATAGGAGGCTTGAAGCATGCACAACCCGATCGGCTCTGCTACATATGGGTGATGAGCAGATCGCCCATATGTAGCAGATTTACTGCTGTACTTTGAGTGCCGACAACCATGCGGCGCTCAAAGTGATCTGCCTGCAACAACCATAGAGGTCTCTGAGACCTGTGGTTGTCCAGGCAATGTGACGCCGACCCCCGATCACGTGACGGGGGTCAGCGATGAGCTCATTTCCGACCCGGCGGCCGGAAGTGCCATTTAAATGCCCGCTGTCAGCTTTGACAGCGGGATTTAACTAGTTAATAGGCGCGGGCGGACGGCTATTGCGGGCACATGTCAGCTGTTCATAACAGCTGACATGTCGCGGCTTTGAGATGGGCTCACCGCCGGACCCCACCTCAAAGCGGGGGATCCTTACCAATGACTTACTATTCCGTCATCGGTAAGGAAGGGGTTAAAAATCATTGAGGTCATACAAGATACTAGATGTAGTAGTTTTTGATGTGGAGTGTATTCATTTTTCATCACTAATTTGATTAAAACTAAAGATTAACAACCTTCCATGTTTTGGATTAAAAAATGTTCTGTAAGACTCAATTGTTAAAATTTTGGAAACTCTTCTGTTCAGAGAGATATTGACTAAAATCTGACTGTTCAAAGGGGTGAACTCATTTATGTTGAGCATTGTTTGTCTGGATCAAGGCTATCTCAAGCTAGCAACTTTGTAAAGAGGTGTCTGCAAAATAAGAGTATTTCTCTAAGGCTTCTTTTACACTCGCTGTGTTTTTTTGCGGCCCGTATTGCCATAATTTTCACGGTCTTCCACCAAAATCTTCTCGGATCGCCATTTTTCTGGTTTGGAATAGGTTTTGAAAAGTAGGGGGGAAAAAAAGTACATGGTAGTGTCCTTGTAAAAATATGGCGTTCCACAAATAGGGTGTACCGCAAAATGGGCCAAAATACCTGTCGTAAACTAATTTATCAAATTTTAACTTTAAAAAAAAAAAAAAAAAATTTGGCGCAAATCTGCCCAGTACCCCCTGGAGTGGTTTAATGTATGCCAGCTAAAATTTCCATATTTTTTGCTACATTATGCAAAACATGCGACTGTTTGTAGTAAGGAGTTGCAAAAATTGTTAACGGAGGTAAAAAAAAATAAAATTGGCCTTTGCACAAAATTTTTAAACGATGTTTGCCATTTTGATGAATTTGAAAGAGAAAAGTGACTTATAAACCCCATAAATGATGAATTGGGGCACTTGAATTTTAGAAATGTTGTATTCATCCCAATAGAATGCCATTTACAGAGTGTTCTTTTCCCATCTTGTCCGATGTCTGCAGCTAGGATGCAATCTTCGAGAAGACTAGTGATGTGTGGAAGATTCGGCCGATTCTACAGCTCGTGTGTTCTGCAGAGCAGGAAGTTTTGCCAGACATCGGCATCTTCAGAAAAAGTTCTACACCAACCTGTGATGCCTAATGAAGTCATAAGCTGCTTGGGTCTGAAGGAAGGACAGGTTAGTTGCGCTTTTTTGCCTCAAAATTTCACATAAAATAGGTTATAGGTTTATTTTGGAATAACAGAGCTCGAAAACTTAGAAAGTATCTCCAGGACCCCAACTTTTCAAATGGGTTGTGTTGATCACAGATCCCACCTTTTTTCAGCCAGGAAAAACATTTTGCGGGACCTACTGCAGGAGAAATGTGGTATAACATGGTGGCCATTCAGTTAACGGCATGCAATATGTGGTTGGGTTGGTGTTACGAAGCAACTCTGACTTGGCTAAAACGGGGGGATCCTGAACTGAGGAGCACCCTCTATAAAGTCCATATGTCCTAATAGGACTTCAGGCCAAGGGCTACTTTAATGAGACAACTTATGTAAAGGAACACTCCAAAACATTTAGGGCACATTTTTGTACAAGGATTTTACACATGAACAAAACAAAAGCATGCCATGTATACTGTAGGTGCCAAAGTTGCTCTATGAAAGTAGATTGAAGAAGGCCACAGGTCCATCAAGTTTTCTGTTTCTCCATCAGTTACAAATTCTCTATCTCTAGATTCACTTTAACCCATGTTGTCATTGTTGTAAAAAAAGAAAAAAGGATCCAGATCTTATTCTTTAAAGCTGTTATAGTGTCTGCCATTACTACCTCTTGTGGTCGGCATTCCACATTCTGACTGCTCTAACTGTAAAGAACCCTTTCCTGTTTAGCTGCCAAAATTGCCTTTCGTAAACCAACAATTAATGTCCCCTGATTCTTTTTTTTAATCACATCGTTTTTATTGATAAGAAAGCATACATAACATTGTTACATTTCTACCATATACCTGTTTGTAATTACAGATTAAGCCTTTGTATGGTCTTTGGAAGGAATACGTCCCTTGTATTGACGACACACATATTTTATACATGTAAATGAGATCTCCTCTGAGACATCTTTTCTCTAAACAAGCCCACCTTTCCAAACAATCAACACACCTAGTCCCATCCCTGACATGTTACATAATAGTGGACTGGTTTTGGTCATTTTCATGAAGAGAGCCCCTAAGCTGCGGCACAGTGACCAGTCATCACCTTTGTTTTAGTGGGAGGTTACCTATCCCGAGCAGTCTGCCTGGACTTCCGGCAACTTCTGCCCTCACGTCGGTGACCAATGGGTGGCCAGCCCGAAAGAGAAACCTCCCTTCTTATATTCTTCTCGTAACAGAGGAGAACTGGAGCTAACAAACAGCAGCACAGTGCGAGCTAGAGAGGAAAAGATGGAGCTGACAGCACAGGGAAAGAGACGGGAACCAGCTGAGAGACTGCGGCAAGAAAACTTAGTTACTATCTGCTCCGCAAGCAGTAGCTCACAGCTAGCAATAGCGAATGCTGCACGACTGCTTGCGAGTCTGTCTCTGCTTCTTAGCTGCTAGAGACTGATTGGACCTTACAACAGGCAGCAAGTTACAGGACATGTGACCAGAATTTTATGGCTTTATTACAGGGGTAAGACAACATTTTTTTAAGTGTTTTACAATTGTATTATTTAGTGCACAGCTATCAAATGGACGTACATTTACGGAAACGAGATTCACTTTTTAATATCGCTTTGTCACGGCACTAGACAGAACCTATGGACATGCTTGGGGCTACAGTGGCATGTAAAGTTTGGGCACCCCTTGTCAAAATTAATGTTACTGTGAATAGTCGAAGATGAAATGATCCCTAAAAGGCCTAACGTTAAAGATGACACACTTCTTTTGTATTTTAGGCAATATATGGTTCATCTTGCTTGCTCTGGTATTTTGAAGTCTAGTCACAGATTTTCAATGATGTTCAGATCAGGGGACTGTGAGGGCCATTGTAAAACAATCAGCTTGCGCCTTTTGAGGTAGTCTATTGTGGAGTTTGACTTGTGTTTAGGATCATTATCCATTTGTAGAAACCATCTTCCTGCACCGTGCCCATTTCTAATTGCTTCGGGATATAGAATCCCTACAACAGACACCAGTACACAAAGGAGCAATCACAGGTACAGAGATTACCCCCATCGTTCAGTGAACTAGAATAAGGTTGTTATATTGGCAAACTGTAGATCTTCTTTTTTACTCCTTATGCTTCACATGCATGATTGTTAGCTGAAATGCTAGGTCTGCTGTGGTAACTATTTGTAGCAATATAAACTGACACTTTTAGATAGAGATTGGTGAAATATCTATATGTAACATCTATGCTCCAAATGCTACATTTGCGACTTTAGTTAGCAAGAACACCACAAATGTTTAGTCCTTCGAATTATACAGTGTGTTGCGAAAGTATTCGGCTCCCTGGAACTACACTCCCTGACAGAAGTTATTTCGCTTATCCCATGTTATGTAAATAAAAGCTTATAACCTGACATTGAATTAATCCATTGGTTGTATAAATTATTCTTTTGAAAGCTGAAACCCTCCAAAATGTGGTTTAGGATAAGAAAATTGCCATCAATGCAGAAATATTGATCATTTGATGGACACAGAATGGTCAGATTTTGGCAAGACAAAAGTTTTGTCGCCTGGTCATATAATGCACCCAATCCTAGTTTACATCCTCACCTGTGCTCAGTAAATGATCGGTTAATTAGTGGGTGTGTATAATAAGAAACCCAGCACCCCAGACCTTCACTTGAGCTGCAACTTGAGCTCTGACAACATGCCAAAAATCCACCCTGCAACCAAAGCCTGGATTATCAAGAGGCTGAAGACCAGATCCACTGCAGAGGTGGCTGGCACCTTTAATGTGTCTCAGTGTCAAGTACAAAGAATTAAAAAAATTTTTTTAGAGACTGGAGATGTGTTTGACAAGCCCAGGTCCAGCAGACCCTACAAGACAACTGCTCAGGAGGAACGTTTGTTGGTTAGAAAATCCAAAGCACGCCCCTCTTCCCGTGCAGCAGAGCTCCAACAGGCCTGGCCACCTCAAGTCCCTGTGTCAACTAGAACAGTTTGTAGGATTCTGTCTTGAAATGGCCTCCATGGTCAAAACAGTGCCAGCACTAAACAAAAGGCAAATATAAAACCGTGTGGCATTTGCAACGTCCCACAGCCTGCTAAACAGATGGACACTGGAAAAGTGGCAGAAGGTGGATTTATCTGATGAATCTTCAGTAGAATTATGCTACAGCCACCGCAAATAATGCAGGAGACCTACTGGAGCCCGTATGGATCCAAAATACACCCAGAAAACAGTTAAATTTGGTGGTGGAAAGATCATGGTCTGGGGTTACATTCAGTATGGGGGTGTGCGAAACATTTGCAAGGTGGAAGGCAATATCAATAGCCTAAAGTATCAAGAAGTATTAGTAACCTCTTCTATTCCAAATCATAAAAGGGGTCAAATTCTGCAGCAGGATGGTGCTCCATCTCGTACATCCATCTCTACAACAAAGGTGCTCAAGGACTGGCCAGCCCAGTCACCAGACATGAACATCATTGAGCATGTTTGGGGTAGGATGAAAGAGGAAGCTTGGAAGGCAAAACCAAAGAATCTAAGTGAACTCTGGGAGGCATGTAAGACTGCATTCTTTGCTATTCCTGATGACTTCATTAATAAGTTGTATGAATCGTTGAACTGCATGGATGCAGTCCTTCAAGCTCATGGAAGTCACACAAAATATTAAATATGACTCTAATAGCACCACAACTTCATTCACAAATGTTATGCAACATATATTTGTATTTTAAGTTAATTATTTGTTTGCATATCACATTACTTTCTGTGGATGACAAAACTTTTGTCTTGCCAAAATCTGACCATTCTGTGTCCATTAACCCCTTTCCTACATTAGACGTACTATTCCGTCCATGTGACCTGGGACCTAAGTCCCAAGGACGGAATAGTACGTCATCGCAATCAGCGGCGCCCACTATGTGTTAGGGGCGGTCATGGACCGCCCCCGGCTTGTTAACCCCTGGCACACCGCGATCAAACATGATCGCAGTGTACCGGGGCATTGAGAAGCGCGCAGTGAGGGGGCTCCCTCCATGCTTCCCTGAGACCCCCGGAGCAGCACGATGTGCTGCGCTGCTCTGGGGACCTCCTTCAATGCAGGTCCCCGGATACATTATGGCGATGGGGACCTTATCACAGCGATCTGTGATGTGTCAGATCAGCGATCTGTCACATGACAGTGATGTCCCCCCGGGACAGTGTAATAAAGTTAAACAAAAAAAAAAAAAGTAAAAATAATTTATAAAAATTCGCTAAATAAATTTAAAAAAAAAATATTCCTTAATAAATTCATTTTCTGAAAATAAAAAAAACAATAAAAGTACACATTTGGTATCGCCGCGTCCGTAACGACCCGCCCTATAAAACTGTCCGACTAGTTAACCCCTTTATTGAACCACTTAAAAAATAAAAATAAAAATCGAAGCAAAAAATAATGCTTCATCATACCGCCGATCAAAAAGTGCAAGAACGCGCAATCAAAAAGACGCATATAAATATCCATGGTACTGCTGAAAATGTAATCTTGTCCCGCAAAAAGCGATCCGCCATACAGCATCATCAGCGAAAAAATAAAAAAGTTATAGCTCGCAGAATAAAGCGATGCAAAAATAATTATTTTTTATATAAAATAGTTTTCATTGCATAAAACTGCCAAAACATAAAAAACTACCTAAATGAGGTATCGCTGTAACCGTACTGACCCGAAGAATAAAAACGCTTTATCAATTTTACCGCAGGCGGAACGGTGTAAACGCACTCCCCCAAAAGAAAATCATGAAACGCTGGTTTTTGTTCATTCTGCGTAACAAAAATCGGAATAAAAAGCGATCAAAAAATGTCACATGCCCGAAAATGGTACCAATAAAAACGTCAACTCGTCCCGCAAAAAATAAAACCTCACATGACTCAGTGGGTCAAAATATGGAAAAATTATAGCTCTCACAATGTGGTGATGCAAAAACTATTTTTACAATAAAAAGCGTCTTTTAGCGTCTGACAGCTGCCAAAAATTAAAACCCGCCATATATAGTAAATCAAACCCCCTGTTATCACCCCCTTAGTTAGGGAAAAATAATAAAATAAAAAAATGTATTTATTTCCATTTTCCCATTAGGGTTAGGGCTAGGGTTAGTGCTGAGATTAGGGTTAGGGCTAGGGTTAGTGCTGAGATTAGGGTTAGGGGTGTGTTGGGATTAGGGTTGGAGTTAGAATTGGGGGTTTCCACTGTTTAGGCACATCAGGGGCTCTCCAAACGTGACATGGCATCCGATCTGAATTCCTGCCAATTTTGCAGTGAAAAAGTCAAACGGCGCTCCTTCCCTTCTGAGCTCTGCCATGCGCCGAAACAGTGGTTCCCCCCACATATCAGGTATCAGAATACTCAGGACAAATTGCACAACAACTTTTGGGGTCCAATTTCTCCTGTTATCCTTGGTACAATAAAAAAAATTGGATCTGAAGTAATTTTTTTGTGAAAAAAAGTTACATGTTCATTTTTTTTTTAAACATTCAAAAAATTCCTGTGAAACACGTAAAGGGTTAATAAACTTCTTGAATGTGGTTTTGAACACCTTGAGGGGTGCAGTTTTTAGAATGGTGTCACTTTTGGGTATTTTCTATCATATAGACCCCTCAAAGTGACTTCAAATGTGATGTGGTCCGTAAAAATAAAATGGTGCTGCAAAAATGAGAAATCGCTGGTCAACTTTTAACCCTTAACATAAACTTCACTGGCTTCTTTATGGGTTCCGTGCGCTGCTTGACATATTATACAAAGACTAATGCATTAAAGGATCAATCTTTATTCTCTTTTCCAATGCGTTTCGAAGTAAAACACTTCTTCCTCAGGGGAAGACACACATGATGTATGTCAAGCAGCGCATGGAACCCATAAAGAATCCAGTGAAGTTTGTTTCTGTGGTCACTTGTTTGACCTTTGGACGTGCAGCAGCTGACTATTAATTCCTTGCGATTTATCTCTCCTACATCAGGTGAGTAGAATATATACATTTATTTTGCCTTAACCATCGGGTAAGACCCTATTTGCGCCTTTTTAAGTTCCTCTAGTGCAATATATTGAAACTTTTAACCCTTATAACGTCCTAACAAAAAAAAATGTTGGCTCCCAAATTGTGCTGATGTAAAGTAAACGTGTGGGAAATGTTACTTATTAAGTTTTTTGTGTGACACATCTCTATGATTTAAGGGCATAAAAATTCAAAGCAGGAAAATTGCGAAATTGTCTTAATTTTCACCAAATTTTCATTTTTTTCACAAATAAATGCAAGTTATATGATGGAAATGTTACCACTAACATGAAGTAATTAATAAACAGGAAAAAGGGGAATCGAAAACTCACAAATCTCACAAATCAGGTAATGTATCAGCAATTGAGAAAATCATAAAACATAACTTTTAATAAGTAATATAAAAGCTACCACTAGATAAAGTGAGGATAAAAGCACACTAAATCAGATTGTCACAGACTATAACAGAGTGTTTGTATAAATTTCAGACCACCCAGCGTATATACATGCGACTAGTCCAAGTCCAAAAATCTGAAGGACTGGACAGGTTATACTTGGTCTGAGACAAAAAAGCTCAAGACCAAGATCAAACAATAAACAGTTTCCTTATTAGAGGTATTACAGTAAAACAATTTCCTATGAAGAAAAATGAAAACCTCTACCTTGTTCGGGTTATCAAGGAAGTTGCCTCGTATAAGGAGACCCAGGGACATAATAGGGCTTCTATTTTGAGGGTCAGATGTGGACTGCCCTTGTTAGGGCAGGAGTCATGGGGGTCAGGTTTGTTAGCTCTGATAGGGCTTGATTAGGGTCATTGCCTTTTTTCCTGACCGAACATGAGTCTGATGGGACATCTGCTTGGGGATATCTTCCACGCGCATGCGGTGAGGTCTTTCCCTTTTTCATGATTATGCTTGTGGATTCTATATATGATGTCTCCTTATATGTATAAACAGGCAACTTCCTTGATAACCCGAACTGGGTAGAGGTTTTCTTTTTTCTTCATAGTAAATTATTATACCTCTAATAAGGAAACTGTTTATTCGACGCAGCACACGGCGCCGCTAAGCCCCGCCCCCTGCTGGCTCCCTGCCCGCCCCATCCGGTCATCGCCGCCTACTATCGCACATGGACGCTTGCGATCTGCGCACCCTGCGCTTGCCATGCGCTAGTAGGATTTTGGCGTGCGCTGCGCATTTTTGAAGGTGCGCCGAGCAGGCCGAAATGCAACATGCTGCGTTCGGCGCACACGGGCGCACCTTCAAAAGTGAGCAGCGCACGCCAAAATCCTACTAGCGCACGATCTGCGCACCCTATGCTAAAGATAGGGTGCGCAGATCGCAAGCGTCCATGTGCGATAGTAAGCTGCGATGACCGGATGGGGCGGGCAGGGAGCCGGGCTTAGCGGCGCCGTGCGCTGCGTCGAATAAATGCTAGTGTGAAACTAGCCATAAATGATCAATATTTCTGCACTGATGCCAATTTATTTTCTTAACCTAAACCACGTTTCGGAGGGTTTCAGCTTTCAAAAGAATAATTCATACAACCGATGGATGAATTTAACGTCCGGTTATAAGCGTTTATTTACATAACATGGATAAGCGACATAACTTCTGTCAGGGAGTGTATATATATTTATCATCATTAGTCATTTAGGACGACATTGGATCATTCAGAGATCCACAATGAACTTTGCTGCACTGAAAGTAAAGGGTGTGAATAATATTGCATGCTCCAATTTTCAGTTTTTTGAATTTCCACAAAAATTTAAAATAACCAATAAATTTCGATCAACATCACAATTGTGTCCCACTTGTTGTTGATTCTTCACCAAAAATGTACATTTGGTATCTTTATGTTTGAAGCATGATATGTGGGAAAAGATTGAAAAGTTCCAGGGAGCCGAATACTTTTGCAAGGCACTGTAGAGAGGTGTTGATCATAAATAGCTGTGTGCAAGCTTGAATTATCATGATTTTTGAAGGGAAGATCTGAGCATTACTTTATACATGCAATTCTTATTGCTATATTTATCATTGCACGTCCCCTTTTTTTTTTGGCTTCTTCCATGTCCATCCACTAGCTGTTTAGCACGACAGTATCCAATTTTTATCTGATTTACCTTTCTCCATGGGTTTGCCACACAGGACCTGTTTTTCTGGCCGCAGGTTTCAGCAGCACCTATCCCCTTGGGCTCTAGTGTCTTCACGGTTACTTTATTTTTTTTTTATCTTTTGTCTAAAATTACAAAAGAAATGTCATCTTTATCTTTATCCCTTTCAGAGATCGTTTCATCTTCAACTTGCTTAGGTTAGTTTCACATTTGCGTCTTTGTGCTCAGCGCAAGTAGAAACGCATGCAAAAACGCGCATGCGTTTGCTTTTTTTACGCGCATGCGTTTTCTAGGTGTCACATTACACAGGAGGAAAATCCTTGAAACAGACTCCACCAATGGGACACCAGTGGGCGTGTGTCATGGGAATTCTTTATATAGAGCCTGTTTACAGCTGAATTCTTCAGATTTTGCTGCTGATGAAGAAGACCTGCTGCAATAAAAAAGAGACATTAGTACATAATATAAATAGAGAAAAAAGTAGGTTTTTATACTCGCATTTCAAACAATGTTTCGTGGTTTAAACCAGTGTCTAGACATGTTTACTCTTAAAGCGCATGCGTACACAAACACAGGCATATGCATGTCCACGCCTGCGTTCCCATAGACTGTAATGCGTTGTTTTGTCACATTGCGTGCACATGCGTTTTTTTACGCCTTTGGACAGACCAAAAAATGCAACATGTTGCATCCGGCGCGTCTAGACGCACACCTAGAAAAAAAACGTATGCGTACGAAAACGCAGATGAACGCATGCAAACTCAAGACCCTGCATACTCCATTTTAAACATAGGTACGCATGGTGCATGCGCTGCGCACAAAACCGCTAATGGGAAACCAGCCTTAACTGTCCACAATAACAGTAATTTTGACCAGGAGTGCCCCAACTTTACATGCCACTGTATGCAACATGTCAAGCCCCTGACATAATTTTCCTTGTCATGTCTTGTACAAATGTCTTAAAATACTAAATATTGATATCTTTACTTTATGTACAGTATATAGGGGTTATGAAAGAGGAAAAATCCAAAATCCCTTTCCAGTGTTCTTGTTTATAACAAATGAATAAGGCCATCAGATTGGTAAAATGTCCGTTTTCATATAAATTACTTTCATTTATATTGATGCACCGTTGTAATGGTTTTCTGTGTGCACATATTGGTTGTCGGCACATTGTATGTATAGATGTTTCCCATTTACAATAGCTGCTCCCTCCCAGTACATGGCTCTTACTTATCTGCTTTACGGGCAAACATCTGCACTTCTCGCCCCATTTATTTTCATTCAACAAGCTATATATTTCCTGCAGCGACATATGGGCATATGAGGGGCTTACCAATGTAAATGCGTCAAACACATGTATTAAGCTTAATTAGACATGAATCAAAGTGAAGTTCCTCCTGCTGCCACCCCATTTCATGAATGGCTGCACGTTCTACTACATTTTGAGAAGTACGTACATATAGACAATTACTTGGGCACATTTTGTACATAATATTCTATTTGCACAGGTCGGCCGTAATATTATAACCAGTGACGTGAATGACATTGAATTTCTCCCGACAGTGACAGATGTCAAGGTGCAGGATACATTAAGCAGCAAGTGATCAGTTAGTTCTATAAGATCAAGTGTTGGAAGTAAGAAAATGGGCAAGTGATCTCACAGAATCATCGAATGGTAGAGTTGGAGGGGACCTCCAGGGTCATCGTGTCCAGCCCCCTGCTCAATGCAGGATTCCCTGAACCAGCTTCTGTTCAAAGACTTCCAGTGAAGGAGAACTCCCCACTTCTCATAGTAGCCTGTTCCACTCATCGATCACCCTCATTATCAAAACAGGGATAAATCCTGCTGGCTAGATAAGTGGGTCAGAGCATCTCTACAAGGTAACATAGATGCTAGGGTTATAAGCTTCCTAATTTAGTAACCTTATAGAAGATGACAAACGTTCCCTGTCCTTATCCAGTGCCAAATATATGGGAAAATGGGCAAAAGTTCAGGCACAAGACCTAACAATTCATTATATTCACCTGCTTGCCAAAGTCCCAATTTGGCTTATTGTCCATAAGACTTGGGGGCATGCACACAGTGTTCATCAGTAGGTAGCCAGCGTGAGCACACGTCAGGCCTTATCGGGAGCATAGGCTGGTGCCGCGCCAGCTGACTCTAGCACAAGAGTGGGGCTAATGGCAAAGTTTGGTAACAGGGAACCTGACAGTGGATACATGCGGCCCATCCGTGGGTAGCACGTATCCGGCACTGGCTGTATGATCTCAGTCTGAAACTCTGCAGAATTTCAGAGAAAAAATACTTTAAAAGCCTCCGGGGACCCAGCCGCACAAGTGACAAATCAGAAATGCTTGTCCCCTGCCCACTATCAATGACTGACAGGTCTCTCCCTATGCAAGTGTGCCGGAAGAGACCAAGGAGAGCGGGCGAGAAGAAGCAGCCGGAGACCGACCTTTTCGACTAGCTACACATGTGGCTTGGTCCCTGGCTACTTTTAAAATCTGTTTTTCTCTGAATCGCCGCAGCATTTCAAAGTCAAACATACCCGGCTGAGATCATCCAGCCATGCAAATAGAAATGATCAGCATACCTGTCCAGCAGGTGCAAATATCTCATGTCCACAGCAAAGGGAATCCAAAAAAATAGTATAGCTACCACTTCCGTAAAATATGAAACTTTTATTTGTATCAGTTAAAATCAGGTGACAATAACAAAATAAACCAGGAGTAAAAGTTCCTAAAAAGATTAACAATTAAGCTTGACGCATTTTGGAAGTGATACTTTTAACTCGTGAGTAGAGTTGAGCGATACCGTCCGATACTTCAAAGTATCGTATCGGATGGTATCGGCCGATCTTTAAAAAAAGTATCGGTATCGCCGATTCCGATACCGGAAGTCCCATTCAAGTCTATGGGACTTCCGGTATCGGAATAAGAAAAACCCTTTCCTGCCCTTGTACAGCCTCTCTGGGGTCTGTACGGGCCTTTCGGGGGGCTGTGCCGGCCTGCCAGGGGGTCTGTGCAGGCTCCGGTGGTCTGTGCCGGCCTGCCGGGGGGCTGTGCCGGCCTGCCGGTGGTCTGTGCAGGCTCCGGTGGGCTGTGCCGGCCTGCCGGGGGGGGCTGTGCCGGCCTGCCGGGGGGGCTGTGCAGGCTCCGGGGGGCTGTGCCGGCCTGCCGGGGGGCTGTGCCGGCCTGCCGGTGGTCTGTGCAGGCTCCGGGGGGCTGTGCCGGCCTGCCGGGGGGCTGTGCCGGCCTGCCGGTGGTCTGTGCAGGCTTCGGGGGTCTGTGCAGGCATCGTCCGATGGGACTACAAGTCCCATCGGGCGATGCCTGCTACCATGACAGTGATTGACACATTAGCCAATGATGGGACAGTAATAGTCCTATCATCCGGCTAATGTGTTGAATGTAAAAAAAAAAAAAAAATTACATGCTACATACATACAACATGCATACTACATACATGCTACATTCATACTACATACTACATACATGCTACATACATGCTACATTCATACTACATAAATACTACATGCAACATACATACAACATATATACTACATACATACTACATATATACTACATGCATGCTACATACATACTACATGCTACATACATACTACATGCTACATACATACCACATATATACTACATACATACTACATACATACTACATGCATGCTACATGCATGCTACATACATAACACATATATACTACATGCATGCTACATACATAGTACATGCTACATGCATGCTACATACATACTACATGCTACATACTACATATATACTACATGCATGCTACATACATACTACATGCTACATACTACATATATACTACATGCATGCTACATACATGCTACATACATACTACATATATACTACATGCATGCTACATACATACTACATGCTACATACATACTACATATATACTACATGCATGCTACATACATACTACATGCTACATACATACTACGTATATACTACATGCATGCTACATACATACTACATGCTACATACATACCACATGCATACTACATACATGCTACATGCTACATATATACTACATATATACTACATGCATGCTACATACATACTACATGCTACATACATACTACATATATACTACATACATACTACATACATTCATACATATATACTACATGCATGCTACATACATACTACATGCTACATACATACTACATATATACTACATACATACTACATGCTACATACATTCATACATATATACTACATGCATGCTACATACATACTACATATATACTACATGCATGCTACATACATACTGCATGCTACATGCATGCTACATACATACTACATACATACTACATGCTACATACATACCACATATATACTACATACATACAATACATTCATACAATACATACATAGACATACAGTACATATAACATAGAGTAACATACTTACCAATACTTGTCACATTGTTCCCCGAAGCCATTGTCTTTTCCGGAATAAATATTAACATAACAAACCACAAAAATACTCACCCACGATCCGAAGCAGTCCACGAGTGTGTCCCACGACGATCTTGGGTAGAGAACTGCAGCATCAGATGATGCTGCCGTTCTCTACGGGCTGCAGGAATCCAATGACGGAAGGTAGGTATCCTTCCGCACTGTATTCCTCCGCCACTTAAAAAAAAAAAAGTCCCTAGTCTCACTTTATGCCATTGCTGTGTGGGATTCCCACACAGCAATGGCATAAAGTGAGACTAGGGACTTTTTTTTTTTTAAGTGGCGGAGGAATACAGTGCGGAAGGATACCTACCTTCCGTCATTGGATTCCTGCAGCCCGTAGAGAACGGCAGCATCATCTGATGCTGCAGTTCTCTACCCAAGATCGTCGTGGGACACACTCGTGGACTGCTTCGGATCGTGGGTGAGTATTTTTGTGGTTTGTTATGTTAATATTTATTCCGGAAAAGACAATGGCTTCGGGGAACAATGTGACAAGTATTGGTAAGTATGTTACTCTATGTTATATGTACTGTATGTCTATGTATGTATTGTATGAATGTATTGTATGTATGTAGTATATATGTGGTATGTATGTAGCATGTAGTATGTATGTAGTATGTATGTAGCATGCATGTAGCATGCAGTATGTATGTAGCATGCATGTAGTATATATGTAGTATGTATGTAGCATGCATGTAGTATATATGTAGTATGTATGTAGCATGTATGTAGTATGTATGTGGTATGTATGTAGCATGTAGTATGTATGTAGCATGCATGTAGTATATATGTAGTATGTATGTAGCATGTAGTATGTATGTAGTATGTATGTAGTATGTATGTGGTATGTATGTAGCATGTAGTATGTATGTAGCATGCATGTAGTATGCATGTAGTATGTATGTAGCATGTATGTGGTATGTATGTGGTATGTATGTAGCATGTAGTATGTATGTAGCATGCATGTAGTATATATGTAGTATGTATGTAGCATGTAGTATGTATGTAGTATGTATGTGGTATGTATGTAGCATGTAGTATGTATGTAGCATGCATGTAGTATGTATGTAGTATATATGTAGTATGTATGTAGCATGTATGTGGTATGTATGTAGCATGTATGTGGTATGTATGTAGCATGTAGTATGTATGTAGCATGTAGCATGCATGTAGTATGTATGTAGCATGTAGTATGTATGTAGTATGTATGTGGTATGTATGTAGCATGTAGTATGTATGTAGCATGCATGTAGTATGTATGTAGCATGCATGTAGTATGCATGTAGTATGTATGTAGTATGTATGTAGTATATATGTAGTATGTATGTAGCATGTATGTGGTATGTATGTAGCATGTAGTATGTAGCATGCATGTAGTATATATGTAGTATGTAGTATGTATGTAGTATGTATGTGGTATGTATGTAGCATGTAGTATGTATGTAGCATGCATGTAGTATGTATGTAGCATGTAGTATGTATGTAGCATGCATGTAGTATGTATGTAGTATGTATGTAGCATGCAGCATGTATGTAGCATGTATGTAGTATGTATGTAGTATATATGTAGTATGTATGTAGCATGTAGTATGTATGTAGTATTTTTTTTTTTTAACATTTAACACATTAGCCGGATGATGGGACTACTACTGTCCCATCATTGGCTAATGTGTCAATCACTGTCATGGTAGCAGGCATCGCCAGATGGGACTTGTAGTCCCATCGGACGATGCTTGCACAGACCCCCGGACATCAGCACAGCCCCCCGGCAGGCCGGCACAGCCCCCCGGCAGGCCGGTACAGACCCCCACAGGGTGCACAGACCACCGGCAGGCCGGCACAGCCCCCCGGCAGGCCGGTACAGACCCCCACAGGGTGCACAGACCACCGGCAGGCCGGCACAGCCCCCCGGCAGGCCGGTACAGACCCCCACAGGGTGCACAGACCACCGGCAGGCCGGCACAGCCCCCCGGCAGGCCGGTACAGACCCCGGGCAGTCCACACAGCCCCCCGGCAGGCCGGCACAGCCCCCCGGCAGGCCGGTACAGACCCCCACAGGGTGCACAGACCACCGGCAGGCCGGCACAGCCCCCCGGCAGGCCGGTACAGACCCCCACAGGGTGCACAGACCACCGGCAGGCCGGCACAGCCCCCCGGCAGGCCGGTACAGACCCCCACAGGGTGCACAGACCACCGGCAGGCCGGCACAGCCCCCCGGCAGGCCGGTACAGACCCCGGGCAGTCCACACAGCCCCCCGGCAGGCCGGCACAGCCCCCCGGCAGGCCGGCAGAGACCCCCGGAAGGCCCGAAATGACGGCGCATCATGATGCGCACACACCGCGCATCATGATGACGTCAGGCTGTCAATCAACTGAACTTCCGATTCCGATGCCGAATTCCGATATTGAAAAAATATCGGAAGTCGGTATCGGAATTCCGATACAGCAAGTATCGGCCGATACCCGATACTTGCGGTATCGGAATGCTCAACACTACTCGTGAGTATTTGTCACCTGATTTTAACGGAATACAAGTAAATGTTTCCTATTTTATGGACGTGCTGGATCTAAGTGGCTAACACATGAAGCCCTCTGTATAAAATGTTATAAATTTATTAGGTATGCATTAAAAACTGGACTTGTGACCTGTATAGTGAAAAACACAAAAATACAATGGAGTGTAAAAGTATTCACCCCTCTTGGCGTTTTACCTATTTTGTTACATTACAACCCGTGTTTACATATTTTTGTAATCCGATTTGTGTGTGATGCATCAGTACTAACTAGTCTAAGTTAATGAAGTGAGGAAAATATAAGCATACATTAAATGTATGGAATCAAATATCTAAAAATTGGCTTGTGGATATGTATTTACCCCTTTTGTTACGAAGTCCCTAAAAATTTCTTGTGCAAGCGTCACATCTGTCAGTATATACACTTTACCTTTTATGAAAGGCCATAAAGTCTGCAACACCATTAACAAGAGGCACCCCTAACCAAACAACACCATGAAGACTAAAGAGATCTCCAAACAAGTTGTTGACAAGTACAAATCAAGGTTGGGTTATTAAAATAAAAAAAAAATATCTGCTGATCCCCCTGAAGCACCAGCTTATGGAAAGAACACGGTACCACAACAAACCTGACAAGAGAGTGCTGCCCACCAAAACTCTCAGCCCTGGCAAAGAGGACATTAATCAGAGAGAGAGCACAGAGACCAAAGGTAACCCTGAAGTAACTGCAGAGTTCCCAAGCAGAAAATGGAATATCTGTTCATATGACCCCTATAAGCAGTGCACTCCATAGAGGTGGCCTTTATAGAAGAGTTGTCAGAAAAAAACCTTTACTTACACACAAAAATTGTAAGGCTCATTTTCAATTTGCCAAAAGACATGTGCGAGACTCCTTAAATGTATGGAAGATGCTGTGGTCAACTGAGACCAAAATTGAGCTTTTTGGCCACCAAGGTAAATGCTATGTCCGGCGCCAAATCATCAACACAGCTCATCACCCCAAGAACACCATCCCCACAGTGAAACACTGTGGTGGCAGCATCATGCTGTGTGGATGTTTTTCGGCAACAGGGACAGGGAAAATGGTCCGAGTCGAGGGGAAGAATGGGTGTGAAATATAGGGATATTCTTAAGCAAAACTTTTTTCAGTTTTCCAATGATTTGAGACTGGGTGGAGGTGTATGAATTTATGAGACTATTACATTTGTGTTTTATATCTTCTTATTTGCTTATTTATTAGGGCATTTTAGTGAGTGCATCTCTTTTCAACATTATCATGATTCTATATCTGTCTAATAAGCTGTGTGGGGGTGCGGAATCTACTACTAATTTTTGATTGCGATCAAACACCCCTGGATTGGGCAGTATGTGTCAGTTGTCAGCTTCTCTTTAAAGGTATATTTTTACTAGGGAATACTTTTCCTTTAAAGAGCATCTTTCACTTAATTTTGAAATTTAAAGCAAACCGCTCACATTGAATAACGTTATTAATCTGCAGATAGAGGGTCAGTCTTCATGTTAATAGTGTTATAAAGGTGCCCGGCTGCTCTACTGAAAGTGTGGCACTCGGGAGAAAATTAACTTTATTGTCACAAGTGTGTCACACCAACCTGGGAGATCTGTGGGTAGAAGATCACTGTGTATTATGAATCGCAGACCTTGCATTTAGACTGTGTATTTGGATCCTATATTAAATGATTTTGGTTTCCTTAGATGCTGACCTTAATGACCCTTTCTAGGCTGGTCAGAAACGTGCATCTCCATATCAGCTGCTTCTGATCTGGTCTTTAACTTATGCTATTAAACTTGGTCAGACCCTCTCGGTTTTGCCAGTGAAAGCTCAGCTTCTTTGCTCTTAGGAGCACTGTGCTGAATAGGAGTTTGTTCTTTCTATTGGAGATTCGTTTTCCTGTGCTGTGTGCTAAAGCTAAGTAGTAGAAGTATGGAGTTGTGGTGTTCTGTGGTGTGCTGTTGTACCTGTGTGTTTATCTCCTGGTCCCTTTTCCCACTTAGTTTATTCCTCCCTGTTTCTATCCTCCTCCCTATTGTTGGTTAGTGCTTTTGAAGGTTTCTGTTTTTGCTGTTTAGTCTTTTTAGTCTTATGTGTCTTGGTCACATTACATTTCTGTTCCAGGCTCCATTGGGTGGGTGAGGGGACGGACCAGGGATTAACAGGGGCAAGGTGAGGTCTGAGATTCGGGCCTCTCTACCATAAAGGGAATCTGTCACCCTTTTTTCGAATATTAGCTGCCGGCACCGACATCAGGGGCTTATCTACGGTATTCTGTAATGCTGTAGATAAGCCCCCGAGTAGATAAGCCCCCGATGTAACCTGAAAGATAAGAAAAAAGAGTTAGATTATACTCACCGGGGGGCGGTCCGGTCCGATTGGTGTCGTGGTCTGGTCCGGTCCGGCTCCTCCCATCTTCTAACGGTGACATCTTCTTCTTTGTTGCCTGTCGTGGTAGAAGAGGGTTGCGTTGACAATCCAACACAATGGGCAGCACTTTGAACACATTTTATAAGTGGTCATAAACTTGTAAATAACTCATGAAAGAATAAAGTTATGTTAAAACCCAGCACACCATTGTTTTTGTTGTAAAACTCTCAATAAGTTTGATGTGTCACATGACCCTCTTCCCATTGAAAAAACTAAAGCTGGATCCAAAATGGCCAACTTCAAAATGGCCGCCATGGTCACCACCCATCTTGAAAAGTTTCGCCCTCTCATATACTAATGTGCCACAAAGAAAAAACAAAAAACAATATCCTAAAATACAAAAAGTAAATTGCAAAAATTGCATGAAGGTAGTAATAATAATAATTATTATATGGGTATTTAGTAAACATAATTTTGATCAAAAGAATGTACAAGCCATCCCGCCACGTCAAGGCAACCCTTGTGGGACAGTCCTAACTCTTGTATTTAAAACCTTTCCACTTGTCAGGTGACGTAAATGTGAACAAGGATCGAGAGTTTCTCATAATGTGCCACAAACAGGGAGTTGATATCACCAACCATTCCCATTTTGTTTAGGTGTATCCATAGAAATGGCCCACCCTGTAGTTTAATATAGAGAAGCCATGATATATAGTGTAAGGTTTTGTGATTCAGCCTGTACTGTATTATCTTAATGCTGATAAGGATGTTTTTCTCACAAATGACACTAAAGAAGCAGTAATTATGAGTAAGCCCAACGATGAGTCTGTCCCAGTGGGACTAATCTAAGTGTAATGGTGTATTAAATACATTCCTAATTGTGAGCTGTGTCCCAAGGGTGCAGTTCATTGACCTTTAGACAAACGTGTGAATTTCCATTTTAATTTAGCGCTACCATGCAAACAGTCTACAGAGCTCGTCTCCTACGTTTAAACAAGCGTTCATAATGTACTGAGGGGTCTCCGCCGAGACGAGGAATCGTTAACCTCTTGTGTATTAATATCGAGAGCTGCTTCTTTTTCTGAAATGCAATTTTTATTGATTTTTGTCGTCTTTTTGATATCCAGAACCACGCTAGTTCAGTGTATTACACAGTCTTTTATTTTGTGTTAGAGAGTGAGCGCTGGGATTGAGACATGGGGCATGTGTGACAATGAGGCGCGTGCTACGGGAAGGACAGGAGAACAGTCAGTGATCACTGGGGTGATTGGTGAGACTGGGGGCAGGGAGGCTCCGCAGGGCATTACCACCCACTCAGCCCATAGATTATAAAGGGAACTGTGCAATACTTAATTTCCCCTGTTATGAGGTTGCTAGAAAATCAAACACTTACTGATAAGTCTCCCTATAATTATTTGCTGGGGATATGTTAACTCGCCCTTTGATCAGATTATGATTGAAGGACGCTTTTCACATAACTTTTTTCTTGACTGTCTTGTCCAAAGAGCTGTTTGTTTGTTTTTTTTTTTGTTTTGTTTTTTTTTTGCATTTTTGCAGCTTTTTTCACCCGTTGATAACAATAAGTAGTGCAAAAAAAAAGCACAGATATCAGGTTTTGGTGCCCAAACCTGACGAAGTTGAATCAGATTATATTTTTGTGGACTACTCTTTGTCAGCATTCACAAGAGGCAAATGTACCCTGACAAGAACGCAGTAAAAAAAAACAACAAAATACTGCAAACACTTGGCAAAACCTGCTTTTTTGACGTTACTTTTTGCCTGCGTGGAAAGAACGCTTCAAAAACGCAACGTTTGAAAGTACTTGAGGTTGTACCATACTATAGGAATATGACATTCTTCTAAAATACTTTCGGATTATCCTCTTGACAAACACCTCTGGTGACCGCTACTGAAGGTAGAAAGAAAGGTCCCCCATTGAAACTCTACATAAGTGCACTGAAAACTTCTGTTCTTTACGGCTGGGCTGAGCTCCTATTCGGGAGTGTTTGTCTGGACACTATCCTACAGACAGAAGCAGCACCATGTATATTTGTTTCCACCTTTTAGGGCAGCATCTAAGGTACATTTGAGTGTAACTGATATATTGGGGTTTATAGTCTGTGTATAATCTCCTCACATAACCCACATTCCCTGTTCTACATTGTCGCACTACTGAGAAAAGTGATCCAAGAAATCTAGACGGTATGTTCTGCAGCCTCGGCATTTCACCGGATTTTTAGTAATCTCCAGACCGTGGGGTTTTCTCTGCCCGATTCATGAAGTGATCATTATCATAAGTGGGTGACTCAATACTTCATGTCGGTTGTTGGTGGAGATGTGATTCAGTGTTTGGTTTACTGAGATGTTCGTTAAAATACTTTGGAGAGCCCTTGTGATGACTGCCAGTGATTATACGTGAAGTAACCCAGATATTACGTTACCTGCTGGCAATGTGCGGTCATGAGCTGGGCAGCCAGTTTTAGCGAATGAGAAAGAAAACCTCAAAAGTTTCCATGTTTGCAATTTTTAGCTTAATGGCAATATTCCACCTTATCATATGACAGCCTGTACTCCCCTACTGTGTTGGCGCCATTGGTACCTGGTCTCCCAGGGCTCGAAAGACGTTATACCACACGAGCCCTGCCGCCGATAAGCAACTTCCTTTGGACATACGTATCTGACATTCGGAGGAGGTCCGAGAGCAGCAGCAGCTCTCACTATTTTCCACCATGTGAGAACATAGCCTAATACTGGAGACAGGAGTGCAGGTTTAAAGGGAAATTCCAGTGAAAAGTATAGCCTTCTGCTGCTGTCAATCCCTGCCAGATAGCAACCCTGACAAACCAAAGTAAAATAAAGTGTTGTGTTTATTCCGAGACTTTGACTCCGACTTCGGCTCTTTTGGGTTCTATATGGAAAGTTATTTTGAAGTCATCTTCAGTAATCTAAGTTATATTCTGTATATGAATTGACTGCTTTTGGATATACATCCTCACTTCCAGGCTGTTCTTATGGCGTGTAGATGTTGTTAGATTATTGCCATACTAGTCTTATCCCTTTGAACTGGGCTGGAATATGCAATTACCTGTGACATGCATGCAACCGCACAGGGCACCGTCTGTAGCCTCTCCTGTGCATCTGTAATTCTTCAGCATCTTCCTGCTATTCGTAATGATTCATTCTAATTTATTATTGATTTATTTTACTCATTTATATAATGGCATTAATTCCACAGCGCTTTACAGGCATTTATCCCTATCAGTATGTCTTTGGAATGTGGGAGGAAACCGGAGGAAACCCACGCAAACCCGGGGAGAACATACAAACTCCTTGCAGATGTTGTCCTTGGTGGGATATGAACCCAGGACCCCAGCATTGCAAGGCTGCAGTGCTAACCACTGAGCCACTGTGCTGCCTTAATTTTCTGGTAAAGGACCACATCTTCCAATCTTAAGCCATAAAATGAAAGTGTTGGGCAGGATGATGCATGCTAAGGTATGGACTGGTATGTAGAAGGTAGGAAAACATCTTGGAAAATGGCTAACATTAGATAGGACTGGGAAGTAAAAGTTGGATTTTCAGTAATTTCCCAATGAGTCAAGGGACAACTTCCCATCCTCCATTGGCTTTAGAATGGTAAAGTGAGGAGAAGCTAATGGTATACTGCCATTTTATTTTCCTGATTTTGTTATGAAACATTGCTGTGAAGAAGATAAACACCTGAGAAATTAAAATGTCTGAATGTGCCCATATCTCCAGGAATAGTTGACCTTGTTTGTATGAGCCTTTGAATTTTGTCCTGGCGGCCGATATCTGCAATCCCTTTTTTCCACAAGTTATAAGCCGCTGACTTTCTGGCAGAAGTATATTTCTGTCTCTTCATTACAATACAACCTGTCTAGGTAGATGGTGCCAATGTCCAAGTGGCATTAAAAGGGTTGTCTGAAATGAATTCTGTTTTAATCCCAAATTTCTATTTAATGTAGTAATCTAATCTTTTTTTTTTTTTTTAACATACTAATATAGCTGTTTTTTTTTTTACTTGCTGTTTGATGACATTTCGTTTGAAAATCCCCAGTGCATTCTCGATACTCAATCAATATGTTATCAGGGGGCAGACGCAGTGGTCAGTAGCATACGCTTTGAGTGCTGGGCTAGTTTCTGCTCTACTGAGCATGCATCGGTTGTCAATTCACTCATATGCTCAGAAGGAAGTAGTCACTCTGCAATGTGATAGTGTGTAGTCTGTGTCTGTGATGGTGTGTAAACTGGCTCTTATCAAAAGTAACAAGTCAGCAAGAATTAACAGTGCGCTCTTGTAAGAAGAATATCTGGCGTGCAGAAAAGATCATCAGCCTTGCTTTTGAAAATGATGGTGGAGTCGGGGCTGGTCCTCCTTTTCTGCTTGCCAGGTTTTCTCCTTACAATGCGCACTGACAGTATGCTCTCTTGCCGGCTCATCACTTCTCATCACAGCCGACGAGGGAGCGCACTGTCACTGTGCATTAAAAAGAATATTCCTCGGTGACAAGATCCTACTGAGCATACAAGGGAATTGACAATCGACGCATGTTAAGTAGTGCAGAGAATAGCCTCAACCCCTTAAACAAACGTTTCTGATGACGCTTCATTTCAGGGTGGGAACAAAGGCTGCGGCAGTGACAACAGCTTCTGTCCCTGATGACGTCTTGCTTAGATATCTGTGCTTGCCATGTGGATTCTCAAACAAAATGTCATCAATAGGAAGTTGGTCAAAAAAATAAAGCGGTTAAAGTAGTGAGGGAAAGGTAGAGACTTTTTCATTAAAGTATATTAGAAAAGAAATTGTGGTGGGGTCTGAGACTAACACAGATTTAATCCAAAATGTCTGTGAAATTTAATGTAATAATCTAGTTTCGGACCCCCCTCCCCCTTTAATCACATAGCTCACTTCTTTGTAACTTTTTAGAAGTGAATCATAACTCATTACAAGTGAATCGTAAAAAAGTTTTTAGATCCATTCCTAGTTTTGAGAAAGAAATGAAAAAAAAAATGGAATCAAGATTGTACATATGTTTGCCATGTTCATTTTGGCAGTCGATCAAATGATGGCATTTTCTCCTTGAAACCTACTGGAATAAACTCAAGTCCGTGTAATAATCACCATGTTTTCCCAGCCTTCGCATCTTTCATTACCTCATACCTGGAAATGACTGATGTCTGTTGTCAGTTGATATGAGAGAGCTTTATTAATAACACATAAATGAGATTATCAGATTAATGGAACCACATTACAGCTTTAGAAGTTAGTGCAACATTCATTCAAAGTTCTGCGTGACTCACTCCCAATGGGGACAATGAGGAGATGCGGCCCCTTAATGAAGAACATGCATTCATACTGCATCTACTGTATGTATTTTCAGTATTTGTGTTTAGATGGCAGATATGTCGCTGCTTGGGAAGAATGTGAAGCCTGGCTGCCTGCCGCCTGGTTTAGCTGCTGGTAAGCCTTTGTCTTTCTGCCTCTGACAACTCGTTCACCTTTCTGTGTGCCTAGTGCAGACTGTACGTCACGCCGGGGAGATGGGACAGACTTTTAAGTATGGCTTTGAGTGGGCTGAGTACGCAGTAGTAAAACAGACTTTCTTCCAGATGTGGCTTCCCTAGGTTTAGAAATTGATTTTTTTTTTTTATTTTGCAATGTGTGTGGGCAGCTACGTGGAAGAGCGATGTTTTTTCCTTTCTTTTGTGTCTGGTTTTATTTGCAAACACAACTTGTGCTAGTACTCGTGTCATAAAATAATGTCTGCAGCTAGCGTATGGTACATTTATGGTGTATATCGTTACCATATAACAGTTGCAGACACAAATAATATGATTATCAGGGTCATATTCTCAATACTGAGCTGTAAGTCATTTTATTTGGTGCACTCTGTGATTATGTACATTAGGGAATGGAAAAATGGCAATTCCTGAAAATACTGCTTTCAGGCTATGTTCACACATATACAGTGCGCTCCACTGGGCATAGCATCAGGTCTCTTGTTGGAATCCCCTAATAATAGGATTCCCACTAAGGTATTCACTATTATTAGGCTGACAGAGCCATTTCGAACATGCTGCCCTCCGTTCCAGCACTGTGAAAGAGTAGTCCGGCACCTTTAAATGTATTTTTTAATTATCTATCCTTAAACTTATATAATTTTCTTTATTACACAGCACCCTTCACTTCTCCTTATCTATCTAATCTCTAAATGTGTTTTCCAGGACGTCCCTCCTGACAGCACCATGGAGGTTGTCCTTCATTCCTTATAGGGACAGGAAATGCATGAAAGGTTAAAAGTCCACCCCCCCCCTACATTCACCAGTGTTTTTCCTGTCCCTGTAAGGACAGGCATGAGAAAGAGAAGGTCTGGGTTGGAGCTCTGACGTGATTTACCTTTTTGACAGGCTCAGGGGGCTCGGGGGTTCCTCAGCCAGGTTCCCCGTTGAGCTCCGGGGTTGGAGCCATTTCCCTCCGGCAAGGGCTCTCGGCGTCCAATGCCAGCAAGTCGCTTCCGCTGACTTCAAATCCGGGGCAGTGGAGGAACTTCTGGATGCTTTCCAGGCTGCACGCAAGATGCAACGTGCTTACCTGTGACGTCAGATGCCGGGTACCCAGCGATGGATTCCAGAAAAGGACCTGCCAGGCAGTAAGAAGACAAGGTAGGAAATAAAAGCTGCCTTAGTGTCAGGCTGTGACAGAGTAAACATCTGAAAAAGCATGGAGCAACCTGTAATGAGTATTGCCCCACCTGAATCACCAATGATTGTGTGTAGCCTTGAGGCAGGGGAAATAAGGCCAAAAAGGGGACCGAGTTGACTAAGGGATCTTATCTTTTATTAGGATAATACAACACCGGCCTCGACACCTGTGGCCAGGAGGTCTGCCAATGCCTCAGGGAAGTCCAGGAGATGTGCCCTCTGTAGAAGCAAGCTGCCTGACTCAGGGGCTAAACAGCTGTGCGAATGTCACGCCGCTCTCACCTGGGGCAGGGACTCCGTGCCCGATGTAACCACTTACGGTGCTGCTGCCGCTCCGGGGATCCCGTCGGGTGCGCATGCGCACCTCTCATACTTGATCCTGTGGCTGCACAGCTATGCCTAGCGTGCATGCGCTCACCTCTCTGCCCTGACTGCAGCATCGCCATCTCCGACGTCTCTATGGTCCTGAAGATTTCAAAAACTTACCGTCACATCCAAGCATAAGCATAGTGTGAACAAGTGCTTAACCTAGAGACACCAACTCCTATACATTCAAACAAAAAAGGAAGCACACTGTAGCGCCATAACATGGAAACATGAAATATGAACAATGAATTGCATTACTGCGTTGGAAGTATAAAAAATTGAGAAAGTTTAGCGCATAAAATGGCCAATTTTATATGTACCTGGAAGCCACAGTAAGGCATTTCTCGTTTACCTCCACAGAGATATAGACTTCAGTCTAAACAGATTTGCATAGGTCCCCATTCAGATGAAGACTTCAGTCTAAGTGAGGATTGGCATAGATAGATAGGGTCCTGGAAAACGAGAAATGCCTTACCGTGGTTTCCAGGTACATATAAAATTGGCCATTTTATGCGCTAAACTTTCTCAATTTTTCTTACTTCCAATGCAGTAATGCAATTCATTTTCATATTTCATGTTTGCATGTTATGGTGCTACAGTGTGCTTTCTTTTTTGTTTGATTCTATGGTCCTGGAGGACCTGACCTGGAAGTCTCAGCGCTCATACCCTATATCAGGCTGCCTCTTCCTATGGGAGGCGCCTGATTATTGTTGTGCTTCCTTGCTAGGCCTGCTTGGTCCCTGCTTGGCTGCGCTTTGTATTCAGGTCCCTTGCCCTGTGCTCTGCCGTGCTTCCTAGCACACGCTCTGCTCCTGCACTGTGCTCTGTCGTGCTCCTTTTCACACGCTCTGCTCCTGCACTGTGCTCTATCGTGCTTCTTAGCACACGCTCTGTTCTTGCCCTGTGCTCTGTCGTGCTTCTTAGCATATGCTCTGCTCCTGCCTTGTGTCCTGTCATGCTTCTTAGCACACCCTCTGCCTTGCACCCAGGCTTGCTTCCCAGCATGCACCCTGTCTAGCCTTGTACTCAGGCGTGCTATCCTGCATGCGCTCTGCTTTGCTCCATACCCGGGCGTGCTTGTCACTGCACGACATACGCACTCCCGTACCCAGCATGCTCCCGTGCACGCGCCTTGCACTATCCAGTACCCTGCATGCCCCCGTGTTCACGCCCTGTACTGTCCTGAACCCTCCATATTTCCGTGCACACACCCTGTACTACCCTATACCCTGCGTGCCCCTGTGTCCATGCTTTGCACTTTTGTATTCTGCTTGTTCCCTGTTGCACCTTGCTAGACACACTCACTCGTGTCTCCTGTGAGCCGTCCGTCTGGTTCCAGCAGTCGTTTTAGTTTGCCCCCTTGAGTCTGCTCCTGACACTCCCTGTATAGCTCACTACATCAGCTCACTCTGGGTGGGTTGGTATCATGACCCAGAGGGTCCACTCCAGGAGTCGTCACAGCGAAGCATGCCTATGTAAAGTCTTCAAGGACAAAATTCTTCCTTTCTGACGGAAATGCGATCCATGGTTAGAGGGGAAATTCAGGCTTCCATCTCAGGCCTTTTACCATCCCAGTCACCCCAGCAGAGCCCCCGTCCTAAAAGACAGAGATGGGAAATTGAGCAATACTCAGAGGAGTAGGAACAGTCCATATGCTTGGACCTGGAGGAAGAGGAGGAAATTACCTCAGAACCTCCTGAAGTGGGCAAAAATTACCTTCTTTCACGGACAACACATACGAACTGCTCCGGGCCGTCAGAGCGACTATGCAGATAGAAGAATCTCAGAGGCTTCAGTCGATACAAGATGAGATGTTTGGGGGTCTGAGGTCACAAATTCAGCGTGTTTCCTGTCAACGACCATATCCGTACAATGATCATGGAGGAGTGGGAGGATGCAGAGAAGCGTTTAGTTATCTCTCGGGATTTCAGGCTCCATCTGCCGTTTGACCCAGACGAGATAAATACCTGGGACGAGATTCCAAAAATCGAAGTTCCAGAAGCCAGAGCGTCTAGAAAGACTTCAATTCCGTTTGAGGACTCATCTAGCTACAGAGAGCCTATGGACAGAAAGGCGGATAGACTCCTTAAAAGGGCTTGGGAAGCATCTGTGGCAATCTTTAAAGAAAATATTGCCGCCACATTAGTGGCCAGGTCCATGTATATATGGATCGACCAACTGGAGGAGCAGTTAAAAGGAAAGACTTCTAGAATTAGTCTGTTAGAAGGACTTCCCTTGTTGAAACTCGCCCCCGGGTTCTTGGCGGATGCCTCAGCGGAATCTGTACATTTCACTGCCCGTAATAACTTTGTGCAAAGCTTCTTGAGGAGCTGTATGGATGAAGACCTGGTCGGGTGATTACCAGTCGAAAAATAAGCTTTGCGCCATACCTTTTTCAGGCTTTAGAGTGTTCGGCCTAGTTCAAGATAACATACTAGAAAATGCCACCGATATGAAAAAAGGATTCTCTGAGGAGAAGTCTAGACGACATTATCCCTTTCAGAAGTCCTGGCCATCCCAGAGACAGGAGTTAAGGGTGAAAGGGAAATCTAGTCATTAGGGCAACCCTAAACAGGGAAACAGTAGAACTCCTCCCTCACGATTCGACTCCAGTTTGAAACGTAGAAGGCGATGACGCCGGGTTGGTAGGGAGTCGCCTGGGGAAATTCATAGATTCTTGGAGACTTATCTTCCAAAATCAGTGGGTCTTAAATACTATATCTCGGGGCTACACCTTAGAGTTCATCAGACCCCCCCCAGCAAGGTTTTTGGTGACAGATCCCCAATCCAGTACCACCGCCTCCCCCATATGGACAGACATAAAAGACCTTTTAAAAGCCGGAGTGGTGGTCCCAGTTCCACAGTAAGAGGTGGTTCTGGGACATTACTCAACACTGTTCACAATAAAGAAGCCCTCAGGAGAGAGTCGCACCATCCTAAACTTAAGACCACTAAATCGGTGGATAGTGTACAAGCAGTTCAGAATGGAGTCTCTAAAGACTACCATTTCCCTCATAGACAAAAACGTGGTAATGTGCACAATAGACCTAAAGAGCGCATACTACCACGTTCCGATTCACCCACTCTTGCAGAAATATCTACGGTTCGCCCTAAAGTTAGGAGGCAAGTGCTACCACTTCCAGTTTTGCGCTCTTCCATTCGGCCTCGTTTCGGCGCCTCAAGTGTTAATTAAGCTGGTCATCGAAATAGTGGCCTACCTAAGACGGAAAGATATTTAGATGACTTCCTACTGATATCAGCTTCAAAAGCAGAATTAAAAGAACAGCTCAATCGGGTGATCTCTACTTTAGAAGGTATAGGTTGGATCCTAAACCAAGAAATATCAGACCTGCTACCTGGAAGAAGTTTCTTGGCCTTATGTTAGATTCCAAACAGAGTGTTAGGCGTCGGGTTCCTGTCGCTGCACAGCAGGAATCCCAAGCCTTGTATCCGGCAGTCTCCCATTCCTCTTCGGCCGCAGCGGAGCCTGCTCAGCAGACTCGTCGATCCCGGCGCTCTGCTCAAACCAGCTCTGTGGGTTTGATTGCTGCTGCCACCTCTGGTCCAGCTATAGCAACGCATGCTGGTCAGCAGCGAGCTACTCCAGGGACTAAGTCCTCCTTTCGGTCCACTGAGCATGCCCGTGGGACGATCTCTCATTGGAGATCGGAGGTCACATGCTCAGGTCCTTCTCCAGCTCGGATTGGATCATCAGAAAGGTCAGGAAGGTCTCGGAAGGACGTGGCTATAAAAGGTTTGCATGGCCGCTCGGCCATGCGCTAGTATAGACTGCATTATCAGACTATGAGGAGTGCGTGTCATATGTATGTATGAATGTCTCTGGTGAATGACTCATTAAGAAACCCCTACCCTTGGTACGCATGTGTTGTGCAGCCTAGCCTGTTAAGCGACCAGGCTTAGGTGTAGGTAGGACAGAGTCTGAGACAGACATCAGTGTCCACCTGTGGCTCGGCACGCCATGATGCACTTGATCGACACTCCATAGTCAGCGTCTATAGTGGCGTCTGCAGGTGCGACGCCGCGCGCTCAGGAGGTCTAGAGCAGTGGTCCCCAACCTTTTTTGCACCAGGGACCGGTTTCAAGCAAGACCATTCTTCCATGGCCCGGCAGGGCGGGGATGGAGGTGTGGCAGGGGCGGGGCTTTGGTCATAAGGGGGTGGGGCTATGGACACGGTTGTAGTGTAGCAGTGCATACTTATAATTAAATAACATTTATAATGTGACTCAACTCGCCATAGGTTTTGAATAAGTGCTCCATCACCCCCTTCTCCCCATCATTGCCTTCACCCCATCACTCCCCTCTCCCCATCATTGCCTTCACCCCATCATTTCCTTCACCCCATCACTCCCTTCTCCCCATCATTGCCTTCACCCCATCACTCCCTTCTCCCCATCATTGCCTTCACCCCATCACTCCCTTCTCCCCATCATTGCCTTCACCCCATCACTCCCCTCTCCCCATCATTGCCTTCACCCCATCACTGCCGTCTCTCCATCATTGCCTTCACCCCATCACTGCCGTCTCTCCATCATTGCCTTCACCCCATCACTGCCGTCTCTCCATCATTGCCTTCACCCCATCACTGCCGTCTCCCATCATTGCCTTCACCCCATCACTCCCCTCTCCCCATCATTGCCTTCACCCCATCACTCCCTTCTCCCCATCATTGCCTTCAGCCCATCACTCCCCTCTCCCCATCATTGCCTTCAGCCCATCACTCCCTTCTCCCCATCATTACCTTCAGCCCATCACTCCCCTCTCCCCATCACTCCCTTCTCCCCATCACTCCCCTCTCCCCATCACTCCCTTCTCCCCATCACTCCCCTCTCCCCATCATTACCTTCACCCCATCACTCCCCTCTCCCCATCATTGCCTTCACCCCATCACTCCCTTCTCCCCATCATTGCCTTCAGCCCATCACTCCCCTCTCCCCATCACTCCCTTCTCCCCATCATTGCCTTCACCCCATCACTGCTGTCTCTCCATCACTCCCCTCATGGCCTTCTCCTCATGTCCCCATCTCCTCCAGGGCCAGGCTACACAAACACAGACCAACACACACACACACAGACAGACATACACACACACACACCACCTCTCTCCTCTCACCTGCCCGCCGCCCGCGCTTCCTCGCTCTGACACAGCAGCGGCCGCGCTCCTCTCTGTGTCAGTCAGAGACAGGAAGCGCGGGCGGCGGGCAGGAAGCTGGGCGGGTCCTTGCAGCTCCGCTCCTGCTATTCCCTCTTGCAGGCAGCGGAGCTGCTTGGATCGCTCCCTGCCGCCGCTACACACGCCGCCCCAGCCCCCGCTACGCCACTGACCGCCCCTGGCTCCCCTTGTGTCCGCGGACCGGCAAGGGCACTGCAGCGGCCCGGTGCTGGGCCGCGGACCGGCGGTTGGGGACCCCTGGTCTAGAGGGACTCTGACCCCCCTGTCCTTGGGGCAGAGCTCTGTGACCGCTTTCTGTGCGCTCCGTGGCCAGGTTCTGAGAGTTAAACAGGCACCGGCATTTATGTTCTGCGGTAGCGCGGCTCTGTGAGTTAACAAAGTTCGCTTTTGTTCACACTGGGTGACGTTAACCCACGTGTGACCTTTTGTACACAGCTTTATACTTCCGCCATTACTAAGCAGCAGTTTGCCACCCCTGCACGGTGGACCCCGGGCTGCGAACACACGAAGAGAAGCAAGAGACGGTAAAGAGCAGAATTCGTCTTCTTCTTCTGAATCTAATTTCCATAAGGACAGCAATGAGAGTTCTACTGCAAAAAATAAAGAGGGGGAGCGCACTAAGGCGGTAAATGATGGACACCAGCGTGTTTAACAAAGGTAATCCACTCACCTGATGTAGTTGTGAAGGAAGTTTTGGCCGCTGCAGATCCCGGGATGCAGATAAAACAGTAGAGAAGAGAAAAGTCGGGGTTCGTCCGTGCTAGACCACAAGGAACCAACCGAAGATGCAAGCAAACCTTTATTCACATTCAAGCCAATGCGTTTCATGGCCTCCTGGCCACTTCATCAGGGCAGCAGCTGAAAATTATAGAAAAAATATGAGACTCTTAGCATAATTCTAAAGCTGTATTGCAAGTCTAATTACATATATTCCACATTGACATGCCTTAGCATGATAGTGTGCAACCATTCTTTGTATATTGTATATGGGGGTAGCTCCTCTTGGTATGCACCTATTCACATTAGTTTGGATGTGCCAGGCAGTTTTTTTTGTCTCTTGTATGTTAGCTTACTGACCGAGCACTCCGCACTCCACCAGGTGGTAATTTTAATTATAGCAGGTCCCTACTTACCCATAAAAGCAGGCATTGCTGACAGAGGTGTCCGCATTCACCCAGGAATTCAGACATCAGCCATAGAGAGGTATTCACACAGTGTAGGTACCCATCAGATTTGAGGCCGCCTTGACGTTGGCTGGTGGGCAGATAATATTTGGCCAAATTTGATGCTAAGAGTCTCATATATTTTTTCTATAATTCTAAAGCTGTATTGCAATTCTAATTACATATATTCCACATTGACATGCCTTGGCATGATAGAGTGCAACTATTCTTTGTATATGGAAAAGAAGACAGACATCTTTGGACAAACAGATCCATCTATCCCTGTCATTAAAATCATCTCTAACATGGTGGACCAATCCCAGGAACCTCACACAGGGAGTTCAGTGGATTTTGTCACCTTGCATAACAATAGTGACTGCAAGCAGGGAAGGATGGGGAACCCATTTAGAAGGAAGGTATTATCAGGGATGTTGGTCCCCACATGTCGGGTCCCAATCCTCAAATTTCAGTGAGCTACGGGCAGTCTGAGAGACTCTGAAGCAAAATCGGTCCTACTTGCAAGGTCAGCATATAAAAGTCATATCGGACAATATGACAACGGTATGATTCCTTTGTCACCAAGGAGGCCCAAAGCACTGGGTGCTCCAGGATCTGCCCACAAGGATATTTACATGGGCAGAAAAGGTAGTCTTATCGATATCTGCAGTTCATCTACAGGGATCCAAAAACACAGTGGCCGATTACCTCAGCAGACAAAAGATTCAGTCTACCAAGTGGAAACTAAACAGAGAGGCTTTTGATGACCTGTGTCATCAGTGGGGAACTCCCAGCCTAGACCTCTTTGCGACCAGAAGAAACACCAAGGTCCAAAGGTTCTACTCCCTCAGTCCCGCGGACAACTTGGGAGGGATCGATGCCTTAAACCAGGCATTGTTGAAAGAACCCCTGTATGCTTTCCCCCCCCATCACCTTAATCCCAAGAGTCCTCAGGAAGATTCAGGAGGAAGGTGCATTGGTGATGTTGGTGGTTCCATTTTGGCTAAAACGAAGTTGGTTCCCCTGCTGAGGAAGATATCCCAGAGAGGTCGGCTTCGGCTGCTGTTCCAGGGCCCAGTGCTTCATCTAGATCCAAGAAGTCTTCAGTTATCTGTATGGATCCTGAAAGGAAGATCTTAAGGGCTAAAGGCCTTTACAACTAGGTGATCTCCACTATCCAGGCCAGCCGTAAGCCTGTGACCTGTGCAATTTACAATAAGATCTGGAAGAGATTTTGCCTGCAATGTGGTAGATCTTTCTTTGAGTCTTCCCCACCCGATATCCCAAAGATCCTGGACTTTCTCCGGGGGTGTTTAACAAATTATTAAAGCCAAGCACACTAAAAGTGCAGATTGCGGCTCTGAGTATTTTTTTCGATTTTCACCTGGCAACTTGCCCTTGGGTAGCGGGTTTTTCTAAAGCCACACAGAGATTGAGGCCCTCAATAAGGAGATCTGTCCCTCAGTGGGATTTAAATCTAGTTCTCAATGCCCTATGTAGGCCTCCTTATGAGCCGGTGGAAGACTTTGACATTGCAAAGCTCTCGATCAAGATGGTCTTTTTAGTAGCCATTACATCGGCCAAAAGACTAGGAGAAATTCAGGCACTCTCAATCCAGAACCCCTATATTCAGATCTATGACTATCGCATAGTCCTAAGGCTAAACCCCGGGTTTTTGCCCAAAATGGTCTCCTCTCGGAAATTAAATCAGGAAATAGTACTTCCCTCGTTTTGCCAGGCCCCAAAAAACCCAAAAGAGTAGTTTTTCCGCTCTTTGGACGTTAGGCAGTCAGTCATCCACTATACAAATCTATTTGTCCAGTACAGGGGTAGAAATAAGGGAAAGAAGGCGTCAAAATCTTCCTTAGCTAGATGGATAATAGCCGCCATCCCGGGTTACCCATCCCGGTAGGATTGAAACACCACTCTATCAGAGCAGTAGCAACCTCTTAGGCCAAGAGGGCAGGTGCATTGGTGGATCAAATTTGTAGTGCAGCTACTTGGTCTAGCTTAAATATGTTCTGTAAACATTATAAGCTGGATACTGTGGCATGAAATCAGATGGCCTTAGGTTCTGCAGGCAGTAGTCTCACCGTAAAGTTAGAGTACTTTGCTATTCTCCATGGTGCTGTCAGGAGGGATGTCCTGGAAAACCGGAATTAGACCTACCGGTAATGTTGTTTCCAGGAGTCCATCCTGACATCACTGGTAATTCCCTCCCTTAAATTCTGTATTTGTAATGTTTAAACTTGTACAGAATTTGAATAAATAACAATTGCATCCATCCAGTTGTGGTACTTGGAAAAATCACTGGTGAATGTGGGTGGGGAGGAATTTTAACCTCTCGTGCATTTCCTGTCCCTGTAAGGAAGTAATGACAACCTCCATGGTGCTGTGAATGAGATTTGTTACAAATGCTGTTTTCTCAATTATCTTGCCTTGTAGATAGGCTGCCGATCACCCGATAATAAAGAAAAACACTTGTTCAGCTTGTGAAATGATCTCTTATGCAACATATGCAACTTAAAAAGATCATCGTTCTTGGCAGCACACCGTCCTGTGTAAACAGGACTTGCTTTGCTGAGAACTATGGCATCCGATATGCACTGAGCGATCTATAATAGATCTAGTGTTTAATCACTCAGTGCACATCATTTATTTTAACTTGCCTGTGTACACGAGTCTTCAAGTGGTGGTTTTATCAGTAAAAGTGTACCAATCGGCAGTTGTGTCTTGCCGCCTTCAGTCAGTATTAAGAGACCCTTTGTCTTTTTTAGTCATGCGCAAAAGATTGTTCTGCCTTGCTTTTATGCATATCTGAAAAAGAAGAAAACTTTGTGGATGGAGGGCAAACAAATATTGATGTCATGACTCAGGAGGGGGTGGTTCTGCCTCTGTCCTGGTCAGGTCAAGGTTAATGCTAGTTCGCCTCTCTTTGGTTCTGGAGTGGCTATTTAATGCTGATTGTTCCTGGGTCTGGTGTCAAGTGATACTTCCGTTTTACTTGGGTAGTGTGGCTGACTCAGGTTACTCAGTTAACTATCGTTGTTCCTCTGTGTGCGTGTGTTTATATTTGTATGACCCGGTTTGTTCCTTGACTCATTTCTGTTTCCCGTCTCTGTACCATTCTGACTTCTCTGGCTTCTGACACATGGCTTCCCTCCTGACCATTCTCCTGTCCTGCCTTTTGGATACCGCGCTCTCTCCTGGCCTCTGATCCCTGGCTCGTGATTAACTGCTCTTTGGTCTCTCCCTTCGCTACGCACTATCCCCATCTGGCTTCTGACCCTGCTCGCTCCTGACTATGTCCCCGTTGCCAAATCCAGTTGACCCCATTCCATTGCGCGGTGGTTGGCTCCGCCTCCATCACTCCCTCCAACCTTGCGCGCTCAGCTGGGCTTCGGTCCGGTGTGCACGGCACCGTGCGGTGCGCACTACTCCCTTGCTGGCCCGTGCTCTCTGCTAGCGCCCCATAGGCTTCACCTCTGGATACACACGCGCTGTGTATCATTACAAGTGAGTGGCTGAATTCTGGATTTTGGGGATTGTGACAGAACTTCAAAGTCCGCAGTAGAGAATACTGTATATGTTACATAATTTGAAAAAACCCTAGCTTCATCAAGTTCAACCTTTTTTCCAAAACTCGTACATTTTGTCACTAAATTATCTATAATCCTCGATATTATTTGTACTGGGGAAAAGCGTCCAGCCCTATTTCAAAAGCTGTTATAGTATCTGGCATTACTACCTCTTGTAGTAAGGCATTCTACAGTCTGACTGCTCTAACCGTAAAAAACCCTTTCCTATTTAGCTGCCGAAGTCGCCTTCTTATTCCTTGTACTGAGTACCCCCTGGTCCGTAGTGTGGTCTTTTGAAGGAATAGGTCATGCACCAGTCCTTTGTATTGATCACGTATGTATTTATAAATGTAAAATGTGGTCTCCTCTGAGGCATCTTTTTTTTTTCTAGCTAAACAAGCCCAACTTTTCCAACCTTTCATTATATGAGAGGCCTTCCATCTCTTGTAATAATCTAGTTCCCCACCTTTGAACTGACTCTAATTTCTGAATATCCTTTTTTAAATGTGGAGAACAAAACTGGATCCCATATTCTAGATGTGGCCTCACACATCCTTCTCCTGTTATGTAGTCCCAAGTATACTCCCATTTAATGCATATGCAGCTACAGTATACGATTACTCCAGCCATGGTGCTTTACTCTACAATAAATCTAATTTTCCAAGTGTTTGCCCATTCAGACAACTTATCCAGACCATTTTGCAATATTGTAATGTCAAGGTCAGATTTTAGTATCCTACATAGTTTGGTGGTGTCAGCAACGATGGACCATCCCATCCAAAAGGTCATTATTAAAGAGGTTAAAAAGAATCCGTCCTAGCACAGATCTCTGCGGTATTAACAAAATAAACATGGCCTTTCTTTCATAACTGCAAAACAAAAGAAAACTTCCTGCACAGTCCATATGCCTTCAAGATTCTCCCGCTAAGGATACAATAAACTTCAGCTCCCACTGGACCTCCCGACTGGATACTTCCCTGTCTCAAAAAAACACAGACGGACAAAAAACTCAGTGGTCGGTCATTTACCTTTGCGAACCACACCCTTGGGGAGGAGATAGGGTGAATGGCCATCCTGCCCATCTCTTACAGCCACTTACAAAACAGCAAACCCTGTCATGGCCGATTAACCCCTCTTGGCACATAACATGCTGGAGAGAAACTTCTGGGTTTCACATCACGAAAGATGGCAACTTTCATGACACATATCTCCCCTCACATACATTGCCAGTGACCCTGTTGCAACCCCAAAATCTTGTTTGCTTGCTTTTGCAGTTGCTGCTTGACATGGACTACTGCTGCTCAGCTTACTTGTAACCAGAATACCCAAGTCCTTCTCTTGTTCTGTAGTCCCGAGTATACTCCCTTCTCATGTATATGCAGCTATAGGATTACTTTGCCCTAGGTGCATTACTCTACATTTATCAACCTTAAAGGGAATCTGTCACCACTTTTTGGGCTATCAGGTTAAAATATCATCCAATTTAGTGTCACCTATGCACTAGACAAGTACTTTTGATACCCCTTGACTCCCCATGTATGATCCATAAATACCTTTATCGTTCCTCCTGTGCTGTGTATTAATATGGTCTGTCCGGTCCAATGGGCGTGGCTTCTTTTCAGTCTCTACCCACCTCCTCGCTTGCTCTATGCATTCCTTTCGGTGAATTTCTGCAGTCGCGTATAGTTTTCGCGCATGCGCATTCAAATGGCTTCTCGCGCGTGTGCAGTATGCTTTGTCCAACTGTGGGCAAAGCCGAAAAACAGTATTGCACGAAAGGCCATTTGAATGCGCACATGCGGAAACTCTACGCGATCTGTGATATTCACAGAGAGGAATATATACATATATGATAATGCCCAGTATCAGAGAACGAGACAAGGCGGTGACCATGGTCCAAAAACGCCTTGTGCATGGATTACCACTCCATATGCTAATCTTAAAAAGGAGAAAACGGAGTAACGGATCCAAAATATATGCAAAAGTATAAATTTTATTAGTACTCACATCAAGTGCTGACAAGTATACAAGTTGACTAAAATAGGGGGGATAAGCCCCAATGATACAACAATCAGGACAGACAAGGACAGGGTAAATAAAATGATACCAGTGCTCGAAATCTACATGGCACAACGTTCAGTCAGCCCATGGGCATTGCACATAACAGACATATGTGAACCTCAGTCAACACTCCCTTGATAAAGCGCCTGTGGCGGGCGCGAAACGTACGTCGGGGGTCGTTGCATGGGCCTTCACCTCCTCTGCTCCCCGGTAAGCAGCCTGCCTTTACTTGTTTCCACACTTCGGTCATTTGGACCGCTGGGCGGGTCGTCTCCCGGGTTCTCTCTGGCACAATTGCGCAGTTTTGATATGTTGATACATATGTTATTAACTATTTAAGAATCCTTTCACATGTCATTGATTCATTTATGTTCAGTGTCCATTGGACTTGCACATTGACCCCTCTGGATGTTTTTTTTTTTTTTTTTTTGGCGCTCTAGACATGTACAACTATGTACAATACACATTTAATTGAGTATGCCATATTTGACTATCTTTTACCATTAGACATATGTCTGTTATGTGCAATGCCCATGGGCTGACTGAACGTTGTGCCATGTAGATTTCGAGCACTGGTATCATTTTATTTACCCTGTCCTTGTCTGTCCTGATTGTTGTATCATTGGGGATTATCCCCCCTATTTTAGTCAACTTGTATACTTGTCAGCACTTGATGTGAGTACTAATAAACTTTATACTTTTGCATATATTTTGGATCCGTTTCTCCATTTTCTCCTTTTTAAGACAGAGAGGAATATGTACAAGCCTAGGGGGGATGGAAAATAAGCCACGCCCATCGGACCGGACCGACCATATTAACATACAGCGCGGGAGAAATAAAAAAAGCTATTTATGGATCATACGTGAGGAGTCAAGGAGTTTCAAAAGTACTTGTGTAATGCATAGGTGACACTAAATTGAATGATATTTTTACCTGGTAGGCCAAAAAATTGGTGACAGATTCCCTTTTTTAAATCTCATTTCTCAAGTGTTTGCCCATTCAGATAACTCAACAATTAAAGTAGCACTCTGTAGCGCTATAGCATGCAAGCATGAAATATGAAAACTGAATTGCATTACTGCACTAGAAAATATGAAACGTTGAGAATACTTAGCGCATAAAATGGCCAATTCAGGTTACCCGGCAGCCACAATTAAAGCGACTCTCATTGCCAGGACCTGCCTAATGTGAATCCTCTCTTAGGGTGCCGTTTCACATAGCGACGCACCAGCGATCCCGACAACGATACGACCTGGTAGGGATCGTTGGTGGGTCGCTACATGATCGCTAGTAAGCTGCCAAACAGACAGATCTATTCAACGACGCACCAGGGATCCCGACAACGATACCACCTGGTAAGGATTGCTGGTGCGTTGTCACACAGCAGCTATTCTGAAAGATTCCAGCCTGAGTTCTGTGTCGCCAACGAGGTTGCTTGTCGGCGTCAAACACAGCGATGCATGCTGGCCAGCGGGACGCTGATAATGAAAAAATGGCCCAGGACATTCGAGCACGATCAGTGATATCCAGTGGTTGCTGCTGTGTGTCACATGTAGCGAGATTGCTGGCGCGTCACAAAATCGGTGACGCATCAGCGATCTCGCTATGTGAGACGGGGCCATTAGACTAAAGTCTACATCTCTATGGGAAGGTAGGATCCTGCTGTTTTTAAAAACACCTGAGGCTGAGGGGCGGATTGCTCAGTCAGGGAGCTAATGCATGCAAATATTGAAAGACTGCTATCAGGATGAATATAAAACAGGATCTTGCATATCATATTATTAGTTTTTTCTTTCCTCTCTTTTTTCCTTAATTAAGTCCATTCGAATTTTTAATTTTTATATTTATGTGATAATTGTTTGTATTTTAATTATAGATGTTCCATGATTAGAAGTTTAATCTAACAGGTGATGAGTGATTCATTCATGTAATTGCTTTAGAGCACCTGATCTCAAGAGGATGTTATATATAAGGTCGATCTGAGATGTATGTGATAAGCAATGACTAAGAACCGCAAGGTTTGAAACGCGTCTGCCCCTACAAATTAACCCTTTCAGGGGGCCGGTGACATATATGCTGTATACTGTTTTAAAAGTATTTTTCAATAAACTATGGATTTTATGATACAAGTGGAGCTGGATCTACCCATTTCCTTAATTTTTTTTTAAATCCGCTTTCCTAAAGTTTCAGGTTTTTGCCTTTCCCCCTTTGGAATGTTTTATTGAATATTACAATGAAACATACCATATTATAGTCGCTCAATCCCTAATGCTTCCTGACCTCTAGATCTGAAACTGTACCTGGTCTATTTGACAGAACCAGGTCCAGCAGATTATCTCCCCTTGTTGGTTCATCTACCAACTGAGAGAAATAATTGTCTTGAACTGCCGATAAGAACTTGCTAGTTTTAGCACAATCAGAACATTATAGGTCCCATTGAATGTCTGGATAGTTAAAATCCCCCATAATAAGGACCCTGTTATTAGTTACTGCCTTTTTAATTTGTTGCAGCATTTCATCCTTTAACTGTCCAGCTATATTAGGAGGCTTATAGGAAACGCCAAGTAGCAGCTTTCTTTTCTTGCCATCCCCATGTACATTTACCCATAGTGATTCTACATTTCTGTAGCGCCCCTCCAATGTCGTCATTCAGCACAGGTCTTAAGTTGGAATTAACGAAAATACATACCCTTTTCTAAGCGCAATTTTTTTATTAATTTGTTTTATTTTTAATGGGGCAAAAGTGGGTTGATTTGAACTTTTGTGTGTTTTTTTTTTTTTTTTTTTAAACCTTTTATCTTTATTTTTTATGTGTTCAATAGTCTGTCTTAGGAGACTTGAAGCTGCAATCTTCTGATCGCCTGTGCTATACGCAGCAGTGCTTCAGCACTAGCACTGTTAGGCTATGTGCACACGCTGCGGATTCACCCGCGGATTTGTATCTGCGGATCCCCAGGTAAAACCGCAGCTAAAATGACCTGCGGTTTTACCTGCGGTTTGACACCTGGACAATGGAATAGGTGGCAAACCGCAGCGGAATCTGCAGAAAGGATTGACATGTCAATTCTTTCTGCAAATTCAAAACCGCAGCATGTGCACAGCGGATTGTAAATCCCATAGACACATTGTACTGTACTCTATCTGCAGAACTGCTGCTGATCCGCAGGGCCAAATCTGCAGTGGATCCGCAACAAAAACCGCAGCGTGTGCACATAGCCTAAACGTGAGTGTGGACTCAGGCTTTGGGGAACTCTGAACCAACTTCTGATCACATCAAAGATATAATTTTCTTTAATTGGATGCTTACAAAAGGAGTTTTTTGGAATAACGAAAAAAATGTAATTGAATACAGTTGTGTATTTTCAAGATCAGTAAGGCTACGTACCCATGATGAGCTTTTATCACATTTTTGATGCTGTATGATATCCCTGTATCAAAAATGCAACGTCTTATAGTTCCAGGAAAGTTGATGTGATTTCTAGAAATGCCATAAAAACGCATGTTAAAAAAATAACTATGAAAAACGCAAGTAACCTAACTTAAATAGTAGATGCAGAAAGTCTGCAACATCAAAAATTCACATAAAAAAGTCATCGTGGGAACGTAGCCTCCGCATCAAAAAAGCTCAGATTTTCTGCATCCATTAAGTAAAATGGATTACTTGCTGTTTTTCAAAAATACACTGCATAAAAAGTTCATCACGGGAATGTAGCCTAATCATTGGAACCTTAGTCCTATTAGATCCCGGGAGAAGAATTATTAAAGAATCCAAAATTTGGCTTATATTGAACATCTGTAGTGACATTCTTGGCCAACAAGGGAAAAAAATTCACAGTAAGTAAAATGTGCGCTGTCAGCCTATATCTGCAAGAAATAGTTATCATCTTCAACCCCTATTTAAATTGTTCAATTCCGACAGTGACCTTTCAAGGTGGCGCCATGTGAATCTAATTCACAAAGGTAGAACTTGAGGGTAATGGAGATTCTTGTATATAATAACTATAAGGTTGGAGTTTCCGAACTCCTTCACCCAACGTGCTTCTCTAGAGAGGATTTTGCTAATGGTGTATTGGTTATTGTTCTACTGCACAAGTCGTTTAGCTTCTTGGATATTTCTGAGCATTGCTTACAGTGTATGTTTACAGGATATTGGATATTGAAGACATTTTTTGTCAGTCAGGTAAAACATTTACTTGCAAGGATTGTATGTCATCCCACATCCTCAGAGATGCCATCTCCTACACAGTCTGGACAGTTGAAATAAACTGCAATGCCTGCCTTTCTTCGTGTTAAAGGGTTGTCTAAAGGCCCCGTCACACTAAGCGAGATCGCTAGCGATGTCGCTTAAGCATCACCGATTTTGTGACGCAGCAGCGATATTGCTAGCGATATCGCTATGTGTGATACTTACCTCCGACCGGCTCCCCCGCTGTCTATAGTTGATCGCACGAAATCGTCCTGGGCCGTTTCTCGACGGCCGCTTCCTGCTGGTGCCGACGCGTGGACGCAGGCGGGAGGATGTCTTCATCGCCACGTCTGACAGGTAAGTAACGACCGCCGACCGCTGCTACATCGCTGGTGAGATCTGCCTGTTTGGCAGCACACTAGCGACCATTTAGCAATGCACCAGCGATCCTGAACGGGTCGTATCGTTGTCGGGATCGCTGGTACATCGCTAAATGTGACGGTACCCTAAGATACATTTTAGTTTTACAAAACCTGTCAAGGGCATATTCACATGAGAGAGTGGAGATAATAAGTGAAGAAAATCTTTTCAATTTGTATGGTGTCCTGTTGTGAGTTTTCCCCTTCACCATTGAGGTCTGATGAACTCCCTCTTCTGGTGAAGGAAGGTAGTGAGGCTGATTACCAAGCACCTGGGCAGGATGATGATGACTGGGTGACGGGAATTACTGACTGGATATAAGACAGCCAACGCCCTTCTGCCTTGCTGGTGATCTCTCTGAGGGATTCTAGGAGACCAGTCTGATTCCTGCTCCTCAAAAGCTAAGTTTTCTGCTCTACTTTTTGCATTTGTGTTTTGGTTTTGTTTTGCATTGTTTTCCTTGATTTCTGCCATTCCCTGCTGGGGTGAGCTGAATTCCTTTTTGCTCTGTCTTCAGAGAATACCTGAGTACTGATAGTCTTTTTGAAGCCTAGCGTCTTCAGGGTTTTTTTTCCCTATCAGCTGTTGGCTCTTGTTTTGATAGGGTTTTGGTGGATTACAGACAGCAGCTTTTCTATCCTGTCCTATCTAGTTATCTTGGGCCCCATCATTTGCTCAGCCTATCTTTCTAGCTGTGTGAGTGTTTTTTCATCTTGCTTCACCGTCATTATATGTTGGGGGCTGCCTATTGCTTTGGGGTCTGCTATGGGGCAGTTTAGATTTCCCTTTCTGTCTTTAGGCTATGTAGTTCTCCGGCAGTGATCGAGGGCTACTGCTAGTTGTTGTTGATAGGTTCAGGGGTCTGTAATCCGATAGCTGCCAACTTCTCTGGTTTTCTGGACTTAGCTAGTATTTCTGTTTTTGCCTCCTACGGAGACTCATTCATAACAGTGTCCCATTGACCACATAGATTATTAGAACGGCGTCGCCATGATTGGTTACAATGTATGTTTTACACTGATGAGCAACAGGGTAACAATGTTTTGAGTTTTAGACTTTCAGGCTCCATATTTCACCATCCACTACTGTTTTGATCGTGAGTCTACCATCATTCTATATACAGTCACCTTGGCTATCTCATGCATAAATTTGACTTGCAACTATTTAACATATTTAGTTGTGCAGATTCTTATCTTGTCACTGCATTGTTATGGTTTTGCTCCTAAAAATCTAAATTTTTATTTTTATTATTTTGTTCGTATTTTATAAATCCACTTTTGGCTTTCAACAATGCCTGAATTCTTCTGGGCATGCTCTCGATCAGATTCAAATGTGTTTCAGCCAAAATCTGATCCCATGTCTCTTCGACATGTTCCCAAAGTATCTGCATACTGGTCAACTCACGCATCAGACTTCCTCCACCAAACGTGAGCGTTCCTTCAAATTCTCGATCCGTTAGCCCTTTTTTTTCCCTTTTCTTCCAGATCCATTTGCACCCATCAGAGCCTAGTCTATTGACTTTCGTCTCATTGCTCCAGATCACCAGTTACCAATCTTCTACTGTCTACTTTTCATACTTTTTTGTATTCTCGAGCCAACACTTCTTATGACGATATTGAAGTTGAGGCTTCTTCACCTTTTTTTGGGCCACCGTTCTAGACTTTTGTAACGTGCATATCACGGTGCTTGCATGGATGTCTGTGATGTCACTATTACAAAGAATACGAGCCACCTCCACTGCCATGTTTGTCACACCAGAACTAATAGACCTTATGATGTGCCTACTTGTTGACGCCGATATTTTGCCTGGATGTCTACCTTTTGGCTTTTGAATGGATGGACGAATTTCATTTCATATTCTTCCAACTGTCGTGGCACTCACATGATGCAGTTTGGCAATTTTCTTGACCAAAAGACGATGAGCTGGATGATGCTGTTTCTCTTTTCTTGGGAAATCGTCTTCTTGGCTGCTCCTCAATTCAAACAAGTGACCTTTCACTTGAGAATCAACCTAATAACACACTGAGCTAATAGGGAATGTGAGAACAGGTTCTAATTTGTAGTATTCAGGAAGAAAAAGAGTTTTCCACCACCAGGAGCAACACAGTAACAATGCAGTGACATGACAAGACTCTGCATAACTAATCAGATGCTAAATAGCCGCGTCAAACTTGAGTACGAGGTAGCCAAGATGATTGTCTATAAATTATGGTAGTCTTGTGTTCGAAGCAGTAGTGCATGGTGAGATATGAAGCCTGTAAGTCAAAAGTTCCAAACATTGTTACCCTTTTGCTCGTCAGTGTATGCAGCAGTGCTCAGTCCAATAAGTGCCAAATTGAATAAGAATATTGCATTTTTACTTAGGCTTCTATTGCAATGTTTTATTCTTCATATTCTTAAAGAATAAAACTGATATAAAGAAAGCGATAAATCCGTTCACATAGTGTCTTGGGAAAGTATTTACCCCCCCTTGATGTTTTACTTTTTTTTTTTTTACATTGCAACCTGTGTTTAAATATTTTGCAACCTGGTTTGTGTGTGATTCATCAGCACTAAATAGTCTTAAGTTAATGAATTGAGAAAAATTATAGGCATAAATTAAATTTATTGTATAAAGTAACTGAAAATTGGCATGAGCATATGTATTTACCCCTTGTGCTATGAAGTCCCTGAAAATTACCGGTGTAAGCAGTTACCTTTATGAGTTACATGGTCTGCCAGTATTTACACACCTTTTCTGAAAGGCCACAGAGCCTGCAACATCATAAAGCATGAGACACCACTAACTAAACATCATGAAGACCAAGGAGATCTCAGCACCAGACAGTGACAAAGTTGTTGAGAAGTACAAATCAAGGCCCCGTCACACTAAACGATGTCCCAGCGATCCCACCAACGATCCGACATGATGGGATCGCTGGGACATCGTTAGGATGATCGCTGGTGAGCTGTCACATAGACAGCCCCAGCGATCAGGACCAGCGACGCTGGTTTCCAAGGTAAACGTCGGGTATCCAGGAGCCGCGCGACTCCTGAATACCCGCTGTTTACCTTGGAAACCAGCGTCCAGCGTCGCTGATCGCAGGTCTCTCGCTGCCACACGCAACGATGCGCGCTGGGCAGCGTGAGACCAGCGATCGAAAAACGGCCCAGGCCGCTCGAGCACGATCAGCGATAACCGGCAGGGGGGCCAGTCGCTGATGTGTCACAAAATCAGCGATCTCGCTAGCAAGATCGCTTAGTGTGATGGGGCCTTCAGAGTTGGGTTATAAAAAGAAAAAAAAAAGATATCCCAATCTCTAATGCCCCCCAGAGCACCATTAAATCCATCATCATCAAATGGAAAAAACATAGTACCACAACAAACCTGCCAAGAGAGGGCTGCCCACTAAAACTCTCGGCCAGGGCAAGGAGGGCATTAATCAGAGAGGCAGCACAGAAACCAAAGATAACCCTCAAGGAGCTGCAGATTCCCAAGCAGAGACTGGAGTATCTGTACACACAACCACAATAAAAAAACATACACTTAATAGAGGTGGCCTTTATGGAAGAGTGGGAAGAAAAATAAGAAATATTTGTGTTTGCCAAAAGACATGGGAGACTCCTTAAATGTATGGAAGGTGCTGTGGTGAAATGAGACATCAAGGTAAACATTATTTCCGGCACCAAATCAGCACAGCTCATCACACCAAGAACACCATACCCACAGTAAAACAAGGTGGTAGCAGTATCATGCTGTGGGGATGTTTTTCGGCATCAGGGTCAGTGAAAATTGTTTGAGGCAAGGGGAAGACTAATGGTGCAAAATATAGGGATATTCTTGAGCAAAACCTGTCTGTCGGTGATTTGATACTGGACGAAGGTGTCACGCCGCGCTCACCTGGGGGCAGGACCTCGGCCCCGACATCATCTCTTCCGGAGCCGAGGTCACTCCGGGGGTCCCGCCGGGTGCGCACGCGCACCTCTCGTACCTAGGTCCCTGTCTCCTTCATGTTATGTCTGCGCTTGCGCGCTTTTCTCAGTTCGGTCTCCAGGTCAGTCCTCTCTATGGTACTGGAGGACTTGACCCAGAAGCTCTCGTGATCATGTGCTATATCAGGCTACCTCTTCCTAGGGGAGGTGCCTGATTATTGTTGTGCTTCCTGGCTTGGCCTGCCGTGTCCCTGCCTGGCTGTGCACTGTATTCGGGTCCCCTGCCTTGCACTCTGTTGTGCCTCTTGGCACACGCTCTGACCCTGTGCTCTGTCTTGTACTTAGTTGTGCCTCCTGGCACACACTCTGATCCTGTGCTCTGTCATATACTCAGCTGTGCCTCCTGGCACACGCTCTGACCCTGTGCTCTGTCTTGTACTTAGTTGTGCTCTTGGCACACACTCTGATCCTGTGCTCTGTCTTATACTCAGTTGTGCCTCCTGGCACACACTCGGACCCTGTGCATTGTCTCATACTCATTTGTGCCTCCTGGCACATGCTCTGATCCTGCACTCTGTCTCTTACTCAGTTGTGCCTCCTGGCACACGTTCCAATCCTGTACTCTGTCTCTTACTCAGTTGTGCCTCTTGGCACACGTTCCAATCCTGCACTCTGTCTTATGCTCAGTTGTGCCCTCTGGCACACACCCTGCTCCTGTACTCTGTTACACCTCCTGTCTATTAGAATCACTGCACACATACACTTAAGGAGTATTTGCTTATTAGTGAAATTTATTGAAAACAAGTGCTCTTATAGTGATTGCGACAGAATGACGTTTCGGTCATTCAAGACCTTGATCACATTAGTCGCCGTAGTAGTTCTGAACTAAGGGCTGTCCTGAATTAGGTAATGGTCACTTATGCCTTTAGGTTAGCCAGGGTCAGAGCGGTCGCTCTATGTGGGGTGGTGGCGAGACGGTGGAGTGTGTTAACACTCAGTTGTAGCAAGGAGCCCTTAGTTCAGAACTACTACGGCGACTAATGTGATCAAGGTCTTGAATGACCGAAACGTCATTCTGTCGCAATCACTATAAGAGCACTTGTTTTCAATAAATTTCACTAATAAGCAAATACTCCTTAAGTGTATGTGTGCAGTGATTCTAATAGACATTTATGTGGGGCTCATGAGCCTCCTTCACTAGCACCATACCCCCGTACCTATCGTGTGCTAGCCATTGAATCTCATACTGTTACACCTCCTGGCACACCTGCTGCCTGACTCAGTGCTCTGACGTGCTCCTTGCACGCATCCTGCTTCACTCACACCCGGACGTACGAAGTCTCTGTATACCACGTGTTCCCATGTCCACGCTTTACACGTTCCTGCAGACACACTCACCCACTCGTGTCTCCTGTGAGCCGGCCGCCTGGTGCCAGCAGTCGTGGTACCTCACCCCCTGGGGCTTTCCCCTGACACTCCCTGTATAGGGGGTGGTCTTCACTAGGTCAGCTCACCCTGGGAGGTTTGGTGCCACGACCCAGAGGGTCCACTCCAGGAGTCGTCAGTATAATCAGGCCATGGACCCCGCTGGTACCACCGCCTCCGTCCAAAAGAAACTGGTGTTCCTACGGGAGAGTCAGACCAGGCTCGTGTCCTCTCTGAAATCCATGGAGTCCCGTTTGTCGGCCATGCAGTCCTCTGACCCTGGGAATGCTTCCCAGCTGGCCAGCCTCCAGCAAGAACTCACACAGCAACGCGACACCTAAGTCCATATCCTCAACTATATGGCATCGGTAGACAGTCGGCTTCTTTCCATACAAGCCGTTTCTGCCCAGTCCTCGGCCCCGCACCCGCTGCCACGCCTCGGCAAGCTACCCCGATATAGCGGGGAACCTAAGTTTTGTCGAGGATTTCTGAACCAATGCCAGTTACATTTTGAGCTTTTGCCGCAGCACTATCCCACTGAGCGCGCCCAAATTGCCTTTATTATTTCACACTTAGAGGGGGAGGCGTTAGCATGGGTGAACCCCCCCTCTGGCAGCGCAATGACCCACTCGTCTCTCAGCTTTCCACCTTTTTGGACACCTTCCGCAAGGTGTTCGACGAGCCGGGTCGGCTGGCCGCTACCACTGAGTCTCTCTTTATCCTCCATCAGGGTACGCTACCGGTGGGACAGTATGCCATCCGTTTTCGTACCTTGTCCTCCGAACTCGGTTGGAACAACGAGGCTCTCGTAGGGATCTTTTGGCGTGGCCTGTCCGGTCGGATCAAAGACGAACTGGCAGGTCGGGATACTCCCACCTCTTTAGAGGATCTGATCTCTCTGGCGACACGCATTGACCTGCGGTTTCAGGAACGTGCCCGCGAATCAGCCAGAGAGAGGAGCTCCTCTCACCTCCTTCATTCCTGCCCCAAGAAGCCGGGAAACTTCTCCGCCTAGGGTTGGTAGGAGAGGCCTCCCTAGGTGTACGTGATCCCTCTCCTCCCCTGCTCGTGTCCGTGTTATTGAATCTCGGTGCCAAGCGTTATTATGAGGAGGCTTTTCTGGATTCTGGCGCGGAGGGGAATTTTATCACACTCGAGGCGGTTAAAAAATACCGGATTCCTGTCAGATCCCTGGAGACTCCTCTGTCGATAGTTTCGGTCAATGGTACATCCGTGCAGGAGACCGTTACCCAGGCCACTGAAAACATCGAGCTGCAGATCGGAGCCCTGCACCGGGAGAAGATCTCCTTCCTCGTCTTGTCTACCATGTCTCACACGCTTCTTCTAGGTCTCCCTTGGCTACGGACTCATGAGCCAACCCTGGACTGGCGGTCGGGTGAGATACTCCGTTGGGGACCGTCCTGTGAGGAGAAGTGCCTGTTGACCGTCCATCCGATGAACTCTGCCTGTCCATCCCCGGCACCTACAGGTCTGCCGTCGGCTTACTGTTCCTTTGCAGATGTCTTCGACAAGAAGGAGGCCGAGACTCTGCCCCTCCATCGGCCATATGACTGTCCGATTGACCTCATTCCTGGTTCTACGCCACCCAGGGGTAGAATATATCCGCTATCCCCTGCTGAAACCCAAGCTATGTCTGAGTATATCCAGGAGAACGTTGCGAGAGGTTTTATCCGTAAGTCCTTCTCGCCCGCGGGAGCGGAATTTTTCTTTGTCAAAAAGAAGGACGGCTCCCTCTGTCATTGCATAGACTACCGAGGCCTGAATGATATCACAGTCAAGAACAAGTACCCATTGCCATTGATCCCGGAACTCTTTGACCGGCTTAGAGGAGCTCGAATTTTCACCAAACTGGATCTTCGTGGGGCCTACAACTTGATCCGCATTCGTTCCGGTGATGAGTGGAAGACCGCCTTTAACACCAGAGACGGTCACTACGAGTACTTGGTCATGCCCTTTGGCCTCTGCAATGCCCCAGCGGTGTTCCAGGAGTTCGTGAATGACGTCTTCCGGGATATGCTGTACTCCTGCGTGGTAGTCTATCTGGATGATATCCTCGTTTTTTTCTCTAGACTTCTCCACCCACAGAAAGAACGTGCGTCAAGTCCTCCAGCGCCTGAGGGAGAACCGCCTTTATGCCAAGCTCGAGAAATGTGCCTTCGAGCAAACGTCCCTGCCATTCTTGGGGTACATTATCTCAGAATCAGGTCTATGCATGGATCCGGCAAAGGTGTCCGCCGTCCTCGATTGGCCACAACCCCATGGGGTGAAGGCAATCCAACGCTTCCTTGGTTTTGCGAACTACTACCGACAGTTCGTTCCTCATTTCTCCTCGTTGGTTCGCCCCATCTCGTCCCTTATCTGCAAGAGGGCTAACCCAAAGCCTTGGCCCTCTGAGGCTAAAGAGGCCTTCCAGTCGTTGAAACAAGCCTTCGCCGCTGCTCCGGCGCTTCACCGACCTGAGGTTAGTAGACCTTTCACTCTCGAGGTGGACGCATCCTCTACCGGGGCTGGCGCAGTCCTTCTGCAGAAATCCTCTTCTGGACGTTTTGTCACCTGTGGCTTCTTTTCTAAAGTATTTTCCTTCACTAAACAGAACTACTCCATTGGCGACAAAGAGCTATTGGTCATTAAATTGGCCTTGGAGGAGTGGAGGTACTTACTGGAAGGCGCCATACATCCATTCAAGATCTTCACGGACCATAAGAACCTGGCGTACATCCAGTCCGCACAGAGGCTCAATCCTCGGCAAGCCAGGTGGTCCCTATTCTTTGCCCGCTTTGACTTTGAACTACATTTTCGGCCCGGCGATAAAAACGTTAGAGCGGATGCGTTGTCAAGATCATTCCTGTCTGATGCAGAGGAAGAACCCTCTCATATCATTGATCCATCAAAAGTGATTACCGTGGCTCCTGTCAAGTTAACCACGTTACCTCCGGGAAGAACCTTTGTGGCTGAGAATAACCGAAAAAGAGTGTTAAATTGGGGACATTCATCCAAGATTGCCGGCCACGTTGGTGTCCAAAAGACTTTGGACTTAATCTCTCGCTATTATTGGTGGCCTTCACTCTCCCAGGATGTTAAAGACTTAGTGGCATCTTGCCCGTCCTGTGCCCAGAACAAGATACCCAGACAACCACCCTCCGGTCTTCTGCTCCCGCTTCCCATTCCGTCGGCTCCATGGCAGCACATAGCCATGGATTTCATTACTGATCTGCCTTGTTCTTCCGGGTGTACTGTGGTCTTGGTGGTTGTAGACCGATTTTCAAAGATGGCCCACTTCATTCCTCTTCCCGGACTACCCTCTGCTTCTGACTTGGCTAAGATCTTCATTTCCCATAGCTTCAGGATTCACGGCTTCCCCCAGCACATCGTGTCAGACAGAGGGGTCCAATTCACCTCTCGGTTCTGGAGAGCTCTATGCGGACTCATGAAAGTGTCATTGGATTTCTCTTCCGCCTATCACCCCCAAACCAATGGGCAGGTGGAACGTACCAACCAGATCCTTACATCCTACCTCCGGCATTTTTCTAATGCTCATCAGAATGACTGGGTCGGTCTACTTCCTTGGGCTGAGTTCTCCTACAATAATCACTCCAGTGAATCGTCTACCAAGTCTCCTTTCTTCATCGTCTTTGGACAGCATCCCAATGTGCCTCTACCGGTACTTCTTGTCTCGGGGGTACCTGCTGCCGATTCTCTGTCTGTGGAGTTCTCCAGGGTATGGCAGGAGACCAAAACCGCTCTCGAGAAAGCACGGGACAGAATGAAATTACACGCTGACAAGAGGCGCCTGGACGTTCCTCCATTTCTCCCTGGTGACAAGGTGTGGCTCTCCACCAAATACGTCCGCCTTAAGGTACCATCTTACAAACTGGGTCCCCGTTACATTGGTCCTTTTGAGGTCCTCAGGCGGATTAATGATGTTGCTTACAAATTGAAGCTGCCTCCTTCACTCCGTATTCCCAATTCCTTCCATGTGTCTCTCCTTAAACCTGTGGTTCTTAACCGATTTCATCCTCCAGGCCACACACCCCAGCCTGTTGGCTTGGGGGATGAGTTTGAGGTGAATGACATTTTGGCCATGAAGAAGGTAAGAGGGAGAACCATGTTCTTGATCGATTGGAAGGGTTTTGGCCCCGAGGAGAGGTCATGGGAGCCCAGGGAGAATATCCACGCACCCCAGATTTTGTCTAAGTTCCTCTCCAGTTTTAGAAAGAGGGGGCGTAAAAGGGGGGGTACTGTCACGCCGCGCTCACCTGGGGGCGGGACCTCGGCCCCGATGTCATCTCTTCCGGAACCGCGGTCACTCCGGGGGTCCCGCCGGGTGCGCACGCGCACCTCTCGTACCTAGGTCCCTGTCTCCTTCATGTTATGTCTGCACTTGCGTGCTTTTCTCAGTTCGGTCTCCAGGTCAGTCCTCTCTATGGTACTGGAGGACTTGACCCGGAAGCTCTCGTGATCATGTGCTATATCAGGCTACCTCTTCCTAGGGGAGGTGCCTGATTATTGTTGTGCTTCCTGGCTTGGTCTGCCGTGTCCCTGCCTGGCTGTGCACTGTATTCGGGTCCCCTGCCTTGCACTCTGTTGTGCCTCTTGGCACATGCTCTGAACCTGCACTCTGCCTTGTACTCGGTTGTGCCTCCTGGCACACGCCCTGACCCTGTGCTCTGTCTTGTACTTAGTTGTGCCTCCTGGCACACGCTCTGATCCTGTGCTCTGTCTGATACTCAGTTGTGCCTCCTGGCACACGTTCCAATCCTGCACTCTGTCTTATGCTCAGTTGTGCCCTCTGGCACACACCCTGCTCCTGTACTCTGTTACACCTCCTGGCACACCTTCTGCCTGACTCAGTGCTCTGACGTGCTCCTTGCACGCATCCTGCTTCACTCACCCGGACGTACGAAGTCTCTATACCACGTGTTCCCGTGTCCACGCTTTACACGTTCCTGCAGACACACTCACCCACTCGTGTCTCCTGTGAGCCGGCCGCCTGGTGCCAGCAGTCGTGGTACCTCACCCCCTGGGGCTTGCCCCTGACACTCCCTGTATAGGGGGTGGTCGTCACTAGGTCAGCTCGCCCTGGGAGGGTTGGTGCCATGACCCAGAGGGTCCACTCCAGGAGTCGTCACAGTAGGTTCACCTTCCCACAAGACTATGACCCAAAACATACTGCTAAAGCAACACTCGATTGGTTTAAGGGGAAACTTGTAAATGTTTTTCAGTGGCCTAGTCAAAGCCCAGACCTTAGTCCAATTGAGAATCTGTAGTTAGATGTGAAGATTGCTGTTCACCGGTGCAAACCATCTAACCTGAAGGAGCTGGAGCAATTTTGCTTTGAGGAATGAGCAAAAATCCCAGATGGTGGAAAGCTCATAGAGACTTATCCAAAATAACTTGCAGTTGTAAATGTATCAAAAGGAGGCTCTATAAAGTACTGACTGTGGGGGGTGGGGCGATAGTTATGCACGGTGTAGTTTTCAGTTATTTTGTCCCAATTTGCTGTTTGCTTAATAATAAAAAGAACAGCAAATGTTAACAGTTTTAGGCATGATCTTTACACTCCCGTCTCCAAGACTTTACACGTGCCGCGCCAATTCTTTGGAATGTACTTCCCAGGTCAATACGATTAGTCCCCAATCCCCACAATTTTAAGCGTGCCCTGAAAACGCATTTATTCAGACTGGCCTATCGCCTCAACACATTAACCTAATCTATCCCTGTGTGGCACAGCCAAAAGTTTTACCATAACCAGGTTCCCCGCATCATGTTCCCACATGCTTTATGCATCCATTAGCCCTCTGCGTCTGTCCTGTTACACACTTAACATTATGGCTGGTCCAAACAATCAAAGCAACTGTTACCACCCACCTTTCGTGTCTACCTCTTTCCTCATAGACTGTAAGCTTGCGAGCAGGGCCCTCTTTCCTCTTAGTATTTGTTATAATCTACTGTATGTGATTATTGTTATGCTGTAATGTCTATTGTCTGTACAAGTCCCCTCTGAAATGTAAAGTGCTGCGGAATATGTCGGCGCTATAGAAATAAAATTTATTATTATTACATGAACTGATGAAAACTCTCAAAAACACAGTGAAATTCCAGGTTATGAGGTAGCAAAACACAAAAAATGCCAACTGGGGTGAATACTTTAGAAAACCACTGTATGTTCCAAGTATTGCTATTTTTTATAATTTATCTTTTTTATTACCACAATTAGCTGTTAATTATTAAATTTACACTCGTGGGTTTCACACGTCCAAAATTCACAAAACAAATACGAACTGTGGTGTCCGGGCCGGCCCCAGGTCTCTTGATACACTCATCACCTTCATATATACCAGATTAAATGCTCCGGTAACCTTATAATGTTTTTCAGTTTCAGCTTCCCTTACCATACACACAATTTAATTTCTTTAGTAAGTGCAGTAACGACTATTTTGCCTGGAACATGTCTTTATATTGGAGTCCTACACTTTCACTCAGTTCCGTAGGAATAATCTGCGGCGTACCTTCATGCCGGTAGTAGGAGTGGGACGCAATTCCATTTCTGCATAACACCCTTCACTTGTTAGACAGAATATGCTGAATTTAATCCTATGACATCAGTGTTTTTCGGTATGTGATAATCGTGGACTGTAGAGTGCTTTCCATGAATCATCTGGGTCGATTACAGTTAGAGGTTTGTTTTCCTGCTGGGCGAATTGACTGAAAAAAAAAATGCACAAAAAAAACAACAATCCCTGCAGTTCTTGAGTGGGATGGACCCATGGTCAAAATAAAACATTTATGAGAAAAAAGTGTAGGTGACCTAAAGTGCTTATTTGCTAAAGGAAAAAGATCACAAACCAGCTCCACCATGTTACGTAAAATTTAGTCAGAATTAAATGTATTTAATGTTTCTACCAGGAAACCATTCCAGTACCTGCACATTATACTTTTTTTTTTTTCTTTGTTCCAATCAGTTTGCCTATTACCAAAAACTAAGCCAATATTTGTGCACAGATATTTAATATTTTATGTACTATGTATTTTTGGAGGACTTAAGCCCACCTATCTTTACTGTGATAGACCATTAGAATGCATTAAAGTTCTCTTTTTTCTCACAGTTAGAGTGACAGTCCTACTAATTTTTAAAGGGAATCTGTCAAAAAATTTTTGGATATGAGCTACGGCACCGCCATCAGGGGCTTATCTACAGCATTCTGTAATGTTGTAGATAAGCCCCTGATGTAACCTGAAAGAGAAGAAAAACGAGTTAGTATACTTACCTGGGGGTCCGGTCCGGCGCCTCCCACTTTCTAGCGATGATGTCCTCCTCCTTCTTACTTCTGCCGCGGCTCCTGCGCAGGCGTACTATATCTGTCCTGTTGAGGGAAGAGCAGAGTACTGCAGTGCGCATGCGCCGGGAAAGGTCAGAGAGGGCAGATAAAGTACGCCTGCACAGGAGCCATGGAAGAAATAAAAAGGAGGACGTCATCGCTAGAAGACGGGAGGCGCCGGACCGCATTGCGACACCTATCGGACCAGACCCCCGGTGAGTATAATCTAACTCGTTTTTCTTATCTTTCAGGTTACATCGGGAACTTATCTGCAGCATTACAGAATGCTGCAGATAAGCCCCTGATGGTGGTGACCGCATCTTATACTGTAGGCCAAAAATGAGGTGACAGATTCCCTTTAATCCATAAATCAATATTAAAGATAAGTGATATTACAAATGTCAGGGAAATCTGCTTGTTTCTCCTCCTGAACTAATCATTCATTTTCAAAATTTTACAGAATTTTAAAAGCACAAACCGTCATCTCCTATCTGTGTAACGCAAACATTTGTCTTCAGTAAATCCAGAATTTGATCATGAATTAATTGATTGATCAGTCCAGGAGGAGAAACAAGCAGATGTTCTTGATAAGATATGTGACAATGTTGTTTACTTTCAATGTATAATTGATTTATTAAATAAAAATAAAAACAACTTTACCTCATTAAGGCTTTGAGAAGCGATGGGGGCTTAAGGGTCTTGGATAGAAAATCAAACTGATGGCAACGTAATGAACTGCGATGACTCTCAAGACTAGTGGGAATCCAAAACTGGATTAAATGAGTTCCTTTTTTTTATCTTATTGTTTTTCACTGCTAATTAGAAAATACAAACAAGAACTGATTGACAACTCACAAGAAGGATGGCAGCAATAAAACATTGGAATATGTAGCAGCCTACAGTATATTGATAACATTCGAAAAAAAAACCTGAAGAATATCAGCTACAAAACCCGAATTATTCTCCTTTGGTTGAGGATGCAATCCAAGGTGTGTATGGTGGAGAGAAGATTTAAAACGAAGAGAGAACAAGTCCCCGGACACTGGTCTGTTTTCCAAAGCGGTTTTCTTTTGTGGGGATCATGGCAGCCAGACCAGATTTTTGTATGAAAAGATTGGCAAGCTTTAAATATAACGTAGTTTTTTCTATGCTCCCCAGTTTCCAGAAGGTTCTTCAAAGTATAAAAGTACTTGGGTTTTCACAAACCGAATGTGAATGAGTGTAGGATTTCAGTGGGACCTGGTTACTTCTCTGGCAAAAATTAAGAGACTACTTCCAAATGTTCAGTGTGTCTGATTTTTCTCTTTATAGGTATATTTTTGAGTAAAATGTAAATTGTTCTTTTAGTCTATAAACTTCTGACTATAAGTCTCCGAATTTCCAAGCAATAAATTTTGGTTCTTTCTTCTGAAAGAGAAATGGTCAAAATTAAAAACAAACAGTGCTTTCAGACCTCAAATAATGCAAAGAAAACAAGTTCATAATCATTTAGAAACAACAATACTAATGTTTTAACTCAGGAAGAGTTCAGACATCAATATTTTGTGGAATAACCACAATTTTTAAAAACAGCTTTCATGCGTCTTGGCATGCTTTCCACCAGTCTTTCACGCTGCTTCTGGCGCAAAAATGTAAGCAGTTTTTCTTTCTTTGATGGCTTGTGACTATCCATCATCCTCTTGATTACATTCCAGAGGTTTTCAATGGGGATCAGGTCTGGAGAACGGGCTGCCCATGACAGGGATTTGATGTGGTGGTCTCTTAATTTTTACCAGAACTGTATATTAGTCAGTTGAAAAGAAGATAGATTTCTAAATCTATGTGTGTTAGAGGTGAATAAATGTTTGGGAGGGAAGTGAACACTAAGGCCTCGATTCATCCTGACAGTCTTGAACAACGCCACTCTTTATGATGGTTCATGTTGCAGACCGACCCTCCTGATTCATTAAAAGTAGTGATGAGCGAGTTATACTCGTTGCTCGGGTGGTCTCCGAGTATTATGGCATGCTCGGAGATTTAGTTCTCGTCACCTCATCTGCATGATTTGCGACTGCTAGACAGCTTGAATACATGTGTGGAATGCCTGTTTGTTAGGGAATTCCCACATGTATTCAGCCTGTCTACAAGTCATTTATGAGGTTTATGACTCTTAGTTTATTCTGTGCGTGTGAAAAGTGGCAATCACAGCTATGCCTCTAATCTTACTCTGAATTTCTGAGAATTAGACCTGCTTTGGTATCACGCACTTTCCCCGTTCTGCCTTGTCCTGCCCCAGCTTTGTCCGTTTTTGTTGAAACTGATTGAAACTAGCACAAAAATGTCAAAAAGGTGCAACATTTTCACACTATTGAGTTACACAAAAATTTTGCTATTCAAACACTTTGATGTGTCACATTTCTGGCAACAACATTTTGGTGAATCGGGGCCAATACCTATTACTCTGAAATATTATTCCAGTTTTCTGTTGGGCACCTGGGTGTTTCTTACTGTCTGAAATATGCAGAAAAGTCAATTGCCGTCTTATGCCATTACTTTTTGACTGCTGTAAGCCTCACTGGGCGATTTAAAACGCTTGTAGGTTCTTAGCGTTCCGTAATGTCTAATTGACAATGTCTACTCTCTAACAACTTATATCAACCCTTCCGTGTCATGCAAACCATTGGCGCTGTCCTTGAGAAGCATTGTTGATCAACTGATTAAACTTTAGTTCTTCACTCACTCTTGGTGACCATCTGAAAATAATACTTAAGTCTTGCAGAGAAGGTGGGTGAAGTTGCCTTCTTTTTTATATTGCATCCTCGTCCTCACCAGTTCAAGGATATTTCGTTCTTTTTTTTTTTTCGTTAAAAAAAAAAAACCCTTCTGTGCCGAATGAGTCAGCTCACTGAGTCATAGACAGCGTGAAGCCTGTATTGCTCTAGACTAACTAATTGGAAACAGTCTCAAATTTAATTAAAGCGCCGTTGTCAGTTCACTGTTTCTGACTGACATCCTCCTGAAGTATTTTGTCTCTAGGAAGTTGTATAATTGTTATATGCTGTTTACTATTTTACGTTTTAGATCATTTTCTGCAGCGAGAATGATAATTGTAATCTGTAACTATAATGCTTGTGTTGACTGCTGCAGTAATCTGGAAGCCTTTAGAAAGTCATGTTGTTTTTTTTTATTGTTAAAGCAGACAAAATTTTTAACAATTGCTCCTGGCCATAGGGTCCTCGTTTTGCAAAAATTAGACCGTTCGCAGAGGGCTGACTTTATTTCCTAATTGCATTGCACTAGTTCTTGTGAGGATATTCTTGACTGAATGATGACTACTATATACAGAAACAGAAGGGAAATTGAGCACTTTTCTAACTTATTTGTTTCCTGTACCATCATTATATTGGGTAATTGATAAGATTTCAGTTTACTAAAATAATGACGGTGGCTAAAAAATGTGTACCGTTGCTAGCATGTCTGTTTTAGTAAACCAAAATAATCAGCTGTGATCCCCTGATGTCCTGTGTGTATCCTCTTTTGCTTCCTCCCCTGCCCAGGAGATGAGGTATGATCAGACTACTTCCCTGTATGGTCAGACACGACCATTACACAGTACACAGCAGGGGCACATATATAAGATTATCTCAGCACAGGAACTTTTTTTTTTTAACACAAAAAACTTATTTTCATTCCAAGATTTATAACGTCTTAATTAAACATGCCTTCTTTAAACTTTCTATGAAGCACTTCAGACAGACAGAATTCGGGCTACATACAAGGACTGTAGAGAGTCAACTACAGGGCATTGAGTTTTGTGACAGTTGCATGTACATTGCAAGTTTTGTGACCTTTTTATGAGACCGAGAACAAAGAAGAAAAGAATTTTAAAGATATTTGTGTTATATTTGCAACTGACTGTTTTTGGCTTTACTACCAAAATATCCAGGGTGTTATGATTGAGTCATCGAGGAGGAAAACAAGACCAAGCTAAGTCACAGAAAACCGGAGAGGTTGGTAACTACGCAGATTGCAGACCCCTGATCCTATCCACATAACTAGCAGTAGCCGTGGAGCGTACCTACGATGATTCTAGACGCCTCGTCACAGTCGGAGAACTAAATATGCCTAAAGCAAGAAAAGGGAAATCTAAACTGCCCCAGAGCAGACCCCAAAGAAATAGACAGCCCCCACACATGTATTGACGGTGAGACAAGATGAAAGCACAAACACAGGTAGGAAAATAGGCTGAGCAAAAGATGGAGCCCACACTAACTAGAAAGGACAGGAAAGGAAATATACTGTCTGCAATCACGCCAAAAAACCCTGCAAAAATGTCCAACACTTCTGATAGCAAAAAACCCCTGAAGTCACTAGACTTCTCCCACTATATCAGCACTCTGGCATATTCTGAGAACATAGCAAAAAGACGCCAATCTAGTAAGGGACAAAAAGCAAACTGGCACATGCAGTGAACTAAGAATGGAAATTCAGCAGAGCCCCAGCCGGGGCTGGCTGACCACACAAAAAGCTGAATAGACCAAACCAAAAAAAATGTGAACATTAGCAAAGAACACTTGGCTTGAGAAGGCAGGAGCTGAGCTGGAAACTAAGACCTCAGGAGGCAGGAAAAAATCACCAGCATGGGAATAGGGTGTCGGCTGTCTTAAATCCAGTCTGAGACTCCAGATGTCCAATCCTCATCCTCATTATCAGGTGGCAGGTCTCTGTTAATTAGATCAGCTTCATTACCTCCTGCCACCACCAGAGGGATCCCGGAAAGAGAACTCGCAACTCCTGTCAGCACAACCAGCTCCCTCACCAGAAACCAGAGGCAGACCAGAAAATGAGTTCACAATACAGGGTATAGGTAAGCGGTTCTTATTCCACAACACGTTTCAACGCTGGACTGGCCTGCAGAAAGACGCCAATGCAGTGTCGAAACTTGTTATGCAATGAAAAATGCTAATCTATATCACTACATCAAGGATCTTTATTTCAGTAAAGTAGCCTAAAATGTGAATTGTCTTTTCTTGTCAAACATCCTGGTAGAGTTCATCCCCCAGCCACAGGGCAGCTGCAACTGTTTTTGATCTTTTTTTTTACAGGAGTTGTGCCTACGCAATATGCTGAAGAGAGCTTATTACCTGGATCTACTATATATTTTCATTAGTGTATCGTCTATGATATTGTTAAATAGAAGAATAGGAAATGTTTCTGCGCGCTCTGGATTAAGTCACACATATACAGCTCTGGCAAAAATTAAGAGACCATTGCAAAATTTTCATTTTGTCTGATTTTTTCTCTTTATAGGTATATTATTGAGTAAAATGTAAATTGCTCATTTATTCTATAAACTACTGACAACATGTCTTCAAATGTTTAAGCACTAGATTTTGTATTTATTTTCAGAAAATGAGAAATTGGTCAAAATAAGAAAAAAAATGCAGTGCTTGCAGACCTCAAATGATAAGAAAACAAGTTCATAATAATTTAGAAGCAACAATACTAATGTTCAGAAATCAATATTTTGTGGAATAACCATGATTTTAATCACAGCTTTCATGCATCTTGGCATGCTTTCCACCAGTCTTTCACACTGCTTTTGGGTGACCTTATGCCACTCAGGGTACAAAAATTTAAGCAGTTCTTCTTTGTTTTGATGGCTTGTGACTATCCATCTCCCTCTTGATTACATTCCAGAGGTTTTCAATGGGATTCAGGTCTGGAGATTGGGCTGGCCATGACAGGGATTTGATGTGGTGGTCCTTCATCCACACATTGATTGGTCTAGCTGTGTGACATGGTGCATTGTCTTGCTGGAAACACCAGTCCTCAGAGTTGGGGAACATTGCCTGAGCAGAAGAAATCAACTGTTTTTCCAGGATAACCTTGTATGTGGCTTGATTCATACGTCCTTTGCAAAGAATTCCAGCCTTGCTGAAGCATCCCCAGATCATCACCGATCCTCCACCAAATTTCACAGTGGGTGCAAGACACTGCCTTGTACGCCTCTCCAGGTCTCCGTCTAACCATTAGACGACCATGTGTTGGGCAAAGCTGAAAATTAGTCCTCTATGGTCCAATACTTGTTGTCTTTGGAAAACTTCAGCCTGGTTCTCCTTTTCTTCTCATTGATCAAAGGCTTTTTTCTAGCTTTACATGACTTGAGCCCTGCCTCTAGGAGCCTGTTATGAACTGTTCTTGCCGTGCACTTCACCCCAGCTGCCATTTGCCATTCCTTTTGTAGGTCACTTGATGTCATCCTGTGGTTGCTGAGCGACATTTAAATAGGATGGCGGTCATCCCTTTCAGTGGAGAGTCGTTTTCGCCCTCTGCTGGTCTGTAGCTTTGTTGTCCCCAATGTCTGCTGCTTGACCTTGTTGTAATGGACTGCCGTCTTACAAATTTTAAGGATGGAGACCACATGACACTCACTGTATCCATCTGCTAGTAAAGCCAGAATTGAGCCCTTCTTTTCCTCATTCAAGACTTTTCTTTTTAACTCCTTTGGCAAGGTTAAAAGTTATTTTTTCATTCCTATTACTTTTGGGATATTACTAGCACTTGTTTTGCCATCCAGCTTGTCCTATTGCAAGAGTATTATGAACACCACAGCAGGGTTTTTTTTTATACTTTCCTGTGTTATATAATATTTGGTTCAGGTGACCACCTAATCAGAAGCACATTAAGTAGAATGAGGTGTCCTCTGGTTGGAATTCAACTGACACTGGAATGGAATGTCTGTCCGACATGTAGAGAAGCTATATATATGTGTGTATATATATGTGTGTCTATATATATATATATATATATATATATATATATATATATATATATATATATATTATACATTATACATACACCCTTTAATATGGATTAGACCCTATTGAGCTCTTGCAGATTTTTTTGCAATCTGTGGTGTGGTGCACTCTGTTTCCATCCTCTTTTTTTCTATAGTTGCAACTGAAGCAGTTTAACCTGTGCTATTTCAATAAAACTATTAAAAATACAGAAAGTCAGTGTGTGGGAAAGCATAAGGTCACCTCGCAGAAATGCATCTCTTTATAAAATTTGTCTGTGGCCATTAGCTTACAAAGCCAACCTCGGACTGAGTTAGTACTAACTACTCTGTCTATCAGGTTCCAGAGAAACTGACCTTTCCCCATTTAATATTTATATAATGATCTGTACTTACAAAAAGTAAGTAAGTTCCCCCTGTATTGCACTTAGGAAGCTTTTGGATGGAGGAGTGAGCTTGAAATAAGAGTAGTCAAACTGTTTGGGTCAGTGACTGAAGATAGAATCAGGGGACAAAATCATAGTCCGAGGAATAACCAATATAAGATATCAGCAAGTCAGACAAAATCAAAGTCGGTCAAACCATGGTCAAATTCAGGAGAGATTACGGAACGGACAAGATCATGATCAAGGCGGGTCAGAATATTAGAAAATACACCTCCAAAAATGTGTGAGGTATAGAAAACACAATAACTTGTATTCGATTTCTTGGAGTTTAACCCCTTCATGACCAAGCCTATTTTGACCTTAATTACCAGGCCATTTTATGCAATTCTGACCAGTGTCCCTTTATGAGGTAATAACTCTGGAATGCTTCAACACATCCCAGCGATTCTGAGAATTTTTTTTGTGACATATTGTACTTCATGTTAGTGGTAAATTTAGGTCGATAATTTTTGCGTTTTATTTGTGAAAAAATCAGAAATTTGGTGAAAATTTCTCAATTTTCACATTTTGAATTTTTATTCTGTTAAATCTGTGACACAAAATAGTTACTAAATAACATTTCCCACATGTCTACTTTACATCAGCACAATTTTGGAAACAAAATTGTTTTTGTTAGGAAGTTATAAGGGTTAAAAGTTGACCAGCGATTTCTCATTTTTACAACAAAATTTACAAAACCATTTTTTTTTAGGGACCACCTCACATTTGAAGTCACTTTGAGGGGTCTATATGGCAGAAAATTCCCAAAAGTACCACCCTTCAAGCTATTCAAAACTACATTCTAGAAGATTATTAACCCTTCAGGTGCTTCACAGGAACTAAAGCAATGTGGAAGGAAAAAATGGACATTTTAATTTTTCCAACAAAAATTTTCTTTTAGCATCAATTTTTTCATTTTCACATGGGCAACAGGATAAAATAAATCCTAAAATTTGTTGGGCAATCTCTCCTGAGTACACCGATACCTCATAAGTGGTCATAAACCACTGCTTGGGTGCACGGCAGGGCTCAGAAGGGAAGGAGCGCCATTTGACTTTTTGAATGGAAAATATGCTGGAATATTTAGCGGTTGCCATGTCGCGTTTGGAGAGTCCCTGTGTGCCTAAACATTGGAGCTCCCCAACAAATGACCCCATTTTGGAAACTAGACTCCCCCAAGGAACTTATCTAGATGCATAGTGATCACTTTGAACCCCCAGGTGCTTCACAAATTGATCGGTAAAAAAAAAAGTTCTTTTTTTTTCACAAAAATTTTCTTTTAGCCTCAGTTTTTTCATTTTCACATAGGCAACAGGATAAAATGGATCTTAAAATTTGTGGGGCAATTTCTCCTGAGTACACCGATACCTCATATGTGGTCATAAACCACTGTTTGGGCGGGGTCCGGAAGGGAAGGAGCGCTATTTGACTTTTTGAATGGAAAATTAGCTCCAATCGTTATCGGACACCATGTCGCGTTTGGAGAGCCCCTGTGTGCCTAAACAGTGAAACACCCCCCACAAGTGACCCCATTTTGGAAACTAGACCCCTTATGGAACTTATCTAAATGTGTGGTGACCACTTTGAATCCTCAAGTGCTTCACATAAGTTTATAACGCAGAGCAGTGAAAATAAAAAAATCATTTTTTTTCCTCAAAAAATTTTTTAGTGCTCAATTTTTTATTTTCACAATGCTAACAGGAGAAACTGGACAACAAAAGTTGTTGTCCAGTTTGTCCTGAGTACGTTGGTACCCCATATGTGGGGGGGGACCACTGTTTGGGTGCACAGCAGGGCTCAGAAGGGAAGGAGCGCCATTTGACTTCTTGAAATGAAAATTACCTCTAATCATTAGCGGACGCCATGTCGTGTTTGGAAAGCCCCTGTGTGCCTAAACATTGGAGCTCCCCCCAAATGACCCCGTTTTGGAAACTAGACTCCTTAAGGAACTTATCTAGATGCATAGTGAGCACTTTGAACCCCAAGTGCTTCACAAAAGTTTATAACGCAGAGCGATGAAAATAGAAAACATTTTTTCCTCAAAAAATTATTTTTTAGTGTGCAATTTTTTATTTTCACAAGGGTACCAGGAGAAATTGGACCCCAAAAGTTGTTCAGTTTGTCCTGAGTACGCTGGTACCGACAACTGTTTGGGCACACATCAGGGCTCAGAAGGGAAATAGTGACATTATGAAATGCTGACTTTGATGGAATGGTCTGCGGGCATCATGTTACATTTGCAGAGCCCCTAATGTACCTAAACTGTGGAACCCCCCCACAAGTGACCCCATTTTGGAAACTAGACCCCCCAAGGAATTTATCTAGATGTATGGTGAGCACTTTGAACCCACAAGTGCTTCACAGAAGTTTATAACGCAAAGCTGTGAAAATAAAAAAATCACTTTTTTTCCTCAAAAAAAGATTTTTTTAGCTCGCTAATTTTTATTTTCACAAGGGTAACAGGAGAAATTGGAGCCCAAAAGTTGTTGTCCAGTTTGTCCTGAGTATGCTGGTACCCCATATATGGGGGGGAAATATTGTTTGGGCACACGTAAGGGCTCGGAATGGAAGTAGTGACGTTTTGAAATGCAGACTTTGATGGAAAGGTCTGCGGTCGTTGTTACGTTTGCAGAGCCCCTGATGTGCCTAAACAGTAGAAACCCCCCACAAGTGACCCCATTTTTGAAACACGACCTTCCAAGGAACTTATCTTGATGTGTGGTGAGCACTGTGAACCCCCAAGTGCTTCACAGAAGTTTAGAACGCAGAGACGTGAAAATAAAAAATCATTTTTTTTCCACAAAAATAATTTTTTATTCCCCAATTTTTTATTTTCCGAAGGGTAACAGGAGAAATTAGACCCCCAAAGTTGTTGTGCAATTTTTACTGAGTACGCTGATACCCCATATGTTGAGGTAAACCACTGTTTGGGCACACGTCGGGGCTTGGAAGGGAGTGAGCACCGTTCGACTTTTTGAACGCAAAATTGGCTGGAACCAATGGTTGCACCATGTCGCTTTTGGAGACCCCCTGATGTGCCTAAACAGTGGAAAGCTCTCAATTCTAACTCCAACCCTAACCCCAACACACCCCTAATCACAGCCCTAACCCCAACACACCCCTAACCACAGCCCTAACCCCAACACATCCCTAATCCCAACCCTAACCATAACCCCAACCCCAATACACCCTTAACCCTAACCATAACCCTAACCACAAGCCTAACCCCAACACATCCCTAACCGTAATCTTAACCCTAATTCCAGCCCTAACCCTAATTCCAGCCCTAACCCTAGCCCTAACCCTACCCCTATTTCCATCCCTAACCCTAATGGAAAAATAAAAATAATTTCTTTATTTTATTATTTGTTCCTGCCTTTGGGGGTGATAAGCGGGGGGTTTATTTACTTTTCATTCTATTTTGATCACTGTGAGAGTTTATCACAGTGATCAAAATGAATTAATGGAATCTCCAGCCGGCGGGCGCACTGCACATGCGCCCGCCATTTTCCAAGATGGCGGCCCCCATGGAACAGGACGTCGGGACACCGGGAGCCGGTGGGGGGGGTCGGAAGGTGGGGGAAGTGGAGAGAAGGGGGAGGGGAGCAGATGATGATGGCAACGACACATTGCCGCCGTCAGTCGGTATCGGGCGCCGATCGGCCCCGTGAGTCGTGGGGGGGTCGGATCACGGTCTCCAGCCATGTCCGATGCTACTGCAGCATCGGCCATGGCTGGATTGTAACATTTTATCAATTTTCATTAATGAAATATTACTATCGCTCTGATTGGCAGTTTCACTTTTAACAGCCAATCAGAGCGATCGTAGCCACGTGGGGGCGAAGCTACGCCCCCTGTGGTGAAGTACAAAGCCCCCTGTATCTGTGGGTCGGGTGACCTTTCAGTGATCCCGGTCACCCGACCCGCAGGGGGGCTTTAAAGTCATGACGCCACATAGGCGTCACTGGTCGGATTGGCACCGACTTTCATGGCGCCTATGTGGCATCATTGGTCGTGAAGGGGTTACATAGAGTGTGGTTCAGCCCCATTAGCTACAGTAGTTATCTGATTACACCTGCTGAGCAGCAGAAGAGCAGATAAACCCATTCTACATGGCTGGGCGGCACAACGTATATCTACCACACTAGTATTCCTAGCTGGAATGCACCTGTGCTGCCCAGTGATGTTGTCAATGTCATATCTTCCATCACCAGAGCCGTCCGCAGAGTTAATAAGGCAAAGGATCACGTACAGATCCAGGTAAGGATATAACACTTTACTGTGCAGATCCTCCAAATAATTGTTAGAAAAATAAAATATACATACGTCCAGAGAGATGAGCCTGTTCTAGTGTCTGGTGTATGTTAGTGCCCCCTCTAGTGCCAGAGTGGAAGTGTTGATGTTTGCAGCTGCTACTCTTTATGAGGATCCAGACATCCAGATGTAGAGGTGTCTTCCAGCATGTATTGTTAAGCAAAAACCTGAGCACAAACTGGACATCCAGATAATTATTCATTAGGGGAATCTGAATGGAACCCTAACCGGTTGATACCGTGGAGGACTTTAGTTTACCAGACTCTTATTACCCAGCTTTCATTCAAGGGCACTTGAACTCCCATCATTTGGGTCAGCTGCTCTTTTTGTTTTCCACGCGAATGATTAAAGGCACAAAGTAAAAGAGTGCTTGCATGCGTACGAATAAAAATGTTTATTTGGCGTGAGCAAACAAAGCTTACAAAATTACTCTGAAGATTGGCAGTAATTGCAGAGTGAATGCAGCAAATGTAAATTACCGTTCATTTACAAATTAGGTAATAGTGGTGCAATTGTGACTTATTTCAGATAAACAGGCTCTGTGATGACTAATGAAATTGGGGCATCATTATACAGCATGAATGGTTCAAGGATATTTGACAAGCTTAAATGTTGCTTATAAAGAGCTGTTGACAGCCTGGAGTGCTGTAATAGATATTGTTTGTTGGTATAGCAGATATGCAGGCAGCCTATAATGTGATTACAGCAAGATACGAGATAAACAGTCATACAACCATTCACAGCATGGTCTTCAGAATGAATGCTAATGTTTTTGCCTATTTGTCACAGAATAATTTCCCAGAGGTGGTGAGTGCAGCACTGGTGACCTTACAATTAAAGTGCACCTGTCAGCTGTTTTGTCCGCTAGAAGATGCGGCCACTGCCTTTCAGGGCTTATCTACAACATTCTGTAATGTTGTAGATAAGCCCCCAATTCGACCTGCAAGATGAGAAAAATAAGTTTTATTATACTCACCCGGGGGGCGGTTCGGTCCAATGGGTGTCGTGGGTCCGGCGCCTCCCATCTTTTTGAGACATCGCCCTCCTGCTTGCTTCATGCCTCCCCGGCATCGCGCTCCTGTGCAGGCGTACTTCTCTGCTCTGTTGAGGGCAGAGCAAATTCTTGCACTACTCAGGCGCTAGGTCTCTCTGACCTTTCCCGGCGCTTGCGCACTTCAAGAGGGCAGAGAATTATGCCTGCGCAGGAGCGCAATGACAGGGAGGCATGAAGCAAGCAGGAGGGCGGTGTCACAAAAAGATGGGAGGTGCCGGACCCACGACACCCCTCGGAACAAAAAGCCCCCGCGGGTGAGTATAATAAAACTTATTTTTCTTATCTTGCAGGTCGGATTGGGGGCTTATCTACAACATTATAGAATGTTGTAGATAAGCCCTGAAAGGCAGTAGCTGCATCTTATAGCAGCCAAAACAGCTAACAGGTTCGCTTTAAAGGTTGTGAAAAATCTACAAACTCAAGTGCATTTTTGTCATGAAATATGTCATGTCTTATTGTTCAATCCTACATACAGAGCTGTGCTGCATCTCCTGGGTTTGGAAGTGACAGGCAGGCACAGCTCACAGACATTCACCCTCACTAAGCTGCGGCCCCCCTCCTTCACCCCCTGCCAGCACTGTGTAATTCTACTGTATCTCCCTCTTTCCCCATTCCTCAGGAATGTGTGTGTGATCAGAAACCAGCCATTGTTTAGAAGCACATGGTGCGTGGTTCCATTTGTGTATCTCAGATCAAATATAATGTTGCCGATTATTCATATAGGAAGGAAACTTTTAGATATTTTGAATCTACATCCTTGGTGCTATTCACCACAGCGTTTGGCAACGTCTGTGCCCACCAGAAAGCGAGTAAAGGTTTTCTACCTCACAATAATACATAGACCTATGATGAGTGGTCTTAAATGAAAGAGAAACTCAAGCAAACCTATGATAGTCCTACGAGCATCCCCCGAAGAGTTATTGCCAATAGAAGGTTTTTCATAACTTCCAAAAGGGGAGTGCATTCCCTAGCTCCACCCACCTAGTGAGGTCGTGGGACAGAGTATAAGGCTATGAAGCCCAATTAGGCATTTGTCTTTTTGCCTGGGGACCAGCTGTGGCAAGCTGTGCATTTTGACCTGCCACTTTGGGAAGGTCCTCTCCCCCTACTCCACATGGTATGCTATTTACTGAGATATGTAAGTTCCTTCTTTTAATCCATGTTCTTTTGTAATTACCTGTATATACTGTATCTGTCTCTCTTTCTAACATCTTTTGTACTTTTGTAAACACTGCCCGTTCTTTTTGGAGTAAAGTCTATAAATATTTACTTGTTCCTTTTTCCTTGCGTTATAGCGTACTGCTACTTCCCCCGTGCTAAAACTACACTGCTATTGGGTTTCTCCTAACCTGATAATGATTTTAATATCCGAACTAGGAGCTGGTGGCAGCAAAATGTGTTCTGGGGTATTTGGTAGATTCTGACAGGGACGGAACGGAGGTTTTACATGTGTATTTCCTGTCTGGGACTGGAAATGTACATACCGCCCTCCCTGCAGAGTGCCAATAGCCAGTACACAGCAAGGCAGCCCTTCTAGCATCTACTTATCGTATGGTGTAGCTCCCAGACTGACCTGAGGGTAAAGAGGTGCGCCAGAGAGCTGCAAGTTCCAAAATAGGAACTGACATTGGGATCGTGAAATAGGATCCCTGACAATTTTAAAGGGAACTTGTCATGTCAATAAACTCTTATAACCTGCAGCTATGCCATTAATCTGCAGGTTAATGACATTCAAAATCGGCCGGGCCACCACTCTGAAAGCCCAGCTACCATATGAAAATTACCTTTATTCCTTCTGGCAGCCTCCAGCTTTCAGTCATGGAAGAGCGGCCAAGGCGACTTGGGTCACTGCTCAGCATACAGTAAAGGGCCTTTTACACATAGCGATATCACTAAAGCGTCTCCAATTTTGTAACACAACAGCGTTATCGATACATGTGACACTTACCTCCGACCGACCGACCGCCCCCCCCCCCCCTGCTGGCTACCGTTGATCGTGCAAGATCGTCCTGGTCCATTTCTCGTTGGCTTCCTGCTGGCGCCGACGAGCGACTCCATGGACACGGGAGGAAGTCATCTGACAGGTAAGTAATGACCGCTGCTACGTCGCTGGTGAGATCTGTCTGTTTGGCAGCTCACTAGCGACCATTTAGCGATGCACCAGCGATCCTCACCGGGTCGTATCGTTGTCAGGATCGCTGGTGCATTGCTAAATGTAACGGGGCCTTTAGCCGTTGCTGTAACCGTGGCCCCTGGCACTGACGAAAGGCTTGCACAGCTATGTACTGATCAATGAATAAAGCGTTACGGGCCACTCCTCTGTGACTGAAAGCCTGTGATTGCCAGGAGGAATAAAGTGTATTTCCCCCCAGCAGCCGGGCAGCTTTAGAATGTCAATAACCTGTAGATTAGCCCCACATCTGCAGGTTAATAGCATTTTTGACATTACCGGTTTCCTTTAAAAGGGAAATGTGAAGCAACTTTGGAAATAGTTTTGAATTTAATCATGCCTTTTATGAACAACTCCTTTGCAAATCTTTACGTTATCATGGTAACGGTTTGGAAATTAACCCTGATATTGCAGTTCTATTCCCCTTTACCTGTCACTTTCTCACCTTAAGGAAGGGTGGAAAGTAGTACTACTGAAGACCATAGTCCCCTATACACATTGGAATCATTTGGCAGACAGCTATCTTCCGCTATCCACCCCCCCCCCCCCATACACAAGAACACTAGGCCAGGCTGTGTTCTCTAAGGGGTAATTTATACAGACCAACTGGCAGCACAATACGATAAATGATAGGTAAACTTATGCTGATCAGTGATCGAGTGAATGCCTGTTTACACAGGCAGACCAAAGCAAACGATACACATGGCGGGATCTATACTAGATTGCGCAGTCCACATAGGCAGCCATTGTTCTCAGCAGTGTGCATCCTGTTTATGCAGGATGATGCACCGCCGAGAGCAATGATCTTTTGTGACGATTAAAAGACAATTTCACACAATGAAAGAGTGTTTTGTTCATTCATTGAGTGATCATCTGCCTGTTTACATGGCAAGATAATCTTTAAACAAGCATTTTTAACAGCATATTTTCTTGCAGTAAAATGCTCCTTAACAGATGTTTTCAGCATTGCCCACATCCCAAATTTATTTGTGCAGCATTTTTTAAAAAATATGTACCGACTTGAAGAAACCAGGAAACTTGGCACTTCAACCATTCTGGCTTTGTCATAACAGAATGGTCTGCCTAAGCGCCTCTTGATTTCCTACTTTTCCATGTAATGGAATTCAGTGTTTCATATGTTGGAGCGTCTGTACGAGCAGCGTAAAGTGGTAATTAATAATATGCGGCAAGCAAATCGGATCTTGGTTTAATTTGAAATCCACTGTTTGCAGCTGATTTCAGAAACATGTTGCTTATTGACACCCTTCAAAGAGCTTGCTAAATTTATCAGAAGGGACCACTGTGGCACCTACGGTGTCATCCTCATATTTGAAATGGAAAAAAGCAGTCACAAGAATGCAACAAGGGATAGAGGAAGAACAGCAACTTCTACTTGGTGTTTGCCGCACCCTCTGGGACAATGTTATGTTTTGCAGGAGGAGGAAGAAAATGAGCAGATGCTTGTACAAAGCAACATTGAGCTATCCCAGGCCCTGGTAGGCGATGAGGCTTAAGGCCCCGTCACACAAAACGATCTCACTAGCGAGATCACTGATTTTGTGACGCCACAGCGATCTCGCCAGCGAGATGGCTGTGTGTGACGGGGACCAGTGACCCCCCCCGCCGGGTATCGCTGATCGTGCACTATCGTCCTGGGCCATTTTTTGATTGTTTCTCTCCCGCTGGCCATCGCGCATCGCTGCATGTGGCACCGGGAGCCAACGATCATTGAGGCTTCCAGCGCTCTAAGCAGGTGCTGGGAGCTGGTATCTAAGGTAAATGTCGGGTTACTAAGCGGCACGCATCACTTAGTTACCCGATGTGTAACTTAGAAACCTGCATGCTCGCAGCTCTCGGTGCGAGCACGCAGGTTTCTAAGGTACACATCGGGTAACTAAGTGACGCGCCGCTTAGTAACCTGATATTTACCTTAGATACCAGTGTTCTTGCTGGTGCTGATATCTGGTGAAGCTGCCTGTTTGGCAGCTCACCAGCGATCATGTAGCGATGCACCAGCGATCCTGACAAGAACACTTGTTTCATATAGTCAGTATGAAATTGATGATGACTATGATTCTGGCAATGAAGACTGTTGAGAAACGGGGGTCAATGGGTGCTCTTGTCTGCTGGCCTTGGCTGTCTTTAGCAAGACTGCTTGGACCTGAGCTCATACCTCTGAACACCGGCGCTCTTTCCCCGTGGGCGGGTCACTATTCAGACGACATAGGGTGAGGTTAAACTGTGGCAATACTTTATTGAACCACAACACACAATAGCAAACAGAACAGTCTCAGCCAATACCCAAGATGATGCAAATTACAGGGTCTCACCCTTCTGCTGACTTGCTGGATAATGGCAGATGTTAACGTCAGAGCTTCCAGGGTCGCTACCCCACCTATGATACACACACACACACAGAGGAGGTAACAACAAGCCTAGGGAGATGACGGTCCATAGAGTCCATACAAGGTCCAAAGCTAGTTGACACGAGAGTCACCACCTGGCTTTGAACATCTCCATGGTCCAAGGTGACCAGCGGGCCCAATCCTGGCTTTCTCCAAACGTATCCATGGTTCAGTGATGGTCAAATGTTGTAGCTCTGTATTACTTCAGTTGGAGTAATGATCCCATGACTTCTGCAGTGTAGACTCTCTGAACACAGTAGGTCACACTCATTCAGTCCTTCCACCACAGGCTTGGAGGAAGGTGGGTAGGGGCCCATCCCTCACTGATGGAGTGTGCAAACAACATGCATAGATTGTCCTTCAGATTGCAGAGCATCATTGAGTCATCAACATAAACTGCTCAAAAAGTAAAGGGAACACTTAAACAACAGAATATAACTCCAAGTTCTGTGAAATCAAATGGTCTACTTAGGAAGCAACACTGATTGACAATCAATTTCACATGCTGTTGTGCAAATGGAATAGACAACAGATAGAAATTATTGGCAATTACCAAGACACCCTCAATAAAGGAGTGGCTCTGCAGGTGGGGACCACAGACCACATCTCAATACCAATGTTTTCTGGCTGATGTTTTGGTCACTTTTGAATGTTGGTTGTGCCATCACACTCATGGTAGCATGAGACGGACTCTTCAACCCACACAAGTGGCTCAGGAAGTGCAGCTCATCCAGGATGGCACATCAATGTGAGCTGTGGCAGGAAGGTTTGCTGTGTCTGTCAGCGTAGTGTCCAGAGGCTGGAGGTGCTACCAGGAGACAGGCCAGTACACCAGGAGATGTGGAGGGGGCCATAGGAGGGCAACAACCCACTAGCAGGAACACTATCTCAGCCTTTGTGCAACGAGGAACAGGAGGCGTACTGCCAGAGCCCTGCAAAATGACCTCCAGCAGGCCACAAATGTGCATGTGTCTGCACAAACAGTTAGAAACCGACTCCATGAGGATGGTCTGAGGGTCCAACGTCCACAGATGGGGGTTGTACTCACAGCCCAACACCGTGCAGGACACTTGGCATTTGCCACAGAACACCAGGATTGGCAAATTTGTCACTGGCGCCCTGTGCTCGTCACAGATGAAAGCAGGTTCACACTGAGCACATGTGACAGTCTGAAGACACCGTGGAGAGCGATCTGCTGCCTGCAGCATCCTTCAGCATAACCGGTTTGGCAGTGGGTCGGTAATGGTGTGGGGTGGCATTTCTTTGTTGGGCCGCACGGTGTTGGGCTGTGAGCACAACCCCCATCTGTGGATGTCGGCCACTCAGACCATCCTCATGGAGTCAGTTTCCAACCGTTTGTGCAGACATTTGCACATTTGTGGCCTGCTGGAGGTCATTTTGCAGGGCTCTGGCAGTGCTCCTCCTGTTCTTCTTGCACAAAGGCTGAGGTAGCGGTCCTGCTGCTGGGTTGTTGCCCTACTAAAGCCCCCTCCACATCTCCTGGTGTACTGGCCTGTCTCCTGGTAGTGCCTCCAGCCTCTGGACACTTCACTGACAGACACAGCAAACCTTCTTGCCATAGCTCACATTAGTGTGCCATCCTGGATGAGCTGCACTACCTGAGCCACTTGTGTGGGTTGTAGAGTCCGTCTGATGCTACCACGAGTGTGGAAGCACAACCAACATTCAAAAGTGACCAAAACATCAGCCAGAAAGCATTGGAAATGCAAATGCCCGTACTCCATGACGCCTATCCTGCTTGTCCACAATGTTCTATTTATGCTGTACTGCTGGGACTAGCAATGGTGGCTCTACAGACTGACCTCTTCCAATCCAACAGGTAGTATACTGTGGTGTTGCTGCCACTGCTAATAGACCGTTAAAGGGAAGACCGTGCATTCTAACTATGGAGGACACAGTCAAGCCCGAGGGACTGGAGCTGAGCCAGGGGCACGTGAGTAGGCTGCTAACAGAGCCATACCACAATGCCATATTAAATACGCTACACACACTGAGATAATGCCAGGATCTCTCTGTGTTTTTAGGGGGAGTCATCCACCCTGTCAGGCGAGAAAAAGAAGCCTGCAAAGACTTAATGCCCCATTTGCGCCACGAAATTGCAGAAGCCACTCTGTAAGGCCTGTATCTTTAAAATCGTTGGGGAGCAGCAGACATCACTGATAACCAATATGAGGTCAATGATAAGGCAGGAAGTGCAGGCTTCTATAGCGGGCCTAAACCTCCCTCATACCAGCCAACTAGAAACCCAGAGGCCACAGAAAAGGCTTAGGGAATTTAGTCCTTCCTCAGACGAGGACGGCTCGGAGGATTCGGATCAGGAAGAAAAGGAGGATCTGATAGGGAGATGGAAAAGATACCTCTTCTCGTCAGCAGACACCGATGAGCTCCTGCAGGCAGTACTGGGCACCATGCAGTTACAGGACACCCCGGAAGAAGTATCCATACAGGATGAAATGTTTGGCGGCCTATGTACCCAGGTCACTAGAGTGTTCCCAGTAAATAGCCACATCCAATCCATGATCCAAGAGGAGTGGGAAGATTCGGAAAAGAGACTAGTGGTACCAAGGAATTTCAGGCTCCGTTTACCCTTCAATCCAGAGGATAAAAAGGCTTGGGATGAAATACCCAAAATAGATGTACCATTGGCCAGTGGCGAAAGACTGCAATCCCGTTTGAAGACTCCTCCAGCCTGAAGGAGCCAATGGACTGTAAGGCAGATGGACTCCTAAAAAGATCCTGGGAGTCTTCGGCAGCCATAATTCGGGCCAACATTGCAGGGACTTCTGTGGCCCGGTCGATGCATTTATGGGTGGACGATTTGGAGAAACATTTCAAAGCAAAAACCCCCAGAGATTTTATACTCAAGTCCCTGCCATTACTGAAGCTCGCAACGGGATTCATGGCAGATGCATCGGCGGAGTCCGTACGATTCGCCGCCAGTGTTTGTCTAATGCAGCCAGAAGAGCAATCTGGCTAAAGACTTGGTCTGGGGATACCCAGTCCAAAAACAAACTCTGTGCCATTCCTTTTTCTGGGGGTTAAGTGTTTGGCCCCATTCTGGATGACATACTAGAAAAGGCCTCAGATAAGAAAAAAGGGTTCCCCGAGGAAAAAAACAAAGACGTACCAGCCCTTTCGTAGGTCCCATCCTAATCAGAGGACAGACTACAGGGGGAAAGGGAAGACTGGGAGATGGAGCTATCCCAAAGGGGGTAAGGGTAGATACTCCATTTTCTCTGGCTCAGGGTCACAAAGAAAATGATGCCATCAGAGTGGGAGGTCGGCTACAAGAATTTCTAGGGGGTTGGCAGAAAGTATCACAAAACCTTTGGATTCTACGTACAATCAGCCGGGGCTGCAGGCTAGAATTCACCGGCCTTCCCCCAGAGAGGTTCATAGTAACCAGATCCCAACTTCCACTAGCCACCTCTATGTGGACAGACATCAAGGAACTACTAGAAATAAACACGGTCATCCCAGTTCCGACACCAGAAAAAGGCAGGGTTCACTATTCGAGTCTCTTTTCACTAAAGAAACCATCGAGAGACTCTCGGACGATCATAAATCTCAAACCCCTGAACAAGTGGATTGCTTGCCAGAGGTTCAAAATGGAGTCCATAAAATCTACGATTCCACTAATAGACAGAGACAAGTAACAAGTGATATGACCATGTCCCAATCCACACCGCCAACTAGAAATATTTGAGATTTGCCCTGAGAAACCAGGGTACAATCCATCACTTTCAATTCCGATGCCTGCCCTTTGGCCTTGCCTCGGCCCCCAGAATTTTTATCAAGCTAATGGTAGAAGTAGTCACTTACAGTTGTGGCTAAAAGTATTGACACCCCTGCAATTTTGTCAGATAATAAGTTTCTTCCTGAAAATGATTGCAAACACATTCTTTGGTATTATTATCTTCATTTAATTTGTCTTAAATGAAAAAACACAAAAAGAATTGTCCTAAAGCCAAATCGGATATAATTCCACACCAAACATAAAAAAGAGGGTGGACAAAAGTATTGGCACTGTTTGAAAAATCATGTGATGCTTCTCTAATTTGTGTAATTAACAGCACCTGTAACTTACCTGTGGCACCTAACAGGTGTTGGCAATAACTAAATCACACTTGCAGCCAGTTGACATGGGTTAAAGTTGATTCAACCTCTGTCCTGTGTCCTTGTGTGTACCACATTAAGCATGGAGAAAAGAAAGAAGACCAAAGAACTGTCTGAGGACTTGAGAAACCAAATTGTGAGGAAGCATGAGCAATCTCAAGGCTACAAGTCCTTCTCCAAAGACCAGAATGTTCCTGTGTCTACCGTGCACAGTGTCATCAAGAAGTTTAAAGCCCATGGCACTGTGGCTAACCTCCCTAGATGTTGACGGAAAAGAAAAATTGACAAGAGATTTCAACGCAAGATTGTGCGGATGTTGGATAAAGAACCTCGACTAACATCCAAACAAGTTCAAGCTGCCCTGCAGTCCGAGGGTACAACAGTGTCAACCCGTACTATCCGTCGGCGTCTGAATGAAAAGGGACTGTATGGTAGGAGACCCAGGAAGACCCCACTTCTTACCCCGAGACATAAAAAAGCCAGGCTGGAGTTTGCCAAAACTTACCTGAAAAAGCCTAAAACGTTTTGGAAGAATGTTCTCTGGTCAGATAAGACAAAAGTAGAGCTTTTTGGGCAAAGGCATCAACATAGAGTTTACAGGAGAAAAAAAGAGTCATTCAAAGAAAAAAACACTGTCCCTACAGTCAAACATGGCGGAGGTTCCCTCATGTTTTGGGGTTGCTTTGCTGCCTCTGGCACTGGACTGCTTGACCGTGTGCATGGCATTATGAAGTCTGAAGACTACCAACAAATTTTGCAGCATAATGTAGGGCCCAGTGTGAGAAAGCTGGGTCTCCCTCAGAGGTAATGGGTCTTCCAGCAGGACAATGACCCAAAACACACTTCAAAAAGCACTAGAAAATGGTTTGAGAGAAAGCACTGGAGACTTCTAAAGTGGCCAGCAATGAGTTCTGACCTGAATCCCCTAGAACACCTGTGGAGAGATCTAAAAATGGCAGTTTGGAGAAGGCACCCTTAAAATATCAGGGACCTGGCGCAGTTTGCCAAAGAAGAATGGTCTAAAATTCCAGCAGAGCATTGTACGAAACTCATTGATGGTTACCGGAAGCGGTTGGTCGGTTTGGCTAAAGGTTGTGCAACCAAGTATTAGACTGAGGGTGCCAATACTTTTGTCTGGCCCATTTTTGGAGTTTTGTGTGAAATGATCAATGTTTTGCTTTTTGCTTCATTCTCTTTTGTGTTTTTTTCATTTAAGACAAATTAAATGAAGATAATATCAAAGAATTTGTGTTTGCAATCATTTTCAGGAAGAAACTTAGTATTATCTGACAAAATTGCAGGGGTGTCAATACTTTTGGCCACAACTGTATGTGAGAAGCCACGGCGTGACCATAGTGCCATATTTGGATGATTTTTTACTAGTGGCAAAGTCGGTAGAGCAGTTCAGGATCGATTGCCACCTCACAACCTCCACGTTACAGAAGTTGGGGTGGGTCATAAATTTGGAAAAGTCAAATTTAATCCCTCAGCCCAGAATAAAATTTCTAGGAGTCATACTAGATTTCGACATCAGAACATCTTTTTTACCAGAGGAAAGACAGGTCCACCCTAATAGAGAATGTCCACCGATTCAGAAGGAAACCATGCTATATAAGGGAGGCAATGAAAATACTGGGTCTAATGATGGCTTGTATCCCCGGGGTGGTGGAGTCAGTTTTACTCACTGAAGTTACAGGAGCAGGTTCTGCAGACCTGGAACAGGAGACAGAGTTCGTTGGACAAGACGATGACACTCTCCCATTCAGTAAAGAAATCATTAGAGTGGTGGACCACCCTGGAAAACCTGAAGGTGGTGGTACCATGGGTTCTCTGTCACTCTGTCAACGTGACCACAGATGCCATTTAGTTCGGATGGGGCGGACATATAGAGGGAGAATTCTATCAAGGACAATGGGACCCAGAAATGAAGACCAGGTCATCAAATTTCCAGGAATTATACGCCATATGGAAAGTTCTGTACCAGGCCCGAACGAAGATCAGAGGCAGACATATGAAGGTTCTCTCCGACAGTGTGACGGCAGTGGCATTTCTAAGACACCAGGGAGGCCCGAAACATCCATCATTGCAACATCTGGCAAACCAGATCTTCAAGTGGGCAGAGATCTCGGTCGAATCCATCTCGGCGGTACACTTGGAGGGAGCCAGAAACCAGCTGACAGATTACCTAAGCAGAACATCGATAAATCCCACAGAATGGGAATTAAACTCTGAGATATTCCACATGCTGTGCCAGCATTGGGGACACCGCAGGTGGATCTCTTTGCCGTCAGAACCTTCTTTTCTCTAAATCCCCTAGAGGGGGCAGCAGGGGTCGACGCTCTGTTACAACCCTGGGGAGAAGGACTCCTTTACGTGTTTCCACCCTTTCACTGATTCCAAGAACACTCAGGAAGATACTAGACGACGGAGCAACAGCAATCGTAGTAGTTTCCTTTTTGCCAAAGAGGAGCTGTTTCTCCATTCTAAACAGAATGGCGGTGGAAAGACCCATCCTTCTACCAAAGAGACAGGATCTGCTACACCAGGGTCCGGTACTGCACACGAATCCGGACTCACTACAGCTCTTCTTGGATCCTGAGCTCCAAACCCTGAGATCCAGAGGCCTGTCAGGCGATGTCATCACCACACTCCAATCAAGTAGGAAGCCGGTGACATCGTCAATTTATAATAAAATTTGGAAGCGGTTCTGTGCCTTCTCAGGAGGAACTCCGATATATACTTCAAGTCCAGACATTCCCAGAATTCCTGACTTCCTCCAGCTAGGGTTTAGAAAGGGTCTTCGGCCTAGTACGTTAAAAGTACAGATATCGGCCCTTAGTGACTTCTTTGATTTCTCCCTAGCCACCCATCCCTGGGTAGCGAGGTTTTCTAGAGCCACACAGAGATTGAGGCCCCTGGTAAGGAAGTCATTTCCACCCTGGGACCTTAACCTGGTCCTTAATGTGCTGTGTAAAGCCCCATATCTCCTGTCAGAGAATATGGATATAGCCAAGCTCTCCTTTAAGACAGTCTTTCTCATAGCTATTACATCGGCCAAGAGGTTGGGGGAAATGCAGGCCCTATCTATACAGGACCCGTACCTACAGATTTTTTTATGATAGGTTAGTCCTGTGGCTTGACCCAACTTTTCTCCCCAAAGTGGTATCTTCCAAGAATATAAACCAGGAGGTGGTTCTTCCCTCGTTCTGCCAACACCCTAGAAATCCAAAGGAGGGGGTCTATCATAATTTAGACGTCAGAGAGACGGTTCTAAAATATCTGAAAGCAGCTGAGGGTTTGAGGCGAGACAAAAAACTGTTGATCCAGTACGGGGGATCAAATAAGGGCTGTAAAGCGGCAAAAACGACAATTGCGAGGTGGATTAAAACCACAATAGACTTGGCCTATAGAGCTCAAGGGAAAGATTCCCCAGACAGTCTTGGAGCCCATTCAACTTGAGCCGTAGCTACGTCATGGAAATAAAGAGGGGTGGCCTCAGCAGAACAGATTTGCAGGGCCGCAACATGGGCAAACCTTAGTACATTTGCTAGGCTTTACAAACTAGATGTAGTGTCAGAACAGTTAGCTTTCGGCAGTAAGATTTTGCATGCAGTCGTCCCGCCCTAAGATTACCATTCTTTGGTACTTCTCCATGGTGCTGTCAGGTGGTGAACTGGAAAACGATAATTAGACCTACCGGTGATTGTGTTTCCAGGAATCCATCTTGACAGCACTACTAGTTCCCTCCCTACTGCAAGTTTGTGTTTGCATACTGATGTAAAGTAACATTTGTATAAGAATTGTTAATAAAGTTTCTGTTTGCATCTGTCCAGATGTGGTACTTTGGAAAATCACTGATAGGTGGTAAGGGGAGGGTCCTTTTAACCGCTTGTTGTTCCTGTCCCACTGAGGGTAAGAAGGACATCCTCCATGGTGCTGTCAGGATGGATTCCTGGAAACACAATTACCGGTAGGTCTAATTACCATTTTCTACTACACACAGGCGATATGATCATCACCTGTGTGTAGGAGAGCAAATCAAAGTACTGCAGCTACTAGTCTCCCATGGAGACTATTGAAGCATGCAAAAAGTAAAAAAAAATGTATTTAAAAAAAAAAATAAAAGTTCAAATCACCCCCATTCAAAATAAAACAATAAAAAAAAATACATATTTGGTATCACTGCGTTTATAATCGCTCGATCTATATATTAATATAGAAACTTTGGAATTTTTTTCACCACTTAGATAAAAAAGAACCTAGACATGTTTGGTGTTTATGAACTCGTAATAACCTGGAGAATCATAATGGCAGGTCAGTTTTAGCATTTAGTGAACATGGTTAAAAAAAATCCCAAAAATACAAATGTAGGATTGCACTTTTTTGCAATTTCACCACACTTGGATTTTTTTCACGTTTTCCAGTACATGATATGTTAAAAACAGTGGCTTTGTTCAAAAGTACAACTCACCCTGCAAAGAACAAGCCCCTCACATGACCTTATTGACCAAAAAATAAAAAAAGTTATGGCTCTAGGAAGAAGAGGCACAAAAAAACGAAAACGCGAAAACGATAATACCTCCAGGGTTAAGGTCTTTTTGACATTACTTGGGCTGTATTTGCATTGAAGGTATTGTCCACTACTTGGACACAGGATAACCCTTTCTCATTCTGCATGTTTGGTCCCGTTAAATTAAAAAAAACTTGTACTCCAATCCCGTGCCATTAGTGTCGGCACTCTCATTCCTAGGGCTCACATGAAGTAGTTACGTGACTTGAGTGTTGCACCCAATCAGGGCCAGCTTCAATATCGCCGCCTTCAGACGTATTGAACATCACCAGGAAGCCAGGGCTTCGACTGCTCTCTGACTTAATCTTTAGTTCCATTTATCTAAAGGGCGGGTACAGTGACAGGCGCGGACAGTGATGTCATCGCTGACTGGGCGCATGGCTCACGTGACATAAACTATTGGAGGCTTTGCAGTTCTGTATAATGAATCAATTCCCTTGAAATCGAATGTTTTGGAAACATTTGGCAAATTCATATTTTTAAACATTTGTTCATCTCTAGTTAATAGCTTTTCTTTTCTCCAGTTCAAAATAAGTCCCGTTTACTAACTGATAAAATTATTATAAATTACATTATTCTTTTCTTTTTATTAAATATTTTTGGTGTTGGATGAATCCAATTGAATAATCTTATTGAAATTGAATGTATTATATTTGCATAATTTTAATTTTTTTTTCTTTTTTTTGTGACGTAAAATCCAGCTCTTCATTATGTAATTGGATACCAAAGATAATAGCGCTGGAACAAAAGGTGCTGTCACCTGCATGTTGAGGCCTTTGTTCTTTGATGGGAAGCATAATGACTGTCTTGGCATTATCATGTTAACACGGTTAAATGTTTAATAGTATTTGTGATACGCAACATTATAAAAGTTCTGGAGAAACCTTGAGAAATCCCATAGGCTGACTCGCCTGTAAAATGTGTGTGGCTTAAATAAAGCTATGTTTATTAGTGTTTTAATAAAAAAAAAACCCAAAGCAAAAATAACATATATCAATATATGTCGGAGGAACTACTAATGGGTGCACAGTTTTTTACCTTGTGCATTTTCATTTCTTAGCTTCAGTAATGAAGTACAGAGTTATGTAAGGTAGACTGTACATAGACACATGCTATGGAGCCCAGGGCTGTGGCGTTGGTAAGCCAAACCTCCGACTCCAACTCAGACTCCTCAATTTCCATGACTCTGACTCCCTCATACCAGGGCTGTGGAGTATGTAAGCCAAACCTCCGACTCCTCAATTTCCATGACTCTGACTCAACCAAAATGGGCTCCGGCTCCACAACTCCGCCTTTACAGCCCTCATGGAGCCATTGACTCCCCTGGTGGGCCTCTGAGTGGGGTGTAATAAATGCAATTGCAACGGATGCGTCTGGGCCTGGAGAGCCAATATGGTCTCTTGTGTCAGCCCTATTTTATGCTTGATGTGCTTCTTCAATGCTCATTCAGTTGAAAAGTATTGTGGAGCAGAGACCCACTGGCTCCCTGCCTCGCAATACCTGTACTATTCACCAGCCTATTAGAAGCTAGCATCAGGTGATAAGCCGGTCTTCATGGAAGTGGGAGCAAGTGTCAGGAATAGTAGTTTTTAATTGCTATGTAAAGGGCTCCACAGAGGGGAACATTGTACTGCATGGGGGCCACAGAAGGGGACATTTACTGTATGAGACTACAATTCCTCGACATTTATCCTGTCTAGCGGCCACATAGGGATTACATTATAGTTTGTGGGGGCTTTATAAAGGTATATTAAAACTATATTTGGGTCAGAATGAGGGAAATTATTACTGTATGGGGCCCAGAATAGGGGACATTATTACTGTAAAGGGTCACAAGAGGGGGTTTTATTAATGTCGCTCAATGTGGCCCCCCTTGTAGCCGTGCTCATTATTACTATCCTTCTCTTCAACACACACCAGCAGGGGAACGTGTCATGCCACACTCCCATTGGCGGGCCAGTGACGGGATCACCCCGTGCCTGTCATTACTTTCTTTCTGTGGCCATTCATAGGAGATCATGACTGTAGCTAAACTTAGCAGTGCTGATGAACTTCTATGTATGGTACAAGCGACTGGACAATTGCAGCTTTAAGTCCCCTAAAGAGACTAACAAATACAGTTAAACGTGAAAAAATGTTTTTAAAAAATTTGAAAAAAATCACAAGTTCAAATCATCCCCCTTTTGCCCCATTAAAAATATAACAAAAGTACCCACATATTTGGCATTGCTGTGTCCTTAAAGGTCAGATCTATTGACATATAAAATAACTTAATCTGATCGGTAAATGGGGTATAGATAAAAAAAAAAAATCAAAACACCAGAATTACGTTTTTTTTTTACAGCAGCAACTTTGCAATAAAATGCAATGAGTTGATCAAAAAAATCATATCTACCCCAAATTGGCATCCGTAAAAATGTCTGCTCAGGGTTCAAAAAATAAATTACTCACACAGATCCAGATCCCCAAAAATTAAAACATTACGGGTCGAAAAAGACGCAACCAAAAAAAAAATATTCTTACTATGCCTGTTTGTCATCTGCATACTCGTACTGACAAGGGGAATCGTATTGTCGAGTCAGTTTTGCCATATAATGAACAAGGCAAGCGAAAAAAAACCCAAAAACAATTGTTGAATTGCAATTTCAGCACACTTAAGAATTTATTTCCTGCTTTCCAGTGCATCGCATGATAAAATGAATGACGTAATTGAAAAGTGAAACTTGTCCCACAAAACACAAGACCTCATACAACTATATTGGCTGCAAAATAAAAAGAAGTTATTGCTCTTTGAAGAAGGGGGAGTAAAAAGGAAAAAAAAAAAAACACAGAAAATCACAAGGTCATGAAGGGGTTAATAAGGAGATTCATTATTTTCCTTAGAGATTAAAGACTTGAACGTTTAACCCCTCACTGTCCTGTGACATGCTATGACACAGTAGTAGAGATGCACTTAACCCGTTTTCATCAGAGAACCCCTTTATAACCTTTTCCACAGGATGGGCGATGATCGGTGGAGGTCTGACTGCTGGAACGCACATCGATAGGCAGAACGGGAATCTTTGATCCCATGAGAATGTAGTATCATGTTCCACTGCTGCTGCATTCATTCCCTATAGGGATGCCGAGCTCTGCGCTCATATTTTTTCACCACCACTGTAGACAATGAATGCAGCAGCGGTCAGGCATCCAACTCTACACTCCATTTTGAAATGGGGATAAAAATGCCTTGTTGGGGATAAAAGTTCCTCATTCTTACATCTGTGTGGGTCCCAGCGGTCAGACCCCATGTATAGGTAATAATTTATCTCATGGATATGAGACTTATTTTCACCAGGTAACCCCTTACTGCAAATCACTCTGTTATTAACCCGCACGGCACCGCCCCACCTAATGCCACTATTATCTCAGAAGGATCACATAGTACGATTTCCCCACTTGCACCAACGTGATGTTCCGCACGCCATGGGGACACACAAGGTCAGCTTGGTACAGTCTTACACAGACCTCTCCAGTCCACACAGGGAGACTTGGAGAGTGAGAGGATCCACGTGCCCCACACAACCCTGACAGGTTAAGATGCCCCTTTCTCTTTTGTTCTGATCTTAGCTGGTTCAAGAGATGAGATCAGTCACTCACAGCCTTTTGAGGCTTGACCCCATTCTGAGCTAGGTATCCTGTTACAGCTGCACTTGGGAAGGGGGTTTTATAATCCCATGCCAAATAGGGTACAAATGATTGACATGAAATTATACATCCAATATTCTTCACACTCCCTAATTGTACATCGCACTTATGATGTGGGCACAGTGCATGTTCTGGAGCCACCTGTATTTTACAGTCAACGCTCCGTTCTAACAGGTATAATGCCAAACAGGTATTTGCATGTAGTGGGGATCGCGAGAGTCACTTCTGCCTTTTTGCCTTAGTCTCCCAAGTTGGACATTGACCTTTTGTAATACTGCAGGACCCCTGCAGTGGCGATAGCAAGGGAAGTATGCTTGCTGAGTTTAAAGACAGTCACCAGGGCAATTGCCATACCATACCTGTACAAGGAGAGAACTTGGCTGTCCAGTAGGATACGCTCTACTGGGCTAAGGCGAAGTTCACACTGGACAATTTTGCTGCGGTTTTTCTTATGCTGATTTTCAGCTGCATTTGACAGTACCAGGCAGCTATGTTAATGAGATTTCAGAAATCTCATGCACACAGCTTGTTTTTTTGCCATCAGTATTTTGCTCTTTGCTTGTTTTTTTGGACATAGAGCATGTCGCTTCTTTTAGTGTTTTTTCAGCATTTTTCATCCACTGAACTGAATGAAAAAAGTGTGAAAGAAACACACCAAAAATGGCACAAAAAACACAGCAAAACCTGCGCTTTTGCTGCAGCTTCTTTCCTGCAAACGCAGCCAAAACCCCCAGTGTGAACTTAGCCTTAGGGCCCCTTTACATTTAGCGATGCACCAGCGATCCCGACCACGATACGACCCGGTCAGGATCGCTTGTGCATCGCTAAGTGGTCGCTAGTGAGCTGCCAAACAGGCAGATCTCACAGCAACGTAGCGACGTAGCAGCGGTCATTGCTTACCTTTCAGACGCGGCGATCCTGACGTCCTCCCGCCCGCGTCCACGCGTCGCTCGTCGGTGCCAGCAGGAAGCGCCCAACGAGAAATGGAGCTGCACGATCTCGCACGATCAGCGACAGAGCCGGAGGTAAGTATCACACATAGCGATATCGCTGCTGCGTCACAAAATCGGAGACGCTATAGCGATATTGCTAGTGATATCGCTATGTGTAAAGCCCCCTTTAGTCTTCATTTGTCAAGGCCACAACTATCGTCAGACAGGAGAATGAGTGCCCTCCAGCAAGGACATGTGTACCCCAGAAAGTAGCAGCTCTGAACCCCTGCTGCTTCATCTGTATACTGACTTATAATGAAGCTGCTCCAGTTCATGGTTAGCACATACCACAGCTCCTGTCCAGGGATGAAAGCAAGAGCTCATTATACTTCCACCCCTGGCCAGGAGCTGTGGTATTTGCTTACCGTGAATTGGATCCGCTCTGTAAAGTTTAATACAGCAAATAACAGCACATTTATATGATTATCTCTGCACAGGAACATTACATTTTAATGCATCCAATTGTGTAACTTTTTATTCCAAGAGCTATTGATTAAAATGTGCTTTGTTTATGAGAAAGCCCTAAGTATAATCTTTTGGCATGTGTTTCATTTTTCGGCAGCACCTCCACAGGAGAATTCATAGAATGGTAGAGTTGGAAGGGACCTCCTGGGTCATCTGGTCCAACCCGATGCTCAAAGCAGGATTCACTAAATCATGTCCAGCCTCTGTTTGAAGATTTCCATTGAAGGAGAACTCACCACCTCTCGTGGCAGCCTGTCCCACTCATTGATCACCCTCACTGTCAAAAAGTTTTTTCTATTATCTAATTGAAGCATTGCACGGTGTCCATTTAACTCAATGAGTTGCCTGAGTAATGTTTTGGACTGGCTGATACAGGAAAGCTATATATGTACCGTGAGCACTCCAGAGCCAGAGAATCATTTTTTTTAGTTGTCCCTAAGGCGATTCCTTGTGGGTCTTGGATATGATGTCAACTTTATTGTTTTAGTTTAGAATTTCAAATTTGGGTTTCCAATCGAGACTACCTCTTTAAATTTGAATTTTGTTATGATAAAGTAGGCAAAGATCACAGATAAACATCATAATGTCCACTAAAGGTAGACACTACAACTCGGCCATTAACTGCTGCCTACGTCTCCTGTATATTGTCACATTTCCCTCTTTTAAGAGTATAAAGAAAAATTATATTTAATCTTTCGCTCATTTCCTAAACACTGTATGAGGAATGAATAATCCGAAAACGAGCAGCTCCGACTCCATAAAATACACAGAGATAGGAGTTGGTAAATGCTCCTGCCATATACTTTACTGCCCATTTACTAGGGAATAAATGTTGGTTATAAATAAGGATATATTTTTCCTTGAATTATTATTTTTTATGAAGCAATTTAGCAGTTTGCCGAGAGATCATTCTGTGTAACGCGGGCGATGTGTAATATTAATATGCGGAGTCGTTACTTTAGTGGGTGTAGAATAGCAATACACTTTCAGCGGGCTCATAATAGAGGAACAGCTGTGAGATTTATACGGTGGAAGATCACTAAACAACTTGTAAACTGAATCCAGCCATGAACTTCAGGTGACAGGAAAAAGACCCCCTACTGTATGTTTAACCAAATGAAAGTGATCCGCCTGCCATCAATCTCATTTTCATAGGCCGTTTGTTACCATAATAAGCTCCTCCAGAAAAACCGTGAGCAGCTCTCTGAAATTGTTCTGTGTAATCGAGCTGGTGTAAGCTAACTTTGTCCCAGGCTGCGGGATCGTAACATAAGCGGGAGTATTTAACTCGGAATAGTGGACACGAAACTTCTAAAGTTCCATAACGTGGAATAAGTAATAGGCAGATTGTGCTCATTAGTGTAATGTGCTCTGCTCTATTGTGCTAGACCAGCTAATGCTTCCAGATGAATAGGTTTTAGCACTTGATGACACAGAAGGCGTCCACTAACTGAAGCTTAATGAGAAAATGGTGAAAATGTTCTTCAATTTATAGCATGTGTGAGTGTATATACAGCTCTGGCAAAAATTAAGCGACCACTGCAAAATGTTCAGTTTGTCTGATTTTTCTCTCTATATTTATATTTTTGAGTAAAATGTAAATTGCTCTTTTATTCTATAAACTACTGACAACATGTCTCCGAATTTCTAAGCACTAAAGTTTGTATTTATGTTCTGAAAATGAGAAATGGTCAAAATATTAAAAAATGCAGTGCTTGCTGACCTCAAAGCATGCTAAGAAAACAAGTTCATAATCATTTAGAAACAACAATACTAATGTTTTAACTCAGGAAGAGTTCAGAAATCAATATTTTGTGGAATAACCTTGATTTTTAATGACCCCTTTCATGCATCTTGGCTGCTTTCCACCAGTCTTTTACACTGCTTTTGGGTGACCTTATGCCACTCCTGGTACAAAAAGTTACGTAGTTCTTTGTTTGACGGCTTGTGACTATCCATCTTCCTCTTGATTACATTCCAGAGGTTTTCAATGGGGTTCTGGTCTGGAGATTGGTCTGGCCATGACAGGGATTTGATATGGTGGTCCTTCATCTACACATTGATTGAGCTAGCTGTGTGGCATGGTGCATTGTCCTGCTTGAAAAAAACAGTCCTTGGAGTTGGGAAACATTGCCTGAGCAGAAGGAATCAACTGTTTTTCCAGGATAACCTTGTATGCGGCTTGATTCATACGTCCTTCGCAAAGATTAACCTGCCGAAATTCCAGCCTTGCTGAAGCATCCCCAGATCATCACCGATCCTCCACCAAATTTCATAGTGGGTGCAAGACACTGTGGCTTGTACGCCTCTTCAGATCTCCATCTAACCATTAGACGACCAGGTGTTGGGCAAAGATGAAAATTAGACACAGAAGATTACCTTACTCCAGTTCTCTATGGTCCAGTCCTTAAGGTCTTTGGCAAACTTCAGCCTGGCTCTCCTTTGCTTCTCATTGATTAAAGGCTTTTTTTATAGCTTTACATGACTTGAGCCCTGCCTCTAGGAGCCTGTTACGATCTGTTCTTGCCATGCACTTCACCCCAGTTGCCATTTGCCATTCCATTTGTAGGTCACTTGATGTCATCCTGTGGTTGCTGAGTGACATTTGAATAGGATGACGGTGATCCCTGTCAGTGGAGAGTCGTTTTCGCCCTCTGCCGGTCTGTAGCTTTGTTGTCCCCAATGTCTGCTGCTTGACCTTGTTGTAATGGATTCCCATCTTAGAAATTTTAAGGATGGAGGCAATATGACGCTCACTGTATCCCTCTGCTAGTACAGTCATATGTTAAAGTTTGGGCACCCCTATTAATGTTAACCTTTTTTCTTTATAACAATTTTGGTTTTTGCAACAGCTATTTCAGTTTCATATATCTAATAACTGATGGACTCAGTTATATTTCTGGATTCAAATGAGGTTTATTGTACTAACAGAAAATGTGCAATCTGCATTTAAACAAAATTTGACTGATGCAAAAATATGGGCACCTCAACATAAAAGTGACATTAATATTTTGTAGATCCTCCTTTTGCAAAAATAACAGCCTCTAGTCGCTTCCTGTAGCTAGTAATGAGTTCCTGGATGAAGGTATTTGTGACCATTCCTGTTTACAAAACAATTCCAGTTCAGTTAAGTTTGATGGTCACCGAGCATGGACAGCCCGCTTCAAATCATCCCACAGATGTTCAATGATATTCAGGTCTGGGGACTGGGATGGCCATTCCGGAACATTGTAATTGTTCCTCTGCATGAATGCCTGAGTAGATTTGGAGCGGTGTTTTGGATCATTGTCTTGCTGAAATATCCATCCCCTGCATAACTTCAACTTCGTCACTGATTCTTGCACATTATTGTCAATAATCTGCTGATACTGAGTTGAATCCATGCGACCCTCAACTTTAACAAGATTCCCGGTGCCGGCATTGGCCACACAGCCCCAAAGCATGATGGAACCTCCACCAAATTTTACTCTGAGTAGCAAGTGTTTTTCTTGGAATGCTGTGTTTTTTAGCCTCCATGCATAACGCCTTTTTGTATGACCAAACAACTCAATCTTTGTTTCATCAGTCCACAGGACCTTCTTCCAAAATGTAACTGGCTTGTCCAAATGTGCTTTTGCATACCTCAGGCGACTCTGTTTGTGGCGTGCTTGCAGAAACGGCTTCTTTCGCATCACTCTCCCATACAGCTTCTCCTTGTGCAAAGTGCGCTGTATTGTTGACCGATGCACAGTGACACCATCTGCAGCAAGATGATGCTGCAGGTCTTTGAAGGTGGTCTGTGGATTGTCCTTGACTGTTCTCACTATTCTTCTCTGCCTTTCTGATATTTTTCTTGGCCTGCCACTTCTGGGCTTAACAAGAACTGTACCTGTGTTCTTCCATTTCCTTACTATGTTCCTCACAGTGGAAACTGACAGGTTAAATCTCTGAGACAACTTTTTGTATCCTTCCCCTGAAAAGCTTTGTTGAGTAATCTTTGTTTTCAGATCATTTGAGCGTTGTTTTGAGGAGCCCATGATGCCACTCTTCATAGGAGAATCAAATAGGAGAACTACTTGCAAGTGGCCACCTTAAATACCTTTTCTCATGATTTGATACACCTGGCTATGACGTTCAAAGCTCAATGAGGTTACAAAACCAATTTAGTGCTTCAGGAAGTCAGTAAAAAGTAGTTAGGAGTGTTCAAATCAAGAAAATGATAAGGGTGCCCATACTTTTGCATCGGTCAAATTTTGTTTAAATGCAGATTGCACATTTTCTGTTAGTACAATAAACCTCATTTGAATCCAGAAATATAACTGAGTCCATCAGTTATTAGATATATGAAACTGAAATAGCTGTTGCAAAAACCAAAATTGTTATAAAGAAAAAAGGTTAACATTAATAGGGGTGCCCAAACTTTAACATATGACTGTAAAACCAGAATTGAGCTCTTCTTTTCCTCACTCAAGACTTTTCTTTTCAACTCCTTTGGCATGGTTAAAATTTATTTTTTCATTCCTATTACTTTTGGGATATTACTAGCACTTGTTTTGACATCCAGCTTGTCCTATTGCAAGATGATTGTGAACGCCACAGCAGGGTTTTTTATACTTTCCTTTGTTAAATAAGATTTGCTTCAGGTGATCACCACCTAATCAGAAGCACATTAAGTAGATTGAGGTGTATTCTTGTTGGAATTCAACTGACACTGGACTGGAATGGCTGTCATACATGTAGAGAAGCTGATTTTTTATTTTCTCTTTCCCCCATGACGCCACCACAGAGAGAGAGGGAACCGCCCTCAAGGACAGGAAACCTACAGATGAAAAAGGCGGTACCTCTCTCCCACATCGGTTGGTTTCCTGTCCCTGACGGGGAACCTACAGCACGTACCTGCAGTCGACGTGGGATGCCGGGGCCCGAGCCAGTCCGGTGATAGGCAGCGGGGCTCCCTGTCTCGGCTGGGTCGAGGCCTTGCGCTGGCTCCCCCCGTAGCACCACCACCGAGGTCGGCAGGCCTTGAGGGTGAGTGGGGGAGAGGCAGCGAAGATCCGTGGACGAAGCCTGCCGATCCCAGAAGAAAAGAAAAAAAGGGGGTTGCTGTCTCCTTTAAAAGAGTGACGGCGGTCACTCAAGGAGAGCCCCCCGTCGAGCGCCGGACCCAGAGCGGCCTGCGGAGGATGGCGGCGGCCACCGGGACCGCAAAAGGTACAGGGGTCGGGGCAGAACCTGGGAGCGGCCCGGAGGGGGTTGCGGCGGCCACCAGGAGCCGCAAGGTATATGCCCGCAAGGCTTGCAGCGATGGGGGTGGCGGCGGCCACCGGGAGCCGCAAGGTATATGCCCACAGGGCTTGCATCGATGGTGGCGGCGGTCACCGCGGGCTGCTGAACGCCGGTACCGGACGCGCGCGCAAGCAGCAGCTTTCTTAATGAGTCGCAATGCACTGCTGGCAGAAAAAGCTCTGCGCAGCATGCATAGAGCAGACTATACAGGAGGAATCTCCGAGGTTTGCTTCAGACCTCAAAACATTGATAAGGACCCAGGTAGAGGACGCCCTCTAGGGCGTTAGAACCACTGAGAAAAAACGTAGATCCAGGCATAGATCTCCAGAGTCCAGTGTTAGTGAGTCAGGGAGTGAATCATCGAACTCGAGTTATTCATCATCCTCCCAGTCATCATCATCATCCTCAGAAGGGGGACGCAGCTGCTTCCCTATTGAGGAGACGAATGCACTGGTAAAAGCCGTGAGGACAACTATGGGGCTGGTAGATGAACGCCCTAAAAAAAACGGCGGAAGAGTTAATGATCAGTGGACTGGAACAAAAAAAAAATGGAGAGTTTTCCCGGTGAATGAGAAAATCCACTCTCTAATCAAACAGGAATGGAAAAACCAGACAAGAAAGCCCTCCTAACACCCAAGGGGAAATACCCTTTTGATGATCCGGCCTGCTCCCTATGGAGTAAAGCACCTAAACTGGATGTGGCGGTTGCAAAGGCTTCTAAAAAATTTGCCCTGCCTTTCGAAGATATGGGTACCCTAAAGGACCCAATGGATAAAAAGGCAGAAAACTTTTTGAAAAACGCTTGGGAAGCGGCAGGACGGGGACTAAAGCCAGCCATAGCAGCCACATGCACGGCACGTGCCTTAATGGTTTGGTTAGACCACTTAGATTCCCAAATAAAAGAAAAAGTCCCAAGGGAAACAATACAAAGGTCAGTTTCCGTAATGAAGGGAGCAGCAGGTTTCCTGGCAGATGCGTCAGTAGGCTCAACTAGGTTGGCGGCCAGAGCAGCCTCCTCAAATGCCGCGAGACGCGCCTTATGGCTGAAATGCTGGCCGGGGGATCTGCAGACTAAAACCAAATTGTGCGCAATCCCATGTGAGGGAGAGTTCTTATTTGGCCCAACGTTAGACGACATCTTGGAGAAGGCGGGGGACAAGAAAAAATCCTTTCCCGGTTTCCCTAATCAGGCATACAAACGGCCTTTTCGGAACAGAAGATTTATGTGGCGAAGACCCCCAAAAGGGAACAGAGACGGTTGGGAGGATAAAAGAAATAAGAACAAAGGCTTTATGTTCAACAAGCCCCCCAATAACAAAAAGCCACAATGAAGGTGCTCCCCGGGTCGGGGGAAGATTGTCCTACTTCTTCCAGGCCTGGGAAAAAATATCCGTGAGCCCGTGGATTCTGAACATAAGAAAAGAAGGACTGAGACTAAAATTCAATACCCTCCCCAACCATGTTTTTGTGAAAACGCCCCAAAGGACATCACACGAGCAGCTGGCTCTGCAACAAGAGGTCGCGAACCTAAGGGAAAAGTGGGTACTACAAGAAGTCCCCTACCTGGACAGAGGCAAAGGCTTTTACTCCCCTCTCTTTCTCCGCAGAAAGCCAGACGGAACATACAGGGCCATAATAAATCTAAAGAGACTGAACAAGTTCCTGGAAATTCAGCGTTTCAAGATGGAAACAATAAAATCTTGTGTAAAATTGCTTCCCCCATCATGCTTCATGGCTGTATTAGACGTCAGAGACGCATACGACCATGTACCTATTCACAGAGACCACAGGAAATACCTCAGGGTGGCGGTGACAATCCAGGGGGAGATAAAACATCAGTTCAGAGCTCTCCCCTTCGGGCTAGCTATTGCCCCAAGAGTATTTACAAAGATAATGTCGGAAGTAATGGCCCACAAAAGAGAGCAAAACATCCTGATAGTCCCATACCTGGACGATCTCTTAGTAGTAGGCGTCACGTTTCACCACTGCAAACAACAGTTGGACATGGTCATGGGATCCCTAGTGAATCTAGGATGGATGCTAAATTTGCCCAAATCCAGACTCATACCAAGTCTGGTACAGGAATACTTGGGAATAATACTGGACTCAACCGAACAAAAATGTTATCTTCCACAGGCGAAGATTCAAAAGATGACACAGATGGTGTCACAAGTGATAGCTTCCCCAGTAACTACCCTGAAAAAGGCAATGTCTCTATTGGGGTTAATGACATCCTGCATACCAGCAGTACAGTGGGCACAAAGCCACACTCGAGTCTTACAGTGGGAAATATTAGACGCAGACGTTTCCCTACACGGGAATTTAGACAGGCGGTTAAACATATCACCAAACACAATACACTCCTTAGCGTGGTGGACAGACCCAGCCAATCTAACCAATGGGGTCCCTTGGGCGTTACCAATGACAAAAATCTTAACAACAGATGCAAGCCCCTGGGGGTGGGGTGCACATCTAGACATCCAGGTAGCGCAAGGGCCCTGGCTCAAAAAAGAAAGTCAGTTTCCTCAAACATGAAGGAGCTGCTGGCAGTGAAACTAGCTCTCGTTCATTTTCTAGACTCACTTCGCTCCCAACACACAAGGGTCTTCTCAGGCAACCGGGTAGTGGTAGCATATCTAAACCACCAGGGGGGGCACCAGGTCTCGAGCACTGATGGAAGTAACAAAGTCTATCTTTCACCTAGCGGAACACAATCTGGAATCCCTGACGGCCCTCCACATAAAAGGGTCGGAAAACCGAACAGCAGACTTCTTGAGCAGAACACGCCTAAAGCAGGGGGAGTGGGAACTAAGCCAGTCAGTCTTCAACCAGATTGTGAACCTCTGGGGCCGACCAGAGATAGACTTATTTGCAAACAGTCAGAACCGGAAATTGGAAGCCTTCTGCTCAATAGATCCCCGGGGGGGGCCCAGTAGCTCTAGATGCCTTCACGATTCCCTGGGATTACCATCTGGCTTACGCTTTCCCTCCAATATCTCTTATTCCCTTAGTACTGAGGAAAATATGCGGGGACAAAGCGATGGTAGTAGTAATAGCACCCTTCTGGCCCCGGAGACTATGGTTCCCCTGGCTGAGAAGAATGTCCGTAACAGACCCCTGGGTTCTGCCAGAATCTCCAGACCTGCTATCCCAGGGACCAGTGTATCACCCACACATAAAAAACCTACACATGACAGCTTGGCTTTTGAGAGGGAACTCCTAAGCAATAGGGGCTTCTCATCAAACTTGGTAACCACGTTACTGCAAAGTAGAAAACCAGTAACCACTATGGCATATGGGAAAGTATGAAAAAATTCATATGAATATCTGATTCTGACCCAACGGGGGAGATCCCAATAGGAAAAATTCTGGAATTCCTACAGAAGGGGTTGGAAAAGGGACTAGCTACAAGCACCCTGAAAGTACAGGTGGCGGCCTTAGGGGCTTTGTATAATCATGACTTAGCCGGGAATCGGTGGGTTAGGAGGTTCATGAGGGCCGCAAGTAGATCTAGGCCGACCCCCCTACGCCCCCCCCCCCTTGGGATCTAAACCTAGTATTGAACGCACTAACCAAATCTCCCTTCGAACCCCTGGCGGAGGCTCCCTTAAAAATATTATCCCTTAAGACCTGACTCCTCGTAACCTTAACTTCTGCCCGCCGCATTAGTTATATACAAGCTTTGTCTGCCTACTCACCCTTCACGCAAGCTCTGGATGATAGGGTAGTTCTTAGAACCGACCCAGCATATCTCCCCAAGGTATCCTCACAGTTTCATAGGACCCATGAAATCTCCTTACCCTCCTTCTGTCCCAATCCCAAAAACAAAACAGAGGAGGTATGGCACACTTTAGATGTAAAAAGATGCCTGGTCCAGTATTTAACAACCACAAAGGAGTTTAGGAAGGATAGGGCTCTGTTTGTCTGTTTTCAGGGTCCTCGAAAGGGTCAAAAAGCATCAAAGGCCACACTGGCGAGGTGGATAAGAGAGGCCATCACCCTATCCTACTCCTCTTGCGGGGCGGCCATTCCGGAGGACGTAAGGGCCCATTCAACCAGGGCACTGGCATCATCTTGGGCGGAGAAAGCCGGCGCTTCAATAGAACAGATATGTAGAGCTGCCACTTGGTCTTCCCCCTCTACATTTTTTAAACATTACCGTCTAGACTTGACCTCCTCTTCAGATCTTACCTTTGGGAAAAGGGTTCTGGAAGCGGTGGTCCCTCCCTAGATGTACAATCTTTGTAATTCTCTCCGTGGTGCCGTCATGGGGGAAAGAGAAAATCGTAGTTACTTACCGATAACGGTATTTCTCTGATCCCATGACGGCACCCGTACATCCCCTCCCCTTCACACGCACAGGTGTGCACATTAGAGTGAGTTAGTTAGCTTTAGTACTTAGCCACACGGTGCCTCTATTAAGCTTAAGTTGAGTAATTTGATTAATTTTGGATTTTTTATAACCATTTGAGTTGCAGCTGAAAGTTCTGTGTAATGCTCTGTAAACCTACTGATGTGGGAGAGAGGTACTGCCTTTGTCATCTGTAGGTTTCCTGTCCCTGAGGGCGGATCCCTCTCTCTCCGTGGTGCCGTCATGGGATCAGAGAAATACCGTTATCGGTAAGTAACTACGATTTTTTTAAAACTGCAGTGATCTCTTAACTTTTGCCAGAGCTGTATATACAGTTAGGTCCATATATATTTGGACAGAGATAACATTTTTGTAATTTTGGTTCTAGACATTACCACAATGAATTTTAAACAAAACAATTCAGATGCAGTTGAAGTTCAGACTTTCAGCTTTCATTTGAGGGTATCCACATTAAAATTGGATGAAGGGTTTAGGAGTTTCAGCTCCATAACATGTGCCACCCTGTTTTTAAAGGGACCAAAAGTAATTGGATAGATAAAATAATTGTAAATAAAATGTTCATTTCTAGTACTTGGTTGAAAACCCTTTGTTGGCAATGACTGCCTGAAGTCTTGAACTCATGGACATCACCAGACGCTGTGTTTTCTCCTTTTTGATGCTCTGCCAGGCCTTCACTGCGGTGGTTTTCAGTTGCTGTTTGTTTGTGGGCCTTTCTGTCTGAAGTTTAGTCTTTAACAAGTGAAATGCATGCTCAATTGGGTTGAGATCAGGTGACTGACTTGGCCATTCAAGAATATTCCACTTCTTTGCTTTAATAAACTCCTGGGTTGCTTTGGCTTTGTTTTGGGTCATTGTCCATCTGTAGTATGAAACGACGACCAATCCGTTTGGCTGCATTTGGCTGGATCTGAGCACATAGTATGGCTCTGAATACCTCTGAATTCATTCGACTGCTACTGTTCTGTGTCACATCATCAATAAACACTAGTGACCCAGTGCCACTGGCAGCCATGCATGCCCAAGCCATCACACTGCCTCCGCCGTGTTTTACAGATGATATGGTATGCTTTGGATCATGAGCTGTACCACGCCTTCGCCATACTTTTCTCTTTCCATCATTCTGGTAGAGGTTGATCTTGGTTTCATCTGTCCAAAGAATGTTCTTCCAGAACTGTGCTGGCTTTTTTAGATTTTTTTTAGCAAAGTCCAGTCTAGCCTTTTGATTCTTGATGCATATGAGTGGCTTGCACCGTGCAGTGAACCCTCTGTATTTACTTTCATGCAGTCTTCTCTTTATGGTAGATTTGGATATTGATACGCCTACCTCCTGGAGAGTGTTGTTCACTTGGTTGGCTGTTGTGAAGGGGTTTCTCTTCACCATGGAGATTATTCTGTGATCACCCACCACTGTTGTTTTGCGTGGGCGCCCAGGTCTTTTTGCATTGATGAGTTCACCAGTGCTTTCTTTCTTTCTCAGGATGTACCAAACTGTAGATTTTGCCCCTCCTCATGTTGTAGCAATTTCTCGGATGTTTTTTTTCTGTTTTTGCAGCTCAATGTTGGCTTGTTTCACCTGCATGGAAAGCTCCTTTGACCACATGTTTCCTTCACAGCAATAACTTCCAAATGCAAGCACCACAACTCAAATCAACTCTAGCCCTTTTATCTGCTTAATTAAGAATGACATAACGAAGGGATTGCCCACAACTGTCCATGAAATAGCCTTGGAGTCAGTTGTCCAATTACTTTTGGTCCCTTTAAAAACAGGGTGGCACATGTTAAGGAGCTGAAACTCCTAAACCCTTCATCCAATTTTAATGTGGATACCCTCAAATGAAAGCTGAAAGTCTGAACTTCAACTGCATCTGAATTGTTTTTTTTAAAATTCATTGTGGTAATGTCTAGAACCAAAATTAGAAAAATGTTGTCTCTGTCCAAATATATATGGACCTAACTGTATATGTGTGTGTGTGTGTATATATAATATATATAATTATATTTCATTCTCACCCCTCAATGGGCGTGGTCTTTGTTGTCTTTTCTCATTCTCGGGTCCTCTACCAGAGGCCTGGGAGTTTGAGGGTTCTGCGCAGGATCTTAGTTGTTTCCAGTATTGCTCTTTTCTAGACAGCTCCGATGTTGCTCCTGGGATCTGTTGTAGCCATTCTTCCGACTTAGGGGTGACTACTCCAAGTGCTCCTATCACCCCTGGAATCACTGTTGCCTTCACCTCCCACATCTTCTCCAGTTCTCCTTCGAGGCCCTGATATTTCTCCAGCTTCTCTTATTCCTTCTTTCTGATGTTGTTGTCACTTGGCACTGCCACATCTATTATCATTGCTGCCATCAATGTCTGGTTGGTTAGCCAACACCTGCTTATCTGTCTGGATCTTGAAGTCGCACAGGATTTTAGCCCTTTCATTTTCCACCACTTTTTCTGGGGTCTCCCACCTTGACTTAGGGGGGCTTAGCCCATATGCTGCACAGATGTTCCTGTATACAATTCACGTTACTTGGTTGTGGCGTTCAGAATACGCAGTTTCTGCTTGCATTTTGCATCCTGCCACTATGTGTTGGACTGTTTCTGACGTTTCTTTGCATAGTCTGTACCTTGGGTCTTGTCTTGTGTGGTAGAATTCTCCTTCTATGGATCTTCTACTTAGTGCTTGCTCTTGTGCTGCTATAATTAGTGCCTTTGTGCTGTGTCAGAGTCCAGCTTTCTCTAACCATTGGAAGGATTTCTACATGTCAGCCACTTCCATTATCTGTCGGTGGTACATCCTATGCTGCGGCTTGTCTTGCAATGGCGTTTCATGTTCCTGTTCTTCCTTCCAGATCTGATGTTGTTGCTGCCTTAGGCTTTCTCTCAGCATTTCCTCTTTTGTCGCCATGCTTCTGATGTATTCCTGGTTACTCGTTGTTTCATCCATGATGGTGGCTTGGATGCCTATCAAACCTTGATCACCCTCCTTTCTGTTGGTATACAATCTTTGGGTGCTAGACTTATGGTGGAGACCTCCATGCATTGTGAGGAGCTTTCGTGTCTTCACATCTGCAGCTTCCACCTCTTCTTTTGGCCAGCACGGTATCTGATAGCTGGCAGGGCATATGTATTGATGGCGTGGATTTTATTCTTCCCATTGAGCTGGCTATTCAGGACCTGTCTTACCCTTTGATGGTATTTGGATGTTGTTGTTTTCCTTGACTCCTCATCATGGTTACCGTATCCCTGTGGGATGTCGAGGTACTTCTATCATGTCTGTACATCTGCTTTGTGCCCTGCTGGTAATTCCACTCCATCAGTCTTGACTACCATGCCTCTCTTTATTACCAACCGGCCGCACTTCTCCAGGCCGAAGGACATCCTGATGTCTTCACTGTAGATCCTTGTCAGGTGGATCAGTGAATCGATGCCTCGTTCGTTTTTCGCATACAGCTTAATATCATCCATGTAGAGGAGGTGGCTGATGGTGCTTCCACCCTTGAACTTGTATCCATAGCCAGACTCTGTAATTATCTGACTGAGGGGGTTCAAGTCTATGCAGAACAGCAATGGGGACAGTGCATCACCTTGGTATATGCCATATTTGATGGTCACCTGTTCTAGTTGTCTTGAGTTGACTTCCAATGTTTTTCTCCATAGCCCCATTGAGTTTCTGAGGAAGATTCTTAATTTCCTGTTTACATTGTAGAGAGCCAAGCATTCACAGATCCATGTGTGTGGCATTGAGTCATAGGCTTTCCTGTAGTCAATCCAGGTTATGCTGAGATTGGTCTGTCTGGATCTTGAGCGACTGCTCTATCTACTAGGAGCTGGTGCTTAGAGCCTCTGGTGTTGGTCCCGATACATTTCTGAGCTGGATTCATGTACTGGTTTATATGGTTCTGCAGCTTGGTGGCTATGATGTCTGACAGGAGTTTCCATGTTGTTGTAAGGCAGGTTATTGGGCGTTAGTTGGATGGAACTGTTCTCCCATGTCATAGGCTGTGCACTTAACCACTACACTACACCATTAGTCGTCTCCTTCCTGGGCAATATGTTGGCTGGACAATCCCATCTTGTTTATTCTTGTGTATAATTGATTGTACAGATGAACAAGACACCTTCAGGTTTCTTGAAATTGTAGTCAAGGATGAGCCAGACTTGTGCAAGTCCACAATTCTCTTCCTGATATATTGGCTGATTTATTTAGACTTTCCCACGATGCGGCAAAAAGCAGTGTGGTTCAGGTGTGCGTAAAAATACATCCACAGGTGTCTCTAACTCAGATCCGAAGCTTCCAAAGACATGACATCATATGGGCAGTCCAGAATTGTTTAAAGGCATAGTAATCTTAATGTATGTAAACTTTTGACTTTGCAGTAAATAATAAAAATGCCTTAAAACATTCTCTCTCTCATTATTCTGGCATTTGGCAAATACTAATTATTATGGTAATCCTAATTGACCTAAAACGGGAAAGATTTATTCTGATTTCATGTCAGATATTGAGAAAAACATTCATGTGTATTCTTATATAGTGCATGTAAACTTCTAGTTTCAACTATATGTATGTGTAACGAATGGAAGCGGAGGCAGATATGGTGAAGTTCACATTCGTTTTTATTTTTTAAGTGGAACCTCGGGACCACGGTCCGGGGGGCTCCGAAGGGGGTGTGACTAGTGAGCCCTGGGCACCCGTAGTAAAGCCCCCCAGGCAGGGCCAGAATGGAATACCCGGAGGACACAGGTGCTACCTCCAGTTAGACCCCGAACAAGTGGCAGCTGTCCCAGCGGCACCAAAAGGGATAACTAAAGTTACAGCAGAATCCGTATTGCGCTGGGTCCTGGATCCGGTTAGTTGGTAAGGAGTCTGTTCCAGTGACCTTCACACAGTCCTTGAACTTGGATGGCTGTAGGCGGAACGGGATGGCTTAGGCCCAGATGGTTGCTGATATAACCAGGTAACACAGGATACAGATATGCTGTGGAAACAGGGAGCATTAGACAATGCTCGGAGACTGCAGATGCAGCGCAGACAGGTTAGCATGAGAACCGGATGTAGCAATGGTAGATACTCGTTGCTCCGGCGCTCTTCCTATGGAGGAGAGGCCAGAAATAGCAGCCAGTGCGCTGCCATTGGTTGATTGCATTTTTTGAATAATGCACGCCGCCCCTTTAAGAAGGCAAGCGAGCGAGCGGGCGGGCGTGCGCTAATAGCCTTAGCTACAGATCTCCTCACAGGACGCCAGGAGGAGGAGGCAGGAGGGAGGATAGAACGCTGAGCAGCATCATGAGAGGCTCGAGGTGAGTGCCCAGAACGGAGAGCAGCGGCAGGCTGGGCGCAGCGCCAGGACGGGGACCGGGTGTAACAGTATCCCCCTCTTTACACCCCCTCTTCTTCAAGCCTGCGTAGAATCGTTTAAGGAGAAGAGAAGCCTGGATGTTCTCCCTAGGCTCCCAAGATCTCCTCAGGACCAAAACCCTACCAGTCCACTGGGTAGTAGGTCTTACCCCTTACTTTTTTACGGCCAGGATATGTTTTACCTCAAAAACATCATCCTCCGAGACAGGGTCAGGAGTGGTACCCGGATCCTTAAAGAAGGGACTCAAAACTACTGGTTTGAGGAGAGAAACATGGATGGAGTTAGGCACACGTAGGGAAGTGGGCAACTTCAGCTTGTACGAGACTGGATTGATCTGTCTCAAGATCTCAAATAGTCCTATGAACCGGGGAGCCAATTTGTAGGATGGCATCTTTAACCGGATGTACTTAGAAGAGAGCCATACCTTGTCTCCATGGCGAAAGATAGGTGCATCCAAACGTCTCTTGTCCGCATGCCTTTTCATATGCTGGGAGGCTTTCTTCAGAGCAGTTTTGGTATCCCTCCAGACCTTAGAAAAATCTTCGGAGAAAGTATCGGCAGCTGGAACGCCAGATGATCCGGAGATGGGAAGAGGTATTCCGGGTTGCAATCCGAAGACAATCTGAAAGGGAGACTTTCCAGAAGATTCACTTACTTGATTGTTATAATAAAATTCGGCCCAGGACAGTAAGTCTACCCAGTCGTCATGATGGGCGTTGACAAAGTGACGGAGGAATCCAGCCAGGATTTGATTTGTCCTCTCTACTTGTCCATTGGACTGGGGATGGTACGCTGAGGAAAAATCCAGTTCAATTCTTACCAGTTTACAAACTGCTCTCCAGAATCTTGAGGTGAACTGGACTCCTCTGTCGGACACGATGTGGAGAGGGAAACCATGGAGACGGAAGATGTGCCGAATGAACAGGTCCGCCAACTCAGGAGCAGTTGGAAGACCGGGTAGTGGAATGAAGTGAGCCATTTAAGAGAAGCGATCCACCACTACCCACACCACAGAACAGCCAGGTGAGATAGGGAGATCTGTGGTGAAGTCCATCGCGATATGTTGCCAGGGAGCAGATGGAATTGGAAGAGGCTGAAGCCTACCTGCGGGTAGATGCTTGGCCGTCTTGTTACGAGCATAGGAAGGACAGGCTGTTACGTACTCCAGAATGTCCTTAGCCATGGCAGGCCACCAGTAGTACCGGGAGATGAGTTGCAGAGTCTTTCTCTGGCCGGCGTTACCAGCCAACTTGGACGAGTGACCCCACCGAAGGACACGAGTACGCTCAGAAGCTGACACGAAAGTCTTCCCTGGAGGCAGCCGGGCAAGATCAGTAGAAGCGACCGCGACTAACCTTGAGGGTTCAATGATGTGCTGCGGTTCTTCTTCTTAATCAGGAGATAGAAAGGCTCTGGAAAGTGCGTCTGCTTTGACATTTTTGTCAGCTGGGCGAAAATGAAGAACAAAGTTAAAACGAGCAAAAAACAAAGCCCAGCGGGCTTGACGAGGATTCAGCCTTTGTGCAGTTTGGAGGTAAGCAAGGTTCTTGTGATCGGTGTATACGACTACTTGATGAAGAGCTCCTTCAGGAAGATGCCTCCACTCCTGCAGAGCCAATTTGATAGCCAACAATTCCCGATCTCCAACAGAATAATTCCTCTCTGCGGAAGAAAAACCTTGGAAAAAAAACCACAGGAATGCATTCGCCTGGAGGACGATTTTTGGGTTAGAACAGCTCCCGCACCTACTGAAGAGGCATCGACCTCAAGAAAAAATTGTTCATTGGATTTAGGATGATGAAGAACAGGTGCGACAGCAAAGGCCTTTTCGAGAGAAACAAAGGCCTCCTGAGCCTCAGGAGGCCAATCCTTCGGATTTATACCTTTCCGGGTTAGAGTTGAGATGGGCGCCACTCGGGTGGAGAAGTTAGGAATGAATTGCCTGTAGTAGTTGGTGAAGCCCAGGAATCGCTGTATGGCCTTCAACCCAGACGGACGAGGCCACTTGAGTACAGCCGATAACTTCTCTGGATCCATTTTTAATCCTGTGGAGGAAACAATGTAACCGAGGAAAGGCAAAGAGGATTGTTCAAAGAGGCACTTTTCAAACTTGGCGTACAGTCTGTTCTCCCTGAGCCTCTGTAAGACCATGCGCACTTGTCTGTGATACGAGACCAAGTCAGTAGAAAAAATCAGAATGTCGTCTAGGTAGACAACAACACAGGTGTAAAGCAGATCCCTGAAAATGTCATTGACGAACTCTTGGAAAACAGCGGGAGCATTGCTTAGACCAAACGGCATTACCAGGTACTCGTAGTGGCCATCACGGGTGTTTAAGGCTGTTTTACATTCGTCTCCATCTCTGATTTGGATCAAATTGTAACCCCCTCTGAGATCCAGCTTGGTGAAGATCCTGGCCCCTCGGAGACAGTCAAACAGTTCTGAAATTAGAGGCAAAGGGTACCTGTTTGTTACCGTGATCTGGTTCAGTCCTCAGTAGTCGATACAGGGCCGCAGGGATCTGTCCTTTTTCATCACGAAGAAGAAGCCTACTCCAGCCGGTGACGATGATTTTTGGATAAACCCTCTGGCCAAGTTCTACTGGATGTAGTCCGACATAGCCTGAGTCTCTGCCTGGAAAAGAGGGTAAACTCTCCCATGGGGAGGAGATGTTCCAGGAAGAAGGTCTATTGGACAGTCATACGACCTGTGGGGAGGAAATTTTTCAGCCTCCTTTTTCCCGAAGACATCTGAGAAGGACCAGTAAGCGGATGGTAATCCAGGCAGGGTAGCAGGTTGAACAGGGGGTGAAGCTGGTTCAATCTGGGTTAAACAACGGTCCGAGCAGGAATCTCCCCAATGTAGAATTTCGCCTGTTCTACAATTAAGGACTGGTTCATGTTTCTGAAACCAATGCAAACCTAGAAGCAAGGGGTGAGACAAACCAGGGTACACATAAAAACGGATTCTTTCAGAATGCATAAGATCTACCTGGAGTTCCACTGGCTCGGTCTGGAACTGGACTGGTGCGGTCAGAGGCTGGCCATCGACAGCGGTTACTCGCAACGGGTTGGGAAGAGCCTGAACTGGTAAGTGGTAGCGATCCACAAGCGTCTGCTGGATAAAGCTTCCGGCGGCTCCGGATTCCAACAGACAGAGTCCAGAAAATGTTATTGCTCCGCAGGTCATGGGGACTGAGATCTGCAACGAAGGGGAGGAACGTTCTCTACCTAGGGTGGCTCCTCCTACCAAGCCTAGGCACAGGAGTTTTCCGATTTCTTTGGACAGGAGCGGATCAGGTGTTCGGAGTACCACAGTACAGACAGCTTCCGTTTTTGCGACGAGCTGGCTGGCCAGACTTACTCGATCTACCTCCATAGCTTCGGGAGAAGAGGATGAGGTAGACGTTTTGGAAGAATTAGAGTCCAGGTGGTAGGACCTCCTGTCACGCTTAATCTCCATGGAACGCTCCTGAAAACGCATGTCAATCCGGGTCGCCAAGGAAATCAGGTCATCCAAGATGGTAGGCCTGTCCCGTCCCACCAGCTCATCCTTAATTTTTCCAGATAGGCCCTCCCCTGAGGTAGCCAGCAAGGCCTCATTGTTCCAGGATAACTCAGACGAGAGGGTGCGGAACTGAATAGCATACTGAGCCACCATGAGTGTTCCTTGGCGTAAGCGAAGCAGGGCAGAAGCGATCGACGTGACCCGGCCAGGTTCATCAAAGGTCCTGCAAAAAGTTTCTAGGAAAGAATGAAGATCACTAACCAGTGGGTCTCCTCTCTCCCATAACGGATTCAGCCAGGCGAGAGCCTCTCCTGCTAGATGTGACATAATGAAGCCCACTTTGGCACGGTCAGAAGCAAACATATGCCCCAAGATTTCGAAGTGTAGGGTACACTGATTGAAAAAACCCCGACACTGAATGGGATCACTATGGAAGCGGGTAGGAGCCGCCAGGCGGGGGCCCTTGCTTGTCATGACAGCAGGTACCTGGGTGTTGCTCGGTGAATCAGGAGCAGACAGGTTCTGCAGAGAATCCATGCGGGTGGACAGGTTACGTAGATACGTCGTGATCTTATCCTGTTGATCTCTTAAATGGGTCACCTCTTGGCACAACTCTAACGTCGGAGGCCTCTGGGGTCCAGCGGATTCCATGGCCGGAGCAATCTAACGAATTGAAGCGGAGGCAGAGATGGTGAAGTTCACATTCGTTTTTATTTTTTAAGTGGAACCTCGGGACCACAGTCCGGGGGGCTCCGAAGGTGGCGTGACTAGTTAGCCCCGGGAACCCGTAGTAAAGCCCCTCATGCAGGGCCAGAATGGAATACCCGGAGGACACAGGTGCTACCTCCAGTTAGACCCCGAACACGTGGCAGCTGTCCCAGCTGGACCAAAAGGGATAACAAAAGTTACAGCAGAGTCCGTAATGTGCTGGGTCCTGGATCCGGTTAGTTGGTAAGGAGTCGGTTCCAGTGACCTTCACACAGTCCTTGGACTCGGATGGCTGTAGGCGGAACGGGATGGCTTAGGCCCAGATTGTTGGTGATATAACCAGGTAACACAGGATACAGATATGCTGTGGAAACAGAGAGCATTAGACAATGCACAGAGACTGCAGATGCAGCGCAGACAGGTTAGCGTGAGAACCGGATGTAGCAATGATAGATACTCGTTGCTCCGGCGCTCTCCCTATGGAGGAGAGGCCAGAAATAGCAGCCAGTGCGCTGCCATTGGTTGATTGGATTTTTTGAATAATGCACGCCTCCTCTTTAAGAAGGCAAGAGAGCGGGCGTGCGTGCCCTAATAGCCTTAGCTACAGATCTCCTCACAGGACGCCAGGAGGAGGAGGCAAGAGGGAGGACAGACCGCTGAGCAGCAGCATGAGAGGCTCGAGGTGAGTGCCCAGAAAGGAGAGCAGCGGCAGGCCTGGACGCAGCGCCAGGACGGGGGCTAGGTGTAACAGTGGCAGACCTGGGTGCAGCGCCAGGACAGGACCGGGTGTAACAGTATGTATGTATGTATGTATGTATGTGTGTGTATATATGTTGTGAGGCAGTGACCGGTGTTATATGTGAAGGTCGCTATGTGTGCCCTAGGATGCTTTCAGAAGTGTATTGAGGCTGCAGGAGTGCATTGCAGTCACAGGCATAGCTGTGATTGCAGTGCAAAATACAAGTAAGTGTTGGTCTTGGGCAAGCTATTTATTTGTCCAAAGCAGATTTAGGAAAACCTGCCATGGGCTTTTATTTTTGATGCGGACTACAGGATGGTAGTGGGGCTGCCCAATTCCTTCCAGCCATATCTTCCATGTGCCCTACAGCCACAGATTCCTTGGGGGTGTCAGTCTTGTTTTGCAAAGTGAAGAGACTGCACTACTAGAGGTGCCTTAGTAGGTTCCCACACCATATGCCAAAATAGTAAAAAACTAGGCACTCAGCTTAAAGATACATTTTTTCAGGATTTTTTTAATGCAGCCAAAATAAAACATTTCAGCCACACACGGCCTTCTTCAGTTGCAGGCAGAAAGGAGGTGAGTGGATTTGTGGTAAACTTCTGTGCATAAATCAGACACCTATCGGCAATTTGCAGGCTTGAATCAAAAGGTAATGACCGGTAAGTAAGAGAACCCGGAGGAGAAGAGTGTCGGCGTGTCAAGTAGCGACACAGTGTTCACCGCTAGTCAGTCTTGTTTTGCAAACCTGCAGAGCAGAAAGCTCTGCCATAGTTTCAGCCTGTGTGTAGCAATGCGGAGCCAAAAAGGCCTGGCACCCTGCAGCGTATATGGTGGTACAGTCACCCCGGTAACCAGTCCCGGTCACGGACTTTCTTGTTTCCCAGCTGCTTTCTATTTGTGAGTACGCTGACCATTAAGAGACTTTGTTTTTAAGGTTTCCTGGGTCACTGCCGGTCTGTCACAATGTACCAACACCGCTGCACTACAGTGTGTATATATATATATATATATATATATATATATATATATATATATATATATACCGGGTGAGTCATAAAGGACGGACGTTTTTAAACTAATCATAAAATCGTTAAATATTTATTAAATATAAATGTATTCACAGATTTGGTTACGTATACTGTGTTGAAACCACACACTAGAGATGGGGATATGTTGCCGTCGTAACTCAGGAACAAAGAAGTTATTTATCATGGCGATATAACGTTGTGAGTTCACGGTAACAGTATTGCCATTATCGCCTTCGAAAAAGTACGGACCGATCACATCATATTTGCCCATAGCGCACCACACCGTTACCTTAGGGCTGTGCAGCGGTCGTTCATGTAATTCTTTCGGATTTTCATAGGCCCAATAACGGCAGTTCTGCTGATTAACCATGCCATTGACATGGAAATGAGCTTCATCACTCATGAATAAAATAAGGTTGTCGTTTTGCTCAATAATTGCTTCCATCTCATGTGCGAACTTCAGTCGCGCTGCGTAATCCCCGCGCTCCAACTGTTGCACAATGGCCAATTTATAGGGGTGGAAATGCAGGTCTAAATGCAAAATACGCCTTACTGTACGATTACTGAGGGCAAGTTCTAAAGAATGTTTCCGAGCAGATCGACTCGGACTACGCAGCATGGCTTGCCTGACGCGTTCCACATTTTCAGGGGTACGTGCCGTTCGTGGAGCCCCCGGTGGTCGTTTGTTCATTAGTGTACCTCGTGTACGGAGTGCTTCAACCCAACGTAGGATAGTGTTACGAGCGGGAACAGCTTGATTTCTGTGAATATTGAAATGACGCCGAAACTCACGCTGAACGGCTGTGATACACTCATTATTCTTGACAAAACTGTCGTACGCAAAAACGCGATGTTCTATCGTCCACGGCACCATAGCTTAAACTGAAACTAAAATAAAAACAATGCTTTCACCTCACAAACATAACCCCGCCTCCCGCACATCTCTACCTCCACCTGGTGGTGAGTTATAGCCACTTCAAATACATCCGTCCTTTATGACTCACCCGGTGTATGTATATATATATATATATATATATATATATATATATATATACAGTGCCTACAAGTAGTATTCAACCCCCTGCAGGTTTACACATTCGGAATTAACTTGGCATTGTGACATTTGGACTGTAGATCAGCCTGGAAGTGTGAAATGCACTGCAGCAAAAAAGAATGTTATTTCTTTGCTTAATTTTTTTTTAAATTGTGAAAAGTTTATTCAGAGGGTCATTTATTATTCAACCCCTCAAACCACCAGATTTCTGTTTGATTCCCCTAAAGTATTAAGAAGTATTTCAGGCACAAAGAACAATGAGCTTCACATGTTTGGATTAATTATCTCTTTTTCCAGCCTTTTCTGACTATTTAAGACCCTCCCCAAACTTGTGAACAGCACTCATACATGGTCAACATGGGAAAGACAAAGGAGCATTCCAAGGCCATCAGAGACAAGATCGTGGAGGGTCACAAGGCTGGCAAGGGGTACAAAACCCTTTCCAAGGAGTTGGGCCTACCTGTCTCCACTGTTGGGAGCATCATCCGGAAGTGGAAGGCTTATGGAACTACTGTTAGCCTTCCACGGCCTGGACAGCCTTTGAAAGTTTCCTCCCGTGCCGAGGCCAGGCTTGTCCGAAGAGTCAAGGCTAACCCAAGGACAACAAGGAAGGAGCTCCGAGAAGATCTCATGGCAGTGGGGACATTGGTTTCAGTCAATACCATAAGTAACGTACTCCACCGCAATGGTCTCCGTTCCAGACGAGCCCGTAAGGTACCTTTACTTTCAAAGCGTCATGTCAAGGCTCGTCTACAGTTTGCTCAAGATCACTTGGAGGACTCTGAGACAGACTGGTTCAAGGTTCTCTGGTCTGATGAGACCAAGATCGAGATCTTTGGTGCCAACCACACACGTGACGTTTGGAGACTGGATGACACTGCATACGACCCCAAGAATACCATCCCTACAGTCAAGCATGGTGGTGGTAGCATCATGCTGTGGGGCTGTTTCTCAGCCATGGGGCCTGGCCATCTGGTCCGCATCCATGGGAAGATGGATAGCACGGCCTACCTGGAGATTTTGGCCAAGAACCTCCGCTCCTCCATCAAGGATCTTAAGATGGGTCGTCATTTCATCTTCCAACAAGACAACGACCCAAAGCACACAGCCAAGAAAACCAAGGCCTGGTTCCAGAGGGAAAAAATCAAGGTGTTGGAGTGGCCTAGTCAGTCTCCTGACCTTAACCCAATTGAAAACTTGTGGAAGGAGCTCAAGATTAAAGTCCACATGAGACACCCAAAGAACCTAGATAACTTGGAGAAGATCTGCATGGAGGAGTGGGCCAAGATAACTCCAGAGACCTGTGCCGGCCTGATCAGGTCTTATAAAAGACGATTATTAGCTGTAATTGCAAACAAGGGTTATTCCACAAAATATTAAACCTAGGGGTTGAATAATAATTGACCCACACTTGTATGTTTAAAATTTATTAAAATTTAACTGAGCAACATAACTTTTTGGTTTGTAAGATTTATGCATCTGTTAATAAATCCTGCTCTTGTGTGAAGTTTGAAGGCTCTAACTTATTTGCATCTTATCAAACCTGCTAAATCTGCAGGGGGTTGAATACTACTTGTAGGCACTGTATATATAAAATATATATATAAATTTTGGTTATGATGAAGTATGTTTTAAATTAGCTAATATTTTTTATCCTTTTGTCAAAATGTCATATTTTTCTTTGTAGTATTTATTATCTTTAATTTCTTCAACATTGTCCTTTTGTAAGTTTAGTAGCATAAGAGAAGACAAAAGCCATGAGGCTAGTACTACAATTCGGTAATGTATCCATAGATAATGCAGTGAAATCATGCAGATAAACACAGCATTTTTCTAGTAAAAATATGTGGGCACTGTTATATAAGCTTTTTACTTTACGCTTGGGAAACATTGAGCTATACTTTCCAATTTGTTTTTTTGTTATCCTTTACCCATTATGTTTTTGTTAGTTCCAGCCCCTGGCCACCAAGGAAAATGTATCCAGTAATATTCTGTTGTTGATAAATGCTGCATCCTGCCAAGTAATATGAATTTATCCAGAATAATGACCGTCAGAAAATAAGCTTCTTTGTTGGTCTTGTTAAGGGTGCCGTTCTGCAGACATCTGAAGAGATGATCTATTTAGTTTGATAGGCATGTAACAATCCGTATGCGTTAATCTCATTCTGACTATATATGTATTGTATCACTATCCAAGCTGTGCTAGTTTGCTGAAAATGATTACAGAATCTAACATTGCAAAGAGTCCAATCAGAAATATACGAAAGTGAATACTTTGAAGTCTGAACCTTTGGAGAGTAATTTTTATGTTGTGCAGATGAAAAAGGAAAGTTGTAATAAAGACCAGACCAGGATTTGCAGCAAATAAATGGTCAAAGACCGTTATATGCTATCAGCAGACAGATGGTCATTGGCAGGGGTGTAGGTAGTAGTGATAAACATGTAAACTTGTTTGTAGAGATAATACACACTGTTTCAGGCACAGTTTGTAGTGTGAATGTGTGGCGCCACAGAGGTACTGCACCTCCTCCTGAGGTGTAGTATCCCACTCTCCAGGTAAGATGGTAACACCTGACCAGCCTCCAACACCTGCATCCCACATAAACACAGTAGTGTAGCAGAGCAACCTTCATGGCTCCCTGCTTGGAACACGAAGAGTGCTGGAAGGTGGGTGGAGCTTAGACTGCACAAGAGAGTGGGAGAATATTAGGAAAAGGTCAGTCGGTGAGAGAAGATCCCCTGAGAGGGATGGAGTGAAGGAGGTGCTGCAGCAGACTTCAGTGACCTGGAGCTGCTGGCACGGGAAAGAGAAATAGAAAGCCTGATTCTTCAGAAGAAAGAAAGTTTAGTACGGAACGTAAGGAGAAGAAGAGAACTAAGGACTAGGGTCAGAGCAGAACCCTTCCTGAAGTTTGAAGTGCATGGCCGGGGTCCGGTCCCCGAGGCTGTTTGTGAAACTAATGTTCCAGCAGCAGACACCGGAGTAATAGGAGCTGTGACCACTCTATTCCCACAAAAGACTTGAAGACACGGTGGCAACCTAAGAGTGAGCCGGGACATGACGGATGGAGTCACCGAAGCAGGCTACAGTCACTGGTCATGCGAGTAGAGTTCAAAGGAACACCTGAAAGGAGTAAATTGGGTTTAACACACAACTACAAGTACTTAAGTATAAGCGCTAGTGGGGAGACGTTCAGAACAGAACAAAGGGAGAGCTGGAAAGGTTAATTCCATCTGCCTGGGAGTTTGCTGAGCCCCAGATCTGGAGACCGCAGCATTGAAGCGGGCACCTGTCTGTGCCAAGAACGTGAGTAAAAGAACTGGAACTGCATTCATCTGTCTCATTGCCTTCTTCCTGCGCCAACCCACTCAGGACTGCTACATCTCTGTGTCTAACACGGCACCATCTACTTCTCACTATCTCCTCATTTGCCAACCTCATCTACTCTGCCCTGGGACTACAGCCCTACCTGTGGAGGGCTACAACATCATTGCTGAACCACACCATCCATCCCCGAGAAGCAACCCTGCAGCGCTGGTCAAACTGACCAGAAACCACAGGTGGCATCACGGATCATCTCAACAACTTTATCCCCATTACTCTACCCCTTTTACATTGCCACGGACTGGGTCACTGCCACTGTGACATCTCCCATTGTAATCAATGGGCCTGCCACCGAGTACCCCTCTGGGGGCGAGTCAAATGCAACAAGAGAAAAGTTTATGCTTACAGCAGATAAAGTGTTAATCAGCAGGGCTGAACCAGGAAGTAAATGCAGTTGATTGGGAAAAATGGGAGTTTAAAGAAGATATAATTGTCAGCTGAGAGAAATTGAAGATGAGGCAAACTACACAGCACATGATAACTGAAAAAACGATTACTGAATACTCTAGACGCACACCGCTGTCTGATTTGACCTAAAAAAGGACTTCTGTGATGATGTCAGAAGATCACAAGAGTTTGCCAGGCTACATGAGAAATCTGGCATGGACCACAGCAACAGAGGCCTGCCATAGGAGCAGGGAGCAAGGCTTGTCACTGATGCCTAGACAAGTGAGTAAGTTATTTAGGATTGCTAATGTTCATTTGGTACTATTGATATGAGTTCACACCTGACGTTTTTATTTTTTGGATGGTTGATGTTAGAGAACATTTATAATCAGGTTTACTGAAGGTTAATGAGTGCACTGCCAAGCAGATGTTAATTTATGCTTTGTTCTTAAAAGGGCACTAGCTTCACCACTACAGATGGAACAACACAGGGGATAGTGACAAATACGAGACAGATGAGGAAAAAACACCAAACTTAGCTTAATGGCCTTCTCTGTTGCAAAGCACCGCACAGCCGAGGAAAGGCACCCAGACCACGAACTCCACAAAATCAGCAGATTCCACACTGCAGTCAGAGAGCTCCTTACTCCCAGCTTGGTCAACTAAGGATGCTCTATCACCAACAGTCAGCTGATGCATCAGGTGACTATTTAAAGGATGGTGGGAGTGTTCACCACCCACATCAGCTGACCTAGCAACCCTGCAGTTGCAGCAAGGGAAACTGACATTAAGGCCGGAGTCACACTAGCGATTAAATCGGACGAATGCAGTGTGATAAAAAATCGCATTGCAGTCGTCCCTATGTTATTCTATGGTGCTGCTCCCATCATCCGTTTTTTTATCAGATCCGTTCCTCGGACCGAGACAATCGCAGCATGCTGCGATTGTCACCGATTTTCAAATCGGATTCGACAATGCAAGTCTATGGATGCGATTAAAAATCGCATTGAAAACGCACCACACGTGTGACTTGCGATTAAATCGCAAGACTTCTCCAGGTCAACAGGAAAGAGCATCAGGCATTGACATTGGATGTCAATTTGATGCTTAGATGCAAATAAAATCGGTTCATCGCCGGAAAATCGGATGACAGACGGATCCCTGGACAAGAAATCTTTGTGCGATTTCGTACCGTTAAAATCGGACCGATTTTTTAATCGTTGTGTGTGACTCCAGCCTAACTCTGCTGGTCTGAAGGGAAAAAGATACATTTAAATCATAGTGTAACCAGAGTTGCCACAATTACAAAAATGGATCGTGGCAGTATGTAATTTTAAAATGCTGTAATTAATTTATCATTGCCTAGATCCTTACGTGCACTTAATAAATGTATCAGTTTGGACAATTCCCTGTAAGCTAATAGCATAACTGTTGCAGCAGCACTAGAAAAACCTGTAAGCTAATAGCATAACTGTTGCAGCAGCAGAGCTAGAGAAACCTGTAAGCTAATAGCATAACTGTTGCAGCAGCAGCGCTAGAGAAACCTGTAAGCTAATAGCATAACTGTTGCAGCAGCGCTAGAGAAACCTGTAAGCTAATAGCATAACTGTTGCAGCAGCAGCGCTAGAGAAACCTGTAAGCTAATAGCATAATTGTTGCAGCAGCAGCACTAGAGAAACCTGTAAGCTAATAGCATAACTGTTGCAGCAGCAACGCTAGAGAAACCTGTAAGCTAATAGCATAACTGTTGTAGCAGCAACGCTAGAGAAACCTGTAAGCTAATAGCATAACTGTTGCCGCAGCGCTAGAGAAACCTGGAAGCTAATAGCATAACTGTTGCAGCAGCAGCACTAGAGAAACCTGTAAGCTAATAGCATAACTGTTGCAGCAGCGCTGGAGAAACCTGGAAGCTAATAGCATAACTGTTGCAGCAGCAGCGCTAGAGAAACCTGGAAGCTAATAGCATAACTGTTGCAGCAGCGCTAGAGAAACCTGTAAGCTAATAGCATAACTGTTGCAGCAGCGCTAGAGAAACCTGTAAGCTAATAGCATAACTGTTGCAGCAGCGCTAGAGAAACCTGGAAGCTAATAGCATAACTGTTGCAGCAGCACTAGAAAAACCTGGAAGCTAATAGCATAACTGTTGCAGCAGCAGCGCTAGAGAAACCTGTAAGCTAATAGCATAACTGTTGCAGCAGCGCTAGAGAAACCTGTAAGCTAATAGCATAACTGTTGCAGCAGCAGCGCTAGAGAAACCTGTAAGCTAATAGCATAACTGTTGCAGCAGCGCTAGAGAAACCTGTAAGCTAATAGCATAACTGTTGCAGCAGCGCTAGAGAAACCTGTAAGCTAATAGCATAACTGTTGCAGCAGCGCTAGAGAAACACTTTTTAGCCTCTAAGCAAGAAGAGAGAGCAGGTTTGATGAAGGATTAAAGATGCAGATCGTTAGTTGTATACACTCTCTACTACTCAAGGGGTTGTCTCTTTATGACCTTCACTGGCCTTTCACCCTATTATGGACCTTTTTAGGGTTCTGTTCTGTGATCCAGAATGATGAGTTGTGATGTAAGAGAGGCTGCTGCTATTGCAGACCTGGAGTGTCCATAGATTACATGGATTTAATTGAAGGGAAATATCAGGGCAGATGTGTATCCTGCAGACAGCAGCTGATCAGGTGATAGAGACGACGTACCTCCACTGGTTTAAAAATTAAAAAAAAAGTTCTGTTCGCGAAAGCCGTCCCTCATGGGCTGAATACTGAATATACAGAATGTGACGGGCAACCTATTGGCTTAAAATGAAGTGGACTGTGGAAGTAGCTTGTGTTATTGTAACTTATGCAATTTGAGAATGTTATTATTTAAGAAGCATTTACAACCACAAATGACCTTGATATTATTCAAGCATTGTTACAGAACATATTCTAATAAACTACAGTAAAAAGTTAGATTCCTGTCATCATTTGCTAAATTATTTCAGTCTCTTAGACTTTCCATTCATAAAGCAAATATCCGTCAGGAGTTTTTTTTTTTTTTTAAACTTTTCTAATGTGACTAACATGGAATTAAATTGTAATGGAAAACATATTCTCCACATTGCAGCAAAGTAATTGAAGAAAGATGGATTTTATGGAGTAAATCATGTTCTAAAATCATTAAACGTTACTTTAAAGGGAAACTCATTGAAAGTTTCTTACAACTTTATATTTAAAGTGTATTTCCAAGGAAAACTAATTAAGGTATGTGACTCAGGCTGGAAATAAAGCTACTATATTTCTTAAAGGGTTTTCTGGTTACAGCAAACTATAAAGATGATGTTTAAAAACTACGTAATCTACAGTCCAGAATTCACAAATATGTGAAAACATCCCAACATTAAAAACCATTCTGCAGCACCTTGGAGGCACCATACCATTAGATGGACCATCTTTGGAGTTTCCTTTTGTGATTCCTTCCATTTTTCTTGTTGGCGGATAGCTGAATGTTGAGGCCTCAAGTCCCCGATGTAAATTTTTAGCCTTTCTTTACTGCTTCACAGAACAACCACACCGTTGTACCTGCTGTTGGAACTATCGCATTAAAACTTCAGAGATTTGAAGGAGATCAGAAATTCATGCTTACGATACTAATGCTGACAACCGTTGTTGGCTCAGGAATTTGAACTTTTACCCATTCTCTGCCCAGGACTCAAGAAAATTCAGAGCCACCAAAGTCTTTTGGCACAGGTGAACCTCTTGATCTCTAAGAGGAATCTTGAATCCCTGCTATATAATCACTGTTCCCTGTTTCAAATGGTGTATCCCATTATACCTTTTAGAGATCTTTCAACTTGCCTCTAACTTTTGGATTTTTTTCTCTTGGTGATAGTTGTGGGAAGTACCTAGAGATACCTAGTATCTCAAAGTACCTTGTTCTTCCTCCATCTTCTATGATGACCTTGGTGTGGTCCTCCTAGTTTATGTGGTGATGTACTAAATCTCTACTTGACTTCTCTGTAACGATATGCAACCTTCAGGGTATCATAGGTGGAGCTCTTTACAGATAATATTTCCTTTTTTATGTTGAGCTCCACTTTACTTTCCACAGGTAAAGTGGAGTGGTGTATTAATTTGACAACTTCCATTCCTTCCTAAGTTTTCCTCTCAGTCCCGTCTGTTGGTGAGTTGGTTACTGACTTTTCTGCTCTTGCAATGATTTGCTTGCATATAAATATTTTAGATTGTTGTATTAAAGTCCCATAATATTCATCTCTCTCACCTCGCTTACTGTGTCTTATATATTTAACTACGGTAGTTATTTCATACGCCTTAGTTCTTAACCTTAAACCTATCACAAGATAGGAGAGATGGGTAGGTGAGAATGTGCTTTGTTTTGATATGATGTCCTTTTTTTATTACCCGTGGTTTGTTGCACCTTCTTTTCCTCTCCGCCAGCACGACCACTCCTGTGAGTTCCCTTTCTCACTGAAGATTCTTTAAACTTCTCCGTACACATAAGATGGCTCTTCTGCCAATCGTTCAATTCGTTTTTGCCCTACTTTCTCATTATTTTCTATGATAAAGTTGCCTATACTCTTCTGGCAGGTTATCGCTTACAGAACAAAAGGATCGGTAGTCTGAAGTGGGACTTCTCGGATAATTATCTCTTCCGACATCATCTGTGGAGAAACAGTAAGGGGCCCCTATAAATGTTTGACATGTTTAAACAATGTTAGTGTGATTTGTATGGGGACTTTTAGTCCTACAGGGACTTTGACATTTAATTCTATTACGACTTTCTCTTTGTCATATTCTTGCAGGACAAAACAATTTGATGACTGGAGATGTGGGCCTTGATTCATTAAGACCGGATTTGTTCACGCTGGTCTTGATGAAGGGACATATTGGAGTCAGAGGTACCTGACTCTTTAATGAATTGGGTTCATCTGAAAAGCAGTACAAATCTTACTTCAGAGAGGTTTTTGGCACGAGGTATGCCACAGCTAGTCATGCCCTGTCCCACTTTGGTGGAGCTGACTAAAATTGGCATGAAAACAAAAAAAATGGCTACGTTTTTGTTGAACGTCGAGTTGCGCAATAGTTTGGCAACTTTTTAAAGTATTTAATTCCAGATTTCTTGCGAAAGCACAATAATGAATTGGGGGTCATAAGTGTTTCATTTTCAAGTGATTTCTGAAAATTCAAATAAACATCTCAAAAGTTTCTGCACAGCGCGGTTATTATTTTATAACTCTGCTATGTGGTTGTAATCACTTCAGCGCCACATTCATGTCACAGATATAGTGCATTGCTGGGGTAATGCACAAAGACTGATGTGGTTTTCTGCTAATATAATTTAACTCCTAATGTCCCAACACCATGAAAATGGAAAAAAAATATCAGATCATGATGGCCGTTCATTTAACAAAACATCAATGGAAACTGTAGACGTTGAGTTAAGATTACAATGACCTATTCAAGTGTTTTGTTTTATTTAAAAAAAAAAAAAAAATACTGTCCTGATGTTATACAAGTCTAAAGACAATTATGAAGGGCATCGTAAACATTTTACTTATCTTGCGTTAATGGTTGTTTTTATTTTTTTTTTTAAATGGCATTCTGCCTTGTGTGTGGGTTGTTTTCAGGCATTCTACTACTGATTTCACTGTCGAAGAAAAATTGCAAAAAATGTAAAACATTGTCACAAATTTGCTGTAAAAAAAAAAAAATAGAAGTTTAAAAACCACCTCTATCAATTTTCCTGGGATGCAAAGATAGCCTGCATAGTCATGTGTCCTGAGAAAATGCAGGAAAAAACATGGGGGCAACCACAGGGCAGTTTTGCATCAGACTTCAAATAGTACCAAAACCCTAATACACATTAGCCTAAAGTCGATTGAACCCACCAATCTCAGCAGGATTGGCTGACAGTTTAATGTACATAGGGCATGAGAGAAGGATTCGGCCTGTTGAATTTTAACTGACGATTCTCTTGTTCACTGCTGAGATAAGCCACAGAAAAAACAAAATTAACTCAGATGGGTGGAATAAAATCCCGCAGAGAGAGACAAATAATAAAAAGTTTACATTATATATATATATATATATATATATATATATATATATATATATATATATATATATATATATATATATAAAAATATAAAAAAAAGTTGCAGGAACACAATATTCAATAATAAAATGCCTTTATTGCATTATTGACACAACATAAAAGTTCATAAAATAGGAAGTAAACAATTACATTAGCAATATATATATGGAAACAGGGGAATACCCATCCATAACATAAGGCTTAATTAATGAACCAGGTAAATAATCATAAGGTAGCACAAAAAAACATTCAAGTGTGTATAAGTAGACCATGTGCATTAAAGTGCCACTGTGCAAATATGAGACCGCACAAAAATAGTGAGACCTAACCATAAAAAACAAGTGCTATGTGTATAACAATACCTGTAAGCCTTAATGCGCTATGTAAAGTGTCCTAGAACGCGCCCCGACGCGCGTTTCGGAAATGAATCTCCTTCGTCAGGGGGGGTAAAAAAAATTAAATAAAGAACATAAACACTTGGCCGAGTGTTCCTGTGTATGAGGGATTCAGGAGAGATACCGTATTTTGCCTATTATAAGACACACTGGACCATATGGCGCATCCCAAACTTTGGGGAGGAAAATAGGGAAAAGCTATTTGTAAATAAAATGGTGGTTCATTTTGCAGTACAATTTTATGATAGCTTACCAGAGGGCGGCGGAGCGAAGTCAGAGGAGGCAGGATCACCACTGCAGGTGGCCAGCGGCGGCAGAAGTAGGGCGATGCTGCAGGCGCCGGGGTGTAGGGAGGCGGTGTCTCGGCGGTGCAAGGCTGTGGGACTTGGGCTTTCATAAAATGTCAGCGGAGACATTTTCCCTGCCATGGACTTTGGGAAAATTGCCACCGGAGGTGGTTCATTCTCAGGTTGAGATCTAGAGAGCCTATATACAGTGAAGGAAATAATTATTTGATCCCTTGCTGATTTTGTAAGTTTTCCCTCTGACAAAGACATGAACCATCTATAATTTTAAGGGTTGTTTAATTTTAACATTGAGAGATAGAATATCAAAAATAAAATCCAGAAATCCCTCTGACCTTCAAGTCAACTGTTGCAGTCCTGGTGACTGCCCTGGAATGGTACCTATCCTCTCCACCAGAGTCTTGAGTGAAGACTCTGTAAATACCTAGTGACGCCCAAACAGGTTAAACTCGGCCCGTGGCACAGTGGGTCCACACATTTTCACTTTACATTCACCAATCAGCGTAATACAGTCAACTTGCATGTTGATTTTCTTTAGCCCCTCTCATCAGAAGATGCTCCTGTTTTAGTGTTAACTTCCATAATCGGCCTAGATGTTTCTGTGGGATGGTTAATGATAGATCTTTGTTTAACTTTTGTATCACTTTTGCCACAGTATTCTGACTGATAAGTAAAACTTAATTGATCTTTTGTAGTCTCCACTTTTTTATGTAAAGATTTGTTCGATTTTCCTGGCCTTGAGACATTTCTCTTTCCTGTGGTGCCATTGCTGACAGCATGAAATGAGAAGGTGTTTTCTTTAAGTTACTCCCTTTTATAGTCAACTGTCTGCTGGACACCTGTTTAATGAGTAATTAGATTTATCTGTGGGTGTATCCATATTAATTAGAGTTGTGTAATGTATAATTTTAGCTGATGTCCCTGAAATAATTCATAAGTAAACTGGACAAATGGATCACCTCGAGAAATAGATGGTTGTCATAATGTCGGATTGAAACATGTAGAAACCGTTATATGTAACAAATGACAAATGATTGATGTGTTGCAGACAAATAAGGGAGTGATAGGACAATATTAATTAATTTGCTTTTTTACATGTAACAATAACATTTTACAGTGCAAAATAATTAATATTGAAGTGACGCTCGGGGTCTTTTTTACATTGTTTGGTATAGCTAGAAGCAAAAGAATTTTGGGGAGAAAAATCAAATTGCTAGCTTTCAAAGATTTAATCGCCAGCACAGGTTTAAATTTGTAATGCTTATATATGAAGTGTATGCAGTGCTACCCATAACCTATAAATATTCATTGTGTTCATGAAATCCGTTCGTTTTAAACTTGTTGGTATTTTCATTCTTTTAGAGATTGTCACATTATTTTTCTATGTCAATAACTGCACATTTTACAGTAATCACATCTCTTCCAGTAACAGGTTCTAGTATCTGTAATGTACCCACCGGTGCTGACATAAAGTAGGTAATAAAAAATCTAATTGTTATAGAGATGAGAAGAAAAAATCATTAAGGCAATGAACACTAATGGAGTTCCCCACTATTTAGCGCCTTTGACCATGGCCAGGAACTGGACTATGGATCAGTGGTTGGTGGAGTTCAAACTTTCAAAGTTTCTTGTACAATACCGGTCAACTGGTTGCAAAGCGAGTAGTGCAAATTGAAGTGGTTGTCCAGCCGTAGGGTACAAGTCTGAAGTCACGGATGCCGATAACTGACAGTCATGTGAACGCAAGTATGCAATTTGCATACTTACATCCACATTCTGACTAGATGTGTCTGACCTCACTCAGTGTAATTGTATTGATCGAGGCTGCGCATGATTAGTCAGCTCGTGACAGCATGAATTGAAATCACATGTTTTAGTTATGCTCCTGACACCATCACTAGGGATTCCTCATAGTGTGCCATGTATGCGCTGTGTGGATACACAAGTCTGCAGTCAGAGTGACTGCAAACTTGTACCCTAAAGTCGGACAAGCCCTTTAATGATCAGACTATAGGAAGACTTCTGAGTCGTCTGATAGAATATTCGGTTGATTTCTCCACCACACTTCAGTTGACTGGCAGGTTTCTTCCTTGTATGTACAGTGGGGGAAATAAGGATTTGATCTCTTACTGATTTTGTAAGTTTGCCCACTGACAAAGAGATGAACAGTCTATAATTTAAGGGTAGGTTAATTTTAACATTGAGAGATAGAATATCAAAAATAAAATCCAGAAAATCACATTGTATATAAATTATATAAATGTATTTGCGTTTTCCAGTGAGAAATAAGTATTTGATCCCCTACCAACCATTAAGAGTTCGGGCTCCTACAGACCAGTTAGACGCTCTTAATCAACTCGTTACCTGCATTAAAGACAGCTGTCTTACATGGTCACCTTTATAAAAGACTCCAGTCCACAGACTCAGTCAGACTCTAACCGCTACAACATGGGCAAGACCAAAGAACTATTTAAGGATGTCAGGGACAAGATCATAGACCTGCACAAAGCTGGAATGGGCTACAAAACCATAAGTAAGATGTTGGGTGAGAAGGAGACAACTGTTGGTGCAATAGTAAGAAAATGTAAGAAAAACAAAATGACTGTAAATCGACATCGATCTGGGGCACCATGCAAAATCTCACCTCATGGGGTATCCTTGATCATGATGAAGGTGAGAGATCAGCCTAAAACTACATGGGGGGAACTTGTTAATGATCTCAAGGCAGCTGGGACCACAGTCACCAAGAAAACCATTGGTATCACATTGCGCCGTAAAAGTTTAAAATCCTGCAGTGCCCGCAAGGTCCCCCTGCTCAAGAAGGCACATGTGCAGGCCCATCTGAAGTTTGCCAATGAACACCTGGATGATTCTGTGAGTGATTGGGAGAAGGTGCTGTGGCCAGATGAGACACAAATTCAGCTCTTTGCCATTAACTCAACACGCCATGTTTGGAGGAAGAGAAATGCTGCCTATGACCCAAAGAACACCGTCCCCACTGTCAAGCTTGGAGGCGGAAACATGTTTTGGGGGTGTTTCTCTGCTAAGGGCACAGGACTACTTTACCTTGTAAATGGATGCAGCCATGTACCGTAAAATCCTGAGTGACAACCTCCTGCCCTCCACCAGGACATTAAATATGGATCGTGGCTGGGTTTTCCAGCAAGACAATGACCCAAAACATACAGCCAAGGCAACAAAGGAGGGGCTAAAAAAAGAAGCACATTAAGGTCATGGAGTGGCCTAGCCAGTCTCCAGACCTTAATCCCATAGAAAACTTATGGAGAGAGTTGAAGCTCCGAGTTGCCAAACGACAGCCTCAAAATCTTAATGATTCAGAGATGATCTGCAAAGAGGAGTGGACCAAAACTCCTCCTGACATGTGCGCAAACCTCATCATCAACTACAAAAAATGTCTGACTGCTGTGCTTCCGAACAAGGCTTTTTCCACCAAGTATTAAGTCTTGTTTGCCAGAGGGATCAAATACTTATTTCTCACAGCAAAATCCAAATAAATTTATATAATTTATACATTATTTTCTAGATTTTGTTCTTGATATTCTATCCCTAAATGATAAAATTAACCTACCCTTAACATTATAGACTGTTCATGTCTTTGTCAGTGGGAAAACTTACAAAAGCAGCAGGAGATCAAATACTTATTTCCCCCAATGTACATGAGTAGAGACCTATCAGTCAACTGAAGCAGAGCGGGGAGAAGCATGCCAGTGACCTCACCGGACTAGCCAGATCTCCTCCTGTAGTCGCTAATAATGATGGGCACACCCATGGATGTAAGGGTCCAGTGGGTTAGGCTGCACATCTTTAAAAAAAAAAAAAAAAGTTTGGTTCGGGTACCAAAACTATGCTCGAACTCTAAAGCGGACCCCATTCAGATGAATGGTGGCTCAAACATGCATTGTTTGCCTTGCTGTCATCTGCATTGGTCAGAGAGCTGTTGTTTCCACTCCAGCAGCTGTGATAAACAGTAAAAAGGTTACTGACGGTCACAAGCATCGACTCATGAGTACTACTCTTACCAGTGTATGACTGCTGTCGCTGATAAAAGTGAAAGCAAGCACCACTGATGAAAGTATTCATCAGCCGGCGCCTGTGCTGTAAATGGTAATAAATGACGTGGGGTCTCTTGTATTTTTGATAACCAAAGTTCTCACATATAGCAGTGCTGTAAGTTAGGTCACCGGGGTTCATCAGGTATGAACGCTGGTGAACTTTTTCACGTCGTCAGTACACATTGCAGGAGGGTGATTTTTGCTCCTGTCGCAGCGTGAGCTGGCTGGTGTGGATAGCAGTTGTATCACTAATTTGACCACTATCAGAATCATCTTGAACTTCATGAGACAGATATGGGTTACCTTTACGTCAGATGTGGAATATGGTTGTTCATTATTTTTCTTATTTACAGGTGACATAGGCATCAGTGGATTAGGCATAAAGGTGAGTATTATGGTTGTTTGTTGTTTTCTGTCTTTTACAGGTGACATGGGCTTCAGTGGATTAGTTGTAAAGATGAGTATAACTTTGTTTTTTTATTATTTCAAATAAAGGTGTCTGTCATTATTTAAAAATAGATTTTGTTCTTGCTGTGCTTTTTTTACAATCTAACTATGGGTTTAGTAATGAGGGTGTGTCTGCGTTATGAACCTCTGGGCTTTATGTTAGGGGCCATAAAACAGCTGACATCAACCTCAAATGTATTACCCCACTTTCCACAGCACCAGCCTAAGAGCTAACTATATCTAATAATTGTGCCTTTCTGGGGAGGCTGCAGGCTGCTATTTTAGGCTGGGGGAGGGGCCAATATCCATGACCCTTTACCATTCTGAATACCAGCCCCAGCTGTGTGCTTTAGCTTAGCTGGTTGTTAAAAATGGGGGAGATCCCACAACACGTTTTGAAATGATTTTTTTTTTTAAACCATTTTAAAAAACGAGGTGGGACCCTTCTTTTCTTGAGAACCAGCCATGCTAAAGCTGACAGCTGAGGGTTGCGATTATCAAAAATAGAAGAGACCCTACGTCACTTTTTTAAAAAAAACTTTTGTTTGTAGCGCAGGAGCTAGTTGATGAATACTCCCATCAGCAGCACTTGGTCTTGCTGTTCTCAGCAACAGCAGCCATATGCTGATGAGAGTAGTACTCTCTCATCAGCCGACGCCTGTGACCGGCGGTAACCTTTTTACCACCGGTCACAGTGCTGGCTCATGCTGTCATCTGATAGTATGGGAACCATAGCTCTATGACAGGCGTTAACTAACTTACCACCGATCAGAGCCACCGGTGTTTCTTGCGCTGTCACACAGATGACAGCGTGGAAAACAGCCGATGTTTCACCGAATCCTAACGGTAACATGGACTTTCCCAATGCATTAGTAGTGATGCAGTGTGCATCACTGACACCTTTTTTTTTCATTAAAAATGGTGTTGTAATGATGTCCAAAAATCACTTTATAGTTATATGGTTCCTGCTCGTTTAGCTATAGGGGTGTGATTCATTTTCTGTTGAGTCACTGGCATCGTCGCCCACTCAAGTTGATTACGCTAATTCCCCTGGCTGTGCCAACATCACTGGATTATCGCGCTTGTGCAGTGTGGAGCGGGGAGACGTGCATCACGGTGCATGTGCGGCTCCCCGATCGACACTGTGCAAGCCCTTCCAGCTACACGGTACACACTGCGCAAGCGTGACTGCCTGCTGGACACTGCATAAGTGCGGTCCCAAGCGCCACACTGCACAAGCAGGGGATTCCAGTGACGTTGGCGCAACCTGGGAAATCAATCAACTTGAGTGGGCGGTGACGCCTGTGACCAAACAGAAAATGAAGCACACCCCTATGACTACACAAGCAGGTACCATATAACTATAGAAAATGGTTTTTGGACATCATCATACCGCCGTTTTTAATGAAAAAAAGTGTTTGTGATGCACATTGCAACACTAACAATGCACTTGGGACATTTTATATGCTTGAAATGACATGACAGGTTCCTTTCAAAGCCTCAATATCTGTCTAATGAGCTGCATCTTATGCGGGAAACTTTTTTGAAGTGTCATAAACCCCTTTTATTATAATTCTTTGTACTACTGATTCATCGGAGCCTCTATTATGGAAACCTTCTTTTCACTTCATGGCCAGAATTAATATTAAAGTTCTTTGTTTTGTTTTTTTTGTTTTGTTTTTTTTTTATAGAAGTAAAAGAAAAGCATTTTATTCTGGAGACATCATGCATAAATCTTTTTTTATGCAGATGAAATGTATTATACAATCATTCCCTTACAACTCCGAAATATGTGTCACTATGGCAATTGCATATCCATGAAATCGTAGGAGGACGCAATATTTTTCCAATCTACTAGATCATTAAAAAAAATAAGTAACATTTGTACTTTAGGTATATCTCGCAGGGTCTCCCAGACTTGGGGGTGCGCTCACTACTGCTTGTATAGGCTATGGTTTGCAGTTGAGACCTTTTTTGGCCAGTTTCACACAAGCATATTATAGGCGCATTTGTGTGCCCTTTCTACATGTACAAGCCCGGGCCCAACAGCGAGTATTAAGGCCCGGACTGTCGGTATGAAAGATCCCTGTAAGTTTCTGGTGGTCCGCACAGGATTGTATCTGTGACATGGGCGCATTTCTGCAATATTCCCATCTGACAGTGCCCTCGGATATTCACTATTGTTGTATTCTTGCGACCAGCATGTTTTTTTTGAGATGTTGGTAACTGGCTTCGCTGTGTCTGTACATTCTTATTCATATGAACGATGACTCAAATGGCCTTCACAAGACAAAACAGATGTTAGAGGGCAGCCATTTGCACATGACGCATGTAATAGAATAAGGGTTCATTCAGACGAATGTATTAAAGGGAATCTGTCACCAGGTTTTGACTGCCCCATCTGAGAGCATCATAATTTAGGGGGTAGAGACCCTGATTCCAGTGATGTGTCACTTACTGGGCTGCTTGCTTTTATTTTGATACAATCCCTGTTTTATCTTCTGCAGATCTAGCAGTTCTCTGAATGCTGAAGCCCTGTATAATAAACCTCAAGAAGAATAATTTAGGGTTCACAAAATCAGTAGTGTACCAGAAAGCACAAAGGGAAGGACCCCTAAAATATAACTTTTAATTTAATGATTAAAAAGAACATATATACAGTATGTGAAATCACATAATACGAGGGGGCCCAGTATCAATCAAGCAGCGTAAATTTTAAAAAATCCATATATGTCAGAGGGGCAGTAGGCTATAATGCCCTAGTATACCCTAGTACAGCCCTTCCTGACTGCGGAGGTTGGCACCCTAGTTGTAGACGACATGGCGCCCCCGCTCACTGTCGGCGTCCCTAGAACTGCCCTAGACCACCCTGCGTATACAAAAAAAGGACACAAAAAGAAAAACCACACTCGCACCTAAGATACCGAGGACAATAATAAAAAAAGTGCTATAGTGCTGTAAACTTATCTCAAAGCCAAGTATGAATGCAGCTTATTAAGACTTATCTCGTAGTCACAAAATGCTGACAGCTGCTATAAAAAAGGAGAAATGAGGGGTAAATATACCTTTCCAAAAACGTCTTACCAAAAAAGTTGATAAACAACAATAATCAATTAAACACCCCCTAATATAATCTTATCTCGGAATCAAAATAAAGATATATAGCGAATGCAGCTTAATAAAACCTATCTCATAGTCAAAACAATTGTTTATAAGCTGCTAATCAGTAAGACAGTACCCCACACACCATTCAATATGAATGCACAGCACTTATAGACAATGTCCAATAAGTGCACAGTGCACATGGATTGACGGACCGAAAATTCCACATATAATATGCAGTATAAGGCACACAGGTGAAGGAGCAGCCCTCATGTAGCATGAGGCTATATCCGCCTCGCCAGAAAATACCTGGCACAAAAAACATATATTGCTCACAGAGGTTACAATGTGCACTCCCCCATACAACACCGTTAATTCTCAATAAGGTGCCATTTCTTATAGCTGCCCGAGTTTCTCCAATCAGGCTCAAGCATGTGGTCTGTCAAGAAAAATACTTATCAGCCATTGATGATGGCAAAAACCCAACGCGTTTCCCACATTGCATTTGCCTCTCGGCCAGGGGGTGATTGGACCCCGATCTCTTGACCCCTGATGAACCCTCGCTACTTGAGAGGGGGAAACACGTCAGGTTTTTGCCATCATCAATGGGCTGATAAGTATTTTTCTTTTTCTTATACATACTGCACTTGACAGACCACATGCTTGAGCCTGATTGGAGAAACTCGGGCAGCTATAAGAAATGGCACCTTATTGAGAATTAACTGTGTTGTTCATGTGCAAAACAGATGCCCTACGAATGTGAAAAATGGACATGCTGACTGCATATGGATGACAATACAGATGATAAAGCTTGATTTTTTTTTCTAGATTTAGAGGGATGATCTTGCATACGAACATGTTAACCCAGCCTGAAACTTCATAAATAGGAAATAAAAACTACTGTTGCCTCATACTTAGCTGTATATTAGTGGTTGCCAAACTCATGCCCCTCTGTAAAACATTAATGGATCCATAGCTCAGGGGTCTTGTAAACCAGGGGTCGTGAGTTCAAATCTCGCTGGGGCCCGTGGCATCTTTTAGTTCTTGTGGCTTTCTTAGTTAAAGCGCCTATTCAGGGGTTGGTGTTGGGACCTCTTCTATACAACATATTTATTATATAACGATCTGGTAGAAGGTTTACACAGTAAAATATCGATATTTGCAGATAATACAAAACTATGTAAAGCAGTCAATACAAGAGAAGATAGTGTTCTGCTACAGATGGATCTGGATAAGTTGGAATCTTGGGCCAGAAGGTGGCAGATGCAGTTTAACAATGATAAATGCAAGGTTATACACATGGAAAGAAGAAATCAATATCACCATTACACACTGAACGGGAAACCACTGGGTAAATCTGACATGGAGAAGGACTTGGGGATCCTAGTTTAATGATAAACTTATCTGGAGCAGCCAGTGCCAGGCAGCGCTGCCAAAGCAAACAGGATCATGGGGTGCATTAAAAGAGGTCTGGGTACACATGATGAGAGCATTATACTGCCTCTGTACAAATCCCTGGTTAGACCGCACATGGAGTACTGTGTACAGTTTTGGGCACCGGTGCTCAGGAAGGATATAATGGAACTAGAGCAAGTACAAAGGAGGGCAACAAAATTAATAAAGGGGATGGGGGAACTACAATACCCAGAGAGATTAGCAAAATCAGGATTATTTAGTCTAGAAAAAAGACAACTGAGGGGCGATCTGATAACCATGTGTAAGTATATAAGGGGACAATACAAATATCTCTCCGAGGATCTGTTTATACCAAGGAAGGTGATGGTCACAAAGGGGTATTCTCTGCGTCTGGAGGAGAGAAGGTTTTTCCACCAACATACAGTGGGGCAAAAATGTATTTAGTCAGTCAGCAATAGTGCAAGTTCCACCACTTAACCCCTTCACGACCAATGACGCCACATAGGCGTCATGAAACCTGGTTCAAATCTGACCAGTGACGCCTATGTGGCGTCATGACTTCAAAGCCCCCCTGCGGGTCGGGTGACCGGGGTCACTGAAAGGTCACCCGACCCGCAGATACAGGGGGCTTTGTAATTCACCACAGGGGGCGTGCCTTCACCCCCACGTGGCTACGATCGCTCTGATTGGCTGTTAAAAGTGAAACAGCCAATCAGAGCGATAGTAATATTTCATCAATGAAAATTGATGAAATATTACAATCCAGCCATGTCCGATGCTGCTGTAGCATCGGACATGGCTGGAGACACCGATTCCACCCCCCCACCGGCGATCGCCCCCCCGCAACTGAATGACAGCGGCGATCTGCCGCCGCTGTCATCATCTGCCCCCCTCCCATTCCCTCTGCTCCCCGCCAGCCTCCGATCCCCCCCTCACCCCCCCGGTACCTCCGGTGTCCCCCCGTCCCTCCCGGTGTCCCTCGGGTCCAGATGATGGGCGCCGCCATCTTTGAAAATGGCGGACGCATGCGCAGTGCGCCCGCCCGAATCTGCCGGCTGCAGATTCCATTCTTTCATTTTGATCACTCTCACAGTGATCAAAATGAAAGAAAAAGTAAATAAACCCCCCGATTATCACCCCCATAGGTAGGCAGAACTAATAAAATAAAGATAATATTTTTTTTTTTTTTTTTCCATTAGGGTTAGGGTTGAAAAGAGGGTTAGGGTTAGGGTTGAAAAGAGGGTTAGGGTTAAAAAGAGGGTTAGGGTTAGGGTTGAAAAGAGGGTTAGGGTTGAAAAGAGGGTTAGGGTTGGAAAGAGGGTTAGGGTTAGGATTGGAAAGAGGGTTAGGGTTGGAAAGAGGGTTAGGGTTGGAAAGAGGGTTAGGGTTGGAAAGGGTTAGGGTTGGAAAGGGTTAGGGTTGGAAAGAGGGTTAGGGTTGGAATTAGGGTTAGGGTTCGAATTAGGGTTAGGGTTGGAATTAGGGTTAGGCTTGTGGTTAGGGTTGGGATTAGGGTTCGGGGTCTGTTGGGGTTAGGGTTATGGTTAGGGTTGGAATTAGGGTTAGGGATGTGTTGGGGTTAGGGCTGTGGTTAGGGGTGTGTTGGGGTTAGGGCTGGAGTTAGAATTGAGGGGTTTCCACTGTTTAGGCACATCAGGGGGTCACCAAACGCGACATGGTGCAACCATTGATTCCAGCCAATTTTGCGTTCAAAAAGTTAAACGGTGCTTCCTCCCTTCCAAGCCCCGACGTGTGCCCAAACAGTGGTTTACCCCAACATATGGGGTATCAGCGTACTCAGGAAAAATTGCACAACAACTTTGGGGGTCTAATTTCTCCTGGTACCCTTGGGAAAATAAAAAATTGGGGGCTAAAAAAATATTTTTGTGGAAAAAATTTTTTTTATAATTTTCACGTCTCTGCGTTATAAACTTCTGTGAAGCACTTGGGGGTCCAAAGTGCTCACCAGGCATCTAGATAGGTTACTTGGGAGGTCTAGTTTCCAAAATGGGGTCACTTGTGGGGGGTTTCTATTGTTTAGGCACATCAGGGGCTCTGCAAACGTAATGACGACCGCAGACCATTCCATCAAAGTCTGCATTTCAAAACGCCACTACTTCCATTCCGAGCCCTTACGTGTGCCCAAACAATAGTTCCCCCCATATATGGGGCACCAGCGTACTCAGGACAAACTGTACAACAACTTTTGGGGTCCAATTTATCCTGCTACCCTTGTGAAAAAAAAAATTGCTGGCTAAAAATCATTTTTTTTGAGGAAAAAAAAATATTTTTTATTTTCACGTCTCTGCGTTCTAAACTTCTGTGAAGCACTTGGGGGTTCAAGGTGCTTACCACACATCTAGATAAGTTCCTTAGGGGGTCTAGTTTCCAAAATGGGGTCACTTGTGGGGGGTTCCACAGTTTAGGTACATCAGGGGTTCTGCAAATGTAACATGATGCCCGCAGACCATTCCATCAAAGTCAGCATTTCATAATGTCACTACTTCCCTTCCGAGCCCCGACGTGTACCCAAACAGTGGTCATCCCCCACATATGGGGTATCAGCGTACTCAGGACAAACTGGACAACAACTTTTGGGGTCCAATTTATCCTGCTACCCTTGTGAAAAAAAAAATTGCTAGCTAAAAATCATTTTTTTTGAGGAAAAAAAATATTTTTTATTTTCACTGCTCTGCGTTATAAACTTCTGTGAAGCACTTGGGGGTTCAAGGTGCTCACCACACATCTAGATAAGTTCCTTGGGGGGTCTAGTTTCCAAAATGGGGTCACTTGTGGGGGGTTCCACAGTTTAGGTACATCAGGGGTTCTGCAAATGTAACATGATGCCCGCAGACCATTCCATCAAAGTCAGCATTTCATAATGTCACTACTTCCCTTCCGAGCCCCGACGTGTACCCAAACAGTGGTCCCCACCCACATATGAGGTATCAGCGTACTCAGAACAAACTGGACAACAACTTTTGGGGACAATTTATCCTGCTACCCCTGTGAAAAAAAAATTGCTGGCTAAAAATCATTTTTTTTTTGTGGAAAAAAAAATATTTTTTATTTTCACGGCTCTGCGTTATAAACTTCTGTGAAGCGCTTGGGGGTTCAAGGTGCTCACCACACATCTAGATAAGTTCCTTGGGGGGTCTAGTCTCCAAAATTGGGTCACTTGTGGGGGGGTTCCACAGTTTAGGTACATCAGGGGTTCTGCAAATGTAACATGACACCCGCAGACCATTCCATCAAAGTCAGCATTTCAAAATGTCACTACTTCCCTTCCGAGCCCCGACGTGTGCCCAAACAGTGGTTCCCCCCCACATGTGGGGTACCAGCGTACTCAGGACAAACTGGACAACAAATTTTGGGGTCTAATTTATCCTGGTACCCTTGTGAAAATAAAAAATTGCGCACTAAAAAATAATTTTTTGAGGGAAAAAATTTTTTTTTTATTTTCACGGCTCTGCGTCATAAACTTTTGTGAAGCACTTGAGGGTTCAAGGTGCTCACTACACATCTAGATAAGTTCCTTAGGGGGTCTAGTTTCCAAAATGGGGTCATTTGTGGGGGAGCTCCAATGTTTAGGCACACAGGGGCTCTCCAAACACAACATGGTGTCCGCTAACGATTGGAAGTAATTTGCATTTTAAAAAGTCAAATGGCGCTCCTTCCCTTCTGAGCCCTGCCGTGTGCCCAAACAGTGGTTCCCCCCCACATATGGGGTACCAGCATACTCAGGACAAACTGGACAACAAGATTTGTGGTCCAATTTCTCCTGTTAGCCTTGTGAAAATTAAAAATAGTGTGCTAAAAATCATTTTTGAGGAAAAAAAATTATTTTTTATTTTCACTGCTCTGTGTTATAAACTTTTGTGAAGCACTTGGGGGTTCAAAGTGCTCCCTACACATCTAGATAAGTTCCTTAGGGGGTCTAGTTTCCAAAATGGGGTCACTTGTGGGGGAGCTCCAATGTTTAGGTGCACAGGGGCTCTCCAAATGCGACATGGTGTCCGATAACGATTGGAGCTAATTTTCCATTCAAAAAGTCAAATGGTGCTCCTTGCCTTCCGGGCCATGCCGTGCGCCCAAACAGTGGTTTATGACCACATATGAGGTATCTGTGCACTCAGGAGAAATTGCTCAACAAATTTTAGGATCCATTTTATCCTGTTGCCCATGTGAAAATGAAAAAACTGAGGCTAAAAGAAAATTTTTGTGAAAAAAAAGTGTTTTGTTTTTTTTTTTACAGATCAATTTGTGAAGTACCTGGGGGTTCAAAGTGATCACTATGCATCTAGATAAGTTCCTTGGGGGGTCTAGTTTCCAAAATGGGGTCACTTGTGGAGGAACTCCAATGTTTATGCACACAGGGGCTCTCCAAACACGACATGGCAACCGCTAAATATTCCAGCATATTTTCCATTCAAAAAGTCAAATGGCGCTCCTTCCCTTCTGAGCCGTGCCGTGCGCCCAAACAGTGGTTTATGACCACATATGAGGTATCGTTGTACTCCGGAGAAATTGCCCAACAAATTTTAGCATCCATTTTATCCTGTTTCCCATGTGAAAATGAAAAAATTGATGCTAAAAGAAAACTTTTGTTGGAAAAATTAAAATGTCCATTTTTTCTTTCCACATTGCTTTAGTTCCTGTGAAACACCTGAAGGGTTAATAATCTTCTTGAATGTAGTTTTGAGTAGCTTGAGGGGTGCAGTTTTTAGAATGGTGTAACTTTTGGGTATTTTCTGCCATATAGACCCCTCAAAGTGACTTCAAATGTGAGGTGGTCCCTAAAAAAATGGTTTTGTAAATTTTATTGTAAAAATGAGAAATCGCTGGTCAACTTTTAACCCTTATAACTTCCTAACAAAAAAATATTTTGTTTCCAAAATTGTGCTGATGTAAAGTAGACATATGGGAAATGTTATTTATTAACTATTTTGTGTCACATAACTCTCTGGTTTAACAGAATAAAAATTCAAAATTTGAAAATTGCAAAATTTTCTAAATTTTCACCAAATTTCTGATTTTTTGACAAACGCAAAAATTATCAACCTAAATTTACCACGAACATGAAGCCCAATATGTCACGAAAAAACAATCTCAGAATCGCTAGGATCCATTGAAGCGTTCCTGAGTTATTACCTCATAAAGGGACACTGGTCAGAATTGCAAAAAATGGCCTGGTCATTAAGGTCAAAATAGGCTTGGTCATGAAGGGGTTAAAAAGATGAGAGGCGTCTGTAATTTACATCATAGGTAGGCCTCAACTATGGGAGACAAACTGAGAAAAAAAAATCTAGAAAATCACATTGTCTGTTTATTTTTCATTTTATTTACATATTATGGTGGAAAATAAGTATTTGGTTAGAAACAAGCAATCAAGATTTCTGGCTCTCACAGACCTGTAACTTCTTCTTTAAGAGTCTCCTCTTTCCTCCACTCATTACCTGTAGTAATGGCACCTGTTTAAACTTGTTATCAGTATAAAAAGACACCTGTGCACACCCTCAAACAGTCTGACTCCAAACTCCACTATGGTGAAGACCAAAGAGCTGTCAAAGGACACCAGAGACAAAATTGTAGCCCTGCACCAGGCTGGGAAGACTGAATCTGCAATAGCCAACCAGCTTGAAGTGAAGAAATCAACTGTGGGAGCAATAATTAGAAAATGGAAGACATACAAGACCACTGATAATATCCCTCGATCTGGTGCTCCACGCAAAATCCCACCCCGTGGGGTCAGAATGATCACAAGAATGGTGAGCAAAAATCCCAGAACCACGCGGGGGGACCTAGTGAATGAACTGCAGAGAGCTGGGACCAATGTAACAAGGCCTACCATAAGTAACACACTACGCCACCATGGACTCAGATCCTGCAGTGCCAGACGTGTCCCACTGCTTAAGCCTGTACATGTCCGGGCCCGTCTGAAGTTTGCTAGAGAGCATTTGGATGATCCAGAGGAGTTTTGGGAGAATGTCCTATGGTCTGATGAAACCAAACTGGAACTGTTTGGTAGAAACACAACTTGTCGTGTTTGGAGGAAAAAGAATACTGAGTTGCATCCATCAAACACCATACCTACTGTAAAGCATGGTGGTGGAAATATCATGCTTTGGGGCTGTTTCTCTGCAAAGGGGCCAGGACGACTGATCCGGGTACATGAAAGAATGAATGGGGCCATGTATCGTGAGATTTTGAGTGCAAACCTCCTTCCATCAGCAAGGGCATTGAAGATGAAACGTGGCTGGGTCTTTCAACATGACAATGATCCAAAGCACACCGCCAGGGCAACGAAGGAGTGGCTTCGTAAGAAGCATTTCAAGGTCCTGGAGTGGCCTAGCCAGTCTCCAGATCTCAACCCTATAGAAAACCTTTGGAGGGAGTTGAAAGTCCGTGTTGCCAAGCGAAAAGCCAAAAACATCAGTGCTCTAGAGGAGATCTGCATGGAGGAATGGGCCAACATACCAACAACAGTGTGTGGCAACCTTGTGAAGACTTACAGAAAACGTTTGACCTCTGTCATTGCCAACAAAGGATATATCACAAAGTATTGAGATGAAATTTTGTTTCTGAACAAATACTTATTTTCCACCATAATATGCAAATAAAATGAAACAAAAACAGACAATGTGATTTTCTGGATTTTTTTTTCTCAGTTTGTCTCCCATAGTTGAGGTCTACCTATGATGTAAATTACAGACGCCTCTCATCTTTTTAAGTGGTGGAACTTGCACTATTGCTGACTGACTAAATACTTTTTTGCCCCACTGTAGAAGAGGATTCTTTACTGTTAGGGCAGTGAGAATCTGGAATTCCTTGCCTGAGGAGGTGGTGATGGCGATCTAAGTCGAGGGGTTCAAGAAAGGCCTGGATGTCTTCCTGGAGCGTAACAATTTTGTATCTTAGGCTATGTGCACACGCTGCTGTTTTTGCTCCGGTTCCGCTGCGGTTTTGGCCGCAGCAGAACTGCAGCAGTACAGTAGCATGTTATCCTATGGGATTAACAATCCGCTGTGCACATGCTGCGGATTTTTAACTGCGGAAAAGCTGGGGTTTTGAATCCGCAGAAAGAATTGACATGTCAGTTATTTCTGCGGATTCTGCTGCGGTTTGCTACCTATTCCATTGTCCAGGTGGCAAACCGCAGGGCAAAACCGCAGGCCAAACCGCAGTGTGTGCACATAGCCTTACAGTGATTAGGATCTTTCGAAGGACGTAGATCTGGGGATTTATTCTGACGGAATATAGGCTGAACTGGAAGGACAAATGTCTTTTTTCGGCCTTGGTAACGATGTTACTATGTAAAATCAGGCACGTGGACCAATAATAAATGGATTCAGCCTAAACTTAGCTAACATCATGGGATTAATATCCTCTGTAATAAAATAATGGGCTTCTAGATTTCTTTGTGATTTTATGTATTATGGATGCAGCTTGCTATCATCTGTCATATTTAGTATACAGCATAACTTTGATATGTTTAACTTTCCCAGCGGTAATGCTAATTCATCAAATCCTGGATCGGAAATGATAGCTTTCTTTTCCTTTATTAACTGATTAAAAAAAAATAGACCCGTTGGGAATATGCTAATATGGGAAATTGGGATCTGTTACTTCTCTTGGAGTAGATGGAATGATACATTATTCCTTTTTCATCAAACTGTTGATTTTTTTTTGAATCCTTGTTGTTTCCAACATTCAACCACTGTGGGGTAATTTTTGGACTTTAAACCTTGATTTCCATCCACATTTTTTTTTTTTTTTTTTTACAAAAATGTATACTAAGCTCTCTTTTTCCATGCAGCCATAGTATGACTAAACAATATTTAATGCTAAATATCCTTATTTTATTCGTTTCATCTAGCATATAACATTATTTTTTCGACCTCCTTTTGCATCCTGCAATAAAATCTGAGTGCACATTTGGGGAAAAACTGCATTCAATGAAAGTAATTTATTTAGTATATATGGTATAATACTATACCTTATGGACACTTGGTAAATTGTGTAGATCTTATGTTGGACAGTATTATTAGCATGTAACGTTTTACAGTCAAGATTTAGATCTGATTGTGATGCATTCCAGTGACGTATTGGGTCTCATGTTTAATGTGATCTTGACTGATTGCCAAGGTTATAATGGTGGCCTGAGATCAAAGCCTTACTTAAGCCTATGATTAAATCCTGTAGTACTTGTATCCGTGGGTCGGGGCAAGGCAAGAGCCTAAATTCATGCTGCCATATTGTCTTTAATATATATGTATGGTGTGAATATACTGTACATATATACTCATAATTCATAAACAGGAAATTTCCATAAAGTTGATGAACAGTTCTGAAATATATGCTGATGTAGAGTGCTGGTGATTTCCCTTGATTACACAGAATGAGGCCATTAGTTATTCTACCAATGGATCCACCTACAGTACATGTACAGCGGGTGTATGGAGCAGGCTCACGGCAGCTCATGGGTGTGTCTTATAGCCAGGACCTCCCTCGAGCAATCACGGGTGGAGGAGAGCTCCGCCTGCGATTGTTAACCTGTTAAGTCCTACTGTCATACTCTGACAACGGCATTTAGCATGCACCAAGCATGGGTGCGCGTCATTCCAAGCACCCATTAGCGGCCCATCGCGGGTCACCTATGGGTTACTGTGACAGCTGGAGGTCTATTGAAGACCTCCACGTTTTGTCTTTACAGCACTTTCAGGCTTCACAGACAAGAGATCATGATTTTCACTATATACAGCAATGCTGTGGCATTGCTGTATGCAGCACAAGCGATCAGGCAAAAATTGCAGCTTCAAGACCCCTAAGAGGACTAATAAGAACAATGAAAAGTAAAAAAAAAAAAAAAATGTTTAAAAAAATATGGAAAAAAAATTAAAATGTAAAAGTGGAAATCACTCCCCTTTTTGCCCAATGAAAAATGAAGATAAAAAATGAAATACACATATTTGGTATTTTATTCAGAAAAATCTGATCTATCAAAATATAAAAATTATTAACCTGGTAGCCACCCTAATGAAAAAAATTCAAGAATGATAAAAGTAATTTTTTTTTTGTCGTTGAAATACCACAAAAAAAGCTGCAGCAAGCGATCAAAATGTAACATATATCCTAAAATGGTATTATTAATATTATTATTATACTGTCACGCCGTGCTCACCTGGGGGCGGGACCTCGGTCCCGACGTCATCTCTTCCGGAGCTGCGGTCACTCCGGGGGTCCCGTAGGGTGCGCACGCGCAGCTCTCGTCCCCGGGCCTCCTCCTACATGTCACGTTTGCGCTTGCGTGCTCCTGTCAGTGCTGTATAGGGCTCGGTCCTCTCTATGGTAATGGAGGACCTGACCCGGAACCTGTAGTGGTCATGTGCTTTCTGGCTAGTTCCTGACCCGGAACCAGTAGTAGTCATGTGCTATATCAGACGACCTCCCCCTAGGGGAGGTGCCTGCTTATTGTTGTGCTTCCTGGCTTGGTCTGCCGTGTCCCTGCCTGGCTGTGCGCTGTACTCAGGTCCTCTGCCTTGCACTCTGTTGTGCCTCTTGGCACACGCTCTGAATCTGCACTCTGCTTTGTACTTGGTTGTGCCTCCTGGCACACGCTCTGATCCTGTGTTCTGTCTCGTACTCGGTTGTGCCTCCTGGCACATGCTCTGACACTGTACTCTGTCTCATACTCGGTTGTGCCTCCTGGCACACGCTCTTACCCTGTACTCTGTCTTATACTCAGTCGTGCCTCCTGGCACACACTCTGATTCCGTGCTCTGTCTTATACTCGGTTGTGCCTCCGGGCACACACTCTGATCCTGTACTCAGTCTCTTACTCTGTTACACCTCCTGGCACACCTGCTGCCTGACTCAGTGCTCTGACGTGCTCCTTGCACGCTTCCTGCTTCACTCACACCCGGACGAACGAAGTCTCTGTGTACCACGTGTTCCCGTGTCCACACTTTACACGTTCCTGCAGACACTCTCACCCACTCGTGTCTCCTGTGAGCCGGCCGCCTGGTGCCAGCAGTCGTGGTGCCTCACCCCCTGGGGCTTGCCCCTGACACTCCCTGTATAGGGGGTGGTCTTCACTAGGTCAGCTCGCCCTGGGAGGGTTGGTGTCACGACCCAGAGGGTCCACTCCAGGAGTCGTCACAGTATAATCAGGCCATGGACCCCGCTGGTGCCACCACCTCCATCCAAAAGGAACTGGTGTTCCTACGGGAGAGTCAGACCAGGATTATGGTCTTTTTGAAATCCATGGAGTCTCGTTTGTCGGCCATACAATCCGTTTCTGCCCAGTCCTCGGCCCCGCACCCGATGCCGCGCCTCGGCAAGCCACCCCGATATAGCGGGGACCCTAAGTTTTGTCGAGGATTTCTGAACCAATGCCGGTTACATTTTGAGCTTTTGCCGCAGCACTATCCCACTGAGCGCGCCCAAATTGCCTTTATTGTTTCACACTTAGAGGGGGAGGCATTAGCATGGGTGAACCCCCTCTGGGAGCGCAATGACCCACTCGTCTCTCGGCTTTCCACCTTTTTGGACACCTTCCGCAAGGTGTTCGACGAGCCGGGTCGGCTGGCCTCTATCACCGAGTCCCTCTTTAACCTCCATCAGGGTACGCTACCGGTAGGACAGTATGCCATCCATTTTCGTACCTTGGCCTCCGAACTCGGTTGGAACAACGAGGCTCTCGTAGGGATCTTTTGGCGTGGCCTGTCCAGTCGGATCAAAGACGTACTGGCAGGTCGGGATACTCCCACCTCTTTAGAGGATCTGATCTCACTGGCGACACGCATCGACCTGCGGTTTCAGGAACGTGCCCGTGAATTAGCCAGAGAGAGGAGCTCCTCTCACCTCCTCCGTTCCTGCTCCAAGAAGCCGGGAAACTTCTCCGCCTAGGGTTGATAGGAGAGGCCTCCCTAGGTGTACGTGATTCCTCTCCTCCCCTGCTCGTGTCCGTATTATTGAATCTCGGTGCCAAGCGTTATTCTGAGGAGGCTTTCCTGGATTCTGGCGCGGAGGGGAATTTTATCACACTCGAGGCGGTTAAAAAATACCGGATTCCTGTCAGATCCCTGGAGACTCCTCGGTCGATTGTTTCGGTCAATGGTACGTCCGTGCTGGAGTCCGTTACCCAGGCCACTGAAGAGATCGAGCTGCAGATCGGAGCCCTGCACCTGGAGAAGATCTCCTTCCTCGTCTTGTCCACCATGTCTCACGCACTTCTTCTAGGCCTCCCTTGGCTACGGACTCATGAGCCAACCCTGGACTGGCGGTCGGGCGAGATACTCCAGTGGGGACCGTTCTGTCAGGAGAAGTGCCTGTTGCCCGTCCGTCTGATGAACTCTGCCGGTCCATCCCCGGCACCTACAGGTCTGCCGTCGGCTTACTGGTCCTTTGCAGATGTTTTCGACAAGAAGGAGGCCGAGACTCTGCCCCCCCATCGGCCATATGACTGTCCGATTGACCTCATTCCTGGTTCTACGCCACCCAGGGGTAGGATATACCCGCTATCCCCTGCTGAGACCCAAGCTATGTCTGACTATATCCAGGAGAACCTTGCTAGAGGTTTCATCCGTAAGACCTCCTCGCCCGCGGGAGAGGGATTTTTCTTTGTAAAAAAGAAGGACGGCTCCCTCCGTCCTTGCATAGACTACCGAGGCCTGAACAATATCACGGTCAAGAACAAGTACCCATTGCCATTGATCCCGGAGCTCTTTGACCGACTTAGAGGAGCTCGAATTTTCACCAAACTGGATCTTCGTGGGGCCTACAACTTGATCCGCATTCGTTCCGGGGATGAGTGGAAGACCGCCTTTAACACCAGAGACGGTCACTACGAGTACTTGGTCATGCCCTTCGGCCTCTGCAATGCCCCAGCGGTTTTCCAGGAGTTCGTGAATGACGTCTTCCGGGATATGCTGTACTCCTGCGTGGTAGTCTATCTGGATGACATCCTCGTTTTTTCTCCAGACCTCTCCGCCCACAGAAAGAACGTGCGTCAAGTCCTCCAGCGCCTGAGGGAGAACCGCCTTTATGTCAAGCTCGAGAAATGTGCCTTCGAGCAAACGTCCCTGCCATTCTTGGGGTACATTATCTCAGAATCAGGTCTATGCATGGATCCGGCAAAAGTGTCTGCCGTCCTCCATTGGCCACAGCCCCATGGGGTGAAGGCAATCCAACGCTTCCTTGGTTTTGCGAACTACTACCGACAGTTCGTTCCTCATTTTTCCTCGTTGGTTCGCCCCATCTCGTCCCTTATCTGCAAGGGAGCTAACCCAAAGGCTTGGCCCTCTGAGGCTGAAGAGGCCTTCCAGTCGTTGAAACAAGCCTTCGCCGCTGCTCCGGCGCTTCACCGACCTGAGGTTAGTAGACCTTTCACTCTCGAGGTAGACGCATCCTCTACTGGGGCTGGCGCAGTCCTTCTGCAGAAATCCTCTTCTGGACGTTTTGTCACCTGTGGCTTTTCTAAAGTATTTTCCTCCACTGAGCAGAACTACTCCATTGGCGACAAAGAGCTATTGGCCATTAAGTTGGCCTTGGAGGAGTGGAGGTACTTACTGGAGGGTGCCATACATCCATTCAAGATCTTCACAGACCATAAGAACCTGGCGTACATCCAGTCCGCACAGAGGCTCAATCCTCGGCAAGCCAGGTAGTCCCTATTCTTCGCCCGCTTTGACTTTGAGCTACATTTTCGGCCCGGCGATAAGAACGTTAGAGCGGATGCGTTGTCAAGATCATTCCTGTCGTCTGATGCAGAGGAAGAACCCTCTCATATCATTGATTTATCCAAAGTAATTACTGTGGCTCCTGTCAAGTTAACCACGTTACCTCCGGGAAGAACCTTTGTGGCTGAGAATAAACGAAAACGAGTGCTAAATTGGGGACATTCGTCCAAGATTGCCGGCCACGTTGGTGTCAAAAAGACTTTGGACTTAATCTCTCGCCATTATTGGTGGCCTTCACTCTCCCAGGATGTTAAAGACTTTGTAGCATCTTGCCCGTCCTGTGCCCAGAACAAGATACCCAGACAACCACCCTCCGGTCTTCTGTTCCCGCTTCCCATTCCGTCGGCTCCATGGCAGCACATAGCCATGGATTTCATTACTGATCTGCCTTGTTCTTCCGGTTGTACTGTGGTCTTGGTGGTTGTAGACCGATTTTCAAAGATGGCTCACTTCATTCCTCTTCCCGGACTACCCTCTGCTCCTGACTTGGCGAAGATCTTCATTTCCCATATCTTCAGGATTCACGGCTTCCCCCAGCACATCGTGTCGGATAGAGGGGTCCAATTCACCTCCCGGTTCTGGAGAGCTCTATGCGGACTCATGAAAGTGTCATTGGATTTCTCTTCCGCCTAGCACCCCCAAACCAATGGGAAGGTGGAACGTACCAACCAGATCCTTACATCCTATCTCCGGCATTTTTCTAATGCTCATCAGAATGACTGGGTCGGTCTACTTCCTTGGGCTGAGTTCGCCTACAATAATCACTCCAGTGAATCGTCTACCAAGTCTCCTTTCTTCATCGTCTTTGGACAGCATCTCAATGTGCCTCTACCGGTACTTCCTGTCTCGGGGGTACCTGCTGCCGATTCTCAGTCTGTGGAGTTCTCCAGGGTATGGCAGGAGACCAAAACCGCTCTCGAGAAAGCACGGGACAGAATGAAATTACACGCTGACAAGAGGCGCCTGGACGTTCCTCCATTTCTCCCTGGTGACAAGGTGTGGCTCTCCACCAAATACGTCCGCCTTAAGGTACCATCTTACAAACTGGGTCCCCGTTACATTGGTCCTTTTGAGGTCCTCAGGCGGATTAATGATGTTGCTTACAAATTGAAGCTGCCTCCTTCACTCCGTATTCCCAATTCCTTCCATGTGTCTCTCCTAAAACCTGTGGTTCTTAACCGATTTCATCCTTCTCCAGGCCACACACCCCAGCCTGTTGGCTTGGGGGATGAGTTTGAGGTGAATGACATTTTGGCCATGAAGAAGGTAAGAGGGAGAACCATGTTCCTGGTCGATTGGAAGGGTTTTGGCCCCGAGGAGAGGTCATGGGAACCCAGGGAGAATATCCACGCACCCCAGATTTTGTCTAAGTTCCTCTCCAGTTTTAGAAAGAGGGGGCGTAAAGGGGGGGGTACTGTCACGCCGTGCTCACCTGGGGGCGGGACCTCGGTCCCGACGTCATCTCTTCCGGAGCTGCGGTCACTCCGGGGGTCCCGTAGGGTGCGCACGCGCAGCTCTCGTCCCCGGGCCTCCTCCTACATGTCACGTTTGCGCTTGCGTGCTCCTGTCAGTGCTGTATAGGGCTCGGTCCTCTCTATGGTAATGGAGGACCTGACCCGGAACCTGTAGTGGTCATGTGCTTTCTGGCTAGTTCCTGACCCGGAACCAGTAGTAGTCATGTGCTATATCAGACGACCTCCCCCTAGGGTAGGTGCCTGATTATTGTTGTGCTTCCTGGCTTGGTCTGCCGTGTCCCTGCCTGGCTGTGCGCTGTACTCAGGTCCTCTGCCTTGCACTCTGTTGTGCCTCTTGGCACACGCTCTGAATCTGCACTCTGCTTTGTACTTGGTTGTGCCTCCTGGCACACGCTCTGATCCTGTGTTCTGTCTCGTACTCGGTTGTGCCTCCTGGCACATGCTCTGACACTGTACTCTGTCTCATACTCGGTTGTGCCTCCTGGCACACGCTCTTACCCTGTACTCTGTCTTATACTCAGTCGTGCCTCCTGGCACACACTCTGATTCCGTGCTCTGTCTTATACTCGGTTGTGCCTCCGGGCACACACTCTGATCCTGTACTCAGTCTCTTACTCTGTTACACCTCCTGGCACACCTGCTGCCTGACTCAGTGCTCTGACGTGCTCCTTGCACGCTTCCTGCTTCACTCACACCCGGACGAACGAAGTCTCTGTATACCACGTGTTCCCGTGTCCACACTTTACACGTTCCTGCAGACACTCTCACCCACTCGTGTCTCCTGTGAGCCGGCCGCCTGGTGCCAGCAGTCGTGGTGCCTCACCCCCTGGGGCTTGCCCCTGACACTCCCTGTATAGGGGGTGGTCTTCACTAGGTCAGCTCGCCCTGGGAGGGTTGGTGTCACGACCCAGAGGGTCCACTCCAGGAGTCGTCACATATACATTTTTATAGCACCATTTATTCCATGGCGCTTTACATGTGAAAGGGGTAAATATAGACAAGTACAATAAACATGAGCAAAACAGGGCACACACAAATACAGAAGGAGAGGACCCTGCCCGCACTGGCTCACAGTCTACAGGGGAAGGGTGAGGATACACTGGGAGAGGGTAGAGCTGGTTGTGTGGCGGTTCAGTCGACTGAGGATCACTGCAGGTTGTAGGCTTGTCAGAAGAGGTAGGTCTTCAGGTTTTTGGTTTTTTTTTTTGAAGGTTTCCTTGGTAGGGGAAAGTCTGATGTGTTGGGGTAGAGAGTTTCAGAGTATGGGGGAAGAAGGGGAGAAGTCTTGTATGTGGTTGTATGAAGAAGAGATAAGAGGGGAGTAGAGAAGGAGATCTTGAAAGGATCAAAGGTTGCGTGTAGGTAAGTACCGGGAGACCATGTTACAGATGTATGGAGGAGACAGGTTGTGGATGGCTTTGTATGTTATAGTTATGGTTTTGAACTGGAGCCTTTGGACAATAGGAAGCCAGTGAAGGACTTGGCATAGAGGAGAGGTTGGAGAATAACAGGGAGATAGTTGGATTAGTCGGGCAGCAGAGTGTAGGATGGATTGGTGTGGTGCTAGAGTGCTAGGGGGGAGGCCAGAGAGTAGGAGGTTGCAGTAGTCGAGGCAGGAGATAAGGGAGTGCACTAGTGTTTTGTGGTTTCATGGTCAAGGAATGCACGGATCCAGCAGGAGAAGGCAAGGGCTTGGAAATGTGGCTTGAAAGAGAGGGCAGAGTTGAGGATCACCCCGAAGAATCAAGCATGCGGGACTGGGGAAAGTGAGCAGAAACGTCTCACGCCGCAAAAAATACTGTCACACAGCGCCATCTAATGAAAACATTATGGGTCTCGGAATGGCGACACAGCCCCCCCAAGTTTTTTTGGAATCTTCTGGGGGGTTTTTTCACCACCAAAATAAAAAAAAAACCTGTACATGTTTTGGTATCACCGTAATCGTACTAATGAACAGAATAGTATTTCAAAGTCTTTGTTACCACAAAATGTATACCGTAAAAACTTTTCCCAAAAAACAATGTCAGAGTTGTGTATTTTTCACATTTTCTCCCCAATTGAATTTTTTGGCCCACTACAGTACTTTGCTTTGCCTGGGCGTAGGATGTGTCATCCACACAAAGCAGGGAAGGAGGAGACGTCGGATCCGCAATCGAGACTATCATCAAAATGTACTGCACCGTCTGTGAGTATAATAAAAGCTATTTTTTCGGGATCTGCAGACTGGATTCCAGTATGCTGTAAAAAAGACCCTAAATCTAGTGGACGTACTCTGTGGGGAAAACTTGATGACAGGTTCCCTTTAAATAAAAGAAAGCTTAGGCTGTGTGCACACGCTGCGGATTCTGCTGCGGATCCGCAGTAGATTTGGCCGCGGTGTACAGTACCATTATTCCCTATGGGAAATGGAAACCACAGTGCAGACGCTGCGGAATTTTCTGCGGAAAGAATTGACATGTCCGCAGCGGTTTCCTATCTCCTCCATTGTGGAGATGGTGAAACCGCAGGCCAAACCGAAGAATAATCCGCAGATAAATCCGCAGGTCTTTTGACCTGCGGATTTATCTGCGGATTTTGCAAAATCCGCGCGGATGAATCCGCAGACCAGTCCGCAGCGTGTGCACGTAGCCTTAAAATCTACCAATCCCCTGTGTTTTGTAATTCTCGCTTTTGCTGCTCTTTTGGAGAAAACCAAGAGATTTATACAGTCCTATGATAAGTACTGGGTTATTAAATGTTGAAATAAAATAAATGGATTTTTGTGTTATTATTATGGTTCTGATTTTAGAACTTATCTAAATGACTTTCTAGTATTTATGCGCTTTTAAAATTTCATGATTCATTATCTTCATACTCCCCCACAAAGACTTTTCTTTTTGGGCAGGTGGTAAAACCACATGAATTTCTTTTTTTATCCCATTAATCATGTAAATCTGTTTTGTGGGCCTATGTAAACAACATCAAATCGGCTGTTAAAATAGGTGTCATAATCTGTGTTTAAAAGTGAAAAATGTCTAATTTCTTACAGAGAACTTGAAAGATTGAAGGTTTAAAAGATGTATTAAAGCATTTACTTCCATCTTGTCCTAACAATTACACTTAGTTTGGACTTTTTCTATCTCCTTTCTACAATTGTGCAATGTTTTGTGGCGCAGTCTGCAGCCTATGAAGGTTTCAAAATGCACAGAGGAGCATCTTAGCTATGCAATTGCCAGGAAGTTAAATGCAACCTGCTACTAGATTTCTATGCCCTTAACCACTAATATGTCATTATACTGCTGGAGAATGGTGGTCTCAACATGCTCCTGTCAAGAATTTTTTTAGCGTTAAAGGAGATGTCCAGTACTTGTAGACTAATGACTTATCCTTAGGATATAACAAGATCGCTGTGAGTCTGACATCTGGCAGCCCTACTCATCAGCTGCTAGTACCAATATAGACAGTCAGAATCGAAGATAAAGACAAAATGAGCTTATACCATGTAGGAACTAAATAGTAATAGTACATGTAGAAAAACATGGGGTACTTAGTTAACACTAAGCATAAAAGCCATCCCACCACGACAAGGTGTGTAACATGCTGGCGCTGGGATGCAGTAACACAAATGCTGCAGAGCAGGGGTTAGCTATATTTAATTAATCAACAGTAGGGAACGCCACGCAGCGAGATAGCAGGGTAAAAGGGTGCAAAACTAAACTGAATAAACGGTTGTTTAACAAACAGTCTCTGGTTACCAGTTCAGTTATCGTGGCTCTGCAGCCTGTCACTCGCTGAAGGTCCAGTGGATAGCAGGATGCTGGTGGCGTCAGTGTGGTGTCTTCAGGCGTCCTTGCCCAGCACACGGTCCTACTTCTGGCGGCAGCGGGTGGTCTCCGGTTTTGCCTGCTGAGCCCCTAGTCCATATATCTGAGGAGCAAATGAATAGAGCTCTCCGCAGGATTCCTCTAGATGCGTGTCTCTTTGAGCAGCCGTCATCACCTGAAGGGCTGCGCTGCAAAGCTCTGCCCGACGCGCGCCTCTCTGGATGTCAGAGCTGCGATGCTCCGTCGGTCGCACGCTCCCCTGGGCACCCAACAGTTTCGGTGAGTCCCTCACTATGCCTCCCTTTCTCTGTCGCTCCCCTCTCACCATTTGCGGTCTGTACCTCATAAGCATTCTGGCGGGAAGAACGCTTCCATTGCCGCACAACCCATTTTACCTCACACTGGCCACGCCCCTTTCATCTTGGTTACTTGCTCGCTCCGGCTGCAATCTCGTTCCCTCCAGGAATAGGATGTTTGGCTTCAGCAGCTCTGGCAGCCTGGTCTTCCCTTCTCGTATATCTCATCAGGATGAACCCCAACTTCAGTAGTTCACCTAATTATGTGTCAGCAGACATCAACTTAGATGGGGCAGAGCATGAATGTTCAGACACCTTCCCGTAGAAAGCTATTTAAACACAGTGCCGAAAAGGGGGAGCCATGCCCCTGCTTGCACATAGTACAAAAACCTTTGGGTCCTGTTATGCCCCCATCTCTTTTGATGTCTGGTGACACATTATGAGATGAACTAGAAGAGTTATTGTCCGTCCTAATTGTGTACACCTTGATGCGGTGGGATGGCCTTTATGTTTTTTTATCAAAATTCTGTTCTAAGTACCTTCTGATATTTACATGTACCGTTACAATTTATGTACTATAGGGTATTTGCTAATTTTGTTTTTCTCATAGGTTCTGTCTGCTGATTGACAGCTGGCTTCCTACAGATGTGCAGATGAGAGCTGGCTGTCAATCAGCATGACATCTGCAGTGACGCCCTATCACCAGAGCAGAGTGGAAAAAAGCCACTAATATGTCGACGTGACCCATGACCACTCTGTGCCTGCGGAAATGAGCACTGGGCAGAACAGGCACGTAGTTAGCAAGCTCTTAGGCTCACAGTAAAAAATTCATGTAGCCCCGGATAACCTCTTTAGTTTCTGTCACCTTAATACACTGCTCAAAAAAATAAAGGGAACACTCAAATAACACATTCTAGATCTGAATGAATGAATGAATGAAATATTCTCATTGAATACTTTGTTCTGTACAAAGTTGAATGTGCTGACAACAAAATCACACAAAAATCATCTTAGGAAATCAAATGTATTAACCAATGGAGGCCTGGATTTGGAGTCACACACAAAATTAAAGTGGAAAGCAATGTCCTTAAAACAAGTCAAAATGATGCTCAGTATTGTGTGTGGCCTCCCCATGCCTGTATGACCTCCCTACTGTACAACGTCTGGGCATGCTCCTGTTGAAGCGTCGGATGGTCTCCTGAGGGATCTCCTCCCAGACCTGGACTAAAGCATCCGCCAACTCCTGGACAGTCTGTGGTGCAACGTGATGTTGGTGGATGGAGCGAGACCCGATGTCCCAGATGTGCTCAATCGGATTCAGGTCTGGGGAATGGGCGGGACAGTCCATAGCTTCAATAACTTCAATGCCTTCATCTTAGAAACAAAACTAGTTGCATAATAATGCACGGGAGAACATCACCACCTGGTGAGCCTCCCAGCGACAAAACTGCACCAACTCCAATCGTAATGACATCACCAGAGGAAAAAGGAGTACACGGTGAAAGAAGATTAAAAAGTTTTCGTTTTATTCAAAGTACAAAATACATGATTTAGAGGTATCAGAAAGTGAAATAACCATAGTGCACCAAGGAATATACAGGCAAAAGAAGAGACCACCCCTCTGACGTCCTAACCCGGTATTACCAATAGCCCTGGTCAAGTGACCCAAAGAAGTAAGGCATGCTGAACTACAAAGTAGAAAAATATGTGAAAATATTAATAGGTGGGCTTACCAGGATAAAGAGGGTGCCAGAGAGAGTGTCCCACGACCAGATGTCCCCCCCCCCAACGCACGTTTCGCAGGCACTGATGCCTTTATCTTGCAGGAACTGGTAACACATTCCAGCCATATGAGTTCTGGCATTGTCCTGCATTAGGAGAAACCCAGGGCCAACCGCACCAGCATATAGATTCACAAGGGGTCTGAGGATCTCATTTTGGTACCTAATGGCAGTTAGGCTACCTCTGGCGAGCAATTGGAGGGCTGTGTGGCCCTCCAAAGAAATGCCACCCCACACCATTACTGACCCACTGCCAAAACCGGTCATGCTGAAGGATGTTGCAGGCAGCAGATCGCTCTCCACGGCGTCTCAAGACTCTGTCACGTGCTCAGTGTGAACCTGCTTTCATCTGTGAAGAGCACAGGGCTTCTGTGGCGAATTTGCCAATCCTGGTGTTCTGTGGCAAGTGCCAAGCGTCCTGCACGGTGTTGGGCTGTGAACACAGCCCCCATCTTTGGATGTCGGGCCCTCAGACCATCCTCATGGAGTCCATTTCTAACCATTTGTGCAGACACATGCACATTTGTGGCCTGCTGGAGATCATTTTGCAGGGCTCTGGCAGTGCTCCTCCTGTTCCTCCTTGCACAAAGGCAGAGGTAGCAGTCCTGCTACTGGGTTGTTGCCCTCCTACGGCCCCCTCCATGTCTCCTGGTGTACTGGCCTGTCTCCTGGTAGCGCCTCCAGCCTCTGGACACTACGCTGACAGACACAGCAAACCTTCTTGCCACAGCTCGCATTGATGTGCCATCCTGGATGAGCTGCACTATCTGAGCCACTTGTGTGGGTTGTAGAGTCCGTCTCATGCTACCACGAGTGTGAAAGCACAACCAACATTCAAAAGTGGCCAAAACATCAGCCAGAAAGCATTGGTACTGAGATGTGGTCTGTGGTCCCCACCTGCAGAACCACTCCTTTATTGAGGTGTCTTGATAATTTTGATAATTGCTAATAATTTCCATGTATTGTCTATTCCATTTGCACAACAGCCTGTGAAATTGATTGTCAATCAGTGTTGCTTCCTAAGTGGTCAGTTTGATTTCACAGAAGTTTGATTTATTTGGAGTTATATTCTGTTGTTTGTGTTCCCTTTATTTTTTGAGCAGTGTATATGAAGGAGACGGACTTATCTTGTGTGTTCACCTTGACTCATGTGAGGAAGGCTTCTGTGCCTCTCATTCTCGATCAGTCACTTCCTACGAAGCCTTCTACTACCGTTAGCATCTTTCTATTTTCCTGTGCTACAAAAATTCCCATAACTCAATAAGGAACTTTTTCTGTTATCAAAATTCCTTGACTGGATTTGTTTGAGGTTTCCATCTTTTACCTGCTATAAATTTCGAGTTAAATGGCTAAACCCAGAAGGTAACGGTGATTTTTTTTTTTGTTATGCGCCATCATAAATGGATTCTAAAATTCCTCTGGGTAGATCTGTCAGAAAATCATAACTTAACTAAAGGAGTGTGAGTCATGCTATATATAACCATTGTGACATTCCATTCTGTTATTTGCAGGGACATGGAGAAGTAATGTGATTTAGTTATATCTGATTAAAAAGAATTGAACTTGATAGCAAAGCAACATTTTCAGAAGTAGTGTTCAGGTTGTTTCAAGTGGTGTGGGAGTCTTACTACTTTTGGTTTTCTTCCTGTTATTGTTTGTGTAGCTTTTTGAACCAGAAGAAACATATTTTTGAAGAAATAAAATACATATTGGAAGCGAGATGAATGCAGTTTTACATAGTCAAAGTTCCTTAGCCACAAACCTAAAAGTCTAACAAGCCAACATAATCAAGATATAACATTCACTTTTTACCTGAATTATTTAAATTCCATGAATTCTTGATCTAAGGATATAGAAGTTTGTTGGGGAATATGGCCTCTTGAGCACAAGGTGTATTGAGACTTTGGTAATTGAGACTTTGGTAATTGAATGTTTCTTTTGGCTAAAGTTATTCTTCTTTAACCCGGTTTACACACAAGCAACAAACAAAAAGTAAAAACACATTGTAAGTTATGTGACACGTATCTCAATATGATCACAGAAATGAGCCTTTTAATTAACTGCTGATTTCTGTGGTCGTTAATGAAGGGGTATTGTGCAAAGGGTAATTGTGCAGAGCAGTCTACTGACCCACCCCAACAGAACCCTATAAGCAGTGGCCCCTATAAAAATTAGCTCTTAATAAAAAGTGCCATAACTCTGGAACTTTACTGTGGATTTAAAAAAATATGCTCCAGCAGAAGTGTGGGAATAAATTAAGAGCAAGAATTGGACACTTTTGACATGGTGACAGCTTAACTTTGACCCTCTAATACTGCTGGTGTTTTGGACCTCATAGCATGCCTGTCATTCCATGTAACTTTTCAGAATAAGCTGTCGTGTGTACATGAGGAATGACTTTATATTTGGCCATCATATGAATGGTATGCAGCAGTTTTCAATAGTTTTCCTCTCTAGTCTCATATTTTTTTTTTTTTTTGCATCTGATCTATGTTGGTAGAACTAGTTACCAGGATGTCTACTATCCAGAGTTTCGAGAGACATGAGTGATGCCTGCTCTATTGTCTCTGTAGCAGCAACATGAACATTGTACAGCAGTACTGAGCAGAATAGATGTGCATCGAGTCCTGAGGTCATAGTTACAATGGAATGGTTTAGGTGAAAGCATACTCATTTGTGTGAATGGGCCAGTCACAGTCCCTAGACCTATGTCCCATTGAGAATCTGTGGCAAGACTTGAAAATTTATGTTCACAGATTCCTCCATCCAATCTTACCGAGCCATTTGGCAAAGAAAAATGTCAAACTTTTCTGCCACTTTATGTGTAAAGCTGCCAGAGACACACCCCAAAAGACGTGCAGTGCTAACTGCATCGTAAGGTGGTCCTCCAATGGATATTCTGATTTCATACTGTAGGTGTTAGGAGTGTTGAGGCTAAAAAGTGGCTGCTCACACTGCTGTCCACCCTGTCTTTCTGATCTAATTCTGGAGATAGCTGGGGTGCTGAGGCCAGAAGAGGCAGATCATACTGCCTTCTACTCTGTCTTTCTGATCTAATACTGGGGATATCAGGAGTGCTGAAGTAAGAAGAGGCTGCTCACACTGTTGTCCACCCTATATATCTGATCTAATACTGGAGCTACAAACTCAGGACAAAAATGACGTAACCATGAACCACCAAATAGAGTAAAAGCCATATTTTATTTAAATATATTAAAAAATTACATGACAAATTATAAGAGAGTTCTCTTACATGTTGACCAAGAAAGGGAGGACCCATCCATTTGTAACGTCACCCATGGGAAATGGGAATACAAGCAAAGCGAGACCCGTAATTAGGATTTTGCCCAGTAAACTACAGACGCTGTCAGGTTAGCGCTCTAACACTGATTAAAATGATACCTGGGTTGATGAAATCCGTCTTGTGGTTGTTGTTTAATCTGGATTTGTAGTTTTCAGTTAATGAGATTCTCGTGCTTTGGGGCGGCCTGTGGGGGGGTCTTTATGTGGTGCTCTGCCTACATATGCATCTGTATGGGCGTAGGACAGATCACTGATCCTTCAGTGACCTGCCCCCTATTTTACATACTGCATAGAATATTGTGTGTGAAAAGAAATTAAAGTTAGTCAAAATATATACATATATTCATTTATGATTGCTAAATAATTTTGTAGGAAAAGATTCAGTATAACCTGTGCTTTATTCCTTTAAATATCTGCTAATTTTGGCATTTTCAGTCAGTCGCTGATAGGACCGCCCACTGGACCAAGAATTCCAGTAAGGACAGCAATTTAAATGAATATTATATGAATAAAACATAAGTTAGACTAAACATATCAGTCTACTCTCCCTGCTCTATAACATGCTGCCTGCAGATTGGACTGCAATTTCATGGTGACATGCTTAAAGACGACCTGTCACCAAATTTTTCATGATGAACTAGACACAAGATGTGATAGTTGATGCAGAGTGGAATAAACTGTTTTGTGTTTTTTTTGCCTCTCTGGCATGGAGATATTGCCAATAAAAGTAGTTGGTAACAAATGAGTTAACACCCACTTGGACTTAACAAAAGATCCTCTCTTCCCTTGAGATCTCCTCATACCTCTTTAACTGCACGTTTAGCGTCTCCCACTCTACCTCTTCATCCCCTGCTCTCTCTGTCAAAGTCCCTCAAGGCTCTGTCTTAAGACCCTACTCTTCTCCATCTATACCTTTTGACCTGGGACAACTCATAAAGTCCTGTGGCTTTAATTACCATTTATACACTGATGACACTCAGATCTACCTCACTGGCCCAGAATCCCGGAGTGTCTAACAGTCATTTCCTCTTTCTTCTTGTCTCACTTCCTAAAGCTAAATGTCGACAAAACTGAACTCCTCATCTTTCCTCCATCTCACATACTTTCCCTACCTGATCTATCTATGACAATAAATTGCATCACGCTTTCCCCTGTATCTGAAGTCCTCTGCCTTGGCGTAACACTCGACACTGCCTTGTCCTTCAAACCACTCATCCAGGCTCTCCACCTCCTGGCAACTCCAACTCAAAATTATTTCCAGACTTCATGTTTTCCTTACCCTCAATCTACTAAAATTATATTTGCATGCTCTTATCATCTCCTGCCTCTACTACTGCAATATGTTTCTCTGTGGCCTCCCTTGCTAACACTCTCGCACCTCTCCAGTCTGTCCTTAACTCTGCTGCATGACTGTTACACCCGGTTCTGGCCCTGCACCCGGTTCTGGCTCTGGCGCTGGTCCCAGTTCTGGTCCCTCACCCGCTTCTGTTCCCGAGGCTGCCCCTATACCTCTGCGAGGTCCCAGTCGGGATCCTCGTTCTCTGTCTGCCCCTCGGTGTCCTGCTGCTGCCTCTGTCTCCTCTGCTTCCTGGCGTGCTGCCAGCAGGCCTCCAGGGAAAGTTCTTAGGACACGCACGCGCTTACCTCCGGTCTCTTAGAGACAGCGTGCATTTTTTGAAAGTACCAATTAACCAATGGCAGCGCACTGATTACTATTTCTGGCCCCTCCGCCATAGGGAGGGTGCCGGAGCAACGAGTATCTACTCCTGCTAATCCAGGTTCTGTCTCTGTTCTGCCTGCGCTGTTAAAGCATTCAGTTTTGCACTCTGCTTACACTCTTTGTCTCTGCAGAATATCAGTGACCAGTGGTTCAACTTTTCTAGACAACATCTGTACAATTACTGTCAAGTTCCATCCCGTTCCGCCACTCCGCCATCCGTACCCATGGACAACACTAAAGTTGCTGGAGCCAGCTTCGAACCTATCTATCCGGAGCCTGACTATCCTCACCAGAGCCAGGTTCACCTCGTATACCCAGTGTCCGCCGGTCAGCTCCACTATATCTGTAATATCTGCTACCTGCTTGTCCCACTGGGACAGCTGCTACGTGTCTGGGGTCTAACTGGAGGAAGCACCTATGTCCCCCAGGTATTCCACTCTGTTCCTGTTTGAGGGATCTTACTACGGGTACCTGGGGCTCAGTAGTCATGCCCCCTTCGGAGCCTCCCGGACCATGTTCCCGAGGTTCCACTCAAAAAATAAAAGACGAATGTGAACTTCATCACCTGTGCCTCCGCTTCCATTCATTACATTGACTAATCAACCTTATTCCTCACTATTGCTCCTCTTCTCCCATCTGCAAATCCCTTCACTTGTTCCCAATTCCACAATGTATCCACTTCAAACTTCTAACGCTGACCTACAAGCTGTCCATAATCTCTCTCCCCCATATATCGCTGAACTAATCTCCCGATATCTTCCCACACGTAATCTCTGGTCCTCCCAAGACCTTCTTCTCTCCTCTACACTCTTACTCATGCGACTCCACATTGATGCATTATTTGATGCCTAAGGAGCCCCAACCAAGTATTGAGGGCATTTACTGAACATACATTTCAGTAGGCCAACATTTCAGATTTTAAAGTCATTTTTTCATGCTGGTGTTATAAAGTATTCTAAATTACTGAGATAATAACTTTTGGATTTTCATTGGCTGTAAGTCATAATCATCAACATTAACAGAAATAAACACTAGAAATAGATCACTCTGTTTGTAATGTCTCTATCTAATATATGAGTTTCACTTTTTGTTTTGAAGAACTGAAATAAATTAACTTTTTGATGATATTCTAATTTTGTGAGGTGCACCTGTATGTGCTCAACTCCGGCACTTTTTACTCATGCAGGAAGCTAGATGAGGAAGTTAGAGCTGTATCCTTACAACTCACACACAGAAAAACCACCTAAACTATTGTGGGTACTTGTTCTCTTTCTGCTATGTTGCTGCCTGTTTGTGATTGGGCAACTGATACAGGGAGAAAAGGTACATGCCCCCCAGTAAAATCTATCTGACATAGGACATAACAAAAGTTATCTCATTAGATGCCAAATACTTTGATTGCTAATATCTCCACAATCGAGAGGCAAAATATAAAATAATAATTACACTATTACATTGTGTGTACTGTTCAACATAAAAAAATTGGTGAAAGGTCTTTTTTAAAAGCCTAATTTACTTGAATACAAATGTCCTACAATGTTAGACAAAGCCTGTGGACATGTGTGGAACTATTTATGGGAAAAAGACTGGTTTCCTTATACCAGTATTAAAAAGCTCCTTCAACATAGCAAGTACTGATGATTTTTCTGTGTTTTTCAAAAGTGGTTTTGCTTTCTTTCCTCTATATCACAAATGTCAAACTCTGGTCCATCAGCCAAACCTGCCCCTCAGGGTGATATTAGGCCCTCGACGCCGGTGACTATGTGGGGACTTTTGTACTGTATTTAGGACTATGTGAGGTGTCCGGCACCCCTGCATGATGTTTTTCTTCATTCAGGGACACAGGCTTAAGGGCCTGTCACACTAAGCGATATCGCTAGCAATATCTCTATAAAGTCACTGGTTTTTGTGACGTTATAGCGATATTGCTAGCGATATCGCTATGTCTGATACTTACCTCCGACCGCTCCCCGCTGGTTATCGCTGACCGCGCAAGAACGTCCTGGACCGTTTCTCGTCGCCAGCTTCCTGCTGTGGAGACATGCGACGCGTGGACGTGGGCGGGAGGACGTCAGGATCGCCTCGTCTGACAGGTAAGTAGCGACCCTCGACCCCTGCTATGTCGCTGGTGAGATCTGCCTGTGTGGCAGCTCACTAGCGACCACTTAGCGATGCCCCAGCGATCCTGACCGCGTCATATCGCTGGTCGGGATCGCTGGTGCATCGCTAAGTGTGACAGTACCTTTACTCATTGCCCTGCCCCTGCGGTGTGGTTTCCCGGCATGCTCCTGCTTTCTAATGTGAGCATGCTCTTAAAGGGGCAGTGTTGTGAGTTCATTTTCCCCTTCACCATTGAGGTCTGATGAACTCCCTCTTCTGGTGAAGGAAGGTAGTGAGGCTGATTACCAAGCACCTGGGTATGATGATGATGACTGGGTGACGGGAATTGCTGACTGGCTATAAGGCAGCCGAAGCCCTTCTGCCTTGCTGGTGATCTCTCTGAGGGATTCTAGGAGACCAGTCTGATTCCTGCTCCTCAAAAGCTAAGTTTTCTGCACTGCTTTTTGCATTTGTGTTTTGTTTTGTTTTGCCTTGTTTTTCTGAATTTCTGCCATTCCCTGCTGGGGTGAGTTGAATTCCTTTTTGCTCTGTCTTCAGAAAATACCTGAGTGCTGATATAGTCTTTTTGAAGCCTAGCATCTTCAGGGCCTTTTTCCCTATCAGCCTGTTGGCCCTTGTTTTGATAGGGTTTTTGGCGGATTGCAGACAGCAGCTTTCCTATCCTGTCCTATTTAGTTAGCTTGGGCCCCATTATTTGCTCAGCCTTTCTATCTGTGTGAGTGTTTTTTCATCTTGCCTCACCGTCATTATATGTTTGGGGGCTGCCTATTGCTTTGGGGTCTGCTCTGGGGCAGTTTAGATTTCCCTTTCTGTCTTTAGGCTATGTAGTTCTCCGGCTGTGATCGAGGGGTCTAGGGCACCGTAGGAACCCCCCACGGCTACTGCTAGTTGTTGTTGATAGGTTCAGGGGTCTGCAATCCGATAGCTGCCAACTTCTCTGGTTTTCTGGACTTAGCTAGTATTTCTGTTTTTGCCTCCTACGGTGACTCATTCATAACAGGGCAGCGTGCGCATAGTGCCCTCGGCCTGTTGCTGAGAGTCATTTAGCATAATGTGTACACCTGCTGGATGGCTCTCAGCCAGTTGCTGGGAGCCATCCTGTATACGTCTCCCTCTCCCTTTCCAAGTGGCAAAGTACAAGTTTATTGATTAGGTTGTGTTGTGTTTTATCAAGCAGTTGTGGGGTCCCCTGGTCTCAGTGCGGCCAGGGTGCTGATCCCAAATCCCTGGTCCTGGTGCTGCCAGTGTTCTGAACACGACTCTATGGTCCCTGTGCAGCCATTCCTGAACATTGTCCCCTGTTTCTGGTCCAGCCAGTGTCCTGTTCCCAACTTCTCCAGGTCCCAGTGCGACCAGTGCTTGAACATTGCTCCTTGGTCCTTGTGCTGCCAGTCCTTTTGTTTGCATCATACGTTATTATCTGTATTTATTAATTCAAGGGTTTTTAGCCTTTATTATTACATATTTTAACTAGGCTATTGGACCATATACTTTTTAATATTCTTACATGACAAATTACGTTATTTCAGTATGCCCCATTTGTGATTATGAATGTGCTAATTTTATTCTATCGTGTATTAATTGAAATGTACTTTGTCTGTAGGACAAGCCTTTTAAGTTTGTTTCCATATGAAAAGTTTCATCATTATATGTGATAAGGAAAAAGTTCCTCAGTTGTAGACATTTTTTAATAAATATCAACATTGGCCCTTTGTAAAAAAAAAAAAAAAAAAAACCCAGAAAAAAAAAAAAAAAAAAAAAGGCAACTTTCAAACTCTCTCTATGATATCATTCAATCCATTTGGATATAATGTTCCCAGACGATATTTCCAAAACGTTTCTTTCCGGTTTAAAAGAGCATTCCTATTTGCACCCCCAGAGGGTATCTGCTCCACCGGAGTTACTTTTATGTTAAAAATTTGGTTATGTTTAATTAGTAGATGCCTTGAGAGACTATGTTTTAAAAGGCCGTTTTTTTCTCTATTTCTGTGACCATTAATGCGTGACCGCAATGTCTGCACAGTGCGCCCCACATATTGCACACCACAACTGCATGTGATGACATATACCACAAAATCACTGCTACAGGTGAGTCTTTGTGAAATCTCAAAGACCTCACCAGTACTATTACATTTGATGGTTTTAGCCCCGTGATCTAGGATCCCACAGGTACAACATTTTTTGGAGGTGCATTTAAAAACTCCGGTTCCTTAAGAAACACCACATAAAATTTGATCAGTACTTTTTTTTAATGTTTTTCCTTTTGAATCCAACTGTTTTTTTAATTTACTGGGGGCCACCAAATTTTTCCCCCTTCTATATGGGAAAACATATCCCTGATAAACCAGGGATTACATATAGAAGGGGGAAAACTTTGAAAAATTTGGTGGCTCCCAGTAAATTAAAGGATATGCACTGTATCCGAAACACGTTGTATCTCCTCTTTTTATAACCTATAAAATAAAAAAATATGAAATATCATCTTTGGATGTGAGTCCTGGGAAGCGCTCCCATTCTTGGGCTTGATGTGCCTTTCTTGAAGATTGGCCCTTTGTCCAAGTTTTTAATTTTGGCCCTCTGTGTTTTTGAGTTTGACATTGATGCTTTAGATCCAGTGTAGAAAGTTGTGCTTGATGGAGTTACTTAGCCTGTGGGTTGGAAAAGGACATATAAATGTATATGCCATTATGCCATCAAAGACCTACTGGAGCAAAGTTTAGAGTCTGGCAAATGTGGGAGTTGCAGTTTACATATTAATTCTGGGTATAAATAATAGATTAATTCCATGTATACACATGCTTATCCCAGATGCAAATGAGTACTGTTGGTGCAAGCGCTTTGAATCCTTAAATATTTAATTGAGCAATCAACTGCATGTTGAATATTTTCATTTATTTTTTTCTTGGTCTAGATTATATTGGATATGACTTTTGGGGCAGGAGGTCACACCACATCAATTCTGAAGCAGGCTCCAAATATTAAAGTATTAGCGCTGGACCGAGATCCTGTGGCGTATTCAGTAGCTCAGCATTTGTCCTACCGTGATGGGTAAGTACAACATTTGATGAGCCATAGTTTTACTTGAAGTACACCACATCTAATCTAGAAAATTAATAATTGTTCTTAGTTAAGTCATAATTGACGGATGGTGTTAAAAACGAGAATGTTTATAACTAACATGGTAGTTACCAGATATTTTCTTCAACATTTGTTGTATTTGTCAATGGTTTTGCTGAATTTTTAGCTAACCTTTTCCTAAAATTGGATGTAATGATACGTTCAGGTGTTTATGCTGGTGCAGGAGCTGTGCCCGCAAGATCAACTCTGGTGGCCCATGTAAATTTGTAGCTAAACATTTGCAATAACATCCAGAGCTGGTACTAGCACTGCCACTAGTTGCTTAACCCCTTAAATGCCGCGATCAATGGTGATTTCTATATTCAGAATGTTGAGAGGAAGGGGACTCCCTCTGTCGCCCCATTGGTATCCCCGTGACAAGATCTTGGGGAGACTAAGTTTGTCACATCAACTGGTAGTTATACAATGACCTTTAGGTTTGCCAGATATAATGGCCTTTTTTAAGCAGGGTCTAACAGCATTCTTCTTGATGACGATAAGATTCAGGTATATCACAGAAGCTACATAAGGCAATTGAACAAAGAGGACTTTTTGGCAAACATATAATATAGACACACAATTAAAAAATGGGACAACAGCCAGACACTTATTCCTAAGTGATATAATATGAATAATATAGATCTCAGTGGACAGAAGTGCAACAGTAATTCTGTGGAGATATAATAGGTATGGTTAATATAATAATTGTAGATATCACTATGGATATATACAGTAGATTACATACCCAAAATAAACCCTAAATTATTCTCAAATAGTCATACTCCTAATATTGCATCCTTACCCATATTCAGCCGGATAGCAGTCACCAGGACCGAGAAACAGAGCCTCATCAGTCCGACACTTGCAAAGCAAGAGAAACAGTTGCTACTATGTGACATCACTGTTCTTTTTAATAAATAAAAACTAAAAAAAAACGCTTGGGGGTCTGTGGTAATTTTCATAAGCAGCAAAGGGAAATCCAACATATGAGGGCTGATATTAATATTCTAGAAGGAAGGCCAATATCACTGAAGGTTCCCAGGCTAATAATATCAGCTCACAGCTGTTGGATAGTCTTTATTGGTTATTTTATTGGGGATCCCAGAAAAAAATTATGTAGGGTCCACCCCATAATTTCAAACCAGCAAAGGCTAAGCAGGCAGCTGTGGACTGATATTAATAGCAAGGGAAGGGGCCAGAGAAATTGACCCTCTGCCCAATAATCAATAAGAAAAAAAGGTGTGGCATACCCAATTTAGATACAGAAAAAATAGAAGTAAATTTATTGATATAGGTTCATCCACCGTATCAAAATGTTGACATTTTGCCCTAAACTAGGCCTTCATCAGAACTACAAATAGTAAAGAGCAAAAGAATTGTCAATATAAAGTGGGAATTCAGAGCCTCAGTACCTTGATAGTAACCATAATGCATCGTTTACAATATGCAAAATAAATTATAAATACTGTATGCATTTGCCTAATAGTAATAAAGTTCATTGCAACATTCAATGGAAGCAGTTAGATGAATAATTTCACTATGTTGAAAACTAAAGCCGATCTTCCTATAATCTTTTGACAAGTGAATCACAACATTCTCAGGAGCTGAAAATTATTTCTGATAAAGGCCTAGTTTAGGCTGAAACACCAACATTTTGATACTGTGGATGAACCTATAACAATAAATTTACTTCTAATTTTTCTACATCTGAATTGGGTGTGTCGAATCTTTTTTTCATATATTTTGGGAGTTGTATCCTTATTTGTGCACCCCTAAATCATTGGAGTCTACCGCAGCCTCTTTTTTTGCAATAATCAATAAGATGCGTCAAATCTGGTGCTTAGCCTCACTCTTCCCACTTCCCTGTGGCGCTGGCAAGTGGGTAATATTTGTGGGGTTGATGTCACCTTTGTATTGTCAGTTGACATAAAGCACAGGGATTAGTAATGGAGAGGCATCTATGAGATACCCCCATTACTAAACCCATAGTAAGTTGGCAAATAAACACACAGCATGAATATAATCCTTTATTTGAAATAAAAATCCACACCATGTTTTATACATTTATTTAAAAATAAAAAACAAAGTTATACTCACCTTGAACATATTCCATTTAAGCCTCTGTCCCCTGTTAAAGACAGAAAAATAATAAACATCCATATCCGTCACCTATCCACAACGTGAAGATAATCCTCCAATGTCCATGTCCCTGTAAAGAAAGAAAAGTAATATTGTCCCATGAAGATTCAGATGATTTGGATAGTGGTCACATCAGTGATGCAACCACTATCCCCGTCGGTCAGAACAAACTGACAGAAGCGTAATCACTCCTACAGTGTCTAGCGCTGAGCTGTTGTGAGAAAGTTCACCGGAGTTCAAACCTGATGCAGGGAGCGATGCTGTAAGTGAGGTCACCGGGTTCAGCTATGAAATCTTTTTCACCGGAGCTTAGAGCTAGATATTGCAGGAGCGATTACACTCCTGTCAGAATGAGCTGGATGACGGGATAGCGGTAACTGATGTGACTGCTCTTCAAATTCTCTGAATCGTCATGGGGCAGTATGGATTATGTTCACGTCAGACAGGTGAGGGTTATGGTTATTTACTACTAGCTATGAACCTATTCTATGCCCGGGTGGCGAGCATTTTAATTGGTATATGGTCTCCCATACTGGTATGTGCTGCCACCCTCCTATCCTGCTACGCATGGCACTCCTCATTCCTATCCTGGTATGCATGGTACCCTCACCCCCCTTTCCTGGTATGCATGGTCCTCTCACCCCCCCTATCCTGGTATGCATGGTCCCCTCACCCCCCTATCCTGGCATGCATGGTCCCCTCACCCCCCTTTCCTGGTATGCATGGTCCCCCTCACCCCCCCTTTCCTGGTATGCATGGTCCCCTCACCCCCTATCCTGGTATGCATGGTACTCCCTCATCCCTATCCTGGTATGCATGGTCCCCTCACCCCCTATCCTGGTATGCATGGTACCCCTCATCCCCCAATCCTGGTATGCATGGTCCTCTCACCCCCCAAATCCTGGTATGCATGGCACCCCATTCTTCATCCTGGTATGCATGGTCCCCTCACCCCCAATCCTGGTATGCATGACACCCCATTCTTCATCCTGGTATGCATGGCCCCCTCACCCCCCAATCCTGGTATGCATGGTCCTCTCACCCCCTATCCTGGTATGCATAGTCCTCTGTCCTCTCACCCCCCCTATTCTGGTTTGCATGGTCCTCTCACCCCTTCTTATCCTGGTATGCATGGTCCTCTCACCCCCTATCCTGGTATGCAGGGTCCCCCTCATCCCCTATCCGGGTATACAGTACATGGTCCTCTCACCCCCCAATCCTGGTATGCATGGTACTTCCTCATCCCTATCCTGGTATGTATGGTCCCCTCACAACCTATCCTGGTATGCATGGTACCCCACATCCCCCAATCCTGGTATGCATAGTACCCCTCATCCCCCAATCATGGTATGCATGGTCCTTTCACCCCCCTATCCTGGTATGCATGGTACCCCTCATCCCACAATCCTGGTATGCATGGTACCCCTCATCCCTATCCTGGTATGCATGACCCCCTATCCTGGTATGCATGGTACCCCTCATCCCCCCAATCCTGGTATGCATGGTACCCCTCATCCCCCAATCCTGCTATGCATGGTACCCCTCATCCCCTAATCCTGGTATGTATGGTCCCCTCACCCCCTATCCTGGTATGCATGGTACCCCTCATCCCCCAATCCTGAAATGCTTGGTACCCCTCATCCCCCAATCCTGGTATGCATGGTACCCCTCACCCCCCTATCCTGGTATGCATGGTACCCTTCATCCCCCAATCCTGGTATGCATGGTACTCCCTCATCCCCCAATCCTGGTATGCATGGTCTTCTCACCCCCCCTATCCTGGTATGCATGGTACCCCTCATCCCCCAGTCCTGGTATGCATGGTCCTCTCACCCCCCTATCCTGGTATGCATGGTACCCTTCATTCCCCAATCCTGGTATGCATGGTACTCCCTCATCCCTATCCTGGTATGTATGACCCCCTATCCTGGTATGCATGGTACCCCTCATCCCCCCCATCCTGGTATGCATGGTACCCCTCATCTCCCAATCCTGGTATGCATAGTACCACTCATCCCCTAATTCTGGTATGTATGGTCCCCTCATCCCCCTATCCTGGTATGCATGGTAGCCCTCATCCCCCAATCCTGGTATGCATGGTACTCCCTCATCCCTCAATCCTGGTATGCGTGGTCCTCTCACCCCCCCTATCCTGGTATGCATGGTACCCCACATCCCCCAATCCTGGTATGCATGGTACCCCTCATCCCCCCCATCCTGGTATGCATGGTACCCCTCACCCCCTATCCTGGTATGCATTGTACCCCTCATCCCCCAATCCTTGTATGCATGGTACCCCTCATCCCCCAATTCTGGTATGCATGGTACCCCTCATCCCCCAATCCTGGTAAGCATGGTCCTCTCACCTCCCCTATCCTGGTATGCATGGTCCTCTCACCTCCCCTATCCTGGTATGCATGGTCCCCTCACTCCTATTAAAACTACACACATGCAAAAAAAACCCAAAACATTTATACTCACCCTTCTTTCCTGTGCTCCAGCGCTGTCACCACGTTGGACACTGCAAGTGTGTCTTCAGTAAAATGGCGCCGGATCGCGCTATGCGCATGTGCGATTTCCGGCCGCACTCCCGCCCCGGTCTCCGGCCGAAGAGAAGCGCCGCGGCAACGCTCCTCCCGGTCAGGTAAGTATGGCGTCGGAGATGGCGGTATGCAGTGTGTACGGTACCGCCATCTCCGGCGCCATACACACTCCTCACCACTGGCTGGCTCATTCTGTCTGGAGCCAGACTGCGAAGGCGCGTCGCGCTTGCGCAGTCTATAAAGGCTTCGGACAGATTGACGTTTACAGCGTTATATTATAGATTTTTGTTTTTAACAGGGAACATGGGCATTGGTGGATTGAGTGTAAGGTGAGTATCATGGTTGTTTATTATTTTCTGTTTTTACAGGTGACAAGGTCTTCAATAGATTAGACATAAGGTGATTATAACTGCTTTTTTATTTTTTTCAAATAAAGGAGTCTGTGTATTTTTTCAAATAAAGGATTTTATTCTGGCGGTTTCTTTTTTACAATCTAACTCTGGGAATGGTAAAGGGGGCATCTTATAGACGACTTTCCATTACAAAGGTCTTGGCTTTGTCAACGGCCCTAAAATAGCTGGCACAGCCATTACCCTACTTGCCACCGCACCACACCAGGGCAAGTGGGAAGAGGTGGACAAAGCGCCAGAATTGGCACTTCTAATACAGGCACCTTTTTTCAGTGGCTGCAAACTGCTATTTTTAGGCTGGGGGTCAATATCCATGGCCCATTTCCAGTCTGAGAATACAAGCTCCCAACTGTTTGCTTTAGCTTGACTGGTTGTAAAAAATGGGTATGACTCATGCTGTTTTATTTAAATTATTTATTTAAATAATTAAAAAATCAGCATGGGACCTCTCTATTCTTGATAACCAGCCATGATAAAGCTAACAGCCCATGGTTGTCAGTTTTGCCTGTGCTGGTTTTCAAAAATAGAAGAGACACCACAAAATTTAAAAAAAATAATTTCATTATAGCACAGGTGCCGGCTGATGAATAATCCCATCAGCGTCGCCTTCTCTTGCTCTTTTCAGCGACAGCAGGAGTAGGCTGATGGGAGTAGTACTCTTTCTTCAGACAACTCCTGTGACCGGAAGTAATCTTTTTACCGCTGGTCACAGCTTCTAGCTCTGCAGCTCTCTGACCGGCGATAATGATTTTACGGCTGATCAGAGTCCATGTTTGCCGCAGTGTCATGCATGTTCGGTCCCCCTATTCGTTCTGATACCCAAACCAAACTTTTTTTTTTTTTTTTGAGGTTCACCCATCACTATCCATAAAGACATGAATAGTTATCAATATAGTTCACCTTACAATGTTTGGCTTAACCTATTTCCAGAATAATAAATGAGTATTTTTTTTCCTAGGGACTGTTGGGACTAAAACTGAATAAAGTGTGGTCATAAGTTGAAAGTTAATATTCAACTTAAAAAAACCCTCATACACGTTTATAAGATTATTGCTGAAGAACTCCGAAAGGCAGGGTGACATTACTTCTTTAAACTGCAAAAGGCTTCTCTTTCTACATATGTTTATTTGTTTCAGGCGAGTGAAGCATTTACTGCGCTTTTATTGCAGCGTCTGGATTTAACACCATTTGGTACATTCTTGTTAGTGTGCGCATTTACCCCATTGTGTGAGATTTGTGTGACATTTGACTGGAGACTGATAAAGGATTTGCAGCAAGTAACACTTTGTACTTTGCAGCAAGGTCCTTTAGTCCCAGATTGTCTCTGTTTGTTAACTCTAGCTTATGTCCTTTTATGCCATGGATTCAAGAAACAGGCATCTTCCGTATTTCCTCGTTTCATGGCTGCATGTTAGTAAAGTGCAATTTCTCGGTTGCGTAGCTTGCATGAATTTTCTCACCACTATGACCAATTGGATTCTTACTCAGAAGTCTGATGTATAATCCATTTTCAGCAGTCTGAAAGTAAGAAGGACTGACTTTTTCAAATGCTACTGTGCCTAATAGACTACCACAAATGGTCGTATACTAATCTGAAATTAAAATGAATGCTATTGAGGAAAACTGGAGTATGTACAGGACAAATCAAATCATATTTGGTATCGCCACGTTCATAAATACCTGATCTATCAAAATATAGAAAGAATTAATCTGAACGATAAACAAGGTAACGAGAAAAAAAATCAAAACACCAGAATTTTTTTGGTCACCGCAAAGTTGCAATATAATGCAATAATGGGTGATCAAAAGATCGTATCTACCTCAAAATGGTATCAATAAAAACGTCTGCTCGGTGCACAAAAAATAAGCCCTCGTCCATCCCCCGATCCAGAAAACTGGAGACGCTACAGGTCTCTGAAACCGGTGCCTTTTTTTTTTTTTTTTTTACAAACTTTTTGTATTTTTCTTTTTCACCACGTAAGTAAAAAAGAACCTAGACATGTTTGGTATCTGCGAACTCGTAACGACATGGAGAATCATATTGGCAGGTCAGTGCTGAGATCTTATCTCCCAAGATCTTGATGCCGAGATCTCCATCTGCGCATGCCCCGGCAGCCATTTTCACCTCACAGTAAACCATGTAATAAAGTAATAATAATGTAGTAAACTGAAATGTCGGCAGAGCACCCGCACCAATGAACACCCGCAGCGGTGCACATCGGAACACCCCCTCATCCCAGCCTGCGGCCTGCAGCAGTGCTCCACTCCTGCCTCCTCCAGCAGCTACCCTGGGACCCTGCTCCACCGCGGCCGGTAAGGTATATCCGGATTTTAAGACGCACCCCCATTTTCCCCAAAAATTTTAACACCACTTTTGGTCAGCTCTGACAAAAGTGGGCAAAGCTTCACCATAGTGACCGGCCAAGCAGACGAATTGGCCATACTTTACACCATAAAAGTAGCATATATTATTACAGGAATGCACACCAGTCTTACACCGGTACACACCAGCTCATGAATGTGCCAAATTCATTAACACATATTACTCCAGCATGACCTTTATCAAGACTGGCCTGCTAAACTCCAGTCTTGATGAAGCACCGTCTTTATAGTTTATATGTTGATTGCTTACAGACCACAGTTTTTCCTATTCAGATTGAGTTATTATGCATTGCTTATATAGTATCATCATATCCCACAGCGCTTTAAAGACATTATCCTTACTGTCCCCATTGGGACTCCCAATCTAAATTCCATACCAGGATGCCTTTGGAGTGTGGAGGAACCGGAGAACCCGAAGGAAACTTACCAGTCGTAGCAATAAATGGGCTAATAGTTGCTAGTCGTCTGACATTGTATGTCCATCACTAGCTAGTATCACCTTTTTTACCTGATGGGAACATGAACTAATATTAGATCAAAACACATCTTAAATTAGAAAGGAGAAAATGTGCATTTATGTTTTTGATTTATTAATTCTATGAAGGAGACCATAACATTTCACAGTGTCTTATTTTTGTTCAGGGAAAGACGACATGTGCAGCCTTGAGCGAATTAAGGCTGAGCATAGACTTTAGATTGAAAAATGTCATGATCATTCATTGTGTCCATACATGTCTGATAACCAAAAATTATAACCAGCTCGCCTGAGTATTCCACTTTTTACTTTTTTCAAAACTGCTATACGGTTCCAGAGATCTGGGCCTTTTTGTTAAGTGTTAATTTTATGGCCTTTTTAAGGGGGTGTGGCTGACAGGCTACTAATGCAAAGCAGTGTAAAGGCACGCCCCTGAGGATCCTGTGAGCCTTGCACTCTTAGTAAAGACATAAAAATTAACACCAAAAAAGGGCCCATATCTCTTCAACCATATGGTGGAATTGGGGAAAAAAAGGCATATTCAGGGGAGCTGTGAGAATAAAATAAGAGCAAAAAACTGGCCAGTTTAGACCTAGCGACAGGTCTTTTTTAAAAGTCAGGCCTACTTCGGCACTGAGAGGAAAAAATACAAAAATCAGTTTCAGAATTGCTGTTTTTTGTTCATCCCTCCTGTAAAAAAAATGAATAAAATGTCATCAAAAAGCCGTAGGCAAGTAAAAATAAGACCAGTGAAAACTACAGGTTCTCCCACAAAACATAAGCCCTCGTATAGCTGAATTGACAGAAAACTGTTTATTGACCAGGGAGTGAGTGATGTAAGACTTGAAGGAGCCCCAGGATCACAATCCTAGGTTGGAGACTTGCTGCCTTTTCACATCCTAAAGGACAGATGCACACTCGTTTAGGACCTGAAAATGGAGAGCCTTCTATGAGAAGCGGTTAAACTCATCTGACCTAGACAAAGTTGACACTTCCATCAGCTTTCATCCAGTGTGTACTGTGAGCTTTAAGCAGGGGCGTGGAACCTTTTTTCTGCTAAGGGCTATTTGGATAATTATACCATACAAATCGTGCCCAAACTCTGCCCACAAGGTACGTCTTCACCCTGGCACTTGTGTCAGGATTTAATCTTATGCAAGCTTCATGTTGGCGTTGCTTGGGTGGATTTGATCCCAAAACGTCAGACTGTAGTGGTTCATACAACTCAAAGAGCCACTGTGGAGTCAACATTAAAGGGACTAAATACAAAAGTTGTTCCAGTGTTCACCACATAGATGTGACCAAGGATCAGGAAGATTTAAAATGTAATTTGAAGATGATTAAATTATTGAATTAACCTATTATAATTCTACTAAATGGAGGACGAATAATAATTTCCTATTTTTCGATTACTGGTATCCATTGGAGTCTATTGAGTTATGTAAAATATGAATCTTTGAAATCCTTCCTTTAAAGGGGTTTTCCGATATCTATATATATAAAAATGAGTGTATGTGTGTGTGTATCAAGCCATGGTGACTATGATGTCATAATAGGTTGTTATAGCTATGATGATGTCATAAAAGTTGCCATGGCGATGATGATGTCATGATAGGTTGCAATGGTGACGGTTATGTCATAATGGTTGCCTTGGTGACGATGTCATAATAGGTTGCCATGGCGACCATGTCAGAATGGTTGCCATGGCGAAGATAATGTCATAATGGTATATGGGCATGGAACTATGGGATGGAGGATGTGTGATGGCTATATGGGCACGGGACTATGGGATGGAGGATGTGTGATGGGTATATGGGCACGGGACTATGGGATGGAGGATATGTATGATGGGTATGTGGGCATGGGACTATGGGATGGAGGATGTGTGATGGCTATATGGGCACGGGACTATGGGATGGAGGATGTGTGATGGGTATATGGGCACGGGACTATGGGATGGAGGATATGTATGATGGGTATATGGGCACGGGACTATGAGATGAAGGATATGTATGATGGGTATATGGGCACTGGACTATGGGATGGCGAATATGTATGATGGGTATATGGGCACGGGCCTATGGGATGGAGGATATGTATGATGGGTATATGGGCACGGGACTATGAGATGAAGGATATGTATGATGGGTATATGGGCACTGGACTATGGGATGGCGAATATGTATGATGGGTATATGGGCACGGGACTATGGGATGGAGGATGTGTGATGGGTATATGGGCACTGGATTATGGGATGGAGGCTATGTATGATAGGTATATGGGCACTGGACTATGGGATGGCGGATATGTATGACGGGTATATGGGCACTGGATTATGGGATGGCGGATATGTATGATGGGTATATGGGCACTGGACTGTGGGATAGAGGATGTGTGATGGGTATATGGGCACGGGACTATGGGATGGAGGATATGTATGATGGTTATATGGGCACGGGACTATGGGATGGAGGATATGTATGATGGGTATATGGGCACGGGACTATGGGATGGAGGATATGTATGATGGGTATATGGGCACGGGACTATGGGATGGAAGATATGTATGATGGGTATATGGGCACGGGACTATGGGATGGAGGATGGGTATATGGGCACGAGACTATGGGATGGAGGATAATCACTATAATTTGTTATAACTAACCACAGTTAGTTACTATGCCCGGGCTCTTCAGCTAGTCTTAAAATATTAATTAAAGAAGGTTTGTACCATAAATTAAGGGGAAAAAATGTGTTAATGTGTTGCAGGAATGACTTGATTGCAGCCAATCACTAGCCTCTGAGATTGGCTGCAGCAGTCACATGAGTAGGTGAGCTCATCATCACAGAGCACTGGAGTGATGGGGCTTTGTATGGTGAGTAATGACTCTTTTGATATGTTATGGTATTTGCTCCTTTTAGCCAATTTGTATCTTTTTCTCAGAAAACTCCATTAAATGTCGGGACACTGTGGTATCTACACGTTCATTCCCACCACCCTGCCTCCACTGAAGGATGATGATTTATATGCTTTTCTGTTTTGTTCCTTTTCCCTGAGGCATACACAAAAAAAGGCGTCCAAGTCTTAGAAAAAGTAATCAGCATATGGCTACACACACAGATCCAACGTGCACACTTAGCTTAGCAATTCCAAGTTTAGTTAAAAACAAGACACTCATAAAAATAACATGTATTAGATGCATTTTGTTTGATTTTTGTCTCTTAACTCTTTAATGAGGTTAGGTTTATAATTAGGGTTTAATATCTGGCCATGAAAATAGTTGCAAAATATATATTACATAATGCAATGGTAACCCTTTCACCACCGATCCTGTTTTCACCTTCATGACCAGATTTTTACAGCAAGAAATTACCTAATGCGGTACCAATTTCTTTATAAAACATAATATCTTATTAATGTAGTTCTTGTAAAATCAAATTAAAAATAGAAAGGTGCAGAAAAAAAGGGAAGAAAAGGACACTAATCCATGGTATTCAATGCGATAAGGATAGTCCATACATACAGATATTATTAAAATTCACTATGACCACCACTCTCCGGTCCAAAACATGCAGGGAGATGGCACTAGTGCTACTTTGCTGCTAAATCACCATGATGTTTTAGTGTTTTATCCTGCTAAGTACAACGGCCTGATATGTGGTGACTAGTGAAAACATTTTCATATCCAGCAAACCTGTTGTGCGTAATCAAGGAGCAGAAATGTAAGGAGATTGTTACCTGTCAGTGTGGATCGCCATTTTCAGGTCTCTCCAGAGATTCTCAATTGGGTTTAGGTCAGGGCTCTGGCTGGGCCAGTCAAGAATGGTCACAGAGTTGTTCTGAAGCCACTCCTTTGTTATTTTAGCTGTGTGCTTAGGGTCGTTGTCTTGTTCGATGGTGAACCTTCGGCCGAGTCTGCGGTCCAGAGCACTCTGGAAGAGGTTTTCATCCAGGATATCTCTGTACCTGGCCGCATTCATGTTTCCTTCAATTGCAACCTTTCGTCCTGTCCCTGGTGCTGAAAAACACCCCCATAGCATGATGCCGCCACCACCATGTTTCACTTTTGGGATTGTATTGGGCAGGTGATGAACAGTGCCTGATTTTCTCCACACACACCACTTATAATTATCACCAAAAAATTATTTTTTTCATCAGTCCAGAGAATCTTATTTCTCATAGTCTGGGAGTCCTTCATGTGTTTTTTAGCAAACTTTATGCGGGCTTTGATATGTCTGGCAATGAGGAGAGACTTCCATTGGGCCACTCTGCTATAAAGGCCCGACTGGTGGAGGGCTGCAGTGATAGTTGACTTTGTGGAACTTTCTCCCATCTCCCTACTGCATCTATGGAGCTCATCCACAGTGATCTTGGGGTTCTTCTTTACCTCTCTCACCAAGGCTCTTCTCCCACAATTGCTCAGTTTGGCTGGACGGCCAGATCTAGGAAGACTTCTGGTGGTCCCAAATTCTTCCATTTAAGGATTATGGAGGCCACTGTGTCCTTAGGAACAGTGAGTACTGCAGAAATTCTTTTGTAACCTTGACCAGATCTATGCCTTGCCACAATTCTGTCTCTGATCTCCTTGGCCAGCTCCTTTGACCTCATGATTCTCATTTGGTCTGACCTGCTCTGTGAGCTGTGAGGTCTTATATAGACAGGTGTGCGCCTTTACAAATCAAGTCCTATCAGTTTAATTAAACACAGCTGGACTCCAATGAAGGAGTAGAACCATCTCAAGGAGGATCACAAGGAAATGGTCAGCATGTGACTTAAATATGAGTGTCTGAGCAAAGGGTCTGAATACTTATGACAGTGTGATATTTCAGTTTTTCTTAAGAAATTAGCAAAAATTTCTACATTTCTGTTTTTTTTCAGTCAAGATGGGGTGCAGAGTGTACATTAATGAGAAAAAAATATGAACTTTTTTGAATTTACCAAATGGCTGCAATGAAAGAGTGCAAAATGTAAAGGGGTCTGAATACTTTCTGTACCCACTGTATATGAAGTTTTGATGGCACTTGCATTTTTTACCCTACTACAGCTCTGTAATAAGTCAGATATATTATATATTCTTGTTGTTATCATGTTTGATTACTATTGATTATCATTGATTGCTATGTGATTTGTACTTGCCACTTTTATAATATAAGGATACTGTTTAACCCCTTTCTGACATCAGACGTACTATCCCGTCCATGGGACCCGGGCCCCTATGCCCATGGACGGAATAGTACGTCTAGCGCGATCAGCGGCGCCCACGTGGTGAGCGCCGCTGATCGCGGCCGGGTGTCAGCTGATTATCACAGCTGACACCCGGCACTATGTGTCAGGGGTGGTTACGGACCGCCCCCGACACGTTAACCCCTTGCACACCGCGATGAAACACGATTGCTGTGTACCGGGGGTTAAAGGGAAGCATCGGCAGGGAGGGGGCTCCCTCCGTGCTTCCCTGAGCCCCCCACAGCAGCACAATGTGCAGCACTGCAGCGGGGGGCTCCATCCCTGCAGGCTCCCGGATCCAAGATGGTGACGGGGACCTTCGGGGGCCTGTAGGGAGCTGGCTTCCTCAGTGCCTGCAAAGCGCAGGCATGAGGAAGCCTTCTGCACTGCCTGTGACAGATTGCTGATCTGTCACAGTGATCTGTGATGTGACAGATCAGCGATCTGTCACAGGACAGTGATGTCCCCCCTGGGACAACCTAATAAAGTTAAAAAAATAAAAAAAAATTGTAAAAATAATTTTTTAAAAATCGCTTAATAAATTAAAAAAAATATATATATTCCCTAATTTATTTTTTGGAAATGAAAAAAAAACAAAAAAAAAAACAATAAAAGTACACATTTGGCATCGCCATGTCCGTAACGACCTGCCCTCTAAAACTGTCCCATTAGTTAACCCCTTTAGCGAACCCCTTAAAAAATAAAAATGAAAAACGAAGCAAAAAATGATTTATTATCATACCGCCGAACAAAAAGTGCAATAACGCGCGATCAAAAAGACGCATATAAATATCCATGGTACCGCTGAAAACGTCATCTTGTCCCGCAAAAAACGAGCTGCCATTCAGCATCATCAGCGAAAAAATAAAAAAAGTTATAGCTCGCAGAATAAAGCGATGCAAAAATAATTTTTTATATAAAATTGTTTTTATTGCATAAAAGCGCCAAAACATAAAAAAAACTACCTAAATGAGGTATCGCTGTAACCGTACTGACCCGAAGAATAAAACCGCTTTATCAATTTTACCGCACATGGAACGGTGTAAACGCACCCCCCCAAAAGAAATTCATGAAACGCTGTTTTTTTTTCATTCTGCGTCCCAAAAATCGGAATAAAAAGCGATCAAAAAATATCACGTGCCCGAACATGATACCAATAAAAACATCAACTCGTAACGCAAAAAATAAGACCTCACATGACTCAGTGGGTCAAAATACGGAAAAATATCACCCAATATGTGGTGATGCAAAAACTATTTTTACAATAAAAAGCGTCTTTTAGCGTGTGACAGCCGCCAAACATAAAAACCGCCATAAATAGTAAATCAAACCCCCGTTATCACCCCCTTAGTTAGGGAAAAGTAAAATTAAAAAAATGTATTTATTTCCATTTTCCCATTAGGGTGAGGGCTAGGGTTGGGGCTGAGATTAGGGTTAGGGGTGTGTTGGGGTTAGGGTTGGAGTTAGAATTTGGGGTTTCCACTGTTTGGGCACATCAGGTGCTCTGCAAACGCAACATGGCGTCTGATCTCAATTCCAGCCAATTGTGCGTTGAAAAAGTCAAATGGTGCTCCTTCCCTTCCAAGCTCTGCCATGCGCCCAAACAGTGTTTTACCCCCACATGTAGGGTATCAGCCTACTCAGGACAAATTGCAAAACAAGTTTTGGGGTCCTATTTCTCCTGTTGCCCTTAGGAAAATAAAAAATTGGGGGCAAAAATATCATTTTTGTGGGAAAAAAATAATTTTTTTTATTTTCACGCCCGGGCGTTATAAACTTCTGTGAAGCCCTTGGGGGTTCAAAGTGCTCACCACACATCTAGATAAGTTCCATGGGGGGGTCTAGTTTCCAAAATGGGGTCACTTGTGAGGAGTTTCCACTGTTTAGGTACATTAGGGGATCTCCAAAGGCAACATGACACCCGCAGACCATTCCATCAAAGTCTGCATTCCAAAACATCACTTCTGAGCCCCAACGTGTGCCCATACAGTAGTTTTCTCCCACATATGGGGTATCAGTGTACTCAGGACAAATTGGACAACAACTTTTGGGGTCCATTTTCTCCTGGTACCCTTGAGAAAATAAAAAAAAATGGGGGCTAAATGATCAGGTTTGTGGAAAAAATACAATTTTTTTATTTTCCTGCCCGGGCGTTATAAACTTCTGTGAAGCACTGGGAGAGTTCAAAGTGCTCACCACACATCTAGATAAGTTCCTTAGGGGGTCTAGTTTCCAAAATGGGGTCACTTGTGGGGGGATTCCACTGTTTAGGTACATCAGGGGCTCTCCAAACTCGACATGGTGTCCAATCTCAATTCCAGCCAAAAAAGTCAAATGGCGCTGTTTCCCTTCCAAGCTCTGCCATGCGCCCAAATAGTGGTTTACCCCCACATGTGGGGTATCAGCGTACTCAGGGCAAATTGCACAATACCTTTTAGGGTCCTGTTACCCTTGGGAAAGTAAGAATTGAGGGTGAAAAGATCATTTATGTGGAAAAAATATGATTTTTAAATTGTACGGCTGTATGTTATAAACTTCTGTGAAGTCCTTGGGGGTTCAAAGTTCTCACCACATATCAAGATAAGTTCCTTGGGGGGGTCTAGTTTCCAAAATGGGGTCACTTGTGGGGGGTTTCCACTGTTTAGGTACATCAGGGGCTCTCCAAACGTGACATGGCGTCCGATCAGAATTCCAGCCAATTTTGCATTGAAAAAGTCAAACTGCGCTCCTTCCCTTCTGAGCTCTGCCATGCGCCGAAACATTCGTTCCCCCCCACATATCAGGTATCAGCGTACTCAGGACAAATTGCACAATAACTTTTCCAGTCCAATTTCTCCTGTTACCCTTGGTAAAATAAAAAAAATTGATCCTGAATTATTTTTTTGTGAAAAAAAGTTAAATGTTCATTTTTTTTAAATATTCAAAAAATTCCTGTGAAGCACCTGAAGGGTTAATAAACTTCTTAAATGTGGTTTTGGTGTCACTTTTGGGTATTTTCTATCATATAGACCCCTCAAAGTGGCTTCAAATGTGATGTGGTCCGTAAAAATAAAATGGTGTTGTAAAAATGAGAAATCGCTGGTCAACTTTTAACTCTTGTAACTTCCTAACAAAAAAAAATTTTGGTTCCAAAATTGTGCTGATGTAAAGTAAACATGTGGGAAATGTTAGTTATCAAGTTTTTTGTGAGCCGTATCTCCGTGATTTAAAGGCATAAAAATTCAAAGTTGGAAAATTGCGACATTTTCGCCAAATTTCTGTTTTTTTCACAAATAAACGCAAGTTATATGAATGAAATTTTACCACTAACATGAAGTACAATATGTCACGAGAAAACAATGTCAGAATCACCGGGATCCATGGAAGCGTTTCAGAGTTATTACCTCATAAAGGGACAGTGGTCAGAATTGTAAAAATTGGCCCGGTCATGAATGTGCAAACCACCCTTGGGGGTGAAGGGGTTAATAATGCCCTATACTGTGTGATTATAATTATGGCTATGATCGGTTGCACTTGCCATGTTACAATTGTCTGCAATCTTTTCCTTTATGTAAAAATATGTGCTTTAATCAATGAAATCTTTATAGATCTGATTACTAGTACAATTCTATATGAACTGCTAAAACCCCTATTGCATAATTTATAAAGTAGTAATTACGGCTAATAATAAAATAACCGAGTATTGAGCCCTGCATTTCCTTGCAGCATTGTGTTTTAATTTAAAATAGTTTATAAAAAAAAGCCCTTTTTTATGATAATAAAGATTTATTATTCGATATACTCTGGTTGATGGGCTTTTTTCAGTGCCCTTATTCATGTCTTAATACAATTTGTTGTGCAATTTCTCCTGAGTGCGCCAATACCCTACATGTAATCAGGAACTAATTTTCAGGCACAGTGGAAAACTCAGAAGGGAAGGAACGCCATAATTCAGTGTAGATTGTACTGTTATTGTTTGCAGGTGCCATGACTCACTGGGAGAGCCCCTGAGGTGCCAGAATGGCGGAACCCCCCATAAGTGACCAATGAATTAATCAAAAGGAAATCGTATCATCAATGAATGAATCAAAGGGTGCAGTTATATTGACACCGCAGGTGTGTCTTAGAATTTTATACCATTGGGCAGTGAAGAAAAAATAATTACATTTTTTTCATAAATTTGTTATAGCCCCATATATTCCATTTTTTACAAAGGGAAATGGGTAAAAATGGCAACAAAATGTCACACAATTTATGCTGAACATGGAAATACCCCATATGTGGCTGTACAGTTCTGATTAGCCACACGGTGAGACTCGGGAGGAACGGAGTGCTCTTTGCCTTCTGGAGCGCACATTTTGCTAAAATAGTTTGTGGACTCCATATACAGAGCCCCTAAGTGCTAGAAGAGCAGAATGACCCCATTTTAGAAATTATACTCCTTTGGGAGTTTATCTCCAGGAGATGTAGTGATGATTTGACTGCATGGGTATTTTCCAGAAGCAAGCAGTCTCGGATGTTGCTGAGTGAAAATTGCAAATCTGCTATTGTAGTGCCCAGTAAGTTGTAGTGACCAGTATATTGTGCCCAGCTCGTGGTTCTGGAGACATGCACCCGTAAATTAGGCGGGCTCTCATTGCTGAAGAAATGCCAAACATGGATGCTAAATGTGGTTTGGCACACTGTGGGGCTTAGAAGGGAGAGGGGCATTTGCATTTGAAAGTGCAAAATTCACAGGATATCTTTTGGGTGGTGAGAAGCCATAGGTCTTTTTCCAGAGCCTTTGTACTACCAGTGACATGGAAGCTCCCTATATTTCTGGTAACAGATAATGGACCTGAGTGGGGACTTGCTTTTTTTGTGGATTGAGTTGAAGCTTTTATTGGGAAAATTTTACATAACATTTTTAATCCCATTTATCCTGTGCTCTACACTGAGCACTTACAATGCGGTTTCCCTCTAAATTTCCAAATTAGTATGTGATTCAGAAGAAACCCCTGAGGAATCCATCCACTATAATGAGACAGCACAGTTACTATGGACTCTGTCTGGCCTCTGTTTGGCGGTGTCCTTATTTTCAGAGGTGCACAACTAGAGTGACTGATTGCACTTTTATGGACGCTTGAAAAGATGGGCACCGCCACATCATTGGCTAGATGGCATCCATAGTGTCTCTATCTGCCTCATTATAGGGAATCTTCCGCCTGGTGTTCTGTCTTAATCACGTATTTCAGAGATTTACATGCAAACCCCGGTATAAGCACTCAGTGCAATGCACAGGATAAATGTGCGCCAAGCCTTACTGTGATCTTTGGGAGGCAGACTGAACAAATCAACAGCAGGTGAAGAATTGGTTTTATTTTCTTTTTACACCGTTCCTCATGTGGTGAAAGTGATTAGATGATTTTGTTCTTCTGGTCGATGTGATTACACCAATACCAGATTTATATCTTTTTTTTTGTTATTACACAATAAAATACACTTTTTTTATTGCAAAAACAAGATTTTGCATCGCTATATTTAAGAGCTATATTTTTTCCATATTTCTGCCAACAGTCATGTGAAGGATTGTTTTTTGCAGGACGAGTTGACATTTTTATTAGTACTATTTTTGGGCACAACATTTTTTATATCACTTTCTATTTTGACTTTTAGGAGACAGAATGCACAAAAACCAGCAATTCAAGAATTTGTTTTTTTTCAGGTTTTTTTTATGCCTTTCTGCATGTCGTAAAATTTATATTTTTCGGGTCAGTACGATTACAGCGATACCAGATTTATATAATTTTTTTGTGTGTTTTGGCTCTGTACAAAATAAAAGCTATTTTATAGAAAGCATTTATTTTTGTATTGCTTTATTTTAAAAGCTATAGCTTTTTCATTTATCTCTGGATTGAGCTGAATGTTCTTGTTTCTTGGATCTTGTTTTCTGCAGCATAAGATGACGTTTTCAGCAGTACCATTTTTATTTACATTAGTCTTTTTGATTGCATTTTATATAGTTTTTTGTTTGGTATGATGAAAAAGCATGGTTGTCATTTTTTTGTCTAGTTTTTTATTTATTTTGTTTATGGTGTTCACTGAAAGGGTTAACTAGTATGATAGTTTTATAGGTCGGGATCGTTCCGGATGCAGTGATACTAAATATGTGTACTTTTATTTTTGTTTCTTTTTTTTACATAAAAATACTTTTTTATGCATACAATATATTTTTATTATTTTTTATATTGTGACTTTTTTTTACAAAAAAATTGTTTTACTTTTTTATTTAGTCCCTCTATGGGACTTTCGCTTTTAGTAGTTTGCTCGCTGGTACAAAGCATTGCAATGCTTAATACATGTCAGTTTTACACAAGCACCTTAGACCATTCTCTGATGTCATCATAATTACGTCAGGTCACCATGGCAGCGATCAGGCCCTCACGTTGATGTTGTGAGAGCGCCGATGGGAGGGCAGAAGAAACCCCCTTCCTGCCTCCTAAATGCTACTATTGATTTTGATTGCAGCATTTAGAAGGCTAAAATGCTCACACCGCTCCTGGCAGTGAGTGCCAGGTGTCAGCTGTCATGTCAGCTGAACAGCTGGCGGCGATTGCCATGATGTATATATACTTCAAATGTCGTGAAGGGGATAAAAGGGTAATCTATTTATTTATTTATTTTTTGTTTACTATGAGTCTAAGAACTAAGGCTACTTTCACACATCAGGTTTTCGGCGTCAGGCGCGATCTGGCGTCGTGCCGGAATGCCGGATCCGGCAAATGTTTTGTAAAACCTGATGTGCCGGATCCGGTTTTCTGCCGGATCCGTCTTGTTCTTGACAGACAAAACCGGATCCGTCTCATCCGGTTCATCCGTTTTTTTATCCGTTTTTCGACGGATTACGCCGGATCCGGTTTTTAAAATTGACCCTAGTAGCCTTCCGAACGGGATTGGCTACTGGAAAACTATATATAGCGTGTTCCTACAGCCCTTCTTTGACAGGTTGGAGAGGAGAAAGTGCAGGTTGGAGAGAAGAGCAAGTTACTGGCGAAGATGGATGTTGTGATTGGAAATATTTTGAAGAATTTGGCGGATTTTATAGCGGAGGCGAATCGTTTGAGGGTGATTGTTCTGGAGAAGGAGAGAGCGAGACAGCAGCGCATCAGGCATCGTAGACGACGTTTGTGGATCCACCCCATCACAGCCAAGAGAATGACGCGTGGGGTCTATTCTACACTCTGCATGGACCTTCGACGAAACCCGGATAAATTTTTTGGATATGTTCGGATGAAAATGGAGAATTTTGATTACTTGGTGGAGCGCATTGCACACCTCATAAGAAAAGCGGACACCTATTGCCGCTTCTCTGTTTCACCCGCAGAGCGTCTGATGGTGATTTTAAGGTAAGCCACATTTATTGGATGTGATCGCATCAGAGCACACTTTCACTGCAATCTTGTTGGTGGTAGTTTGTATCTCCAAGTGTTATAGCTCAGTTTTGGTATGTAATGCTGTGATTTAAAACTAATTTATTGTTTTTTAATTCCCCACAGATTTCTTGCAACTGGAGAATCCCTTTCGTCACTGCATTTCCAGTACAGACTCGGGATTTCCACCATATCTGGAATTGTGAAGTACACATGCCGTGCACTGTGGGACTCCTTAGCTGAAGAGTTTTTACCAGAGCCCACAACAGAGAGGTGGATTGAAATTGCTGACAAGTTTCAACAGATATGTCAGTTTCCCAACTGCTTGGGCGCTGTGGACGGGAAACATATCCGCATTGTAAAGCCAGCTGGATCGGGATCGGAATATTTCAATTACAAGAAATATTTTTCAATTGTCCTCATGGCCATCGCTGACGCGGAATACAAATTTATTGCTGTTGATATTGGGGCCTATGGCCGCTCCAATGACTCTCAAGTTTTCAAACTGTCTGCCATGGGGCGTAAACTGTATGGAAACACCTTCCACTTCCCACCACCTAGACCGCTGCCGCAAACATCTGGTCCACCTATGCCATTTGTCTGTGTAGGGGATGAAGCCTTCCAGCTGTCAGAACACCTTTTGAAACCGTACTCTAGCAGAGGATTGACAAGACCAAAACGCATTTTTAATTACCGCTTCACAAGAGCAAGAACAATGGTTGAATGTACCTTTGGTATTCTGACAGCCAAATGGCGGGTCCTATTGACTGCGATCAACCTCAAGACAGAAACTGTTGAGGTGATCAAAGCGTGCGTGGTACTCCACAATTTTGTTATCTGCAAGGAACCCATTTCCATTGAGGACACCTCTGAAGAAACCACCTTGCAAGATTACCATGACATTACCACTAGAAGTTCTGTGACGGTTTCAGTAATGAGGGACAATTTTGCACTATACTTTATGTCACCTCAAGGCAGAGTACACTGGCAGGATGACAGAGTGTGAAAGATTTGTGCCCAACCAAACTTGTGTACCTTCTGTACCAACAGTATATACCATTTGCCAACCAAAGTTGGCTATCTTGTCATGGTCTCTATTTTTAGCTTTAGGCCACAGGTGTGTACCTGGTTGTGTTTTATGCAAAGTATTTCACCTTTTAACAAAAGTTGTGTACATTGTTAGGAAATCACCAACAATAAACACAACTTTTTAGGTGAAATACTTTGCTTCAAACACAACCAGGAACACAACTGTGGCAAAAAGCTAAAATTTACCCACAGTTATATACCTGGTTTTGAATACCTTTTTACCTTTTAAATACCGTGTATTTAACCTTTTTTTTAAACATATTTCGCCGCAGAAAGAAATGACAGACAACCAGTGTAAACAATAATTTAACTTTTATTTAAAATATTTTTTTTTTGTAAACTGTTTTTAAAGTTAAAAAAACTTTTTCAATAAAGGTTTGAAACCAACCAAATGGGCATTTTTATTACAAAAAAAACATTATAACTCGGTGTAGTGTGGGGTGGAAATACTGCTGGAGGGGCTGCGGGACACTTCGACACTGGGAGTGTGGAGAGAGGACTGGGATCGTGGTGGGGAAGGAACAGTTAGAGGTGATGGTGTGGAAAAAGCTACAGAATGGGTGGACATGTGGGAGGCAGAAGAGGTGGTGGGCGGTGGAGTGGAGGGTTGGGCAGGGACTGTAGGAGCAGATGATGTTGATGGAAAGTTGGATGGGGAAGGAGTTTGGTACGGGGAAGGAGTTTGGTACGGGGAAGGAGTTTGGTACGGGGCAGGTTGCTGGAAGTGGGGAGATGTCTGGTACTGGGGAGGTTGCTGGTACTGGGGAGGTTGCTGGTACTGGGGAGGTTGCTGGTATGTAATAGGAGGGGGAGGATGGAAAGTGGCTGGAGGGGGTGCAGATGTAATAGGAGGGGGAGGATGGAAAGTGGCTGGAGGGGGTGCAGATGTAATAGGAGGGGGAGGATGGAAAGTGGCTGGAGGGGGTGCAGGTGGAGGAACTACAGTGGTGGGAGGTGGAGGTTGGGAGGTAACCTGCTGTAGAGCACCGTGGCACGAATGCATTACATGCATCTGCTGGGTAGGAGATAGTGTTGCCATGCGCTCCACAACAGACCTGAAAAAGGTGTGGTTTGGCGAAGATCTTGCTTCTGAATGCATGGTTTGCAGAAGTGTCTTCACCTCCAGAATGCTGGAGTTGATCTGCTGAAAGCCTGCGGAGATTTGCTCTGACAAGACTTTTAGACAGTTCTGGAAAGATGCATTCAGAGGCAAGAACTCTGGCGCATAACTCTTTTCCTGACCCCTCTGCCGCTGCCGCCCAGTACCCGCAGGTGTACTAGAGGTGGCAGGGGCAGAAGGGTGGGGTAAAGGGAAAGCGATCTCCTCACCAGCAGCTTCATGTAATGTAGGCGGCCACGATGCTCCTGTGCTGGTGGATGGGACAGATGGGTCAAATGTGTGGGAAGGCTGGGAAGGTGCAGATGTACCAGGGCGGTCGAAGTGTCCCTCGGTGCCGGTCTCCTCAGGGATCGCCTCAGAAGGGTCCAATCGTGCAGGCTCCCGAGTGCTGCTCACCGTGCTGTGGAATAAAGAGAAAAAAAACAATTAAAATAGTGACATGGTATGGCCCTGGCTGAAAAAAAAAAAGTTACATGTAAACATTTTTTTGTCACATGTGGTGTGTAATATTTACCTTCTGGTGAGCATTGTCTCCCGGAGGAACGACAGGGCTCGTGCGTACTTGTACTTGCTCCTGCGTCCTCCAGATCCACTCGGGGCCCGCATCTCTTTATTGAACTCCTTCTTGAAACGATCCCTCACAGACCGCCACCACTTAACAATTCTCTCCCCTGAAACGAGAAAGGACAAAGTGGTTAGTATACAACATCAGTGTTTCCCAAACTCCAGTCCTCATGGTCCCCAGGGGTCATGTTTTCAGGATTTCCAAAGTAAATAGAAATCCTGAACACATGATCCGTGGGGACCACGAGGACTGGAGTTCGGGAAACACTGGTTTAAATCAAGCAACCGGTACTGTATATACTTACGCTCTTTAATCTGGGCCCGAGCTTCGAGGTCCTCCCAGCGGTCCACAAGGAGCGAACAGATTTCCTCCCAGAGTCGTCGGGTAACGATAAGGTCAGCGTGGCGGCGGTCAGCCATATTCCAGAGCGGCTCGCTTTCTCTGACGAGATCGATGAGGCGGTCCACATCTATCCCTCCATTCTCACCGTCAGAGTCGGGAGCACGCTGTGAAGGCTGTTAAAGAAAAAGACAAAAATAACATAATTAGCCTCCACAAAAGAAATGAAATAAAAAGTGCAAAAAAAACAAAGCAAAAATATTTATACTTACACGCTGGTGACCGCCGCGTTGCTGTCGCCGACGACCCCGGGAGGCACTGCGAGGACCTCTTGGCCGAGCACCAGGTTGGGAAGACTAGAGAAGAAAACAAAAAATGTTATGTCTTTGGATGTAGGCATTTGATTGCTGTGTGTGGTCTGCAGAACATTGTTTTCTATGTGTTGTGTGTAGTGTGATGTTGTGTTTCTGCGTTTGATGCAAAAAACTTACCAATTGTGAGCCCACTCCAAGTGTCTGTCCTTCCCTTCCTTCTTCTTCTGGGAGCTCCTCTTCATCTTGTGATTCCTGTTTTGAAATAAAAGGCAAAGAATAGACATATATTCCAGAGATGATGGATTTTGGAAATAAAAACTTACCGTCAAACGCTGACGATGCGAGGGAGGGCTCCCAGAAGAAGATGTGCTGTCTTCCTCATGGCCAGACTCCATGGCTGTGGGTGGTGTTCCTGCTGCTGCCATTGCTGCTGCATCTATTGGGCGGCTGTTGAATAAAGAGAAACAAAGGGCCAATGAATATCTTGATATTCCATAGCCCTAGTTTGGAAGAATGGGGGATTTGATAATTACCGTCTCTCATCTGCTGCTGGACTCCCCTCCCGTTGTTCAGCATGATGCTCCATTTGGGGTGGTGCTGATGGTGCTGCTGCTGCAGATGTCTGCTGCCTTCTCCTGGTTCTTGGCTTGGGTGGCATGTTGGGTGTGGCTGAGGGTCACACTGTCTTGCTTTTATATATGTCTTGTGGGCAGAGCTACTGAGCATGCTCAGACCAAAAAAACCGGATCCGGCCACCGGATCCGGCTGTCGCCGGATCAGGCGCATTGCGGCGCTCATAGGCTTTCATTGTATGAAAAAGCCGGACACGCCGGATTCGGCGTGTCCGGCTTTTTCACCGTAGACAAAAAACGTTACAGTAGCCGTTTTTTCCAGACGCCGGATCGCGTCACATTGCCGGATCCGGCGAAAATCGGATGAAACGCATGGCCATCCGGCTCGATCCGGCTCTAATGCAAGTCAATGGGGGGGAAACTGGATCCGGCATTGCATTTCGCCGGATCCGGTTTTTGTCAAAAGCGCCGGATCGCGCCTGACGGCGAAAACCTGATGTGTGAAAGAGGCCTAACAGGCAAGTAGTTGATAACTACCTGCCTGTCCTGCCCAGTTCAGATTTGATAGTCACAGACCACTGATGTCAGCGAAAACTGCAAATTCAGTGGAATCATGTTGACTGATCAGTGGCTTCTCTTCCGCTCAGCTCCATTAACAGGGCATGACTGCTGGCATCATGCTGATGGACAGCTGCCTCTCTGCTGCCTACACCAGCTGTCAATGGGTATGATGTTGGCAGTCACGCCCCTTTGAAAAAGGAGCCCTAAAGAGGAAGCCCTGGTCTGTTGATGTGGACCAGCTGAATCCGCCGGCAGGAGGAGTCGGTGACCGCTCTGAGCCATCACCTGATCCAACAGGCGGGTAGATAGTAATTTACTGCCTATTACATTTTTGGATCATTGTAAAAAAATAATATAGTCCTGGATAACCCCTTTAAATTTACGGATTTAAAAGTGCAATGCAAGCTTATCCATATACCTAATTTGGATGTGTCCGTGTGTCTGTGCACAATGAGTCATCCACAGCCCAACCGTCTGTCTGGGTGCAATGAGTCATCCACAGCTAAACAGTAACTTAGGTATCCATAGTTACTACCACTAGCAGCTAACTGACTATATGCGTTAGCGTAACTATGGATACCTAAGTACTTTAAGGCCCTGTATAGGAGTTAAGTGACATATCTAATAAGGAGAGGAGCTCTCCCTAGTGACAAGTTAAGGCATAAGCCTTTTTTGAACGTTAGCCTGCGAGGCAACACTCAAGCAACATTGTGAGGCAACATTGCAAAGATGATCTCGCTGCTGCACATAGAGAAGCGAATCGCAGATGGATGCGTAACCTGCGACTTAATGAAACAGAAGACGAACAAAATAGTTGAAGAACTACTGATGCAGCCAGACAGAGGGCGGCCAGAGCAAGAGAAACGAATGAAGTAACTGAATCACGTAGACAGCGTCGGACTGGCCCACCGGGGAACCGGTGGATTCTCCGGTGGGCCCTGGCATCTGGTGGGCCCTGGCACCTGCTGGCATACAGGGCCAGCAGTTGCCTAGGGCCCCCGCTGCTCCAGGGGCCCCCAGCCAGTGGTGTGTCGCACACCATGCAGCTGCTATGGGGGCCCCTGCCAGCAGAGCAGCAGCGGGTGTCAGGAGGCAGGAGCCCCTGTCCCCGCTGCTAAAGAGAAATGAATATTCACTGCGAAGCAGTGAATATCATTTCAGGTCTCCACCCCCCAGAGACCCCGCCCCCAGCCCAGTAAGCCGCTCTGCAGACTACAGCTGTAAATCAGGGCCGGCGCCGCCCTCAGTCCTCTCTGCTCCTGGCTCACAGCCAGTGCGCGATGACGTCACTACATCGCGCACCCGCTGTGTGTCTGGCAGAGGGGGCAGCTCCTGACACTGAAGCCGGGATCAGCGTGGGAGCGAGGAGGAGAGGTGAGTATTGTGTTTTGTTTGTTTTTTTTTATATCTCTCGCTCTCTCTCTGTCTCTATCTATCTCTATTTCTCTATATATCTCTCTCTCTATCTCTCTTATATCTATCTTTCTATCTCTATCTATTATCTATATCTATCTATCTCTATATCTATCTCTATCTATTATCTATATCTATATCTATCTCTATCACTCTATCTTTATATCTATCTTTCTATCTCTACATCTATCTCTATATCTATCTATCTCTATATCTATCTATCTCTATATCTATCTATATATATCTCATCTCTATATCTATCTCATCTCTATATCTATCTCTATATCTATTATCTCTATATTTATTATCTATCTAGCTACCATCTATATTTATCTATCTTTATCTATATATATCTCTATCTAATATCTATATCTATCTATCTCTATACCTATCTATTTATCCGTTATCTATCTCTATATCTTTTCTCTGTATCTATCTATCTCTATATCTATATCTCTCGCTATCTATCGCTCTATCTCTATATCTATATCTATCTCTATATCTATCTTTATATCTATATCTATAAATCTATCTCTATCTATCTCTATATCTATCTCTCTATCTCTATTTCTCTCTATATCTATCTCTATATCTCTATAGCTATCTATCTATATATCTCTATCTATCTCTATATCTATCTCTCTGTATATCTATCGCTCTATCTCTTTATCTGTCTTTCTATCTCTATATCTATATATCTATCTATCTTTATCTATTTATCTCTATATCTTTTCTCTGTATCTATCTCTCTCTATATCTATACCTATCTATCTCTATATCTATTATCTCTATATCTATATCTATTTCTCTCTATATCTCTCTCTATATCTATCTATTTATCTCTATCTCTATATCTATCTCTCTGTATATCTATCTATCTTTCTATCTCTATATCTATCTCTATATCTATCTATCTTTCTCTATCTATTTATCTCTATCTATTATCTATATCTATCTCTATCTATCTCTATATCTATCTTTCTATCTCTACATCTATCTCTATATCTATCTTTCTATCTATATCTATCTATATCTATCTATTATGTCTATCTATCTAGCTATATCTATTATCTCTATATCTATCTACCTATCTATCTCTATATCTATCTATATATATATATATATCTGTTTCTCTCTATATCTATCTCTATCTCTCTCTCTATAGCTATCTATATATTATCTCTATATCTATCTATCTCTATATCTATCTATCTCTATATCTGTTCTCTATATCCATATCTATCTTTCTATCTAACACTATATCTCTATATCTATCTCTATATCTCATTATCTATCAATCTCTATCTCTCGCTCTTTATCCATCTATCTATTGATCTATCCATCTATCTCTATATCTATCTCTATATCTATTATATCTATCTATTATCTCTATTATCTATATCTATCTATCCATCTATCTCTATCTATCTCTATATCTATCTTTCTAACTCTATATCTATCTATCTCTATACATATCTCTATATCTAGCTATTATCTCTATATCTATCTGTCTCTATATCTATCTCTATATCTATTATCTCTATATCTATCTATCTCTATATATCTCTATATCTATTTTTATTTATAGCCATCTATCTATATATATTTATCTCTATATCTATCTATATATGTCTATATTATTATTATTATTATTATTATTATTATTATTATTATATCTGTATATCTCTATCTATTATCTATCTATATATCTATCTATCCCTATATCTTTCTATCTATAGCCATCTATCTCTATATCTATCTATCTATCCATTATCTATTTTCTATCTATCTCTATATCTATCTACCTATCGATCTATCTATATTTCTTTCTATATCTATCTTTATATCTATCTCTATCTATCTCTATGAATCTTTCTATCTATATCTATCCATTATCTACTTTCTATCTCTATATCTATCTATTTCTACATCTATCTTTCTATCTATATCTATCTAACTCTATATATATCTATATAGCATTATACCCTATGAGGGGGCAGCATTATACCCTATGAGGGGGCAGCATTATTCCCTATGAGGGGGGCAGTATTATACCCTATGAGGAGGCAGCATTATTCCCTATGAGGGGGCATTATTATACCCTATGAGGGGGGCATTATTATACCCTATGAGGGGGCAGTATTATACCCTATGAGAAGGCAGCATTATACCCTATGAGGAGGGCAGCATTATACCCTATGAGGGGGTGCATTATTCCCTATGAGGGGGGCAGTATTATACCCTATGAGGGGGGCAGTATTATACCCTATGAGGGGGGCAGTATTATACCCTATGAGGGGGGCAGTATTATACCCTATGAGGGGGCAGTATTATACCCTATGAGGGGGTGCATTATTCCCTATGAGGGGGGCAGTATTATACCCTATGAGGGGGCAGCATTATACCCTATGAGGGGGCAGCATTATACCCTATGAGGGGGTGCATTATTCCCTATGAGGGGGTGCATTATTCCCTATGAGGGGGTGCAGTATTATACCCTATGAGGGGGGCAGTATTATACCCTATGAGGGGGGCAGTATTATACCCTATGAGGGGGTGCATTATACCCTATGAGGGGGTGCATTATACCCTATGAGGGGGTGCATTATTCCCTATGAGGGGGGCAGTATTATACCCTATGAGGGGGGCAGTATTATATTCTATGAGATGGCTGCCTTATATTCTATGAGATGGCTGCATTATACTATGTGAGGGGGCTGCTTTATATTCTATGAGGGGGCTACCCCAACTCCTGCTACATAATTAAGACATGTACAACCTTATACCCGGATATTAGCGTGTTTTACCGCATAATTGGTGGTCTGGTATTTAACTCTATGCAGCTACATAGTGGGCCCCAAGAATGATTTTCTCTGGTGGGCCCAAGGTGTTCCAGTCCGACGCTGCACGTAGAACATCTATTGCTGCACGACAACGAGCAACACACAATGCACAAAGTGATACACAAATTTCACAAAGACAAGAACAAGATAGAAGACGTGTTCAAAATGCAAGAGCCACTCGCGTGAAATAGCTTACGCTCAGAAACATTGAGGGATAGCGCTATATGATAGCTCTTCCCATTCATTTCCGTTAGGAATAGAGCTATGGGATAGCTCTACCCGTGCACTTTCTTCATGGAAAGCGCTATCGAAAAACTGTACCCGAACAGTATTCACTACAGAGCTTTTTCATACACAAGGTAGGAGTGGCAGGAGAGGTACACCAGATATTTATGTCTGCTGCGTGGTTACATCCTATTGCGTGGTTTGTAATCACTCTTTAAAGTTATTTCTTCCTCAGGTTTCCCAACTTACAGTGAAACCGGACATGAACATAGATTTTGCTACTTTTTTCCCATATAGTTTGTTTTTAATTTTTTCTTTCAGCATGAACTGATTAAATTTAATTGTGGACCAAAAAATACTCTTTGCGAGACAGTTTTCTTTTCTGCAAGGGTCCTGTTATCCAGACATGTTGGTTTAATAAAACTATTTATAGGGCTTTGTGTCAAATGGGGGAATTGTAAAAAAAACACATCCATATACTTCTCCTAGGTACCATGTTCTACCCCAGTTTTTTTTCTACAATGCCTGCAATCAAATTGGAGGCATTAGTGCAGTTTTTGCATTTCAGTAATAATGCAGAAAACCTCCTAATTACAAAGTATGATCGCCCTCACAAACTATGGCTGCTTGTTTCAGTGCTACATTGCCCTTGAAGATCCTACATTCCTGACGAGCACTTGAGTGTGAATGAATCCTTGAAAGGGTTGTCCACTACTTGAATAATCCTTCCTTGATCAAAATGTTTTTCCGCCGATAAAATAAAAAAGCCTGTACTCCCCTTTCGTGCCAGCGCCGTTCCAGTGGTGTCGGCACTCGCGTCCCAGAGCTATCATGTGCTTGTTATGGCACGTGAGCCTGATGCCCAGTCAGCGCTGACATCACTGCCTCCGCCTTCGTGCAGATTAAACATGAAGAGATAGTCGGCTGCAGCTGCTTACTTCCTTATCATGTTCAATTTTGAGGGCATTTATACTACCCTACCTTATAAGTACTCAGCAAAGACAATATAGTGGTTAAAAACAATCTTTGAAAAATGTCATTTCTCTGCTAAAATGGGTACATTTTCGTCTAGACAATGCCATGTGCTCAGAAAGAAAAAAAAAAAGAAGAAACATAAGTGATAAGAAAATGTTTTGTATGGTCATTATAACCAGTTTCCATTGGGTTATGCAACATATAATTACTTAAAATCACACGCTTCAAATAAAGTGTTACATACACTACCATTCAAAAGTTTGGGGTCACCCAGACAATTTTCTGTTTTCCATGAAAACTCATACTTCTATTAATCAATTGAGTTGCCAAATGAATTTAAAATCTAGTCCAGACATTGACAAGGTTCGAAAAAAAGATTTTTATTTGAAATACGGTAATAATTTTCTCCTTCAAGCTCTGCTTTCGTCAAAGAATGCTCCCTTTGCAGCAATTCCAGCATTGCAGACCTTTGGCAATCTAGCAGTTAATTTGCTGAGGTAATCTGGAGAACTTTCACCAAAAGCTTCCAGAAGCTCCTCCCACAAGTTGGTTTGTCTCGATGGGCACTTTTCGCGTACCATACGGTCAAGCTTCTCCCACAACAGCTCAATTGGGTTGAGATCTGGTGACTGCGCTGGCTACTCCATTACAGATAGAATACCAGCTTCCTGCTTCTTCCCTGAATAGTTCTTGCATAATTTGGAGGTGTGGTGTGGGTCATTGTCCTGTTGTAGGATGAAATTGGCTCCAATCAAGCACTGTCCACAGGGTATGGCATGGCGTCGCAAAATGAAGTGATAGCCTTCCTTATTCAAAATCCCGTTTACCTTTACAAATCTGCCACTTTACCAACATCAAAGCAACCTCAGACCATCACATTACCTCCACCATGCTTGACAGATGGCATCAGGCACTCTTCCAGCATCTTTTCAGTTGTTCTGCGTCTCACAAATGTTCTTCTGTGTGATCCAAACACCTCAAACTTGGATTCGTCTGTTCATAACACTTTTTTCCCATCTTCCTCTGTCCAATGTATGTGTTCTTTTGCCCATATTAATCTTTTCCTTTTATTAGCCAGTCTCAGATATGGCTTTTTCTTTGCCTCTCTGCCCTGAAGGCCAGCATCATGGAGTCGCTTCTTCACTGTAGATGTTGACACTGGCGTTTTGCGTGTACTACTTATTGAAGCTGCCAGTTGAGGACCTTTGAGGCATCGATTTCTCAAACTACAGACTCTAATGTACTTGTCTTGTTGCTCAGTTGTGCAGCGGGGCCTCCCACTTCTCTTTCTACGCTGGTTAGAGCCTGTTTGTGCTGTCCTCTGAAGGGAGTAGTACACACCGTTGTAGGAAATCTTCAGTTTTTTGGCAACTTCTCACATGGAATAGCCTTCATTCCTAAGAACAAGAATAGACTGTCGAGTTTCACATGAAAATTATTTTTTCTGCCCATTTTGAGAGTTTAATGGAATCAACAAATGTAATGCTCCAGATTCTCAACTAGCTCAAAGGAAGGTCAGGTTTATAGCATCTCTAATCAGCCAGACTGTTTTCAGCTGTGCTAACATACTTGCACAAGGGTTTTCAAGGGTATTCTAACCATCCATTAGCCTTCTTACTTCTTCTTAGCCTTCTTAGCAAACGCAAAGTGCCATAAGAACACTGGAGTGATGGTTGTTGGAAATGGGCCTCTATACACCTATGAAGATATTGCATTACAAACCAGACGTTTGCAGCTAGAATAGTCATTTACCACATTAACAAAGTATAGAGTGCATTTCTGAATAATTTAATATTAGCTTCATTGGAAAAAACTGTGCTTTTCTTTCAAAAATAAGGAAATTTCTAAGTGACCCTAAACGTTTGAACGGTAGTGTATATTTTATGAAAAATGTCAGCAAAAGTCTGAAAAATCCGACAGAAATAAAGTTCAAACTAATAACCATATGCTTCTGCACTAGGGTGTGTGGTAATACCAATAATGTGCTCCAGAAAGGTTTACTCTTCTACATTTAAGCTATGGTCTCCGCAATAATGTCAGGCCATAACCAATTTTTGAAAATATTTTTTTTTTACCTCTGTGGATTTTAAATTATGTGCTAGTTAAATCTAATAACACCATCATATTTGCTATCCGTAAAATCAAAACAAATACAGAAATAAATCTCGAGGTATAAAAATGTAAAAGCTTTACTTAAAAAGTCATTCTTGAAATTGAAGAAAACTGTTTTGTAGTGCGTTTTCTTGCTTTCTCGTAACATTTATGGTACTTATCAAAAGTTTGGATTCACCTGTTCATACGGTGGTTTTCCTTATACATTGTAGATTCAGACTGAAGACTGTAAAACCACTGCGGAGCACATATGGAAACAAGGAGTAAAAAAATGTGTGAACAAGCAAGAATTTGTTAAACCTTAGATTATTCAAAGTAGCCCTTTGCCATTTACTCTGATAACAGCAATACACATTGTGGAGACACAAGGGTCAGTGGGTGCTCTCGTCCGCTGGTCTGGCTGTCTAGAAAAATTACATGGACCAGGGATCATCCCAATGAACGGCCGCACTCCTTTCCCTTGGATGAAGTACTACTAAGCCAACATAGGGTGAGGGTAACACAATGTGGCAATACTTCATTGAACCACCAATCGACAATCACATATAATACTGTCCTAGCATGTACGTAAGTTACTGCAAATAACCGAGTCTCACCCTTCTGCTTGCTCTCAAGGAATTAGAACATCTTCAACTTCAGGACTTCAAGGATCAACTACCCCAATCAGTGGCACACTGCTTTTGGCGGGCATCCACAAAATATATACGTCTGGTATAATTAAGAATAAATGATGTGTTGTTATATACATGCTTTCCATTCTCTCACAAAGTTGAATCAGTTCGTCAGTTGGAATGTGTTTCCAACAGTCTTGAAGGACTTCCCTTAGGTGCTAAGCACTTGTTGGCTGTTTTGCCTTCACTATTCGTCTAACTCATCCCAAATCATCTCAATTGGTTGAGGTTGGGTGATTGTGAAGACCATTTTATCTGACATACGACTCCATCCCTCTTCTTCATCTCTCAATCTTTTCATAGCCTGAAAGTGTTTTTTAGGTCATCGTTCTGTTATAGCCCAAATGATAGCCCCCACTATTTGTAAACCAAATGTGATAGCATTTTAGTGCAGATGATGTGGTAGCCGTGCTGTGTTAGTGTGCCTTAATTTAGGAATACATCACCTACAGTATCATCAGCAAATCATCATGACACCTCTCGCTGCAGGCCTCATGGTGGGCTCCACATATGTAGAAACCATTGTTTAATTTTTCCTGTGTCTTACAAAAACATGGCGGTTGGTACCAAAATTCGTAAATTTTGAATCAGACAACAGTACAGATTTCCACTGATCTAATATCCAGGCCTTGTTTTGCTTGGCCAAAGTCTCTTATTTGTGGTGCTTAGTAGTGGCTTCTTTGCTGCAATTCAAACATAAAGGCCTGACTCTCACAGTCTCCTCCAGACTTTTGATGTTGAGATGTGTCTGCTGCTTAATATCTGTGCATCATTTATGAAGACTGTTTTCTAAGTTGCTGTGATATTTGCGGTTTCTAAGATTGGAAACTCTGATGAACTTATCCTCTTCAGCGCAGGTCATTCTTGGTCATCCTTTCCTGGGGCGGTCCTCATGAGAGCCATTTTCACCATAACGATTGATGATTTTCATTACTGCACCTGAGGATTCCTTCAAGGTTCTAGTAATTTTTCAGATTGACATACTTTCATGTCCTAAAGCAATGATAAACTGACTTTGGCTTTACTTTCTTGAGGGATACTCACCATATTCTAACTTAGAACAGTTGCTGAATAGGTCTCAGCACTGTATTAAACTATGTACTAACACTGCCTTTGCAAAACACACTCTACTAAACATACCTGATGCTTGGAAAAACTTTCTGAAGTCTGGTGATTCCACAAATGATCTCTTGATGGGTCATCCCTGTCCATTAACTACCCGATGAAGCTACTTGATGATATGCCAATGTGGTGTAAAGCTGTCATTAGAGTAGATAGGAATACTTTGAAGAATCTAAGTATTAAGCCATGTTTTGGTTTCTTTCACACATTTCTTACTCCTTGTTTCCATATATGTTTATGATTTTGCTGCCTTCTGCCTGAATCTGTAATGCGCACATTCCAGTTAGACGGAAAATCATGATATAAATGTGTCTAAACTTTTGGCTGATACTGTAGGGAAAAAAATAGAATGCTTAAAAGAAACCTACAAGAATTTTTTTTTTTTTTTTTAGGATAAAAAGGACATTTATCAAATCCATAAGGATACATACAATTCCTACAAAAGTATACCCAGTTAATTAAAATCATAGCAAAATTGCTAAATTTGATTTGGCTATTAAGGTCTAAAATGAATGGGGAAGAATTACAATGCAAAATGATCTGTTCTTTGTCTGTGGTTTTGAGATGGTCAACTCTTTTGTGTTAGTGATTTGTGTTATCTTGGTTCTCCAACACATGTAACGGAAGAGTAAATAGTCAGACATTGATGTGCATTTTAATGTTGTGTAAAGGCAGATTTGTGCCTCTGTCTGTTCGCAACACACCTTTTTATAATGACAGATCACATTCAGCAGGCTGGAGCTTTCATTGTGATTAATCATGTGCTGGAGCGTGTTACCGCCGAGTCACAGCTTTGAGGTTGAATGTGATGTCATCCATCAAGATGGGAAACCCTATTGATTACAGAAAATGGCTTACACGGTCAAACTCATTTTGCTCCGTTACTTTTTTTTTTCCGCCTAATTAAATAGTGTGAGCTTAGCAAATACAGCCTGTTGTCGCAAATTAACAAAGATTTGTGATTTACTGCTGCAGTGCTGTCCAAGTATTTCTTGGAAAGGATCTCATATTATATATATTAACGCTGGCAACGTTGTGTCAAGTTGCGGTTTGTAGGCTCGGTCAAAGATTTCATGGCGTGTATCTGCTGGTTAGATATTTAGCACTTTTTACAGGTTACGTCTGATTAGAAATATGAGTGATTATTATTTTTAATAACTTTATTATGTCAAATGTCCAATATCCGTTTATCTATCCATGATACAGCGGTGTGTAAAATTTTGTGAACTGTTCAGTGGTTTCCATATTTCTTCATACATTTTTCCCGCTACTCGCTTTCCCCACCCCTACTCTTGTTTTACCTGCTGCTCGTTTTCCCCACCCCTACTATCCTACTATTGTTTTTCCTGCTACTCGTTTTCCCCACCTCTACTCTTGTTTTTCCCGCTACTCGCTTTCCCCACCCCTACTCTTGTTTTACCTGCTGCTCGTTTTCCCCACCCCTACTATCCTACTATTGTTTTTCCTGCTACTCGTTTTCCCCACCTCTACTCTTGTTTTTCCCGCTACTCGCTTTCCCCACCCCTACTCTTGTTTTACCTGCTGCTCGTTTTCCCCACCCATACTATCCTACTATTGTTTTTCCTGCTACTCGTTTTCCCCACCTCTACTCTTGTTTTTCCCGCTACTCGCTTTCCCCACCCCTACTCTTGTTTTACCTGCTGCTCGTTTTCCCCACCCCTACTATCCTACTATTGTTTTTCCTGCTACTCGTTTTCCCCACCTCTACTCTTGTTTTTCCCGCTACTCGCTTTCCCCACCCCTACTCTTGTTTTACCTGCTGCTCGTTTTCCCCACCCCTACTATCCTACTCTTGTTTTTCCCACTACTCGCCTTCCCCTACTCTTGTTTTTCCCACTACTCGCCTTCCTCAACCCTACTCTTGTTTTTCCCGCTACTCGCTTTCCCCACCCCTATTCTTGTTTTACCTGCTGCTCGTTTTCCCCACCCCTACTATCCTACTATTGTTTTTCCCGCTACTCGTTTTCCCCACCCCTACTCTTGTTTTTCCCGCTACTCGTTTTCCCCACCCCTACTATCCTACTATTGTTTTTCCTGCTACTCATTTTCCCCACCTCTACTCTTGTTTTTCCCGCTACTCGCTTTCCCCACCCCTACTCTTGTTTTACCTGCTGCTCGTTTTCCCCACCCCTACTATCCTACTATTGTTTTTCCTGCTACTCGTTTTCCCCACCTCTACTCTTGTTTTTCCCGCTACTCGCTTTCCCCACCCCTACTCTTGTTTTACCTGCTGCTCGTTTTCCCCACCCCTACTATCCTACTCTTGTTTTTCCCACTACTCGCCTTCCCCTACTCTTGTTTTTCCCACTACTCGCCTTCCTCAACCCTACTCTTGTTTTTCCCGCTACTCGCTTTCCCCACCCCTATTCTTGTTTTACCTGCTGCTCGTTTTCCCCACCCCTACTATCCTACTATTGTTTTTCCTGCTACTCGTTTTCCCCACCTCTACTCTTGTTTTTCCCGCTGCTCGTTTTCCCCACCCCTACTTTTGTTTTTCCCTCTATTCTTGTGCTACATTGCTACATTCTGAAGTGACAGTGCCAAATATGGTGCCTTTTTTCTGCTATATACGTATTTTCAAGTGGGATATGTAGATATGTTCAAGAGTTATTACAACATAAAGTGGCACATATCAGATTTGAAAAATTTGGCCTGGTAAGGAAGGTGAAAGCTGGCATCGTTTTGAAGGAGGTAAAATCCACCAAGCATTGGCATCAGAAGAAGTTGACTCTGGAGTCACCGTTACTGTTACCTTACTTAAACCCCATAGAAGATCTTTGGTGGCATGCAAATACAAGAATGTTAGTGATCTGGAGGTCATGAGGAATGGGCTAAGATTGATCAGGAACCCTGCCTGAAGCTGGTGTCTGGCTATTCATCACATTTGCAGCCATTCATAACCACTAAAGGTGCTCAACTTAGTACTAAGGATGCTTGTAATGAAGGGCTTGAATTATTTGCGTTGAATTTATTATATTAGTTGTTTTTAGGTGTTTAATTTGTTCTTGTTTGATTGGTTTGATTGCAAACAGCAGAACGTTTGTAAAGTTTTGCTAATAAACCTGATTTGCAATGGTGGTTGAGTAATTGTGTTTGCAACTCTATATGTACTGTGTGCTGAGCTTTAAGAAAACCAATGACAAAAGCCCAGCCTGGGATATTTTGTCCACCTTCTTGTCTCTTTCTGCTTATCGTTCTTCCGCTATCAACCACCCACGTAGGACTCGGGCACCTAGACCACCAGCTCATTTACGCTGCGTCTTTCTTTGTGTCTGCAGAGAACCTCTTTCTTGAAAGTGTTACTTTCCGGAGCTATTTCTGTTTTGCTGTCCTAAGCAATGAGCTACTTTCTGCATACATAAAATAGTAAGGGGTCATGGAGAACTATGTATTGCCAAAAGGCAGTTCAGAGCTAGACATTGTTATCTTAAAACTATGCGTTTCCTTCCCACTGTTAGGAAATTCCTGCGTCACCTCTAGCCAAATGTCAGTCTAATTAAAGCACATAAATGAAATAGAAGAATATACTGGATTTCCAGTAACTTCATTCCATGTAGTGTTTATTGCTGGAAAACCTATTTCGGAGAGTATCCAATGTGCTGTGAATAGAGGGGTGTCCCCTGCTAGAGGTTGCCCATTCCATTTTTTTCAGTACTTAATTGCTCCTGATCTTTAAAGTGTGCGTGCCACCAGGTTTTTGCTCTGTAACCTGAGAACAACATAATGTAGGGGCAGAGACCATGATTCCAGCGAAGTGACGCTTACTGGGCTGCTTTTTTTTTTTTACTTTTGATAAAATCACTGTTTTATCTGCGGCACATCTAGCAGTTCTCTGAATGTTGAGCTTTGCTTAACCCTGTCCACACCACTGATTGGCCACTTTTTGGCAATGTACAGTGTACACAGAAAGCTGCCAATCAGTGGTGGGAGCAGGGTAATACAGAGCTCATGAAAATGGAGGACTAGTCTTATAATGATAATCTCCTAATAAAATAATGATTTTATCAAAACCTCTATAGATTAAGCAGCCCAGTAAGTGACACATCGTTGGAAACAGTGTCTCTGCCCCTCCATTTTGCTGCTCTAGATTCCCTTTAACACCATACTCACATTTTTCCCTGCAGATAATGGCTGTGATCTGCCTGTAATGATCTGCCTGTAATGATCTGCCTGTAACAGCCCTGCATGGGACAGAGTTTCACCCCTGGCTGTTATCCTGGTAAATGCTACTGTCCATTTCTGATTGCAGCATTTACAGCATCTGCACCCCCATGACTTGATCGCAGGGTATTGATGAAATGCCATGATGACCAATGGTCTGCTGAAGAACCCCGTGCCTGACGCTTTTTTTTTGCTATATACAGCATTACTCTGGTATTGCTGTATATAGCAGATGCGATCAGAGGATTGCAGATTCAAGTTCCCTAAAGAGAAAAAAAACACATAGTGAAAATTAAAATAAAAATAATTTTAAAAATTTAATAAAATAACAGGCGATCAAAACATGTATATATTGTGATAGAGCGTCTCACTCGGCTGGACACAGATATAAATGGAACACTGTCTATTTAAGAATGTGCTTGGTTTATTGAGGCAGCATAAACCAAGCGGGGAAAAATAAGCACGGCCCTCTGGGCAAAACAGTAAACAGCCATGCACAGTCCTTCTCCTAGTGGGCTTCAGCCCGCTCACGGGTATAGTGTCCACAGTACAGGTCCTTAACGTACCACACGGACACAAACACTTTCCTGGAGTGTTTCCTCTCCAGGTACACTGCACCCTGCTGTCTTAGAAAACCCGCCACTTAAAACCTAAACCATGTGACTCCTCCAACATGTGACTGACCACATGATTGTGGACATCTTCCCACCCACTCTACAGTATAGATGTCCACAAAATAAACAACCCATGTATGTAACTTTAACTTAACCCTCACAACAGGTAGTGTGCTGGAGGAAAATACTCTGGTTTCATATCTGCCCTCCATTACTTTACCAGTGGACATTGTCACAAGTATACACACACACACACACACACATATCTACACACACACACACACAGATACATACATACATACATACAGTCATATGTTAAAGTTTGGGCACCCCTAAGAATGTTAACCTTTTTTCTTTATAAGAATGTTGGTTTTTGCAACAGCTATTTCAGTTTCATATATCTAATAACTGACGGACTCAGTTATATTTCTGGATTCAAATGAGGTTTATTGTACTAACAGAAAATGTGCAATCTGCATTTTAACAAAATTTGACCGGTGCAAAAGTATGGGCACCTCTACATAAAAGTGACATTAATATTTCGTAGATCCTCCTTTTGCAAAAATAACAGCCTCTAGTCCCTTCCTGTAGCTATTAATGAGTTCCTGGATCCTGGATGAAGGTATTTGTGACCATTCCTGTTTACAAAACAATTCTAGTTCAGTTAAGTTTGATGGTCACCGAGCATGGACAGCCCGCCTCAAATCATCCCACAGATGTTCAATGATATTCAGGTCTGGGGACTGGGATGGCCATTCCAGAACATTGTAATTGTTCCTCTGCATGAATGCCTGAGTAGATTTGGAGCGGTGTTTTGGATTATTGTCTTGCTGAAATATCCATCCCCTGCGTAACTTCAACTTCGTCACTGATTCTTGCACATTATTGTCAAGAATCTGCTGATACTGAGTTGAATCCATGCGACCCTCAACTTTAACAAGATTCCCAGTGCCGGCATTGGCCACACAGCCCCAAAGCATGATGGAACCTCCACCAAATTTTACTGTGGGTAGCAAGTGTTTTTCTTGGAATGCTGTGTTTTTTAGCCTCCATGCATAACGCCTTTTTGTATGACCAAACATCTCAATCTTTGTTTCATCAGTCCACAGGACCTTCTTCCAAAATGTAACTGGCTTGTCCAAATGTGCTTTTGCATACCTCAGGCAACTCTGTTTGTGGCGTGCTTGCAGAAACGGCTTCTTTCGCATCACTCTCCCATGCAGCTTCTCCTTGTGCAAAGTGCGCTGTATTGTTGACCGATGCACAGTGACACCATCTGCAGCAAGATGATGCTGCAGGTCTTTGGAGGTGGTCTGTGGATTGTCCTTGACTGTTCTCACCATTCTTCTTCTCTGCCTTTCTGATATTTTTCTTGGCCTGCCACTTCTGGGCTTAACAAGAACTGTACATGTGTTCTTCCATTTCCTTACTATGTTCCTCACGGTGGAAACTGACAGGTTAAATCTCTGAGACAACTTTTTGTATCCTTCCCCTGAAAAGCTATGTTGAATAATCTTTGTTTTCAGATCATTTGAGAGTTGTTTTGAGGAGCCCATGATGCCACTCTTCATAGGAGAATCAAATAGGAGAACTACTTGCAAGTGGCCACCTTAAATACCTTTTCTCATGATTTGATACACCTGGCTATGAAGTTCAAAGCTCAATGAGGTTACAAAACCAATTTAGTGCTTCAGGAAGTCAGTAAAAAGTAGTTAGGAGTGTTCAAATCAAGAAAATGATAAGGGTGCCCATACATTTGCACCGGTCAAATTTTGTTTAAATGCAGATTGCACATTTTCTGTTAGTACAATAAACCTCATTTGAATCGAGAAATTTAACTGGGTCCATCAGTTATTAGATATATGAAACTGAAATAGCTGTTGCAAAAACCAAAATTGTTATAAAGAAAAAAGGTTAACATTAATAGGGGTGCCCAAACTTTATCATATAACTGTGTATATATATGTGTGTGTGTATATATATATATATACACACACACACACACACACACACACACACACACACACACATACACACACGGTCACAGAAATAACTTGAATCCGACAAAAGTTAATAATAATTAAAAAATCTATGAAAATGAACAAATGAAAGTCAGACATTGCTTTTCAACCACGCTTACACAGAATTTAAAAAAAATAAAACTCATGAAATAGGCCTGGACAGAAATGATGGTACTCCTGAAAATAATGTGACAAAAGGGACATCTTACATTGCGGTGTGACCACTAATTAGCATCACAGGTGTCTACAGTCTTGGAACCAGTGAGTGGCCTGTATAGAGGGCTACAGATACTCACTGTGCTGTTTGGTGACATGGTGTGTATCACGCTCAGCATGGACCAGAGGAAGCAAAGGAAGGAGTTGTATCAGGAGATTAGAAGGAAAATTATAGACAAACATGATAAAGGTAAAAGTTATAAGACCATCTCCAAGCAGCTTGATGTTCCTGTGACTACAGTTGCACATATTATTCAGAAATTTAAGCTCCATGGGACTGTAGCCAACATCCCTGGATGTGACCGCAGGAGGAAAATTAATGACAAATCAAAGAGACGGATAATACGAATGGTAACAAAAGAGCCCTGAAAAACTTCTAAACAGATTAAAGGTAAACTTCAAGCTCAAGGAACATCAGTGTCAGGTCACACCATCCGTCATTGTATGTGCCAAAGTGGACTTTGTGGGAGACGCCAAGGAGGACACCATTGTTGGGAAAAAATCATACAAAAGCCAGACTGGAATTTGCCAAACTACATGTTGACAAGCCACAAAGTTTCTGGGAGAATGTCCTATGGACAGATCAGACAAAAATGGAACTTTTTGGCAAGGCACATCAGCTCAATGTTCACAGACGAAAAAGTGAAGCATGTCAAGAAAAGAACACTGTCCCTACTGTTAAACATGGAGGAGGCTCTGTTATGTTCTGGGGATGCTTTGCTGCATCTGGCTCAGGGTGTCTAGAAATTGTGCAGGGTACAATGAAATCTCAAGACTATCAAGGGATTCTAGAGAGAAATGTGCTGCCCAGTGTCAGAAAGCTTGGTCTCATTCGCAGGTCATGGGTCTTGCAACAGGATAATAACCCAAAACACACAGCTAAAAACACCCAAGAATGGCTAAGAGGAAAACATTGGACTATTCTGAAGTGGCTTTCTATGAGCCCTGGACCTTAATCCTATCGAGCATCTTTGGAAAGAGCTGAAACATGCCGTCTGGAAAAGGCAACCTTCAAACACGAGACAACTGGAGCAGTTTGCTCTTGAGTAGTGGGCCAGAATACCTGTCGAGAGGTGCAGAAGTCTCATTGACAGTTACCGGAATTGTTTGATTGCAGTGATTGCCTCAAAAGGTTGTGCAACAAAATATTAAGTTAAGGGTATCATCATTTCTGTCCAGGCATATTTCATGAGTTTTTTATCTTTTAAAAGATTCTTTGGAAGCATGGCTGAAAAACAATGTCTGACTTTCATTTGTTCATTTTCATAGATTTTTGATTTATTATTACTTTTGTCAGATTCAAATTATTTCTGTCCCCATTGTAAGTTTTTCTGTCATTAAACAAAGGAGACCAACAATTTTGACCACGTGTGTGTGTGTGTATATATAGATACATTTATATATATACTGTATATGTATATATAGTATAATTGTGATAGTCATTGGTAAAGTAATATATACGTATATCCAAAAAGGTATCAATAAAAATGACCGCTGAGGGGGCAGAAAACCAAGCCTCGCAAGAGCCCCATAGACCAACAATTATTATTAGTTTTTTTTTTTTTTTTTTACATATTTTCACATGAAAGAATGTTGTGCCGTTTGATATGTCTATAATCATATCGACCTGGAGAATCGTATTGCTAGGTTATTTTCACCATATAGTGACTATGGTAAATAAAAAAAAAAAAAGCAAAAAAGAAATATGGAATTGCGCTTTTTTCTTAATATCACCGTAATTGGAATTTTTTCCTTGCTTTACAGTACATCACATTATAAATTAAATGGTGCCATTCAAAAGTAAAACTGGTCCCGCAAACAAGCTGTCGTATGGGTCTGTTGATTAAAATATACAAAAGTTATGGCTCTTGGAAAAAGTAGAGGAAACAACAAAGAGGCAAAAATGGAAAATAGTCATGTAAGGCCGGGGTTATCCGAGCTATGATTAGAGAAGCACTCCCAGTAAACGTGCCTACACCTGTGTAAATGTGCATGTTCTGTAGTGTAAGTGCGATAATATGTAATATACTCTTCCCCGGTTTCCGGTGTCACTCCACTCCTCTCCTGGGTCTCGTGACAGCTCTTCGGGTGTGACTTCTCACACTGGAGAACCCTGAAGTAGCTTTTGCAACGTACTGTAAGTCTAAGGAGCATCAGAAAGAGACTCTATAACCTTGTAAATGCAAAATTTCCTGCTCCTTAGCATCCTCGATAAATGTTTTTTTTTTTTATTGATCCAAAATAGTCAAACATTTGAAATCATTTAGTTGCTGTATCTTTCTGACGTTTATAATGAATAGTTATGTAAAATCCTGTCAGTCGCTGGATGGGAACACCTACTGAACACCCAAATCCAGAATTAGTAGGTATTTAAACAAATAATTTCCAAGTTACACTGCGTTAAAAGGGTTTTCTGGCATTAGGCTACAAGGCTGCAGTCACTCTGCGACTGCAGACTCTTGAATTCCCACAGTGCGCGTGCTCTGCGCTGCGTGGATTCTCCGGTGCCAGGAGCGGTAGGCGCGTGACCGCAAGTATATGATTTGCAAACATGCCGACTAGACGTAACTGGCCACGCTCAATGCAAGTGTGCAGAACAAGACTGGACATTTCTAGCAGGAATGTGTTGCCTCGGGAAGTATGCAAATAATATACTTGGTGTCTTATGGCTGACTGAATCATCACAGAGCGTAGCGCTGTAGACTTGCACCCTAAGACTGGACAACTGTATCTAGTGTCATGATCCAGGCCGGGTTTTGGGTCTGGTCTCTCCTTTCCTAGTCTGGTCATGTCAGTGGTAAACTTTCTCTGCCTCGTTCCGGGGTCGGATCTGCTATTTCTCTGTGCTGCATCCTGCAGGCAGTGCCAGTTATATTTCCTGCCTACGGCTGTGTAGCTGGCTGTGGTGAAACCCTGATTTGTCCTGCTACGTTTAGCTGACTTTGCCAATGTCTGTTCACTCCTCTCCTACCCGTCCTTACTCTGTGTCTCCTTGTGTGTTTGGGTTTCCCGATACTCGACTCTACTTTGCCTCTGACCTGATTATGTCTCTTCCTTCTGGTACTTTTACGGACCGGTACTGACCTTTTTGCGCTCCTCTGACTGTGTGTGGGATTCCCCTTGGTACTACGCTACTCCCTGGTATCGACTTGGCTTGTCTGACTATTCTGCTGCTACCTGTTGATAGCCTCGCTGCAATTCTGCTGGTCTGCTCTGAGCAGGATTTCAGCCCTCTGTCCACTCTACTGCTATCTAGTGGAGTTTGTGTTACTCAGAATTTACATGTAGTGCTGCAGCGTGACATTTAGATACAATCTGTATCTAATCTTGCCCTATAATATTCTGCATGCAGATGAGACATCATGTTCAATGTCACAGATTCCCTTTAAATTTCTCTGTTATATTGTAGAAGTGAGCTTAATAAAATCCCAGTTCATAAAGGGGAAGGAAACATTTCTTCTTTGCTAGAGTTGAGCAAAAATTTTGCAAGACCCTGGTCTGGCTGCCATATAGCTATTTCATGGCAGCTGAACCAGAGCACTGAGAAAATCCTACTACCTGTCATCATCCACGGTGCCTCTATTGAGGAGCATAGTAATGACGTCACTGGGGCCTTCTAATCATAAAGAGGTGACCAGGATGCCTGCAAGTAGAAGGAAAGATTCACAGGACCCTGGTCTGGCTGCCATATTGGAACTTCATGGCAGCTGAACCAGAGCACTGAGAAAGTCCTACTACCTGTCATCATCCTCGGTGCCTCTATTGAGGAGCATAGTAATGGCGTCACTGGGGCCTTCTAATCATAAAGAGGTGACCAGGATGCCTGCAAGTAGAAGGAAAGATTCCCAGGACCCTGGTCTGGCTGCCACATTGGTACTTCATGGCAGCTGAACCAGAGCACTGAGAAAGTCCTACTACCTGTCATCATCCTCGGTGCCTCTATTGAGGAGCATAGTAATGGCGTCACTGGGGCCTTCTAATCATAAAGAGGTGACCAGGATGCCTGCAAGTAGAAGGAAAGATTCCCAGGACCCTGGTCTGGCTGCCACATTGGTACTTCATGGCAGCTGAACCAGAGCACTGAGAAAGTCCTACTACCTGCCATCATCCTTGGTGCCTCTTGAGGAGCATAGTCATGACGTCACTGGGGCCTTCTAGTCACAAGAGGTGGCCAGAACGCCTGCAAGTGGGAGAAACGATTCACAGGACCCTGGTCGAGTGGTCTCCTCCTCGATATGCTCTGGCAGACAGATCAGGGTCACATAAATCGTTTTGCTCATCTCTAGTCTTTTTAAGGATATTTTAACAATGAAATGCTAATTTTATTTATTGAAATGACTGCATCATTTATAGCAATGATTATTTGAAAGGCATGTGAACAATCCTCCTTTCCGGTCTCTGAATATTCCTTTCTTTTTTTTACGATTAACATAATGTTTTGAAACCAAGACTGTTTTTCAGATCATCTGTGTATAATATTCCGGGATTTGTGACAAAATAGGCCGATTTAACAAGGGGTTGGCTCAGGCAGTGTTGTATATCAGCCCCAGGGCAGAAAGGAAAACCTTGTCGTAGTACAAATGTCAGGACAGCCGCCTGTCCGGGGCCCGGATAATTGTCTGTAGACTCGGAGGGATGTTTTTTACTATGCATTTTTAATATCGGCACTATTACTTTAACAAGGAAAAAAAATGGGTCAGGTCTTGTTATCTATGCAGTGCGTGGGTAGAAATCCTTTGACGAGCTTTCTGGGGAAGCCTCTGACTTGGGAATTGCGGCTGAGATTGTAGGAGAACACAGATTTCTGTCAGTGGCAATGTATAATACAAATAAACCCTTTCACGCCCACTGAAAAGAGAGGCAAGCAAGGTGCGTGATATCTACCAATTAACCAATATCATTGGAAACTTTTAAGGCTAAGGAGCCTACGCATAGCCTACACACAGGAGACAAGGTGTTCTTTTTTAATATACTGCATAGTATCAGAAATCATGGCCCAGAAACTGGAATTAATGAATCCTGCCGAGTCCCATATTTTACACTTCTGTCTCTGTTGCATTTAACATGTTCACTGCCTGGGAGAACAAAGCCACAAATCACAGCAAATAGATGCGGGCGAAGCGAAATTTAAGCCAATTTTTGGTTGTTTTATTAAAGTTTTCCTCTGATTACTTTTGTAAGGTATTTTTTTAGGTCTTGCATAAATGACTAGCCTTAATGATGTCAGACACCTACAGTATAAGATCTTGCAGAAAAGTGCTAACTGGAGATAAATATCAGCCCATCTTACAGAAAGGAATATGAACCTCAAACTAGCAGGGTGTGTAAGTATTCTCAGTCCTCTGCAGTAAATGTCATTTGGTTCGGGCAGCATGAATCGTGTGACAGGTTCCCATGTTGGGTTGAGTCACATATGCTGAAAAAAAGTATCAATACAGTCACATTCAATTTCAGGGCAAAAAGGGAGTAATTATTAAAGGAGTTGTCTACTACTTGGATAGCCCCTTCTTGATTTAAATGTTTGGCCCCGATAAAATAAAAAAGCCTATACTCGCCTCACGTGCTGGCACCGTTCCAGCCATGTTGGCACTTGCGGTCTCGGGGCTTTCGAGCCGTCGTAATTATACGTGAGCCTTGTTGGCGCCCAATCAGCGCTGGCGGCCCTGTCCCCACCTTCAAACCAATTTGCATGAACAAGAAGAGGAAATCAGGGATGCTGCTCTCTCACTTCCTCTTCATGTATGTCCAATATGTCCAAAGGTGGGGACAGTGACATAAGTGAAATAAAACATGATAAAAAATAAAAATTGTACTGCTGAAAATGTCATCTTGTGCCACAAAAAACAAGCCACTACACAGCATAATCAGTGGAAAAATAGAAAGTTCTAGCTCTCAGAATAAAGCGATGCAAAAATAATTATTTTTTCTATAAAATAGATTTTATTTTGTGAAAGCGTAAAAATATATAAATGGGGTATCACTGTAATTGTACTCACCCTAAGAATAAAGCTGCCTTATCAATTTTACTACATGCGGAATGGCATAGCCCCCCCCCATAAAAAAACAATTACTGAATTGTTGATGTTTGTTCACACTGCCTCCCACAAATCAGAATAGAAAGCGATCAAAAAAATGTAATGTACCCGAAAATTGTACCAATAAAAACATCAACTCATCTCTCAAAAAATCTAGCCCTCACATGGCTCTGGTGGCTGAAATATGGATTATAGAAAGATTATATGGAAAGATTATAGCTTTCAAAATATGGCAATGCAAAAACTAGTTTTTGCAAAAAGAAGCGTCTTTTAGTGTGTGACAACAGCCAAACGTAAAAACCCAATATAAATCTCATATCACTGTAATCACACCAAACCGAAGAATAAAGTCATCTAATCACTTCTACCACAGGAGGAATGGTGTAAAAATAAATAAAAGCAATTCTTCACCTGCTGTTGATTTGTTCATTCTGCCTCCCAAAGATCACAGGAAGGATCAGCTCACATTTATCCTGCGGTCTACACAGAGCGCTTACACATTTATAAGTCTTCGAAATACGTGATTCAGACGGAAACTCCAGCGAAAGATTCCCTATAATGAGGCTGGTGGAGGCACTGTGGATGGCGTCTGACCTGTGATCCGGCGGTGTCTTTCTTTTTAGGCGTGCATAAAAGTGCAGTCGGCTCCTCTGGAAAGAAGGACAACGCTGAACAGAGGCCAGAGAGAATCCAGAGTAACTCTGCTTCCTCATAATACTGAGTGGCTCCCTTGGGGGTTTCATTTGTCACTCAGAGATTTAGATGGAAACCCCAATATAAGTGCACAGCGTAGAGCGCCGGATAAATGTGATCCCAAACGTTTTGGAAAATGTTCCCAGCAAAAGCTTCAATCCACAAAAAAAGCAAGTCCCCACTCTGGTTCATCATCTGCCAATGGAAATATAAGGGCTTCCACGTTTCTAGTAGCACAAAGGCTCTAGAAATGCGCTATGGCTCCTTGCCCCTCAAAAGAAATCCAGTGAATTCTGCACTCACAGACCTAAATGCCCCTTCCCTTCTGAGCACCACAGTGTGTCTAGACCGCAGTTAGCGTCCACATGTTTGACATTTCTGTAGCCATGAGAGCTCGCCTAACACTCAGCAACATCCACTGCTGCTTGTTTTTGGAAAACACCCATCGAGTCAATATCATCACTACTTCTGTAGATAAATTCCATAAGGGGTATAATTTCCAAAATGAGGTCATTTGAGGGGGATTCTGCTGTGTTAGCACTAATGGGCTCTGTATATGTACGCAAAATATTTTAGGAAAATCTGCGTGCCAGGAGGCAAATAGCTCTCTGTCCGCCCATCCTAAATCTTGGGGTTTGGCTATGCAGTACTGTACAGCCATATATAGGGTAGTTCTACATTTAGCAGCAATTGTGGGACAAATTTTGTTGCCATTTTTACCCATTTCCCAGTGTGAAAATGTAAAATCTGGGGCCAAAACAAAATGTTGTTGGCAAAAATTTAATTAGTGTATATACTCGATTATAAGCCGAGTTTTTCAGCACATTTTTTTGGCTGAAAGCGCCCCCCCCTCAGCGTATACTAGAGTCGTCTCAGAAGATGGTGGGGGGAAGGGGAGTGGCAGAGCAGCGGGTCACAGGAGGCAGTAGCTGGCTGCTGCTGCTAAAGCCTTTGCCCGCTGCTAAAGAGAAATGAATATTCACTGCACTGGCAGTGAATATATTAATTTCTCTTATAACACGCACAGTGTTGGCCACAGTTGCCGGCTTCCAGCAGCTGCCGGACTATCACGGGTGCATGCTACTTAAGAGTTATGAATATTCACCTCTCTCTACTCCCATAGGCTTGGAGGTGAGTGAATATTCATTACCTTATTGAGCGCGGATGCATGATTGCCCGACTGCTGGAGCTGTGGGCAACAAAACAAATATGAGGGCGCACAGGGAAGGTAAGTAGGATATTTTTTTTATGCTTTTCTCATGGGGGCCATGCATTCAAAGATAGGGTTAACGAAACATGCATGCAAGGATAGAGATGAGGAACCATGCATACAAGGATGGGAATGCGGAACCATGCATACAAGGATGGGAATGAGGAACCATGCATACCAGGATATGGATGAGGATCCATGCAGACAATGATGGAGATGAGGAGTCATGCAGACAATGATGGGGATGAGGAACCATCCATACCAGGATAGGGATGAGGAACCATGCAGACAAGGATGGGGAATGGGGATAAAGAGCCATGCATACAATGATGGGGATGAGGAGCGATACAGACAAGGATGGGACTGAGGAGCCATGCATACAAGGATGGGGATGAGGAACCATGCATACTAGGATAGGGATGAGGGGACAACATACCCGGCTTATACGCAAGTCAATACACTTTCCCAGTTTTTCTTGGCAAAGTAGATGCCTCGGATTATACTCGGGTCGGCTTATACACGAATGGTATAAAATTGTCACCCACCTGTGGTGTCAATATGATCACTGCAACCCTAGATGAATTCATTGAGATGTGAAGTTTGTAAAATGGTGTCTCTTATAGTGGGTTCTGCTGTTCTGGCACCTCAGGGGTTTTGCCAATGTGACATAGCACCCTCAAATCAGTCCAGCAAAATCTGAAATCCAGTTTGGCGCTTCTTCCCTTCTTAGTTTTGCACTGTGCCTCAAAAGTAGTTTTCGACCACATACGGGGTATCGGTGTACTCAATAGAAATTGCACAACACATTTTTGGTTCCATTTTCTCTGGTCACCATTGTGAAAATAAAAAAAATGAGGCTAAAACAACATTTTAATGGGAATTTTTTTTTTTTTCATGACTCTACGTTTAATACTTGTGTTAAGCATCTGGGGGTTCATTGTGCTCACCATATGTCTAGATATATTCCTTGGGGGGGTCTATTTTCCAAAATAGTATCACTTGTGGGGGTTTCCACTGTTTAGGCACATCAGGGGCTCTCCAAATGCGACATGACACTTGAAGACCATTCCATAAAAATCTGTGTTCCAAATCGTCACTCCTTCCTTTCTGAGCCCTGCCGTGCACCCAAACAGTAGTTTTTCACCACATATGGGGTATTTATGTACTCAGGAGCAATTGCATGACAAATTTGGGGTCCATTTTCTCTTGTTGCCTTGTGAAAATTAAAAATTGGGGAGGCTAAAAGAATTTTTTTGCAGAAAAAAAGTGCTTTTTTATTTTCATGGCTCTACGTTTTAAGTTTCTGTAAAGTACATCTGGTTTCAAGGTGCTCACCATGTGTCCAAAATGGTGTCACTTGTAGGGGATTTTCACTGTTTGAGCACGCCAAGAGCTTTCGAAATGCAACATGGCGTCCACTAATTATTCCAGCAAATATTTATTTCAAAAAGTCAAATGGCGCTCCTTCCCTTCCTAGCCCTGCCATTCACCCAAACAGTGGTCCCCCCCATATACAGTTGTGTTCAAAAGTTTACATACCCCAGCAGAATTTTTGCTTTCTTGGCCATTTTTCAGAGAATATGAATTACACTAAAACTTTTCTCCACTCATGGTTAGTAGTTGGGTGAATCCATTTATTGTCAGAATACTGTGTTTTCTTTTTTAAATTATAATGACAGCCCAAAACATCCAAGTGACCCTAAACAAAAGTTCTCATACCCTGCTGATTTTGGCCTGATAACATGCACAGAAGTTGACACAAATGGGTTTGAATGGCTGCTAAAGGGAACATCTTCACCTGTGGCCTGTTTGCTAGTAATCAGTGTGTGTGCATAAAAGCTGAGTGAGTTTCTGGGATCCAGACAGACTCTTAAATCTTTCATCCAGCCACTGATGTTTCTGGATTGACTAAAGATAGTTGAAATGTATAAAACAGGAAAGGGATGCAAAAAGATATCCAAGGAATTGATAATGCCTGTCAGCAGCGTTCAAACTGTGATTAACAAATGGAAAATCAGGGGCTCTGTAAAAACAAAACCACGGTCAGGTAGACCAACAAAAATTTTGTCCACAACTGTCAGGAAAATTGTTTGGGATGCAAAGAAAAACCCACCAATAACATCAGCTGAAATACTGGACTCTCCGAAAACTAACAATGTGGCTGTTTCAAGATGCACAATAAGGAGGCACTTGAAGAAAAATGGGCTGCATGGTCGAGTCACCAGAAGAAAGCCATTACTGCACAAATGCTACAAAGTAACTTGCCAGCAATATGCAAAACAGCCGAGAGAAAAGCCTTAAAACTTCTGGAACAAGGTAATTTGGAGTGATGAGACCAAAATTGATCTTTTTAGCCACAACCATAGACGTTACATTTGGAGAGAGATGCCTATGATGAAAGGAACATCATTCCTACTGTAAAGCATGGAGGTGGATCACTGATGTTTTGGGGATGTGTGAGATACAAAGGCACAGGAAAGTTGGTCAAAGTTGAAGGAAAGATGAATACAGCATGTTGTAAGCAAATACTGGATGCAAACTTGCAATCATCAGCTCAGAAGCTGCGCATGGAACGTACTTGGACGTTCCAACATGCCAACGATCCAAAACACAAGGCCAAGTTGTCCCGTCATTGGCTATAGCAGAATAAAGTGAAGGTTCTGGAGTGGCCATCTCAGTCTCCTGACCTCCATGTCATTTAGTCACTCTGGGGAGATCTCAGGCACGCAGTTCAAGCTAGAAAGCCCAGGAATTTACAGGAACTGGAGGCTTTTTGCCAAGAAGAGTAGGCAACTTTACCATCTGAGAAAATAAAGAACCTCATCCACAACTACCACAAAAGACTTCAAGCAGTCATTGATATTAGAGGGGACAATACACTGTATTAAGAAATGGGGTATGTGAACTTTTGATCAGGGTCATTTGGATGTTTTGCGTTGTCATTATGATTTAAAAAGAGAAAGTACAGTAGTTTGTCAATAAATGGCTTCACCCAACCACTATCCATGAGTGGCGAAAAAGTGTTGGTGTTATCATTCATATTCTCTGAAAAAAGGCCAAGAAAGCAAAAATTCTGCCAGGGTATGTAAACTTATGAGCACTACTGTATGGAGTATCGTGATGCCCAGGAGAAATTGCACCACAAATTTTGGGATAAATTGTTTTCTGTTACCATTGTGAAAAAAAAATTGGGTCTAAAGTAAAATTTTTGTGAAAAAAAGGTTAAATGTTCATTTTCTTCTTCCACATTCTATAAATTCCTGTGAAGCAACTGAAAGGTTATAAACTATTTGCCTGTGGTTTTGAGGACCTTGGGAGATGCACTTCTTTTAGAATTATGTCTTTTTTGGGTATTTTCTGTCACATAGACCCCAAAGTCATTTAAAATGTAATGGGGTCCCTAAAAAATGGTTTCATAAATTTTTTATGACAAATCGCTGGTCAACTTTTAACCCTTATAACATCCTAAAAAAAATATTGCTGTAAAGTAGATATATGAGGAATGTTACTTATTAAGTATTTTGTGTGGCATAACTCTGATTTAAGGGCATAAGAATAAAAAAAAAAAAAAAATTTTCCAAATTTTTGCCAAATTTCCGTTTTTTTCACTAATAAACGCAAGTCATATCAAAGAAATGTTAACACTATCATGATGTACAATATGTCACGAATAAACATTTTCAGAATCAGGGGGATCCATTGAAGCGTTCCAGAGTTATTACCTCAAAAAGCGACAGTGGTCAGAATTGTAAAATTTGGCCTGACCATGAAGGTGAAAACCGTCTCAGGGTGAAGGGGTTAAAGTAGATATTTCCCTACTTCTATGTATCAGACAGTGAAAAGGCACATTGAATGCTATGAGTGCTTTATACTGATTGAATGACATCAATGAGAATCCACTATATCCATTCTCGCCGATATTTCTGGCAACCCTCTACGTAGGAATTCCAATAACTCTTGTTTCCTATCACTTGCTGTAAAGTAAGACATTTCCTCTTATGGAGTTGTTCGCACCTAAGAGGCTTCAGACTGGAATTGTGATGTATAATTTACTCCTCGTTTTGTCATGTCACGAGCTGTAGATTAGATGTTTCGTGCCTACCTGTATGTGGAAACTATTTGTGCTTGGGGGGATGCGTTGAGTGTTCACATATTAAAATGAGATGAGACGTTCCCCGCTGATAATATATGCAGTCGGCATCCTCCCTCGTAGACAACTGACCACATTAGTATGCCGGATATCTGTGCAGTGCTATTGGATTTTCTGAGTCACCCTTGTTTTCTAATTAATCAACTCCAAGCACCCAGGAACTCATTCATCAAGCCTAACAAATTGCTGAGAAGCTGGATAACTTGTTTGTAGATCTGGATGGGTACATACAGTATAACAAGTGCAAGTCTGTCTCGATGCATGGGGTTTTCTATCTGATGTGGTCATTGTGTAGGAGGTGTTTGCAGTGACCGAATGCTCATCAACTTCCAATATGAGCTGCAGGACAAATTGTGATCCAGAAGTTCCTTTCAATGCCTTTGTCTCCTACATTGAATTTTCTGTTTTCTGCCACGGCTTGTGAAATGTAATCTGTCTGATGGAAAGTTTAAGCCGACTCTTTATAACATGAAGATGTTAACCGCTTATTACACTTCGAATGAAAATATTGTAAGCTATTGGCAAGTAGACTAAGCTCAGAGATTGCATTTAGTAGGTGTTTGCTTGGTAAAACATTTAATGGCTCTGATTAAAGTACAATCCGCTATCATAATCTATGGTAAGGATAAGTCTTGTAGATGTAATGGAGCTGAATTGGTCACTTTACAACTCTTTTGTTCATATTGATTCTTCATTGAGATAAATGAGTTTTCCCACAAAGTACATTTTTCTCCTATCCAAAGCAGAGCAGGTCAATGTGTAGTTGCTGGAACACGGGTTTCCAGAGCAATTTGTTCCGCGAGTGTCATGATCCAGACTGGGTTTTGAGTCCTGTCTTTCCATTTTCCCGGACTGGTCATTTCAGGGGTTAACGTTTCTCAGCCTCAGTCTGGTCTCAGGTTTGCTATTTAGCTCTGCTGCATCCTGCAGGCGGTGTCAGCTATAGTTCTGCCTTTGGCGTTTGTATCTGACTGGAATATCCTGATTTGTCCTGCTGTGATCCCTGACTTGCCTCGTGTCTGTTTATTCCCTCTGTGTGCCCTGACTTAGTGTTTCCCTGTAAGTTTGTTGACTCCCTGGTTTTGACTTGGCTTGCATTCGGACCTGTTTCTGTCTTTTGTCTTTGTCTTATTCGTTTCCAACCGTTGCTGATCCCCTGGCTTGTTTCTGATCACGTGTACTGCTGTGACCTCTGGTACTTCTGCTCCTGACTGTTTGTGATTCAGCTCATCTGACCACACTTTTGCCACCTGGTGGCGCTTTTGCTGCTGCTCAGTGTTGCTACGCTGTATATGTGCAACCTCTCTTCCCTCACCAGCACCCCCTGGTGGAGGTTGCGCTATACTGCACTGCAGTAGCATGACAGTGAGAACGAGATTGAATGGAGGTGGTGGTTGAGAATGCATGCACCACTGTGTTAACATTTGAGCTGACGGATACTCTACAGTCAAGACGAACAAAAAGCAAAGGGTCCATTCACACGGACCGACTAGCTGCATGAAACGATTGCTGATCGGTAAACTTTTACCAATTAGCGGTCATTTGATAGCAGAGTCCAAATTAAACTATGCACATTGATCGATCTATAATAGATTGCTCAGTGCGTGAATAGGTTGCCAAAGTGCTCAGCAATGTGAGTCCTGTTTACACAGGATAATACACTGCTGAAAATAATGATCCTTTATGCTACGCAAAAGATCATTACACCAGAAGAACCCTGTTTATACGTCAAATTAACTGTGAAACAAACATTTTAACAATGCTTGTTCACGATTATCTTGCAATGTAAATATCCCTTTAGGATTTATGTATTAGTTTTTTTTTTTTATATAGCGCTAACATATTCCGCAGCGCTTCACAGTTTGCACACATTATCATCACTGTCCCCGATGAGGCTCACAATCTAAATTCCCTATCAGTATGTCTTTAAAGTGTGGGAGGAAACCGGAGTACCCGGAGGAAACCCACGCAAACACGGGGAGAACATACAAACTCCTTGCAGATGTTGTCCTTGGTGGGATTCGAACCCTCCGCTAACCACTGAGCCACCGTGCTGCCTATTAGTGATCATAAGTTTCCAGTGACCCAATATTAATTTATTTTACTTATATATCGCCATTAATTCCACAGCGCTTTACAGACATTATCATCACTGTCCTCCAAGGGAAAATATAAATTCTCTAGCAGAACTGTATGCTTTTGGAGTTTGGGAGGAAACGGGAGTGCAGGGGAGGACAAAAAAGGGAGAACATACAAACTTCTTACACATGTTGGCCTTAGTGGGATTTGAACCCAGGACCCCTGCACTGTAAAGCAATAGTGCTAACCACTGAACCACTATGCTACCCTATTGTGAACTTATTATTATACATTTTTATAGCGCCATTTATTCCATGGCGCGTTACATTTGAAAAGGGGCAAATATAGACAAGTACAATAAACATGAGCAATACAAGATGCACATAAGTACAGAAGGAGAGAGGACTCTGCCCACAAGGGCTCACAGTCTACAGGGGATGGGTGAGGATACACTAGGAGAGGGTAGAGCTGGTCGTGCGGCGGTTCAGTACACTGAGGATCATTGCAGGTTATAGGCTTGTCGAAAGAGGTGGGTCTTCAGGTTCTTTTTGAAGGTTTCTATGGTAGGCAAGAGTCTGAGGTGTTGGGGTAGAGAATTCCAGAGTATGGGGGAAGCATGGGAGAAGTCTTGTATGCGGTTGTGGGATGAAGAGATAAGAGAAGAGTAGAGAAGGAGATCTTTAGAGGATCGAAGGTTGCGTGTGGTTAAGCACTGGGAGACCATGTCACAGATGTATGGAGGCGACAGGTTGTGGATGGCTTTGTATGTCATAGTTATGGTTTTGAACTGGAGCCTATGGATGATAGGAAGCCAGTGAAGGGCTTGGCATATGGGAGAGGCTGGGGAATAACGAGGAGACAGGTGGATTAGTCGGGCAGCAGAATGTAGGATGGATTGGTGTGGTGCTAGAGTGCTGGAGGGAAGGCCAGAGAGTAGGAGGATGCAGTAGTCAAGGCGGGAGATAAGGGCGTGCACTAGTGTTTTTTGTGGTGTCATGGTCAAAGAATGCACGGATCTAGGAAATATTTTTGAGTTTGAGACTTGTTATGTCGACTAGTGCTGCAGCCAATGTCGGTGTAGTATGTGCAGTTTTGGTCCTATTTCCACCAAGCAGTGCTTTATTCAAACATTGAATATACCAAAAATAATGACAAAATTGAAATACGTGCAATCAGTGAATCAATCAATCAAATAGTCATATCAAAAGGTTAACGCTGCTGTTATGTTCGGTCAAAAACGACTGATTTTGAACTTTAATATTGGGGTCATACTTGACTCCGAGCTTTCCTTTGCCCCCCACATCCGATCACTGGCTCGCTCTTATTATCTGCACCTCAAAAACATTTCTAGAATTCGACCTTTCTTACTTTTGACTCCGCAAAAACTCTTACTGTTTCTCTTATTCATTCTCGTCTCGACTATTGTAACTCTCTTCTAATCGGTCTCCCTCTTACCAAACTCCCCTCTCCAATCTGTCTTGAATGCTGCAGCCAGGATCATATTCCTCACCAATCGTTACACCGATGCCTCTACCTTGTGCCAGTCATTACACTGGCTACCCATCCACTCCAGAATCCAGTACAAACTTTTTACCCTCACCCACAAAGCTCTCCACGGCTCAGCACCACCCTACATCTCCTCCCTCGTTTCAGTATACCACCCTACCCATGCCCTCCATTCTGCTGATGACCTGAGGTTAGCATCCTCAATAATCAGAACCTCCCACTCCCGTCTCCAAGACTTTACACGTGCTGCGCCAATTCTTTGGAATGCACTTCCCAGGTCAATGCGATTAGTCCCCAATACCCACAATTTTAAGCGTTCCCTGAAAACGCACTTATTCAGACTGGCCTATCGCCTCAACACATTAACCTAATCTAGCCCTCGGTGGCACAGTCAAAAGTTTTACTATAACCAGGTTCCCCGCATCATGTTCCCACATGCTTAATGCATCCATTAGCCGTCTGTGTCTGTACTGTTACACACTTAACATTATGGCTGGTCCAAACAATCAGGGCAATTGTTACCACCCACCTTTCATGTCTACCTCTTTCCTCATAGACTGTAAGCTTGCGAGCAGGGCCCTCATTCCTCTTGGTATTTGCTATAATCTATGTGATTATTGTTATGCAGTTATGTCTATTGTCTGAACAAAACCCCTCTGAAATGTAAAGTGCTGCGGAATATGTCGGCGCTATAGAAATAAAATGTATTATTATTATTATTATTATTATTAAAATATTCAAGATGCGGTTCTGAAACTTGTGGTTGATTGACTTTTCCTCATTTGAGGGGTTCTTACTATGGGTGCTTTTTTTTTTTTGCTTACCTTTTGCTCCACAATTTTTTATACACTTGTACTGTTCGGTCAGAAATGCCTTTTATAGTGATCTCCAGCCATTTAGACCATATATTACATCTACTACTATTTATCAATTTATTTAGGTCCTTTTGGTCCGTGCAGATTTACACATACCTACATTTTCTCATTACAATACTGCTGATGGATTACCTTCCAGTATAGTTATGTGCCAAATATTTTTACCCTGCTGTTCGAGTAAAATGGTTCAATTTAGTTCTCAACATGTCATATTGTAAATGAACATATTCTTTTTTTTTTACTTGTGTTCCCTGATCTAATTTCTGTGAAATGCTGACCTGAAAGAGTACTAATAAATTCTGTCCGAAAAGTGTGTTTGCTTTACTCTGAGCTCTTATCCTAAAGGGTGGGGGGTGTTTTATTTTTTCTTATCAGTAGACAATTGCCATAGTAGTCTATCCAGTTTCATTTTCAGTCCAGCTGGAGAGAGCAGAGAGGACATGTACAGACAACAGAGTTCTGAAGGATCATCGTTAAATATGCAATATGCATAAATATTCCAATAAAGCCATGTTAAATGTTTTGACACAAAAAAAATAAAAAATAAGTTTTTCTTACCATTTTTCATTTGTTTATAAACAACCAGGTTCACATACAATATAATCCTGCAAAATTATTCAATTAAAACACTTAAATTAGCTAAAAATCAAGACTTTATTAGGTCCGGTCAAAAATGACCGCAACATAACAAGTGTATAGTGGTAACGAACAGAATAGCAGGGTTAATGTAAAAAGAAACCTAAAAAATGTTACATGGTACCTAATCAACATCCAAATTACAGAACCACAACCTAAAAATGACAAGCAGCGCAATGTAAATAGGACAAAGAAAAATACTGGATATATACAGTAAGTATATGTTTCAACTCATGCACATTAAATTAAAACTAATAAAAAATGGATCACATGGTAGGAAAGGCGACATCTCAAACGAGATTACGGTAATAGGAAATTACACATATGCCAACCAAATGTATAATTTAACCCAGACTTATTTTTTTACACCCAGTTGTACAGTTTGCTTTTATTTTTGATACTCATTGTATTTTTCATCTACTGTTCCATACCATCATGTGGACATATTTATTATCTCCTGTGTCGTCTTCTAGGGATCTTGGTTTTCCTACCATTTGATCCATTTATATTAGTTTTAAAGGGGTTATTTGATACTTTAACATTGATTGCCTATCATCAGCATAATTGATCAATGTCTGATCGGTAGGGGGTTTGACACCTGGCATGCACCCTCTACAATCAGCTGCTCCCGATGCTGCAGAGCTCCATAGATGTGTAGTACTCAACCATGGTCACTATTACATCTGCCCTCTATTGATTTGAATAGGGGGAAGATGTGCAGTACTTGGCTGCGGCTACCATACAGTCACTCTAGTATAAAATTTGGAATGCACTCACCTGGTGAGTGTGAGATGCAAGTGGAAAGGGAATGGAATCCCATGTAGTAGTAGACAGAATATGCACTGACTGCACATTCAATTGATGCAAATAAACAGTTAATTGAAACCAGTGCACAACAATGATGGTTTCAATAGTGCGCCTTCGATACGAACATCGTGAATGTCAAAACTCTGTTGTCAGAATACCTGGGGCTAGGGGGCTCCTTCCCTGTCCATAACGATATGGGCAGCCTAGCTGTCCCTGCTCACCAAATTACTTCTGATGGTGAAGATATCGGAGCCTCGTACTTTGCTCAACTTTTGAATCTGTCCAAGCGGGGAGTAATAGTGCATGTATATACATAAACCAGACTAACAAGGGAGGACGCACAAGGAAAATTGAAATGCCAAACATACAAATATGCACTTATAGACAACAGAGCGGAACATCGGGGAGAAAAGGAAGGTAAACCATATAGGAGAGGGTTAGGATTTGCACACAGCCAAAACAAGCAGCAGTCACAGATTCACACTTCAAACACCTCTATCAACAACCGACAACTCCATTCCACACCAGGCAGTACAAGACTAACACTGGAAATCCAAATTGCCTGAAACAAGTATTTATAGGAGAGAGGAGTGGCCAGTACTGAACAGCTGAGATGGTCCAAGAAAGAACGCTTCAGAAAAACTTCTTTTTTTCAAACAGTCACTGGATGGGAGGTTACTGTGGGCATGAATATATCTTATAAGGCACTAGATATTCTGTCACTGCCATTACACAGTCAATGGAGCTGCGCAGCACCGTAACTGAGCAGTTCTAACCGCCGCTGACAATGGGGACATTTGATCTACAGGTGGGTGCACATGTCGGGCCCCCACCGATCAGACATTGATGACCTATCCAAAGGATAGGCCATCTGTGATAGTCTCGGACAACCTCTTCAACATTATGTGTATGAATTAATAACGATACCTATATATGTTTATTACTTTTTCATTTACTTTGCACTGCTTAGCATTTTTATGTTTTGCTTCAACCATTACAGAGATCAAAAACATTTCCTTTCAAATTAGATATAAAAACCAGAGTCTCCTGCCAATGCAGTATGGCTGTAATCTTGTCTTCGTCACGAAATTCAATGTATTCCAATGAGATTTGCTAAAAGATAGCTATTAGGGATGAGCAAATATCTTTGGCTCCGTCCTTATTCGGCAAGCTATAGCGCTTACCGCATAGCTGCATCGGGAACCCGGATACCTGGAGCGCTCCCGATGATCAACTGTTTGGCGCTGCAGCTGCATGTGTCGTGGCTGTGTGACAGTCACATCACATGCATGGAGAACCCAACAAACAGGCTCTCCATGCATGTGTTGTGACTGTCACACAGCTGCGACACATGCAGCTGGGGCGCCAAGCAGCTGATCATTGGGAGCGCTCCAGGTACCCAGGTTACCGATTCAGCTTCTTCGGTAATCGCTATAGCTATTCGGATAAGGAGTTATCTGAAGCTATTCGCTCATCCCTATGGCTATCACTCAGTAATGTGATGATATTTGTATTTACAAAGTGATTAATTTGCTTCACGTGGTTGGAATTTGAAAGTGGCGAGTCTAGAGCTCTTTCTCATGCAGGCAATATGCTGCCTTGGCGTAACCTTATGCAAGAACAAGAAATGGCTGTGCTGTTTAGGAAGACTTTGACCTGCCAACCGTTAAATACAATGTGATTCATGTACAGTCAGGCAGAGCCCATCTGCCTTCTTAATCACTAAAAATGATACAGCCTATGCCATGTTATTTTTAGACAGGCGAACACAGTAATAGATTTTTGGCACATTTTACGAAAACCGTGCTTTCACTTGAAATTTACTTGAGTCTCGGCCAAGGAGAAAATATTGCAACGTGGAAAATACATTTTGGTCTATGTCCAAGTTGTGGGCCATGTGTCAGGGCACTCTGCTTCAGTCTAGTTCCCAAAAATATTACATGCAAAACAGTGATGTGTGGAGGATTCTGATACATATAGAGTTATTTATCCATCTACCTTATGGCCTATCTTTATTAGGCCGACCATAAAAAAAATCTTGAAATTAATTGAATCATTGTGTAGCTACGAATATGTAGATGGAAAATCATCTTGTAAATTAAGGTTTTTTTTATTGTTAGTTAAAAATGTGAATTTTCCCTCCATAATTTTCACTTGCTCATCAATGGGACTTTAATGTTTAAGGGAAAAGTTTACAAGATAGTTGCAATGTCTAATTTTTGGAAAAAAAATTAAACCCAAACCCAATCAAATTGTAAAATATCAGGTTTCCCATCCCTACAACCCCTTTCCATGTAATCCTATGACACATGTCATAGGTTGAGGTCAGCTTATGTTTGCCAATCACCATAAAAATTGTCTCCCACTTAGAACACGTCACCATTTCTAATTAAAATAATCTTTATTTTTGACCAGCCAGCATAATCAACAGTAATATTACATTCAGTATGTTCTTGTACAAATAAATTCTGTCCTTTAATAGTGACAAGCTTAACAGCAATTTAAAGCGAACCTGTCATCAGGATTTTCTACCCCAAACGAAGGGCATGTGTGCAAAGGTGCTTCAATGGTCAGTAATTCCATGCCTTTCTTGTAGAAATCCAAATTGCTGTTTTAGAGAAATCCATGGGTGTAGTTGCATGCTAACAAGTTGTAAGTACAGTGCTCCACAGCACTCAGGGGAATAAGGAGAGAGGCAGGAGAGTTGTGAGTACAGTGCTCCACAGCACTCAGGGGAATAAGGAGAGAGGCAGGAGAGTTGTGAGTACAGTACTCCACAGCACTCAGGGGAATAAGGAGAGAGGCAGGAGAGTTGTGAGTACAGTGCTCCACAGCACTCAGGGGAATAAGGAGAGAGGCAGGAGAGTTGTGAGTACAGTGCTTCACAGCACTCAGGGGAATAAGGAGAGAGGCAGGAGAGTTGTAAGTACAGTGCTCCACAGCACTCAGGGGAATAAGGAGAGAGGCAGGAGAGTTGTGAGTACAGTGCTCCACAGCACTCAGGGGAATAAGGAGAGAGGCAGGAGAGTTGTAAGTACAGTGCTCCACAGAATGCGGGGAATAAGGAGAGAGGCAGGAGAGTTGTAAGTACAGTGCTCCACAGCATGCGGGGAATAAGGAGAGAGGCAGGAGAGTTGTAAGTACAGTGCTCCACAGCATGCGGGGAATAAGGAGAGAGGCGGGAGAGTTGTAAGTACAGTGTTCCACAGCATGCGGGGAATAAGGAGAGAGGCAGGAGAGTTGTAAGTACAGTGCTCCACAGCATGCGGGGAATAAGGAGAGAGGCGGGAGAGTTGTAAGTACAGTGCTCCACAGCATGCGGGGAATAAGGAGAGAGGCGGGAGAGTTGTAAGTACAGTGTTCCACTGCATGCGGGGAATAAGGAGAGAGGCAGGAGAGTTGTAAGTACAGTGCTCCACAGCATGCGGGGAATAAGGAGAGAGGCAGGAGAGTTGTAAGTACAGTGTTCCACAGCACTCAGGGGAATAAGGAGAGAGGCAGGAGAGTTGTAAGTACAGTGTTCCACAGCATGCGGGGAATAAGGAGAGAGGCGGGAGAGTTGTAAGTACAGTGTTCCACTGCATGCGGGGAATAAGGAGAGAGGCAGGAGAGTTGTAAGTACAGTGCTCCACAGCATGCGGGGAATAAGGAGAGAGGCAGGAGAGTTGTAAGTACAGTGTTCCACAGCACTCAGGGGAATAAGGAGAGAGGCAGGAGAGTTGTAAGTACAGTGTTCCACAGCATGCGGGGAATAAGGAGAGAGGCAGAAGAGTTGTAAGTACAGTGTTCCACAGCATGCGGGGAATAAGGAGAGAGGCGGGAGAGTTGTAAGTACAGTGTTCCACAGCATGCAGGGAATAAGGAGAGAGGCGGGAGAGTTGTAAGTACAGTGTTCCATAGCATGCGGGGAATAAGGAGAGAGGCAGGAGAGTTGTAAGTACAGTGTTCCACAGCATGCGGGGAATAAGGAGAGGGGCAGGAGAGTTGTAAGTACAGTGTTCCACAGCACTCAGGGGAATAAGGAGAGAGGCAGGAGAGTTGTAAGTACAGTGTTCCACAGCATGCGGGGAATAAGGAGAGAGGCGGGAGAGTTGTAAGTACAGTGTTCCACAGCATGCAGGGAATAAGGAGAGAGGCGGGAGAGTTGTAAGTACAGTGTTCCACAGCATGCGGGGAATAAGGAGAGAGGCAGGAGAGTTGTAAGTACAGTGCTCCACAGCATGCGGGGAATAAGGAGAGAGGCAGGAGAGTTGTAAGTACAGTGTTCCACAGCACTCAGGGGAATAAGGAGAGAGGCAGGAGAGTTGTAAGTACAGTGTTCCACAGCATGCGGGGAATAAGGAGAGAGGCGGGAGAGTTGTAAGTACAGTGTTCCACTGCATGCGGGGAATAAGGAGAGAGGCAGGAGAGTTGTAAGTACAGTGCTCCACAGCATGCGGGGAATAAGGAGAGAGGCAGGAGAGTTGTAAGTACAGTGTTCCACAGCACTCAGGGGAATAAGGAGAGAGGCAGGAGAGTTGTAAGTACAGTGTTCCACAGCATGCGGGGAATAAGGAGAGAGGCAGAAGAGTTGTAAGTACAGTGTTCCACAGCATGCGGGGAATAAGGAGAGAGGCGGGAGAGTTGTAAGTACAGTGTTCCACAGCATGCAGGGAATAAGGAGAGAGGCGGGAGAGTTGTAAGTACAGTGTTCCACAGCATGCGGGGAATAAGGAGAGAGGCAGGAGAGTTGTAAGTACAGTGTTCCACAGCATGCGGGGAATAAGGAGAGAGGCAGGAAAGTTGGATGTAAGCATGTTGCCAATAAGAAAGGGGGCACAAGATCTCAGTGTGATTTCTATGGGGAAGCTTTTGGTTGTAATTATACTAATAATCTGGGGATCAATATTGGGATGAGTGGGAGGTGCTGGATGTTATTTGTGGCCATCTCTCAAAGCTGAGTGTGGCGCTGAAGTTAAGAATGATTGAGGACCACTTCTTTAAAGATTTTGAGTGAGGGAATAGGGCTCATACAATAGATGCTTGTTAACTTCTATAGTCCAGCCATGTTTTCTAAATCCAAAGCAGTTCTCTTGAAGCTACAAAAAACAGTTATTCAGCAAAAGTCCATTTTTGTACATATATATAGTCATGAGGAAAACTAAGTACACCCTCTTTGAATTCTATGGTTTTAAGTATCAGGACTTACAAATAAAACGCCCAGTTTCAGCCAGGCTTTAGCTTTTAGATAGATAGTGTAACACAAATGGCTCTAGAATACTTTGGTGTACAGTACAGAGGAGTTCTTGGTTGACTAAGTAACTGCAGGGTGCCTGGAACCAACGGTTGAAAAACTGGACCAATTTATCACCCCTCTACCACCGTTCGTCACTGTTGGTATGAGGAGTTTAAGGTGTTTTGCTGTGTTTGGTTTTCATGGCGCAGGGCATTATGGACAAACATCTTAGCTCAATTTGGTCTCATCTGTCCAAAGGACATTTTTGCAGAAATCTTATGGTTTATTCAGATGCATCTTTGCAAACTTTAGCCTTGCTGTTATGATCTTTTGAGAAAAAGAGGCTTTCTCCTGGAAACCCATCTGAACAAGCAGTATTTGTTGATTTTTTTTCTATTTGTACTGTCATGGCTTTGAACTTTGGCATGATAAGAGTACCGTCACATTTAGCGATGCACCAGCGATCCCGACAACGATACGACACGGTCAGGATCGTGGTGCATCGCTAAATGGTCGCTAGTGAGCTGCCAAACAGGCAGATCTCACCAGCGACGTAGCAGTGGTCGGCGGTCGCTACTTACCTGTCAGATGCGCCGATGAAGACGTCCTCCCGCCCGCGTCCACGCATCGTTCGTCGGCGCCACAGGAAGCCCAGCAGGAAGCTGACGTCAAAAAACAGGCCTGGACGTTCTCGCGCGATCAGCGATAGCCAGCTGGAGAGCCGGTCGGAGGTAAGTATCACGCATAGCGATATCGCTAGCAATATCGCTGCTGCCTCACAAAATCGGTGACGCTTAAGCGATATCGCTAGCGATCTCGCTTAGTGTGATGGGGCCTTAAGGCCTACAGTGTTTGAGCTGTAGCTCTTGGGCTTTTGCCAATATCTCTGAGTGTTGCACGGTATGACTTTGGGGTGAATTTGCTGGGAATTCCAGTCCTGGTATTTTCAATTGTCTTGAATGTTTTACACTTGTAAATAATTATTCTTACTGTAGAATAATGGACTTCAAGACTTCAAATTGTTTGTCAGAGGTCTTCCCAGATTGATGGAATGGAATTGATGATGCTTCTCCAAGTATATTTCTGATGTCTTTCCACAGTAGCCATGTCATAGACACCGCACTGCACTTGCTCATAGAGCCAGTGCGTGTGTCCTGAGCACAGAAGCAGTGCTAAAAGATACCTGTGGAGACGGGCAGCAGAGGTGACCATGCGTGCTTCAGGCTAATAGTGTCAGGGTCCAGTCAGCGCTGGAAGGTAAAGAGGCAAAGGACCTGCGGACACTGAAACTGAATAATGTGCACGGGACCTATTGGTCATGTGACTGCAAGGGGGCGGGGCTTAGCGTCCTGTATTCAGATAGGACAGGACACCATACAACAACTCAGAGTCAGACAAAACAGAGGTCACAGCAGTACGTGCAAACGAGGTACAGAGGGACAAACAGACGGGTAGTCAGACAGAGCCAAAGGTCATACACAAGAGGGCGACGTGGTACCAAGGGGACGAGCAGAGAGAAGTCGGGTCACAAGCAGAGAGTCATACACGAGAGGTAGCGCAGTACAAGAGGGTCAGGCAGAACTCGTAACAGGGACAGAACCAGATCACAACCGAACAAGCAAGCAAGATATCAGGCACAAGGCACACGTATACAAGAGGTCACTTAACTCAGCCGAGGGCAGGAGTATAACTGACACCGGACCCAGGTCCAGTGAGCACTAAATAGCCTCCTGCTGCCAGAGAGAGGCAGCACAATTAACCCATAGTCTAACCAGGACGGGTCAAAGCGAAATCCCGTCCTGGATCATGACAGTACCCTCCTCTCAATGGGGGGCCACCGGACCCCCAGGTCTCTCAGGGTACTTGGCGTGAAAGGCTCGGATCAACCGATCCGCATGAACTGATCGAGCAGGAACCCACGAGCGTTCCTCAGGACCGTAGCCCTTCCAATGTATCAGATACTGAAGGGCGCGACGGACCAACCTGGAGTCGACAATTCGTTCCACCTCATACTCAGCCTGCCCATCTACCAGAACCGGTGTCGGGGAAGATGATGATCCCTCCCCACTGGACCTCACAGGTTTCAAAAAGGCCTTATGGAAAACAGGGATCCTTAGAGATGGCGGAAGACTCAACCGAAAAGCCACCGGGTTAACTGCTTCGGTAATTACATAGGGACCTATAAACTTGGGTCCAAGCTTCGCAGAGGGGACCTTGAGCCTTATATTTTTGGTGGATAACCATACCTTATCTCCGACCTGAAACACTGGACCCACGGATCATTTTTTGTCCGCAAAAAATTTAAATTTGTCCTGGGCCTTCGTAATGTTATTCTGGACCTCCCGCCATACCTCCCCCAACCGCTGGATCGTCTCGTCCGCCCCAGGACACCCAGAATTCAAGCGGGAAAATTCTCCAAAATGAGGATGAAACCCATAATTGCAAAAAAAAGGAGATGTACCCGTAGACTGGTTAGTGCGGTTGTTAAAAGCAAACTCAGCCAATGGTAACACAGAACACCAATTATCCTGTCGGGCTGAGGTCAAACAACGCAGAATTTGCTCCAGAGACTGATTGGTCCGCATCAGTCTGTCTCTGGATGGTAGGCGGATGAAAAGGACAGACCAATACCCAACCTCCTACAAAAAGCTCTCCAAAATCTGGACACAAATTGCACTCCCCTATCAGACACCACATTCAGGGGTACCCCATGCAACCGCACCACATGCTCCACAAACAATCTGGACAATGTTTCCGCATTAGGTAGAGCTGCCAAAGGTACAAAATGTGCCTGCTTACTAAACCTGTCCACTACGACCCAGACCACGGTATTACCCTTAGAAGGGGGAAGGTTGGTGATGAAATCCATGGACAGATGAGTCGATGGTCTCTCAGGAATTGGCAGTGGTACCAATTCCCCGGCCGGCCGGTTATGGGGAGTTTTCGCACGGGCACAAACCTCACACACAGACACATACTCCCCAACATCAGAGGCTAAAGAAGACCACCAGAATATTCTAGCAATGGCCTTCCGGGTCGCTGAGATCCCTGGATGTCCACTCAGAACTGAGTCATGGAACTCCTGGAGGACCTTGAGACGAAACTGAGCTGGCACAAAAAGTTTATCCACCGGCTTAGCTGGAGGTGCAAGAGCCTGGGCTTCTCGAATCTCCCGTTCCAACACATTAGAAACCTCTGCCACCACCACCCCAGGCTGAAGGATGGAGGTTCCGGGGGGGATACCGGATCAAGACTGCGTGACAACGCATCCGCTCTGATATTCTTGGATCCTGGTCGAAAAGTGATCGAGAAGTTGAATCGGGAAAAAAAAAGTGACCATCTAGCCTGTCTGGGAGTCAACCTTTTAGCTGACTCAATGTAAGCTAGGTTTTTGTGGTCCGTGATTACCGTTATAGGATGAACAGCCCCCTCCAAAAAATGCCTCCATTCTGCAAAAGCCAATTTTACGGCCAGAAGTTCCCGATTCCCCACATCATAGTTTCTCTCCGCCGGAGAGAACTTCTTTGAGAAAAAGGCGCAAGGTCTTAAATTGGTCAAAGTGGCGGGTCCCTGGGACAATACCGCCCCCACCTCTGAGGCATCTACCTCAACAATAAATGGTTCAGAGGGGTCCGGTTGGATAAGAACCGGGGCCGACATGAAACATTTTTTCAAAAACTGAAATGCCGCTACCGCTGCGGTTGACCAATTCTTGATATCGGCCCCCTTTTGAGTCATGTCTGTGAGGGGTTTAACCACCTGTGAGAACCCCCTTATAAATTTCCGATAATAATTAGCGAACCCTAGGAAACGTTGCAGACCCTTCAAATCACACGGTTGAACCCACTCGAGAATGGCCTGCACCTTATTAGGATCCATGCGATACCCTTCAGCAGACACGATGAACCCCAGAAAGGACAGTTACTGAACAAAAAATAAACATTTTTCAAGTTTAGCAAACAGACAGTTCTCCCTGAGCCTTTGGAGAACTGCCCGAACATGACCAATGTGAGTCTGTTTATCAGGCGAGTAGATTAAAATGTCATCCAAATACACCACCATAAAATGTCCAATCAAATCGGAGAACACATGATTTATGAAATTTTGGAAGACCGCTGGAGCGTTGGTCAGGCCGAAGGGCATGACCAAATTTTCAAACAACCCTTCAGTAGTGAGAAAGGTGGTCTTCCATTCATCTCCGTCCCGGACTCGGATAAGGTTATACGCTCCCCGTAGATCTAATTTCGAAAACCACTTAGCTCCGGACAACTGATTGTATAAATCAGGAATAAGTGGAAGGGGATAAGTATTCCTCACAGTTATTTTATTTAACTCACGAAAATCGAGGCATGGGCGCAAACCACCGTCTTTTTTTTTTTACAAAAAAGAACCCTGCCGCCACAGGAGAAACAGAAGGACGAATATGTCCCTTACGGAGGCTCTCAGAAATATATTCCTTCATCGCAGCCCGTTCCGGACCCGAGAGGTTATACAGGCGGGCTTTGGGCAATTTAGCACCTGGAACCAGGTCAATGGCACAATCAAATGGGCGGTGTGGTGGTAAAACCTCAGCCTCTTTTTCGGAGAAAACGTCAGTATAATCTATCAGGCACTCCGGAATGCCTTCTAGACCCACGGACGACACAGACACAGAAACAAGACATTTCTCAGAGCAATAGGGACCCCATTTAACAATATCCCGAGATTCCCAATTAATCACAGGATTATGCAGCTGTAACCAGGGGAACCCCAACACCAGTCCCGCAGGCAGGTTGTTCATTACAAAACATGAAATACGTTCCTGGTGTAAGGAACTCACTTTAAGGAGAAACTCTTCAGTACAAAACACAATGTCATTCTTAACCAGTGGTGTTTTGTCAATAGCAACAAGGTGAATCGGAGTCTCCAACCTAACTGTCCCTAACTTACACCTGTCCACCAAGTCAGAGTCAATTAAGTTCAATGATGAACCGCAATCCACGAAGGCAGTTGTGGATGTGGAGACACCCCCACAACAAAGTTCCACTTGAAATGACATTTTAGAAAATGCAGAAAAGGGTACCTGAGAGCCTGGGTGACCTCCACGATCATCACCCGGGCTCAGTCGCTTGTTGGTTAGTGGCCGGGAGGGGACATTCCTTTTTCCCATGTCCAGACTCGCCACTGTGAACACAGCATTTTCTCACGTGCCGTTGTCTCCTTTCTTCCTCCTTAAGGTTGATGGTTCCCATCGCCGTGATTTTCAGTGAAGAACTGGCTCCCCTTCCTTGGGAGAATAATGATGTCTCGGTTTGTATCACTCCCCTTGCCCGTAACCTGCGATCCATTCGGACGGCCTGTGTCATAGCTTCCTCCAGGGCATCAGGTGGGGGGTGGAGAGCCAAGGCGTCTTTCAGATGCTCAGACAGGCCTCTACGGAACAACCCCCGGAGAGCAGCGTCGTTCCAGCAGACCTCAGCAGCCCAGCGTCTGAACTCTGAGCAAAACCACTCGGCTGAGTGTTTCCCCTGGCAAACATTCATCAGCCTGTCCTCAGCCAAACGCACCCGATCAGGCTCATCATAAATATGCCCCAGGGCCTCAAAAAATGCATCCACAGTCATACGCTCAGGGGCCGTGGTAGGAAGGGAGAAAGCCCAAGCTTGGTGGGCTCCCCTTAACAGAGACATAATGACCCCCACTCTCTGACTTTCATCCCCAGAAGAGTGTGGTCTTAAGGAAAAAAAAAGCTTACAGCCCTCCTTGAAAACTCTGAAGTCATTTTTATCTCCAGAAAAGGTATCTGGTAACTTCACTGGAGACTCAGGGGAAACTAATGTAACATCCCGAGCCCCCCATGAAAGAACCCCCTGCACAGTGTCGGCGATCAGCTGCTGAGACTGAGCCAGGACTCTTTGTTCTCCAAAGAGTTTCTGAGACATCTGAGTAAGGTTCCTCACCTGCTCAGAAAGAGTGTGCAAAGGATCCATCACACACACAGGTGAATGGGAGCAGAGAAAAAAAAATGGTATGGGTCAGTTATAATGTCAGAGACACCGCACTGCACTTGCTCATAGAGCCAGTGCGTGTGTCCTGAGCACAGAAGCAGTGCTAAAAGATACCTGTGGAGACGGGCAGCAGAGGTGACCATGCGTGCTTCAGGCTAATAGTGTCAGGGTCCAATCAGCGCTGGAAGGTAAAGAGGCAAAGGACCTGCGGACACTGAAACTCAATAATGTGCACGGGACCTATTGGTCATGTGACTGCAAGGGGGCGGGGCTTATCGTCCTGTATTCAGATATGACAGGACACCATACAACAACTCAGAGTCAGGCAAAACAGGTCACAGCAGTACGGGCAAACGAGGTACAGGAGGGACAAACAGACGGGTAGTCAGACAGAGCCAAAGGTCATACACAAGAGGGCGACGTGGTACCAAGGGGACAAGCAGAGAGAAGTCGGGTCACAAGCAGAGAGTCATACACGAGAGGTAGCGCAGTACAAGAGGGTCAGGCAGAACTCGTAACAGGGACAGAACCAGATCACAACCGAACAAGCAAGCAAGATATCAGGCACAAGGCACACGTATACAAGAAGTCACTTAACTCAGCCGAGGGCAGGAGTATAACTGACACCGGACCCAGGTCCAGTGAGCACTAAATAGCCTCCTGCTGCCAGAGAGAGGCAGCACAATTAACCCATAGTCTAACCAGGACGGGTCAAAGCGAAATCCCGTCCTGGATCATGACAAGCCTACAGAGACTGTCTGGTCAGTGTTGATATACTGATTAAGATGATACCTTGGTTGATGAAATCCGTTTTGTGGTTGTTGTTTAATCCTTATTTTCAGTTAATGATATGCTCGTACTCCGGGGCAGCTTGTGTTTAAAAATGGCGCCAGCAGCTGCTATTGCGCAGGTAGAGAAAAAAAAAATCCTCCTCCAACATGGCGCCAACTGCGCAATAGCAGCTATCGGCAATCGCTTCTGTCATGACTGTATGAGTTCATGGAGTATGGGGTTACTACTAAAGTCAAGTTCTGACAAATATTGTAGAATGGAGAGTAATAAATAGAGAAGAGTTGGTAGTAGGGTGAAAGAGATGTCAATAAAGATGTGTTTCATGGATATACTTAAAACTTTGGATGTAATAAATTAATTTGATTGATATAGAGCATTATAGAACAGTTCAGATTATAGTGGATGTTAGACCTAGATTATTTTGAGAATATAGACAGAAGCAAGAGAAAAGATATAGGGTGATGGCAAAGTATACAGGCATTGACGTGGTGGTTGTGCAGAAAGATGAGCCTGCCCGTGCATTCAGGATAGATTTCAGAGGCCAAAGTTTAGTGAGATGTAGACCAATTAGTAATTAGTTAGAGTAATCAAGCTGAGAGAATAAAGACAACAAAGAGCTGCCTAGGAGTTACACTAGTAAAGTACATTAAAATGAAAACATCACATAGATGGGTTTGTTGATGGTGGAAACAGAGGTTCACTTTTTGAAAGATTTACCTTCAGATAAGAAATGACATGATGTTAGTGACAGTTGACAGACATTCATTGGTGCTTTGTAGTAGTGTAGGGGTGATGACAGAAGAAAAGGTGTATAATCTGGTGTCATCAGCATAATGATGGTATTCAAAGTCAAAACTGCTGATATATTGCCAAGTACGGGTATATAGAGAGAAAAGAGTAAAAGACCTAGGACTAAACTTTGAGTATCCCAAACAAGTGGAAGATAAGGTCACTAGTGATGAGCAAGCGTGCTCGTCGCTACTCGTTACTCAGACATCAGTGTGCTCGAGAAAAAGATACTGATAAGGAATGCCTGCACTCATCTCAGTAACTGCTAGTGTAAACAGTGTAAGGTAGCGCTTGTTATTCATGATGGGGACACTCACTTGGCAGCCGATTAACCAGGTCCGGCACAGGTTTTTCAACATAAACAGTCCATGCAGTTTATTAATCAGCATAAACCATATACTGCAACAGGCTTATATCCAGCAACAGAAAGTTCATAATAGAGCTCCGCTCTCTCAGATCTGTGGTCACACAGGTTGTGCAATGTCCATCAATCAGGCTCTATAGCCTCACAGTTATTTCTCCCTCTCCGGGGTTACCTCTTAGCTGCTTCTCACTCCGGACGTCCTTTCCCTCCTGGGGACTGTCCGAGATACACAGACCATTACACACAGGCCTCACACGGTCAGCGGCATCCGCATGTGCGCTCCAGGAAGGCAGCACACCTTCCAGCACGTCGGCCTTCCGGGACCTTCCACACTGACCAATCAGATCCAGGCACTCACTCTCATGTGACCTACCCTGGTCACCTTATATGGTCCATAGCCACGCCCACCAGATCACATGGCTATGACCTCATCACCATCACAGGTCCTATTTCAGACACCCAGCCATACACACACATATACAGGCTTACTATGGGTGTTTAGACACACGCCCCTGGGTGGGTTTGTAGGTGACTGGTCCCACCCGTCTCACCAGCCACCTGGAAGATCTCACTGTATGATACACTGTAACAAAAACCTCAGCAGTACCTCTGCTGATCAACACACTTTCAAGCTTCCATCCCAGGGCCACCCACCCTGGGAAACATAACAGTCATTTGCCATCCAATCTCCATTACCACAATGGATATGCCTGTGTGCATGACCCATACAGCGCCCCCTAGCTGTCACAGCGGTCATTGCACTGTAGGATACAGCAGGTTCTCAGGATGCAGTGACGAGACACGAGACTGAATGTGGTTTGTGGAATCAACTTTTATAAATTGTAGCCGCTAGGGCTATGCTGAGCAAACAAAAGGAGTTAACAAGAACAACAACCGATCCACGCAGGGACTCAACAATATTGACAACACTTTCTTAATATAATTATGACTAACCCGGTTTGCCCGGGTGTTATAGGCCAAGTATGGCCAAACTATGGGTCCTTATTTCCTATGGTAACTTATCCTTCCAGGGGTCTGTCAGGATCACAAGCGTGGCCGCGTAGAGGTTGCTGATGCGGCTGCCCTGGCGCCCCGATATATGGCTAGGCTCGACTGGCCCTGAAGAATCGTTGCCGTTGGGGCTCAACAGGCCCTGAAGAATCTGTGCTTTTGGGGCACAACAGGCCCTGGAAGATCTGTGCTGTTGGGGCACAACAGGTCCTGGAGGATCTGTGCTGTTGGGGCACAACAGGCCCTGGAGGATCTGTGTTGTTGAGGCACAACAGGCCCTGGAGGATCTGTGCTGTTGGGGCACAACAGGCCCTGGAGGATCTGTGCTGTTGGGGCACAACAGGCCCAGGACGATCTGTGCTGTTGGGGCACAACAGGCCCAGGACGATCTGTGCTGTTGGGGCACAACAGGCCCGGGACGATCTGTGCTGTTGGGGCACAACAGGCCCGGGACGAACTGTGCTGTTGGGGCACAACAGGCCCTGGAAGATCTGTGCTGTTGGGGCACAACAGGCCCTGGGGGATCTGTGCTGGCTCTCATTCTCAGAGCGCAGGTGTGACGCAGTTTCTAAGGTGACGGTTGGCCGGCCTCTGCTCAGGGTCTCTTTGTAGACGGGACGTAGGCCTCTACTGACGACTATGGCGAGAAGGCGTCCACTGAGGTCGGTGATGGACGGGCCGTAGCCTGCGGGCGGAGGCAAGGGGGCAGTGTCCAGGCCGCTGCAGCGTGTGGACCCACAGTCACAGCAGCGGTAGGGGGTCGCAGACCAGCCGCTAAGGAGCGAGGAACAGCCGGCACGACTGTGTCTGGACGGTGGGCGGCCCCCGGTCGGGATCGAGCACCCATGAATAGTCCGTGAGTGAGTCGCTTACCCCTCACAGACCCTTGATCATCTCTCAACTTTACCGCATCCGTTACACCGTTTCTCTCTAGATCACACGGGCTCTTGTCTCTTGTCAGTCTCCTTGCCAACTGACTCCTGAGCGCGCCCCCTCTTGCCCTGACAGCGTCAGTCGTGTCTCTCTTTTCATTGTCCCCCTGGTGTTGTTCCCTCAGGAACCCTGATGGCGGTCCCCCTGGTTCCAGCTCAGTCACTCTGTGGAAGTCCTCCTCCCTACAGCACCACAACAGGATAACAGGATTTAGGTAAGTACTTCTTAAAGCATACCTAAACTTTCAATAAACTGTGCATAAATCAATAATCCAGTGTATGTTTTCTCTTCACGCTTCATGTTTTATTTGTTTTTCCTCTGAGCTTAGGTACAGACAGGTTAGTTGATCTGATGCTCCTCATGTTATTCGCTCTGCTAGCAGTTTCAGTTTCTTTCTGGGGCATGATTCAACACAAACTTGCTCCCTCCCTCCTCCCCTCTTCATAGACTGTGAATAGTGTTGAGCATTCCGATACCGCAAGTATCGGGTATCGGCCGATATTAGCGGTATCGGAATTCCGATACTTAATTCCGATACTTTTTTCATATCGGATTCCGGGATCGGAATCGGAATAGGAAGTTCCCATCATGCTATGAGCCTGCTTGCTTTGATTAAGCCAATGGGAATCCTCCGAAGTGTGGGCACATCCTGTTAGGCATGTAGGCATGTTAACTATTGGCATGGCTGTGATTGGCTGCCGAAATGATGTCATGATGCACTATAAAAGCCACCGCAGCCGCCATTTCTGGTCACTCTGCTGTGAATTCAGTTAGGGACAGGCTGCTGTAGAAGACTGTGAGGGACAGTTAGAAATAGCGATTCCACCAAACATCTAGTGCTTTACCCAGGCTACATAAACCACCACTGTAGCCTTCTTTGCCCTAGCAGCAGTGTTCACAGCTGTCTGCAAGGGCTGTGTGAGTGCAGCTCACGCTGTGGAGTGGGTCCTGCAGCCACGTCAGGCTGTAGGCCACCCAGTGTGATCACTGCTGCCTCATACATCTTTTATTTTTTGAGCTGCATTTTTTACATAATTTCAATCTAGTGTGCTTCCATCCGTATCCATATACGTTGGTTGCAAACACTAGTAGTAGACAGCGGAGCCTTTCTGCAGCCTTTCAGTGCTAGTGTCCACTTTGCTGCACTGTTCACGGCTGTCTGAGAGGTCTCTGACTGTGTGTGAGTGCAGCTCACGCTGAGTAGTGTGTCCTGCAGCTACGTCTGGCTGTAGGACGCTCAGCGTGCGTCACTGCCTCACACATATTTTTATTTGAGTGCAGCTCATTTTTTCTTCTATTAGTGTGCATCCATCCGTCTCCATCTACGGTGGTTGCAAACACTATATAGGAGTACACAGCGGAGCCTTTCTGCAGCCTGTCAGTGCCAGTGCCCACTTAGCTGCACTGTTGATGGCTGTCTGAGAGGTCTCTGACTGTGTGTGAGTGCAGCTCACGCTGAGTAGAGTGTCCTGCAGCTACGTCTGGTTGTAGGACGCTCAACGTGCGTCACTGCCTCACACATATTTGTCTTTGAGTGCAGCTCATTTTTTCTTCTCCTATTAGTGTGCATCCATCCGTATCCATCAACATTGGTTGGTTGCAAACACTATATAGGAGTAGATAGAGGAGCCTTTTTTTCTGGCTTGTGCCCTGCCGGCGCAGCCAGATTAGTATTACCCAATTTTTTGGGAGCCTCATCTTTTGCATTGTAGGTTACCTGCCTGCATTGTAATAGCTCCAAAAAGTTGGTGATACTATCAGTTTCAATTCTTTGTTCACATACTTTGAGTTTGTTTCAAACAAAGAAACCACATAAAAAGTTCACCAAACACTACATTTTGAACTTGTGTAGGCCACATCAGCTCCTATTAAAGTCTAGTCCACACACACACACTTCATAAAATTAGTGTTTCTTGTACCTGTAACCAGCTGTTCAGGAATAAGCACACTAAGGCCCCCCTTTGTACTTTTTTGCCTATCTTAAGCAGTCTTGCAAGATGAAGAAGGCAGGGAGTAAGGCGCGGGGGCGTGGGCGTGGAGTTTCAGCAGGGAGAGGACGTGGGGATTCTGCAGGGAGAGGACGTGGGGATTCTACAGGTAGAGGACGTGGGGATTCTGGGCCTGCTGCGGGCACCAGTGGATCAGCATCCCCCAGTTTTAGCAGGCAACAGTCCTTTATGCGCAGCTTTGTAGGACCTCAACGTACCCCACTGCTGCGGGAGGAACAAATTGAAGCCGTTGTCGGATGGATGGCAGCTAACGCATCGACTTCAATTACTTCCGCATCCTCTCAGGGTCAGAGCACCGAAGAGCAACCATCTGTCTCTTCACCACCTGCCAAAGTGCCCAGGCAGTCAGAGAGACATGGACAGGAGCCATCACAGTCTCTACTTCTGTTCTCGGAATCTGTTGGCTTGGAAAGAGGGGGCCAGCCAAGCAGCATTCCTGAATGTGAAGAAGAGGGAGTATGCAGTGATGCGCAACTTCTTTGTCCCTCTGAATCTGAAGAGGCGAGTGGGCCAGTGCCTATGGTCAGCACACCTCAGTACGCATCAGATGATGACGAGACTCAGTTGCCACTTTCTGGTGCGTACGGTGCGGGCGAGACAACCCCGGAGAACCAGCTGTTTGAAGAGGGGAGGGAAGATGATGAGGTCCTTGACCCATCATGGCGTGAGCAACAGGAAGGTGGTGGGAGCAGCTCTGAGGAAGAGATTCCCCTACCGGCCAAAACAGGAGGCAGAGGGAGGGGGAAGACTTGGTTGCCTGTACCCTCCACTTCGGCACCCGTTAGGAGCATTCCTCCTTCCAAAGGCAAACCGGGCGCTCCCAAGAGTTGCAGTGCGTGGTCCTTTTTTGACACAGTTGCAGATGACATTTGCTTTGTCAAATGCAAGCTGTGTCATCAGAGAGTCAAAAGAGGGAGAAATGTCAGCAACCTCAATACCACAAATATGTGGAAACATGTGCGCACCAAGCACGAGTTGGAGTTGCAGAGACACCCTGAAGACGTAGGCCAACGTACAGCACCACCTACCACCTCTTCAGTTCGTGTTGGGCCCTCTTCCTCCAGCTCACACACTGCTGGTTCGGCTTCCTCACAGGATCGCCAAGGAAGAACCTCTGCCACTGTTGTCCGGAGACCCTGTCAGATTACACCCATAGCAGCACGTTCCCATCCATCACAGCCATCGGTAGCACAGGCATGGGATAAAAGGCGCCCTTACTCGGCAAACCATCCCCGAGCACAGTCTCTGAATGCTGGCATTGCCAAACTTCTGGCAGTTGAAATGCTGTCATTCAGGCTGGTGGACACTGACACCTTCCGGGACTTAATGGCATTGGCAGTCCCCCAATACAACGTGCCCAGCCGCTTTTATTTCAGCAGGCGAGCCGTCCCTGCCCTGCAGAAACATGTTGAGGGCAAAATAAAACATGCGCTACTAAACGCCGTTAGTAGCAAGGTCCACCTGACCACCGATGCGTGGACCAGTAACCATGGACAGGGACGATACCTTTCCCTCACTGCCCACTGGGTCAATGTTGTGGAGCCGGGTACCGATCTGGAGAGTGGCGCTGTACGTGTTCTTCCAACGCCACGGATTGCAGGACTCCAGTCTGTACACATAGACTCCTCCTCCTACTCAAGTTCCTCAGAAACAGCAGAGCAGGAGCCTGTTACGACCAATATGAGCACAGCCGTGGCCAAACGTCAACAGGCTGTACTCAAATTAATTTCTTTGGGGAATCGAAGCCACACAGCGCAGGAGCTCTGGAATGCTATCAAGCTGGAGAGCGATGTGTGGTTTGGGCCAGCGAATCTCCAGCCGGGCTTGGTAGTGTGTGACAATGGCCGAAATCTGGTGGCAGCTCTTGGCCTAGGCAACCTCACACACATCCCATGTCTGGCACATGTTCTTAACTTGGTCGTGCAGAGCTTTCTGAGGGACTATCCGGATCTTGCTGCACTGTTGCACAAGGTCCGCATAGAGTGCGCTCACTTGCGACGTTCCAGCACGGCAAGATCGTGCCTCGCTGCTCTGCAGCGACGATTTGGCCTTCCGGAACATCGCATCATATGTGACCTACCCACCCGGTGGAATTCAACGTTACATATGTTGGAGCGGTTGTGTGAGCAGCAGGCAGCAGTCATGGAGTACCAGCTGCATCAGGCGCAAACAAGTCGCACTGTGCGCCGTTCACACTTCAGCACCATTGAGTGGGCCTCTATGAAGGACATCTGCCTCGTTTTGCGTGCCTTCGATGAATCCACGCGGATGGCGAGTGCAGATGATGCACTAGTCAGCATGACTGTCCCCCTTATCTGCCTGCTTCAACAAACACTGCAAGCACTAAGGGATGAGGTTTCAGAAGAGGTGGAGGATGAGGAGTCCCAAATGCCATCTGCTTCTGGACAGTCTGCGCTACGTGTTTCCTCACAAAGGCCTAGGCAGGGGACACTTTGTGAGGAGGATGAGGAGGAGTCGATGGAGGAGGAAGACATCTCTCCAGAGGAGGGAGGTACACAAACCTCTACTCAGTATGTACAGCGAGGGTGGGGTGATGCAGAGCAGGCCGAGGTCACGCCTCAAACAGGGGACAGCGGTTCTTTGGCAGTTGGGAGTCTGCAGCACATGGTTGATTTCATGCTGCAGTGCCTGAGAAACGACCGCCGCATCGCCCACATTCTCGTCTCGGCTGATTATTGGGTGTACACCCTCCTAGATCCTCGCTACCGGGACAGCGTACAAAGGCTCATACCAACGTTGAACCGGGAGCGTAAAATGCGGGAGTACGAAGAGTCACTGGTGCAGTCCATAATGTTTTCCATTCCACCCGACAGCATTGTTGCTAGTGCTTTACAAAGCAGCTCTGTGCGTCGAGGCAGTGGAGGAAACTCTGCACAAAGAGGGAGCAGAGGCAGTGCCGCAGCACAAGGCAAGACCACTATGGCCCAAATGTGGCAACGTTTTGTGTGTCCACCACAATTGTCTACACCATCAGCGACGCCTCGAGTCAGCAGGAGGCAACGCTTCCGTCAGATGGTGTCAGACTACATGTCTTGCCCTGTCGCTGTACTCCCAGATGGCTCTTCCCCCTTCAAGTTTTGGGTCTCAAAGCTGGATACATGGCCAGAGCTTAGCCAGTATGCATTGGAGGTGCTGGCTTGCCCTGCTGCCAGTGTATTATCGGAACGTGTCTTTAGTGCCGCAGGTGGTGTACTAACAGACCGTCGCACGCGACTATCTTCCGATAATGTTGACCGGCTGACTTTTCTGAAAATGAACAAGGCCTGGATCTCCAAAGACTTTGCCATTCCTCTTACAGACTAAATTAGTGGTTGGCAACTGTATCCAGGTCTGCTGGTGTGTTCATTTTTCTACCACCTGAACTATAATCCCTGTGCTTCAACACAGCCAGTTGTCGCTCAGATGTGTCGTCTGCACAGAGAAACACACTAGCTCCTGTGTTAGTGGGGTTCAGTAATGCCAGCTGATCCCCTGCTGTGTGGACGGCAGAGTCACCAGCTCCATCAACATTCAAACCACTACTGATTTTTAACCGTGCCCAACTTAGGTCTCTGGCTCCACTGCCTCTACTATTTCCCCTGACCTCCAACCCCGCCATCTACATCTCTGAAGTGGCGTCAGCACAATCTACACTTGTTCCTGTGTTCCTGTGGCTCAGTCCCATCAGTTTATCCCCTGATGTGTGTCCGGCAAGGTCTCCTGCTCTGTCCACATTCCCATAACCAGTAGTGGGAATGAGGACAGAGCTGGCGAACTTGCCGGACAAACATCAGGGGATCAACTGACGGGACTGAGCACCAGTAACACAGGAACAAGTGTAGATTGTGCTGACGCCACTTCAGAGATGTAGCTGGCGGGGTTGGAGGCCAGGGTAAATAGTAGAGACAGTGGAGCCAGAGGCCTAAGTGGAGCCAGAGGCCTAAGTGGAGCATGGTTAGAATCAGTAGTAGTCCACAACCTCCATAAAAACCGCTGCCCATTGGCCTCTGCATGCGGCATGCGTAATCCTGGGCTCCAACAGCGTCAGTTGGTGTTCAGAAGTGTCGTCTCCACAGAGCCAAACACATTCGTTCAAGTGTTAGTGGGTTTCAGCACTGCCAGCTGTTCCCCTGCTGTGGAGATGGCAAGTCTCCTGCTGCCTTCACCTGCCAAAATCCAGTAGGCCCCAGCCTGCTCCTCGCCTAATCCTGGGCTCCAACAGCGTCAGTTGGTGTTCAGAAGTGTCGTCTCCACAGAGCCAAACACATTCGTTCAAGTGTTAGTGGGGTTCAGCACTGCCAGCTGTTCCCCTGCTGTGGAGATGGCAAGTCTCCTGCTGCCTTCACCTGCCAAAATCCAGTAGGCCCCAGCCTGCTCCTCGCCTAATCCTGGGCTCCAACAGCGTCAGTTGGTGTTCAGAAGTGTCGTCTCCACAGAGTCAAACACATTCGTTCAAGTGTTAGTGGGGTTCAGCACTGCCAGCTGTTCCCCTGCTGTGGAGATGGCAAGTCTCCTGCTGCCTTCACCTGCCAAAATCCAGTAGGCCCCAGCCTGCTCCTCGCCTAATCCTGGGCTCCAACAGCGTCAGTTGGTGTTCAGAAGTGTCGTCTCCACAGAGCCAAACACATTCGTTCAAGTGTTAGTGGGGTTCAGCACTGCCAGCTGTTCCCCTGCTGTGGAGATGGCAAGTCTCCTGCTGCCTTCACCTGCCAAAATCCAGTAGGCCCCAGCCTGCTCCTCGCCTAATCCTGGGCTCCAACAGCGTCAGTTGGTGTTCAGAAGTGTCGTCTCCACAGAGCCAAACACATTCGTTCAAGTGTTAGTGGGTTTCAGCACTGCCAGCTGTTCCCCTGCTGTGGAGATGGCAAGTCTCCTGCTGCCTTCACCTGCCAAAATCCAGTAGGCCCCAGCCTGCTCCTCGCCTAATCCTGGGCTCCAACAGCGTCAGTTGGTGTTCAGAAGTGTCGTCTCCACAGAGCCAAACACATTCGTTCAAGTGTTAGTGGGTTTCAGCACTGCCAGCTGTTCCCCTGCTGTGGAGATGGCAAGTCTCCTGCTGCCTTCACCTGCCAAAATCCAGTAGGCCCCAGCCTGCTCCTCGCCTAATCCTGGGCTCCAACAGCGTCAGTTGGTGTTCAGAAGTGTCGTCTCCACAGAGCCAAACACATTCGTTCAAGTGTTAGTGGGGTTCAGCACTGCCAGCTGTTCCCCTGCTGTGGAGATGGCAAGTCTCCTGCTGCCTTCACCTGCCAAAATCCAGTAGGCCCCAGCCTGCTCCTCGCCTAATCCTGGGCTCCAACAGCGTCAGTTGGTGTTCAGAAGTGTCGTCTCCACAGAGCCAAACACATTCATTCAAGTGTTAGTGGGGTTCAGCACTGCCAGCTGTTCCCCTGCTGTGGAGATGGCAAGTCTCCTGCTGCCTTCACCTGCCAAAATCCAGTAGGCCCCAGCCTGCTCCTCGCCTAATCCTGGGCTCCAACAGCGTCAGTTGGTGTTCAGAAGTGTCGTCTCCACAGAGCCAAACACATTCGTTCAAGTGTTAGTGGGTTTCAGCACTGCCAGCTGTTCCCCTGCTGTGGAGATGGCAAGTCTCCTGCTGCCTTCACCTGCCAAAATCCAGTAGGCCCCAGCCTGCTCCTCGCCTAATCCTGGGCTCCAACAGCGTCAGTTGGTGTTCAGAAGTGTCGTCTCCACAGAGCCAAACACATTCGTTCAAGTGTTAGTGGGGTTCAGCACTGCCAGCTGTTCCCCTGCTGTGGAGATGGCAAGTCTCCTGCTGCCTTCACCTGCCAAAATCCAGTAGGCCCCAGCCTGCTCCTCGCCTAATCCTGGGCTCCAACAGCGTCAGTTGGTGTTCAGAAGTGTCGTCTCCACAGAGCCAAACACATTCATTCAAGTGTTAGTGGGGTTCAGCACTGCCAGCTGTTCCCCTGCTGTGGAGATGGCAAGTCTCCTGCTGCCTTCACCTGCCAAAATCCAGTAGGCCCCAGCCTGCTCCTCGCCTAATCCTGGGCTCCAACAGCGTCAGTTGGTGTTCAGAAGTGTCGTCTCCACAGAGCCAAACACATTCGTTCAAGTGTTAGTGGGTTTCAGCACTGCCAGCTGTTCCCCTGCTGTGGAGATGGCAAGTCTCCTGCTGCCTTCACCTGCCAAAATCCAGTAGGCCCCAGCCTGCTCCTCGCCTAATCCTGGGCTCCAACAGCGTCAGTTGATGTTCAGAAGTGTCGTCTCCACAGAGCCAAACACATTCGTTCAAGTGTTAGTGGGGTTCAGCACTGCCAGCTGTTCCCCTGCTGTGGAGATGGCAGTCTCTCCTGCTGTCTCCGCATTACAAAGACAGTAGGCCTCTGCCTACACCCTCCTATTTCCTGGGCTTCAACACAGCCAGTTGTAGCTCGGAAGTGCCGTCCACACGGAAAGAGACACTTGCTCCCGTGTCTCAGTGGGGTTCAGTAACGTCAGCTGATCCCCTGCTGTGTGGATGGCAGTCTCTCCTGCTGTCTCCGCATTACAAAGACAGTAGGCCTCTGCCTACACCCTCCTATTTCCTGGGCTTCAACACAGCCAGTTGTAGCTCGGAAGTGCCGTCCACACGGAAAGAGACACTTGCTCCCGTGTCTCAGTGGGGTTCAGTAACGTCAGCTGATCCCCTGCTGTGTGGATGGCAGTCTCTCCTGCTGTCTCCGCATTACAAAGACAGTAGGCCTCTGCCTACACCCTCCTATTTCCTGGGCTTCAACACAGCCAGTTGTAGCTCGGAAGTGCCGTCCACACGGAAAGAGACACTTGCTCCCGTGTCTCAGTGGGGTTCAGTAACGTCAGCTGATCCCCTGCTGTGTGGATGGCAGTCTCTCCTGCTGTCTCCGCATTACAAAGACAGTAGGCCTCTGCCTACACCCTCCTATTTCCTGGGCTTCAACACAGCCAGTTGTAGCTCGGAAGTGCCGTCCACACGGAAAGAGACACTTGCTCCCGTGTCTCAGTGGGGTTCAGTAACGTCAGCTGATCCCCTGCTGTGTGGATGGCAGTCTCTCCTGCTGTCTCCGCATTACAAAGACAGTAGGCCTCTGCCTACACCCTCCTATTTCCTGGGCTTCAACACAGCCAGTTGTAGTTCGGAAGTGCCGTCCACACGGAAAGAGACACTTGCTCCCGTGTCTCAGTGGGGTTCAGTAACGTCAGCTGATCCCCTGCTGTGTGGATGGCAGTCTCTCCTGCTGTCTCCGCATTACAAAGACAGTAGGCCTCTGCCTACACCCTCCTATTTCCTGGGCTTCAACACAGCCAGTTGTAGCTCGGAAGTGCCGTCCACACGGAAAGAGACACTTGCTCCCGTGTCTCAGTGGGGTTCAGTAACGTCAGCTGATCCCCTGCTGTGTGGATGGCAGTCTCTCCTGCTGTCTCCGCATTACAAAGACAGTAGGCCTCTGCCTACACCCTCCTATTTCCTGGGCTTCAACACAGCCAGTTGTAGTTCGGAAGTGCCGTCCACACGGAAAGAGACACTTGCTCCCGTGTCTCAGTGGGGTTCAGTAACGTCAGCTGATCCCCTGCTGTGTGGATGGCAGTCTCTCCTGCTGTCTCCGCATTACAAAGACAGTAGGCCTCTGCCTACACCCTCCTATTTCCTGGGCTTCAACACAGCCAGTTGTAGTTCGGAAGTGCCGTCCACACGGAAAGAGACACTTGCTCCCGTGTCTCAGTGGGGTTCAGTAACGTCAGCTGATCCCCTGCTGTGTGGATGGCAGTCTCTCCTGCTGTCACCTCATTCAAAATACAGTAGCCCTCTGCCTACACCCTCCTATTTCCTGGGCTTCAACACAGCCAGTTGTAGCTCGGAAGTGCCGTCCACACGGAAAGAGACACTTGCTCCCGTGTCTCAGTGGGGTTCAGTAACGTCAGCTGATCCCCTGCTGTGTGGATGGCAGTCTCTCCTGCTGTCTCCGCATTACAAAGACAGTAGGCCTCTGCCTACACCCTCCTATTTCCTGGGCTTCAACACAGCCAGTTGTAGTTCGGAAGTGCCGTCCACACGGAAAGAGATACTTGCTCCCGTGTCTCAGTGGGGTTCAGTAACGTCAGCTGATCCCCTGCTGTGTGGATGGCAGTCTCTCCTGCTGTCACCTCATTCAAAATACAGTAGGCCTCTGCCTACACCCTCCTATTTCCTGGGCTTCAACACAGCCAGTTGTAGCTCGGAAGTGCCGTCCACACGGAAAGAGACACTTGCTCCCGTGTCTCAGTGGGGTTCAGTAACGTCAGCTGATCCCCTGCTGTGTGGATGGCAGTCTCTCCTGCTGTCTCCGCATTACAAAGACAGTAGGCCTCTGCCTACACCCTCCTATTTCCTGGGCTTCAACACAGCCAGTTGTAGTTCGGAAGTGCCGTCCACACGGAAAGAGACACTTGCTCCCGTGTCTCAGTGGGGTTCAGTAACGTCAGCTGATCCCCTGCTGTGTGGATGGCAGTCTCTCCTGCTGTCTCCGCATTACAAAGACAGTAGGCCTCTGCCTACACCCTCCTATTTCCTGGGCTTCAACACAGCCAGTTGTAGCTCGGAAGTGCCGTCCACACGGAAAGAGACACTTGCTCCCGTGTCTCAGTGGGGTTCAGTAACGTCAGCTGATCCCCTGCTGTGTGGATGGCAGTCTCTCCTGCTGTCTCCGCATTACAAAGACAGTAGGCCTCTGCCTACACCCTCCTATTTCCTGGGCTTCAACACAGCCAGTTGTAGTTCGGAAGTGCCGTCCACACGGAAAGAGACACTTGCTCCCGTGTCTCAGTGGGGTTCAGTAACGTCAGCTGATCCCCTGCTGTGTGGATGGCAGTCTCTCCTGCTGTCACCTCATTCAAAATACAGTAGCCCTCTGCCTACACCCTCCTATTTCCTGGGCTTCAACACAGCCAGTTGTAGCTCGGAAGTGCCGTCCACACGGAAAGAGACACTTGCTCCCGTGTCTCAGTGGGGTTCAGTAACGTCAGCTGATCCCCTGCTGTGTGGATGGCAGTCTCTCCTGCTGTCTCCGCATTACAAAGACAGTAGGCCTCTGCCTACACCCTCCTATTTCCTGGGCTTCAACACAGCCAGTTGTAGTTCGGAAGTGCCGTCCACACGGAAAGAGACACTTGCTCCCGTGTCTCAGTGGGGTTCAGTAACGTCAGCTGATCCCCTGCTTTGTGGATGGCAGTCTCTCCTGCTGTCACCTCATTCAAAATACAGTAGGCCTCTGCCTACACCCTCCTATTTCCTGGGCTTCAACACAGCCAGTTGTAGTTCGGAAGTGCCGTCCACACGGAAAGAGACACTTGCTCCCGTGTCTCAGTGGGGTTCAGTAACGTCAGCTGATCCCCTGCTTTGTGGATGGCAGTCTCTCCTGCTGTCACCTCATTCAAAATACAGTAGGCCTCTGCCTACACCCTCCTATTTCCTGGGCTTCAACACAGCCAGTTGTAGTTCGGAAGTGCCGTCCACACGGAAAGAGACACTTGCTCCCGTGTCTCAGTGGGGTTCAGTAACGTCAGCTGATCCCCTGCTTTGTGGATGGCAGTCTCTCCTGCTGTCACCTCATTCAAAATACAGTAGGCCTCTGCCTACACCCTCCTATTTCCTGGGCTTCAACACAGGCAGTTGTAGTTCGGAAGTGCCGTCCACACGGAAAGAGATACTTGCTCCCGTGTCTCAGTGGGGTTCAGTAACGTCAGCTGATCCCCTGCTTTGTGGATGGCAGTCTCTCCTGCTGTCACCTCATTCAAAATACAGTAGGCCTCTGCCTACACCCTCCTATTTCCTGGGCTTCAACACAGCCAGTTGTAGCTCGGAAGTGCCGTCCACACGGAAAGAGACACTTGCTCCCGTGTCTCAGTGGGGTTCAGTAACGTCAGCTGATCCCCTGCTGTGTAGATGGCAAAGTCTCCTGCTGCCTACACAGTCATACCACTACTGATTTTTAACCGTGCTCCAATTAGGCCTGTGGCTCCACTGTCTCTCGTATTTCCCCTGTCCTCCAACCCTGCCAGTTACAGCTCCGAAGTGGCGTCTGCACAATCCACACTTGTTCCTGTGTTACAGGTGTTCAGTCCGGTCAGTTAATCCCCTGATGTGTGTCCGGCAATGTCGCCTGCTCTGTCCACATTCCCATTATGGGAATGTGGACAGAGCAGGCGACATTGCCGGACACACATCAGGGGATTAACTGACCGGACTGAACACCTGTAACACAGGAACAAGTGTGGATTGTGCAGACGCCACTTCGGAGCTGTAACTGGCGGGGTTGGAGGACAGCTGAAATACGAAAATCAGTGAAGCGGCTTCACTGATTTTCGTATTTCCCCTGTCCTCCAACCCCGCCAGTTACAGCTCCAAAGTGGCGTCTGCACAATCCACACTTGTTCCTGTGTTACAGGTGTTCAGTCCGGTCAGTTAATCCCCTGATGTGTGTCCGGCAATGTCGCCTGCTCTGTCCACATTCCCATAATGGGAATGTGGACAGAGCAGGCGACATTGCCGGACACACATCAGGGGATTAACTGACCGGACTGAACACCTGTAACACAGGAACAAGTGTGGATTGTGCAGACGCCACTTCGGAGCTGTAACTGGCGGGGTTGGAGGACAGGGGAAATACGAAAATCAGTGAAGCCACAGGCCTAAGTGGAGCTTGGTTCAAATTAGTAGTCTACAACCGATCTTAAAATTTCTTCAATGCAGCCTCAGCCTGCTCCGTGCTTGTCCCTGGGCTTCAACACAGCCAGTTGTTGCTCGGAAGTGCCGTCTTCACAGAGTAAAACACTAGCTCCTGTGTTTGTGGGGTTCAGTAACGTCAGCTGTTCCCCTGCTGTTTTGATGGCAATCTGTCCTGCTGCCTCCAAATTGACAGCACATCAGGCCTCAGCCTGCTAAGTGCTTGTCCTGGGCTCCAACATCGCCAGTTGCTGCTCATAACTGACTTTGGCACGGGTACTCCCTCCTGCCCAGCTTGGTTCCAGCCCTGCCTGCTGTTTCCGGGAAGTGTCAATGTCAGTTTGCCACCCCAAGTTGCCATGTCGTGTTGCGGTTGGGTTAGCCGAGGCTAGGGTGCCAGCAGTTTAGGTGCTTCCTATGTGGACTGCGGGTTCTGGTAAGAAAGGCTTGTTCCATAGTGCCAGTAGGACAAGCACCCCCTGTAGGACTGTGTGATTCGGTAACTGCGGCCAGCTTGCGGCATGCCAACTTTGCTTTTCAGGGGTAACTTCTGATACCCCTCCGGGTTCCAGCACCGTCAGCTGGTTCTCGTCAGAGCCTTTGGCCTAGGTGCCTCCATCTCGGTATCCGAGTTCCGGCAACGTCTGCTGGTCCTTGGTAGTGCTTTGTAGCACAGGTACCTCCTGCTTAGTAACCGGGTTCCAGCACCGTCAGCTGGTCCTCGGTTGTGCCATTGGCTCTTATTCCTTCTGCTGCCCCTCCGGGTGCCAGCACTGTCAGCTGGTCCTCGCTATTTCCATTTGCTCTTGCAGCTTATGCTACCCCTCCGGGTTCCTGCACCGTCAGCTGGTTCTCGTCAGAGCCTTTGGCCTAGGTGCCTCCATCTCGGTATCCGAGTTCCGGCAACGTCTGCTGGTCCTTGGTAGTGCTTTGTAGCACAGGTACCTCCTGCTTAGTAACCGGGTTCCAGCACCGTCAGCTGGTCCTTGGTTGTGCCATTGGCTCTTATTCCTTCTGCTGCCCCTCCGGGTGCCAGCACTGTCAGATGGTCCTCGCTATTTCCATTTGCTCTTGCAGCTTATGCTACCCCTCCGGGTTCCAGCACCGTCAGCTGGTTCTCGTCAGAGCCTTTGGCCTAGGTGCCTCCATCTCGGTATCCGAGTTCCGGCAACGTCTGCTGGTCCTTGGTAGTGCTTTGTAGCACAGGTACCTCCTGCTTAGTAACCGGGTTCCAGCACCGTCAGCTGGTCCTCGGTAGTGCCATTGGCTCTTGTTCCTTCTGCTGCCCCTCCCGGTGCCAGTACCGTCAGCTGGTTCAAGAGGACAAAGAACAGGAAGACAACCACCAAGATGCAGAACAACAAGAGAGAGAAGACAAAGAAGCATAAAAAAAACAAAGCAGAAGAACATTAAGCATAAGACTAATACTCTGAGCAAATGATATTATCTTATTTATAAGCAGAAGAAGACTAAGCAGTGTATGGGGGTGAGTCCGTTCCTCCTCGTGGTGCCCCTGGAAAAGGCCTGCTGCTGCAGGCCAAACTGAACGCGGACAAATCCTGTTGTAAATCTTTTGTGACAGGCAGAACGGAAGGTGTAAACTTCTAACTTTTCCAGATAACAACTACAGGAATGCCTGACACAAACAAGAATATGATGAAGAAGAATAGGAAGAAGATGAAGAAGTTGAATATGTAGAATAATAATTGTTGAATAAGAAGAATATGAAGAATGTAAGAAAAGGAAGAAGAAGAAGAATGTAAAAAAAGGAAGTAGAAGAATTTAAAAAAGGAAGAAGAAGAAGAATGTAAAAAAAGGAATAAGAAGAAGAATGTAAAAAAAGGAAGAAGAAGAAGAATGTAAAAAAAGGAAGAAGAAGAAGAAGAAGAATGTAAAAAAAGGAATAAGAAGAAGAAGGTAAAAAAAGGGAGAAGAATAAGAAAGAAGAAGAAAGAAGAAAGAAGAAGAAGACATACATGTCTGGCAAAATATAAATGAGGCTAACATAGTCAATATCTTTGTAACTCCTAACATCTTTAAAAAAAAAAGTTTAATTCCTGCTATTCCATTTGATTGGGCTAAACCTCTATGGCTTTAATGTCTCCTCCACCTCCCACAATACATTCTACATTATTCTTAGTTGTTTTTCTTCATGTAGAATTAACCTACAAGGAAAGAAAGGGTTTTTTTTAATTCCGATATTTTGGCCCCATTGACTTGCATTGGTTCCCGGTATCGGAATCGGCGATACCGATACTTTTTTTTAAGATCGGCCGATCCATTCCGATCCGATATTTTCAAGTATCGGCTGGTATCGCTCAACTCTAACTGTGAAGCATCATAATGGAAACATTTACTGAGCTGTAAACTGCGAAACCCCTGAGATTGAAAGTTCAGAGTAAAGCTATCTAATACCATATATTCCAAACGTTATTATTGTCATAATCTGTACTATTGATTTATGCAAAGTGTTTTATTTTTATCCAAAATTATACATGATTTCTTATTCCTGCAGGAATTACAATATAGCTTATATTTTTATAGAACAAAATTATTTTGAGAGCGATTTCATGATTAGAAAATTCCTAAGCCTCCTATGACATCAGCTGTATTTGAGCATTTCACATTAACTCAAAATAAAAAATATGTTGTGTGTCAGTGTATGACAGATGAAAACAAATGCTTTGAGCTCAAAATCAGTGCATACTCAAGCAGTAATAAAAATGTTTCTTGTTTCTACAAGAGCTTCCAACCTAAAAAGACATTTACAACACTTACACCTATAAGTAAGCTGTGACTGAGAAAGATCACAGTGACACCATGAAACCAGAGCCCAGCACTTCCCGCCATGCAAAGGAGGAGGAAAGAGCTTCTTGAACGTCAGTTGCAGTAACTTTGTCACTTACAAAATATCTTGTAACAATGACAGCAGATATGTTTAAAAGACCGCTCATAGAGCTTGTTGTGGAAGACTGTGTACCATTATCATTACTTGCACCACCAGTTTTTACAGCTCTTAATAGAGAAATGGCCCGCAAACTTGGTGTTTCTGTTGAAAGAGAAAGTATTAGAAAATTAATGACTGAAGAAGCCCTTAACCAAAATGAGGATATTAAAAAGACTCTTTGTGATGGACACCATATCAGACTCACCACCAGAGACTGTATGCTGTCCAAAGACGTGCTGGGGAAACCAGAGGACTCCTGCTGTGGAATATGAACACGGCCGATAGTGTGCTGCACGAGGAACAGGACCTGCAACACGTGACCCCTGGGGGAGTGACTGGGGGCGGAGCTAGGTCCCAAATTCCTAGCAGGGATAGTGGGACCCAGCAGAGGCGGGAGAACCAGACCAGAGGGCACCGCAGTAACAAGCGGGTAACACGAAAAGAATGGTAAGAAGCAAGCCAGAAGTCAGAAGCCAGAGAGAGCAACGCAGTATCAGGGGAACAGGAAGTCAGGGACATAGCTGGGGTAGAACCAAGAGTAACACAGATAGTACAGAATCAGCAGATGAATATCAGATGGGAAACAGACTGGTTGATACACAGAGCAATCGTACAGAAGCAGGCAATATACACAGGTATACAATTTCATTGAATGCAATATGTGCAAAGTAAAATACATAGGCTGCACCATTACAAAATTGAAGCAACGTATTTCAGAACACCTGGCTAATATAGTAAAAAAGATTGCATCTTACTTGGTTGCGGCAAAGCACTTTATCAGTGCATATAATGTAGACATAATAGATGCTTCACATTTTATAGTATAGAAAAGGTTTTCTACCCTGTCAGAGATGGAAGTTGGCAGAAGCGTCTCATGTTGAGAGAAGTCTATTGGATACTCTAGCTTGGCACTAAATACATTTCTTTCTTGCTATTATACATATTGATCTAAGTACTCCATTAGTGTTCAGGTGTATCCCAAGTCATGAGGTTTCCCTGTTAATTGCATTTACATCATGTACTTGTCCTCCATGATATGATTGTTTTTTTGTGCTTTATGTAAGATAATTGTAGTATAAGAGTTATACCATGATTAAGGGTGAGTGACTGGCAGAAACGCGTCAGTTTTAAATCCCTGGTTTGTCGTTTTAATGGATACAGATTCAATAATTATTCACTTTTATTTACCTTTGATGTGCCGTCTCTTCCGTCTTCCCCCTGGTTCTTTCATTGCTGCGCTGCACCAGCTTGAGACGGCACCCTTCGGTCCGATCCTCTTGTCTGCATTTGAACTAGCGTGATCAAGCTCCTTCCCTCTCCCTTTTTTTCCTACTACCGCTGTTAGCTGCTTTATGTGTAGGGATAGCTGTTGGGTATCATCTGCTAGAAAAGAGTGTTTATACTGGTCGCATATATCTCTTCCACAGTCCATAACTTGATTGCTTTTTTTCCATACACTCATTGACAAATTCACGTTTTTTACTATGATCTGTACTCAGAAATTCAAGAAAGCAGGCAGGGTTGCTTGCGTTCCTCCAGAGTTGGTTGCTGCTACGTACAAGAAAAAAAATCCTTTCAGGTCTCGTTCAAATCCCTTCTATATTCTGCAATACCGTTCTTATCTGCAGTTCATCTAGGGTGAGCTGTCGCAGTAGGGATATCATATTACAGGTATCAGGGATTATTTCTTATGAATTATAATCCTTACTGCCGTTGCCAAAAAAAATATCAAGGTAACCTCTCTTCTGTTCCCTATTAATACCGCTGTTAGCTGCATTTAGTGTAGGGAGAGGTGCTAGGTATTATCTGCTGGAAATAAGTGTTCATTCTGGTCACAAAATGTAAGAGAAAAAAGACCAAGCAAAGAATGGCCTGCACACCAATTAAATCTGATAACACATAATAACCATAGAAAAATGCTTTATTGGAAAACACAACACACGTGTTAAAAACAATTAAAAAGGACAGAGGAAGTCCATGTAACACCCCCGCATGTAATAATCACATACAGCCATAATAGGTATAGAGCCCCTTTTGTATCATTAAAAGCACAGACAATGAAAAGCCATCACAATACACCATATGTGCAGAGTTTTTTCTGAGACATATGTAGTCTCCAAATTGATTCCTATATACCAGCCCAATGTACAAAACTTTCCAGGACCACAATTCAGGAGCCTGCAAACAAATAAGGCTGTTAAGATGTAAGAGAAGTTGTAGCTACTCACTGAGCCACCTAGTGAGCAAAAACCCTGAAAGCCAGCTCAATATTGCCAGATGATGTGCTGGTGGATGGCCAGGCACCCATGAAGTCTGTGTATAGCCAAGGGAATAATGCCCATAGGCATCCAAAATCAAGCTAAGACAGGTCACACACATATCTTCCACAGTTCATAACTCGATTGCTTTTCCATATAATTATTGACCGATATGTGTTTTTTTACACTGATCTGTACTCAGAAATTCAACAAAGCAGGTGAAATTAACTGATTGTATGTGTCCATTCACAGTTTCACTGTAGCAGCTATATTTAAGAGGTAGTGGTGGGAGACGTTATGCTACTGGAGCTGGAATTACCACTTCTGAACACTTCAGTGCTTTTTTTTTTCCCCATCCATTTCTAGGTGCTTGTTGAAGTATGTTTGGGTCATTGTGCTGCAGGAAGACCTGTGAGCTAGGGTGCAAACCCAGCTTTCTGACACTGGACACTACATTGCGAGCCTAAATCCTTTGGGAATGTTCACATTTCATGATGCCTTGCACAGAGTCAAGGCACCCAGTGCCAGAGGCAGCAAAAACAACCCCAAAATATCTTTGAACCGCCATCATATTTGTCTGTAACTGATGTGTTGTTTTGTTTGTAGGCCTCATTCCATTTACAGTAAAGAGTATGCAAATTGTCTCTTCACAGAGGAAGAGGACTAGAACTCTAGTGCCACCTATTGGAAATAGCAATCCTAAAAGTCAATGTCAACCCTTTAGCGAGCCTTGTCACATGACTTAGGATAAAAGCCAAACCAGAATCTCAGTTTGAGAACACTTGTGTTTCGGGTTGCTGCCCCTCATCAGTGCAAAGTGTGAAATCTGGTTTGGCTGTGTGAGAGGCGTCTGACCAATATCCAAGAAGTATCGTTTCTCCTTGCGGAGAATGATATGCTAAGCATGCCAAGATGAGACTTAAAGCCGCAATGCTCCTCTGGGAAATATGCAAATTGTCTCTTAACAGAGGAAGACGACTAGAACTCTAGTACCATCTATTGGAAGTTGCAATCCTAAAAGTCAATGTCGACCCTAAAAGTCAATGTCGACCCTTTAACGAAGAGACAATTTGCATATTTCCCAGAGGAGCATTGTGGGCTTTAAGTCTCCTCATCTTGGCATGCTTAGCATGTCAATCTCCGCAAGGAGAAATTATACTTCTTGGATAACAGTCAACAGTAGAATGATGTGCTTTACATCTTTTAGATGAATAAGAAAAATAAAGTCCAGCTCACCAGTTAAGACATCACGACAATTGGAGCACGGAACCGCCGTGTCAAGGCGTGGGACATTGCACAATAGAAGAAAATCCAGCTCAACGATGAAGTTAAGGAAATCCAATTCTTTATTCACTTGAGAGTTTCAAGAATAGAGGATAAAAGTATCAGCATAGATTGCAGCAAACAATGCATTATCAACGCGTTTTAAGGGTGCTGAGACACCTGAAACGCGTTGATAAAGCATTGTTTGCTGCTATCTGTGCTGATACTTTTAAGGCCCCTTTACATTTAGCGATGCACCAGCGATCCCGACAACGATACGACCCGATCAGGATCGCTGGTGCATTGCTAAATGGTCGCTAGAGAGCTGCCACACAGGCAGATCTCACAGCGATGCAGCAGCGATACAGCGGTCATTACTTACCTTTCAGATGCGGCGATCCTGACGTCCTCCCGTCCGCGTCCACGCGTCGCTCATCGGTGCCAGCAGGAAGCGCCTGACGAGAAATGGAGATGCGTGATCTCACGCAATCAGTGACAGACAGCGGGGGAGCCGGTCAGAGGTAAGTATCACACATAGCGATATCGCTAGCAATATCGCTGCTGCGTCACAAAATCGGTGACGCTGTAACGATATTGCTAGCGATATCGCTATGTGTAAAATCCCCTTTATCCGCTATTCTTGAAACTCTCAAGTGAATAAAGAATTGGATTTTTTTCACTTCATCATTGAACTGGATTTTCTTCTATTGTGCTTTACATCTTTTCCCTGTCTTTTTAACCCCATTTTATGTTTTATATTTTTTGTATTCAATAAAAATTATTTTACCTTCTTTTTCTAGTCACTTTGTACTGCCACTGCAGATTATGTGTCTGACTATAATTAAAGTACAATTGGGCTAGTTGAAATCAGATTATGGGATTAATTGTTAAGGCCCCGTTACATTTAGCGATGCACCAGCGATCCCGACAACGATACGACCCGGTCAGGATCGCTGGTGCATCGCTAAATGGTCGCTAGTGAGCTGCCAAACAGGCAGATCTCACTAGCGATGCAGCAGCGGTCGACGGTCGTTACTTACCTGTCAGACGCGGCGAGGGTGACCGTCTTCCGCCCGCGTCCATGGCTCGCTCGCCAGCAGGAAGCCGATGACGAGAAATGGACCAGGCCGATCTCGCGCGATCACCGATAACCAGCGGGGGAGCCGGTCGGAGGTAAGTATCACATGTAGCGATATCGCTGCTGCGTCACAAAATCGGTGATGCTTTAGCGATATTGCTAGTGATATCGCTATGTGTAACAGGCCCTTTAGTAATAAAGCCTTATCAGACCAAAAAAGTATTTTTTTCCTAATCCAAAACACCTTTGTTCTGTGCATATTGCCTCCTTTTTAAGTTGACATCCTATCCCCAAATTCAGACTCCCTCCCAGTTTGGATATGACTTCTGTGACTTTTTTTGGCTTCAAGTGTATAGCTTCCATGTTACGTTTTTCCCCAGCGCCTTTTTGATTTATTTTCTGTGACAACAACAATTAGTCTACATTCTGTGGCCTCAGGAACCAGACATAATGTCATTTGACTGACAGATGCATGCAGAAAAATGACTGCAACTTTATCTAATATGTTGCATCTGTTATTGAAGCTAGGGTTTGTACATAGTTTGGTCATTATCGCCTATCCATATTGGATCCATGGATAATATAACATCAAAACTTGCTACAACTATTTTAAGTTCTTAAAAAGGATGTCTTATTTGTTAGACAAGTCTCCCATTTCAACACAAAATGTCACTTTTAATTATTACTACAGGCTCAGAATTATTCAACACCTTCATGGAAAGCTTATCTAGTATAGTTACCTGTGGCTTTCATGACCTGCGGCAAATGTGACATGTATGCAGACACCAGCTTCTGGCATTGGATAGGATCTTATCCCATTCCGCTTGGGCAATAACCTTCAGATCTCTAATATTTGTGGGTTGTTATGAGAGTGGCTACAAATCGGGCTTTGCAGATAGAAGAAGCTTTCACCAGCTGCCACCAGATTCCTAATGAGACATAAAACCTCCAACGGACCTGCAACAAGATTTGGTGGGAACAGGCACTGAGGTTTCAGTTTGCACAGGAAGGCTCATACTAAAGAACAGTAAACTTTGTTATGCTTAAAGCCAGATATATAAGACTTGGGATTCTGTTCTGGGGAGTAATTAAACTTTTTAGGTATATAGATCAGTGATCTATCTGAAGGGCATAAAGTGAAGCATACTCTGCAAAAAAAACCCTGTCTACAGTGAAGCATGGTGGTGGCTCTATGATGCCTAAAGTGAATCATGTCCTTTTTGCTGCTACTATTATGTGAAATCAACATTAGTCTGAATTGCAATGAACAAATTAATGAGTGTTAGCTTTGGGAAAGCCACTAAGGTTCAAATATTCAGCCCCAGAGGCTTATGAGCATCCCCATCCCATGGACTCACTTATATGTGTATCAATACTTTTCTGGAGCTGGGTTCGTTTGTGTGTATTATTTTTGCATGTTGATCAAATGCTTCCATTCACTTAGGCTTGGCTCCAGCAATCAGTCAGATGATAATTTCTAGCAGCTTTGACGCACATCTCCAAAGAAAGGTCAGCCGGTGGAATATTTCAAGTCTCAATGGCAATTTAAGCAGAGCTTTGCGAAAGGAAATACTTTGTGATGCATTTTCAGAACTAAGCAAACATCCCTTGATTATTATTGGCTTTCTGATGTTGTTTAGCTCTATAATTAAGTTTCAGAGATACATCGGGTGGCTCAGGATAGAAAGTTAACGATTGATTAGGCCTTACATAGCTTTTGCGTCACTTTTTTTATTTGCAAATTATGTGCTAAATGTTTACCGCTGGGTGAAATATTGACTGATTGCAATAGCCACAAAGGTCATCCTAGGCCCTTAATGCTCCTGTATTATTGTGTTACTTTTATGTATATACATACAAAATAGTCCTTGGATCAAATTTGAAATGGTTTCCACTTAGATGGCATGTACACCTTTGCTCCAATGTATCTAAAATTAACACCGATTTTCAAATAGCACTTATTAAACAAATCTTACCGTTGTCTGTATGATACCACCAAGCAGATAATAGTCTCCGTGGTTGCAAAATACCAGTGAGTCCTGATCCTGCCATCATACTCCCTTTGACATGACCCCTACTTCTTGCTAACCCATTAAATATTGACTTGAGCTCAGGACCGATGTGAAAGCCTTAAAGTTCTCATACATGGCAGACTGATATTCTGACTCCATCACTAAGATGCAAGTGTAGGGCACTGGGACACCATTTCTAGGCTGCCTCTTTTAACCATTACTCACACATAGTGATATTCTCAGATGACTTGAACTTGACTGTAGGAGGCACGAATAAAGATTCTAGAAGAAGGTTTATAATTCCAGCTGAATTCTTGAAGATATGCACACATACAGCAGGTAAAAAAGAGTTTTCAGAAACAAGGCTGCAAACAGCTGAGCTTCTAAGATGGCTGATAGGCAGTGAATGAGGAGGAAGGGGAAGTGTTAATGACATCAGAGCTACATCATAGAGAGACATGGAGAGAGGAAGGACAAACTTCTAAAGAGAGCAAACAATACAACAACAGGATTGGCATCCGCTCCGTCGCAGCTACAGCCACAAAATTTGGCACAGTCACACGTCTGGACCCCGAGAGCGTCATAGGCTATGTTGTGAGGCGAAATTTTAACCCTGTGCATTCCAATTCACCAAACAATTTTGCCCCTATCTACATAATGGGGAAAAAGTGAAAGGAAAAGTGTTGGAGGCAAATTGACAGCTGCCAGATGTGAAGAAGGGGGACTTAAAGAATGAGAGCAATGGCGCCAAAGAGTATATACCGTACACTTGCTAAGGTGGGCCCTGACATGGGATACTCACCACACACGGGGATATGAACACACACACAAAATGCGCCACACACTACCACGTGCTTCACCACATATACCACCCTCAGCACACATTTCACCACACATACACCAACCTCGCCACATAAAAGTCCAAACACAAAAGTCGCCACTCAAATCTCGCCACGCTGTCCCAGAGCTGTTTAAAAGATGAAAAATGAGCTGTGATTGGTTGCTATCAGCAATAGTTTTCTTTGTAGACAGTTGTGGTAACTGAGGCCTATTATTCTTATCATTTCTGTCCTTCTGTAAAGCTGGAAATAACACAATTTATTACCGTGCCAACACAGACCACCCTCTGACACAGACTGCAGGGGGAGCCCAGTATCACACAGGATAGGATTAGATACACGGCTCAGCAGTCAGTATCACACAGGATAGGATTTGATACACAGCTCAGCAGTCAGTATCACACAGGATAGGATTAGATACACGGCTCAGCAGGCAGTATCACACAGGATAGGATTAGATACACAGCTCAGCAGTCAGTATCACACAGGATAGGATTAGATACACGGCTCAGCAGACAGTATCACACAGGGTAGGATTAGATACGCAGCTCAACAGTCAGTATCACAGAGAATAAGATTAGATACACGGCTCTGCAGTCAGTATCACACAGGATAGGATTAGATACGCAGCTCAGCAGTCAGTATCACACAGGATAGTATTAGATGCACGGTTTTTATATGCAATGTAATCATTATAATTTGCTATAACTAACCACAGTTGGTTACTATGCCCAGACAACGCCGGGCTCCTCAGCTAGTACCATATTAAACTGCAAACAACTGTAAAGTCCAATTTTATGGTTGGTGGCCTGTAGTCTAAGACAGTAGGATAATCCAAGACCAATTGGAATCCCATCTTTGGATTGTGGAACCTGCAACTAGCAAACACTTCCAGCAGCCCAAAAATTCATACTGTGAAAGTTCCACGTCCTAACACAGCTGAAGTGTATGACAGTATTCTCCTCGCCATTAGCTGTGTCCAGTTGCAATGTCCATCATGTATTGCATTCTCTCATGAAGTCCTTGGCCATATAAGTCATGTAAATACCAGCCTGCATGACTGATGACCAGCTCAAAAAGAGTCCAGAGTGTTGACACCACAGCTGTGACCTTGTTGTAATATCTGTGCGGCATGTAGAGACGGCTGGTCTTATCTCCCCATCGGCGTCCACTTCCTCAAGCTCATATGTGCTGCTGGCATCACCAGAACAAGGATCCTCATGTAGAAAGCTTGGAGAAGAAAGCTAGATGCAGCCAAATGTTCTGTTCATCGAACAGCTGATTTCAAGCAGCGAAGAGGTGTTGCCATTGTTTGGCAACCTCCACCAGCAGTACAGCAACACAAAGGCCAAGCCCTGGTACTGAGTGTGCAGGATTTGGGACTACTTTGGCTTTGTCCATGACAAATCCACAATTTACCATATTTGCTTCTGATGTTTTCAGATAGGCTATTGCAGCTCTGGCCTCTGTAGATGCAGCAGAGAAAATGTGGGTTTCTCTTCTGATGGCAGCTGAAAAGGACTTTAAGGAATAACAATGTGGGACTTGGAGATGTTCTATGACCTTCAGAGACTTCTTTCATGTCTCCCACCTTTTCTGTTTCTGAGATGGTAGCAGAGCATCCTAATCCATGTTCTCAGCGGTCAACTATATCAACAGTATCTTGCCTTGAATGATGGTGGGCGCTATAAACTGAGGAGATCATAAATGAAGTTCACAACAGATAAGACTCCTCATTTGGTGAAGTGTTTATTGCAGGTCGACACATGGAATGTGAATGTGTCCTGTTTAATGTCTCAAAGCAGGCCAAGACAACTTTGCATAGGAGGAACATCAGAACCCAGATTGATGTCCTTTAAGCTCATTGCGTGGTCCTCAGATGGGAACGCCTTCATTACCTCCTGGCTGTGTGAGATGATCTTGTGAAGTCTGAGGTTTACTGCCGACAGCATTTCTTGAGTTCTGGAAAGCAGTTAAATTGCCTCTTCACTTGTGGGCAGAGACTTAAGCCCATCACCTACGTAGAAGTTCATTTCCACAAATAAGCACGCATCAGATCCATACTCTCTCTCACCTGCTTGTGCTGTCTGTCTCAGTTTATAAATTGCCACAGAAGGTGAGGGGCTGTTCCCAAAGACATTCACCTTCATCCTATAGTCTACGACCTCGTTGTGAATGTCATTGTCCTTGTGCCATAGGAACCTAAGGTAGTTTCTGCGGTCTTCTCTAACGATCAAACAATGAAACATTTACTGGATGTCGGCCATTACTGCAACAGGTTCTTGCTTGAAACAAATCAATACTCCTGTAAAGCTGTTGTTTAGGTTAGGTTTCCAACCTCCATAGTTCTCAGGTTGATCATCGAACCTTGTGAGACCAGTCTGACTGAGTAAGTTCATGGTGAACCATATACTTTGCAAAGTCAGACATGTCTGTTTTCTCTGGTTTTGGAAAGACAATTGCTGGCTGAGTAGTGTTATTCCCATTGTCTGTGGCGTTTCAACCTGGGAATGCAAGAAAGTATGGTGCAGCATAGACATTCAGTCCAGTAACTGGTTTAATGTGTATAGTTTCTGCCACGCATGGAACTGGAACTGTGTTGTTCTCCAGAACATGATGACTTGCCGGCTTATTGGCTTTCACGTGCGCTTCTGTTTATAGGCTTTGGTGATATACTGGTGTCTGGTACATTCTGGTGCATAAAAGAGGTTCAGTATGAGTTGTACTTACAGGTGCTTCTCGCAAAATTAGAATATTATCAAAAAGTTAATTTATTTCAGTTCTTCCATCTAAAAAGTGAAACTCATATTACATAAGAGTAATTACAAATAGTGATCTATTTCACGTGTTTATTTCTGTTAATGTTGATGATTATGGCTTGCAGCTAATGAAAACCACAAAGTCATTATCTCAGTAAATTAGAATACTTTATAACACCAGCTTGAAAAATGATTTTAAAATACAAAATGTTGGCCTACTGAAATGTATGTTCAGTAAATGCACTCAATACTTGGTCGGGGCTCCTTTTGCATCAATTACTGTATCAATGCGGCATGGCATGGAGGCGATCAGCCTGTGGCACTGCTGAGGGGTTATGGAAGACCAAGTTGCTTAGATAGCAGCCTTCAGCTCGTCTGCATTGTTGGGTCTGGTGTCTCATCTTCCTCTTGACAATACACATTAGATTCTCTATGGGGCTTAGGTCAAGCAAGTTTGATGGCCAATCAAGCACAGTGATACTGTTGTTTTTAAACCCGGTATTGGTACTTTTGGCAGTGTGGACAGATGCCAAGTCCTGCTGGAGAATGAAATTTCCATCTCTAAAAAGCTTGTCGGCAGAGGGAAGCATGAAGTGCAATAAAATTTCCTGGTAGACGGCTGCGCTGACTTTGGTCTTGATAAAACACAGTGGATCTACACCAGCAAATGACATGGCTCCCCAAACCATTAGTGATTGTGGAGACTTCACACTAGACCTCAAGCAGCTTGTATTGTGGCCTCTCCACTCTTCCTCCAGACGCTGGGATCTTGATTTTCAAATGAAATGCAAAATTTACCTTCATCTGAAAATAAAACTTTGGACCACTGAGCAACAGTCCATATCTTCTGCTCCTTGGCCCAGGTAAGACGCTTCTGGCATTGTCTATTCGTCATGAGTGGCTTGACACAAGGAATGCGACACTTGTAGCCCGTGTCCTGGATACATCTGTGTGCGGTGGCTGTTGATGCATTGACTTCAGCAGCAGTCCACTCCTTGTGAATCTCCACCAAATTTTTAAATGGCCTTTTCTTAACAACCCTTTGAAGACTGCGGTTATCCCGGTTGCTTGTGCACCTTTTTCCACCACACTTTTTCCTTCCAGTCATCTTTCCATTAATATGCTTGGATACAGCACTCTGTGAACAGCCAGCTTCTTTAGCTATGACCTTTTGTGGCTTCCCCTTCTTGTAAATGACTGCCGTCTGGGTATCTGTCAAGACAGCAGTCTTCCCCATGATTGTGGAGCCTACTGAAACAGACTAAGGGACCTTTCTAAATGCTTAGGAAGCCTTTCCAGGTGTTTTTTGTTAAAGCGAACCTGTCAGCAGTTTTCGTTGATATAAGATATGGCCACTGCATTTCAGGGCTTATCTACAGCATTCTATAATACTGTAGATAAGCCCCCGATTCAATCTGCAAGATAAGAAAAATAAGTTTTATTGTACTTACCTGGGAGGGGGCGGTCCAGTGCCGTCCGGTCCGATGGATGTCGCAGGTCTGGGTCCGGTGCCTCCTATCTTCTTGTGATGCCGCCCTTCTGCATGCATCATCTCTCCCCGTCATCGTGCTCCTGCGCATCATGCTCTCTGTGAATGAGTATAATAAAATTTAGTTTTTCCTATCTTTGAGGTCGGAGCAAGGACTTACCTACAGCATTTTAAAATGCTGTAGACAAGCCCTGGAAGGCAGTGGCCTCATCTTATATCGGCCAGAGCTGCTGACAGGTTCACTCTAATTATTCTAATTTACTGAGATAATGACTTCTGTGTTTTCATTGGCTGTAAGCCATAATCATCAACATTAACAGAAGTAAACACGTGAAACAGATCACTCTGTGTGTAATGACTCTATATAATATGAGTGCCACTTTTTGCATTGAAGAACTGAAATAAATTAACGTTATGATATTCTTATTTTGTGAGAAGCACCTGTACCTTGAATACAGGATGCTGGTGAATGATCTGGATCCTGTTGCCTTAGAGGAATGTCTGTGCTGTCCGGAATGATTGTTGGCATCAGGAGTGCGCTAATTTAGCTTAGAGCATAGTCTCCTATGTGCTTAAGAGGGTTTTCAGTATCCAAATCACTTCAACTGATGCTTTCTCTTTCACTCCTATTGATAGCTTGTTACAGGACCTTTTAATTTTGCCATGGCTGTGGCATGTTCACATTCCTTCTCCAGAGCCTCTATTTTTGCCTTTTTGTGCACTGCTCCTGCTTTTGCTTCCATTTCTGCCTTCTTGCTCTCCACTTCTGCTGCTGCGTTTACTTGTAATGCATCCATTTCCATCTTCTTTTGTGCAAAAGCGACTTATACCTTTGTATCCCCAGCTTCTGGACGTGATCTTATAAGCTGGTCACTGAGCATTAAAGGTTTTGAAAAATGTGTCTTCGATTAATAATTATCGTTTTGACTGCCTAGCGGACCCAGCAGTGCGAGATGGTATCTCAGGTATTTGTGCAATTCTTAAGGGCCTGTCACACTAAGCAATATCGCTATAACTTGTGACGTTATAGCGATATTGCTAGTGACATCGCTGTGTGTGATACTTACCTACGACCCGCTCCCCCGCTGGTTATCGCTGATCGTGCGAGAACGTCCAGGACTGTTTCTCGTCGTCAGCTTCCTGCGGCGCTTCCTGTGGAGAGACGAGCGTGGAGCCGGGCGGGAGGACGTCAGGATCGCCTAGTGTGACAGGTAAGTAGCGACCCCCGACCCCTGCTATATCGCTGGTGAGATCTGCCTGTGTGGCAGCTCACTAGCGACCACTTAGCGATGCACCAGCGATCCTGACCGCGTCATATCACTGGTCGGGATCGCTTTTACATCGCTAAGTGTAACAGTACCTTTAGAGTCTGTAAAAGGAGTAATGGCGCTAGCATCAAGTAAAGGTCCTGTGGTGGAATGACGAACCCGTGGCCAAAGAGCTGGAGCGGTTCATCGAATGGTGTTACGTTCTCAGCATTAAATATACGTGACTTATATAGATGAGAAGAATGTGCAGCACTCACCAATTAAAAAAAGCAGCAGTGCGAAATAAAGTACGATCACACGTTTTCGAATTGGTGAGTGCCACATATTTTTATTATCTCCATAAATTTGTGCAATTCTTGCCTTTGATATCAATTAAGTTGTTGGAACCCTAGCAGCTCTTCAAGAGAAAGAGATGTATTAAGCCTTTGCAGAATTGTAATGTATTCGTTCGCCTTTCAAGAATAGGTTTCATAAACCGAGCACAGTTGTCCTAGAGCTCCCTCGAGTCATATGTTGTGAGGAGCAGGCTAGCAGATGCTGTTGATGCGACTCAGCAATTTTTGCCATAAGTCTGCTGTATTGCAAAAAAGTTCCTATTTAATGGTTTCAAAGTTCTCTCTTGCTTTCCATGTAGGGTTTGTAGCGCATTTAGCCTTTTTACTGGACTGTGGATTAAACTCTACACATTCTTCATCTGACAGTGGCTCTGGTAGAGGCCGTGTAGTCTTTCTCTCAGCCATTGTATTTCACAAACAGAATGGAGTTCTGATGTGAGCTGCAGATTTCGGGAAGCTGTGCTATTATTCTTACACACACTGGATGATTTCTTATTGTAAGCACATGCTCTGCTGTAGGTTCTAGAGCTTTATAGATGCTGGAGTCTGACCTTACAGATGATTTTGGCAAATGTTTTTTTTTTTTCTATTATGACTCCATAACTAAGCTGCAAGTGAGTGGCGCCAAGACACTGTTTCTAGGCTGCCTCTTTCAACCATTACTCACACTTAGTGATGTCCTCAGATAGCTTGAACTCGACTGTAGGAGGCACGTATAAAGATTCCAGAAGGAGGTTTATTTTTCCAGCTGAATTCTTGTAGATATGCACACATACAGCAGTTAAAAAAGACTTTTCAGAAACAGGGCTGCAAATACATTAGCTTCTAAGATGGCTGATAGTCAGTGAATGAAGAAGCTACATCAGAGAGAGACCAAAGAGAGAGGAGCGACAAACTTCTAAAGAGAGCAAACACAATATAACAACACAATGATAATATAATTCTGTCTGTATGATTCCCAAATCATGGGACATGACAACTACATTGATGAAAATGGATGTGTTTCATCCTATTGTTCATCAAGAGAGATTTACCAAATTATCTTTTTGTCCACCAATGACAGATTGTCATCATATGGAAAGAATTTGCACTTGTTTAAAAAAAATATGTTTTCAAAATTGAATATGGACTAAAATCTGTGTGGCTGCATTGGGGAACCAGATGATTGTTCTTTTAACAGTTGTTCAACCATCAAACTACTATTATGTAATGCATACGACCACATCTATAGTCTTATGTTAGTTGGAAAAATGCCATGAGGGAAGTGATACAATGTAAAGGTGCTTATTTAAGTTAGACAACTTTCTTCCAAATTTGCTGAATTTGAAGGAATCGAACGATCTAGTAAAACAAACAAGGGGGCATTGTGGCTCTTTCATGGTGCCAGAGGTTAGGAAAAAAGGTTAGGTATGTTGGATAAGGTTATGTTAATGGATTCTGCCTCTCTTTCAAATGGACGCATAGCACAGTGGCTCAGTGGTTAGCGTTGCAGCGCTGGGGTCCTGGGTTCAATTCCCACTAAGGACAACATCTGCATGGAGTTTGTATGTTCTCCCCATGTTTGCACGGGTTTCCTCCGGGTCACGGGTTTCCTCCCACATTCCAAAGATAAGGAATCTAGATTGTGAGCACAAATGGGGACAGTTCCGATAATATCTGTTAAGTGCTGTGTATTTATTGGCGCTATATAAATGAGTAAGCAAATAGTAGATACAGTATTTGTGGTGGAGTTAGAACAAGAACAAGCTGTAAGACCCCTCTACAGATTAGACTAGTGTTGGCTAAACCCGCTGATATCGATGGGTTTGACTGTCCTATGTATATCGGGGAATTAACCAACTGAAGGTCCGGAGAGATGTCGATCTTGCGTGTCCGATTTTGGATTATCGATTGCATGGCAGTAGATAGCTTTCAGCCAGATGAGCGATTCGGCTGAGATGATTGTTGGCTCAAAGGAGTAGCAGAACTATCCTTCAGCTGACAGCCATTTAATGTGAGTGACTAGTCTTAGACCAGGTTTTGTCTTATAAAATAGTCCTTCCAAGGTAGGGTGGTATATTCACAAGAAGAAAGCAAAGCATAAAATACCGTTATTTATCCGTAGACATCAGGACATCTGTGGCAATTTACCAAGAGAGGGACCATTCTTTCAGGGGTTCCCTCAGGGTTTGCACGTCACTGCCATATTTTACAATGGAATTTAGGTTTCATTTTTTAGATTATAATGAAGGCTCTTTTTAAAGTCCTAGTGTATAGGTGTGCTTGGTTAATCTGTACTTTTAACCTGCCCTACTTGCTGCTAGGAAGTTATTGATGTCACTGAGTGAAATATCACGCTCACGTCTCATCCATCATGTGTGATGTAGGAAGAAAAACGAAAGGAAAACATTGTCAGTCAAGATGATCTATCAAATATTAGACGATACCTGGAATTTTGTATTATTTAAATCCATTGTTTTTCACTTATCATTTATAGCTTTGACATCTGGACAGTTAGACGCACACCACGGGTTAGTAAGAATGTCTTCATCACAGCCGTCACTGCTTTCCATAGCAACAGACCATTCTTTGACGTTGCACTTGCTTGGCAGAAAACATTGCAGGGAGTGATGTCCACTTACACCATTCCTCCTCAAATTTTATTGCCTGAGTTTCCTTTATCCATGTGGATTTTTCTTCATACTGTACATGAGGCTGAATGACACACGCGCCTGCAATAGCACTGACAAAATCTGAATCATGTTGCCCAAGTTCCCTAGGAACTAGGATGTAAAATGCCATAAAAAATACTAAATTCTCTGCCTGAGTTGACCAAAATGATTAGAAGGACCCTGGACCAGCAAGCAGCCACTGTAGTAGTCTGAGGCCGTTGGACTAAAGTCAATACCAATAGCACTGCAATATCACTCTATTCAGCCCCTCTATATGCAGCCCCATCCTGCAGTAAATCTCTCCTTTTTGCCCCTATACAGTGCCCCAACATGCAGTGTTCCTCTCAACAACTATGTATAGTCCCATCCTGCAGTACATTGCCGCTCCTCACCCCTGTATACAGCCCCATACTGCAGTGTATCCCACTTCTCAGCCCCTCTATAAACCGCTCAATCCTACAGTATGTTACTCCTTTCAGCCCCTTCATAAGTAGACCCATTCTACGTAAAAGGATATCGATGTTCCTGGTTGTAGAAAAGAACAAAAAATGTTAGTATTATTTTCCTGCAGACATTAAAAAGAACCTGTCAGCACAATACTGTAATGTAAAGATATGGCTGTAATGGCGCTGATATACAGATTAAATTGACACCTTTGGTGAAGAAATCCACATTTTTGCTCTTCTGTAATCACCATTTGAAGGTTTCTGCAAATTAAATTTCGGTGCATCTGGGCTGGACTGTGCACTGAGTCTTCTCCCTGTCCGATTCCCTGCCCCTCCACCTACCTTCCAATTTTTGAATGACCGGTTACTGCTGAGAGTTGACTTTTTTCTGGCTTCATATGCAGAAGGTCAACTCTATTATGCAGGCCTATATATCATAATTCTGTATAATACAGCCAATGTTTTGTCAATGTATCCATTCTGTTCCCAGACTGTACAGTGTCCATATAATGAACCATGATGTTTTGAGTTGTCATTATGATTAAAACAAAGCGAAAACAAAGTAGATTGACAATGAATGGCTTCACCCAACCACTAACCATGAGTGGAGAAAAAGATTTGGTGTTATCATTCATATTCTCTGAAAAAAGGCCAAGAAAGCAAAAATTCTGCCCGGGTATGTAAACTTTTGAGCACAACTATATATATGTATAAAATACACAGTGTGTGTGTTTATTTCAGTCCTCATAAACCACATCACATGAAAACTTAAATACAGCCTTTGGCCGACACAAAGTGACACATAAAGTAACAAGTCCATACAATAGTGCTGGTTAGCCCACCTGAATTAGAGTCCAGCTTTTTAGTCCTTTAGCAAAGGCACTCAATCCAGGAGATCTGCGCACCTCCATAAACAGACAGTGCGAGACAAGTGAACCACACCCAGTGATGGAGATATGGTGAGCGGCCTTTAACCTGTCATGATTAACCCCTTTTAGTATGTACAGTTGTGGCCAAAAGTATTGACACCCCTGCAATTCTGTCAGATAATATTCAGTTTCTTCCTGAAAATGATTGCAAACACAAATTCTTTGGTATTATTATCTTCATTTAATTTGTCTTAAATGAAAAAACACAAAAAGAATTGTCCTAAAGCCAAATTGGATATAATTCCACACCAAATATAAAAAAGAGGGTGGACAAAAGTATTGGCACTGTTCGAAAAATCATGTGATGCTTCTCTAATTTGTGTAATTAACAGCACCTGTAACTTACCTGTGGCACCTAACAGGTGTTGGCAATAACTAAATCACACTTGCAGCCAGTTGACATGGATTAAAGTTGACTCAACCTCTGTCCTGTGTCCTTGTGTGTACCACATTGAGCATGGAGAAAAGAAAGAAGACCAAAGAACTGTCTGAGGACTTGAGAAACCAAATTGTGAGGAAGCATGAGCAATCTCAATGACGCCATTGCAGCCAGGCGCGGGAGCGCCACTCTATAGCACCACAGCAACAGCCATCTTTCTTGGGCTATTCTCTTGGGAGTTCTATTCTTCTTTATTCAAAGATCCGACTCTGGATTCAGCGATAAAGTGATAAAGGCTCGGACTGAGCCGAAACGTCGTAATATTTATATCGCTTCTACTTGGTGCTATATATTCTTGTTTGGCTCCCACATGTTTTGTACATAATAAAATGAACACTTGTTTGCATAAAACCCCTCTGAGTGTGCAGTGAATTAGATTATTATTGGTAATAGGACCTACTGGTCCATTACACCTGCACCTCGCTACTGGACTTGAGTGCACGCTAACCTCCTGGTTATGGCCGAAAGTGTTGGCACTCTTGAAATTGTTCCAGAAAATTATTGCAATTTCACGTTTTGTTATATACATGTTTATTTCATTTGTGTGTATTCAATCAAAAAAAAAAGAAAAAAAAGGCAATTTGTACATCAGTTCACATAAAACTCCAAAAATGGGCCAGACAAAATTGTTTGTCCCCTCAAATTAATATTTAGCTATGCAACCTTTGGAATGAATAACTGCAATCAATCGCTTCCTCTAATGATCAAAAAGCTTCTTACACCTCTCAACTGGAATTTTCGACTTCTCTTCTATTGCAAACTGTTCCAGGTCTCTCATATTTGAATGGTGATTTCTCCCAACAGGAATTTTAAGATTTCTCCACAGGTGTTCAATGGGATTTAGATCCGGCTCATTGCTGGCCACTTCAGAACTCTCAAGCCCTTTTTTCCATCCATTTTTGGGGGCTTTTTGAAGTATGTTTGGGGTCATTGTCCTGCTGGAAGACCCGTGACCTAGTAAACAAACCCAGCTTTCTAACGCTGGACACTACGTTACGACTCAAATTCCTTTGGTGGTAGTCAGATTTCATGATGCTTTGCACACAGTGAAGACACCCAATGGCAGAGTCATCAAAACAACCCAAAAGCATCTTTGAACCTCCACCATATTTGACTATGTACCTTGCTCTTTTCTTTGTACACCTCATTCCTTATTAGGTAAATAGTAGAATGATGTGCTTTGCCCAATAGCTCTATCTTGGTCTCATCTGTCCACAAGACGCTTTCCCAGAAGGGTTTTGGCTTACTGGCGTACATTTTGGCATACTGCAGTCTTGCTTCTTCTCAGCATCTGTGTCAGCAGTGGGGACCTACTGTCTCTCCTGCCATAGTATTTCTTGTTGTTGAAATGTTGATGGATAGTTTGCACTGACACTGATGTACCCTGAGCCTGCAGGACAGCTTGAATTTCTTTGGAAGTTGATTGTGACTGCTTATTCACTATCCGGACTATCCTGCGTTGCAACCTCTCATCAATTTTTCTCTGCATTCCAAGTTCAGGGAGATTAGCTACAGTGTCATGGGTCGTAAACGTCTTGATTATGTGGTTCACCATGGACACTGGAACATCACGATCAACTTTTAACTTGGAAATTATTGATATTTTTCAACAATTTTTGTTCTCTTGTCCTCAGACAGTTTTCCTCTTTTTGTTCTCCATTCTTACTGTGGCACACACAGACACAATGCAAAGATTGAATCAACTTCTTCCTTTTTATCTGGTTAAGGTGTGATTTTCATATCGCCCACACCTCTTACTTGTTACAAGTGAGTTTGAAATAGCATCACATGTTTGAAACAAAGTTGTTTACCCACAATTTTAGAAAGGCGCCAAAAATTTTGTCCAGCCCATTTTTGGGGTTTTGTGTGAAATTATGTCCAATTTGCCTTTTTTCTCTGTATTTTGTGTTGTTCCAATACACAGAAAGGAAATAAACATATGTATAGCAAAACATGTGTAATTGCAATAATTTTATTGGAGAAATTCTTCATTTTCTGGAACAATTTCAAGGGTGCCAACACTTTCAGTCATGACTGTATACCTGAATCCCAAAGTGCCTACTTTGGCGGCTTTCTAGAAAATGTGCCAATGAAATAAGTGTTTTTCATTCTTGGTGTTGTCCTGCACAGTGGATGGTGGAGATATATTGCCGGATCTTCTTCCTTAGCTCTTGTGTGGTCTGTCCAACGTACTTCTTAAAGCAAGGACAAACTAAAACATATACCACGCATTGGGATTTACAATTTATGTAATATTTTAAACATAAATTTGACATAGCTATAGGATGTTAAAAGGTAGTTGTTTGGGGTATGAGCCGGTAAATATTAGCCACCACACAGGTAGAACCCCTTCTTCAGGATCCCTCAGTGAAACCTGTGAAAATCTGCATCTAAAAATTGTGAAATAATTTCAGAAAAATGTTCTTCAATGTATAATTGCAAAGACTTTGAATATTCCATCATTCACAGCAAATAATATTATCAGAACATTTAGAGGTCTTCGAGAAACTCATGTACACAAAGGACAAGGTCGACGGTCAATATTGGATGCTTGTTATCTCTGGGCCCTCAAGTGACACGACTTTAAAAACAATGGTATTAAGAAGAATCCAGCACTCTGAGCTGAGAATGATGAAAAAACATGAAATTTGTATTACAGTGGTCCTAATAGATATTGTGTATCATACGTGATGTTTCGGTCAATTTAGATGAACGGATGTCTCTTATACGCATAGCGCTGCCAACTGTGTATCTTCTCCCACAGCCTGTGGCCTGATATACATGTGTATGTTTGATAAAAGTCTCCATTGAATGGAACGTCACGTATGATACACAGTATCTATATATATATATAAACGCCTTATCGTGTCTGTCTGTAACCGAAATCGCGGCCCGCTGATTGGTCACGGCCGCCAGACTCCCGCTAAGCCGCAACCAATCAGCGACAAGCGCAGCTGTTTGTAACGGTAAGCTGCACCTGCCACTGATTGGTCGCGGCCGCCAGGCGCAGACCTTAATCTGTAAAAAAGAGAATTAAAATAAAAAAAAGTTATTCTCACCTTCCGACGGCCTCCTGTCTTCTTTCCACGTGCCCGGCCTCGCGTTCCCAGTAATGCTTTGCGGCTTAGACCGCTGATGACGTAACTCTCGCGAGAGCGAGAAAAAGGACCGACGTCGCTCTCGCAAGAGCGAGAAAGAAGACCGACATCATCAACGGTCTAAGCCGCAAAGCATTACTGGGAACGCGAGGCCGGCTGCGTGGAAAGAAGACAGGAGGCTGTCGGAAGGTGAGAATAACTTTTTTTATTTTTGTACAGGGCCACGGCAGTGATTGGTCGCGGCTACAGGGCCGCGTTGCTGATTGGCCGCGGACAGAGGGCCGCGACGCTGATTGGTCGCGGCTACACGGAAAGGGGTTTAAGGGGACCAAGCATACTAGGAAAGAGGGGTGAGGGGACCATGCATACCAGGAAAGGGGAGTGAGGGAACCATGCATTCCAGGATTGGGGGGTGAGGGGACCATGCATACCAAGAAAGGGGTGTGTGGAAACCATGCATACCAGGATAGGGAGGTGAGGAGACCATGCATACCAGGATTGGGGGGTGAGAGGACCATGCATACCAGGACTGGGGGGTGAGGGGTCCAGGCATACCCCAAAAGGAGGGTAATAGGGCCATGCATACCAGGATTGGGGGGTGAGAGGACCATGCCTACCAGGACTGGGGGGTGAGGGGACCAGGCATAGCCCAAAAGGAGGGTAAGAGGACCATGCATACCAGGATAGGGGGGTGAGGGGACCATGCATACCAGGAAAGGGGGGTGAGGATACCATGCATACCAGGATTGGGGGGTAAGGGGACCATACATACCAGGAAAGGGGGGTGACGGTGAGCATACAAACCAGGATTGGGGTGTGAGAGGACCATGCATACCAGCAAAGGGGGGTGAGGGGACCATGCATACCAAGAAAGGGGGGTGAGGGGACCATGCATACCAAGAAAGGGGGGTGAGGGGACCATGCATACCAGGATAGGGGGGTGAGAGGACCATGCATACCAGATTGGGGGCTGAGAGGACCATGCATACCAGGATTAGGGGGTGAGGGGACCATGCATACCCCGAAAGGGGGGTAAGAGGACCATGCATACCAGGATTGGGGGGTGAGGGGACCATGCATATCAGGAAAGGGGGGTGAGGGGACCATGCATGCCAGGATAGGGGGGTGAGGATACCATGCATACCAGGATTGGGGGGTGAGGGGACCATACATACCAGGAAAGGAGGGTGACGGTGAGCATTCAAACCAGGATTCGGGTGAGAGAGGACCATGCATACCAGCAAAGGGGGTGAGGGGACCATGCATGCCAGGATAGGGGGGTGAGGATACCATGCATACCAGGATTGGGGGGTGAGGGGACCATACATACCAGGAAAGGAGGGTGACGGTGAGCATTCAAACCAGGATTCGGGTGAGAGAGGACCATGCATACCAGCAAAGGGGGTGAGGGGATCATGCATACCAGGATAGGGGGGTCAGAGGACCATGCATACCAGGATTGGGGGGTGAGAGGACCATGCATACCAGGACTGGGGGGGTGAGGGGTCCAGGCATACCCCAAAAGGAGGGTAATAGGACCATGCATACCAGGATTGGGGGGTGAGGGGACCATGCATATCAGGAAAGGGGGGTGAGGGGACCATGCATACCAGGATAGGGGGGTGAGGGGACCATGCATACCAGGAAAGGGGGGGTGAGGATACCATGCATACCAGGATTGGGGGTGAGGGGACCAAACATACCAGGAAAGGAGGGTGACGGTGAGCATTCAAACCAGGATTGGGGTGAGAGAGGACCATGCATACCAGCAAAGGGGGTGAGGGGTCCAGGCATACCCCAAAAGGAGGGTAATAGGACCATGCATACCAGGATTGGGGGGTGAGAGGACCATGCATACCAGGACTGGGGGGTGAGGGGACCAGGCAAAGCCCAAAAGGAGGGTAAGAGGACCATGCATACCAGGATAGGGGGGTGAGGGTACCATGCATACCAGGATTGGGGGGTAAGGGGACCATACATACCAGGAAAGGGGGTGACGGTGAGCATACAAACCAGGATTGGGGTGTGAGAGGACCATGCATACCAGCAAAGGGGGGTGAGGGGACCATGCATACCAAGAAAGGGGGGTGAGGGGACCATGCATACCAGGATAGGGGGGTGAGAGGACCATGCATACCAGATTGGGGGCTGAGAGGACCATGCATACCAGGATTAGGGGGTGAGGGGACCATGCATACCCCGAAAGGGGGGTAAGAGGACCATGCATACCAGGATTGGGGGGTGAGGGGACCATGCATATCAGGAAAGGGGGGTGAGGGGACCATGCATGCCAGGATAGGGGGGTGAGGATACCATGCATACCAGGATTGGGGGGTGAGGGGACCATACATACCAGGAAAGGAGGGTGACGGTGAGCATTCAAACCAGGATTCGGGTGAGAGAGGACCATGCATACCAGCAAAGGGGGTGAGGGGACCATGCATGCCAGGATAGGGGGGTGAGGATACCATGCATACCAGGATTGGGGGGTGAGGGGACCATACATACCAGGAAAGGAGGGTGACGGTGAGCATTCAAACCAGGATTCGGGTGAGAGAGGACCATGCATACCAGCAAAGGGGGTGAGGGGATCATGCATACCAGGATAGGGGGGTCAGAGGACCATGCATACCAGGATTGGGGGGTGAGAGGACCATGCATACCAGGACTGGGGGGGTGAGGGGTCCAGGCATACCCCAAAAGGAGGGTAATAGGACCATGCATACCAGGATTGGGGGGTGAGGGGACCATGCATATCAGGAAAGGGGGGTGAGGGGACCATGCATACCAGGATAGGGGGGTGAGGGGACCATGCATACCAGGAAAGGGGGGGTGAGGATACCATGCATACCAGGATTGGGGGTGAGGGGACCAAACATACCAGGAAAGGAGGGTGACGGTGAGCATTCAAACCAGGATTGGGGTGAGAGAGGACCATGCATACCAGCAAAGGGGGTGAGGGGTCCAGGCATACCCCAAAAGGAGGGTAATAGGACCATGCATACCAGGATTGGGGGGTGAGAGGACCATGCATACCAGGACTGGGGGGTGAGGGGACCAGGCAAAGCCCAAAAGGAGGGTAAGAGGACCATGCATACCAGGATAGGGGGGTGAGGGTACCATGCATACCAGGATTGGGGGGTAAGGGGACCATACATACCAGGAAAGGGGGTGACGGTGAGCATACAAACCAGGATTGGGGTGTGAGAGGACCATGCATACCAGCAAAGGGGGGTGAGGGGACCATGCATACCAAGAAAGGGGGGTGAGGGGACCATGCATACCAGGATAGGGGGGTGAGGGGACCATGCATACCAGATTGGGGGCTGAGAGGACCATGCATACCAGGATTAGGGGGTGAGGGGACCATGCATACCCCGAAAGGGGGGTAAGAGGACCATGCACTCCAGGATTGGGGGGCTAGGGGACCATGCATACCAGGATAGGGAGTTGAGGGGTAGCATGCATATCAGGATTGGGGGTGAGAGAACCATACATATCAGGATTGGGGGGTGCATTATTATTAAATCTTCAAAAATAAACTGCATATATTTTCTAATATACCCAATGCGTTAGAATTGGGCCACCATCTAGTCTATTAGAACCACTGTAATAAAAATGTCATGTTTTTGACCATACTCGCCTTAGGCCTGTTTCACACATCATTTTTTTTCGTCAGTTAAAATCCGCTAAAATGGTGGACAACGGATCCGTTCCTGTACTGACCACAACGTTTGGCACCGGACCGTTGTTTTAACGGATCTGGCGAAGGAATAATTTTAAAGGAACCGCTGCCTGGGGAGGAGAGAGAGAGAATTTTTTCCAGACGCCAGAACTGAGTTTAGGGTTAAATTTCTGACACAGGTATTTCTCCCGGGCATGCGCAATAGAAAATGCGGATCCAGATGGGGAAAAAAATGTTTCATTGTCCGTCCTGTCCGCTCAGCGGACAGCAAAATCTTGGCGGATCCGTAAAAAACGGATCAAACGGATGACCATCCGTCAAGACCCGCCGTTAATACAAGTCAATGGGGAAAAAAACGGATCCGTCAAGAAAAATGGCGGATCCGTTTTTTTTTTGCAAAACGGCGGATTTTGACTGATGGGGAAAAATGGATGGATGAAACAGGCCTTAGAGTGCTGTATTTTTCTTACCACTTTAGTATTATGGATTGGGATCCTATCCAGTCACCTACTGCTGACCGGGAGTGCCGTATTTCCTTTCTATCACTGCATTAAAAACAGGCATGATTCAGTCCTGCAAATCTCTGCATGGTCTCAGGAATTCTCCCAAAAATCATTGTCTGTGAACACAGTTCTCCATGAAAGTCACAAATGCAAGTAAAGCACTATAACACAAAAGATGAGGCCTTATATCATCGCAATCCAGAAACCCTGCCTTCTTCTCTAGGCCAAAGTTCATTTAAAATGGACTGAAGCAAAATAGAAAACTTTTCTGTGGTCAGAAGAATCAATATCTGAAATTCTCTGTGGAAACCAAGGATGCCATATCCTACAGACTCCAGAGGAGATGAGCCATCCAGCTTATCAGCATACAATTCCTGAATCTTTGCTGACAAGGGGTAGCCCTAGGGCTTATGGCATGAGCATCTTACACATCTTGATAGGCATAATCAATGCTGAGCTTTATGTGGATGTTTTAGAACAACATTTTTTCCCATCCAGGCAATGTCTGTCAGGGAAGACCTTGCATATTTGAGTAAGACCATGCTAAATCGCATACTGCATCCATCCCACCACCATGGCTTCACAGAAGAAGAGTTTGGGTGCAATGGCGGATCTTAATAGGGGCGGATGGGGCGGTCGCCCCGGGCCCAAGGTTTTTTGGGAGCCCAGGGGCAGGGGCGGGCTGGGCCGGGAGGCAGAGAGGCAAATGCCACCCGGACCGCTCCCCCAGCACCTGTACAGGGCCGGCCGTGCCCTGTGCTGTGACGCCGCCGGCAGCAGACAGCCGCCCGCGTCACATTCTATGAGGGGCCGGGAGCTGTGCACGGCCGTCACCTTGACGGCTGCTCAGCTCCGGCTCCCTCCGGCTGTACTTCCGGGTCAGATGTCGGGCGTGCGCGATGACGTCATCGTGCACGCGCCGACATGTCCCGGAGGATGCTGAAAGCAGAGGCGCTGCTGGGGAGCGAGCCGGCTGTGAGGTAAGTATGGGGAACTTTTTTAATTTTTTTTTATTTATAAAATGAATTAAATGGGGGAGGGGTGAGTAGGGGCTGTACACAATGAAGGGGGGGTGACTGGGGCCTGTATATGATGACGGGGGGGTGACTGGGGGCTGTATATGATGAAGGGGGGTGACTGGGGGCTGTATATGATGAAGGGGGGTGAGTGGGGGCTGTATATGATGAAGGGGGGGTGAGTGGGGGCTGTATATGATGAAGGGGGGTGACTGGGGGCTGTATATGATGAAGGGGGGGTGACTGGGGGCTGTATATGATGAAGGGGGGTGACTGGGGGCTGTATATGATGAAGGGGGGTGACTGGGGGCTGTATATGATGAAGGGGGGTGACTGGGGGCTGTATATGATGAAGGGGGGTGACTGGGGGCTGTATATGATGAAGGGGGGTGACTGGGGGCTGTATATGATGAAGGGGGGTGACTGGGGGCTGTATATGATGAAGGGGGGTGACTGGGGGCTGTATATGATGAAGGGGGGGTGACTGGGGGCTGTATATGATGAAGGGGGGTGACTGGGGGCTGTATATGATGAAGGGGGGTGACTGGGGGCTGTATATGATGAAGGGGGGGTGAGTGGGGCTGCACATGATGAAGTGGGGGGTGAGTGGGGCTGCACATGATGAAGTGGGGGATAAGTGGGGCTGCACATGATGAAGTGGGGGATAAGTGGGGCTGCACATGATGAAGTGGGTGATAAGGGGGACTGCACATGATGAATTAAGGGGTAAGTGGGACTGCACATGATGAATTGGGGGGTAAGGGGAACTGCACATGATGAATTAAGGGGTAAGTGGGACTGAACATGATGAATCGGGGGTAAGAGGGACTGAACATGATGAATTGGGGGTAAGGGGGACTGAACATGATGAATTGGGGGTAAGGGGCACTGCACATGATGAACTGGGGGTAAGGGGGACTGCACATGAAGTGGGGGTAAGGGGGACTGCACATGAAGTGGGGGTAAGGGGGACTGCACATGATGTGGGGGTAACATTAACTGCACATGATGATGGGGGAGTGGGGCTGCACATGAAGTTGGGGGGGAAGGGGACTGCACATGATGAAGCGGCACTGCAGATGAAGTGAGTGGGTGATAGGGGACTGCAATGGATGAAGTAAGGGGACTTCAAATTAAAGTGGGGACATTAAAGTAGATCCCCTATGGCCAGGATCACGTTGGGCGATTTTGTGCGTATTGGCCGTAGGCCTACAGCTTATGTGCAACGTCTTTTTAGGCCATGTCCACACGTGGTGGAATGGTGGCGGGTTTTCCGTATGGACCCGCAGCAAACCAAGTGCTGCGGTCCGTACGGCTGTCAATTCCCGCACGGGGACCGCAGCGCTCAGGTGGGAAGGGGGGTACAGGGGCCCAGGTTTTATGAACAGCCCCGGGCCCATAGTCCACTTAATCCACCACTGTTTGGGTGATAAACTGGCCGCCATCAGTCCTGATTCATTGCCAATAGAAAACATTTGGCGCATTTTGAAATTAAAAATCCGGCAAAGAAGATCTAAGTCTGTTTAGCAGTGAGAATTCTACATCAGACAAGGATGAAACCATAGTCATCTCCCAAAACTCCCGCAATTGGTCTCCTGATTTCACACATGTTTACGGACTGTTGTAAAAAGAAGTGAGGATGCTACACAATGGTAGACATGGCTCCATCCCAACTTTTTTGAGATGTTGTTGCTGCCATCAATTCCGAAATATCCTTGCCCCGTGACCAAGCCAACGTGATGCGCGCGTTGGGGCTGCACGGTGTGGGTCCTGGTATACCACATGATGGGTAAGGAACCGTAGGATATGGTATGGTCTGATATACACAGGGCACTTCTGCTCTAGGCACTGATTATTATGTTGGCTATTCACCATCCTACTACCTTGGTTTTTCTCCCCTGACATAATGGGACTGCACTAAGCACTTTATTGTATCTATGACGTGGTATTATTTGCTTTACACACCGCCATCTACCTGATCTCTTTTTGCTGAACATATCTCTCGTACTATTGGTTCAAATATATGTCAAATGTATTTAAATGAATGTTACTATTTGATTCTATGGAATAAATTTATATCTTTTTACTATTTTGGCTCTAAGCTCCATATTTTTTCTCTTGTTGCATCAATTTCTAAATGACTTAAATTGTCAGATTTTCCATGTTTTTTGTTGTTTACTTTGCAATTATTATTGGCATTTTCTTTTTTAGCCCTTTTTTAGTACTTGTAAAATACACTAACTTAATTTACAAAATAAATCCATGAGAAATTGTGGCCAAAATTGCAAACAAAAGAAGTGTGAAATGAGCTTCAAATGGGAAGCTGTTACGGTTGCTGTTACAGGGGCGATGAGGAACAACCCGGAAGTGGACCCTCTGGGTCACGGCTCCAGAGTCCCCGAGGGCGAGCGGCCCAGGTGTGGCCACCCCCTATACAGGGAGTGTTAGGGGCAGGCTCAAGGAGGGTGGAACCGTGACAGCTGGAACCAAAGGGGCGACTGGGATACGCCTGGAGAGGATACACAGGGAATCAGGGCTGATGCAGTGAAGGATCTGGAATAACGGAGAAGGGGCTGCGAGACAGACTCCGCAGATGACACAGGCGGGAGGCTGCAATAGAGAGGGAAAATGGATAAGGCACAGGCTGGGAGACAAGGCAGGAGACAAGCGGACAGAGGCAGACACAGGAGACAATGGAGGCAAGGGCAGGCAAAAGAGACAGAGCGAGAGCCGACAGGGAGAGCGCAGGCAAGGCGCAGACAAGACAGGGATGGTGCAGCAAGGCGCAGACAAGAGGCACGGCCTGAGACAGTGAACGCTGCAGGAGACAGCGTCACAGAAGTCGACAGTTAGGCACCTTACCTGACTAGACACAGATCCTAAATAGCCGGTGGATGCCGCCATGTTGGGGGCGGCGCCGCCGCATCATCACTCCCAGGAGGCAGAGCACCGGGATCCCCACAGTGCGCAGGTGCCTGATGCCGAGGAACCCGGAAGTCGGGCACGAGGACGCGCCGAGGCACAGGGACGCGCCGGGAGGAGCGCGCAGCAGCCAGGACCGTGACAAAAGCTAATCCTACAAGAATGAATGCCCATCTACGTACCGGTTTTTTTGCTTACTCATAACTATTAGGTATCTCTTGTTTTGTTAGCACCTGATTCAGACGCATTTTATTTGTTCCTTTCGACCGAGCCGTAATATTTTTAAAGTGGTAGTAAAAGGATAAAACCATTTTTTTCCTCCAGTTTATTCTTTTCACTAGAACGGAGCCATTAGGGCAGCAAGTGACAGAAGATCCTATTTTAGTATCATCTATCACTTTGGTTAACGTTTTGCTGGGCATAAATCATATAATATGAGGTTGCATAGCGACAATTTAGTTTGCTGCACATTCTATTTTTATAACTTTATTTAAAACTGAAATATAACTTGCTGTACCTGAAACCCCAAGTGAGCCAGTTATTGGAGTGTAAGAAACGTCTGACGTCAGAACAGTTATTTATTCCACTGGAGACCATTAGCGATGCATTACCCTTTGGCACTTTTGTTTTCAGAAGCCTAGTTAAAATTTTATGAATGGTTTTTTACCAATTATTATATATTTTTAGCTCTAGAAGAGCGAGTAGCTTGTATATGTGCAAGTTTATAAATAATAGGTATTATACAGAAGACATTTATATACATGAAAGACTTGCAATAAAAATCTGGATTTGCGTAATATTATGAGATTTTTACTATGTGAGAATTGTCGGTGATTCTTTTTTTTTCACATTTTACATTGCTGTCATTAAAATTTAATTCCGCCAGATTCCATCTTGTCAGTAAGCTTTTGAGATTTTCACATCTTATAGAAGACATATTTTCATTTTGCTAATTTTTGCTCTCTTTCCCATGAGGTTTCAAAATCCCCACACTGCAGCCCTGTACAGCAATTTAAGTCCCCTTTTCTTTGCTAAGTCATTGCATTTTATCTACTACTCCAATAAGGCTTGTTTTTTTTCACTCTTACAGCGATAGCCATTTTTAATGCGGTTTTAAAACTCATTTTTTACATTATTGTCCAAATCCAATTTTAGCAAGGGATTGTACCACCAGCTATAGGTTTTAACTTTAGCAGTAATACATGGGACCATCCAAGGTCAGCTTTAATGCACCAGAGCAAGAACCTCTGATTACTAGTGATGAGCGAGTATACTCGTTGCTCGGGTCTCCCAGAGCATGCTAGGATGGTCTCCAAGTATTTTGGCGTGCTCGGAGATTTCGTTTTCGTCGTCTCAGCTGCATGATTTGTGGGTGTAAGACAGGCTGATTACATGTGTGGAATGCCTGTTTGCTAGGGAATTCCCACATGTATTCCGGCTGTCCAGCAGCCGCAAATCATGCAGCTGAGACAACGAAAACTAAATCTCCAAGCACGCCAAAACACTCGGAGGTCACCCAAGCATGCTTGGGGAAACCCAAGCAACGAGCATACTCGCCGATCACTACTGAGTGATTACCAGTCACTCTTTGCTCTTGCTTGTATGTTATTTCTGATGGTCACCCAACACATTTTTGCACTTATACCCATGAGTCATAACCCAAATGTGTCTCTCCCCACAGTTTAGATAAAACATGCCCCTAAAACAGTATACCTAAACATATTATACTGTTTGCATTAGTCCCATTAGTCCAGTGTATCGAAACAAGGGTTTTATAATAGAGTTCGTGCAAATATATTCATAGCATCCAGTCCATTAGCCGTATCAGTAATTTCTGGCTGCTATATAGAAGCCCTGAGACTTGCCTCCTACCTGACCACATCTGTGGTTTTTCTTTGATTAGCCTGGCCTGGTGCATTGTTACAATGATTATGGTACATAATGCCAGCCAGCTAACCCTAAAGAATAACTACAGATGCCGGGAAGTAGGAGGTGGTTCTCAGGCCTGCTGTCCAGCGGCTACAATTTACCGACATGGCTGATGGACCTGGTACTGCGAATTGATTCTCACGAATTCCCAGGCTATTAGCAATTTCAGTATTTTTGGTCCTCCTTATGGGAAACCTAGGACCGGCCACAAATCACTGTTGAGAATCTGATCCAAATCACTGATAAAGATCGGTCCTTTGCATAGAAAGAAAACCTGTGACACTTCAATGAGCCCTAAAATTAGTTTAAAACACTGCATTATTTTATTGTAATTTGTTTTATTTATTTTTTTAACTCCACTGCAGTTTTTGATGCAGTTTTTAGCTAAAGCCAGAAGTGATTTCCAATTGAATTGGAATTATAAAGGTACTAGCTGAAGAGCCTGGCATATTACCTAACTGTGGGTCCCGCTGTCTTCCTTAACATCCCCGCTGTCCACCCGCCGTCCTGTTCTATCCCTCCGCAGCCACGCTCTACATCCATTTCCCGGTGTCCCTCCACAGCCCTGCTCTTCCCATCCACAGCCCCGTACTCTTCCTTCACAGCCCTGCTCTCCCCGTCCACAGCCCTGTTCTCTTCCATCACAGCCCTGCTCTCCCGCTCTCTCCGTCCACAGCCCCGTTCTCTTCCTTCACAGCCTTGCTCTCCCCGTCCACAGCCCCGTTCTCTTCCTTCACAGCCCTGCTCTCCCACTCTCCCCGTCCACAGCCCTGTTCTCTTCCTTCACAGCCCTACTCTCCCGCTCTCTCCATCCACAGCCCCGTTCTCTTCCTTCACAGCCTTGCTCTCCCCGTCCACAGCCCCGTTCTCTTCCTTCACAGCCCTGCTCTCCCACTTTCTCCCTCTACAGCCCTGCTGTCTTCCTTTCTCCACAGCCCCACTCTCCATGCACCACACGCGGTGACGCCGGGACCAGAAGAGAGAGGTGCGCAGATTGTTCATTCGGCCGAGTGGGCGGAGCTGCAGCTCATGTGATTGGTTGCCCTGAGGGGCGTGGCCTATCAAGGGCAGCCGGAGTGGGCGGAGCTAGGGCGGAGCTGCAGCACATGTGATTGGGCGGCCTGTGGGGGCGTGGCCTAGCGCTTTAGTAGGCTGCAGTAGAAGCCGGGGACTAAATTTAGGCCAGCAAACTGCAGGGGAGAGGTGGGATAGCACAGTTGGGGACGGGGAGCGCCGACTGAGCCGGGACAGGGCTGGGAGGGTTCCGGTACTATTTGCCCCCTGTCCTGAAGACTGTCTTCCTCACAGCCCCGCTCTTCATGCGCTGTTCTGCTGTATCCATCCTCAGCCCTGCTCTCCAACCGCGTCACACTCTGCTGCTTCATGATTGGTTGGTGTCCGACTCTGCTGCTTCGTGATTGGTTGATGATACACACACTCACATTCAGATTTATATATAGAGATGACTCCTTCCTTGGATCCACTTCTGATTTGGCTCAGAAGAGGGCATTTAAAAATTATTTTTTTCCCATAAATACAGTGTGAAACCAAACTTAAATATTCTCAATGGACATAGTGTTTCTTAAAGGTCATTAGAAAATAACATTTGCTCATTTAAAATATAGTCTATTATAATATATGAACAAGGAAAATTGTGAGTACCTTGGAATACTTAAGCAGATGTCTTAGAGTCCTCCACAACCCACTATTAAAGTTCAGCACTATGTCTTCTATTTAGTTCCAGCTACACCTCATTAACTGAATATATGTTAACAGGCAGCAGGGTTGTTGCTATGAATGAGTTTCATTGGAACGTACTTGGTGTCACTTTATTCTACATGCTTGCTTATGAGTCACTGTGAATGTGGTGACCCTGATTTTGGTTCTTCAGGCTTGAGGATGAGAGTCTAGCAATTCATTTGGCACACTGGTATACGCCTATGCTTTTTAGATATTTTAAGTTACTCAACATATATATTTGTAGCCACAAAGTACGTAGTTGCACACGTTTTCAGACAATTTCCAGAAATGATTATGCTTCCAATTAAGGTTCTAATGCCAGTAGCTTTTGGAAAGACTCACTTTCTAGAAAATGATTATTTCTTGAATAGCAATTAAAATGATTGCTATTTAGCTTTGTTTAAGGTAGAATAATAGACTTAAAGCGTGACCCTGTTCACATTTCATTTTAAATGAACGTTCAACTCATGAATTGGGAAAGTTCCAGGCAAACACACCAATTGTATCTATAGTCATTAATCACCCTTTCTTACAAAATTTGCAAAAAGGCGATTTTTGACACACTGGACCAGTATCCATTGGCCTTTTTTTTGCAGTATTGTGGGAGAAAACCAGAGTACTCAGAGGAAACCCACACAAACACGGAAAGAACATACCAACTCTTTTTAGATGTTGTGCTTCATGGAATTTGAACCTTGAACCCTAAGGCTGAAAAGAAACAGTGTCCAGTGTACCAGAGAAAACAACCTGTCAATCAGCCAGGGGACGGTACTGATGGCCAGGAGTACAGTGGAGGCAAAGAAGCTGAAAGTGCATATTCACATCCCAGTGCTCGATGACGCTCCGGAGACCCCGCGGATGTCGACCATACGGAAGCTCAAAAGGACAATACCCAGTTGAGACTTGTGGAACCTCCCAGATAGAGAACAGCAGAAATGGTAGCAGACAGTCCCAATGTCTACCGTCCTTTTCTATGGCCTGTCTAAAAAAACATGAGAAAACCTCAAAACACGACCAAGCAGTCCAAAATTGCTAATTTGCTCATTAGCAGTTTGATTGACTATGGCCTGTCTAAGCATAGTTTTGAGTGTTTTATTGAATCTTTCCACAAGGCCTTCTGTCTGGATATGATATACTGATGTCTTCAGTTGTGTAATTTCCAGGGCATTACACAGTTCCCTCATCACCTTTCTCAAAAAAGAGCGTTCCTTGGCAAGTCAGGATCTCCCTCGGTAATCATGTGTGAGAAAAAACATGGACCAACTTGCGAGCTATAATTTTTGCATATATTGATGCCTTTGAGCAGACTTAACCAGGGGATTGACCAGTGCATGGCAATTCTCACAAATGGCAGTTCTATGATGGGTAATGGCACAAGGGGACATCAAAAGTGAGAGGTGGGGGCAGTTAACTTGTATGTGGAACAGGATCTGCAATACTTTAAGATTTCCTGCTGACATCTGGGCCAATAAATCTCTACATGATCCATTTCTAAGTATTTTCCACCCTCAGATGGCCACACAAGAAATGTGAATGGGCCATGTCCAAAACCCTCTGTTTATAGGGTCCTGGTACTAATAACTGTTCCACTAGCTCATCCCTCACTTTTGTAACCCAGTAAAATAACTCCCCACTCAATATAAAATAGGGAAAGCTGGTGTCAGCCCCCAGCTCCTGCACTATAACATTTATGACGGTTACATTGTTGAATGCTTCTCTTAGGCTAGTTTCACACTAGCGTTTATTCGACGCAGCGCACGGCGCCGCTAAGCCCCGCCCCCTGCCGGCTCCCTGCCCGCCCCATCCGGTCATCGCCACCTACTATCGCACATGGACGCTTGCGATCTGCGCACCCTATCTTTAGCATAGGGTGTGCAGATCGTGCACTGGCCATGCGCTGCGCACTTTTGAAGGTTCGCCCGTGCGTGCCGAACGCAGCATGTTGCATTTCGGCACGCACGGCGCACCTTCAAAAGTGCGCAGCGCACGCCAAAATCCTACTAGCGCACGATCTGCGCACCCTATGCTAAAGATAGGGTGCGCAGATCGCAAGCGTCCATGTGCGATAGTAGGTGGCGATGACCGGATGGGGCGGGCAGGGAGCCGGCAGGGGGCGGGGCTTAGCTGCGCCGTGCGCTGCGTCGAATAAACGCTAGTGTGAAACTAGCCTTACAGTTAAATTCCTATATTGGGTGTACCCAAAATTTTTGACGGTCACCACTAGCTCAGGAATGTCAGCCTCAGGGGACCCTTCTAACACCAATTGTAAGGAATGCTACTTGCTTGGGTGTGTCGGGAGGCAACACAAGAAGCGTTTCCATCCAAACATCTTTGTTGGTTTATTGCTGCTTCATAAACCATCCATAAGCAAAGTAAAAGCTTTCAGTGCTGGCAAATCAAAGAAAACAGTTCTTTGGACAGAGTTCCTTGTCAGCCAGTCCTGGTCACACAGGCTGGATAGCATCCAGTACACTGGCTTAAAGCCCCCATCACACACAGCGATCTTGCTAGCGAGATCGCTGCTGAGTCACAACTTTTGTGACGCAACAGCGATCTCACCAGTGAGATCACTGTGTGTGACACTTATCAGCGACCGGCCCCCCTGCCGGGTATCGCTGAATGGCCTGGACATTTTTTTGATTGTTGGTCTCCCGCTGGCCAGCACGCATCGCTGCATGTGGCAGGTGGGAGACCAGCGAGCTGGAGCTGGTAACCAAGGTAAACATCGGGTTTTTAGGCAACGCGCGGCGCTTAGAAACCCGATGTGTACGTTAGATACCAGTGCGCTGGTGCAGGGAGCTGGTAACCAAGGTAAACAGCGGGTTTCTAAGTGCCGCGCGGTGCTTAGAAACCCGATGTTTACCTTGGTTACCAGCTCCCTGCACCACCGCGCTGGTATCTTAATGTACACTGCGGGTAACTAAGCGACGTGCGTCGCTTGCTACCCGCGTGTCGCTGTCCTGATCGCTTTGCCATATTTCAGAGCTGCAATGTTACTGGAGTATCAAAAAGCACAAGGTGTGCCATACTCACGGACATGGCCAAGGTAAGGAAGGCTGGAAAACGACCACCCAACAAGAAACATCAGATTAAACATCAAGACTGGGCCAAGAAATATCTTAAGACTGATTTTTCTAAGGTTTTATGGACTGATGAAATGAGAGTGACTCTTGATGGGCCAGATGGATGGGCCCGAGGCTGGATCAGTGAAGCTCAACTCCCAGACCTACTGGCAGTTTCTAGAAGACACCGTCTTCAAGCTGTGGTACAGGAAGAAGTCGGTATCGTTCAAGAAAAACATGATTTTCATGCAGGACAATGCTCCATCACATACATCCAAATACTCCACAGCGTGGCTGGCCAGTAAAGGTCTAAAAGAATTAAAAATAATGACATGGCCCCCTTGTTCACTTGATCTGAACCCCATAGAGAACCTGTGGTCCCTCATAAAATGTGAGATCTACAGGGAGGGAAAACAGTACACCTCTCAGAACAGTGTCTGGGAGGCTGTGGTGGCTGCTGCACGTCATGTTGATCGTAAACAGATCACCAACTGACAGAATCTATGGATGGAAGGCTTTTGAGTGTCATCGTAAAGAAAGGTGGCTATATTGGTCACTGATTTTTTTTTTTGTTTTTTGAATGTCAGAAATGTTTATTTCTAAATTTTGTGTTATATTGGTTTACCTTGTTAAAATAAACAAGTGAGATGGGTATATATTTGGTTTTTATTAAGTTGCCTAATAATTCTGCACAGTAATAGTTACCTGAAAAAAACAGACATTCTCCTAAGATAGCCAAATCTAGAAAAAAAAACACTCCAACTTCCAAAAATATTAAGCTTTGATATTTGAGTCTTTTGGGTTGATTGAGAACATAGTTGTTGTTCAATAATAAAAAGAATCCTCTCAAATACAACTTGCCTAATAATTCTGCACGCATTGTATACCTCTCATCAACTATCTCTCCAGTAGCTGCCTTACTATATATATATATATATATATATATATATATATAATGTACACACACAGCAGATGTAATAAAATATTGCAGACACATCACCCATTTTCTAAGTAAATATATTTCTAAAGGTGCTATTGACATGAAATTCTCACCAGATATCGGCGGCAACAACCTATCCTATTCACACAGGCAAAGAAATCAAACCATAGATGTCCATAAATTATTTAATAATGATAAATGACACAGGGGAAAAAGTATTGAATACAGTTACTGAAATTTAATTAATACTTCATACAAAAGTTTTTGTTGGTGATGAAGCTTCAAGACACCTCCTGTATGGAGAAATGGAGAAACTAGTCACATGCATTGCTCAGGTGTGGCAAATCATAAAAAGTATACTTTAGCTACAAAAACCATTGTAATGTTCACCTATTTGCTTGTAGGCACATGAGGTTAGACTAATAAGTGGTTTTCTGATGTCAGGTTTCCTGTAAGAGATCACAATTTACTATTTAGTAGTGGCTTAAAATGCTCATGGTCGCAAAGTGACTTGAATAAGGGTTTTACTGGAGCTTTTTAGGGTAAGAAGTCTCAATTTTTTAGTGTATATTTTAGTAGTGTTTAAAGAGGTTCTACAGAATTTAAAAAATGCATCTTTTATTGCAAGTCTACTTCCATGAAGTGAATAGGGGCCAAGCTGTAATACCATACACAACCTGTGTACAGCTGTGGCGCTGTTTGTGGAAGAAGGAAGTCATGTTTTTCATATATTTTACAATCCATTAAACTCTTTGATATCCTAAATGTTAAATACATTATATCTTTGTAAGTTCTGAAAGTCAAAGCTGCATCTGCGGTAATTAATTTGGGATTTAAGTATGTCTTTGCCTTTCATTAGTCTGTTCTTCCCGCTAATGGTACTGCCATTCAGTTAGCCAGTAGACATGATAGGTTGACTATACATCAAAAGGGTTTTGTTTTTAGAAACCATAAAGCTGTTTTTCTGACATTAAGCAATGGAGCGCTGAACTTATTCCATCAAAAAAGGCTTTGAAGAACCAAATATAGGTTTTGGCCTGGTGAATGGTCCTTTTTGTTCTGTGGTCTCAACCTATAGTGGTTTTAATAGATAGAAGAGCTACAATGACTGATTTATCATCCCACAGTAACACAGAGCTGCATTTGTGATTTGAACACATTGCAGATCTCTGTGGGTTTATCCTACAGATATAGGATAATATAAGGACAATTGATGTCCGAACAGACTTAGATCACAATTTAGGACTAAGTGGTGTGTCTTCAGCCGTTGAAGAAAGTCGTGGTAGCCTATGTCTTGAATGGTGTCTTGGCACTTTTGAGTCAACAAGTCCCAAACTATTCTTGGAAACATTTATTGATGATTCAATGAGGACTTTAATCGAAGTCTATGAAGATGTATTAAGCTGTTCTCCGTTGTAATTAATCATGTAACGTTTAGAGAGACAGAAGTGTTTGATAGAACAAGTGTTACTCTTATCTTCTAGTGTGCCATGCGTGATAATCCTTGCTCTGCTTCATTATCATTCCTCGGCACATTTTGCTACAGACAGATGAACTTTTATTTTAGGAAATACAGTTGGTTAAGAAAGACATTTAGTATCTACAGTTCTTTTATGTAAGGGAATATCACTGAGTTTCATTCATTGTGTGCAGGCTGTATAGCCACTGGCTATGAGGAGCATTGGTAGTCTGTAACTCCGAACAGTTTTCTACTGACAGCTTCATTTGTAACCTTGTTTTCTGCTTCTTGAGCTCTAAAGTCATTAAAGTTCAAATTGTGCCTCTTCCAATCTCATTGGTGACTGGCTTCTTGATTTTCTTTTTACAAATATAATTAATGTCAGATATGAATTTTGGGATATTGAAGGCAATATACGTACTGCTCTTTGTGCTAAGAGTGTGTCAACTCCATGGTGTCATACCCCCAAATATCTACAGGTATAGCAAACTTTATCTTAACACTTTTTTTCTACCTGGTGAGAGCGTGAGGGTCCTCCTACTTCTGTTCCATTAGGTCATATAGGTCATATGATTGGTGGGGGTGTGCCACCCAGCACCCCCCAGGATCAGCAATTACCGGCGGCCGACAGAAGTTCTCGAATAATGCTGGAACGCACCAGCTCCATCAAAACTATAGTGGCTGAAGCCAGTAACTTAATCCCTGCCTTATTCATATGAATAGGGGTAGCTCTGTAGTATCAGGCCGTGGCCACTATAGACGTGATGGAGCTGCAGTGTTTTGGCAGCAACCAAGAATTTCCTGCTGATTGGCAGGAGGACCTGGTTCTGCACCCCGACTGGCCCATTATAAGGATAGACCATCAGTAAAAAAAGTAGTGGCCAAACCCTTTAGGTTTGTGAGTAACCGACATTTTATTTTTTATTTCATAAATCAATAGTATGCATGAAAATAAGCAAGTTAATATCTTATCAAAGGAATTCTGCTTCTTTCTCCTCCAGGACTAATGTTTCATTATCAAAATTTTCAATTCATGGGTGTTACACCCGGTCCCCGTCCTGGCGCTGCGCCCAGGTCTGTCGCTGTTACACCTGGCCCCCGTCCTGGCGCTGCGTCAAGGCCTGCCGCTGCTTTCCGTTCTGGGCACTCACCTCGAACCTCACATAGGCAGCAGCCGGCCTCCTCTGGATTTCATGCTGCTGCTCAGCGTTCTGTCCTCCCTCCTGCCTCCTCCTCCTGGCGCCATGTGAGGAGATCTGTAGCTAAGACTATTAGGGCACGCCCGCCTGCTCTCTTGCCTTCTTAAAGGGGCGGCGTGCATTATTCAAAAAATACATTTAACCAATGGCAGCTCACTGGCTGCTATTTCTGGCCTCTCCTCCATAAGGAGCGCGCCGGAGCAACGAGTTTCTATCATTGCTTCATCCGGTTCTCATGCTAACCTGTCTGCGCTGCATCAGCAGTCTCTGTGCATTGTCTAATGCGCTCTGTTTCCACAGCATATCAGTGTCCTGTGTTACCTGGCTATATCAGCAACCATCTCGGCCTAAGTCATCCCGTTCCGCCTACAGCCATCCGAGTCCAAGGATTGTGTGAAGGTCACTGGAACTGACTCCTACCAACTAACTGGATCCAGGACCCAGCGCATTACGGACTCTGCTGTAACTTTTGTTATCCCTTTTGGTCCCGCTGGGACAGCTGCCACGTGTTTAGGGTCTAACTGGAGTCTAACTTAGGCCCAGATGGTTGCTGATATAGCCAGGTAACACAGGATACTGATATGCTGTGGAGACAGAGAGCATTAGACAATGCACAGAGACTGCTGATGCAGCACCTGTGTCCTCCAGGTATTCCATTCTGGCCCTGCCTGAGGGGCTTTACTACGGGTACCCGGGGTTCACTAGTCACGCCCCCTTCGGAGCCCCCCGGACCGTGGTCCCGAGGTTCCACTTAAAAAATAAAAACGAATGTGAACTTCACCATCTCTGCCTCCGCTTCCATTCGTTAGATTGCTCCGGCCATGGAATCCGCTGGACCCCAGAGGCCTCCGACGTTGGAGTTGTGCCAAGAGGTGACCTGTTTAAGAGATCAACAGGAAAAGATCACGACGTAACTACGTAACCTGTCCACCCGCATGGATTCCCTGCAGAACCTGGCTGCTCCTGATTCATCTAGCAACACCCAGGTACCTGCTGTCATGACAAGCAAGGGCCCCTGCCTGGCGGCTCCTACCCGCTTCCATGGTGATCCCACTCAGTGTCGGGGTTTTCTCAATCAGTGTACCCTGCACTTCGAAATCTTGGGGCATATGTTTACTTCCGACCGTGCCAAAGTGGGCTTCATTATGTCACATCAAGCAGGAGAGGCTCTCGCCTGGTTGAATCCATTATGGGAAAGAGGAGACCCGCTGGTTAATGATCATCGATCTTCCTAGAGACTTTTCGCAGGACCTTTGATGAACCCGGCCGGGTCACGTCGACCGCTTCTGCCCTGCTTCGCTTACGCCAAGGAACCCTCACGGTGGCTAGGAATGCTGTTCAGTTCCGCACCCTCTCGTTTGAGCTATCCTGGAATGATGAGGCCTTGCTGGCTACCTTCTGGGAGGGCCTATCTGGAAAAATTAAGGATGAGCTGGCGGGATGGGTCAGGCCTACCATCTTGGATGACCTGATTTCCTTGGCGACCCGGATTGACCTGCGTTTTAGGAGCGTTCCATGGAGATTAAGCGTGACAGGAGGTCCTACCACCTGGACTCTAATTCTTCCAAAATGTCTACCTCATCCTCTTCTCCTGAGGCTATGGAGGTAGATCGAGTAAGTCTGGCCAGCCGCCGCCAGGAGGCGCGTCGCAAAGACGGAAGCTGTCTGTACTGTGGTAGTTCCGAACACCTGATCCGCTCCTGTCCAAAGAAGTCGGAAAACTCCTCTGCCTAGGCTCGGTAGGAGAGGCCACCCTAGGTAGAGAATGTTCCTCTCCTTCGTTGCAGATCTCAGTCTCCGTGACCTGCGGAGCAATAAAATTTTCTGGACTCTGTTGGACTCCGGAGCCGCCGAAAGCTTTATCCAGCAGACGCTTGTGGATCGCTACCACTTACCAGTTCAGGCTCTTCCCAACCCGTTGCGAGTAACCGCTGTCGATGGCCAGCCTCTGACCGAACCCGTCCAGTTCCAGACTGAGCCAGTGGAACTCCGGGTAGGTCTTATGCATTCTGAAAGAATCCGTTTTTATGTGTACCCTGGTTTGTCTCACCCCCTTGCTTCTAGGTTTGCCTTGGTTTCAGAAACATGAACCAGTCCTTAATTGGAGAACAGGCGAAATTCTATGTTGGGGAGATTCCTGCTCGGACCGTTGTTTAACCCGGATTGAACCAGCTTCACCCCCGGTCCAACCTGCTACCCTGCCTGGATTACCATCCGCTTACTGGTCCTTCTCGGATGTCTTCGGGAAAAAGGAGGCTGAAAAACTTCCCCCCCACAGGTCGTATGACTGTCCAATCGACCTTCTTCCTGGAACATCTCCCCGTGGGAGAGTTTACCCTCTTTCCCAGGCAAAGACTCAGGCTATGTCGGACTACATCCAGGAGAACTTGGCCAGAGGGTTTATCCGAAAATCATCGTCACCGGCAGGAGCAGGCTTCTTCGTGAAGAAAAAGGACGGATCCCTGCGGCCCTGTATCGACTACCGAGGGCTGAACCAGATCACGGTTAAAAAACAGGTACCCGTTGCCTCTAATTTCAGAACTGTTTGACCGTCTCCGAGGGGCCAGGATCTTCACCAAGCTGGATCTCAGAGGTGCTTACAATTTGATCCGAATCAGAGATGGAGACGAATGGAAAACAGCCTTAAACACCCGTGATGGCCACTACGAGTATCTGGTAATGCCGTTTGGTCTAAGCAATGCACCCGCTGTTTTCCAAGAGTTCGTCAATGACATTTTCAGGGACCTGCTTTACACCTGTGTTGTTGTCTACCTAGACGACATTCTGATTTTTTCTACTGACTTGGTCTCGCATCGCAGACAAGTGCACCTAGTCTTACAGAGGCTCATGGAGAACAGACTGTACGCCAAGTTTGAAAAGTGCCTCTTTGAACAATCTTCTTTGCCTTTCCTCAGTTACATTGTTTCCTCCACAGGATTGTAACGTCCGTCCGCGGATCTGGGCTGCAGTAGGGACAGCACCCCGAAAAACCCCGAGACCCTTAACCCCTATACAGGGATCTGGAATTGTAGCAAGGCCCAGGGGGTGGCTGTCTAGAAGCAGCGCGCCAGAGCAGGACGGTTGCCAATAGGGAAGAAGGCAGGGAACCAAAAACGTAGTCAGAAACCAGGCGAGCAGCGGAGGTACAGAAACGGCAGGCAGTGGCAGAGTCGAGAGTCCATGCCAAGGTCACAAAACGGGAGGGCGGTAAAGGTACAAAAATGGCAGGCAGTAGCAGAGTCGGATATCCAGGTCAAGGTCACAAACCGGGAGAATAGCAGAGGTACAAAATCGTCAGGCAATAGAGGGGTCAGAAATCCAGGCTGAGGTCAGAGTCAAACAATAGCAAATCACACAGTAGCACAAAGGGGAACCAAGAATATATCCGGCGGCTTGCAAGACCAGTCCCAAGGTATTTGAGGGATCAGGTCATCCCTCACAGGCTCCTGGACTGATGATGTCATCAGGACCGCCCCCAGGACCAGGCCAGATGGCGATGCACCAACCCCTCCATGACCGACAGAGGAGCGGAGCCTCCGTCCATCAGATGCCTGCGCAGGAGCCCCTTCTCTGTCGCCGCCATCACTCGGGGGCGAACCACGGCGCCTCCCAGTGGCCGAGGCAGGAACAGCAGGCCCCGAGTCTGACGGCGAGGAGACAGTCCGGTGCCTCCTAGTGGCCGAGGCCGGGACAGCAGGCCCCGAGTCTGACGGCGACGTGACAGTCCGGCGCCTCCTAGTGGCCGAGGCCGGGACAGCAGGCCCCGAGTCTGATGGCGACGTGACAGTCCGGCGCCTCCTACTGGCCGAGGCCGGGACAGCAGGCCCCGAGTCTGACGGTGACGTGACAGAACCCCCCCTCTAAGAGGGGCCTCCGGACCCTCAAAACCCAGTTTGTCAGGATGAAGGAGATGAAATCTCCTAATTAATGCTTTGGCATGGATGTTCCCCGTGGGAACCCAGGACCTTTCCTCCGGGCCGTAGCCCTTCCAGTGTACAAGATACTGTACGGAGCCTCTCACAAGGCAGGAGTCAAGGATACCCTGGACTTCATACTCCAAGGTCCCCACGACCGAAACAGGAGGAGGAGGGGACTGGACAGGGTGAATTGGAGAGTGATACAGCTTGAGGAGAGACTTGTGGAACACGTTGGGCAACTTAAATGACTGAGGAAGTTATAAACGGAATGCTACCGGGTTAATCACCTCTATAATTTCGTATGGGCCAATAAATCTGGGACCCAGTTTGGCAGACGGCACTTATGCTTGATGTTTTTGGTAGAGAGCCAAACCTTGTCTCCAACTCCCAGGTGCGGCCCCTTAGATCGCCGTCTGTTCGCAGCCGAAGCCTGTCTAACCTGGGCCCCTTTCAAGTTCGAGTTTACCTCAGACCAAATCGTTTTTAAGCGATGTATATTTTTCTCTACCCCAGGGAGCTCCGACATCCTGGCCAAGAATGAACCAAAGCGCGGATGCAGTCCATGGTTGCAGAAAAAGGGGGTAGTCTTAATGGAGTCCTGATATCGATTATTTAGGGCAAACTTAGCTAGTGGCAGATGTTCCACCCAATCGGACTGATGCTCTGACACACAACAGCGGAGGTATTGCTCCAGAGCCTGGTTGGTACGCTCGGTTTGACCATTGGTTTCAGGGTGGTAGGCGGAGGAGAAGGACAACTCAATACCAATGCGTTTGCAGAACGCCCTCCAGAATTTTAAGACGAACTGGGTACCTCTGTCAGACACAATATTCACCGGAGCACCGTGAAGATGTACAACATGCACAATGAACAGTTTACTCAAGGTTTCGGAGTTAGGTAACCCAGACAGGTGGACAAAATGACACTGTTTGCTGAACCTGTCCACCACCACCCAGATTCACGTTTTCCCATCTGAGGGCGGCAGGTCCTTAATGAAGTCCATGGAGATGTAGGTCCATGGACTCTCAGGGGTGGGCAAGGACTGGAGCCAGCCGGCAGGGAGATTATGGGGGGACTTGGCGTGGGCACAGACTTCACACGCTAAAACATAGTCTTTACAGTCCTTAACCACTGTCGGCCACCAAAGGTTCCTAGTTATCAGTCTAGTGGTATTATTGAGACCAGGATGGCCTGCCAGAACAGAGTCATGCGATTCTTTAAGAACTTGTAGGCAAAACGTAGCCAGGACGAACAATTTTTTTGGGGGTGTAGTGTCAGGAGCTTGTTCTGGGGACCTACGGATCTCCTCCAGAAGGTCCAAAGACACTGCCGACACAACGATCCCATTGGCCAATATCGGGACTAGCTCACAGTCCTCGGCTTGTGAGGGGCAAAAACTGCGAGAGAGGGCATCGGCCCTCACATTTTTAGTACAAGGGCAAAAGGTGATTAAAAAATCAAACCTAGAGAAGAACAAGGCCCACCTTGCCTGTCTAGGATTTAGTCTTTTAGCTGAATCCAGGTAGGTCAGGTTCTTGTGATCAGTAATTACAGTGATCTTATGTTTGGCGCCTTCGAGGAAGTGGCGCCATTCCTCGAAGGCCCATTTGATTGCCAATAATTTCCGATTATCTATATCATAGTTTTTTTCAGTGGTAGAGAATTTGCGGGAAAAAAAAGCACATGGGCGAAGCTGAGTGAGGGATGTAGTGCCTTGCGATAGCACTGATCCCACTCTGACTTCAGAGGCATCTACATCTACAATAAATGGGCGGTCCAGATCAGGCTGAACCAAAACCAGGTTGGCCGCAAAGCACTCCTTTAGCGTAGAAAATGCCTGAATTGCAATGGGTTCCAATTGGCCACGTCTGCCCCTTTCCGGGTCAAATCCGTGAGTGGTTTGGCAATTTCTGATTAACCCCTGATGAACTTGCGGTAGTAATTAGCAAACCCTAAAAATCGCTGCAGCGCTTTTAGCGATTTGGGTTGCACCCAAGCTTTAATAGGTTGGATCTTGGCAGGATCCATGCGAAACCCTTTGCCTGAGACCATGTACCCTAAAAACTGTACCTCCTCAGCAAAAAAAAACACATTTCTCCAGTTTAGCAAACAAGGAGTGTTGTCGCAGTCTCTGCAGCACAGAACAGACGTGTTGAGCGTGTGTCACAGGGTCAGCAGAGTAAATCAAAATGTCATCCAAATACATGACGACATACACCCCACAAATGTCTCTGAAAATATCCTTAACAAAGTTCTATAAAATACACTATAGGAAACAGAGAAGCGCAATAGGGTCTTATCTGATGACAATGTTATAAAGATATATAAAATCCACTCACCCACTGAAGGAAAGATCAGGCATATAGAAATCGTCAGCTGCTGCACGTCCAAATGGTCAGACAAGTGACTGCCAGTATAACACTTCCAATGGAACTTAGTTTTTTGGACTTTCATGCGCTGCTTGACATAATAGACAATCCAGTTAAATTGAAAGATCAATCTTTTATTCACATTTAATCCCAACGCGTTTCGAAGTGAAAAACACTTCTTCTTCAGGGGAAGACAAATATTAACAAGATGCTGTTAACAATCCAGAGAATAAATACATACCGCCTTGAAAATTGGCGCTAAAACAGTCACATGTTCTATTTGCATAAATGTCAAAGTTCATACTGTGACGAATTGGTTTAAGCACATAGGATTATATATATATATAAAATCATTAAAATGACATCACTTTATTATATTATAGGTGAAAAATGAAAGAAAAAACGAAAAGAGAAGAAGAATAAATAAAATTAACAAAGAAGGGAATATAAATCTGTCTGTGATTAGATCCAGCTGAAACCTTCACTCACCGGATCAAGAAAAAAAAAATCATCCTATACACAGACAAGAGATCACTAATATAAAAAAAAATTATATATATACACATGCATATAAAAATAATATGATAATAAATATATAAAAATTCAATGAAATCTGTGTGTGTCAAATTATTCTTAATTAGTAAAAGAAGTGATCAAATAAAAATATATTCTTTATAAACCACCTCTGGTGGGTGATGATGCCTGCCCCAATGCACGTTTCGGCTATTGTCTTCTTCTGGGGTTGAGTTTTTTCCACTAGGATTCTCTGGTCTTTGCCTTGTATGTATCATCCTGTGAAGTGTGTTACTTTATCAACTCTTATGTACAACCTCTATATAGCAAGTGGTGGGGTTTTGGTGCCATTTTTTGGTTTCCCACTTTTTAATAACCTTGTCTGTTTTTTTTTTTCTTTTTTTGTTAGCAAAATTTTGTACTTCTTAATTATGATTGGATCTTGGGTGCATTTTTCTTATTGAATTATTCTGTTGATAAAATTGGCAAATATTGATTTCACTGGGAATCTTATGATGTTTGGGTTATGTGATGGTATATAACCTTGAAAGACCCCTCAATGCTTGTAAAGGTGGGGACTTGACTATGACTAAGGATGCTATCAGAAAATCTTTTTTACATTTATGGCAGTTAAGCTCTCAATTTTGTTTCAGAGCCTCGGAATATTGGATTTTCATCTGTTTTGCGGTATGTGAGGACTGAACTCATTTTCCCATTCATGAAATCTTTGTGAAACTTTAAATCCAATTGTTTCCATGTAACTAACACTGGCTCACAGAAAACACAACGATTAACCACCACAGATCTCGGAAGGCTAAACAATTTGCAATGTTTGTAAAATCATTGTTCTTATCTGGAGGTGTTGATTAATACTAGGGGTGGCCTAGTGACAGTTATCAAGGACTTAGGGCGTGATCTCATTTTTTTTAGGGTGATAACCCCTGCAGTTATTTTTTTTTTATTATTATTATTTATATAGCGCCATTAATTCCATGGTGCTGTAAATGAGAAGGGGGGTTACATACTAAGTTATAGATATCGTTAACAGTAAACAAATTTACAATGACAGACTGGTACAGAGGGGAGGGGACCCTGTTTTTGCGGACTTACATTCTACAGGATAGTGGGGAAGAGACAAGGTCGGGGGTGCAGCAGCTCTGGTGGTGATGAGGCGGCAGCTCAGGCGGTGGTGAGGTGGCAGAATGGTCATTGCAGGCTGTAAGCTTTCCTGAAAAGATGGGTTTTCAGGTTCCGTTTGAAGGATCCGAGGGTGGTGGATAATCGGACGTGTTGAGGCATGGCATTCCAGAGGATAAGGGATATTGGTGATAAATCTTTTAGGCGGTTGTGTGAGGAACGAATAAGTGTGGAGGAGAGTAGGAGGTCTTGGGAGGATCGAAGATTACGTGAGGGAAGATATTGGGAGATTAGTTCAGAGATATAGGGAGGGGAAAGGTTGTGGATGGCTTTGTAGGTCAGTGTTAGTAGTTTGAACTGGATTCGTTGGGGAATTGGGAGCCAATGGAGGGATTTGCAGAGGGGGGAGACAAGGGAGTAGCGAAGAGAGAGGTGGATTAGTCGGGCAGCGGAATTGAGGACAGACTGGATTGGTGCAAGAGAGCAGGGAGGCCACAGAAGAGAGTGTTGCAGTAGTCTAGGTGGGAGATGATGAGGGCATGTACAAGAGTTTTAGTAGATTGAGGACTGAGGAAGGGATGAATTCTGGAAATATTTTTGAGTTGGAGGCGACGAGAGATTGGACATGTGGTTTGAAGGACAGGGCAGAGTCGAGAGTTACTCCGAGGCAGCGGATTTCAGGTGCGGGAGAGAGCGTGATGCCGTTTACCATAATAGATCGGGTAGGGAAGATACGTGAGATGGAGGAAAGATAATGAGTTCAGTTTTGTCTACGTTGAGTTTTAGGAAGCGAGAGGTGAAAAAGGGGGATATGGCTGATAGACACTCCGGGATTCTGTACAGCAGAGAGGTGACATCTGCGCCAAAGAGGTAGATTTGAGTGTCATCTGCATACAGATTGTACTGGAAGCCATGGGACTTTGAGTTGTCCTAGGCCAAGAGTATAGATGGAAAAAAGTAGGGGCCCCAGGACAGAGCCTTGGGGGACTCCAACAGAGAGGGGGCGGGATGAGGAGATAGTGTGGGAGTGGGAAACGCTGAATGTGCGGTCAGAAAGGTATGAGGAAATCCAGGACAGGGCAAGGTCTTTGATGCCAAAGGAAGAAAGAATTTGTAGCAGTGGGCAGTGGTCAACTGTGTCAAAGGCAGAGGACAGGTCAAGAAGGAGGAGGATGGAGAACTGTCTGTTAGCTTTGGCTGTGAGTAAGTCATTAGTAATTTTGGTCAGGGCAGATTCAGTGGAGTGGTGGGGGCGGAAGCCTGATTGCAGGATGTCAAGGAGGGAGTTAGATGAGAGGTGGGAAGAAAGTTGAGCATGGACATGCTGTTCAAGGAGTTTGGAAGCAAACGGGAGCAGTGATATGGGGCGATAGCTGGGCATAGCAGTTGAGTCAAGGTTTGATTTTTTGAGGATGGGTGTTATGGTGGCATGTTTGAAGGCAGAGGGGAAGGTACCAGAAGTTAGGGATAGGTTGAAGAGATGGGTTAGGGCTGGAATTATCATGTTAGTGAGGTTGGAGTGCAAATGGGAAGGGATGGGGTCAAGTGCACAGGTGGTGAGGCGTGATTTGGAAAGGAGATGAGTAAGCTCTCCTTCAGTGATGTTGGAGAAGGAGGTTATTAGTGAAGGGCAGAGGTCTGGCATGTGGAGTGGTTGGGGTGGTGGAACTGTAAAGGTTTGCCTTGTTTGGTCAATCTTGTTTTTGAAGTACATAGCATGGCTGTAAATACCACAACTAAAAGAAGAGAACCATATTCTATAAAACTTATTTTTTTATTTAAAATTATCCATAAAATACCACTTTAATATGATCACAACAATTATACCCCAAAAAATAAGGGGGCACAAACCACTAATATAATGTTTATAAAATTAATCATTTAATAGCTATCCATATATGAAGTATAGTATAGTAAAGTATAGAACCAGGCTTATTCATAAGGTCATATAAATTTAGATTTTGAAAATAATTCTATATAGATAAATGGCAATTTATATAATAAAAAGTGCCTAAAAGCATCTCTGTTATGAATGAGTCACCGTAGGAGGCAAAAACAGAAATACAAGCTAAGTCCAGAAAACCAGAGAAGTTGGCAACTATCAGATTGCAGACCCCTGAACCTATCAACACAACTAGCAGTAGCCGTGGGGGGTTCCCACGATGCCCTAGACCCCTCGATCACAGCCGGAGAATTAAATAGGCCTAAAGAAAGAAAGGGGAAATCTAAACTGCCCCAGAGCAGACCCCAAAGCAATAGGCAGCCCCCAACATATAATGACGGTGAAGCAAGATGAAAACACTAACAAAGACAGAAAGATAGACTGAGCAAAGACGGGGCCCAAAACTACCTAGATAGGAAAGGACAGGAAGGCTGCTGTCTGCAATCTGCCAAAACCCTATCAAAGACATAAGCCAACAAGCTGATATGAAAAAGGCCCTGAAGCAGCTAGGCTTCAAAAACTAAATCAGCACTCAGGTATTTTCAGAAGACAGAGCTAAAGGAATCCAGCACACCCCAGCAGGGAATGGCAGAAATCCAGAAAAACAAAGCAAAACAAAGTCAAAGCACCAATGCAAAAAGCCTAGCAGCAAACTTAGCTTTAGAGGAGCAGGAATTCAGACTGGTATCCAAGGATCCCACAGAGAAATCACCCGCAGGGCAGAAGGGCGTCGGCAGCCATATATCCAGTCAGTAACTCCACTCAGCCAGTCATCATCATCAGCCTCAGGTGTTTGATAATCAGGCTCACTACCTTTCTTTACCAGAAGAGGGAGTTCCTCGGGCCTCAGTAGTGAAGGGGAAAATGAACTCACAACAGTACCTCCCCCTTGAGGAGGGGTCACCGAACCCTCAACTACGCCACCAGGGCGATCAGGGTGAGCCCAATGAAAGGCATGCACCAATCTTTTGGCATGAATATCAGAGGCAGAGACCCAGGAATTATCCTCCTGACCATAACCCTTCCACTTAACCAAATACTCTAGTCTCCGTCTAGCCAGACGGGAATCCAGTACTTTCTCTACCTCATATTCCATGTTACCTTCAACCAATACAGGGTCTGGAGGTGCCACCCCCGGAACAACAGGTTCAACAAACCTCTTCAACAAAGATTTATGGAACACATTATGGATTTTAAATGTGACAGGAAGAGCCAAACGAAAAGAGACCGGATTAATAATCTCCACAATCTTGTAAGGTCCAATAAATCTAGGCTTAAACTTAGGAGAAGCCACCTTCATAGCAATATTTTTTGATGATAACCACACCATATCACCAACCTTAAACTGGGGACCAATGGTCCTATGTCGGTTGGAAAACCGCTGGGCCTTTTCCTGGGAGAGAGATAACTTATCCACCACTTGGTCCCAGATCTGGTGCATTCTCTCCACCACAGTGTCAACACCTGGGCAGGCAGAGGGCTCCACCTACCCTGAAGAAAATCGAGGATGAAACCCAAAGTTACAAAAAAAAGGTGACATCAAAGTGGCAGAACTAGCTCTATTATTTAAAGCAAATTCGGCCAAGGGCAAAAATGAAACCCAATCATCCTGATCAGCAGAAATAAAACATCTCAAATATGACTCCAAGGTCTGGTTTGTTCTCTCTGTCTGCCCATTGGTCTGAGGGTGAAAAGCAGAAGAGAAGGACAACTGAATTCCCAGCCTGGAACAGAAAGTTCTCCAAAATCTAGACACAAACTGGACTCCTCTGTCAGATACAATGTTCTCAGGAATCCTGTGCAAACGAACCACCTGTTGTAAAAACAGGGGCACCAACTCAGAGGAAGACGGCAACTTAGGGAGTGGTACAAGATGAACCATCTTAGAGAACCTATCACAAATCACCCAAATAACAGTCATCCTTTGAGAGACAGGCATATCAGAGATGAAATCCATTGAAATATGGGTCCATGGCCTCTTGTGGACAGGCAAAGGCATCAACAACCCACTAGAGCGAGAACACGATTTAGACCGGGAGCACGTCCCACAGGACTGCACAAAATTCCTGACATCACGAGACAAGGAGGGCCACCAAAAAAACCGACTCACCAGATCTCTAGTACCAAAAATACCTGGATGACCATCCAAAGCAGAGCAATGAACTTCAGACATCACTCTCTTCTTCCACTGGTCAGGAACATACAACTTTGCACTGGGACAACGCTCAGGTTTGTCCTCCTGGAACTCTTCCAGAGCACGTCTCAAATCGGGCGAGATGGCAGAAAGAACTACCCCTTCGCCTAAGATGGTAGCAGGCTTGGTCACCACAGGAGAATCAGCAAAGAAGCTCCTAGAGAGGGCGTCTGCCTTGGCATTCTTTGTTCCAGGAAGAAAAGAAACCACAAAATCAAAACGTGTAAAAAACAAGGCCCACCTAGCCTGTCTAGGGTTCAAGCGCTTAGCCGACTCTAGGTAAATCAAATTCTTGTGGTCAGTGAGGACCACGACTTGATGCTTAGCTCCCTCCAACCAATGTCTCCACTCCTCAAATGCCCATTTCATGGCCAACAGTTCCCTATTCCCCACATCATAGTTACGTTCAGATGGAGAGAACTTTCGGGAAAAGAAAGCACAGGGATTCATTTTAGATGTTACAGGATCCTTTTGGGACAAAACGGCTCCTGCACCAATCTCAGAAGCATCCACCTCTACCTGGAATGGAAGTGAGACATAAGGTTGCCGCAAAACCGGGGCGGAGGTGAATCTTCGCTTCAGCTCCTGAAAGGAAGAAACAGCCTCTGGAGACCAATTTAACACATCAGCACCCTTCTTAGTCAAATCAGTCAATGGCTTGGCAATACTAGAAAATTTTGCTATAAATTTCCGATAAAAATTAGCAAAACCCAAAAACTTCTGGAGGGCCTTCAAAGAAGTGGGCTGAACCCAATCGTAAATGGCCTGTACCTTGGCCGGGTCCATTTCAATAGTTGACGGGGACAAAATAAATCCCAAAAAAGAAATCCTCTGTACTCCAAAAAGCATTTCGATCCTTTGACATACAGGGAATTCTCCCTCAAGATCCGGAACACAGTCCGAATATGTTCCACATGAGAATCCCAATCCTTGGAGAAGATCAAAATATCATCCAGATAGATAATCAAAAATGTATCGACAAAATCTCGGAAAATATCGTTCATGAAGCACTGGAAGACAGAAGGGGCATTAGTGAGCCCAAAAGGCATCACCAGGTACTCAAAATGTCCCTCCGGAGTATTAAACGCCGTCTTCCATTCATCCCCATGCTTAATCCGAATAAGATTATACGCCCCCCTGAGGTCAAGCTTGGTAAACCAGCAAGCACCTTTAACTCTGGAGAATAGATCAGAAATCAGGGGTAACGGATACTGATATTTAACAGTAATTTTGTTGAGGGCACGATAATCAATACAAGGTCTTAATGATCCATCCTTTTTGGCTACAAAAAAAAAACCGGCACCTAAGGGTGACGAGGGTGGTCTAATATATGACCCTTCTCCAACGCCTCCTTAATATAGGATCGCATAGCCTCGTGCTCGGGTACAGATAAATTGAAGAGCCAACCCTTGGGAAATTTACACCCCGGGCTCAGTTCAATTGCACAGTCATAACTCCTATGAGGAGGCAGAGACGCAGACTCATTCTCACTAAATACATCATAAAAGTCCGCCAAATAATCAGGAACATCATGCGACTGAGGAGAGGTGGAAAACACCGGAGCCTCACTAAAGGCACACCGACAACCCCAACTCACCACAGACACAGATTTCCAATCCAAAACTGGATTATGAATTTGTAACCAGGGAAACCCCAGAACAATAGTATCATGCAGATTATGCAACACCAAAAATCTGCAATTTTCTTGATGGTCTGGGGCGACCCGCATTACCACCTGGGTCCAAAACTGAGGTTTATTTTTAGCCAAAGGAGTAGCATCATTCCCCTCAAAGGGATAGGCGTCTGCAGAGGTGTCATCGGAAATCCACAACGTTTAGCAAAATCCAAGTCCATTAGGTTTAGGGCTGCTCCCGAATCCACAAAAGCCTTGGCGGAAAATGTGGACAGGGAGCAGATCAGAGTAAAGCCAGAAGAAACTTAGGTTGAACACCCCCCAACAGAAAACGTGTGTGCAAAGCGTTTCTCTCGTTTAGGACAGACAGAAATAATATGCGAGGCATCTCCACAGAAAAAACACAACTTATTACACCTTCTGAACTCCTGACGCTGCTCTCTGGAAAAAACTCTATCACATTGCATAGGTTCAGACATTTGTTCAAGAGGTGGCAACACCTCTCGTGCAGCTTTGCGTTCGCGCAAACGCCGATCAACCTGAATGGCTAATGACATAGAATCGTCAAGACCAGAGGGAACAGGAAATCCCACCATAGTATCTTTTACGGCTTCTGACAACCCCTTCCGAAAGAGAGCAGCCAAGGCATTATCATTCCAGGTAGTAAGTACTGCCCACTTTCGGAATTTTTGACAGTACAATTCTGCAGAATCACGACCCTGGTTCAATGCCAGCAGGGTCTTTTCAGCCTGATCAATGGCATTAGGTTCGTCATACAACAACCCCAAGGCCTGAAAAAATGCGTTCACATTAGTCAGAATAGGATCATCTGTTTTCAAAGAAAACGCCCAATCCTGGGGATCGCCACGCAGCAAAGAGATGACAATTTTAACCTGCTGCGTGGAGGTCCCTGACGAGTTAGGCTTCAAGGCAAAAAATAACTTACAATTATTTTTGAAATTCAAAAATTTAGACTGATCCCCAAAAAATACATCAGGTGTAGGAATCTTTGGTTCAGCAGCATGTGAATGAGCAAGGTAGGCGGAAATTCCCCGCACTTCCGCAGCGAGCTGCTCCGCACGATCAGACAATTGCTTTATCTCCATTGAGAGAAAAAAAAATTCCCCCTACGGCCTCAGAGATATAGAGGAAAAAATATACACACTTTTTTTTTTTTTTTTTTTTTACAATTCTTTCCTGATATTGAGTACCGTAGGATCTACGGTATGGCGGGTGATTCTGTTATGAATGAGTCACAGTAGGAGGCAAAAACAGAAATACAAGCTAAGTCAAGAAAACCAGAGAAGTTGGCAACTATCAGATTGCAGACCCCTGAACCTATCAACACAACTAGCAGTAGCCGTGGGGGGTTTCCATGATGCCCTAGACCCCTCGATCACAGGCAGAGAATTAAATAGGCCTAAAGAAAGAAAGTGGAAATCTAAACTGCCCCAGAGCAGACCCCAAAGCAATAGGCAGCCCCCAACATATAATGACGGTGAAGCAAGATGAAAACACTAACACAGACAGAAAGATAGACTGAGCAAAGACGGGGCCCAAAACTACCTAGATAGGAAAGGACAGGAAGGCTGCTGTCTGCAATCTGCCAAAACCCTATCAAAGACATAAGCCAACAAGCTAATATGAAAAAGGCCCTGAAGCAGCTAGGCTTCAAAAACTAAATCAGCACTCAGGTATTTTCAGAAGACAGAGCTAAAGGAATCCAGCACACCCCAGCAGGGAATGGCAGAAATCCAGAAAAACAAAGCAAAACAAAGTCAAAGCACCAATGCAAAAAGCCGAGCAGCAAACTTAGCTTTAGAGGAGCAGGAATTCAGACTGGTCTCCAAGGATCCCACAGAGAAATCACCCGCAGGGCAGAAGGGCGTCGGCAGCCATATATCCAGTCAGTAACTCCACTCAGCCAGTCATCATCATCAGCCTCAGGTGTTTGATAATCAGGCTCACTACCTTTCTTTACCAGAAGAGGGAGTTCCTCAGGCCTCAGTAGTGAAGGGGAAAATGAACTCACAACACATCTCATTAGATACCATATATCTTCCTTATATCACCCCATATACTATTCCTTTCAATGAAAATACCAATTATATAGCCCAATTACAAAGATTATATGTACATCAAGTCGTTCATAAGATCACATATACAAATGCCAACATATTACTTACTAGATTAAGCCCAGAATAGGATATAAACGGTGGCCGTGCGCCCCGACGCGAGTTTCGCCCGCTAGCTTCTTCCAGGGGCTTGATAGCTATTAATTGATTAATTTTATAAACATTATATTAGTGGTTGGTGCCCTCTTATTTTTTGGGGTATAGGATGAGCATGGGTAGGGTTAGGTAGGGGCTTATAAATAGGGCTTATAACAGCAATAGTATATAATTGTATCATCTGACTACACAATGGCAAACATTTGGGTTTTGCAGTCTATAAGTGACTCCTTGGATTTCTCATGATTGGTGTATGCCAAGTCTGAGATTTAGAAAAAAAAAGGGGGGGGAGTCAAGTGCACATAAGGTGATATTGAAGGGTACAGATGAGAAGGAAGTTATGGAGTTGCTCACCGGAAAGGTTTGTGATTGTCACAACTCCAATAATTGCCCATGAATATTAGAGCTGCTGCTGTCACGTTGACAAATGAAGGTGAACGCTCTTTTTCATATTGATTAATAGAAAAAGGAGATATGACATTTCAGAGTAGACCACGCTGCGGTATGAAGGAAGTGGTTCCAGGGTGGAATAGCAATTTCATAATTTTTATTTTTACGCGTTTTGTGCTCGCACCAATCTCTTTTTCAAAAACAAACTACATAGCACCTGTGCACCTATGCTATGTGGTTTGTTTTTGTGTAAAAGAGCTTGGTGCGAGTGAGTATACGTCATAAATATCTACTGAAGATCTCGCACCTTGGGCTCCTACCTCGTGAGAGCATGCTGGTCCTCCAACATGTTTTCCGCTAGGTCATGTTGGGCTTGGATGGAGAGGTGCTCTAGTTTATGGTTCTCTCCTACGTCTTTGGGAGTAGTGGAACAGCCTCAGCGAGGTGAAATATAAGACAATACACGCCATTGCCTTTATCCATATATGCAACCATTTTTTTCTACCTGGTGAGAGCGTGAGGGTCCTCCTACTTCTGTTCCACTAAGTCATATAGGGCTTAGATGGAGAGGTGGCTGCTCTAGTCTGTGGTTCTCTCCCAAGTCTTTGGGAGTGACAGAGGGAATAACAGAACAGCCTCAGCAAGGTCAAATATAATACAATACATGCCATTTCCTTTCTCAGTATATGCAACCATTTTTGTCTACCTGGCGAGAGAGTGCGAGTCCTCCTACTTTTGTTCTGCTAGGTCATGTAGGGCTTTGATGAGGAGGTGGCCGCTCTAGTCTGTGGTTCTCTCCCAAGTCTTTGCTAGTAACCGAGGGAATAACAGAACAGCCTCAGCAAGGTCAAATATAATACAATACATGCCAGTTCCTTTCTCCGTATATGCAACCATTTTTGTCTACCTGGCGAGAGAGTGCGAGTCCTCCTACTTCTGTTCCGCTAGGTCATGTAGGGCTTAGATGGAGAGGTGGCCGCTCTAGTCTGTGGTTCTCTCCCAAGTCTTTGCTAGTAACCGAGGGAATAACAGAACAGCCTCAGCAAGGTCAAATATAATACAATACATGCCAGTTCCTTTCTCCGTATATGCAACCATTTTTGTCTACCTGGCGAGAGAGTGCGAGTCCTCCTACTTCTGTTCCGCTAGGTCATGTAGGGCTTAGATGGAGAGGTGGCCGCTCTAGTCTGTGGTTCTCTCCCAAGTCTTTGCTAGCAACAGAGGGAATAACAGAACAGCCTCAGCAAGGTCAAATATAAGACGATTCATGCCATTTCCTTTCTCAGCATTTTTTTCCGTTTGGATTATCAACAAATTTGTTGGCATCCGGTCACTTTTACGCATAGGATTCTTTAGCAATTGATTTTTTTTTTTTTTATAAACTGGATATTCTTAAACACTAACCCTTTAACAAAATGTCTCTCCACATCTAATGATAGCTGCTTGTTTTTTTTTCTTTTCACTTTCTTTGGAACCAGGTATAATATCCAGCCATTGTTGGGAAAATTCAGTGAATGTGAGAGTTTACTTCTCTCTGTGGGAGTCCAACCCGGGGAAATCGATGGCGTTCTTATTGATGCAGGGTGCTCATCCATGCAGTTTGACACTCCTGAAAGAGGCTTTTCACTGAGTAAGGATGGCCCCTTAGATATGAGGATGGATCATAGCAGGTAAGTGGCTTTTAACCCATAATGATAAAAGCAGTGATGTACTTTATATTTACTATGTTTTGTGATGCTGCTCCAGCACTACCAGGTAGCACTCAGTAAGGATTTAAGTGGAATCCACTTACACACATATGATAGTTCAACGACAGCAACTACCATGGCAGAGGGGCTACAATAATGCTGGCCCTGGTATCAGAGCGCATCTGTATACCTTATTATTATTATTTTGCATTGCTTATACGGCACTATCATATTCTGCAGTGTTTTGCTGAGGTCAGCATCACTGGAATATGGGAGAAAACCGGAGAACCCAAAGGAAACCACGAAAACACGGCTAGAACATACAAACTCATTGTAGATGTTGTCCTTGGGGCGATTTGAATCCAGGACTCCACTGCTGACCTCTATGCAATCATTGCTCAGACCTTGTCACTTGCAGAAAAGGAAAAAAAAAGCAAAGGTCCCTTTCTATAAACATAAGTCGCTGACCAGCTGCCCTAACGTACGGTAGAATACATCGGTAGCTTCCATTGTAAAAAGAAAAACAAGAAAACACAAACAACGTTGTATACTTTGTTTACTGTGTCCCACTGCATAGGAAAGCATAGTAGACTATTGAATCTACTGATAGTAGACCCTGATTCCTGCAATGGGCCTCTTATCGGGCTGCTTGCTGCAGTCTTGTTAAAATGAATACATAGCTAGAATTGCTGATTAATAAAGAAACCATATTCTTTGATTAGAGAAACTCTCCATACAACTTAGATAGCAATAAAGAACATTTGGGAGCTTAAATCCCCGGTAGGAAAAATGTGGATAATGTCTTAAAGAAATCCTTTCCTTTGTTTACAAACTACAAAAAGCCTTTATTTATTTATTTATTTATTTATTTTTATATATATATATATATATATATATATATATATGAGTGTGTGTGTGTATCAAGCAACACACACTCCACATAGCCCCGCTGATGATGTCATTATCATTTGGTATCACAATCAATCGATTATGTCATAATCAACTGATGATGTCATAATCAACTGATGGTGTCCCCGCTGTGCGGAGTGGGTGGGGCTATGTGGAGTGGGCATGGCTTAATACACACACACACACACATACACCTATGGGATGGGGGATGTATGATGGGTATATGGGCACAGGACTATGGGATGGAGGATATGTATGATGGGTATATGGGCACGGGCCTATGGGATGGAGGATATGTATGATGGGTATATGGGCACGGGACTATGGGATGGAGGATGTGTATGATGGGTATATGGGCACGGAACTATGGGATGGAGGATGGGTATATGGGCACGGAACTATGGGATGGAGGATGTGTATGATGGGTATATGGGCACGGAACTATGGGATGGAGGATGTGTATGATGGGTATATGGGCACGGGACTATGGGATGGAGGATGTGTATGATGGGAATATGGGCATGGGACTATGGGATGGAGGATGTGTATGATGGGTATATGGGCATGGGACTATGGGATGGAGGATGTGTGATGGGTATATGGGCACGGAACTATGGGATGGAGGATATGTATGATGGGTATATGGGCACGGAACTATGGGATGGAGGATGTGTATGATGGGTATATGGGCACGGAACTATGGGATGGAGGATGTGTATGATGGGTATATGGGCATGGGACTATGGGATGGAGGATGTGTGATGGGTATATGGGCACTGGAGTATGAGATGGAGGATGTGATGGGTATATGGGAATGGGAGTATGGGATGGAGGATGTGTGATGGGTATATGGGCACGGGAGTTTGGGATGGAGGATAATCATTATAATTTGTTATAACTAACCACAGTTAGTTACCATGCTCAGGCAGCGCCGGGCTCTTCAGCTAGTAACAATTCTAAAACAGGTGGGCAACGATACAACTGAGGGGCAAAAATATAAGCATGTCATTAAACAGAGTAAGGGACTGACATTATATAGAGTAATGGATTGATATCAGGTTGTCATGTGAGTCCTTACACAAATGGGTAATGGGAACAGCTGGTAGATAGACCTAAAGGGTCCCCGTTACAACACTCACAGGACATCTGAGACAGCCTCAGGGATAATCAGGTATAATAGTGAGCAACATGTCATGTTTAGGTAACACACATAACCTGATATGCAGCCAGAAAATACTGTGTGATGCGTGAATAAGCTCCCTAACAATGGCTTTTCCAAGGTATTAAAAAGTTCTCTTACCTATTTGTATAATGCCTATATGTTGTGCCCGGGGCCCCAAGTTTTGATAAAAATCACAGTTTTTTTCTGCTGCAGATCTAGCAGTTTTCTGAGCTTTGTATAACCCCACCCACACCACTGATTGGCCTCTTTCTGTATACATAGGCAGAAAGCTGCTAATCAGTGGTGGGGGCGGGGTTAGACTATATGGCAGCAGGTTTACTAGTCCTCTAGTGACAATCTCCTGCTGTTAAAACACAAATTTTAGAAAAACTACACTAAGCAGCCCAGTAAGTGACACATCACTAGAATCAGGTTATCTACCCTGACATTATGCTGCTCTCAGATTAGATGGCAAGAACCTGGTGACAGAGTCCCTTTATGTGTTCCTTTTGCCCTGTCATCTGGTAAGATATTTTTCAAATACTATGCCCAGTATTCCTCCTTAGAAATTCTAAAATCAGAAAGGTACAAAATTCTGTTGTGTCCCGTCAAACACACCGGGAGCTGCCTGCACCATGCTCATGGTAGGATAATTGTCGAGCCAATTTATAAAGTCCATATCATATCAGAAATAATGTAGAAGAAAAGCGCGGAAAGAGCACAACGAGGAGACAGCGGCAGTCAAAGTCCAATTATAAAGTTTTGTTGAGGCAAGAAACTCTCCTTCCCACTCTTCTCTTCATATGCCGAGAACAGAGAGTGTGTAGTAACTGTTATCTTAAATTCCTCCTCCAGTATGTAGGCTGCAAAATAACAAAAATAGTCAGTCGACCAAGTTTTACTCTCATAAGTAAGTGAAAGAAATCAACCTAGCGACTAATAAAGAGACTATGGAAACAAATTTAACCCTCAGTATTTATTTCTGAGAAAAGTTCTTTCCCCCTATATATCAGCCAGGCATTAACTTAGCACCTTCCGTACTTCCTATATGTTGCACTAGAAGATGATCACATAAATGTCTTGCTCTCCTCTTCACTGTTCCCCAAGATTAAAATCAGCCTCTATCCATAGACATATTGGAAAACTGTCAGAAGGAGCAACCCTCCTTAGCAGTCTATATGGGCATATAGGTAATAAAAAGTTGAATAAGATGATACCTTGATATCTGTGACCCAATGTCACATTCCCGAAAAATCCACATTTTTCTTAATATGTAAATAATCTATGGACATAAGATAGATCTCCCTGAGAATCTGCCTCCAGAGCTTATTTTAAATGAAAGTGAGAATTATCAATGTGAGACATGTAAATAAGGAGAGCAGACTGTTGGTCATTAAATGTCTCGCACTGGTAATGCCCCCTTTCTTGTAAAATAACAACTGGGGGGCAGATTCTTAGGGAGATCTGTGTCTGGCCCATAGATCTTAACATCTCATTTACATATTAAGAAAAATGTGGATTTTTCTGGAATAAAACATCAGATCACAGATATCAAGGTATCATTGTATTCACCTTCCTAAGACCTACATTCTCACATACAGTGGATGGATTAGGAGGGTTGATCTTACTGGCGAATCATTTTTTTATGAATATACCAGATTATTACCCTTGTGATCTTTTATGCTGCCACACTGGGATCAGATATTGGCTCATGAGCTGCATTATAAAACATAGCTACGTTCTTGTCTGTATATCCATATTTAGTCAACGACGTGCCTTCCATAACACTATTTTACATCTTTATAAATCGTACTTGAACAAGCAGCATAAAAATATGAAGGCAAGATATATTGGTTAACCCTTTAAAGAGCCTGTCCACTACTTGGACAACCCCTTCTCAATTCCTATGTTTTCCCCAGGATTGTGGAGTCTGTAAGCCAAACCTCCCACTCTGACTCCGACCCTTCAATTTCCCTGATTCCGACTCCATCATATATGGCTCATGTTTAAGTGATAAATGTACTAGTACTACTACTCATGTAGTAAAATGGTAACATCAGTAACATCAGGCTTTTCATGACCATTATGATACAACTATCCATCTATTTTCTTGCCTTAATCCTGTTTTCCTGTGCACTCTTGCAGTTCTGAGATGAGTGCAGGCATTCCTTCCCAGTGCCTTTGTGCTCTGATCTGTAGAGGAGGAACTTCACTACTCAGCATGTGCATAAAGTGCAGCACAGATTTATCTAAAATAAAAGCCCAGGTCCTTAGATTAGGAACAGAACAGACATTTATAGGTCATTAATAACTTTCCCAAATTGTTATGAAAAAAATATTCATCACATCCTGCATTGAACTTCTTCTTATTTTAGATTTTAGGAGTTGGTCCATTTTATACCAACTCCACCAAATTGGACACTGACTCTGACTCCACAGCAATGATTTTTCCCCAGTAAAATAATAACACCTATACTCACCTCCAGTGGTGGTGTCATTCCAGTGCTGTCTCTCTTTAGAGCTATGTGATGTGGTCCCTGCCACCAATCAGCTCTGGCTTCACTCTCCTTTTCTTCGGATGTAGTTAATATCCGGTTGAAGTAGGAGCTGTGGCTGCTCTATCAGGTCCAACGTATGTCTTGATTCATCTGTAGGAGAGGAAAGTGAAGCCAGCACTGAATGGCCACAGGGATCGTGTGACCTAACAATGTTGTCTGATCCCCGGGACAGACAGTGCCAACATTGCTGGAATGGCAGACGCATCCAAGGTGAGTACAGGTGTTATTAATTTACTGGTGAGAAACATAGTGGTTCAGAAGGGGTAGTCCGAGAAGTGGACAGCCCCTTTAATATAATGCTACTGGTTTACCTGCATCTCTGTGGAAAACACTGATATAGATCTTCCAAGTATCGTACAGTACTTCGCTCTTCTGCACCTGGAGAACTGGGCTCTACTGTATATTTAAGATGGTTGTTTTCAATCCTACTATGTAAAAATGTTGTCAGAAAAAGAACTAAAATTAGGTGGATCAGAAGGTAGCATCTATTTCTGAGATTCAGGAAGGTTGGTTCGAGTTATTTTAGAACCTCGGAGGAACACCTATGCAGAGTAAATGTGTTTTTCTGTAAGTTTTTGCTTTTTTATGTCTCTGTGCTATGAAGCTTCACCTCTTGTCAATGAAAACCGACGTCAGGGAACTAATTGGCTCTCCTTGTGCGTAGGTATCCTGACATGCCCACCGCTGCTGATGTTGTGAATGCTTTAGATCAACAGGCACTTGCGTCTATCCTGAAAACATACGGGGAGGAGAAACACGCCAAGAAAATAGCTTCAGCCATCGTACAGGCACGTAGCATATACCCCATCACCAGAACTCAGCAGCTCGCAAGCATTGTTGCAGGTACCCTCATTAATTCTATGCTGTGTCTGAAAAAAAAAAAGAAAAGAAAATATTAATCCCTAAGGTCCCAGAGGGATCTATTTGTCCTGGAAATCATTCAAGATGTAATCCTGTCTATTCCTCTTTTATGTCAACCATACTCTTGATTCGTTATTATATTTGGATTATATAGTTTTAGGCCCATTTTTTTTTTTGGGGGGGGGGTCCTCTTCCACCAGCTTTTACCGATCAGTTTGAATTGTATATGAAATGATTTAACGTAGAAACAGAACATGCATCCACAAGAGCAGATGGGAATTTTGATCACTATGGCTGCTTTAGAAGTCACATTTACACTCATGGCTCAGCCTTGTCATTGTTTGCCTGATTCGTGATTTATCATGGAAAAAGGCTAAAGCTGTTCAAGGGCTGAGCTACATCTTCATGTGTTTCTTAGAGCTGTGGGGGCAGAAGAAGATTTAGTAATAAACTGGGTATGTGTTCATGCTTCAGGTTATATATAGATAGATATATACTGTATATCTATATACGTAATATACCATAATATAATATGCCATGAATTTCATCATTACCTTATACAATGCTGATATGGACTGAAAGGGGTTATCCATGACTAAATTGTTTTTTACTATGAGCCAAAAAACTAACAAGCAACTAGTTGCTTACTAATTACAGTGGCTTGTGAAAGTATTCACACACCCCCCCCCTTGGCATTTTTCACATTTTGATGCCTCACAACCTGGAATTTTACAATTTTTTTTGAGGGTTTGCATCAGTTCATGTAAAAAACATGACTACAACTGTGAATATTTGGTTTTCTTTTTATTGGAAGCAAACAACAAATAGGACAAAATAACTGAAAAATAGTCACCACCTCCTAAAGTCACTACTTTCTAGAGCCTCCTTTTGCTGGAATTATAGCTGCAAGTCACTTTGGATAAGTCTCTATGAGCTTTCCACATCCTGCCACTGGGATTTTTTTTCCCATTCCTCAAGGCTAAACTGCTCCAGCTCCTACAAGTTAGATGCTTTTCTTTGGTGAACAGAAATCTTCAAGTCTGACCACAGATTCTCAATTGGATTAAGGTCTGGGCTGTGACCAGGCCATTCCAAGACATTTGCACATTTTCCTTTATAGTACTCGAGTGTTTCTTTTGCAGTATTCTATGGGTCATTGTCTTGCTGGAAAGTGAACCTCCGTCCCAGTCTCAAATACACTGACAGACTGAAACAGGTTTCGCTCAAGAATATCCATGTATTTCGCACCATCCATCTTCCCCTTGACTCGGACATTTTCCCTGTCCCTGCTGCCGAAAAACATCCCCACAGCATGATGCTGCCACCACTACGTTTCACTGTGGGGAAGGTGTTCTTGGGGTGATGAACTGTGTTAGTTTGATGCCAGACATAGCAATTACCTTGGTGGCCAAAAATGTCAATATTGGTCTCATCTGACCACAACACCTTCCTCCCTAAATTTGGGGAATCTCCCACATGTCTTTTATCAAACTCAAAACGAACCTACAATTTTTGTGTGTAAGGAAAGGATTTTTTCTGCCCACTCTTCCTTAAAGGCCACCTCTATGGAGTGTACAGCTTATTGTGGTCGTATGGACAGATACTCTAGTCTCTGCTTGGGAACTCTGCAGCTACTTCAGGGGTACCTTTGGTTTCTGTGTTTCCTCTCTAATTAATACTCTCTTTGTCTGGGCTGAGAATTTTGGTGGGCGGCACCTTTTGTCAGGTTTGTTGTGGTACCATATTCTTTCCTTTTGATGATAATGGATTTGATAGTTCTGCGGGGAATCATCAGAGATTGGGATTTTTTTTTTTTATAACCCAGACCTGACTTGTGCTTCTCAACATCTTTGTCCCTACCATTTTGAAGATCTCCTTGGTCTTTATGGTGTTGTTTTGTTAGTGGTGCCTTCCTGCATTTTTGGATCCACCTCCACATCGCTCTTTTCAAATTCTGGCGCCTGCGCTGTCCTATTTATTCTTGGGCATGCGCAGTTACCCCTGCCCGTCCTCTCTCATGACTTCCGGGCCTTCCTATTGCGCCTGCGTGGACGCGCGGCCAGAGATTCCGCCCCGCAGTCGCTTATGGTTTATTCACACTGCGGGGCTGGGAATCTCAGGCATGCCCAGTAGTTATCTGTGGCTGTCCGACGTCATGAAATCCCTCCACCTCTTTTCTACATTGCAGCGTCATCGGTGGGAGAAGCTGACAATTCCACCGATGACGCTGCAATGTAGGATAGAGGCAGAGGGATTTCCAGGAGTTGGAGAGCCGCAGATAACTACTGTGCATGCCCGAGATTCCCAGCCCTGCAGTGTGAATAAACCATAAGCGACTGCGGGGCCGGATCTCTGGCCCCGCGTCCACGCCGGCGCAATAGGAAGGCCAGGAAGTCATGAGAGAGGACGGGCAACGGTAACTGCGCATGCCCAAGAATAAATAGGACAGCACAGGCGCCAGAATTTGAAAAGAGCGATGTGGAGGCGGATCCAAAAATGCAGGAAGACCTGAGTGACGGATGTGAGTCGTCTGTCAGATGGGGAAAGACCTGCCCCCCTGTCAAATATCAGGTATGTCTGACCAATTTGATAAACGATTATTTCAGCGGTGGAAGGTACCCTAAATAAAAGAGCCACCTAGACAGAATGCAGCATTAGTGCTGCACAAGGTGGCTCTTTTACTTAAAAACGCCAGGGGGGGGTGACAGGGTCCCTTTAAAGAGAATCTACCAGCAGGTTTTTGCTACCTCATCTGAGAGCAGCCTGATATAGGCAAAGAGAAGCTGAATTCAACAATGTATCACTTAGTTTACCGAGTTCAGCCATTATGTTACTATCAGAGCTTTTAGATTTAGAATGAAGCAGAGCTGAGAAATCTAACCCCGCCCACACCTGGCTCTCTATGTACAAAGTCCATAGACAGTGAGGTGCTTAGTTGTTGAAGTAGTTCGGCATTTTTAATTTCTTAGTGATAAATCCTTCACAGTTAATAAATAACAGTACACACTTTGACAAGTGACACATCCCTGAATTCTGTGTTTCAGCCTTTATCTCCTGCTGTCTTCAGATTATATAGCAAAAACCTGCTGTCAGATTCTCTTTAATGGTATTGAAGCCTCTATGGCCTTTCAGAAAGGTGTGTATGCACTGATAGACCATGTGACACTTAGATTGCACACAGGTGGACTTCCTTTCACTAATCATGTGACTTATGAAGGTATGTGAATGCATTTGCACATGCCAATTTTTAGTTATTTGATCTTATAAATGTAATAAATGCTACTTTTTTCTCATTTCACTTCACCAACTTAGACTATTTAGTGCTGATGCATCACACACAAATCAGATTACAAAAATATTTAAACACAGGTAGTAATGTAACACAAAATAGGTCTAAAACCAAGGGGATTATCAACCAAGAAGCTCATCTTCTTCTGGTCTACTCTGTCGATGGGGCGTCACTGCCGATGTCTTGCTAACTGACAGCAGGCTTTCCACAGCCAGGCAGCAGGGAGCTGGCTGCCAATCAGCATGACATGGGTAGTCAGTCCCCATCAATAAAGCAAAGGGGCAGAAAAGATGCTGCTCTGTCAACATGGCTTCACCAGAGGCCGCAAAATCACTCATCACTAATTGCCATATAACAGAACCACATATTGGAACAAAGAGTGCCTATGGGTCTAAAGTACTGAGCTATGTGGATTACGCATGCTGTCATACAGGCTTTTTGCACTTGACAATGCCATGTGTACGAACCCTAAATGATAACATACCTGTTGTGACGTATTCGGACGACCAGATGACTACTTTGTGCCATCCATGTTTAACTGAGCATCATACATTAAATAGCTGAATGTTAGTGGCAAAAATGAATCAGAATAGGAGAAGCACAGATGTTATGAAATTTACATACAGATCTGCGCTTGCGCAGTATGCTTTGCCCAACTGAGGGCAAAGCTGAAAGTCAGAATTGCGCATGCGCCGGCATATGCAGTTGTTTCTTATGTCCCGGAAGTATTTTACGGCCATGCGCACTACTGATTTTCGGCTTTGCCCTTAGTTGGGCAAAGTATACTGCGCACGCGCGAGGTCACTTTTCAATGCGCACGTGCGAAATCTGTGCGCGATCTGTGATATTCACGGCGAAGAATGCGTACAGCAAACCGAGGAGGGGTGGAGTGACGGAACAGAGGCAACACCCATCGGACCAGACCAAACAGATTAACATAGAGCACGGGGCAAATAAAAAAGGTTTTCATGGGTGATACATGGGGAGTCAGGGGGTTTCAGAACTAGTTGTGGAACTCATAGCTGACACTCAATTAAATAATATTTTTAGCTGGTAGACCAAAAAAGCGGTGACAGGTTCCCTTTAAGGATAAACTTGTGGAGAAGTTGCTCCTCTAAACGTCCAATTACACTGCTTACACTTATGGTATATCAGATTTTCAGAGTTTGCAGTTTTTTTCTGATTTCCCATCTTGCTAAAATGCCTGTTCTGCACTCGTCTATAAATCAGCGGAATCTTCATGCCCCTTTTCTCCTTGCTACCAAGATCTAAGTATCTGTCTGTTTTCTCTCCAAGATAAAATTAAAGTGAACCTGTCAACAGTTTTGGCTGATATAAGTTACGGCCATCGCCTTTCAGGGTTGATATACAGCATTCTATAATGTTGTATATAATCCCCCGATCCGACCTGTAAGAGAAGAAAAATAACTTATTATTATCTCCTACAGGGCGTTTGGGTCCAATGGGTGTCGCTGGCCTTGGTCCTGCGCCTCCTATCTTCTTATGATCCCCGCCCTCCTGCTTGCTTCTTGTGGATAGATGCGTCACTGCATCATTCACACAGGCTCCCAGGCATTGCGCTCCTGTGCAGGCGTACTTCTCTGCCCTGTTAAGAGCAGAGCAAAGTACTGCAGTGTGCAAGTGCCGGAAAAGGTCAAAGAGCCCCGGCACCTGCCCACTGCAGTACTTTGCTCTGCTCTCAACAGGGCAGAGAAGTACACCTGTGCAGGAGCGCGATGTCGAGGAGACTGTGTCAATTATGCAGGGACGCATCATCCACATGAAGCAAGCAGGTGGACGGCATCGCATGAAGTTGGGAGGTGCCGGACCAAGACCAGCAACGCCTATCGGACCGGACCGCACCGCAGGTGAGTATAATAGAAGTTATTTTTCTTCTCTTACAGGTCGGATCGTGGTCTTATCTACCGCATTACAGAATGCTGTATATCAACCCTGAAAGGCGATGGCTGTAACTTTTATTGGCCAAAACTGCTGACAGGTTCACTTTAAGGGGAGTTTTTCAGTAGGATAAACCCTTCTGAGCGGTCTATATGGGCATGTAGGTCATAGGAAGCTGAATAATTTGATACCTTGATATCTGTGATCCAATGTCTTATTCCAGAGAAATCCATGTTTTTATTGTATGTAAATGAAAATGAGCTGTTATCTGTAGGACGGACACTGACCTACATGAAAATCTGCCTTCAGAGCTTATTGTAAATTAAATGACGCATTACCAGTGTTAGACATGTAATGACTGACAGTCTGCTCTTCTGATCTATAGGGTAGGCCATTTATATGGATACACCTAAATAAAATGGGAATGGTTGGTGATATCAACTTCCTGTTTGTGGTACATTAGTATATGGAAGGGGGAACTTTTCAAGATGGATGGTGACCATGGCGGCCATTTTGAAGTTGGCCATTTTGGATCCAACTTTATTTTTTTCAGTAGGAAGAGGGTCATGTGACACATCCAATGTATTGAGAATTTCACAAGAAAAACAATGGTGTGCTTGGTTTTAACGTAACTTTATTCTTTCATTAGTTATTTACAAGTTTATGACCACTTATAAAATGTGTTCAAAGTGCTGCCCATTGTGTTGGATTGTCAATGTAGACCTCTTCTCCCACCCTTGACACACTGATAGCAACACTGCAGAAGAAATGCTAGCACAGGCTTCCAGTATCCGTTGTTTCAGATGCTGCACATCTCGTATCTTCACAGCACAGACAATTGCCTTCAGATGACCCCAAAGATAAAAGTGTAAGGGGGTCAGATCAGAAGACCTTGATGGCCATTCAAGCTGGCCCACGACGACCAATCCACTTTCCAGGAAACTGTTCATGTAGGAATGCTCGGACCTGACACCCATAATTGATGGTATGGTGTGGTATATCGGGTACAAAGATAGTGGGGCCATTCTTCATCAATGGAGACCTCAATGCCACTGGATATCTGAGATTTCTACATGATGATGTGTTGCCCTCTTTATGCACTGAAGATGGCACGTTCCCTGAGTTTTTCCAGCAAGATGGTGCACCACCACATTATGGGTGTTAAGTCCGAGCATTCCTACAAGGAATCTGACCCCCTTAGAGTAGCATTTCTTCTGCGGTGTTGCTATCAGTGTGTCAAGAGTGGGAAAAGAGGGTTGCATTGACAATCCAACACAATGGGCAGCACTTTGAACACATTTTGTATGTGGTCATAAACTTGAAAGAATAAAGTTATGTTTAAACCAAGCACACCATTGTTTTTATTGTGAAATTCTCAATAAGTTTGATGTGTCACATGACCCTCTTCCAATTGGAAAAAATAAAGTTGGATCCAAAATGGCTTACTTCAAAATGGCCACCATGGTCACCACCCATCTTGAAAAGTTTCTCCCCTCCCATATACTAATGTGTCACTAACAGGAAGTTGATATCACCAACCATTCCCATTTTATTTAGGTGTATTCATACAACTGGCCAAACCTGTATATGTCTCACACTGGTAATGCCCACTTTAAGTTAAAAAAAACTCTGGAGACAGATTCAAAGATCGCAACAGCTCATTTACCTATTATGGAAAGTGCAAATTTCTCCTTTGTCTCATTGGTGGACACAGGTACTGTGGGGTGTATGCTACCGCCATCTGGAGGCTGACACTAGGCAAACAACACAAGGTTAGCTCCTCCCCCACAGTATACACCCTTGCCCTGATTGCGGGCGGACACCAGTTTTTTGCTTAGTGTCTATGGTGGCACACGTCTGGTCTTTTTTCTCCAGACTTTTTTCCCATGAAGATTAGACAGGGGCAACGGATCCTATTGAAAGGTTCCGATTTCCTCAAACCATCAACGGGCGAGCACGTGTCGAGTATCGTCTCCACGTATCCTTTCCCGCACCGTGGGACAAATCTGGGTTTCCCCAGAATTTTTTATTTTAGTTTGTTTTTTTTTTCTTTTCTTTATTTTTTCTATGAAGATGAGACAGGGGCAACGGATCCTATTGAAAGGGTCCGATTTCCCTAAACCATCAACGGGTGAGCACGTGCAAGTGTCCCTCCACGTATCCTCTCCCGCGACGTGGGACATTATGCCGGACCTAGCCCTGACCATCCCTAGGTATGGAAACCATGGGCTGTACAGCGGCCCCCACTGCTCCACCAACGCTAGACGGAGGTGCTGCAAGGCGGCGGATGGTCCCTCTCCTCGGCCCTAGAAGCTGGATGGAGTTAGGGTGCCTGCACCGTCCTGGATCCCCCCACCACCCCCGCCTCCCCGGTGGTTTTCATACCTGTTGGCGATCCCGGATGAAGGTACAGGGCGTGGGTTGGCTCGGCGCGCTGCAGCGCAGCTGCTAGGCCGTGGTGAGGGCTCCTGGGCAGCAGGGGAGAAGAGAGCAGACTTACTGAGCGTGCAGCTCTCAAATTCCCCCCCCGGGTAGCGCTGGGTGGGGAGTAGCAGCAAAGGGCCCGCGGCTTCGGGCAGAGCTAGGCCGGGGCGGAAGTCCCGCTCCCGTCCACGCAGCGTCACTTCCGGCGGCCCACCCCCGGGAGTCTGGGCGGGTGCGGGATAAATCGAGCCCTCGGCTTCAAATCGGGGTAGGCCGCGACCGGTGAATTGGTCGGCCTGCCCCACAGAGGAGCGTAGCACGTGAAGGGGACACAGGAGCGGGTAAGTGCAGCCACGTCTGCGTGAGCACACTAGAGACCAAGGGGTGCCCCCCCTCTGTAGAAAAAAAACAAAAAAAAACAGTGAGACAAAACGCCTGACAGATGCAATATGGCCAGGAAAGGGAGAGGACGCACACTTTCCTCTACGCTGCATGCATCTCCTGTAGGGCTGTGTTCCCGCGAGCACAGAGCAGCAAGTTGTGCGAGGCCTGCGACTCCGAATGTGCCCAGGAGCCCCCCCCGGCAGCAGAGTCCGGGGAGCAAAATCCGCCAGAATGGGCTCTATCATTATCCCAATCTAAGGCATCTCTTACAAGGGCGATCGAGCCTCTTCGTGCCCCGAATGGGGGTAGGGATATTGGCTCGCTTGTCAGGGTCTTCCACCTCACAAGGACCTTCGGCCTGCAGGGGCCGCTCTCATGCCAGGAGGAAACGGACCCACACGAGGTCTCCCGGGCTATCCGGCGCCTCGGCATCTGGGAGGTCAGCATCTCGCTCTCCTTCACCAATGGTCAGGAGCGGGCAGAGTTCGGATTGTGACTCAGACGGTCCGCTGGACCTAGATACCCCGGGGTGTCGAGAGACAGTGGACAGCCTCATTGCAGTAGTCAATCAGACCCTGGGGGTGGAGGATGAGGTTACTTTGGCTTCGAGCCATAAAGTGGCCTTTAAGCAGGCCAGACGGCCCCACAGAGTGTTTGGTACTCACCCAGAATTTGAGGACATAGAATGCCCAGATAGGCGATTTTCAGGCCAAAAGACTATAGAGGCAAGATATCCATTTGCCCTGGATCTCCGTAAAAAATGGACGGAATCACCAGTAGTGGATCCACCAGTGTCGCGCCTGGCCTCAAAGTCTCTATTGTCAGTACCGAGTGGCTCGTCCATTAAGGCCCCCACTGATAGGCTCATAGAGAGTTTGGCTCGATCAGTTTTTGAGGTGTCAGGGTCAGCGCTCGCTCCCTCGTTCGCGGTGACGTGGGTGGCTAAGACCATGATGTCATGGTCGGAATCATTGAGTAAGGCCTTGCAGAATAGAGACCTGTCTGAGGAGGTGTCAGAGGTCGCAAATCAGATTGCTATGGCTGGAGAGTACTTAATCAATGCTTCCTTGGATGCGGCCAATTGTGTGGCATCCGCAGCCGCTAACGCGGTGGCCCTTTGGTTAAGATCTTGGCGAGCTGATTCTATCTTCAAGAAGTCTCTGACTTCCTTGCCCTATCAGGGAGGCCGCCTGTTCAGGGAGAAGTTGGATCAGCTCATCTCCGACGCGACAGGGGGAAAAAGCAGCTTCCTCCCGCAGCAGAAAATAAAACAGCCTTTTCGCCAGGTCCTGGCACGGTTTCGGGCCTTTCGCAACACCGGATGGACGACAGCCACCAGTTCGGCCAGCCCAAGTCGCTCCAACTAGGATAGAGAGCGACAGGTCCCATATAGACCCAATCCATTGGGGAGGATGCGCGCGCGCCAGCCCAGGTCGAGAGGGACCAGGCCTCAGAAATTCTCAGCCAAATGACTCAGGGCACATTGTAGGCGACATCAGCAGGGTAGGCGGCCGCCTGCTCTTCTTTCGCCATGATTGGGTCGACGTAGCACATGACTCATGGGTGGTGGAACTGGTGTCTTCGGGGTAGAAGATGGAGTTTGTCAGGTACCTCCCAAGACGGTTTTTTTCTGTCCCGACTTCCCAAAGTGAAGTCCCGGGCAGAGGCACTGTTGGGGGCCATGTATTCCCTCCAGTACAACGGGGTCATAGTTTCCATACCAGAGCACGAGAGGGCTTGGGGCTTTTATTCCAAGCTGTTCGCAGTCCCCAAAAAGGATGGGACTGTCAGGCTGGTTTTGGACCTGAAGCTCCTGAACAGATTAATCAGGGTCAAACATTTCAGGATGGAGTCTCTCCGTTCAGTTATATCGGCCATGGTACAGGGAGAGTATTTAGCCTTGGTCGACATCCAGGATGCCTACCTACATGTCCCCATTTTTCCGCCGCATCAAAGGTTCCTTCGATTCGTCATCAATGGCCAACACTTCCGGTTTGCAGCGCTGCCCTTCGGGCTAGCCACCACCCCCCAGAGTGTTCACGTAGGTAATGGCAGTCATGATGGCCGTCTTACACTCTCTGGGCATAGTCGTCTTGCCTTACTTAGACAACCTCTTGGTGAAGGGTCCCTCATTTCGGGCATGAGAGGAGAATGTCGGCATTACGCTGGATACGCTCTCCCGCTTAGGGTGGTTGAGCAACAGGAAAAAGTCATCCCTTGTCCCAGCCCAGAGGATTTCCTTTCTAGGGATGATCTTCGACACCTCCTGAGGGTTGGTAATTCTCCCTCAGGACAAAGCCCTAGCGCTCCAGCAAGGAGTCCGGAAGCTTCAGCAGCCAGTCCCTCACACCATTCGTTTTGGGATGAGGATACTAGGGACGATGGTGGCAGCAATGGAAGCAATTCCGATTGCCCAGTTTCATCTTCGTCCTCTACAGCACGCCCTCTTGGCAGCTTGGGACAGGAACCCGTTTTCGCTCGATCAGCAGTGCTGGCTGTCCCTTCAGGTCAGGCAGTCACTGGAGTTGTGGATGATCAGATTCTCCCTTCTTCAGGGAAAACCTTTTCCCCCAGGGCACTGGCTAGTGGTCTCGACCGATGCCAGCCTCCTGGGCTGGGGAGCAGTTTTTCTCCACCACATGGCTCAGGGCCAAAGATCACAACAGGAGGCATGCCTTCCGATCAACTTGTTGGAAATATTAGCAGTCCGGCGGGCGCTGCAGCATTTTCAGCACTTCCTAGCAGGACGGCCCATTCGGATTCAGTCGGACAACGCCACAGCGGTGGCTTATGCAAATCACCAAGGGGGCATGTGCAGCAGGGCAACCTTGCACGAGATAGGATATGTGCTTCAGTGGGCCGAGAAGAACCAGCCGGTATTATCGGCAGTCCACATTCCAGGCGTAGAAAATTGGGCAGCAGACTTCCTCTGCCAACAGGAGGTCGTGGCTTGGGAATGGGCCCTGCACCCTGAGGTCTTCCAGCAGATTTGCCAACGATGGGGAACTCCGGACGTGGATCTGATGGCGTCCAGAAGGAACGCCAAGGTGCCCGTGTATGTCGCTCGGTCACGGGACCCACGAGCGTTCGAGGTGGATGCGTTGATTCTACCGTGGAACCAGTTTCGCCTTCCATACTTGTTTCCCCCGTTGCCATTGCTCCCGAGGGTCATCAGGAAGATGAAAATGGAAGGGGTTCCAGCGATTCTGCTGGCACCAGATTGGCCCCGGCGGGCGTGGTACGCAGATCTTGTGCACCTGCTCACCGACGTCCCATGGCGACTACCAGAGCGTCCAGATTATACCGATCTTCCACCCGAGCTTAGGGGCTCTGTGTTTGACGGCATGACCGTTGAATCTTGGATTCTAACCCGGGCGGGGTTCAAGTGCGAAGTGGTCACTACAATGGTTAGTGCCAGGAGTCTACCATCACACCTGGAAGGTTTTCTTCGGTTGGTGCCGAGAGCGGGGTTTTTCGCCCCTGACATTCTCTGTTCCCAACATCTTGCCTTTTCTCCAATCAGGCCTAGACTCGGGATTGGCCCCGAGCTCCCTTAGGAGAAAGATTTCGGCATTGTCCGTCCTTTTTCAGCGGAAGAGTGCTACTAATATGCAGGTGAAGACTTTCATCCAGAGAGTCTCTCATTTAGTACCTCCCTATAGGGCGCCAGTGGGCACCTGGGATGTTAACATGGTCCTGAGTATCCTGCAAGAAGCTCCTTTTGAGCCGCTGCAGGATATTTCTTTATCGTTCCTCTCTTGGAAGGTGGTGTTTTTGGTAGCCATTACCTCCGTGAGGCGAGTGTCGGATTTGGCGGCTCTGTCTTGCCGAGCACCTTTTCTCGCTTTCCACAAGGATAAGGTGGTGCTTAGACCAGCTCCCCCCTTTCTTCCAAAGGTGGTGTCCTCTTTCCACATGAGGACATCGTCTTGCCCTCGTTCTGTCCGGCACCGGTGCATTGCGTGGGAAAAGCTCTTCACACGTTAGACCTGGTGAGAGCACTCAGGAGGTACGTGTCGCTGAGAGCACCCTTTCAACAGACGGATATGCTGTTCCTGAGGGGCGCAGGAAGGGACTCGCTGCCTCAAAAGCGACCTTAGCCAGATGGATACGTTTAACTATTCAGGAGGCCTATCGCATCAGAGGTGCGCCGGTTCCGTCAGGGATCAAAGCACACTCTACTCAGGCAATGGGCACCTCTTGGGCACTTCGGCATCAGGCCTTGGCAGAACAGGTATGCAAAGCAGCGACCTGGTCCAGCCTGCACACATTTGCCAAGCATTATAACATCCATACTCAGGCTTCAGCGGATGCGATCCTGGGTAGAAGGATTCTCCAAGCAGCAGTAGCGCACCTTTAAACAAGAGGTGTATGTAGCTTGGATCGGTGAGTCAATCTCTTACCCATGGACTGCTTTAGGACGTCCCACAGTACCTTTGTCCCCCAATGAGACGAAGGAGAAACATGGATTTTTTTGAGTACTCACCGTAAAATCCTTTTCTCCGAGACGCTCATTGGGGAACACAGCACCCACCCTATTAGCCAAGTTGGCTCTAGTTTATTTAATTAATGTGTATCTCTTTTGTGAATGTCAGCGTGGTGTTTTTCTTTGCCAGACATATTGTTATCTGCATTAAGGCTGATTGTTATTGTTCTCCTACTGCTTTTGCACTAAATTGGTGTCCGCCCACAATCAGGGCAAAGGTGTATATGGCGGGGGAGGAGCTAACCTTGTGTTGTTTGCCTAGTGTCAGCCTCCATATGGCGGTAGCACACACCCCACAGTACCTGTGTCCCCCAATGAGCGTCTCGGAGAAAAGGATTTTACGGTGAGTACTCACAAAAATCCATGTTTGTCTAGAATAAGACATCGGACTGCAGATATCAACGTATTATGTTATTCGACTTCCTATGACCTACATACTCATATAGACGGCTTAGGAGGGTTGATCGTACTTCAAGTTCTGAACCCCAAAAGAATATGCACACTTATATTTGTTGGACCACATTCAGTTGTTCCTGAAAGAAACAATGTTGGCACAAGAATCTGAACAACTCTCTACATCTATATCAGAAAATAACACTAGCGCCCTCAATGATATAAAAAAAGCAGGAAAAGACAGAAAACTGCAGACAAACTTAGGATTCTGTGTGATACAATCCAAGGAGTAAGCCAAAACTAAAAATACAACTATTACTTGTATTTTTAACTCTCTGACATCCACTCTACCTATTTTATGCACGTCAGTTGTGGGTGTATGAAGGGGGCTCAAGAGCTGAGCCTGCACCATACACGACGCATGTCATCTGTGTTACACAGCCAGCATATGTTTTTAACAGCAGTGATCAGAGCTAATGCTCCATTCCCTATACAGCTAAGCTATGATTTTTGCTGTTAACCCATTAAATGCCACTATTAATCACTGACTGCAAGATTTAAGGCACAGGGCCCTGGGATAAATTGAATGATGACATTCAAGCCTATAACTTGTGCTGCAAAAAACAAGCCTTCGAATGGCTATGTCAATGGAACAATGGCAGGAAAAAATAGAAGCACAGTTTTGCTGCACAGAAAGAGTTAAATGAGTTGTACCTCAGTCGATATATATTATCTACCTACAGGGTAGATGATATATATTTGATTACTAGATGTGTGCCCGATGCTATCGCATCAGATGGGCAGAAACATCACGATGGGGGCAGCTTTGTGGCGCAGGGGGTGGCGGCCCACCCACTTCTGTGCAGTCACAACCAGCAGGAAAGACGATGTTTTGCGGCCTGTGCTGGAGATAGTGTGCAGCACCACCAGAGGGTGGCCGCACCCAATCTCCAGCACAGGCCTCAAGCCGCGGTCTTTCCTGCCAGCTGTGACTGCACAGAGGTAGGTGGGCAGGCAGCGGCAGGATCCAGTGCGTGTAGTCAGGCGGTGGGTCCTGGTGGGGGTCCGGCGGCATCCCTCTCTTTACTCCCCCCTCATTACACCCTCTTGTGACACCCCTCTCACAGCTGGCAAGAAAGACAGTGTTTTGCGGCCTGTGCTGAAGATGGTGTGCAGCGCCACCAGAGGGTGGCCGCACCCAATCTCCAGCACAGGCCTCAAGCCGCGGTCTTTCCTGCCGGCTGTGACTGCACGGAGGTAGGTGGGCAGGAAGCGGCGGTATCCGGCACATGTGGTCAAGTAGTGGGTCCTGGCAGGGGGTCCGGCAGCGGCACCACTCTAATTACTCCCCCCTCATTACACCCTCTCATTACACCCTCTCATTATACCCCCTTCATTACACCCCTCTTGTTATACCCCCTCGTTACACCCCTTTCACAGCCTTGTGATCGCAGCGGCGGTCTGGATCCGAGCGGCTGCTGGGATCCTAGCAGCGTTCAGGATCGCAGCGGCAGCCTGGACCCGATCACAACGGTGGCCTGGATCCTAGCGGCAGCTGGGATCCCAGCGGCGGTTGTGATCACAGCAGCGGCCTGGATCCGAGCGGTGGTCGGGATCGCAGCGGCGGCCTGGATCGCAGAGGCGTTCGGGATCGCAGCTGCATCCTGGATCCAAGCGGCATCACTTGGGTGTTCCAAAATGGCGGTCGGCGTACTTCCGCTGCAGCGCGGTGGATTGTGCGATTCGGGGACATCCAGACGGAAGTGGATAACGGACAATATAAGGCAATTATATATATAGATTGAAAAACCCTTTCCTGCAACACCAGCCAATCACAGGGGTTCCGAGCGTCTATTTTTCCTTACTGCTAGGTAGCAGTGAGTAGGAGTTTAAATGCAGCCACTTTGGAGCTTGTATGGTGCCACTCCATTCAAAATCTATGGGACTGATGGAGACAGACAACTATTGCACTTGGCAGTGCAGAATAGTAATAATGATTGCTGTATTAAGCTATTTCAAGAAAGAGTAAGGTCACATTATAAGTGATTAAATCCTAAATCCCACTACCAGCATTGCTAATGGTAACATACACCTATCAGTAAGGAGCTGTTACCCATGTTCCAATTTGTGAGACCATGCGCACAGCCCCAACGCGCGTTTCACGTTGGCTTCTTCAGTGCCCTGCCACTTTATATAAAACCGCAATCTATTTCTTACGCTCTCCCTGCTCTAAACCACATTTGTGACACTCATGCTCCCCCTAATTTTGGTACCTGCTCTCCGATTTGAATCACTTTGTTCTTTGATACAGATTTTACATTTATTGTTGTCCTGTATGTCTTAATTATGAATAAAATCTTTTTATATCTCATCTTGGACTATATACTCCAATTTTTTATACGCATCCTTTACAGGAGTGTCGATATATCATTGCTTTGCCGGCCCTGCTATAGAGGCATAGGACCGATTTTTTAATTGATTTGGTGATTATGATGTCTGTTTTGATGATTTGGTATTATAGTGAAAGGAGACTGTCTGCTATGATGATTCCCATGCAAAGCACAGGGCAGAGAGATGAATTTCTTCCATTTTCTTCATTCCTTTTTTTTTAAACACAGAGTGAAACAGCATAGAAGACCTTAAACCGCAACACTGAGCAGGATAGATTTGAATCCAGCTTTGGGGTGAGGTAAAAGATTTGTCAGAAATCTCAGCCCGATCTTTCATTATCTTCCTCTACTTGTTTCCTCACTCTGCTCCTTCCTCTTTTTTTTACCTTCTCCTCTCCATAAGGTTTATTAGGCTGTGTATCTGTGATACCTTAGTGAGCTGGCAGTCCATCTTGTCTTGAGCAAGTCAGCATGGAGATATTTTTTCTGAGTGGATGATAAGTTCAGGAAGCAGGGAAAGGGGAAGACGTGTCTCATACGTGGGGAAGGAAGCTGATTACATTATACCATTTTTTTATAATTCACCTGTACTATTCATTTCATTCATTAGGGGAAGATTTTTGAAAGTAGAGTTCCCATTTAACCCCTTCGCCTCAAGCCTATTTTCACCTGCCTGACCAGCCAAAATTTTGCAATTCTGACCAGTGTCACTTTATAAGGTGATAACTCTGGAATGCTTCAACGCTGCAACATATCCACTGAGTCTGAGATTGCTTTTTGTGATATGTGGTAAACTTTAGTTTGAAATTTTTTAAGTTTGTTAAAATATCAGAATTTTGGCAAAAGTTTGCAATTTTCAAATTTTTATGCCCTTAAACCAGAGAGTTACAGTTGTGCTAAAATACCCTGGCAGAATTTTTGCTTTCTTGGCCTTTTTTCAGAGAATATGAATGATGACACCAAAATTTTTTCTCCACTCATGGTTAGTGGTTGGGTGAAGCCATTTATTGTCAAACTACTGTGTTTTCAGTTTTTAAATCATAATGACAACCCAAAACATCCAAATGACCCTGATTAAAAGTTTACAAACCCTGGTGATTTTGGCCTGATTACGTGCACAGAAGTTGACACATGGGTTTGAATGGCTACTAAAGGTAACATCATCTTTCATACAGCCACTGAGGTTTCTGGATTGTGAGTCATGAGGAAAGCAAAAGAATTGTCAATGGATCTACGGGAAAAGGTAGTTGAACTGTTTAAAAGAGGAAAGGGAAACAAAAATATATCCAAGGAATTGATAATGCCAGTCAGCAGCTTTCAAACTGTGGTTAACAAATGGAAAATCAGGGGCTCTGTAAGAATAAAACCACAGTGGGGTAGACCAACAAAAATTTTGTCCACAACTGCCAAGAAAATTGTTCGGGATGCAAAGAAAATCCCACAAATAACATCAGCTGAAATACTGGACTGTCTGAAAACTAGCAGTGTGGCTGTTTCAAGATGCACAATAGCGAAGCACTTGAAGAAAAATGGGCTGCATGGTTGAGTCGCCAGAAGAAATGTCACAAAGTATTTTACCTACAATAGGCAAAACAGCAGAGACAAGCCTCAAAACATCTGGAACAAGGTAATTTGGAGTAATGAGACCAAAATTGAACTTTTTAGCCCCAACCATAAACGTTACATTTGGAGAGAGGTCCACAAGGCCTATGATGAAAGGAACACCATTCCTACTGTGAAGCATGGAGGTGAATTGCTGATATTTTGGAGATGTATGAGTTACAAGGCACAGGAAACTTGGTTAAAATTGAAGTAAAGATGAATTCAGTACGTTATCAGCAAATACTGGATGCAAATTTGCAATTGTCAGCCCGGAAGCTGCACATAGGATGTACTTGAACCTTCCAGCTGTCACGCTCGCGCCTTGGCTGAATGGCGCGAGCCGGGGGTTTGTGGCCCCACTGAGCCACAAACCAGACTACCCTGGAAGGGGCGTGACTACGACAGCTGCCTCGGTCTTCACTGGAGCCTCTGATGGTGAGGTCAGGCTTGTGCGGCAGATAGCTGTCGGGTGCCACTCCAGGGTGGTGTCTGGCTGTGGCTGCTGATCCCACACGGGGACAAGTCACTCGGACAGGTGTGACTAACAGGCAGGCTGAGACACTGGGCAAGAGGGCATGGCTTGGAGACACAGGACAGGTGGGCACGGCTTGGAGACACAGGACAGGCGGGCACGGCTTGGAGACACAGGACAGGCGGGCACGGCTTGGAGACACAGGACAGGCGGGCACGGCTTGGAGACATAGGACAGGCGGGCACGGCTTGGAGACACAGGACAGGCGGGCACGGCTTGGAGACACAGGACAGGCGGGCACGACTTGGAGACACAGGACAGGCGGGCACGGCTTGGACACAGGACAGGCGGGCGTGGTAATAGAAGGGGCAGGTAGGGACCTGTTCACACAGCAGGTGTAGGTAGGAGGGAGTGGTGTATGAGAGAGCAGGTTTGGACCTGTTCACACAGCAGGTGTAGGCAGGAGGGAGTGGTGTATGAGAGAACAGGTTTGGACCTGTTCTCACAGCAGGTGTAGGCAGGAGGGAGTGGTGTATGAGAGAACAGGTTTGGACCTGTTCACACAACAGGTGCAGGTAGGCAGAGCCGCAGAGGTGCGGAGCAGGCAGAGCCGCAGAGGTACGGAGCAGGCAGAGCCGCAGAGGTGCGGAGCAGGCAGAGCCGCAGGGGTGCGGAGCAGGCAGAGCCGCAGGAGTGCGGACAGAGCGGCTAGGGGGCCATGCAGACAGAGTGGCAAGGGTGCATATGCACAGATAAAGCTGCGAGGGTGCAGATGCACAGATAAAGCTGCGAGGGTGCAGATGCACAGATAAAGCTGCGAAGGTGCAGATGCACAGATAAAGCTGCGAAGGTGCAGATGCACAGATAAAGCTGCGAAGGTGCAGATGCACAGACAGGGGGGACACAAGGAAAGACACGGCAGAGAAGGAACCACAAACAAGGAGACTGACAGACAGAGGTAAGACTGAGTTCAGACAGAGACACCGGGACAAAGACACAAGGACCAGGATATACTGCCTCCTGGCAAGCGGACAGAGAACAGACAAGGCACTGGGAACAAGACTCAAGGGCCAGGATATTCAGCCTCCTGGCAGGCAGACAAGGTACAAAGCAAGACTAGAGTAATCCTCCAGAGAAGGAGACACACAGAACAGGGCCTGGCTTCCTCAGCAGCAAGATACTAACTGAGTATAGACATTGCACAGGCAATGTTTCAGTGGGAGTGGTGAAACTAAATAGTCAAGGGCTCCAGGTGATTGGTCAGGGACAGATTACCCAGGTGCACCCTGACTGCATAAGAACCAGAGAGTTGAGGCGCCGCCCCCCTATACACACAGTCAGGAAACATGGAGAGCAAGCAGGAAAACACGAGGCATAGCACATGGAGCACAGGGCTGGCAACAGACAGTATTCACAGCATGGCTTGAAGCAGAAAGTAAGTTGGTGTGCGGGGGATGGGAGGCCATGTAGTGATGCCAGCAGGGTTGTTACACCAACATGACAACAATCCAAAACACAAGGCTAAGTCGACCCATCATTGGCTACAGCAGAACAAAGTAAAGGTTCTGGAGTGGCCATCTCAGTCTCCTGACCTCAATATCACTGAGCCACTCTGGGGAGATCTCAAGTGCGCAGGTCATGCTAGACAGCCCAGGAATTTACAGGAACTTGGGGCTTTTTGCCAAGAAGAGTGGGCAACTTTACCATCTGAGAAAATAAAGAACCTCATCCACAACTACCACAAAAGACTTCAAGCTGTCATTGATGTTAAAGGGGGCAATACACGGTATTAAGAAATGGGGTTTGTAAACTTTTGATTAGGGTCATTTGGATGTAAAATATGAACATTTTACTTTTTCCCACAAATATGTTGTTTTGGACATATTTATCTAATTATCCTTGTTTTGCCCATATATAATTTTCTTCAAAACAATGACCCTCATTTCATCTTTTCTCACACCCTTTATGCATTTTATAGCCCTCTGTGTCTGTACTTTTACACATACTTGTTTGTTACTGGTTCATGCAGTATTTCCTCAAAGTTTGCCCTCACTCCTCTTGGTATCTGTTGATTTATGTGGTTATTGTTATTCTGTAATGTCTTTTATTTTCTGTGCAAGACCCCTCTAAAATGGAAGTAATTCACTGCTGGTTGGTGGACAAGGTGGCTCCAAAAATATTTTGTAAACTTTCACCGACTAATCTCGTTGTGAACACTGAGTCCATTTTAATATTACCGTAATAATAAATCACAGATACAATTTTTTTAATGGACACTATTAAAAGTTACATTTTATGCACTTTACTCGAATTGAATTAATCAGTGAAAGTCCCTTCTAAAATGTAAAGTGCTGCGGAAACAGTTGGCACTATAGAAATAAAATATTATCACTTGTCGAACTCTGAAAGGATGGAGTGACGTTTTGGAATTCAGACTTTGATGGAATGGTTTGAGGGCTTCATGTTGCATTTGGAGAGCCCACGATGTGCCTAAATAGTGGAAACCCCCCCACAAGTGACCCCATTTTGGAAACTAGACCCCTCAAGGAATTTATTTAGCTTTCTGGTGAGCACCTTGGACCCACAGGTGCTTCACAGAATTTCGTAAAGTTGGACTGTGAAAATGAAAAAAATAGATTCACCCATGACAGAACACATGAGAGAGGAATCCACTCAGCAAGGACAGGAAACCTACTGAAATAAAAGAGCGGCGCCTCTCATCTGCATCAGTTGGTTTTCTGTCCTTGATGGGACCCTTGCTGAAATCTGCGGTAAAGAAGAAGCTTACCCAGGCCTGTCCTGGTGTGCAGAAGAACAGACTACATGCGTCTGGTAGCACCTTTTATGGGTCTAGTGGGGGCTCTGATGCACGTGCAGGAGGGTGGCTGAGACAGATGTGCAACATGTCTCAGTCCTCCATGCTTCCCTTTCCCTGCTGCACTAAACGAGTCCGCTGTCCACAGCGTGAGCCAGCAGCCGGGAAGTCTGCCTGGTGTTGGCGATCATCGCTGATGTCACAGGTGCAAGGGACGCTGGGAATGGGCATGCCGGAATGATGTCACAGGGGCATGCTGGAAGAAAATGTCGGTGCCCTACGTGATCTTCGCCAGCCTGGGCACATGAGAAAGGCATCCTGGTTGGTTCTTGCGGGGGTGGAGCAATTACCTGAGTGACTGGAGGAGACTGACCTGGATGACGGCATTGTGGACACCTTCTAAAAGTGGATCAATCCACAGAGAGACTACTTAGGCTTTAACTCCACCTCACCTTCTGGCTACCATATAGGATCACAGCAACCAGCAGGAAAAGCAGCAGTCACTACCAACTCGCCGTCAGCGTCGACACAGTAAAGAGGGCAGCCGTTTGAGTGGCAGGGGCAGCATCCATCCTGGCCAGAGTAGCAGGACCCCTTAGTTTTCAGAGAGGATGCGCTGCGTATCTCAAAACAGCTTCTGAATTCGGTACCCTTAAAGTGACAGCAGGTGGTGAGTGATCTTTGTGAATGTCACCTTTTTTGTAGGCCTTTTGTTGTTTGTTTAAATCACTAGGAGAGACCTATGCACTATGTAAGTCCCCAATAGCAGTTGATAGAAAAATGTCTGCTCAGACTGCATCCACAAAACAATCAGCGAAGAGACCCCAGACTTTGCAGCAAGCTTTAGATTTGTTAAAAGGGCTGAGGTGGAAGGCTCCCTTAAAACCCTATTAAAGAAAGCGAAGAAAAGACCTAGCGAAGTATCCACTGACTCTGGCTCTTTTTCGTTACCAGAGGAGCAATACCACAGTGAGTCTTCATCGTCATCCTCCTCGGATAGTTGCATGGGGGCAGACCATGTTTTCCCGTGGAGGATACAAATAGGTTGGTTAAGGCCATTCGGTCAACAATGGGCTTAAAGAAAGAAAAGTCTGCTAAGTCCCTGGAAGAAGTGACGTTCAGAGGGTTAGAACAGAAAAAGAAGCGCACCTTTCCGGTTAAAGTAATACCCAGGCACTCTTTAGCAAGGTGTGGTGAAAATCAGAGAAAACTGGTGCCTTGGCCTCATCTGCAAAAAGGAGATATCTTTTAGAGGCGAAGGACCCGTAATTATGGGATAAGGTCCCTTGAATTTATGAGACCATATCAAAATCCTCAAATAGGTCAGCCCTACCCTTTGAGGATTCCAGAGTGCTTAGAGATTATTTATACAAAAAAGCGGATGAGATCTAAAGCACACATGGGAAGCGGCAGCAGGGGTTCTGAGACCAGAGATCGCTGGAACTTGTACCACCCATTCCCTTATTATCTGGCTGCATCAAGTGGAAGAACAACTCAAAAACAAAACCCCAGGGGATAAGATTTTGGCCAACCTTCTTTTGTTACATGTGTCTTCTAGGATTGCTGCAGCTCCATCTGCGAACTCAGTGAGTCTGGAGGCTAGATCAGCTGGATTATCAAATGCAGCAAGACTGGAAAATTTGATTTCTGTGAGGTCGTCAGTGTCATACTAAATTCTTGATTGGGCCATAAAATCAGGAATCTGAAACTCAGAATTTTTAGGAGGTGAGGTCTATAGGGGGTCACTAAAGGTGGGCGCTGGCTCATTTCCTGTCCTGGAGCATCTGCATGGGGGTTCATTATCACTGGAGGGAGAAGACGATAAATAGCAAAAACTGCCCAAAATAGAACGATCAAGTACTGATCAGCACTCGGCAGCAGAAGTGTAGGGGGGGGAGCAATATGTCAAGTGTCGTAAAGCAGTTAAAGATTGGTCTTTGCTAGAGTTGAGCGATACCGTCCGATACTTCAAAATATCGGATCGGAATGGATCGGCCGATCTTTAAAAAAAGTATCGGTATCGCCGATGTGAATACCGGAAGTCCCATTCAAGTCTATGAGACTTCCGGTATCGGAATTGGAAAAACCCTTTCCTGCCCTTGTACAGCCTCTCGGGGGTCTGTACGGGCCTTCCGGGGGTCTCTGCCGGCCTGCCGGGGGGCTGTGCCGGACTGCCCGGGGTCTGTACACCCTGTGGGGGTCTGTACCGGCCTGCCGGGGGGCTGTGCCGGCCTGCCGGGGGGCTGTGCACCCTGTGGGGGTCTGTACTGGCCTGCCGGGGGGCTGTGCCGGCCTGCCGGAGGGCTGTGCACCCTGTGGGGGTCTGTACCGGCCTGCCGGGGGGCTGTGCCGGCCTGCCGGGGGGCTGCGCTGATGTCCGGGGGTCCGTGCAGGCATCGTCCGATGGGACTACAAGTCCCATCGGGCGATGCCTGCTACCATGACAGTGATTGACACATTAGCCAATGATGGGACAGTAGTAGTCCCATCATCCGGCTAATGTGTTAAATATAAAAAAAAAAAAAAAAATACTACATACATACATACTACATGCATGCTACATACATACTACATACATACTACATATATACTACATGCATGCTACATACATGCTACATGCTACATACATACTACATATATACTACATGCATGCTACATATATACTACATGCATGCTACATATATACTACATGCATGCTACATATATACTACATGCATGCTACATATATACTACATGCATGCTACATACATACTACATGCTACATACATACTACATATATACTACATGCATGCTACATACTACATGCTACATATATACTGCATGCTACATATATACTACATGCTACATATATACTACATGCATGCTACATATATACTACATGCATGCTACATATATGCTACATGCATGCTACATATATACTACATGCATGCTACATATATACTACATGCATGCTACATATATACTACATGCATGCTACATGCATGCTACATATATACTACATGCATGCTACATACATACTACATGCTACATACATACTACATGCATGCTACATGCATACTACATATATACTACATACATACTACATACATACCACATGCATGCTACATACATACTACATGCTACATACATACTACATGCTACATACATACCACATATATACTACATGCATGCTACATACATACTACATGCTACATATATACTACATACATACTACATGCATGCTGCATACATACTACATGCTACATACATACTACATGCTACATACATACCACATATATACTACATGCATGCTACATACATACTACATGCTACATACATAACACATATATACTACATACATACTACATGCTACATACATACCACATACATACTACATGCATGCTACATACATACTACATGCTACATACATACTACATGCTACATACATACTACATGCTACATACATACTACATTGTACATGCATACTACATACATACTACATGCATACTACATGCTACATACATACCACATATATACTACATGCATGCTACATACATGCTACATACATACTACATACATGCTACATACATACCACATATATACTACATACATACCACATATATACTACATACATACCACATATATACTACATACATACTACATACATACAATACATTCATACAATACATACATAGACATACAGTACATATAACATAGAGTAACATACTTACCAATACTTGTCACATTGTTCCCCGAAGCCATTGTCTTTTACGGAATAAATATTAACATAACAAACCACAAAAATACTCACCCATGATCTGAAGCAGTCCACGAGTGTGTCCCACGACGATCTTGGGTAGAGAACTGCAGCATCAGCTGATGCGACCGCTCTCTACGGGCTGCAGGAATCCAATGACGGAAGGTAGGCATCCTTCCGCACTGTATTCCTCCGCCACTTAAAAAAAAAAAAAAAGTCCCTAGTCTCACTTTATGCCATTGCTGCGTGGGAATTTCCCACACAGCTTTTACCATAAAGTGAGACTAGGGACTTTTTTTTTTTAAGTGGCGGAGGAATACAGTGCGGAAGGATACCTACCTTCCGTCATTGGATTCCTGCAGCCCGTAAAGAGCGGCAGCATCAGCTGATGCTGCAGTTCTCTTCCCAAGATCGTCGTGGGACACACTCGTGGACTGCTTCAGATCATGGGTGAGTATTTTTGTGGTTTGTTATGTTAATATTTATTCCGTAAAAGACAATGGCTTCGGGGAACAATGTGATAAGTATTGGTAAGTATGTTACTCTATGTTATATGTACTGTATGTCTATGTATGTATTGTATGAATGTATTGTATGTAGTATGTATGTAGTATGTATGTAGCATGTAGTATGTATGTAGCATGTAGTATGTATGTAGCATGCATGTAGTATGTATTGTATGAATGTATTGTATGTAGCATGCATGTAGTATGTATGTAGTATGTATGTAGTATATATGTGGTATGTATGTAGTATATATGTGGTATGTATGTAGCATGCATGTAGTATGTATGTAGTATGTATGTAGCATGCATGTAGCATGTAGTATGTATGTAGCATGCATGTAGTATGTATGTAGCATGCATGTAGTATGTAGTATGTATGTATGTATGTAGTATGTATGTAGCATGTATGTAGCATGTAGCATGTAGTATGTATGTAGCATGCCTGTAGTATGTATGTAGCATGCATGTAGCATGTAGTATGTATGTAGCATGCATGTAGTATGTATGTAGCATGCATGTAGTATGTATGTAGCATGCATGTAGCATGTAGTATGTATGTAGCATGCATGTAGTATGTATGTAGTATGTATGTATGTAGCATGTATGTAGCATGTAGCATGTAGTATGTATGTAGCATGCCTGTAGTATGTATGTAGCATGCATGTAGCATGTAGTATGTATGTAGCATGCATGTAGTATGTATGTAGTATATATGTAGTATGTATGTAGCATGCATGTAGTATATATGTAGTATGTATGTAGCATGTAGTATGTATGTAGCATGCATGTAGTATGTATGTAGTATGTATGTAGTATGTATGTAGCATGCATGTAGTATGTATGTAGTATGTATGTAGTATATATGTAGTATGTATGTAGCATGCATGTAGTATATATGTAGTATGTATGTAGCATGTAGTATATATGTAGCATGCATGTAGTATGTATGTAGTATATATGTAGTATGTATGTAGCATGCATGTAGTATATATGTAGTATGTATGTAGCATGTAGTATATGTAGTATGTATGTAGTATGTATGTAGCATGCATGTAGTATATATGTAGTATGTATGTAGCATGTAGTATGTATGTAGCATGCATGTAGTATATATGTAGTATGTATGTAGCATGTAGTATGTATGTAGCATGCATGTAGTATATATGTAGTATGTATGTAGCATGCATGTAGAATGTATGTATGTAGTATTTTTTTTTTTTTTTTTTTTACATTTAACACATTAGCCAGATGATGGGACTACTACTGTCCCATCATTGGCTAATGTGTCAATCACTGTCATGGTAGCCGGCATCGCCCGATGGGACTTGTAGTCCCATCGGACGATGCCTGCACAGACTCCCGGACATCAGCACAGCCCCCCGGCAGGCCGGCACAGCCCCCCGGCAGGCCGGTACAGACCCCCACAGGGTGCACAGACCACCGGCAGGCCGGCACAGCCCCCCGGCAGGCCGGTACAGACCCCCACAGGGTGAACAGACCACCGGCAGGCCGGCACAGCCCCCCCGGCAGGTCGGTACAGACCCCGGGCAGTCCACACAGCCCCCCGGCAGGCCGGCACAGCCCCCCGGCAGGCCGGCAGAGACCCCCGGAAGGTCCGAAATGACGGCGCATCATGATGCGCACACACCGCGCATCATGATGACGTCATTTCAGCTGTCAATCAACTTTGAAATTCCGATTCCGGAATCCGATATGACAAAAGTATCGGAAGTCAGTATCGGAATTCCGATACCGCTAATATCGGCCGATACCCGATACTTGCGGTATCGGAATGCTCAACACTAGTCTTTGCACAATCTCCAATGTCATATTTGTCCAAATTGAGAATTTTGTGCTGCACAGTCATAAGATGTTCAGTAGAGGTTGTAGTCACAATTGTAATTTTCCCTACTATGCAAAAATGATCTAAGACTATCATTGGACAATGGGTACACTTTAGTCCCATATACATTGCAATGGGTACACTTTAGTCCCATATACATTGCAATGGGTACACTTTAGTCCCATATACATTGCAATGTAAACCAGCCTGCTCTTCAGATGCAATATATCTGCTTACTATTAGTTTGTTTAGCTTACCACTATATAAAAAGTTAGATAATCATAAAAAATCATATGATAGCATTTTTTTTATTTTTGCTTTCAAAGCTGTCTGTTAAAAATAAAAAACTTGACTACAGAGAAAGTTTTCGTCCGTCTCAGTATAAATCCTTGAAAACCATCATTAGATGGAGCATGCTAGTTGGTATAACTCTTAATCCAAAATAAACGTAGATCACTAATAGAAGGAAAATAAAAATAATTGGATGGTAATGATCAAGAAGTATATCACAGGACAATTGGTCATGTTTTTACTCTTTTTAAAGCAACCATTGACTGGATCTCATTTGCCTTAATATACAAATTTAAAGGGAATCTGTCACCCCATTTTTGCTCTATGAGCTGCAGCCACTGCCATCAGGGGCTTACTTATCTACAGCATTCTGTAATACTGTAGATAAGCCCCCAAAGTAACCCGAAAGATAAGAAAAACTAGTTAGATACTCACCGGGGGGCTCCGTCAGATGCGGTGGGTGGAGCGGTCCGGTCCGGCGCCTCCCATCTTCTAGCGATGACGTCCTCCTTCTTACTTCTGCCGCGGCTCCTGCGCAGGCGTACATTATCTGCCCTGTTGAGGGCAGAGTAAAGTACTGTAGTGCGCAGGCGCCGGGAAAGGTCAGAGAGGTCCGGCGCCTACGCACTGCAGTACTTTACTCTGCCCTCAACAGGGCAGATAAAGTATGCCTGCACAGGAGCCGCGGCAGAAGTAAGAAGGAGGACGTTGTCGTTAGAAGATGGGAGGCCCCGGACCAGACCGCGACACCCACCGCACCGGACCGGACCCCTGGGTGAGTATAATCTAACTCATTTTTCTTATCTTTCAGGTGACATCGAGGGCTTATCTACAGCATTACAGAATGCTGTAGATAAGCCCCTGATGGCGGTGATCGCAGCTCATAGAGCAAAAATGGGGTGATAGATTCCCTTTAAGTGAGTATTCATCCATGACCACAATAAGCCTACTGTACATGGTTTATTGTTCCTGCTTATGCATTGACCCTTTGGGTTATAGTTGATAACCCAGGCGTACTCATTTATATATGCAGAGCACATTAACACTTAAAAATACCATTGTGTTGATTGTTCAAGGCAGTACTAGAAAAGTAGAAACTTTGCAAACGTACTTGATGAGTAGTTGGCGTCCAATCACCTTGCCACTTTGCGCCACATGAATTCAATTTTATTATCAATTAATACTCTACGGCCAAGGCTTGACTGTAGAATTTTGGTGTATCTGAAATTATCAAGCCTACTTATTTGAAAGGTTTTTATGGAGTTTGGCCATCTTCAACAAGAGGGGAGTAAATAATCTTTAAATGCTATCCGTCCTCAATTTTGGGCACCATTACCTGCTGTTATGTAGTCATTCATGAAACTAACATGTTTCTATAGTTACCCTATAAATAAGAACTATGCAGAGTTTGCAAACTATATACAAAGAGTCAGATGGAAGATGCCACAAATACTCTTGGAAATCGGTTCTGTTAACATGTTTCATTGGACTTGAATCATGTCCCCCATCCCAGGACTTTGGATACCTTCAGGTGGTAACTGGCACATGTCACGCCGGGGAGTATGATAGAATAGCTCATGCATGAGATTTCAATCTGGATTAAAATGGAGCAATGGTATGGAGAAATTGGAAGTTTGCAATTATCATACACTGTAAGCTAAGTTATTTTTCTTACTCTTGATTCTTCACTTAAATTATAAATGGGCATCTTAGAAGCATCAACATCAAGTCTACCAACCTTGCAATACTCTTGCAAACATAGGTTCCCTGTAGCAGTAATTATGAAAAGTCTAGTATTGCGTCCACTGGTTGAGAGTAAATCTGTTTGATGTTCACTAGGGCAGCGTTTCTGAAAAGCTTTCACTGTCCTAATGCATTTCTTGAAATGAAATGAAAAGTTCGGACTAAATCTGCTTCTGCACAGCTCACGTCAGCACATTCAATTACCTGCTGAACAAAGTCAATGGTCAGGTGTAGACCACAGGTTTGATTGGTTATCGGTGAGTCATAGTCTTAATTGCTATGCCTTGCGACGGCGTGCTTCCTCTCTTGTCATTACAAACCCCTCGGCTCATCTCATGGAACATGCTGTGTTTTTAAATGTGTCTACTTGGGTGTTGCTGGTTGAGTTTGATCAGCTATCTTTTAACTCTTTCACAACACGCACTACTGTATCTGTAGTCGTGGGACAAGGTACTTACAGCAAGGATGTGATTATCTGCATGGTTTATTAGTTCAATAATTAGTGTCTGTCCCCGTTGTCTTGCCAGACGTGATCTTGGTGATGCAGTTTGAACCAGTTTTCAAATTAGAGTAATGGGAAAACAATTTGCAACGTCAAAGTTGATCAGTTTGCAAAAGTACTAATTAATCGCACTGTGGTCACCAATGTCTTAACAACCATTGATAAGAATAAGAATGGGAATCAGGTTCCATCTCATTAGCCTTTTGTAAATAGGCTGTTGTTTTTAAACATACATTTGTAATTAGGCTTCTATAAATTTTGGTATAAGGACTTAAGTCGATGGAGTTCTTTTGGTTTAATAAATATAATTTAATGTAGAGCACGCATAAGGTTAAAAAATATTAATTTAGGCCAAGTTCAGACCAAGTATTTGTCTCTACACCTGACTCCTGTTTATGCTTCATATTTTCCTCTACTGGAGCCATTGACTTCCGTGTAAACATGCGTCCGTGTGCCATCCGTGTAAACATGCCGTCCGTGTGCTGTACGTGTGTCGTACGTGTGCTGTATGTGCTTAACATTGAAAGAATGTGAGAAGCTTTGTAATTTCATTCCCAGTATCCATACCGGAAACACACAGATGACACTTGGACAACACTCTGACTGAAAACACTGGTGACACCGATATCGGTGTAAAACATACATGTTTAATATGGACCTGTGAAGAGGGCCTAACAGTGTTGTTGGTGGAACATTTCAGGATTGGGGGCCCCTCTTTGAATTTTGCCCCGGGCCCCAATTTGTCTAAAACCAGCCCTGCCTGAAGGCCTGTTTGTCATCCATATTGACGTTACATTGCTAAGACATATACGATACTTGCAGTGTCCAATGACTTTTGCACTTTCATACATAATGTGCTTCATTCTTGTCAGTCTCCTGTCACTTGACAGTTTTTTAACTTCCAAAATCCACCTCCCTCAGTGCTTATGTAGGGTTGTGGATCTGACCTTTGGAATCTTTACATTCAGTCAAGAGGTAACCATGTCTCCATTGATCACAACGGTCGTTAAAGAATTTTTCAATTAACTACTTGTCACAATTCGTTTTTGGATCTGTGTCAGATCTGCATTCTCATATTAAACCTTTTTTCCTTTCAGGCCATCAGGGGTTAATATTAGTTTTCACCCCGGTGGCCGCCGGTGTTAGTACATGTTTAGTTAGTATGCTTGTGCTGGTGGTGACCACCCCCACCTTCCTATAAAAGGTCACCTGAGGTATCAGCTGGTGTTGATGATACACTTCCTTTTGAATACCAATTGTGGTGAAGACAGGAGCGGGCTAAGTGCAGTGGTGCTTCAGCTGAATGCTGATCTGGTGCCTTACTCTGCTGCACAGTGCATTGGCAGCAGAGAAAGCTAAGTGTTGTTTGTCTTACCTTGTCTGTTATCTTTCCTTGGTGTTATATTAGTGCAGGTGGGATCAGTGTCCGCACTTGCTAATTCCCAACTGAGGGATAGGTGCAGGGCAAGTGAGGGCTAAGGTATCCTGCTCGGCGACAGGTTGAAAGAACCTGTATAGGGACGCTAGTAAGAGCAGGGCACATTCTCAGAAGAGTGCAGGAGGTGTCAATTTCCCCGTTCCCTATTGCAGTTATTTGCTAATTTACCTTACATGTCTAATAACCCATTTTTTGCCCAGCCTGACCACTTAAATAAATTATTTTTATTTTCCTAGGTTTAGTGCTTCTTTTCTGATAAAATCTAAAATGTTTATATCTTACGGAAGCTGTTACTGTAACCTTAAGGAGAATACAACTAAACAAGTAATTTGTTAATTCCCCAGTGCTAATTCTGAAAATTCATCTCTTTCGACGCATGAATGATTGGTTTGGTCTTGGGACGAGCTTAAGAAAGACTGTTAGTTTTTCATGTTCCAAATAACTTTAAGCAGTGTGATTCATTCTTAGCCCATTTTCTGGCAATGTGAGAGTAATTTGTCTGTCACTAACATGTCTATTTGGTCAGCTTCTCGTTGCATGTGTGTTATAGTTGCTTCAGGTATCAATTTTTTGTATATATTTTTAATTATATGTATGATGAGGGCATTTTTGAGGGGTCCTTATACACTAAATGCAAATAAAAACCTTGTCCCTCCATAATTATTTGTTTATAAGGCATCTGTCTGTAGGATCACTCCTTCTAAGCTGTTAACGTGGGCATGCAAGTCATAGAAAGTTAATTAAAATGATACTGTCACAACTCTGTTGTTGGTTGTCCTGAGACCAGGGGCTCTTTCCCTGTCCCTAACGCTAGGGGAGCCCTAGCTCATCCTGTTCCCCGGATTACTTATGATGGTAAAGACGCCAGGGCCATGTACCTTGCCTTATCTCCTAAATCCACCCTCAGCCTGTACCCTTCCACCACCCAAGGAAGAGGGGAGTAGTAGTGTACCGTAATACACCAACCAGACTAACAAAGTAATACGAACAGGGATAACGAAAAATACCATTTGTCATGGTTAGGACATGGTTAATGTCCTGTTTTCTCAGGGTTAGTTTTACTGGCCTCCCTTTGGATCTGGGAGGGGTATTTATACTCACTCCAGACTAGGATTCCCTGTCAGCTATACTGTTGTTCTGGCTGTGTGTCTGACCCCTGGTGTGTGTGTATACTGCATTGCTTGTTTGCTTCCCGTGTATGACCCGGTCTGTCCCCTCACTCTATTCTCTGTCTCACGTTTTGGTACTATTGTCTTCCCCGGTTCTGACCTTCTGGCTTGGCTATTGTTACTCCGTTAGTTACAGTTTGTCCCTATTGTACTGTCTATTGCCCGTTCTGGTTTTCTGATCTATCGCTACGACCTGACTATCCATTCTGTCTAACCCTTTGGTACTGTCGTGCTATCTCGTGTTTTGACCCCGGCTTGATCTGGTTTATGCCCCTTGGTAACTGTGTGCCGTAGTTACCTTTCTAGGAGTTTTCCTATAGCTCCTAGCTCTCTGGAGTTTAGGCCACGCCCCCAGCAGTCACGTGCTTCAGGTCCTGCTAGTCTGAAGCACGCATCTTCACTGCTGCTGCCCCGCTCCACAGGTATCTCTGAGCACAGTTTGTTTTACTCAGGACACACACACTGGCTCAGTGAGCAAGTGCTGTGCGGTGTTCCTGACACCATTCATACAAATATACTTGCACAAACAACAGAGGAATGCACTGAGGAGTGGAGGATGGGATTAAACCAAAGTAGAAGAAGTGGAATTATTACATGCCCAAAACCTAGAAACAGTCACAGATAAATCCACCAAACGCCTTCTCAAATAACAACCACCAACTATCTCCATCCATGCAGCAAATGCCACTCTGACAATGAGTGCTAGCAAAGGCCCAAATTATATAAGAGATGGGAGCTGCTAGCAGTGAACAGCTGAGAGCCTTAATGCAGGAAACCTTCCAGGAGCTCTCAACTGAGCAGATTAACCTCTGCACCGCTAAAATAAACCTTATACTATAAGACTGTAAGATCCCCGGGACATTCACATGTTCCTCTTCCAATGTGGTGTATTTAATTCTATGCAATATATGTCCTGTGGGTGGCCTCTATGTTGGAGAAACAAGACCGAGACTGAGAGCAAGGATGAGGTCTCATCGTCATACAATTACAGACAAAAAAACCATTTACCTGTGGCCCAGGACTTGTGTCATAGAAATATGAAAGTTGTCATTTTAAAAGGCAATTTCAAAATCAAATCACAGAAACATCGCAGGGTGTGGGAATACAAATTCATTACAATCTTTGATTCTGTTCACAAAGGACTCAATTTGTCAGAAGGATTTATGGCCCACTACCAAATCTGAGCTATTTCCTTCAAAAACAATGAAGGCACCACCAGCCTTTTGATCTCATATGCATATGGGGTCCATAAAACTTTAACACCACTTATCTAATCTTACCTAATTAAGGATTCCATCTTTAAGCTCATTGTTTGTTTATTGAAATGATCATGTATCACACCATGCCTGTGCTTTTTACTGTATATAATTAGGTTTCTTCAAATATTTTGTTATATCAGCCTAAAGCTCCCGTTACACATAGCTATATCACTAGCAATAGCGCTATAACGTCACCGATTTTGTGACGTAGCAGCGATATTGCTAGCGATATCGCTACATGTGATACTTACCTCCGACCGGCTCCCCCGCTGATTATCGCTGATCGCGCGAGAACGTCCAGGCCCGCTTCTTGACGTCAGCTTCCTGCTGGGCTTCCTGTGGCGCCGACGAGCGGCGCGTGGAGCCGGGCGGGAGGACGTCAGGATCGCCGCGTCTGACAGGTAAGTAGCGACCCCCGACCCCTGCTATGTCGCTGGTGAGATCTGCCTGTGTGGCAGCTCACTAGCGACCACTTAGCGATGTACAAGCGATCCATATCGTTGTCGGGATCGCTGGTGCATCGCTAAGTGTAACGGTACCCTAAGTCATATCGAACAAATTTTACCACTATCATGAAGTACAATATTTCACAAAAAAACTCAGAATCAGTGGGATCCATTGAATCATTCCTGAGTTATTAAGTAATAAAGTGACACTTGCCAGAATTGTAATATTTGGCCTGGTCATGAAGGTGAAAACAGGCTTGGGGAGTAAAAGGTTTAATATGAAAATGAACTGTTAAGATCTATGGGCCGGACATGGATCTCCCTGAGAATTTGCTTCCAGAGGTTATTTTAAATGAAAGGGGACATTACCAATAGGAGACATGTAGGTCAGGAGATCAGAATATCACTGGTAAATGTCTCCTTTAATTTAAAATTAACTCTGGAGACAGATTTTCAAGGAGATCTATATATTGCCCAGAGATCTTAAGAGCTCATTTACATATTATGAGAATTTGAATTTCTCTGGAATAAGGAATCTGATAGTTATCAAAGTATCATTTTATTCATGGAGTCTAGGAAATACAAAGCTTTTCCCCATGCTTGATTGCTAAATGTAAAATATAGCGTCATTTCTATTGGATGGAGGAATTGGACACAAGCCCATTATAATAAACTGTGTTCTGTGCAGTGTACAGAGATTGGATAGGCGGCTACAAAATTCTTCATATTAAAACTGTTCAAACAGTGAAACGATATATTAGGGAATTGCAGAGATGACCGTCTCCTTATGTAATCTGAATCACTGCTTCTTGGAGAAATTACCTGCATTTATAAGAAGATTATTTTTTAACTAAGCATTTTATGTAGGACTTTAAAGAGAACACCCAGAAACATAAAGAAGTCCTAGAAGTCCTAGAAAAGGACGTCTGAACCCAGTGTAGGTGCTAAACAATATTTAGCAAAAGACGTGTGCCATTTTTTTGGAATCTACCATTACTCTTGCAGCATTCCAGTATTACATCTCTGTGTAAATGATATGAGTCTTAGGGGTACTTCACACTAAGCAAAATCGCTAACGAGATCGCCGGTGTCACCGATTTTGTGACGCATCAGTGATCTCGACATTGATCTCGCTGTGTGTGGCACGCATCAGTGACCGACCCCCCGCCAGGTATCGCTGATCGTGCTGGAATGTCTTGGGCCATTTTTTGATCGTTGGTCTCCCGCTGGCCAGCGCGCATCGCTGCATGTGGCAGCGGGAGACAAATGATCAGCAAGCTCCCAGCGCTGTAAGCAGACGCTGGGAGCTGGTATCCAAGGTAAACAGCGGGGAACTAAGCGCCGCGCGCTTAGTTACCCGCTATTTACCCTGGTTACCAGCGTCCTCGCTGGTCCTGATCGCTGGTGAAGCTGCCTGTTTGAGAGCTCACCAGCGATCCTGAGCAGGTCGTATCGTTGTCCGGATCGCTGGTGCGTCGTTTAGTGTAACGGGACCCTTAATGTAGGGATAACAATAAATAAGTGATTACTCATAAAAACAGAAGAACCAAGCAGTCATAATGCTATATTAATATTATCTGTCTCTATACCCTTCTTAATATATATATATACTGTATATATATGCATGTTCGGCTCAACTAGGGAAAGGGGCGTAGGCTGCTGACAATCAAAGCTTACCTCTACTGGGACAAAGTCATTACACTTCCAAGCACTGATGACTAACCCGTCCCACCTAAATCCCACCCATCTATTGTGTATGGACATCTAATCCTATCCTGTGTGATACTGTCTGCTGAGCCGTGTATCTAATCCTATCCTGTGTGATACTGACTGCTGAGCCGTGTATCTAATCCTATCCTGTGTGATGCTGACTGCTCAGCCGTGTATCTAATCCTCTCATGTGTGATACAGTCTGCTGATCCGTGTATCTAATCCTCTCCTGTGTGATACAGTCTGCTGATCCGTGTATCTAATACTATCCTGTGTGATACTGACAGCTGAGCCGTGTATCTAATCCTATTCTGTGTGATATAGTCTGCTGAGTCGTGTATCTAATCCTTTCCTGTGTGATACTGTCTGCTGATCCGTGTATCTAATCCTCTCCTGTGTGATACTGACTGCTGATCCGTGTATCTTATCCTATCCTGTGTGATACTGACTGCTGAGCCGTGTATCTAATCCTCTCCTGTGTGATACTGACTGCTGAGCCATGTATCTAATCCTCTCCTGTGTGATACTGACTGCTGAGCCGTGTATCTAATCCTCTCCTGTGTGATACTGACTGCTGAGCCGTGTGTCTAATCCTATCCTGTGTGATACTGACTGCTGATCCGTGTATCTAATCCTCTCCTGTGTGATAGTCTGCTGATCCGTGTATCTAATACTATCCTGTGTGATACTGACAGCTGAGCCGTGTATCTAATCCTCTCCTGTGTGATACTGTCGGCTGAGCCGTGTATCTAATCCTATCCTGTGTGATACTGACTGCTGAGCTGTGTATCTAATACTATCCTGTGTGATACTGACTGCTGAGCCATGTATCTAATCCTCTCCTGTGTGATACTGACTGCTGAGCCGTGTATCTAATCCTCTCCTGTGTGATACTGACTGCTGAGCTGTGAATCTAATCCTCTCTTGTGTGATACTGTCTGCTGAGCCATGTATCTAATCCTATCCTGTGTGATACAGTCTGCTGATCCGTGTATCTAATCCTCTCCTGTGATACTGACTGCTGAGCTGTTTATCTAATCCTATCATGTGTGATACTGACCTGCTGAGCCATGTATCTAATCCTATCATGTGTGATACTGACTGCTGAGCCGTGTCTCTAACCCTATCCTGTGTGATACTGACAACTGAGCCATGTATCTAATCCTATCCTGTGTGATGCTGACTGCTGAGCCGTGTATCTAATCCTCTCATGTGATACTGTCTGCTGAGCCGTATATCTAATCCTCTCCTGTGTGATACTGACTGCTGAGCCGTGTATCTAATCCTATCCTGTGTGATGCTGACTGCTCAGCCGTGTATCTAATCCTATCCTGTGTGATACTGACTGCTGATCCGTGTATCTAATCCTCTCCTGTGTGATACAGTCTGCTGATCCGTGTATCTAATACTATCCTGTGTGATACTGACAGCTGAGCCGTGTATCTAATCCTATTCTGTGTGATATAGTCTGCTGAGTCGTGTATCTAATCCTTTCCTGTGTGATACTGTCTGCTGATCCGTGTATCTAATCCTCTCCTGTGTGATACTGACTGCTGATCCGTGTATCTTATCCTATCCTGTGTGATACTGACTGCTGAGCCGTGTATCTAATCCTATCCTGTGTGATACTGGGCAGTGTATCTAATCCTCTCCTGTGTGATACTGACTGCTGAGCCATGTATCTAATCCTCTCCTGTGTGATACTGACTGCTGAGCCGTGTATCTAATCCTCTCCTGTGTGATACTGACTGCTGAGCCGTGTGTCTAATCCTATCCTGTGTGATACTGACTGCTGATCCGTGTATCTAATCCTCTCCTGTGTGATAGTCTGCTGATCCGTGTATCTAATACTATCCTGTGTGATACTGACTGCTGAGCCGTGTATCTAATCCTCTCCTGTGTGATACTGACTGCTGAGCTGTGTATCTAATCCTCTCTTGTGTGATACTGTCTGCTGAGCCATGTATCTAATCCTATCCTGTGTGATACAGTCTGCTGATCCGTGTATCTAATCCTCTCCTGTGTTATACTGACAGCTGAGCCGTGTATCTAATCCTCTCCTGTGTGATACTGACTGCTGAGCTGTTTATCTAATCCTATCATGTGTGATACTGACTGCTGAGCCGTGTCTCTAACCCTATCCTGTGTGATACTGACAACTGAGCCATGTATCTAATCCTATCCTGTGTGATGCTGACTGCTGAGCCGTGTATCTAATCCTCTCATGTGATACTGTCTGCTGAGCCGTATATCTAATCCTCTCCTGTGTGATACTGACTGCTGAGCCATGTATCTAATCCTATCCCGTGTGATACTGACTGTTGAGCTGTGTATCTAATCCTCTCGTGTGATACTGTCTGCTGAGCCGTGTATCTAATCCTATCCTGTGTGATAGTCTGCTGAACCGTGTATCTAATCCTATCCCGTGTGATATTGACTGCTGAGCCGTGTATCTAATCCTATCCTGCGTGATACAGTCTGCTCAGCCGTGTATCTAATCCTATCCCGTGTGATACTGACTGCTGAGCTGTGTATCTAATCCTCTCCTGTGTGATACTGTCTGCTGAGCTGTGTATCTAATCCTCTCCTGTGTGATACTGACTGCTGAGCCATGTATCTAATCCTCTCCCGTGTGATACTGTTCTCCTGAAATACTCTGTGCTGCTGTCACCCTGCTGGTTTTATGTGTGATCTACATGGTAGTATTGTGTATGATCTATATGGCGGCATTATGTGTGAACTATGTGGCGGTATTATGTGAGAACACTATGGCAGTATTATCTGCTAAAAGGGGACCCATTCTAGGGTGGTTCTGGCTGAGCACCTGCACACGGTTCAGGGGTAATAGGTGCAGTCAGGGGTGGGCTGGTGAGGCAGCTGAAGAGAGGGGTCTCATTTTTATCGTTACTGTATGGCTACATTTCCCCCCATCCTGCTTCCCAGCATCACCCCGGACTGCGCCTGTCGCCTCGCTTTCACACATCACCAGGACAGGATCTGAGGAGGGGAATGGGGTCTTTGCCTGCATGCCTGCAAAGTCTGGATCAGGACAGGCCATCAATCAGCAGAAATGTTTCCTGGATTTCTGTGGTGCTGTCACCCTGCTCCTCCCCCATATATCTCCCTCTGTGCCCCCCATAGACCAGCACACTGCTCTCCTGAAATACTCTGTGCTGCTGTCACCCTGCTCCTCCCCCATATATATCCCTCTGTGCCCCCCATAGACCAGCACACTGCTCTCCTGAAATACTCTGTGCTGCTGTCACCCTGCTCCCAGAATCCTTGCTGCCTGCCATCCTTGGTGACCGAAGACCCCATTCCTCACCTCAGATCCTGTCCTGGCCATGTGTGAAAGCGAGGCGACAGGGGCCTGATGTATGGTGGAAGGAGCAGGGTGACAGCAGCACAGAGTATTTCAGGAGAGCAGTGTGCTGGTCTATGGGGGGGCGCCCTGTTCGGTGCCAGGGATTGTACATAGAGCACTGTGTTTTATACACATGGATGGACCATCTGCTTGTCTGCTCCACAGAAATCCAGGAAACATTTCTGCTGATTGATGACCTGTTATAATCCCGACTTTACATGCAAAGACAGTAACTTTGCAGACCCCATCAAAATGGCTGCTCACTGTGTTCCTAGATGTCATCCTCTCTTTTCCCTTAGCAAACACCCAGAAGGGGAGGAGAGGAGTGACACCACACCCATGGGAGAGGAGGAGAGGAGTGACACCACACCCATGTCAGCAGATTCCGCCCATAATTACTGCAGGGCAGTAATGTGAGCTAGTTGTACACTAGGTTTTTGTGCCAAATTTCAGTAGCTGCTCCCCCTAGTGTTAACAAGTGGAAATGCCAAACTTTTTAAAATTATTTTTCATACTTTGCAAAATTAAAAACAAATGATAATATTTTTTAAGAAAATGTAAACTTTAATTCTTTACGTTTTTTCAATTGCTGAAAAATTTTTTTGGGATGGCACCTTCCCTTTAAAGTTCCATAATGGACTTAATATGTACATAGAGAAATATATAAGGAATAAACGGGCCCATTTGGCCGCAGACATTTTGCCTCTATGGTGGGAGCCCTTCTGGATGCCTGGAGTGAAGTGATTATGTTCGCTTGCTACATTTGTTCCTTGTCATGTAAAACCCTCTCTCCAGAGTACTGCTGTGACTGAGCAGCTTGATAAGAGCATTATCTACATTTTGACACATTAACCTACACAAAGGCATGTTGTACTCTCTGCAGTATGAGCTCTGCTAAACCTTCATCAACCATTCTTTTTTCTTTTTTGCCTTTTCGGGATGAGGAAAAGAAAAACCTTTTTGTTTTAAATAATATTAAACCGACCATGGGATTGTCTTAGTCTGCACAGATCATAGAGGAAACTTGACTTCATTATTGGCTGGTGCTGCTTAATAATAAGGCTGGCCCAGAGCAACAATTAAAATGTATGCAGGAGCAAAGCTGATTACGTATCACTGAACAATAAACGGTGATGGATATCAGATTGTGTCACGCACACTGTGACAATATTGGCCCAGCCTCTCAAATCATTTGCGCCGACTTTTTATTGTTAGTTGATTGCTAAATTACATGTGCCATTCCAACTGCCATGATCCGGCAGGATTTAACAGATGCTTTGAATAATATGGAGAATTCGGGAGAGACGTCAGCACAAGGTTCATTAAGTTGCTGCTGGCGAGGAGACGCTTCTGTCACCACCAACGATCGTTCTGTAGCAAGATGTTTTAGTAAACATGTCCAAGGATCGCAGGAAGACAGTTAAAAGGAAATAGATGGTGTAAGTCTACCCATCTATATTAGTCATATAAATGAATGGAACTCTATTCTGTCCCATGGAGTCTCAATCAAGTGAATAAAACTTGTTACGTTTCAGGTCTATATGATTCAAGGATCCTGCTGAAATTCTGCATCAATGGAACACAGCAGGTGTGACATACATTGCTGACAGCAAAGTATTAGCTCTACCTATCGTCAGTTTTTCTCTTCCTTTAGTTTTCTTTTCGTTAAGGACATTTACCAAAATAGAACATTAAAGGTAATTTATTGGGGAAGAGGGTCAGAAATTGCATTAAAAAATTCAGAATTTTTACCAAATGCACCATTTTACTATAGGAATGTGTCTCCCCTCAATGCTATAAGAATGGTGGCTCTAACTGTTGGCCTTCCTCTTCAGGAACATGGCTCATTACTTTTACAGGTACAGCAGATCTCTGAAGTAGTCTTCAAATACAACATAGAAGTTGTATGGCATCATCGGATTGGAATGTACATGAGGCCATATAGTGATATTTGGATATCACTCGAGTATCTGGGTGCTCAGATGTGCTCATCACACATTAGCCGGTGCTCAATTTCAAACTCGAATCCCTGCCCCGCATGTTTGGTGCCTGTTATGTAACCAATAGGCATGCATTGTTTGCTTGTGTGCCACTGTAATGCCGTAGCCATCTTGGTAGTGACATTACTATGATTGACTGGCCCTGTGACATCAAAAGGGGTTATAAAAGGACAGGCACTGCCATTGCACAACTCTGACAGTAATTATTGGAAGGAGAAAGTGCTTGTCCAAATGTGTTTGCACAGTTTAACAAATCAGATTCCTGTAGTGTTGATACTGATGCTGATGCTGAACCAGCATACTAACAGTACTTTTAAGGGCTAATTTTTTGCTTTGCTGGCTGTATCCGATACAATCTGCATTTAGCCTAGGGAGGGGGAAAGAGTTACAGGAGCATGAAGAGTAGCTGAATACAGTTTCTAGGCAGGGATTAGGGCTTTGCAGTCCATTGCTAATATATATAGCTGCAGCAGTTGATCATATTTTTATTTTGGGTTGAAAAAATTTACTATATTGTCATCCATAGAGTATTAGGTGCTTTGTAGTACATTTCTATATTGTATAACTTGACACTAAAGTATTGAAACATTTTGTGGATTTAATTACTCACCCATAGAGTATTATGTGTTTTGCAGTACATTTTGTTGTTATGTAACTCTGCCAAAAAGTGTTAAAACAATTTTTCTGAATTCAATTACTCATTCATGTAATATTACATGGTCTGTGATACATTTCGGTGTTGTATAACAGTCCAAAAATGTGTTGAAACTTTTTTCTGTATTCAATTACTCATCCATATACTATTGCGTGGTTCCAGAAATCGTTGCAAAATGTGTATAAAATTAGTCATCCAAAGAGCATTAGGTGCTTTTTGTGACATTTTGGTTGTATATAAGACTCCAAAAAAAGCATTTAAAAATTTGTTTGGCTTCAATTAGTCATTCATACAGTATTAGATGCTTTCTGTTATATTGGCTGGTATATAAGACTCCACAAAAGCGTTAAAAAATTTGGGGGTATTCAGTTACTCATTTATTGAGTATTACATGATCTAGGGTACATTTCTGTGGAATATAACACTCCAAAAAGCGTTCAAATTTTTTCTGTACTGAATTGCTCATCCAGGCTGCAGCCTTCACCATTGTGGTTCTTGCCGACTGGAGACGGGAGAGCTAGGATCCAGCAATTGGTGAGCTGACTGCGGAGCCTAGGCTGGTCAGAAAAAGAGAAGAATGCAAGGCAGGATGAGGGCTGGAGAAATGCTAGCGGACCCGCTAGCTGCAAGGTACCAACAGCTGGCATCTGGAGGGAGGTCATTATGTACCATTGGCAACAGAGATGGGAGGTCCATTGAAGAGTTTGGGACCTGACATTACATTTTGCTCAACCAGCAGGCAATAGAGATGGAATACTTTCCTAAAAGGCTGCAAGAGCTGATGGCTGGAACCAAGGTCACATTCCTCAAGCTGGAGGGTCAACATCGCTGAGAAGTGGTGAGTGTGATCCCAGATGGAAAGGTGCAGGATCAACCCTTCTTTAAAAATGAATGGGTCTGAGAAAGACTCCTTGAGGAGGCTTGAGATGGAGATACCACCCCCTGAAAAATAGTATTGTCCTTGGAGTTCCCCACCTCCTATGCGAGGACAGGCGATGGTGCAAGTGACATGGGGCTGTCACCCATTTCTACATTGTGAAACTGAGTCACTTACAGCCGAGGTACCTGGGAATCGGGCTCCAGGAAGTAGGTGGAGGCAGTCCCCCTGGCCTCCCGAGAAATGAGAAGTGGTGAACATCTGAAGAGGATTACTGTATAACCCTCCTTATAATTTTTACCTTTATGAGTGTAGGAGTACATCAACTACACTTTCAAAAATTGTTTTCTGGATTCTGTTAGTCATCCATACAGTTTAATGTGCTTTGCATAAAATTACAGTGGGTTAAAATTTTTAAAAACTGCTTCACAAAATATTTTTGTTTAAAAAATTGACTTGTCATATATACACTAGAACTTGGTTTGCGTGAAATTTTGATGGTTTGAAATAAAAACTTAAATTGGTCTGCTACAGGTGTAGAAATTTGGTTGTTCAAAAATTGACTATTGTCATATATACTGTTGATCTTGGTTTGTGTGAAATTTTGTTGGTTTGAAATAAAAAATAAAAATTGTTCTGCTACAGGTGTACAAATTTGGTCGTTTGGTTGTCACCCGCACTATTTCTCCCATTGTGGCATCCCCGCCTTGTACCAGCACGTGTCCAGTAACAGCACCCGTGCCCTTACCAACACGTTTACTGGAATTGTCCACTTAATGGACGACACATGGAAAAGCGCTTGTGGCCAGAGATGCTACATTTCCCTGACAGCACACTGGGTGAACATTGTGGAGGCCTTTGCAGAGTCCCACCCTGGCACGGCACATGTGATACTGACGCTGAGGATTGCTGTTCCTACTTCTATCAGAGTTTCCTCCACCTCCTACACCAGTTCCTGCATCCCCTCCTGATCTTCCTCATCCTCCATCTTCGATGTGTTGCCTCAGAACACGTCGTCCACATCAGCTGGAAGCTCTACAGCACTGACTCAGTAAAGCGTCAACAGGCTCTGCTGGAGCTAATTTGTCTAAGAGACAAACCACACCGAAGCAGAATTTTTAAAAGGAATAACAGACCAGATAGTTCTATGGCTTTCGTCGCTGAACCTAAAACCAGGCATGGTCATATGTGATAATGGGTGTTGCTTGGTGGTGGCCATGCAAGGTCACACATGTACCATGCTTGGTCCATGTGCTCAACTTACTAGTTTAGCGGTTTCTGAAAACCTACCCAGAGCTTCTGGTCAAGGTGCACTGCATCAGTGTTCATTTCCACAAGTCAGCTACAGCTGCTGCCGCTCTAGTAGTGCAACAGCAGCGCATGTAAGTGCCAGCTCACTGACTAGTGTGCAACGTGACCATGCACTGGAACTCCACACTGCACATGCTATCAAGGCTTTGTGAGCAGCAGAGGCCAGTTGTAGAATACCAGCTCCAACGTGCCTATCGGTATTCTGGTTAGCCTCCACATATAACAACTGAAGAGTGGTAATACGATGTCTGACATTTGTGCGGTTCTCCAAGACTTTGAGTACTTCCCAAAGATGGTGAGCTGTGATGATGTCATCATCAGCGCAATGATCCCGCTTCTGTGTCTACTTAAACAGTCACTGCTCACACTAAACATGAAGCTTTCCATGCTAACCAGATGGAGACGGAGGAAGACATGAGACCGGAAGATACTACCCAGCCCAGCCTCATCTCATCTGCTCAACGTAGATTGGGTAACAATGAGGAGGTGGAGGCTGAGGAGGAGGAACATGAGCTAGCTGATAATGCAAAAGAGGCTAGTACCCACACAAGCTTTGTCCCATCTCTCCTATGTGGATGGGCTGAGGTGGAGAAGGAAGAGATGGAGGAGGATGATATGGAGAGTAGTCATCATGGCAGAGACAGGGAAGTGTTGGCTGTAGGTACTTTGGTACATTTGGCAGACTTTATGTGCCGCTTCCTTTCCCATGACCCTCACATTATATTCATCTTGGTCAAAAAAATAGCACTGGTTGTTCACCCTGTTGGACCCACACCACAAGGAGAACTTTGCGGAGAGGTCTTCTAAAATGGTGCTATACCAGTAGGCCATTGTGGAAATTATGTTGAAAAAATTCCCATCAGACAACACTAGCGGCAGGGGGAAAGGTTGGAGAGGTGAGGGAGACACAAACCAGGTACAGCTGAGTCAGGGGTACACTGTCAAAGGCTTGGGCCAATTTCATGACACCCTCCCAGCATCCAGGCCCTGATGACCAGGTATTTTTGACAAAGAGTGAAAAGTTTTTAAAGATGGTCAAGCAATACTTGAGAAACCAGCGTATTCCTTAATTCCTCTGCGACCTTCAACTATTGGGTCTCAAAGCTGAACATCTGGCATGAGCTGTCCCTCTATGCCTTGGAATTGTTGTGCTGTCGTGCTGCTGGCGTCTGGTCTGAGCGGGTTTTAGTGTCAGTGGAGGGAAGTCTTTTACAGACAGACTATTTTGCCTGTCAACAGAAAGTGCTGTAGGAAAAATAGAAATGGGTCCAGCTCACTCACAGGGCTTATTTAAAAATTAGAAAATTTTATTGGATGATCCTTAAAAAATTCAAAATGACAAAACCGACATCTCAACCAGTGCAGTGTTCAAGAGCCGTGTTGCTCGAAACGCATATGGTCTTATTACACATCACCCCCTGTCATTGCAGTGCCATCTGAGATGTCTGTTTTGTCATTTTGAATTTTTTAAGGATCATCCAATAAAAATTTTCTAATTTTTAAATAAGCCCTGTGAGTGAGCTGGATCCACTTCTATTTTTCCTATTGCCTTGGACGCTGTGCAGCAATGAGGAAGTCGTGCTCCTTCTTGTGCTTGGAATTACATCTCAGGGTGAGCTGAATGTTCTCTTTTTTGTTTTTGCTTAGCAGAAAGTTCTGACAGGCTCACTCTGATAACAATGAACAAAACCTTGATTAGACCCAACTTTTCCACACCAGCAGATGACATCAGCACATAGTGTTTTTTTTTTAATGTTCAATACTTGAATGAGGCCCCCCAGTTGTTGACTTCTAGGGTCTATGGATGACTGGATGACCCTACTTATAATATTTTCCTGTGCTTTGCACTTTGTGCAAAGCCTTTGAATGTAGGAGTACCACAACTACACTTTCTTCATTTTTTATGAGGCACTCCAGTCGGTGCCTTCAAGGGTGTATGGATGACCCGTCTCGTAATTATTGACAGGCTTTGCACTGTGTGCAGAGCTTTTATGAGTGTAGTAGTAACACAACTAGTCTTCGTTCACAATATTTGAATGAGGCACTACAGTTGGTGCCTTCAATGGTATATGGATGATTGTGCCTGTAATGTTTGGCAGGATTTACACTTGATTCATGGCCTTTATGAATCTAGGAGTACCACTAGATTACAACTTGAACAGAAGTGTATGAGGCCCTCCTTTATGTCTAGTACAGAGTGTATCGAAGTCCCTTATTTTTGGCAGTTCTTGATTCCTTCATAAATTGCACTGACCGTTGGTTTACTTAAATTATACATTTTTAAAATCCTTTTTGAAATTTACCTTATATACAAGTCATTAAACAGGAAAGAATGTTTCTGAACGTTTTTTTCCTGTAAACTCCAACTCCGTCGATTTTGAATGTTTTGGTGTGAGTAACAAGCATCCACGCATTTTAGTCCTCTTGTAACCTCTAGTAACCATCATTTTTACAAAAAATATTTTTATAAGTTGGTAATGCACATGTAGACAAAAAATAATATATCTTAGAACATAAATATGCCTCTTTATCCATTTTTCAGACTTTTCTGAATTCTCTCATAAGGCAGGCTTTCAGCTCATTGAGAGAGCAGGTTACAGTTATTGTCTATAGAATTTTATCGATAGGAAAAGAGGAAGAAGGAACTAGGCATACACAGAGAAAACTGCGCAAAATGTAGCATACAAATCATACGATAGTGAAAAATAGTGATAGTCCTCATGTACACACACAGCAGCCCATCCTGAAAAGTCAACAGGAAATTGCAGAATTAAAGTTTTTTTTTGTATTTTTATACTGCTAGAAAAAAATAAAATGATGGATGGCCATTAATACTGAGCTTTAGCACTGCTTCTGCTGGCGCTAATGGAAATTTTCCGACGTGTTTCTCAGAATGCTGTATCCATTCAGCAGGCATCTTAGTCTTCAATATAGTTCTTATAAAATACCTTCTAATACCGCTTGCTGATCTCATAACATTACATGTTGTAGCTTTGAAAGTAATATATGACATAACTGTGATATAAGATTATTAATATTTTAAGACATCTAGAAATATAATGTTGCCATGAAGTAATCCGGTGAATGCAGCCCTACCGATTCACCAAGACAATTTTTCCAATCTTGAGACTTTCTACTTTTGTTTTTGCAATACCTGGGGTCTTCTTTACTTTTTCTTGTGTGTATTATAAGAAGTACCCTATTCAATAGAGATGAACTACGTTTGACCACAGCCTTTACCTGTATGTATCACTCATTATATTTTGAGCATCTCGGCACTTTTTGAACATCTGTCCATTGATTCTAGATACTTTTTTCTCTTAATAGTGATGATCACCATTTTTTTAATATATGATATGTCAGATGTGTGATTCCCATACTCACATTTTTGTACCACAAAGGGGCCTCTGTGACCTACGGCCCCGTAAGAACATGCCACCAATGTCTATCCTGAGACTAGTTGGTTAATAATATCCTCAGTGGAATACATTGGTCGATATACCTAACCATGAGGTCGTTTAGTAGAAAGCTAACAATACCTGTCTATGTATTATTTAATATATACACTCAGTGCTTACATGCATTATGTATGGGGTTTGTACATATTTAACTATTTATGGGATGCCTTTATACATTTACATGCATGTCAGTTTAGTCTGTAGCTTTTAGAGCATGATCCATCACTGATTGCAGACCAGCAATGCATTCCTGTTTTTGGTATCTTGCACTGGATACCATTGCACACAGTGCAGAAGGGAAAAAAGGATCATATTCGTACTGGTGTAGGGATTAACAAGGGAATTTGACGACTCTGTGCTTCGGGCATATATTAAATCAGGCATGACTGTGATTGGTTGCGAGAGTAAGCTAAGAAAGAATGGGGGCATAAATATCTTTTCTTTTTGCTACTGCCTTAACTTCTGATTCTCTCAAATATGGATTTTTTTAGGTTTTCAAGGAAATGTATATTAGGTATTTAGACATTTTTCAAATGATTCAGTCCTTTTCATATTCCATGTATTTACCTGTTTTCAATAGACTTTTTAGTTGGGCAGGCGTGTGTGTGTGTGTGTGTATATATATATATATACCTGAAAATCAATTTGAAAAAATTATATATACACATCTCTGTGAAAAATTAAGAGACCTCTGCACAGTTTTACAAAATCAGCTTCTCTACATATCTGACAGCCATTCCATTTCAGTGTCAGTTGAATTCCAACCAGAGGACACCTCATTCTACTTAATGTGCTTCTGATTAGGTGATCACCTGAACCAAATCTTATTTATCAAAGAAAGTATAAAAAACCCTACTGTGGTGTTCACAATCCTCTTGCAATAGGACAAGCTGGATGGCAAAACAAGTGCTAGTAATGTCCCAAAAGTAATAGGAATGAAAAAATAAATTTTAACCATGCCAAAGGAGCTGAAAAGAAAAGTCTTGAGTGAGGAAAAGAAGAGCTCAATTCTGACTTTACTAGCAGAGGGATACAGTGAGCGTTATGTTGCCTCCATCCTTAAAATTTCTAAGACGGCAATCCATTACAACGAGGTCAAGCAGCAGACATTGGAGACAACAAAGCTACAGACCAGGAGAGGGTGAAAACGACTCTCCATTGACCGGGATGACCGTCATCTTATTCGAATGTCACTCAGCAACCGCATTATGACATCAAGTGACCTACAAAAGGAATAGCAAATGGCAGTTGGGGTGAAGTGCATTGCAAGAACAGTTCATAACAGGCTCCTAGAGGCAGGGCTCAAGTCATGTAAAGCTAGAAAAAAGCCTTTCATCAATGAGAAGCAAAGGAGAACCAGGTTGAAGTTTGCCAAAGACCATAAGGATTGGACCATAGACGACTGGAGTAAGATAATCTTCTCTGATGTGTCTTATTTTCAGCTTTGCCCAACACCTGGTCATCCAATGGTTAGACGGAGACCTGGAGAGGCCTAGAAGCCACAGTGTCTTGCACCCACTCTGAAATTTGGTGAAGGATCAGTGATGATCTGGGGATGCTTCAGCAAGGCTGGAATTGGGCAGGTTAATCTTTGCGAAGGATGTATGAATCAAGCCCCATACAAGGTTTTCCTGAAAAAAACAGTTGATTCCTTCTGCTCAGGCAATATTCCTCAACTCTGAGGACTGTTTTTTTTCCAGCAGAACAATGCGCCATGCCACACAGCTATGTCAATCAATGTATGGATGATGGACCATCAAATCCCTGTCATGGCCAGCCCAATCTCCAGACCTGAACCCCATTCAAAACCTCTGGAATGTAATCCAGAGGAAGATGGGTAGTCACAAGCCATAAAACAAAGAACTGCTTAAATGTTTGTATCAGGAATGGCATAAGGTCACCCAAAAAGCAGTATGAAAGACTGGTGGAAAGCATGCCAAGACGCATGAAAGCTGTGATTAAAAATCATGGTTATTCCACAAAATACTGATTTCTGAACTCTTCCTGAGTTAAAACATTAGTACGGTTACTAATTTAAAAATGTGTGTGGATATATATATATATATACAGTGTGTGTATATGTGTATATATATATATATATATATATATATATATATATATATATATACTTTAATAAACCCTCCTACTCTGCACTCATTGCCTGTATTATTTGCACCTGTTTGAACTCATTACCTGTATAAAAGAAACCCGTCCACACAATCAATCGATCACATTCCAATCTCTGCACCATGGCCAAGACCAAAGAGACACCGGGGACAAAATTGTAGACCTGCACAAGGCTTTGATGGGCTACAGAACAATAGTCAAGTAACTTGGTGAGAAGCCAACAACTGTTGGCACAATTATTAGGAAAATGGAAGAAATAAAAGGTGACTTTTATATTTAACATGGGTGCGCATACCTGCGCGCTGGTAAGCGCATGTATGCGATTTTCATGCGCTGCGTTTTTTTGGGGTGTGCGTTGGTATTTTCCAGACGCAGCATGTTGCATTTTTTGGCCCTGCAAAAAAGCGCATGCGCACATATGCGCACGTTTTGCGCTAAAAATGGCCATTATAGCCTATGGATGCGCATATGTGCGCACTGGCATGCTCATGTATGCGTTTTTTTGCATATGCGTTTTTTTTTTTTAACCATGGAATTTAGGGGTTTGGGTTAGAGTTAGGGTTAGTTAAGGGGGTTTAGGGTTAGGGTTATGGTCAGGGTCAGGGTTAGGGTTGGGGTTTGGGTCAGGGTTAGGGTTAAGTATGGTTTGGTTAAGGGTTAGGGTCAGGGTTAGGGTCAGGATTAGGGTTAAGTATGGTTTTGTTAAGGGTTAGGGTCAGGGTTAGGGTCAGGGTTAGGGTCAGGGTTAGGGTCAGGATTAGGGTTAAGTATGGTTTTGTTAAGGATTAGGGTCAGGGTTAGGGTCAGGATTAGGGTTAAGTATGGTTTTGTTAAGGGTTAGGGTCAGGGTTAGGGTTAGGGTCAGGGTTAGGGTTAGGGTCAGGGTTAGGGTTAAGTATGGTTTTGTTAAGGATTAGGGTCAGGGTTAGGGTCAGGATTAGGGTTAAGTATGGTTTTGTTAAGGGTTAGGGTCAGGGTTAGGGTTAGGGTCAGGGTTAGGGTCAGGATTAGGGTTAAGTATGGTTTGGTTAAGGGTTAGGGTTAGGGTCAGGGTTAGGGTTAAGTATGGTTTTGTTAAGGGTTAGGGTCAGGGTTAGGGTCAGGGTTAGGGTTAGGGTCAGGGTTAGGGTCAGGGTTAGGGTTAGGGTTAGTTAGGGTTTGGGTTAGGGTTAAGTATGATTTGGTTAAGGGTTAGGGTCAGGGTTAGGGTCAGGGTTAGGGTTAGGGTCAGGGTTAGGGTTAGTAAAGTCATGGTTTGGGTAGTGTGAGGGGCCACCTAAAAATGTTGGAAAAAAACGCAAACGCTGTAAAAACGCACTAAAAACGCATACAAACGCATAAAAACGCTGCGTTTTTTTCATGCATGCTCATAAAAATGCTTGAAAAAAACGCAGCAGTTGTATGCTTATGTATGCGTTTTTTCAATGCGTTTTTTTGCGGGAAAAACGCGCTGCAAAAAAAAGCAAGTGTGAAACTAGCCTAACAGCCACTCTCCACCTACCAATTCCTGGAAGGGGTGACTGCCCAGAATACAATTGCACAATAAAGGTCCGCATAGGGGGGTGTTCACACAAGGGAACTGCATAGTGTCTGGCTCACAGCCTATTAGTCACGCCCCTACTATTCGATTAGGCGGGCTGGCCAGCACACTCTCAATGCACCCAGTGTGAACACCCCTCTTACGAGACCAGACGTGTCTGGGCTCGGCTGCACCCCGAAAAATATAGTGCAAAAAGTACAAAATTAGTATACCAGGCTCTATGCAGTTCCCTTGTGTGAACTTCACTCTATGCGGGCCTTTATTGTGCAATTAAAACAAATCAACTACGAAAGAAACCGAACCAACCAAATGTCCAATATTTACAATAAAATAGATATTTTATTCACATGGTTGAATCACATACAAAAATGGTGGGAACACAAATACCAAAATAGAAAGGGCAATACTGGGAATCAAATAGCACCTATATATTGCACATAGAAATAATTTTATGTAATCCTATATATACAGCAATAATTATATATGCAAATGTAAAATTGCTGATAAAGTGGCAGAGTGCAAAAAAATATAATAATAATAATTTGCTAAAAGTGCCAAATTTAGGGCAAATCACATCCAAAATAGTATTAAGTAATAAAGTGCAAATGCAAAATATCAAAAAGGGTCTCAAAAATTGAGATCACTGTGTTAGATTTAAATTACATGTATCATGGTGAAATTATAGGTAAGTGAAAATTACATATGCCAGAATGAAATGGCGCATAGATGGATAGAAATATCAGACTATATAATGCTGCACACAGAAAGCAGGTACTACTAGTTCAAAAATTGTATAACTTAAAATATACCAGAACAATACTGGTTCAACAGGAGCACACAAAAAAAAATATATGCAATGCCAGTGCAAAAATAACAGTGTGTGTCATCTCCGTGCCCACATGTGCTGCAGGCTAACATCAATATAAAAGAGGTAATGGACTGGTAGATAAATTGTCAGTGCGCACTGGTGTGCTACAGGCCAAATGGCCGCATACTACAAACCTCAGTACATTGTGCTATGTATCAACAATGCGTAATGAAAAAACCAAGTAATTACCTAATGCCCATGGTGCAAGATTCCTTGGATGCGACCGACACTGATGCGCGTTTCGGCATCTGACCCCCTGACGAAGGCAGACGTCGAAACGTGCGTCGGGGTCGGGCGCATCCTGGGAATTTTGCAACACGGGCATTAGGTAATTACTTGGTTTTTTCATTATGCATTGTTGATACATAGCACAATGTGCTGAGGCTTGTAGTATGCGGCCACTTGGTGTGTAGCCCACCAGTGCGCACTGACAATTTATCTACCAGTCCATTACCTCTTTTATATTGATGTTAGCCTGCAACACGTGTGAGTCTTGTAGTACGCGGCCATTTGGCCTGTAGCACACCAGTGGGCATTGATAATTTATCTACCAGTCTATTACCTCTTTTATATTGATGTTAGCCTGCAGCACGTGTGGGCACAGAGATGACACACACTTCCTCAAACTCAATGTGGACCAATCTGAACTAATCATCTTTCCCCATCCCACAGATCTTCCTTACCCGACCTTTCTATAACAATTGACGACATCACGCTTTCCCCCATAACGGAGGTCCGTTGCCTCGGAGTAACCTTTGACTACTCTGCCCTGTCCTTCAAACCGCACATCCAAGCTCTCTCCACCTCCTGTCGCCTCCAGCTCAAAAATATCTCCAGAATCCGTCCCTTCCTCAACCCTCAATCTATAAACTACTTGTGCATGCCCTCATCATCTCCCGCCTTGACTACTGCAACATCCTTTTCTGTGGCCTCCCTGCTAACACCCTCACACCTCTCCAGTCCATCCTCAACTCTGCCACCCAACTAATTCATCTCTCTCCTTGCTACTCCTCTGCTTCTCCCCTCTGCAAATCTCTTCACTGGCTCCCATTCCCTCAGCGTATCCAGTTCAAATTACTAATACTGACCTACAAGGCCATCTATAACCTGTCTCCTCCATATGTCTCTGAACTAATCTCCCGATACTTCCCCTCATGTAATCTCCGGTCCTCCCAAGACCTCCTCTCCTTCACACTTATTCGCTCCTCACCCAACCGCCTCCAAGACTTCTCCTGAATAGCCCCAATCCTATGGAATTCCCTGCCCCAACACGTCCGGCTATCATCCACACTCGGATCCTTCAGACGGAACCTGAAAACCCACCTCTTCAGGAAAGCCTACAGCCTGCAATGATCCCCGCTGCCTCCTCACCACTACCGGAGCTACCGCCTCATAATCACTGGAGCTGCTGCAAACCCCACAACCTACTGTCTCCTACCCCACCATCCTGTAGCATGTAAGCCCGAAAGGGCAGGGTCCTCTCTCCCCTCTATATCAGTCTGCGATTGTTAGTTTGTTTACTGTAAGTGATATCTGTAATTCATATGTAACCCCTTCTTATGTACAGCACCATGGAACCAATGGTGCTATATAAATAATAATAATATATAAATGTGTATATAATATGTGTGTATCAACAGTGGATATAAAATGAAAAATCCTACTCCAGAGTAGATAAACTGACATTTAGAGGACTACATGGAATGTAAAAACGTTAACAGCGCTACCCTTGTTCTTGGTGGTATCTAGTATTGAAGATCTACAGCATTCCAGTCAGTGGGGCTAAGGTACATTCATGCGAATAACATAAACTAGGATGCTGCCTTTTCTAAAAAAAAAAAATAATTTATCTTAGTGTTTTTAAATCTTGATCGACCCCTTTTTAACACTTTTGTGACCAAGTCAATTTTGGCCTGCATTAAGCCACATTTTTCAAATCTATTTTATGTGGTAATAACTTTTAAATGTTTCCAGATATCTCAGTGATTCTGACATTTTTTCATGACACATTGTACTTTGTTAGCGGTACATTTAGGTCATTGTGTTTCTCTTTCCAGAACATATATGGAATTTAACTGAAATTTAGAATAAATAGCAACTTTTAGTACTTTTATGCTTAGACAGATAATCGTACTACACAAAAATAGTCTACTTTATATATATTTTTCAAATGTCGTCTTATTTTTTTTAATATGTGAAAAGGCATTAAAGTCTAGCAGCAAATTTTCATTGTATCACGGAAATTTACAAAACTTGTTTTATACCATACCTATTCTGTTCTGTTTTTAAGTAACTTTGAGTGTCCTAAATATTGGAGAAACCCCAAAATTGAAAAATGCACCACTTAAATTATTTAAAATTGCTATCAGGACGTTTGTTAAAGTTATTTAGTGCATCACAGGAGTTAATGCAAAGGGGTATGAAAAAAAAAATTAAAAAAATATTTTGTTTTCCACTAAAACATTGCAACACCAATTTTTTCAAGGGGTAACAGCTTAAAATCATACCCACAATATGTGGCATTGACTAATTACTGGATTAGTCTGCTTCAGAACCTCGAACGGTCCGATGAAGTGAGGACCCAGTTTATAGGAGGGTACCTTGAGACTAGAAATGGGCGAACCCAAATAGTAAAGTTTGGCGTCCGTACCAAATACCTACTGTTCGGTCACAGACACTGAACACGGACTTCACCAGGGGAATTTTGTGTTACTGTACAAGTTCAGCCCCCCGAACACCGGGTGTTTATCGAGCTGTCTTGTGCATGACACGGCATGACGTGCATGCATCTTGTGCATGTCGTCTTTTCGTGCATGCATCATGACATCTTGACGTGCATGCATCTTGTGCATGACGCGGCAAACAGTGCTTCTCATCGATGGTAAAATTATTACCGCCTGTCAGAAAGCCACAGTTCCCACACTGTCAAATGACAGCGTGAGCCCACAGCTGTAATCGGAAGTAAAAAGTATACCTCTAGTCACTGACGTCGGTTGATGGGACTACTGCTTCCATCAGCCTACACCTGCTGCCACTAATAACAGTGATTGCAGGCTGCGGCTGATAGGAGTATTCATCAGCCAATGCTTGTGGTGTAAATAAATAATTAAAACAGCATGGGTCCCCCTGTATTTTGATAACAAGCCAGGCAAAACTGACAACTGTGGGCTGCAACCATCAACTGTCAGTGTTAGCAAGGCTGGTTATCAAAAATAGGAAGGTCTTCACACTATTTTTTTTTTCTAATTATTTAAATAAATAGTTTAAAAAATGGTATGGGGTCCCCCCATTTTTGACAACCAACCATGCAAAAGCAGACATCTGGGGGCTGGTGTTTTCAGGCTGGCCCCCATGAATATTGGTCGCCCAGCCTTAAAAAAAGCAGCCCAGAGCCGCCTAAGAATAGGCACATCTATTCGATGCACCAATGCTGGTGCTTTGCCGGACTCTTCCCACTTGCTCTGTAGCGGTGGAAAGTGGGGTTCATATTTGTGGGGTTGATATCCCCTTTGTATTGTCTGGTAGCATCTTGCCCACAGGTTAGTAATGGAGAGGGGTCTATAAGACACCTATCCATTACTAATCCCATAGTTATATTGTAAATTAACAGTGAGACTTTTTCTCACTGTGCTAGCTGTGACCTCATCAGAGGGAGGTTACTGAAGTTCATTGGCCTGGCTGGGAACGCAGCCTCAGTGACCTGCGGTAACCTCAATGATGCCACTGCTGCTCACTGATGCTGCATTAGAGCCACTCATTCATAAGTGGTTCCCAGCCTGGACGGTCACATCTTGGCACCAGCCAGGTTGAAAACTATTTATCTCCCAGACTTGAATTACAGCATAGTGCTCAGAGTAGAGCAGAGGTGGGGAATCGTTTTTCTGCTAAGGGCCATTTGGATATTTTTACCATCCTTCTGGGGCCATACAAATTGTGTGCTAAGACAAACCACAAAGTACGTCCTGACTCTGGCCCTGGTGTCAGGATGTAATCTTTTATTGCACTCTCTTCAGGATTTAGTAGTGAACACTTCATGCTCGTGCACACAAAGCAAGAAGTGGCAGCCCAAGCACTGCGGTCCCAGGGAATCTGTCCAGGGGCCGGATAAAAGGTCATTGAGGGCTATAAACGGTCCGCAGGCATCAGGTTCTCCACCCCTGGAGAGAACCATAGGAAAATATGAGCCTATCCTTTTTCTGATTTTTGAGTGTCAGAGTCAATAAATAAACAGCAGTTGAGGAAATGTTTTCCATTATCGTTACGATATTCGCTCTTAGGTAAAAGTGATAGGCCAACTCTATTTTCTGGAGGTCAGTATGATTACAGCGATTCCAAATTTATATAAGTTTTTTCTTTATTTTGCAACTTTTTCTGCACTCTAAAAACAAACTTAACAAGACATTTAATAAAGGAATATTCTGTTTTGCATTGCAATATTCCGAGAACTACAAGTTGTTATTTTTCAGTGGTAAGAGCTGTGTGGGAGCTTGTTTATTGCAGGTTGAATTGACATTTTCAGTGATACTAATTATTTTCACATGCAACTGTTTGATCGTGTTTTATACCATTTTTGCATGGCAATATAATGGAAGGGCACCATTTTGGTCAAGCTTTTTATTTTTTCTTTACGACGTACACCGTATGAGTTATATAAAGTGACCGTTCTATAACTTTTATCATTCCGGATACCAACTGTCCATGTTATTTTCTTTTTGTATAAAATCTGTATTTTTAATTAATTTTTCTCTTTTTTTTTTTGTATTTTACAATTTTACAAATTGTATTTTGCCCCATCGACCATTACTCTAGTGCTGATGGAGTGAAAGATGGAATCCCAGAAAAATGAAGCAGAGCAGCATCCAATCCAGGTGAAAGAATATGCAGAAGTTTATTTTGCCATGAGAGTATACAAGGTTTCGACCATCAGATGGTCTTTTTCAAGCATAAAAAACAGCAAATATGGCGGTCTTAAATAGGCCAAAGTGGCCAATCACCATCAAGTAACCGCCCATTATACAATAAACAGCAGTGATATATGCAAAAAGCATACAAAAATACAAAGCAAATAAACAACAATACAATGTGAACATAATCATTAAAACCTGTCACAGAAATGGTGCAGTCATATCAGCACATGGTGAAAATAAACAAAGATAAATCCAATCCCATTCCTGTGACCGCCAATCAAAAGTCAGCGCCCCCACGTATCCTAGCAACGTATCCTGTCTCTTTATTTGGATGTCATAATAAAGTTATCTTCTGCTATTTGTATTTTTTATGTGCCTATTGTAATGTCCCCCCGAGATTTAGATTACTATTCGTTTGTCCCCTGTGAGGAGTCATTATATTGGGCCCTGTGACCGCGGTCATGTGACTATCCATTTGATCGCCTTTTTGGTGGATTTATGCTGTTGAAGCCATTATTATTGGCCTTGCTATTTAAGTTTGCCCATATGCAGTATGCTGATCGTTATTGTGATGATTATGTTTGATTATCATGGAGTTGGTGTTCTAATAGTGTGGATACATGAACGCTGTGGCTTTGTTTTGAGTATGCGGTAATGTGGCTTTTGTCATGTGACCGCGCTCTGGATGACAAGGGCTGGTGTAAGTACGGTCATGTGACTGATCATGTGACTGTTGCTTGGCTGCTATGGGCTTCTATGATTACTGGTAGGCTGACCGCGCTGTGCGCATGCGCGAGATGTGTGCGACATTGTACCGCGAGATTTGGTTCCTGTGTTGTCATTTCCTTTGCAACAACAGACTGGCACTTTATGGTAACTGTAGTGGGCGGTTGTTGAACGCTGAATGGCAGATCTAGGACTTCTTGGAATGTGTAGGTAGTTCTGATAGGTCGCCGGGTTTGGCGCCGATTTTAAGGGGACATGGCGATTGGCCAATTTGTTTGACCTGTGATGCTGGTTGTATGATTGTTTTATTGGTAGAGGGTTGCTAGGATACGTGGGGACGCTGACTTTTGATTGGCGGTCACAGGAATGGGATTGGATTTATCTTTGTTTATTTTCACCATGTGCCGATATGACTGCACCATTTCTGTGATAGGTTTTAATGATTATGTTCACATTGTATTGTTGTTTATTTGTTTTGTATTTTTGTATATATCACTGCTGTTTATTGTATAATGGGCGGTTACTTGATGGTGATTGGCCACTTTGGCCTATTTAAGACCGCCATATTTGCTGTTTTTTATGCTTGAAAAAGACCATCTCATGGTCGAAACGTTGTATACTCTCATGGCAAAATAAACTTCTGCATATTCTTTCACCTTGATTGGATGCTGCTCTTCTTCATTTTTCTGGGATTCCTGATGTCCAACTGGGTCTTTGGACTTTGAGCGTGCATCTCCTTGATCCTGGAAGTGCTCTTAGCAGGAGTCTTTTCCCCCCTGTTGATCCCTTCACGAACTTAGGATTTTCCATTTTTGCCTCTTCGTTTTTTTGCTCCCCTTCTTCCCAGAGCCATAACTTTTTTAATATGGGCGTGTGAGGGCTTAATAATAATAATAATAATAATTTTTATTTATATAGCGCCAACATATTCCGCAGCACTTTACACTTAAGCGGGGACATGTACAGACAATAAATTCAATACAAGTTAAGACAATTCAAACAGTGACATTAGGAGTGATGTCCCTGCTCGCGAGCTTACAATCTACAAGGAAATGGGGGGACACAGTAGGTGAGAAATGCTTGTTTAGAAAAATGTTTGTTTTTTGCGGGACAAGTTGCACTTTTAAATGACACCATTGATTTTACCATGTACTGTACTGGTAAATGGGTAAAAATTCCAACTGCAGTGAAATTGCAAAAAAATAAAAGGTCATTACGAGTTAGTAGATACCAAACATGTACAGGTTTTTTTTTATTTAAGTGGTAAAAAAAAATCTCCCCACCAAAAAATAAAAAATTGCTCAATTTTCCAAGACTCAGTAGTGTCCCATTTTTCGTGATATATTGCTGAGTGAGGGCTTTTTTGTGCCGAGCTGACATTTTTTAGAGATACCAATTTTGGGCCGATATGATGTTGTGATCGCCTGTTATTGCATTTTATGACAATGTTGCGGAGACCAAAAAATGTACTTCTGGGGTTTTGACTCCTTTTTCTCATTACGCCGTTTACTGATTGGATTAATAATTTTGAGATTTTGATAGATCAGATGTTTCTGAGCACAACAATACCGAACTTGTATTTTTTAATTATTATTTTATTTTGAATGCGGCAAAAGGGGGCGATTTGAACGTTTATATTTTTAAAGTTTTTTTAAACTTTTTTTTACACTTTTTACTTGCTTGAATATTTCCCTTAGGAGACTTCAAGCTGTAGTCACCTGATCGATTGTGCTACACATAGGAGGGCTTACGCTCTGCTATGTGTAGCAGAAATGATCATCTATGAACGCCGGCCACAGGCGGGCGTCGATAGGAGATCTGCAATGACAGGCACGGGGCTTTTCTGCAGACCCCCAGATGTCATGTCAACCCATCGGCTCCCTGTTATCATGTGACAGGGGCGCCAATGGGCGGAATTTGTGACATTCTTCCAGTAAGCACAAGTTAAGCGAGAGATTGATAGCAGCATTTTAAATGTTAAAAGCCGCAGGTGGCTCATGATTCCACCCTCGGCTGTTAGGGGCACATGTCAGCTGATCAAATCAGTTGTCATGTGCAGGGAAAAATGCGGGGTCAACGTCGGAGCCCGCGTCAAAGGGAGGGAGGCAACCTTGGACGTAACTATACAGTTGTGGCCAAAAGTATTGACACCCCTGCAATTCTGTCAGATAATACTCAGTTTCTTCCTGAAAATGATTGCAAACACAAATTCTTTGAACTATGGAACACCAGTAGGAGCTAAAAATAAGTGTTGCTTGAAACTCAGACTGTCGCACTCATTCTGCTTATTCCATTTATTTCTTGTTGTTCTATTAACCCGTTTTCACTGCTCATTAACTCCCTGCGAGGAGATTACCTTTACCCTTGATTAATAAGGTTATACCGCACTGCTCTGCAATCCCTGTGTACTCCATCTCAACACCTGCTTACACAGACGACTGTAGATTGTCTCATGTGAAATAATCGGGCCAATTATGCTAATCACATTCTGATCAGAGTCTGATCAGTGTCGGCACAGTGTGCCTCCAATTCTCTTCACTAAGGAGAAGATGGAGTAAAAAATTCCATCTTTCTTCTGCAAGAGCAGTTGTCATCCGAGTGCAGTCCGATGTTTTCCACGCACTCATTGACTTACATGGGCGAGTGCGATCCCCCCAAAAAATAATGACTGCAATATTTTAACTAGTGATGAGCTTTTTTTACAGCAATCAGTAAATCAGTAGGGGACCTTAATACTCAGCTAATTCTTTTTACGGCGCAGAGGAATAATTAAAGGGAATCTGTCACCTATTTTTTCTACTATGAGATGCGGCCACCACCATCAGGGGCTGACAAGATATAGAATAAACGGGCACCAACCACAATATCAATTTAGGTGGGATCACCTAGTGCATATAAATTGATTGACATGAGAACACATGAAAAGAAGAAAGTATATGCACACAAATAGGGATCACCACAAAGATATCAAAAAAGTATCAATTTTATTAATGAACACAACAAACAGACACTTTGTGGTTAAAAACAATTAAAAAGTCTGAACAACCAGACATTAAACAAAACAAAGACAATGGGTCATTTTGATAAATAATTAAATGCTATGGGTCCCAAGACCAACCATACAGTGTAATGCCAGGTATCTGCTAGTTACCATAACCTAGGGTCTATCAAATCAATTGTTATGACAATCATGACCTTAAATCAAAAAATACCATATTATCAATAACTACTATGGTTACATAGAAATTCTACATATACCATGGACAGAAAGTTGAATGCTTATCATGTTGCCAACACAAATAAACATACATTAATAAGTCCCTTTCCCTAGCATGATATCACCTGGTTTCTGAGGATGAACAAGCTACCGGGTAGGTTACATGGGACCCCCAAACCCACGCGTATCGACACGTTTGTTGTGTCCATTAATAAAATTGATACTTTTTTCATATCTTTGTGGTGATCCCTATTTGTGTGCATATACTTTCTTCTTTTCATGTGTTCTCATGTCAATCAATTTATATGCACTAGGTGATCCCACCTAAATTGATATTGTGGTTGGTGCCCGTTTATTCTATATCTTGTCAGCCCCTGATGGTGGTGGCCGCATCTCATAGTAGAAAAAATAGGTGACAGATTCCCTTTAATTATTCCTCTGCGCCGTAAAAAGACTTAGCTGAGTATTAAGGTCCCCTACTGATTTACTGATTGCTGTAAAAAAAAGCTCATCACTAGTTAAAATATTGCAGTCATTATTTTTTGGGGGGATCGCACTCGCCCATGTAAGTCAATGAGTGCGTGGAAAACATCGGACTGCACTCGGATGACAACTGCTCTTGCAGAAGAAAGATGGAATTTTTTACTCCATCTTCTCCTTAGTGAAGAGAATTGGAGGCACACTGTGCCGACACTGATCAGACTCTGATCAGAATTTGATTAGCATAATTGACCCGATTATTTCACATGAGACAATCTACAGTCGTCTGTGTAAGCAGGTGTTGAGATGGAGTACACAGGGATTGCAGAGCAGTGCGGTATAACCGTATTAATCAAGGGTAAAGGTAATCTCCTCGCAGGGAGTTAATGAGCAGTGAAAAAGGGTTAATAGAACAACAAGAAATAAATGGAATAAGCAGAATGAGTGCGACAGTCTGAGTTTCAAGCAACACTTATTTTTAGCTCCTACTGGTGTTCCATAGTTCACAGTTCGATGGGAGTAGTAGGGTCCAAGATTAGTGATCCGTCTTCTGGCGGAAGTGGGCGGTCTCCAGTTTTACCTGCTGAACCCCCAGTCCATAAGCCTGCGCAATAAAGTGGGAAAAGCTGCAGAAGTCTCCGTACCAAGTGTGGGCTGATGAACACTAGCCAGCACCTCAGTGTCCTGTAACCGGCCCACGCTTCTCTGCATGAGCGCGGTCCTGCGCTTGGCTGGGCGCATGGCGCTTCCCACACTCGCTGTCCCTCTAGAGCACTCAGGAGATGTCGGCCGCAGTATGTCGCGGCGCTGCTGCTTGGGGCATAGAGCATGCTCCTCACTGTCCTGCACTCTCCCTGTCAGCGTAAAACTGCTCCTCGCTTTGCGCTCTTTCAGCTCTGGTTTCCCCTTAAACACGCCCCCTCTTCCAGGGTCTTGGGGTCTCTGCGGTCTCCTATTCCTTCCCCCGGGCAACATGGGATGCAGCCTCGACATTTCTGGACCCGGCTCAATACAGGTAATCCGCAGCCTGGTCTTCCTCCCTACATCTGCTCAACACAGCAATGAGAAAAGCCAAAGAGAAAGCGGTTGGCATGTGACCGGCAGTATGTAACTTGCATGAGTGGTCATGCTACATGCACTGGGACTGTCCACCGGTAGGATTACACTTATCAGACTGACTTGCTAGTTTTATAAATGGTCCAGAAACCCCCTTTAATTATCAAACTAACAGTCACAAATTGAATAATATATACCCCACCCCCTCCAATTGCTAATTCCGCAATGTGATCCTTGAACCGTGTAATTCTAGCATCCTTCCATTTCTCATATCGTCATAATTGTACTACTCAGGCATATAAGTTAGGCTTAATTGTGCCTTTAGGCTTCATCATGATTGGTTTATCAAATTAAAAATACCGCCGAGATTGGATTATTACAGGAACAGTTAGTAGTTAAATACAAATCCCAACCTGAAGCTCCGATATTAAAACTTCAAGATTTGTGTTCATAAGATTTTTTTTTCCTCTTTTTGTCCTTTATGACAACCTAAATATGTAAAGCCAGCTATAGCGAAGTTCATGGTCTTTAATTAACAGTTGGAACATTGTAATATCACTCGAATTTTAGATTGGTGAGAATCCAACACTGTATTAAGCAGCCGAGACAAAAGGACATGAATTGCGTCACTGAGACTTATTAAATGCGATGCAAATTCAATAGTCGGATTCCTGCAAACAGGTGCGAGAGGCGAATTAATTTTTAAACTCCACCACTCGCTCTTACTCGAGGGACTTTAATGCATCACATTGACAGCCCTAGCACGTTGACAATTTCATCCACAGGCATAAAAAAAATGTTCCAATGCATTTTCAATGGAAGCGATGGGCTCTATTATTCTAAATTAACCCATTCCCTGTGCCGCTGTCTGTTTGTCACCAAGCAAGTCTGCTATGGGTTAAACTGGGAACGAGAAAAAGATAAGGAACTCTCGGTTGGGTAATCGTCGCCTTATTGTACAAAGGCCGACAGTGTTTATTTTATTAAAACCAACCTCATAACTTGTGTTTGGCTTCGACTCATCTAACAGAGAAGCATAAGGGGACAGGAATACGGGAGACTTTTTTTGCAGTAAGGTAAAAAAGAAAATTGAATTGTGGGCGACGCCGCTGCCCAGAAGGACAATAGGGCTGCATGTAATGGAAGCCGACATGTTTCCTATATCAAGCATTCTTTGTTTCCCTTCTGGAGTTTCATGGATGACTTTTCATGATCTTGCAAAAAGAGGCTGCTAGGGAAGGGAGGCAGTGCAGCAAGCATCATCCTGTTCTAGAACTGAAAATGTTAATTTCTGCTGCTGGGATTTCACTTCATTCATCTCACCAGCAGCATAGATTTTTTTTTTCCCTTTGTTTTATGAATGAAATCCATCTTGCTGGCTCTGCATACAAATACTCTTCTTGTCTCATCAGTGTGATCTATTAGCCGGCAGCAATCTGTTTAAGTTGTAATTTTCTTTAGTTGGTGGGTAACCATAGGTTATTTGCAATAGAACTGACCCTTAGCAACTTAACTCTTGCATTGCTACAAATATGAGACGTGCAGGAATTGTGCCAAATAATAAAATAACCAATACTCAGCTGTGATTCATACCTCTCTTTGTCCTATTTGAAGCCATAATCATGTACCATGCATCCTCATGAATGCTGCAGCTAATCACTGGCCTTGGTGCGTGTATGACAAAGATTGGCAGCGGCATTTAACACGTTAACAGCCGCGGGTGGATTACAATTCCACTCGCAGCTGTTAGAGGCACATGTCAGCTGTTGAAATCAGCTGACATGATCATTGGTCAGTGATATTATTAGTTGTAATTATCACTTATTTATCACTTTTCATCGATGCTATATGGTGTGTAATGAAGCATCTTACCACACCATGGAATTATTGCTTTTGAGGGCATAAAATACTTAAATTATGGTTGTTACAAGGCCAGATCACACAATTCATATCTGACAGGTGGTTCACTATAGGTTGTTTGTAATGGTTTTCAACTTGAAACACCATATTTTTGTACTACAGTATAAGATGCACCTACATTTTAGAGGAGGAAAATAGAAAAGAAAATTTAAACCTCAAGCTTGAGTAAATCCTTCTGTAATATTAAATTATCTTCCTCTGTGTTGATTACCTCGTAGGGTTTAGTATCATCTGCAAATATTGTAATTTTACTCTGTATGCCACCTATACCACCTAGAAGTTCATTAATAAATATGTTAAAGAGAGCCCAATACTGACCCCTATGGTACCCCACTGTTAACTGTGACCCAATCTGAGTGGGTTCCATTGATAACCACTCTTTTACTTACCATTTTGTGTGGAAAAAGTATAGTTGTATTTATTAATCCCTTTACCCATGAGGATGGTTTGCACGTTCATGACCGGGCCAATTTTTACAATTCTGACCACTGTCACTTTATGAGGTTATAACTCTAGAACGCTTTAATGAATCACAGGGATTCTGAGAATGTTTTTTCAAGACATATTGTCCTTCATGATAATGGTAACATTTCTTCAGTTTGACTTGTGTTTATTTGAGAAAAAAAGGAAATTTGGCACAAATTTTGAAAATGTCACAATTTTCAAACTTTGAATTTCTATGCACTTAAATTATAGTTATGTCACACAAAATCTATATATATACAGTGCCTACAAGTAGTATTCAACCCCCTGCAGATTTAGCAGGTTTACACATTCGGAATTAACTTGGCATTGTGACATTTGGACTGTAGATCAGCCTGGAAGTGTGAAATGCACTGCAGCAAAAAAGAATGTTATTTCTTTGTTTATTTTTTTTTTTTAAATTGTGAAAAGTTTATTCAGAGGGTCATTTATTATTCAACCCCTCAAACCACCAGAATTCTGTTTGGTTCCCCTAAAGTATTAAGAAGTATTTCAGGCAGAAAGAACAGTGAGCTTCACATGTTTGGATTAATTATCTCTTTTTCCAGCCTTTTCTGACTATTTAAGACCCTCCCCAAACTTGTGAACAGCACTCATACATGGTCAACATGGGAAAGACAAAGGAGCATTCCAAGGTCATCAGAGACAAGATCGTGGAGAGTCACAAGGCTGGCAAGGGGTACAAAACCCTTTCCAAGGAGTTGGGCCTACCTGTCTCCACTGTTGGGAGCATCATCCGGAAGTGGAAGGCTTATGGAACTACTGTTAGCCTTCCATGGCCTGGACAGCCTTTGAAAGTTTCCTCCCGTGCCGAGGCCAGGCTTGTCCGAAGAGTCAAGGCTAACCCAAGGACAACAAGGAAGGAGCTCCGGGAAGATCTCATGGCAGTGGGGACATTGGTTTCAATCAATACCATAAGTAACGTACTCCACCGCAATGGTCTCCGTTCCAGACGAGCCCGTAAGGTACCTTTACTTTCAAAGCGTCATGTCAAGGCTTGTCTACAGTTTGCTCATGATCACTTGGAGGACTCTGAGACAGACTGGTTCAAGGTTCTCTGGTCTGATGAGACCAAGATCGAGATCTTTGGTGCCAACCACACACGTGACGTTTGGAGACTGGATAGCACTGCATACGACCCCAAGAATACCATCCCTACAGTCAAGCATGGTGGTGGCAGCATCATGCTGTGGGGCTGTTTCTCAGCCAAGGGGCCTGGCCATCTGGTCCGCATCCATGGGAAGATGGATAGCACGGCCTACCTGGAGATTTTGGCCAAGAACCTCCGCTCCTCCATCAAGGATCTTAAGATGGGTCGTCATTTCATCTTTCAACAAGACAACGACCCAAAGCACACAGCCAAGAAAACCAAGGCCTGGTTCAAGAGGCAAAAAATCAAGGTGTTGGAGTGGCCTAGTCAGTCTCCTGACCTTAACCCAATTGAAAACTTGTGGAAGGAGCTCAAGATTAAAGTCCACATGAGACACCCAAAGAACCTAGATAACTTGGAGAAGATCTGCATGGAGTAGTGGGCCAAGATAACTCCAGAGACCTGTGCCGGCCTGATCAGGTCTTATAAAAGACGATTATTAGCTGTAATTGCAAACAAGGGTTATTCCACAAAATATTAAACCTAGGGGTTGAATAATAATTGACCCACACTTGTATGTTTAAAATTTATTAAAATTTAACTGAGCAACATAACTTTTTGGTTTGTAAGATTTATGCATCTGTTAATAAATCCTGCTCTTGTGTGAAGTTTGAAGGCTCTAACTTATTTGCATCTTATCAAACCTGCTAAATCTGCAGGGGGTTGAATACTACTTGTAGGCACTGTATATATATATATATATATAAACGCTGTATCATGTCTGTCTGTAACCGAAATCGCCAGGCCGCGACCAATCAGCGGCGGGCGCAGCGCTCAATGGGGGCGGCAGGCCTTGATCTGTAAAAAAGAGAATTAAAATAAAAAAAGTTATTCTCACCTTCCGACAGCCTCCGATCTTCTTTCCATGCGCCCGGCCTCGCGGTCCCAGTAATGCCTTGCGCCTTAGACCGAGAGTGCGACGTCATCAGTGGTGTTTCGCGCAGTGCCTTACTGGGACCGCGAGGCTGGGCGCGTGGAAAGATCAGAGGCTGTCGGAAGGTGAGTATATAACTATTTTTTTTTAACAGAGACCACGCATACCAGGAAAGGGGGGGTGAGGGGGACCATGCATACCAGCATAGGGGGTGAGGGGGACCATTCATACCAGCAATGGGGGGGAGGGAGGGGGACCATGCATACCAGGAAAGGGGGGTGAGGGTGACCATACATACCAGCAAAGGGGGTGAGGGGGACCATGCATACCAGCAATGGGGTGGAGAGGGGGGGCATGCATACCAGCCATTGGGGGGTATGGGGACCATGCATACCAGGAAAGGGGGGTGAGGGTGACCATGCATACCAGCAATGGGGGGGAGGGGGATCATGCATACCAGCAATGGGGGGAGGGGGACCATGCATACCAGGAAAGGGGGGTGAGGGTGGCCATTCTTACCAGGAAAGGGGGGTGAGGGGGACCATGCATACCAGCAATGGGGTGGAAGGGGACCATGCATACCAGCAATGGGGGGAGGGAGGGGGACCATGCATACCAGGAAAGGAGGGTGAGGGTGACCATACATACCAGCAAAGGGGGGTGAGGGGGACCATGCATACCACCAATGGGGGGGAAGGGTGACCATGCATACCAGGAAAGGGGGGGTGAGGGTGACCATGCATACCAGGATAGGGGGGTAAGGGTGATCATGCATACCAGGATAAGGGGGTGAGGGTGACCATGCTTACCAGGAAAGGGAGGTGAGGGGACCATGCATACCAGGAAAGGGGGATGACGGGACCATGCATACCAGGAAAGGGAGGTGAGGGGGCCATGCATACCAGGAAAGAGGGTTGATGGGACCATGCATACCAGGAAAGGGGGGGTGAGGGGACCATGCATACCAGGAAAGGGGGTTGAAGGGACCATGCATACCTGGAAAGGGGGGTGAGGGGGACCATGCATACCAGGATTGGGGGGTGAGAGGACCATGCATTCCAGGATTGGAGGGTGAGGGGACCATGCTTACCAGAATTGGGGGGTGAGGGGTACCATGCATATCAAGATTGGAGGGTGAGAGAACCATACATATCAGGATTGGGGGGTGAGAGGACCATGCATATCAGGAAAGGGGGATGACGGGACCATGCAGACCAGGAAAGGGAGGTGAGGGGGCCTTGCATACCAGGAAAGAGGGTTGATGGGTCCATGCATACCAGGAAAGGGGGGTGAGGGGACCATGCATACCAGGAAAGGGGGGTGAGGGGACCATGCATACCAGGAAAGGGGGGTGACGGGACCATGCATACCTGGAAAGGGGGGTGAGGGGGACCATGCATACCAGGATTGGGGGGTGAGAGGACCATGCGTTCCAGGATTGGAGGATGAAGGGACCATGCTTACCAGGATTGGGGGGTGAGGGGTACCTTGCATATCAAGATTGGGGGGTGATAGGACCATGCATATCAGGATTGGGGCATGAGGGGACCATGCATACCACGAAAGGGGGGTGACGGGACCATGCATACCAGGAAAGGGGGGGTGAGAGGACCATGCATTCCAGGGTTGGGGGGCGAGGGGACCATGCGTATCAGGATTGGGGGGTGAGGGGACCCTGCATACCAGGATGGGGGGGAGGGGTACCATGCATATCAAGATTGGGGGGTGAGAGGACCATGCATGCCAGGATTGGGGGGTGAGAGGACCATGCATACCAGGATAGGGGGTTGAGGGGTAGCATGCATATCAGGTTGGGGGTGAGAGAACCATACATATCAGGATTGGGGGGTGAGATGACCATGCATATCACGATTGGGGTTGCATTATTATTAAAACTTCATAAATAAACTACATACATATTCTAGAATACCCGATGCATTAGAATCGGGCCACCATCTAGTAGCTAATAAATAGCGTTTCCCACATGTCTACTTTACATCAGCACAATTTTGGAGCCAACATTTTTTTTGTTAGGAAGTTATAAGGGTTAAAATTTGACCAGCGATTTTTCATTTTCCAACAAAATTTACAAAACCATTTTTTATTAGGGACCACCTCACATTTGAAGTGGTTTTGAGGGGTCTATATGATAGAAAATACCCCAAAGTGACACAATTATAAAAATTGCACCCTTCATGGTGCTCAAAACCACATTCCCATGCTGTAGAAACTGTCAGCTCTGCATTGACAAGAGAAGCTTGCTCATCATGCACTGGGCTTGATCAACAAGTTTTCTAGCTCTGGTGACCTGAATATAACGACATCTTGTCACCATGGTAACGATTGGGACTGCGCATCATGCCGCGAGGTCTCCGATCCAAAAGCAGAGGGGCTATCAGCCCTCTGCAGCTCCCGGAATGCTGCAATCACTTTTGATCACAGTATTTAGGGGGTGTGGGACCACTCTTGGCACTTAGTGCCGGGAGTCAGCTGTTAGAATCAGCTGACACCCGGCGGCGATCGCCCACGCATAGCCCATGTGCGTGGGAAATCGTGATGTCATAATAGGTCCCTGGTCAGATAGGCCCAGGGCACAGGGACGTATTATTACAACAAATATCATAAAAAGGTTAAAATATAAGGTTTTCAAACTTGTGAAGGACAATTCAATCTCCTTGTGCATGACAAAGCTACCTGCCACACTGAATACCCTACACTGCTGGCTAGACAAGACAGTATGCTCTTGGAAAACTCAGTTCTTGCCACTGTCCAGGCTGCTTACTCAAGAGTCGATGGGGCTAGAGCCCAGGGTATGTGCCAGAAAAAGGACCCAGTCGATTTATGACCGAACCAGACTGTTCAGTCTGTGACTCTCTGCTTATGGGCAATAGGTTGTGTCAGCGGGGAGTGCTAGCTCTACATGGAGTTGACACAGTGCTTCTGGACAGACATGTGATATGTGAAAGCCTTGCTGAGCAGGAAACACATATTATCCTGTTAGTGCACCAATATTGACTCCCTTTCGGAAGCGGGAAAAAAATCCCCTCATTTTACTTTTGTAGCAAGGGTCTAAAAGTTTTGGAATACAATAGTTAAGTCTCTAACTGATGCAAGCAAAATGTTTCTCATCCCGTGAGTGTTCAAGGATGCAGTTTGCCATGCTCACCAGCATGACTGTAATTCACTTATGTTAGTTTTCCACTTCAACCCCCCACTTGCTGTGTCATCGTCATCATTATCAATTTGCCAATAACTGAACGTCATCCATTGTCTGGGCCTGGGATAATTCAATGTGCCACAAAAGACATGTATTGTCCTTAGCTGCTCAAAGTGTCTACAGCGCAGTGCACTTTTAAACTATTTACCATCTCCAGGGAGTGACTCAGTTTATCCTTCTGCATGTGAGAGTACAAAGCTTCCACCCCTTTATGTGGTAGTTAAAAATGACTGTATTTCAGCGAGGCAGAGCCCACACCATTACCATATTTTTTGGACTATAAGATGCACTGGACCATAAGACGCACCTAGGTTTTAGAGGAGGAAATTAGAAAAAAAATTGAAGCAAAAATGTGGTCAATTCTGTACTAATATCTCCTATCCTGGTATACATGGTCCCCTCACCCCCTTCCTGGTATTCCTGGTATACATGGCCCCCTCATCTCTATCCTGGTATTCCTGGTATACATGGCCCCCTCATCTCTATCCTGGTATACATGGTCCCCTCATCCCTATCCTGGTATACATGTCCCCTCATCCCTATCCTGGTATACATGGCCCCCTCATCCCTATTCTTGTATGCATGGCCCCCTCATTCCTATCCTGGCATGCATGGCCCCCTCATCCCTATCCTGGTATGCAAAGCCCCCTCATTTCTATCCTGGTATGCATGGCCCCCTCATCCCTATCCTGGTATGCATAGCCCCCTCATCCCCATCTTGGTATGCATGGCCCCCTCATCCCCATCTTGGTATGCATGGCCCCCTCATCCCTATCCTGGTATGCATAGCCCCCTCATCCCTATCCTGGTATGCATAGCCCCCTCATCCCTATCCTGGTATGCATAGCCCCCTCATCCCTATCCTGGTATGCATTGCCCCCTCATCCCTATCTGTTGTGAACTCATTTTCTGGTCTGCCTCTGGTTTCTGGTGAGGGAGCTGGTTGTGCTGAAAGAGGAGTTGTGAGTTCTCTTTCCGGGCTCCCTCTGGTGGAGGCAGGAGGTCATGAAGCTGATGTAATTAACAGAGACCTGCCACCTGATAATGAGGATGAGGATTGGACATCTGGAGTCTCAGACTGGATTTAAGACAGCCGACTCCCTATTCCCATGCTGGTGATTTTTTCCTGCCTCCTGAGGTCTTAGTTTCCAGTTCAGTTCCTGCCTTCTCAAGCTAAGTGTTCTCTGCTAATGTTCACATTTGATTTGGTTTGGTCTATTCAGTTTTTTGTGTGGTCAGCCAGCCCCGGCTGGGGCTCTGCTGAATTTCCATTCTTATGTCACTGTATGTGCCAGTTTGCTTTTTGTCCCTTATTAGATTGTCCTCTTTTTGCTCTGTTCTCAGAATATGCCAGAGTGCCGATATAGTGGGAGAAGTCTAGTGACTTCAGGGATTTTTTTGCTATTAGAATAGAATTGTTGGACATTTTTGCAAGTTTTTTTTGGTGTGATTGCAGACAGTATCTTTCCTTTCCTGTCCTTTCTAGTTAGTGTGGGCCCCATCGTTTGCTCAGCCTATTTTCCTACCTGTGTTTGTGCTTTCATCTTGTCTCACCGTCAATACATGTGTGGGGGCTGTCTATTCCTTTGGGGTCTGCTCTGGGGCAGTTTAGATTTCCCCTTTTCTTGCTTTAGGCTTATTTAGTCCTCCGGCTGTGACGAGGCGTCTAGAATCATCGTAGGTACACTCCATGGCTACTGTTAATTGTGTGGTTAGGATCAGGGGTCTGCAATCCACGTAGTTACCAACCTCTCTGGTTTTTCTGTGGCTTAGCTGGGTCTTGTTTTCCTTCTCGGTGACCCAATCATAACACCTATCCTAGTATGTATTGCATCAGGACAATGACCTGAAACACATCTTCAGACTTTATAAGGGCTATGTGACCAAGAAGGAGAGGGATGTAGTGATGCATCAGATGCCAAGCATCTGTATAATCACCTGACCCTAACTAGGATGATTTGGGATCAGCGGCACCGCAGAATCACCTGTTGGAAAGATATTCCTGGTGACTATTTGAATATGTAGAACAAAATACTCTTGTATCATATATAGATAATTACACCAATTAAGTCATTAATGATGTCATTGGAGTAATTATCTATTTATTTATTCTTCTGGAGCATTCTGTTTTATATTTCTAATTGGAAGTCTTTGGTAGTTTTGTCAATTTTTTGGATTGTTTATGGTATTTCCTTCCTTTGGTAGGTTTAGACTACTTGATGAGGCTGCTTGAGAGAAAGAAAGCTGTAGTTAAGCTGTTCCTGCGGCACTCAGGGCCCCCATTGAAGGAATATACATAAATGTTCTCTTTTTCAATGAGCACTGACTGTGCGCTCTCTTGTCGGTTCGTCACTTTACATTAAAACTGGCGAAGGAGTGCAATGTATCTTTAGATTGAAAATAAATATTGTGCAGGGAGCCTGTGTCCTCTGATAACGTCCCATCTAAGTATCCCAGCATGCACTGGTGATTCTAAAATGAAACGTCATTTAACCATAAGATGCAACAATAAGTAAAGCTGTTAGTGTAGAAAGTTAACTGTAGGGACCTTTTAATTAAAGTATATTAGAAAAGATTTTAGATTATTAAAGTAAATATTTAAGATTAAAATAAATGTTAATTTTGGACCAACCCTCTAAAGCATTCATTCTTTTATCTACACTTGCACACAGATTTTGAAGGAACTGAGCAGGTAGGTTATTCCAAACATCTTGGAGAACGAGCCACATATCTTCTGTGGATGTACAATTCCACAAATCCATCTGTCTCTTCATGTAATCCCAGATAGAGTCAATGATATAGAGATCAAGGTGGGTCCATGATGATGACTCTGTGGGTCTATATCATCACTTCCAGGACTCCTTGTTCTTTAAACTGAATATAGTTTTTAGTAAAATTGTTTGTGTATGTTTGGGTTCTTTGTCCTGATGCAAAATAATTTTTCAGCCTATCAGATGCCTCCCTGATAGTACTGCATGATGGATAAGTAACTGCATTCATTTCTCAACAATGAAGATGCCATTAATCCTGACCAAATCCACAACTTCTTTTGCTGAAAAGCAGGCCAAAACTTGTAAGAACCTCCACCATGCTTCACTGTTGTTGTCTCCAACTCTTTGGCAAACAAACTGTCTTCTGTTATAGCCAGATATTTCACATTTTGACTCTTCAGTCCAGAGCACTTGCTGCCTTTGTTCTTCACCCTAGTTTATATTTTTCACGAAAAGAGAATAAGAAGTCCTTCATATGATAATTCAGCCCCAACAGAGCCCTGATCTTATCAAGCCTATCTGGATTACATGTAGACACGAAAAGATTTGTGCAAGCCTACATCCAAAGATGATCTGTGGTTGGTTTTCCAAGATGTTTAGAAGCACCTCTTCAACCTACATATGAAAACAATGATCATTATTTCCTGTTTAGTCATATTGGTTACTAATACACCTGACTATAAAGGGGCCTTTACACATAGCAATATCGCTAAAGCGTCTCCGATTTTGTGACGCAGCAGCGATATCGCTATGTGTGATACTTATCTCCAACCGGCTCCCCCGCTGATTATCGCTGATCGCGCAAGATCGTCCAGTTCCATTTCTCGTCGGGCGCTTCCTGCTGGCGCCGACGAGCGACGCGTGGACACGGGCGGGAGGACGTCAGGATCGCCGCGTCTGAAAGGTAAGTAACGACTGCTGCTGCATCGCTACATCGCTGTGAGATCTGCCTGTGTGACAGCTCACTAGCGACCATTTAGCGATGTACCAGCGATCCTGACCGGGTCATATCGTTGTCGGGATTGCTGGTGCATCGCTAAGTGTAAAGAGGCCTTTATACTACAAAATCCTGAACTCTGTGCAAGTGTACGTAGAAGAATTGATGCTGTTTTGAAAGCAAATGGTCACGCCAAATATTCATGTGATTTAGATGTTTGTTCATTCATTTTACATTTTGTTAATTCAAAAAAATAAATATCAATACTTCTGTCTGTTTGATTTAACTGTTTGTTGTCTATGTGCACTTGGTTAAAAACGTTGTTACTGACATGAAGCTAACATACTGTATCTGAGTTGTTATGCTCAGAAATGTTACATCTTTCTAGTGGCGTCCTGAAGTAATTTAAATTAACATTTGCTTTTATATTACATTTTTTTGTACATTTGTAGACTGATAGGTTATTCAGGCATTTTGGAAAGTTTTAGACTGGATATCTGCTATCTAGGGTCTATATGTTGAATTTTGAGCAAATTGGTCCATTGGTTTTTCCGTAAAAAAAATATTTTCTTTTGTATTCTGTATTTGTGTGAATATGATAATGTTGGGTCTTAGAGACCTGAAATGTGGTGTAAATTGTTCCAAAGTTCCTGATTTCCTTATGTAACAACTTGGGGCCAGTTAGTCCAGTTGCTTGGTTGTAAATTAATGCTTGCTTTTGTGTTCAGTTTTTTTGGTGAGTGTCTCGAGAACTGTAGGTCTAGAGAGCTAAAACTTAGATTAAGCCTGTTAAAGTGCTTGATTTACCTATGTGTCAAATGTTGGCCAAATTGGTCCAATCGCTTGGTCATAAATTATTTGCTTTCATATTCTGCTTTTTGGCAAATATATCAGAACTGTAGGTTCTAGAGGGCTGAAACCTGAAATAAAAACTTCCGAAGCTCCTGATTTTCCTATGTGCCAAGTGTGGTGCCAATTGGTCTATTTGTTTGGATGAAAATAATTATTTGCTTTTCCATTTTATTAGGAGAGTTTAAACCTGGTCTAGAATTTACCGTAATTAATATTTTTTCTGCATTCTGTTTTTTGGGTGAATATCTTGAGAACGCTTTTATACAGAATTAAGCGAATATGTCACTAGCAACAGATTTTAGAGAGCTAAAGCATGGTGTGATACCTTCTGAAATTCCTCACTTACCTGTGTGTCAAATTTGGAGAAGATTGGTCAGGTTTTTTGGCTGTAAATTAATATCTGCATTTCTATTCCTAGATTTTTTGTGAATATCTTGAATAGAGAGCTTAAACATGGTGCAAAACCTTCTGAGATTCCGAATTTAACTATGTGGCAAATTTGGGTTAGATTGGTCCAGTCGTTTGGCCGTAAATTAATTGCATTTGAGTTCCTTTTTATGATGAACATCTTGAGAATCGTAGGTGCAACAGAGCTGAAACCCAATGTAAGGGCCCCGTCACACTAAGCGATCTCGCTAGCGAGATTGCTGATTTTGTGACACATCAGCGATCTCGCCAGCGAGATCGTTGTGTGTGATGGGGATCAGCAACCGGCCCCCCTGCCGGGTATCGCTGATTGTTCTCGATCGGCCTGGGCCGTTTTTCGATTGCTGGTCTCCCGCTGCCCAGCATGCATGGCTATGCGTGGCAGCGAGAGACCAGCGATCAGCGACTCTGGACGCTGGTTGCTAATGTAAACGTCGGGTATCCAGGAGCCGCGGCTCCTGGATACCCGCTGCTTACCTTGGAAACTGGCGTACACGCTGGTTTCCATGGTAAATGTCGGGTATCCAGTAGTCGTGCGGCTCCTAGATACCCAATGTTTACCTTGGAAACCATCGTGTACGCCGGTTTCCAAGGTAAACAGCGGGTATCCAGGAGTCGCGCGGCTCCTGGATACCCGATGCTTACAATAGAAACCAGCATCCAGCGTCGCTGGTCCTGATCGCTGGGGCTGTCTATGTGACAGCTCACCAGCGATCAGCCTAACGATGTCCCAGCGATCCCATCATGTCGGATTGTTGGTGGGATCGCTGGGACATCGTTTAGTGTGACGGGGCCTTAAAACGTTCCGAAGTTGGCTGTAACTTGATGATTGCTTTCTAATAACATTTTCTTTATCTAACTATCTCAAGAACAATAGATCCTAGAGTGTGGAAACTAGGTCTAGAACCGTCAGAAGAGCCTGATTTCACCTGTGTGCCAGATTAGGTGCAGATTTATCTGTTCGTTTGGCCATGCATAATAACGAATCACGATACATAAGACAATGGACAGCAGAACTTCATTTTACTAAGATAATAGAGATATTATATATACTATTTAAAATATAACCATTATCAATCCACATTCTTAATAAGACATATGTAGCCAAGTTGTTGTCATATGTTATTTATTACTGGTATAATTTGATTGGAATATTTTTAAGACATTTTTTATTGCCTAGTATAATCTTATCTAATGTAATCGCTGCTTTCTTCTGTGGGCAATGATGCAATATATATTTAAGACCTGAATAGTAAAGGTTTCAAGTGTATCATGTATGAAATAGTTCAAGGATACTGTATGAAGAGTATATCCGTTCACCACTGTTTATATATTAAATCCCAGCAGCTTAGTTGGATTTATATTTTTGATTTTGTTCCAAAAGTTGAGCAATTCTTAGGTAATCCTAGGAACTATTTTTTTGTACTATATCCAATAAGATGGGGCTCTTTCTTTTTATTATTTCAGCATAATGGATAGTTTAATGTCCTAAAATTGATTGTAAATGAACAATAAAGTTGTTGTCTTATATAAGGATACTTCTTTTCCATATGCCTTGCTAGAAGAGCGCTTGGACCTTTAAGAAGAGAATTCCCCACTCGGAAGCCCACTCTGTAAGGGTGCTTTCACATTGCGTTTTGTTACATGTTCGTGGGTCCTATCAGGACTTGCGCCATCTGGGCCGTAGACTTATAATGGTTTTGGCAGAACGAACGTGTTCTCTGACATGCATCATTTTTCGGGCATGTACACCTATTGGATGCGGACACTCAGGCATAGTAGACTGCATCTGGGTGTCCTCCTCCAGTAGGTGCATACGCCCAAAAATGATGCACGGCAGAGCACACGTTCACAAACTTGCACTCTGCCCCCACCGTTATAGTTTATAGCCCCATCAACGCATACTTCCAAATCTTGTTTTGCGGGGGTTTCTGCCGCAAGCCCCGATGGAACCACTGAACATGTAACTAAAACACCATGTGAAAGCACCCTAATACAATACAAAATTACTTTGTAAGAGTTACTGTTTTCACAAGTTTTAGGCTATGCCTGGTTGCTTTTTTTTACTGTTTGCTCATTTTTTTCATCTCCTTTCACACTTATATTCATGACTAGTTTGCATGCTATATCCAACTATTATACTTTATTAGGGGATAATGATCTCAGATCTTTTGCCTAATTTGAGTTTAATTTTTGTTTGTTTGATAATGCCCCCTCTCCGTCCCCTATCCAAATTCCAAGAATATTAATGGTTTTAAAGGCTATTTACACCTTCGCCCAGATATTTTTACTCTTTCATTTGCTTTCTAAATGCAAATTTAAAGAGGTACTCGTGTGATATAGCATTTTTTTGTACTGCCCCTGCCCTCATAAACTATAAAGATGAGATGCCCAGTGCGCTTTAATTATCTTTATAACACTTGTAATTCCCTTTGACAGCAGCTGCTCTTCACTGCTCCCCCTGCTGCCTGGGACCTTAACTCACACACCAGTGTTCACCTCCCGCTGTGAGTGGCATCCAGCCTGAGAAGATGGGGCTTGACCACACCTCCTTTTCTATACAGAGAAACAGCATGGAACTGCACACTTCTGTAATGTCCCAGGTGGGGGTCAGCAGTGCTGTGAAAAGCAGCTTCTGTCACACCAGTCCCCTGATAATGTCTGCAGTCTGAGGTGAGGTGGTGTGGTGTGAGCTTTGGCCTGCTCCCTATTAGTAGCCCTGCAGTGAAGGAGACATTTTCTGGGGGCTGGCTACTGCTACTAAAACCCATGATCAGGCCATGCCCCGGCCACACCTCTTCACATTGGACTTCAGACAGGAAGACATTATCAGGGGGCTGTTGTGACAGAAGCTGCTCCTCACTACTCACCCCTCCCATATGGGACATAACAGCATGGAGCTTCACACTCCTGTAATAAGCCAGTCTCATGATAATCGCTGTTTTTTTGTAGAGAACAGGGACTCCCTCTTCTCAGTCTGGCTGTTATAGTGGAGACCTAAACACAGGTGTGTACCTAAGGTCCCAGTCAGGAGGGGGGAGCAGTGAAGTGCAGCTGCTGTAACACGGAATTACAAGTCTTACAAATATAATTAAAGTGCAGTGGGCATCTCATCCTTATAGTTTATGAGGGCAGGGACAGTACATTTTTTTAATCTCCCCAGAGTACCTCTCTAAGCAACTTTCTATATAATCTTCAGTAAAAGATGTCTTCCAGTTTACTGTATACAGAAGTACAGAAGAGTGGCTGTTAGTAGTTTATGTAGCTGCCTGCTTTTTAAAAAAAAAGTTAAAATTTTAATGGAGCTGCTCGATTTTGGCTGAAACAGATAGCAGCAGAGAGGAGAGAAGGTTCTATATAGATTTTAACAGCATTAGGCTAGTTTCACACTATCGTTCGGCAGGGCTACGGATAGCAGCCTTCTTCCTCCATTAAGCCCCGCCCACTGCCACACCTCTTCCTTTAGCTCCATCTACGTCTGCATGCATCCTGCGTACCCTATCTTTAACATTGGGTACCCAGGCCATGCGGATGTATGCGAATGCCTCTGCATGCATCGTTTTGACACTGCGCTGAACTGCGTCAATCGCAACATGTTGCGTTTTGTTGCAGTTGGCGCAGCGTCAAAACGACTCGTGACGAGCCCTAGGGGGGTCGTTGGATGCTCGCTACTGGGCCGGTCGTCTTAAAGGGATATGTCACAGTGGCAGTGCCCCAGGCAGTCATGTAAAATGGCAGTAATTAGATGAGAATAAAGTTTATATGCAGAAATTCGTGATGCCACCTGTGGTTTCTGGTCAGAGTGACCAGCGCTGCAGTGTTGCTTCATTGGGACAGATGTTGTGGTGCAGCAGAGTTGTAAAAGCTCTCCACAGTTAGAGCTGTAGTCCCAGGGCAGTTGAGATGAGGTTATAGCTGGTGAGGTAGTGTGAAGTGGAGGATGTTGCAGTGCTGGGTGAGAGGCGCAGAGAGAAGGTAGAAGACACAATTGCATGTAGTTCCAATGGGCTTTACTCACAGTTCTGTCTGCAGTACAGATGCCCGCTTCATTGCTGCGTTCTCCATGTGAGGGGTACAGACAACTTCCAGATAAGATGAAGTACACCCTTCCAGCCTTCCCTGTCAGTATGTACCTTTCTTGGCCGACTCCACACAATATGCTGCTTTAACGCCTTCCTTCCTTTCCAGCACTTATCGTTCTGGGCCAGCAGCTGCGAATCCTGTCAGAGAACGTGTAATCTTCAGTTTCTGTGATCCTATATAGCTGCCTTTCCAGTCGTACTAACCGTGGTAGGGACGATGGTCCATAAAGTAACCAAAGCTATCTGCTTGCTAGTTGCGCCCTGAGGAACGCTAACTAGGCTAGGGGCTTTTCCCTTTGCAACCAGTTTCTCCCTCCACCTGACCTGTAGTCAGTATGGAGAAGGGACCCACGGGGAGTATGCTCCAACCGTGTCCCAGAATAACCTTCTCTCCTTTAGGGAGCTTTCCTAATAATACAATCAGTCCAGCAGCCTCTAATCTGAAGAGCTGCTGCAGACGCGTCCTTCTCCTTCCGTCCCTCAGAGGGATCTCTTCCTAACTTCCTTGTAACGCTCCTGCTTTAAGCTACACTCCGCCCACCTCCCAGCACTCTTCGTGTTTCAAGCAGGGGCCATAAAGGGTGCTCTGCTACACTACTGGTGTGTGTGGGATGTGGGTGTTGGAATCTGGTCGGGTGTCTCCACCTTACCTGGTTGTGGGATACCACACCTCTGTGGGTGAGGTGCAGTACTTCTGTGATGACTGGACCCTCAGTGGCGCCACATATGCGGAGCCATCCGCATGGCCTGCGTACCCAGTGTTAAAGATAGGGTATGCAGGACGCATGCAGACGTAGGCAGAGCTGAAGGAAGAGGTGCGGCAGTGGGTGTAACTTAACGGAGGAAGAAGGCTGCCATCCGCAGCCCTGTAGAACGCCAGTGTGAAAATAGCCTTAGAGATGGCAGAAAGTATCTTCGGTAGGACAGAGTAAATAGGTTGTACAAAAGGATGAAAGAACATGAAGATCATTGAAGATAGAAATACCCTGGAAGTACTCAGATTTCAAATCCAGCCTGTATTACTGGAATAGAGAATCAAAGATTCACCGTACACTCTTGAGATTAATGATGAAGGTATGTATTACAGTCCATATAACATTAAACACCAAGATTTCCCTGAGAAATGGGATTGGTAAAAAGTAAAAAAAACAAACCACAGTATAGATATCAACAAACCCCGATAGGCTGATTCTAGCAAGAAGGGGATTAGAGAGTATCTTTAGACAATACTAATACATTTTATTTAAGCAAATAAACATATATCATAAAATACAAAACAGAGCAACACTAACTAAGCAGGCACAAAAAGGGGGGTTCAAACGATAGAATGTACTTAGAAAGGCCTCCGTACTTGACTAAGCAGAGATCTTATAGTATAAGGCAAGTAGTAGTACAAGGCCATTTGTAAAGATGCAATCCAACATTGCTGACTTCAAAATGGCCACCATGGTCACCACCCATCTTGAAAAGTTTTCCCCCTCCCATATACTAATGTGCCACAAACAGGAAATTGATGTCACCAACCATTCCCATTTTATTTAGGTGTATCCGTATAAATGGCCCACCCTGTAATGTGCAAGTGCTGGCACATCAGCAAGGCGTGGGAGCGCTTCTATTCTGACTCTGATCTTCAGGTCACCAGATTTACTGGCAACCACCATACTAAGCACTCCTTGTGTGGACCTCCGAAGACATTCCCTATTCTTGACTATGCTCCTACCTAATAGATACAGCGACTCAAAGAGTGAGTCCTGGGATGGGTCGAAACATCTGTTATTTTAATCGCTTTGTGTAGGATAACTTGCTTTGCTCCCATGAACCATTGGTTCTGTTATATGGACCGTAATAAATACCTTCATCATTAATTTCAAGCGTGTACGGTGAACTTTTGATTCTCTATCAACAGGGGCTTCCCAGCCCATTCCACCGACACCTCGCCTACCAGAGTGCTCACTAATATTGTACCTTTTGTATTACTGGAATGACACTCCCACGTGATAATAACCTGAGTATGAAGGCATGAAGATTGCAGCATGGAACTTAGTGTTATTGTAGTAATTTTTCCATGTCAAAGGTGTCCATAATCATTACATGCAAATCCTAACCAAAATTGTGATAGCCAAACTGCTATTGCAGCTATGCAGATTTCATCATAAATAATGAACTTAAGTTTAAAATGTTATTTACCTGGATAAGATACATTTTATAGACCAAGATGTCAAAGAATATCTATATTTTGGTATCTAAAAGGATTCAAAGCTTGTGATTATATTTTCTACGTTTTGTTTTTCAGGTGTTTGTCTTTATAATCGTAAAGATCTGCTTCAACGTCCAGCACACGTGGCAACCAAAACATTTCAAGCTCTCCGTATCTTTGTGAATGATGAACTGAACGAGCTCCATGCAGGTCTTCAGGCAGCTCAGAAGATTCTGAGACCAGGAGGGAGACTTGTGGCCATTTCATTCCATTCCTTAGAAGACCGAATAGTTAAGAGATTTCTGTGTGGAATACCCATGGACGAAAAGCCAAATCTAAGTGCTAGACATAGAATTAGACAAGGCAGTAGGGAATTTACAGAAATTGATGATGATGATGTTGAACAGTTCCCAAATCCTCCGCATAATCACCCGTGGAAAATTCTACAACGAAAGGTTCTTACACCTGAGTACCAGGATGTTCTTGAAAATCCACGAGGAAGGTCTGCAAAACTCCGAGCTGCTGTAAAAATATATTAATATATATTTTGTTTATTTAATTTTCTATAATCTGCACCAGAGAGGTTGTCCTGGATTAAGTTTTGAGTACAGGCTTGCAGCACTGCCTCTCTGCAGCTGCCCTAGTCTTTAGTGACAGGCTGCAGAGGCGATATCACAACTACAGCGAACCAATTACATGTCTCTGAGATGATGGTTGTGTAGACAAGTGTAACAGAGTCCAATCATTGGCTGCAGTGGTTACATAGTCATGACATCATTTCTGCAGTCTGTCAGCCAAAATCGGGGCGGCAGCAGAGAGGTAGTGTGAGTATAGCTGGGTTTAATATTGAAAAAAAAATCCAGAAAAATTGGAGGCAGCACACTGTTTGTAGTGAAAAAAAAGAGCTATTTAATTAAGCCCAAAATGCAATGTTTCGGTCCAAACAACAGGAAGCTTTCTCAATAGCGGACGATCAGAAGAAGGTATTGTCTATGTAGGCAAGCCAGTAATGAATCCCAGAAAACCACCTTAGATATTTTTCAATTTAGTTGTTTTTTCTTTGTCAAAATTATGTATTTAACATAGAATTTATTTAGTTTTGTACTTTCTGCTCTTGAGAAATAACGACATTGGATACTTGCTTGTCTGAAGCTATCTCAACTACTTCATCTGTCAGCGCCATAGATTGTGACTTGAGCAGCAGCGTGCTGTCTTGGAGTGAAGTCGGTCAGTGGCTTAAAGGGGGCTGACTGCCTTAGGATCGTTTCGCAAAACATATTTATGGAAAACACCAATACAGTTTATTGAGTCGAGAAGTGTATTAAAAAAGACATATAAAATGTAAATAAAGGGCTTCTTCGTTTTGGTGGACACTATTCTGGATGTGGCTACAAAAATACATAAAAAATTGCATTTATTTTTTATCTTAAAGCTGGGTTTGAAGCCACCCTCAGAAGTTTTTTTGTGTTAGCAGTAACCAGACAATTAGGTAGAATTAATGTCGAGTAAATGGAAGTTATTCCACGCTTACTGGAGTAACGACAATCCAATAACGGAAGTGAGATGCAGGTTTATTGTCAAAGTGTTTCAGAGCCACATTGACTCCTTCAGGACTTCCATACAACAAAAATTGGTGGCACTGTACATGGTTTAAATGTATATCAGGGTCCAAATGTCCAATGGATACCAACTCTTTGAAGCTTCAAAACTATCTGTTGTTTTCCTGAAGAAGTTGTAATACAGGGTGGGCCATTTATATGGCTACACCTGGGTGGGCCATGTATATGGATACACCTAAATAAAATGGGAATGGTTGGTGATATCAACTTCCTGTTTGTGGCACATTAGTATATGGGAGGGGGAATCTTTTCAAGATGGATGGTGACCATGGCGGCAATTTTGAAGTTGGACCTTTTTTGCTTCCAACTTAATAAATGGCCCACCCAGGTGTATCCATATAAATGGCCCACCCTGTACTTCGAAATGCATAGTGAATAAGCCACACTGTTATTATCTTTATCTGACTCCTTGATCGGTTGTACTCCAGGAGCGTAGATCACCCACTATTCCCCTACGACTTCCAGATTTGAAACTAATAATTTGTCATTAGCATCAATTTCGTTTGGGCTGATATGTCCGTAATGATAGAAAAGTTTTCAGTGGAATTAAAAGTGGTCACTCGAAAGCATGTCGTCTGGTGGACACAAAGAATTGCAGCTGGACCCTGATAAAACCACCGTGCACATCATAATCCAGCTAATTTATTTACCATGTTTAATTAAGGGTTTATTAGATCTTCTACTCTTTATAAAATTTGTAATACAATTTCTGGTAGAGTTTATCTCAACAGCATACGTACACACAAATATTTTCCTACTTATTATGAAACTCTTATTTGCCTTTTCTAAACTACAGACTTGATGAACACTGGATATTATCGCTCCAATCACACAACCATTGAGATTGTTGCATGTTATTTGTCATGTGTAACCTGTAAGAAAGCTTGGTGAAATAAAGTAATATGTATATTCTTTCCCAAAACCATCAGCTTAAGAAAAAATGAAATGTCAAAATATTTCAATATTGGAGTCTAGCCAACATAAAAGCAAACACATTCATATTATATAGTTTATTTGCATACCAGTTTTTAGGTAAAATGCATTTCTCAGTTACAATGAGTGGATACATTTTGATGGATGACACATCTCCGGATAACTCGGGAAACATACTGTTGTAAAAATAAGTAAAATTAGAGGGTTTTTTTACAGAGCCACTGGATCTACAAATATTTTTCACCTAATTGTTTTTCTTAACCACAACTCGATTCACAGTTTTTAAGAAATTCAAGGCAAATATTTTTATGGTTATGCCTGCTACCATGTAAATTGTGTTATTTAAATAAATGCTTTAATCATTAAATTAATCCCTTACCAACATCGGGCGTAATAGTATGCCGATGCCTGTATCCTTCCCTTTGATGTAGGCTCCGGCGGTGAGCCCACATCTTTTCCGGGACATGTCGGCTGTTTTGAACAGCTGACATATGCCCACAATAGTCGCCGGTGGAATCGCGATCCACCTGCGGCTATTAACTAGTTAAGTGCCGCTGTCAAATGCTGCGGCATTTAAATGGCGCTTACGGCCATGTGCGCAGGCATCGGACCTCTCTGACCTTTCCCAGCGCCTGCGCACTGCAGTACTTTACTCTGCCCTCAACAGGGCAGATAAAGTATGCCTGCGCAGGAGCAGCGGCAGAAGTAAGAAGGAGGATGTCATAGCTTGAAGATGGGAGGCGCCGGACCGCGACACCCATCGGACTGGACCCCCGGGTGAGTATAATATAACTCATTTTTCTTCTCTTTCAGGTTACATCGGGGGCTTATCTACAGCATTACAGAATGCTGTAGGTAAGCCCCTGATGGCGGTGGCCACATCTCATAGGCCAAAAATGAGGTGACAGATTCACTTTAAAGGGGTTTTTAAAGACAGGCTACCAAAATGGATTCCCGATGGTCATTAATATCTTAGCACTACAGTGGCTTATTTCCCAACAACACAGCCAGAACACTACAATAGATTGGTACTCCAGCAATGTAGAAAATAACTTACTTTTATACCAGTTGAGCCATCTGGTGGGAGAAGAACAGATATTTTCTTAAAAAAAAAAATGTTTTGACAGGCCAACAGCTCTGCTGTTGAATACTCACTCCACTACTCTCTGTCTAGGATGACATCACCTCCTCATCACCCCAATTTAGTTCTCAATTATAAGTAGCATTATCCATGGCTTGGTTTATAGTTGCCTCTGTGAATAATATGGCCTGAGCTTTTTCCCCGTTACATGATTTTCACCTCAAGATTTTCCCTGGCTCGGGATGCTCCTACCATTGCCAGTGCCAGTGCCCCTACCACCAAGGCTAATAGAACTAGCAACACAGCTTGGCATTTTAATCATATCCCCCATCTCCTCTGACCCAGTGTTATCCCAGTGCAAAAGCTGACTGTTTATTTCTTCCAATAAATCAACTGTAAGACTTTGTTCTAGTATAGTATCTTTATTAGCCACCAGAGTGCTGTGACTTAGGTGACTAAGGGTCCCGTTTCACATAGCGACGCACCAGTGATCCCGACAACGATAAGACCTGGTAGGGATCGCTGGTTCATCGCTACAAGGTCGCTAGTAAGCTGCCAAACAGGCAGATCTCTTCAATGACGCACCAGCTATCCCGACAATGATACGACCTGGTAAGGACCGCTGGTGCGTTGTCACACAGCAGCTATTCTGAACGATTCCAACCTGCATCCCTGAGTTCTGCATCGCCAACGAGGTCGCTCGTCGGCGTCAAACACAGCAATGCATGCTGGCCAGCGGGACGCTGATGATGAAAAAATGGCCCAGGACATTCGAGCACGATCAGCAGTATCCAGCGTGGAGGCTTGTCACCACTATGTGTCACATGCAGCGAGATTACTGTTGCGTCACAAAATCCGTGAAGCATCAGCGATCTCGCTAGTGATTTTGCTATGTGAGATGGGGCCTTAAGGGGAAAAAGAAAAACTGGTGTCATTGACGGAATTTAAATTATGGCGGTGAAGGACAGAGCACTGACAACCTGATGGTGTCACTGTCAGAGGCTACTGTTATGATTGGGTCACCGAAGAGGAAAGCAAGACCAAGCTAAGCCACAGAAAACCAGAGAGGATGGTAACTAAGTGGATTGCAGACTCCTGATCCTATCCACACAACTAGCAGTAGCCGTGTAGCGTACCTACGATGATCCTAGATGCATCGACACAGCCAGAGAACTAAATAAGCCTAAAGCAAGAAAGGGGAAATCTAAACTGCCCCAGAGCAGACCCCAAAGGAATAGATAGCCCCCAAACATATGTTGTCGGTGAGACAAGATGAAAACACAAACGTAGGTAGGAAAATAGACTGAGCAAATGATGGGGCCCACACTAACTAGACAGGAAAGGAAAGACTCTGTCTGCAATCACGCAAAAAACCCTGGTTCAAAAAATGCCCAACACGTCTGATAGAAAAATACTGAAGTCACTAGACTTCGCCCACTATATCAGCACTCTGGTATATTCTGAAAGCAGAGCAAAAAGAGGCCAATCTAATAAGGGACAAAAACAAACTGGCACAAGTATTAACATAAGGATGGAAATTCAGCTCAGCCCCAGCCGGAGCTGGCTGAACACACAAAACTGAAATAGACAAAACCAGATAAAATGTGAACAATAGCAAAATAACACTTAGCTGAGCATGCAGGGACTGAGCTGGAAACTAAGACCTCAGGAGGCAGGAAAAAATCAGCAGGGATAGAGGGAGTCGGCTGTCTTAAATCCAGTCATCCTTCTCATTATCAGGTGGCAGGCCTCTGTTAGTTAGATCAGCTCCGTTACTTCCAGTAACCACCAGAGGGAGCCCGGAAAGAGAACTCGAGACCCCTCTAACAATGCAACCAGCTCCACTACCTTCACTAGTAACCAAAGGTAGGCCAGAAAGCGAATTCACAACAGGCTACATCATACTGAAGTGACTGAGATGATAGCTATGAGGCTATGTCATATATTCCATTGTGCCCTCCACTTCCCCCTCACTGATATGCTTGCCAGAGGCAAACAAGGTTTGATCTACTTTTGGTACTTTTACTACCATGTTGGTTTTTCCCAGCAGTGCTGATGGTGCTGTTGTTAGCAACTTGCACATTTTTAGCCATGATATATTTTTTCTCTCACATCATTACGTCAGTTTTCCTTGCCACAATGTATTTAAACATATATTTTGGACACAAGTATAACATTTATGACACGCTCACCAGGGCAGTCAGGTACTCGGAACCAGGTTGGACAGTTCTGTGGGGAAGTCACGGGGCTGTGACCCGACTCCGTGGCCCTGGCTGTGCTGTAAAATGGTGAATATGTTTATGGGATTTAACGTGACGCCGCCTGTGGTGTTCGGCAACAGATGGCCAACGTTGCTAAAGGAGACTGCTGGGGCTGATGGTGACGCAGCTGGGATGGTTCTGCTCCCCACAGGTGGAGCAGGGCCCCATGGTTACCGGTTCTGTTTATGCTAGGCTTCGTGTTCCTTATGGTGCAGGACTCGGGATGCAAGAGTTCACTGGCAGACACATGGACTGCAGTTTTCTTTTCCTTTACTTGATGGTTGATAGTACAGATTGGGGCACTGGTAACAGTTCGTGATGGAGAGTCGGGCAGCCTGGAAGCAATTTTGGATATACCTGGCCAGGTAGGTACGGAGCCCTTCCTTCTGTGCTGTCCTCCCTTTTTCCTCGCTGTCTTAACAGTTCAGCCTCCTGCTGCTTACTGTCTCTCTCAGTTTTAAAAGCAAACCATTGCCCGCATGGCAGGCAGCTCGAGCCTATCACTGGTGCCGCTCCTTTGTGTCGGTTACAGGCTCTGGTATGCTGCTGTGCCGCTGGGTAATAGATCGAGCCAGGAGACCTGCAGTGCCCTGCCCTCAGTCCCCTGCCCTCCAGATTTAGCTGCCGGGACTTCAGTACCCACGCAACCACGGACTCCGGTATCTGGTCCCTAGCACTCAGCTCAGGTCGCTGCACCGTCAAAACGACGCATGCCGCATACATCGGCACGGCCTGCGTATCCAAAGCTAAATATAGGGTAGGTTGCTCCACCTACCTCGGCAAGCCGCATGCCGAGGTAGGTGGAGCTGACCGGAGGAGGCGCGGCAGTGGGTAGAGCTTCATGGAGGTAGTCTGCATAACTCCGCAGCTCGCTCTTCCGCAAATGTTAAACCAGCCTTAGCTAATCAGTAAAATGCTAATTTTTTTAGGAAACAGGAAGGTCCACAAAAAATAATAAAATAAAACTTGTGTTATGGGTGGCTAAAGCAAGAGGATGAAGAACATGTGACTTATTACAGCTGTGACAACAAAGTTGAAAAATTTGTGGCAGCAGCAACATTTTTGTTGTATAATTGTTGGCCACCATACAAAGCCATTATGGGCCCTAAAGAAGCAGTGCCTTTTAACATCCTGTACAAAAATGTTCCCTTTTTCAGATTAGCAACAGGCTTGTTATTTGTAAAATAAAAATAAAAAAGCAATTGATTTTTAACAATCCATCAAAATGTCATACCTTTTTTAGGAGTAGCAACAGGTTTTCTATTTGCAAAGTGAAAAAAAGAGATTCAATTTTTTACAAGCCCTTTAAAATTAGTCCTTTTTTACAGCAGTTACAAGCTTTTTATATTTATCCTGTGGGAGGGTATGGTTCACAGCAACAGTACAGTATAGAGAACACAATAGATAGGAGATGTCTGGCTCTATATCGGCACTGACAGCAACAGCAATATGGAATATGATGGATGGGCAAGAATATGTCCAGCTGTGCAGGATGAGCGCTGGCAGCCCCAGAAGCAGTACAGTATAGCTGTAGAACACAATAAACAGGCAGGAGATGTGTTACTGCTATAGGTGAGCAAATTGACATGATGCAAATCAGGTTTATGTAAAAATTTAGGAAATTCGCATGTTATTATTTATTTATATAGCACCATTGATTCCATGGTGCTGTACATGAGAAGGGGTTGCATACAAATTACAGATATCACTTACAGTAAACAAACTAACAATGACAGACAATGTCCAGGAAGGATGGGAAATCTTGAATAATGAAATTCTCAAAGCACAATTGTTAACAATTCCGAAAAGAGGGAAGAATAGGAAGCATTTATGAACACAGAACTTAAGCACATGCTAAAAAGGAAGACAAAAATGTTTATAAAATGGAAAGAGGGAGGCATATCTAAAGAAGAATATAATGCTGTCTGCAGAACCTGCAGGGCACAAATCAGATTAACTAAAGCTAACAATGAATTGAGGCTTGCAAGAGATGTCAAAAGCAATAATAAAGGATTTTGGGGATATGTCAAAAGTAAAAGAAAAGTCAAAGATGCTATAGGATTTTTACAGGATGAAAATGATGAAATGGTAAGACAGGATGTTGAGAAGGCCGAACTTTTAAATTCCTATTTTGCATCTGTTTTCTCTCAGAAAGGAAATGTAACATCACTGTTCTTCACTGTCCTATTAAAGGAATAGAAGAATCCAGGATATCTATAAACAGAAAGATAGTGAGGAAACACTTAGCTAACCTAAATGAATTCAAGTCTCCAGGTCCAAATGAATTACACCCCAGAGTACTGAAGGAGATAGCAGAAGAAATTTTTGAACCCCTCTCCATAATCTTTGAAAATTCTTGGAGAACAGGAGAAGTCCCAGAAGACTGGAGAAGAGCAAATGTTGTTCCTATCTTCAAAAAGGGGAAGGTGGACCCAGGCAACTATAGGCCGGTGAGTCTGACTTCTATACCAGGAAAGATCTTTGAACAAATTATTAAACAACATGTATGTCAGTACCTGGATAAGAATGAAGTCATTAAACAGAGTCAGCATGGGTTTGTAACTAATAAGTCATGTCAGACTAACTTAATTTCCTTCTATGATGGAATCACTGATTGGGTGGATCAAGGAAATGCTGTTGATATAGTATATCTTGACTTCAGCAAAGCATTTGACAAAGTATCTCATACAATCCTTATTGAAAAAATGACTAAGTATGGAATGGACAAGGCAACTGTTAGGTGGATTCATAACTGGCTTAGTGATCGGACCCAAAGAGTGGTCGTAAATGGCTGCACATCCAGTTGGAAGAATGTCTCAAGTGGGGTACCACAGGGCTCTGTCCGGGGCCCTGTATTGTTCAACATCTTTATCAACGATTTAGATGAAGGAATTGAGGGTAAACTGATTAAATTTGCTGATGACACAAAGCTAGGAGGGATAGCTAATACTAGAGAAGAGAGAGAGGATTCTAAAAGATATAAATAAACTGGAGCAGTGGGCAGCAACTAACAGAATGGTTTTTATCAGGGAAAAATGCAAAGTACTACATCTGGGCAATAAAAATGAAAAAAGCATATACAGAATGGGAGGAATAGGGCTAAGTGACAGCACATGTGAAAAAGACTTGGGTATACTAATAGATCACAGACTGAATATGAGTCAACAGTGTGATGCAGCAGCAAAAAAAGCAAATGCAATTCTAGGATGTATTAACAGAAGCATACAGTCTAGATCACGTGAAGTCATTATTTCCCTCTTCTCCTCTTTGGTCAGACCTCATCTGGAATATTGTGTCCAGTTTTGGGCACCACATTTTAAAAAAGACATCAACAAACTGGAGCAAGTTCAGAAAAGAGCGACCAGAATGGTGACCGGTCTGCAAACCCTGTCTTATGAGGAAAGGTTGCAGGATTTGGGATTGTTTAGTTTGCAAAAGAGAAGACTGAGAGGAGACTTAATAGCTGTCTACAAATATCTAAAGGGCTGTCACATTGTAGAAGGATCAACTTTATTCTCATTTGCACAAGGAAAGACTAGAAGCAATGGGATGAAACTAAATGGGAGGAGACACAGATTAGATATTAGAAAAAACTTTTTGACAGAGTGATCAATGAGTGGAACAAGCTGCCGCGAGAAGTGGTGAGTTCTCCTTCAATGGAAGTTTTCAAACAGAGGCTGGACAGACATCTGACTGGGATGATTTAGCGAATCCTGCTTTGAGCAGGGGGTTGGACCAGATGGCCCAGGAGGTCCCTTCCAACTCTACAATTCTATGATTCTATGATATAGAGGGGAGAGGACCCTGCCCTTTCGGGCTTACATGCTACTGGATGGTGGGGAAGAAGACAGTAGGTTGGTGGGTTGCAGCAGTTCCGGTGTTGGTTGAAGTGAGATCTCCAGTAGTGGTGAGAGAGAAGGAGGTAGCGGGGTCATTGCAGGCTGTAGGCTTTCTTGAAGAGGTGGGTTTTCAGGTTCCATCTGAAGGATCCAAATGTGGTTGATAGTCGGACTTGTTGGGGCAAAGAATTCCAGAGGATGGGGCAATTCGGGAGAAGTCTTGGAGGCGGTTGGGTGAGGAGCGAATAAGTGTGGAGGAGAGAAGGAGGTCTTGGGAGGAACGGAGATTACATGAATACAAATTATGGCGCTACAGTGTGCTTCCTTTTTTGCTTGAATGTATATGAGTTGGTGACTCTAGGTTAAGCACCTGTTCACACTATGCTTATACTTGGATGTGACGGTCAGTTTTTGAAATTTATGAACTCGTAATGACCTGGAGAAATTTGTATTCATTTACCTTCTGACTGAGCACTCCACCTGTTAGCTGCAGGCGTTTTTAATCAAAGCAGGGCCACTTCCCCTCCACAGAGATATAGACTTCAGTCTAAACAGAGGATTTTTCATAGGTTCCCATTCAGATGGAGACTTCAGTCTTAGTGAGGATTGGCATAGACAGGGTCCTGGAAAACGAGAAATGCCTTACCGTGGCTTCCAGGTACACATAACTTGGCCATTTTATGCTCTAAACTTTCTTAATTTTTCATACTTCTAATGCAGTAATGCAATTCATTTTTCATTTTTCATATTTGCATGTTATGTGTACAGTGTGCTTCCTTTTTTGCTTGAATGATTGAGTTCATAGACACCAAACATGTCAAGGTTCTTTTTATTTAAGTGATGAAAAAAAATCCAAAGTTTGTAAGGAACCAAAAGGCCGCCATTTTCCGAGATTCGTATTGTCTCCATTCTTTGTGATCTGGGGCTGGGCAAAATCTTATTTTTTTGTGCATAAAGCTGAAGTTTTTATTGATGCCATTTTGTGGTAGATATGATGTTTTGATTGCCCGTTATTGCATTTTATTGCAGTGTTGCGTCGACCAATAAAAAAAGTAATTTCCGAGTTTTTAATTTTTTTCTTGCTGTGCTTTTGCTGATCAGATAAATTTACTATATATTCTGATAGATTTGACATTTATGAATTAAGCAATACCAAATGTGTGTATTTTTTATTGTTTTACTTTGAATGCGGCAAATAGTGGGGTGATGTGAACTTATACACTTTTTTATTTTTTAATGTGTTTTAAAATGTTTTTTTTACTTTTAATTTGCTTCAATAGTCCCCTTAGGAGACTAGAAGCTGTGATCATCTGATCGCCTGTGCTACACATCGCAGGGCTTCAGCCTTGCTATGAGAAACATAAATCATCATCTCCAATGAAGACCTCCGGCTGTCATGACAACCCATCGGCGTCCCGCAATTACATGAAAGGGGCACCGGTGGGCGTGTCTTATGATGTCCTTCCGAGGCACGCTAGTTAAATGCTGCCAGAGATTGACAAGTGACATTGAACTTTCAAGGTCGTAAAAGATTTAATAATTACCATGAGTACTCCTCTGTGCCATTTACATGTAACCATATACACTAGTCATTTTTTTGCTATCCTATCACCTCTGGATTACATTTTTTGTTCTTGATGTTGCCTTTATTTTGTGTCCTCACTCTTAATCCACTATCCACCACTATACATTTTTATGACTTTATCATATTTTGCCTATTTGTGTCTTGTGTAATAAAATTGGATTTTTTTTAATTTTCAAATAGGTTTTTTCCATTTTGTCTGTGCTATGGGGTTTTTACTCCCTTTTCTGTAGGATGGTATTAAACTTAAAAGTCTCTATTTTTTACATTTTGTTTTGTATTTTTGTCATAACTCCCTCCTTTTTTCCCTCTCTCTCAAAGACTAACTAATAAGTTGTTAAGTACACAGTCAGAAAACAGCAGTAACAACTGGCTGCAGAATTGATGCGGCGCGTATGTACCGTACGTGAATTTTGACTAATAAAGTGGGTATGCAAAAAAATCTATGGTTTTTGACACAAATTAGACAGTCACACAGTTAAATGACTGCATTTTTTTTTTACTACTTTTTTGTAATTTTCAACAGGATTCCCCCTTTCCATAAAGGACAAGCTAAGAAAAGGTACATAGCATGTCCAAAAAACAATAGCAGCATCAAGCTGTAGTATTTGGGTGACATGTATGTGCGTGAAATTTGACTAAGAAAATGGGTGTACAAAAAATCTGGAGTTTGGGACTCACACACTTTGTGTGACAATCACACGGTTAAATCTCTACATTCTTTTCTGCTTTTGTATTTCTTTAACATGATTACTCCTTTCCCAAAAATGACAAGAAGAAATGCTACTGTATATACACACACACACGTGAAAAATAGCAATGGCAACAGGCCTCGGAAATGGTGTCCCACGAGGATTCCAGATACTTTGTCACTTGCGTTTCAGACCTGTCCTTTTATATTCTGACAGTTGTTAAAATCTGTCTGTTATGGTTGTGTTAATATTAAATTTTGGCAAAACCAAGAAACAGTTTTTTTTTTTTTTTGTTTTTGGTTACCGTAAGTGGTGAAACTTTGATTTAGCCGGGCGTCTAGCGCTGTTGACCCTATTACAAGGTCTGGTTCTCAATTCAGCTGTCACCCAAGAATAATTAGACTCAAAATCGATATATCGTTCAAAGCACTGCTACTGTTTTTGATAAAACTGTATTTTTTTTATCTTAGAAGATTGGCAATGGTTCTTACACAGTTTAGTATATGGAGAAACAATTTTGCTTTGTAACTGAGAAAATAGGAATGGCTCCAACTTTCTGATATTTAAGCTGCATTGGCTTTTGTGGGCTTTTTTTCCTTCTGCGGTTGAGCTTTATTTCCAGAACGATGACTTGACATAACTTGTTAAATTCTAAATGCTTAGCAGTTTTATTCGAGTGTTTGTAATATTTATGACCCTAATTCCATGAAACCATTCAAATGGACATGTTACACCATCTGACTGTCTATGTTCGGTTTTGGCGATGACAGGCAGCTTGCTCCGGACATGTTGGAAAGTCCAATAGTTACTTATTAAAATGTATACTATCATTTCAGTAATCTATCCCAAGAAAAGGTTATTTTAAAATGTAATAAAACTTTTCAGCTTGTCTTAATAACGTTACATTTCTTTACATTGTGGAAAAAGGTTTGGAAAAAAATGATTTTTCTACATTTTGTATACTTTATATGTGTAAGTATGTTTAGTTTTATGTAAAGAGATAACTTTTTCATGGCAAAGTTTCAATGCATTTACTTCACAATCAAATATCAAGGTGTTAAAAACAAAATATTTTAAAATCAAAAATGTTAAATTTTACAATACAAAATATTAATTTAATTAATGTGCCAAAAACTCTGATGCATTATCTGTACAAACGTTGGGTCCAACAAACTTTTGGTTTTACATTTTGTACTCCTTTTTTTTTTTGCAGCAAAGTTAGAAGTGAGGGGAAAAAAATGTATTTTTTTAAACATTGTACAAAAGTTAAAGTATCCAATAGTGTTCTAAATAATAGCAGTGTACTCAAAAACATGAGTTAATCATAAAATCTTTATACTAGTTTTTATTTCTGCATTGGGAGAATTGCACACTGTTTTCTAATTCAACACATGAAGATAAATGTATAAAATTTTTAAACTACTTTACAGAAAATAACAAAAAATGAACATTGACCTGTTCTAAAAAATAGCAGTGTCTGCATTTGTCTTTGCAAACTCACAATATGTACTTTTTTTTTGAGGATTTGGCATTCCTTTGAATCTCTAACCTAATATTTAGTTGTTACCCACAGTTTTTTTTAGAACTGTTTCACATCTATGTTGCATAGACTCAACCAACTTCTGGCACCTGTCACCTGTTATTCCAGACCAGGATGCCTGGACTACATCCCAGAATTTTTTGGCATTTGTTAGCTTTGCATCAGAAACGGCATTTTTAATGTCACCCCATAAGTGTTCAATCGGATTAAGGTCCGGGGCTTGGGTGGACACTCCATAACCTCAATTTTCTTGGACTGGAACCAAGGTTTTGCTCGTTTACTGGTGTGTTTAGGGTCATTGTCTTGTTGAAACCCCCATTTCAGGGACATATCCTCTTAAGCGTAAGGGAGCATGACTTCTTCAATTATTTTAATATATGCAAACTGGTGCATGATCCCTGGTATGTGGTAAATAGGTCCGGCACCATAGTAAGACAAACATGCCCATATCATGATGCTTGCACCACCATGCTTCACTGTCTTCAGTGTGCATTGTGGCTTAAATACAGAGTTTGGGGGTTGTCTGATGAACTGTCTTCAGCCCTTGGAACCATAGAATCAATTTTACTGTCATCGGTCAGCAAAATGTTTCCCCATTTATCTTTAGGCCAGTTGATGTGTTGTTTGGCAAATTGTATCCGCTTCAGTACATGTCTTTTTTTTTTTTTTTAACGGTGGGACTTTGCGGGGACTTCTTGCTAAGAGATTAGCGTCACATGGGCATTTTCTGTCACAGTCCTCACAGGTAACTTGAGACTGTCTTTTGATCATCCTGTAGCTGATCCTTGGCTCAGCCTTTGCCATTCTGGCAATTCTTCCATCCATTCGAATTGTAGTCTTCCGTTTTCTGCCACGTCTCTCTGGTTTGGCTTTCCATTATAAAGCATTGGAGATCATTTTAGCTGAACAGCCAATTATTGACTCCACTTCTTTATAAGTTTTATCTTCTCCAATCAACTTTTTAATCAAAGTGCGCTGCTCTTCTGAACAATGTCTAGAACGACCCATATTTCTCAGGCTTTCAAGAAGAAATGTATGTACAACATGTCCTGGCTTCACCCTTAAATAAGGGCCACCTGATTCACACCTGTTTCTTCACAGAATGATTGACCTCACTAATTGAACTCCACACTGCTATCATTTTGAACACCCCCCCCCCTTAAAAATTAATTATTCTAATACACAGACTCAAAAACATGCAGGTCATGAATGCAGAGTCTGTTGGTTTTCTTAGAATCTACTGCACCAACTGGTAAATTGTTTGACATGTGGTAATGTAATTTATACCAAAAACAGTGATTAATCTGGACTGAGATTAATCTGGACTGATTATTGGACTGCTATTATTTTGAACACTACTGTAATGTTACAAAACAATTCATTAATTTTTCTGCCTTCCATCAAGACATCAAAAAACCTATTAAAGTCTTGTTGAAAGGAAAAAAAGATGTACAAGCACAGGTACCGCAGGGTGGGTGGCCTGATGCCTCACAGCGCCCATGCTGCAAGACTGAGTCCCCATGACTATAGACCACACCGCCCCACAAGTACAAAACCTCATCAACAATGGCCGCCACACAGCACTAACACCAAACTAAAGCAGCATTGAAACCTTCGGTAACCTCTCAAATGAGAGCAAAAATAGGCTGGACCCTAGTTTCAAAGCTACCTTCATTTGGTGTTCATGTTCAGTCATATACCGTATGTTTTGGATTATAAGATGCACTTTTTTTCCCCCCAAGTTTGGGGGGAAAATGGGTGTGCATCTTATAATGCAGACATACCTTACCAGCCATGGTGGAGACGGGTCCCAGGGTCGCTGCTGGAGGAGGCAAGAGTGGTGCGTTGCTGCAGGCCGCAGGCTGGGATGAGGGGGTGTTCCGATGTGCGCAGCTGCGGGTGAAAATGGATGTGGTGCTCTGTGGTGCAGGGGGCTCCACCAGCATTTTGTGAAAGCTGAAGCCCCCCAAGATCTCAATCTGAGCATGCGCCGCCCCGAGGGCCATTTTCCCAGAGCCCTCCCACACTTCCATTACTGCGATGCACTGGCCTCCAGGAAAATAGCCGAGATCTTGTTGTCGAGATCTCAATCTGAGCATGCACCGCCCTCGGTCACCATTTTCCCGGAGGCCACGGCATCGCAGTAAGGGATGTGCGGGGGAACTCTGGGCTTTCACAAAATGCCAGCGGAGCCCCCTGCACCACAGAGCACCGCAGCCATTTTCACCCGCAGCGGCACACATTGGAACACCCCCTCATCACAACCTGTGGCCCGCAGCAACGCGCCCCTCCAGCAGCGACTGTTGTGAGTTCATTTTCCCCTTCACCATTGAGGTCTGATGAACTCCCTCTTCTGGTGAAGGAAGGTAGTGAGGCTGATTACCAAGCACCTGAGCAGGATGATGATGACTTGGTGACTGGAATTGCTGACTGGATATAAGGCAGCCGACGCCCTTCTGCATTGCTGCTGATTTCCCTGAGGGATTCTAGGAGACCAGTCTGATTCCTGCTCCTCAAAAGCTAAGTTTTCTGCTCTGCTTTTTGCATTTGTGTTTTGGTTTTGTTTTGCCTTGTTTTTCTGGATTTCTGCCATTCCCTGCTGGGGTGAGCTGAATTCCTTTTTGCTCTGTCTCCAGAAAATACCTGAGTACTGAGATAGTCTTTTTGAAGCCTAGCGTCTTCAGGGCTTTTTTCCCTATCAGTCTGTTGGCTCTTGTTTTGATAGGGTTTTGGCGGATTGCAGACAGCAGCTTTTCTTTCCTGTCCTATTTAGTTAGCTTTGGCCCCATCATTTGCTCAGCCTATCTTTCTATCAGTGTGAGTGTTTTTTCATCTTGCTTCACCGTCATTATATGTTGGGGGCTGCCTATTGCTTTGGGGTCTGCTCTGGGGCAGTTTAGATTTCCCTTTCTGTCTTTAGGCTATTTAGTTCTCTGGCTGTGATCGAGGGGTCTAGGGCACCGTAGGAACCCCCCACGGCTACTGCTAGTTGTTGATAGGTTCAGGGGTCTGCAATCCGATAGCTGCCAACTTCTCTGGTTTTCTGGACTTAGCTAGTATTTCTGTTTTTGCCTCCTACGGTGACTCATTCATAACAAGCGACCCTGGGGACCTCGCTTCACTGCAGCCACCACCCCCGGTAAGCAATATGATGCATGGGTTATAAGAGGCACCACCATTTTATTAAAAAAAAGTTTTGTTTCCTATTTTCCTCCTCAAAATTTGGGCTGCGTCTTCTAGTCAGCAAAATATGGTATATTTGCCTAGCGGCATTAGATCAGTGTATGATTTTTGGAGGTGCTGTCCATTGATTTTTCTTTATTTAGTCCCATTGTCAAAGATATATAAAGTCAATCACCTAGAAATGTAGTCCATCTTAGGCTGGTTTCACATTTGCAGACGGAGGGTTGCGGACTTCCTCTGTGAAGCCCAGCCCCCTGCCGTGCCTCCTCCGGTCAGCTCCACCTATTTCTGCATGTGGCCTGCATACCAGATCTTTAACATTGGGTACACAGGCCATGCCGCAGTATGCGGATGCCGCTGAATGCGTCGTTTTGACGGTGTGGCAACCCGTGTAGAACGCATCATGTTGGAATTTTATGCGGGCAACACATCGTCAAAATGACGCATGCAGTGGCATCCGCATATGGCAGCGCGGCCTGTGGACCCAATGCTAAAGACAGGTACGCAGGCCGCATGAAGCTGCATGCAGAAATAGGCGGAGCTGACCGGAGGCGGCGCGGCAGGGGGGCGGGACTTCACGGAGGAAGTCCGCAGCCCTCCGTCCGCAAATGTGAAACTAGCCTTAATAAACATTTGTGAAAAAAGGGTCTTTCTAAAGAGCTCCCTGAATTCTAAGTTATTTTCCATGCTACTTCCTTTAGTCTCACTTTTGACATTACTCCATTTGGTTCATCTTGATAACATTCTTCTCTCTTTATTGCCGAACCCAAAATATTGTGCATTTTTCTGTGAGGTTTTTAATTTTTCTGTATCTGGAAAATGAGTTTCTAGCTTCTGCCTAAGCCTTTTTATTGTTCACTGGTGGGCCCAATATTTGATATAAGCAACACAAAACTTTGGGTTTGCCTTTGCATATTGAGGAGCTATTTTCTCCTCCCAATGTGCAACATGTGTCATAAGGCGGGTCATTAATGCTGCTTTGTCAGGCTCCCAATATAAAGCAGTGTTTTTATAGTGCAAAAAAAGAGGAAAAGTTCCAGCTTCTGGTAAGATTTCAAATATTATCTTTACTCCATTAAAATCAATTAAAAAATTGTGGACAGGATGGTCAGCAAGCAATGCATTTCGAACACGTTTTTTTATATGGTTATGCAATTTCTACTGAGAATTATAGCCATCATCTCCGGACTGAACTCTTAAACTAGTCATCGTCAAAAAAAATAAGAGGAAACCTCCAGAAGTAATCATTTCTTTTGGGAACATTGTCTGCTAGGTCTTTATATACTGGTGAGTAGAGTTGAGAGATACCGTCCGATACTTCAAAGTATCGTATCGGATGGTATCGGCCGATCTTTAAAAAAAGTATCGGTATCGCCGATTCCGATACCGGAAGTCCCATTCAAGTCTATGGGACTTCCGGTATCGGAATAAGAAAAACCCTTTCCTGCCCTTGTACAGCCTCTCTGGGGTCTGTACGGGCCTTTCGGGGGGCTGTGCCGGCCTGCCAGGGGGTCTGTGCAGGCTCCGGTGGTCTGTGCCGGCCTGCCGGTGGTCTGTGCAGGCTCCGGGGGGCTGTGCCGGCCTGCCGGGGGGCTGTGCCGGCCTGCCGGGGGGCTGTGCAGGCTCCGGGGGGCTGTGCCGGCCTGCCGGGGGGCTGTGCCGGCCTGCCGGGGGGCTGTGCCGGCCTGCCGGTGGTCTGTGCAGGCTCCGGGGGTCTGTGCAGGCATCGTCCGATGGGACTACAAGTCCCATCGGGCGATGCCTGCTACCATGACAGTGATTGACACATTAGCCAATGATGGGACAGTAGTAGTCCCATCATCCGGCTAATGTGTTAAATGTAAAAAAAAAAAAAAAAAAAAAAATTACATGCTACATACATACAACATGCATACTACATACATGCTACATTCATACTACATACTACATACATGCTACATTCATACTACATAAATACTACATGCAACATACATACTACATATATACTACATGCATGCTACATACATACTGCATGCTACATACATACCACATATATACTACATACATACTACATGCATGCTACATGCTACATACATAACACATATATACTACATGCATGCTACATACATACTACATACTACATGCATGCTACATACATACTGCATGCTACATGCATGCTACATACATACTACATACATACTACATATATACTACATGCATGCTACATACATACTACATGCTACATACATACTACATATATACTACATGCATGCTACATACATACTGCATGCTACATACATACTACATATATACTACATGCATGCTACATACTACATGCTACATACATACTACATATATACTACATGCATGCTACATACATACTACATGCATGCTACATACATACTACATACATACTACATATATACTACATGCATGCTACATACATACTACATGCTACATACATACTACATATATACTACATGCATGCTACATACATACTGCATGCTACATACATACTACATATATACTACATGCATGCTACATACTACATGCTACATACATACTACATATATACTACATGCATGCTACATACATACTACATGCATGCTACATACATACTACATGCTACATACATACCACATATATACTACATACATACAATACATTCATACAATACATACATAGACATACAGTACATATAACATAGAGTAACATACTTACCAATACTTGTCACATTGTTCCCCGAAGCCATTGTCTTTTCCGGGATAAATATTAACATAACAAACCACAAAAATACTCACCCACGATCCGAAGCAGTCCACGAGTGTGTCCCACGACGATCTTGGGTAGAGAACTGCAGCATCAGATGATGCTGCCGTTCTCTACGGGCTGCAGGAATCCAATGACGGAAGGTAGGTATCCTTCCGCACTGTATTCCTCCGCCACTTAAAAAAAAAAGTCCCTAGTCTCACTTTATGCCATTGCTGTGTGGGAAATTCCCACACAGCAATGGCATAAAGTGAGACTAGGGACTTTTTTTTTTAAGTGGCGGAGGAATACAGTGCGGAAGGATACCTACCTTCCGTCATTGGATTCCTGCAGCCCGTAGAGAACGGCAGCATCATCTGATGCTGCAGTTCTCTACCCAAGATCGTCGTGGGACACACTCGTGGACTGCTTCGGATCGTGGGTGAGTATTTTTGTGGTTTGTTATGTTAATATTTATCCCGGAAAAGACAATGGCTTCGGGGAACAATGTGACAAGTATTGGTAAGTATGTTACTCTATGTTATATGTACTGTATGTCTATGTATGTATTGTATGAATGTATTGTATGTATGTAGTATATATGTGGTATGTATGTAGCATGTAGTATGTATGTAGCATGCATGTAGTATGTATGTAGCATGCATGTAGTATATATGTAGTATGTATGTAGTATGTAGCATGCATGTAGTATATATGTAGTATGTATGTAGCATGCAGTATGTATGTAGCATGCATGTAGTATATATGTAGTATGTATGTAGCATGTAGTATGTATGTAGCATGCATGTAGTATATATGTAGTATGAATGTAGTATGTATGTAGCATGCAGTATGTATGTAGCATGCATGTAGTATATATGTAGTATGTATGTAGTATGTATGTAGCATGCATGTAGCATGCAGTATGTATGTAGCATGCATGTAGTATGTAGTATGTATGTAGCATGCATGTAGTATATATGTGTTATGTATGTAGCATGTAGCATGCATGTAGTATGTATGTAGTATATATGTGGTATGTATGTAGCATGCAGTATGTATGTAGCATGCATGTAGTATATATGTAGTATGTATGTTGCATGTAGTATTTATGTAGTATGAATGTAGCATGTATGTAGTATGTAGTATGAATGTAGCATGTATGTAGTATGCATGTTGTATGTATGTAGCATGTAATTTTTTTTTTTTTTTTTTACATTTAACACATTAGCCGGATGATGGGACTACTACTGTCCCATCATTGGCTAATGTGTCAATCACTGTCATGGTAGCAGGCATCGCCCGATGGGACTTGTAGTCCCATCGGACGATGCTTGCACAGACCCCCGGACATCAGCACAGCCCCCCGGCAGGCCGGCACAGCCCCCCGGCAGGCCGGTACAGACCCCCACAGGGTGCACAGACCACCGGCAGGCCGGCACAGCCCCCCGGCAGGCCGGTACAGACCCCGGGCAGTCCACACAGCCCCCCGGCAGGCCGGCACAGCCCCCCCGGCAGGCCGGCAGAGACCCCCGGAAGGCCCGAAATGACGGCGCATCATGATGCGCACACACCGCGCATCATGATGACGTCAGGCCGTCAATCAACTGAACTTCCGATTCCGATGCCGAATTCCGATATTGAAAAAATATCGGAAGTCGGTTTCGGAATTCCGATACAGCAAGTATCGGCCGATACCCGATACTTGCGGTATCGGAATGCTCAACACTACTGGTGAGTGAATCTCCTATACCAATTTAGAAACTTTGCGCAACACCAACAAGCTGATTAGGAATCAATGTGGTACGAAGGAGAGGAGGAGAGTTAGAGTGCAAAAAAATGAATGTACTCTCTACAACTGAGTGGTCCATTCTTTAGGCGTCTGTAACGTCCGTCTGTTGCGAGTCTCAACTGCAAGTAAGACAGCACCCCAAGACCCTTTACCCCCATACAGGGATCTGGAATTACAGCTTAGCCCAAGAGAGCAGCGGACCAGAGCAGGACGTTCGCTAGGAAGGGGCTATTAAACGGAACCGAAAACGTAGCCAGGAGTCCAAGTCAAAGCCGGGCGAGCAGCAGAGGTACAAAATCGGCAGGCTGTAGAAGGGTCAAAAAATCGAAGCTAAGGTCAGAGTCAAAATAGTAATTCACACTAGATCACTGGGGAAGCCAAGACTATATCTGGCAGCCTGCAGCACAGGCTCCAAAGTATTTGAAGGACACAGCTAACTTTCATAGGCTCACAGCCTGATGAGCTAATCTGGACCGCCCCCAGAACCAGGCCAGATGGTGATGCACGACCAGCACCAACCACTTCACCTCTGACAGAAGAGCGGAGCCTGTGCCCACCAGACGCCTGTGCAGGGACCGCTTCTCTGTCACCACCATCACCCACAGGAGAAACACGGTGATAGAGGCATGTGTCAAAGGAGCGGGACCATATAAGGATATAGCCCTCCTATCACCGACACCACCAGTCGAAGGAGTCCGGCGCCTCCCAGCGGCGAAGGCAGGAGCACCAGCCACCGAGTCAAACGGCGACGTGACAGCGTCCATCAAATCTGTCTGTTGTGGCAACGTAGACAGAACCAAGTTTCTCAACCTGGAAGAAGAGATCAATGGTTACACCTTTTCTATCTTCTCTTCAATTTAGTACCATATTTAAATCTCTTAAATGCAGTAGGATACAAACTGACTTTATTAGCTAATTTCCTCAAGAAGGAACTATTTGAATCATAGGGACCATAAATACTATGGATACGCAGGTCTATGGTACTGCTGTGTCTTTTTTATCTGGGCCTTTTTTCTAAGTTTATTCTATATGTTTTTTTTATCATTTTCAAAATTTCCTCAAAAGGTGCAACATTTCTTGCAAATATACTCTAGTTCCCCCTGAAGTAAATTTATTTATGCCAACTTTTTTGGGCATTTTGAAAATATTTTTTAACGTTACATGTGACTATTTGTACTAGAAAGTCACAAAATGGATGAAATACACCCGAAATTACCATGTTTTACTTTGCACAAAGATAAGTGAACTGTGTCTGCCACTTTGATGAATGAAATGTCAGTAAACAGCAAGCCAAAAAAAGTAACTTCAAAAAATACTCATGTGATAAATCAGGGTCATAGATCCTTATAATAAAACTATGGTCCCATCAAGTTGTTTACATCAGAACATTTGCATGAAATACTGTAAGTTTGCTTAAAAAATTTGAGACTCAACGTTTTTACGCTAGTAATTGGCTAGCTCCGCCAAAGCAGTTGTAGTTAGGGAAAATGGAGTACGGCAAAGCCCTCCCAGCAAATTCATAAAAGTGTATAAAACTTTAGTGGCATAAATTAGGCTAGAAATGTATTCTCGTCCCTGACTGAACATTTCTGATGGAGATACATACTAGTTGTAAAATGCATCTAATTGCGCCTCTTAATGATTTAGGCACATCGTACTCCAATGGTCCCTTCATTAGAGCTGACTTAAAAACACCAGTCTTTATGAATTTTGCCCTTCAACAAAGGCAAATCTATGTTTTCTGCAACTGTGGAAAAAATTCAGTTTATCAACTCTTCCTATACACAGCTTAAGCTGTTTCTGCAGTTGTCTTGTGACCATGTATATGCAATTTGCAAAGGTACAGTCACGTGCCAGCTAGCTGTTCTTCCTACTTCTCTCAATTTCATTGAAAAACTACAGCACCTGCTTCATAGAGAATGAAGAAACACTACATGGCATGAAACCACAAGTGTCAAAATTGCACATGAGTGGTCATGTGATGACCATTGCAACCGGCAAACCGAGCCACACACTGACACTGATTATAATTCGCTTTGCTAGGATTTGGCATTCTACAGTTCTTAATTTCATAATGAATGTTCCTAACATAAATACAGATAGAATAATCCTTAACTTGCAAGACAGCACAATATATTAACACAGCCATGTATCGTTCTGGCACCCTCAACTTTGTGCTTAAGAAAAGCGAGTTGACAGACAACTAGACTTACCTATCGATGCATTGAGGTAGATCCAAGGGGTCCTTTATAACTTTTATTGATAGGTTCAGTGTAAAACTACAAGAAAAATGAAAAGTGCATAGCTTTATGTATTGTACAGGGCATTCACAGCGTAATTGCACAACATGGCGAATAGTGCAAATATCTCTAACAGCAGAAGACTACTTTGATATAAATCACGTAGAACAGAGTCACTACATAGTACAATATGGTGAGCCCTAACAAGGGAAAAATAATAACTCACCGACTGTGCTATGTGGAGGTACACAACCAGATGGGCTGAAAATCACAGAGAGATGATCAGCATGTCAGCATCTATGAGGTCAAAATGGCTGATGGAGAAGAAGGGGGCAAGGCTAACACAGAGGCTGATGGGGAACCAAGGAAGCCTTGATGAGCCTTAAATATTGAATTGCACAGTAATCAATGAAACAGGAATTAAAGCTGTAATAAGAACATGGTCGATAGATGGTACTGTTGGATACGTTATCAAACTACACCACAATTCAATACAAAGCACAGCAAAGCTGACTAATTGCATTTGCACAAAGGCATGACGTATCACATTATTTGAAAAGTTATGGATTGCTTCATTTGTACAGGATCAAAGCCAATAACAGTATGTGAATACAACACCAGAACTACCAACAGTACATAAATACAGCATAATAACCATCATCAGTACATGAATATATCACCTGAACCACCATTAGTACATGAAATCAGCACCAGAACCACCAACATTACCCAAATAAAGCATCTCCTCATTCAGTATCTGTATCTGGAAGGATCTACGTTTTAGAAACAGGTCACCTGACTTACCATTAATTGACGGAGTTCCCAACATTATCTTGAGCTATAAACTAGTCATTCTAGACAAGTCACCTCACATAGATTACATAGATATCTTCTGGTGTTCTCTGCTTTAACACATTTTAAATATCTTAACAACTTAATTAATCATTCTCTTCACTTCCCAGGAGATGACCCTAATGTTATGTACATCAAAACGGTGGTACAAGCTGTAAGATGCTCATGGTATCTCCTAATATGATGTTTCGGTCCTCCCTAAATTTAACAAAATCCCTCACTCCCCAAATGAAAAATGATGGTCAAGTGGTGCAGCTGCAATCACCGTAGAACAGTTTTCAACATAAAAAGTCAGTCAAGGTAGAAAAACAAGATCTTAAGCTGTCACCTTGACAGTGCATCAGACATTTCTCTTTTATTCATTCTTGACTAATAATAATAAAGCACATTTCTATCTTTCTTTGCTTATCTATTTATCCTCAAAGACAATAAGGTCACCTCTTCATTGTAATTGCTGCATGCAGAAGCTTACTTAGCTGTATCAATGCTTAGCAACTAATGAATAGTTTGCTAATAACAAGAGCAATAAAATGACGTAATTACTTAATTTAATTACGCACTGATTTACCTTCAAAACTGAAGTCCATTTATTATGCATACAGTGATACCTTAGGTGGACACTGGCCTTTCAGTAGGATGCTTTCAAGTGTCCCCGTTTGGATTGCATTCATTCTCTGACTGTGCGTGTAGATGGGGCTGGATTCTTAGTGAAAATTGATTAGGATCACACTGATGTTGGGCCTCTGTTTAGTACTTCTAGACATGGTATCACTCATGGCATCTGGGTGAAATGTCAGAAACATAGCTGGATTGTTATGGGTTTAAGGAGACAGAGAGGAGCCAGAAGACCACAGTGTCAGATTTATCCTATTCCTGCACTGATTATCAGCACTTCACCTTCTTATTAAACGGTGGAAATTTATTTTGGAAGTGCAAGGGTTAATCTGCTCTGTTGAGAACTCCTGGAGCTAAGGCTCTCAGGTGTGCACTGATAGTCACTCCCATCTCCTATATAATCTGTCTGGGCTAGCTTTCATTGTCAGAGGTAGTTTATGCTGCATGGCTGGAGGTTGCTATTGGTTATAAAAGGGAAAAGATGTTTGGTCGATTTATCTGTGACTGCTGCTAGGTGTTGAGTGTGTGATAATTTCCTTTCTTCTCTTACTTTGGTTTTACCTCATCCTCCACTCCTCGGTGAATTCCTCTGTTATATGTGTGAGTATATTTGAATGTTTTGTATTTTCTTTACCCCTTTTCATATTACTTTGTTAGTTTAGTTGGTGTACTATGGTATACTACTACTCCCCCCTTCCCTGGGTGGGGGAAAGGGTACAGACTGAGGGCGGATTCAGGAGCTTAAGCAAGGAACATGGCCCCAGTATCTTCACCATCAGTAGTAATTCAGAGAACAGGGTGAGCAAGGGTGCCCCCTAGCGTTATGGACAGGGATGGAACCTGTGGTCCTGGAACACCCAACAACAGAGTCGTGACATAGATATTGGAGCGTAAACATGTTTTCTCTGATAAAAGCTGTCTTTGTGCCTTTTAGTAACTTCCACCAACTAGACATTAAAATTAATTCAACAGGTATAAAACATCTATAAAGGCTGTTCTATATCTTGGAAAGCTCATACAAATATTGCTTTATCTGTGAAGTCCAGCTACTTCACAATGACCTTTTGTGGTCACGCAGTAAGACTCATTAAATAGTTAATTTTGACTTCTACTGCCATGGCTAACCTGATGAGGCAATGGCACAGTGGACAGGACTTGATGAATGGCCTGAGAAGCAACTGGGATCAGAACAATTCGGTAAGCTAAGCTGAATGGGAGGCAAACAAGTGGGACAAGACACACCAGATGGTAAAGAGCTAGAGGTGTACAAAAAAGCACAGGAATTGAAGAAGTACAGCAAGTCCAGGAATTGCTGCAATGTAATGTGAACAAGTCCAGAGGGGAGATCATGGCGCTAACAGCAGGTGGAGTGTTAATCATTGAACAATGTGTAGCAGTTAGCAGCAGAGATGGGGGATGCAAATTTGTTTATAGAGAGCATACATTTGATGCGGCAGTGTGAACAAGTTCATATAACAGTTCATTAGGCCTACAGCAGATAACGTGTTCATCAGTATGTCTTAGCCAAGAAATAGAGACAGATAGTAGAAACCAAGGAAGTTTGGAGAGATGATTCCAGCTGACAGAACTGGATTGTGGCAAACTCCAAATCATAAGATAACTGAACACATAGCTTAGTTCATACTCAGACATACACATGTGCGTCTAAGTTGACCCTAAAAGGTTTTGTGTGCTGATGTCACTGAAGTTTGCCTGACAACTTGTGAAACTCAACATGCAGCTCAGCAAACAAAGGTGGAAAAAGGGGAAGAGCCCAGCCCTGGGATTCGAGACAGGTGTGTAACAGTTATTTTCACAGATGCACTGGATACTCTGTTTCCTTTTCGTGTGAAAAGTCAGTTTAATTTCTAGGGAACATTGAGTGGCCAATAACATGACATCCTGGGGCTCCCATTAAGGAAGAAATGTAACCCCTTTGAACCCATTTGAAGGACATTAACCCAGCCAACGAGTCTCCTACTTTGCATTGTAAAGGGGCAAGGGACAGAAACAAGCTGTATACAAATGGAGATTCGGTGTTTATTTTTTTTTTACATTTTAAATAATGTGGTTGATTTTGATTTATATAAATTTATATGGGTGCAAATACAATAATGTTGGAATATGTTTGGTGCAACAACTCCATTCCTGCCTATGAGTGTTTAGTTGATAGATTTGTATGCTGTTCATAAAGTTAGAACCAACAAAAAAAACTCCCAGAGGCTCACACAGGGATAGCATGTGATTGTATTTCCTGTTTTCGTGTGTCTGTGTATGAGGGAAGCAGCCTGCTGTAGATGGCTGCACAGATAGAGACACACAAATGATTTATTTCTGATCTCTTAAGCTTATCATATATTGCTCCTATTTGTTCCTGAATAAAGAAGCTCTGTTGTCACACACTTGGAGAGTAAAAAAATGTTTTGTGATGTGATTTTTTGGTTCAACACCACCTTTTTCATTCTGTTGCAGTAGCATCAATGTTATGGGATTAGGCTTGGTGTCAGCAGCTGTCATTGACACCAAGCCCTAGGTTTAGTAATGAAAATGTGTCAGCCCAACACCCTCATTATTAAGCTGATATGTAAACACACACACAAACAAATGCACAAACCTACACACCAGCCTATGTTGGTGCTTTAACAGAACAAACGTATATAGGCTGTAACCAAACAACAACTGTTCATTTTAAAGAAAATAAATGGAAAAAAAATTTCATGGGCTCATGTGTAATTTTTATAACCAGCAGAGGGAAAGCTGATGGCTGAGGGTTGATGTTAATATTCTGGGAAGGAGCCAATAGCCATAAAGTTTCCCAGGCTATTAATATCAGCTCACAGCTGTTTGATTAGCTTTTACTGGCTAGTTTACAGGGGAACCCAGAAAAAAATTCAAACAAAAAAGGAAGCACACTGTAGCGCCATAACATGCAAACATGAAATATTAAAAATGATTTGCATTACTGCATTAGAAATATGAAAAATTGAGAAAGTTTAGCGCATAAAATGGCCAATTTACGTGTACCTGGAAGCCATGGTAAGGCATTTCTCGTTTTCCAGGACCCTAACCTAATGCCAATCCTCACTTAGACTGAAGTCTTCATCTGAATGGGAAGCTATGTAAATCCTCTCCTTAGACTGAAGTCTATATCTCTGTGGAGGGGTAGTGGCCCTGCTTTGATTAAAACCGCCTGTGGCTAACAGGTGGAGTGCTCAGTCAGAAGGTTAATGAATACAAATTTCAAAAACTGACTGTCACATCCAAGCATAAACATAATGTGAACAGGGGCTTAACCTGGAGTCACCAACGCTAGAGTTGGTGACTCTAAGTTAAGCTGTTCACACTATGTTTATGCTTGGATGTGATGGTCAGTTTTGTAAATTTGTACCCAGAAAAAAATTGACATAGGGTCTCCCTATAAAATCTAACCAGCAAAGGCTAGGCAGTTGGCTGTGGGCTGATATTAATAGCCTAGGAAGGTGCCATGGATATTGGCCCCCTCAGGCTAAAAACATCATCTCTCAGCCAACCCAGAAAAGGCGCATCTATAAGATGCGCCAAATCTGGGTCTTATCTTCACTCTTCCCACTTGCCCTGTAGAAGTGGCAAGTGGGGTTCATATTTGTAGGGTAGAGGTCACTTTTGTATTGTCAGGTGACATCAAGCCCACAGGTTAGTAATGGAGAGGTGTCTATGAGACACCTATACATAAGTAACCTAATAGTGAAATTGTATAAAAACATATCCAGAATAAAGTCCTTTAATTGAAATAATGACAGACATTTTTTACTGTATCTTATTTAAACCATACTCACTGAACGTCTTATCCACTGAAGACAACATCTCCTGTAGCAAAAATAAAATCATATTCCTCACCTATCCGCAGAGAAGATAATCCATAATGTCCCACAAGGATCCTGATCACTTTGAGAGCAATCACTGATGATTGACAGCCCGCGATACAGTGACAGGAGGTAATCGCTCCTGCAATGTATAGCGCTGAGATGCTGTGAGAAAGTTCTCACGCAGCGGTGCCGTAAGTGAGAACATCAGAGCTGATCAGCTGATGAACTCTGGTGAACTCTCTCATGGCAGCTCAGTGATACACTGAGGAGAGCGATTACCTCCTGTCAGAGTATCGCCAGTGGCTGGGTAGAGAAGTCACATCTCATGATGTGACTGTTCTACATGTGAGATCGTCATGGGACACTCGGGATTAGGTGGAGTACGGTGGACAGGTGAACGTATGGTGGATTATTTTTTATTTTTGTCAAGGAGATGAGGGCATCTGGGATTTGGCGTTAAGGTGAGTATAATTTTTTTAAATTTTTATTTGAATATGTACAGTTGTGCTCAAAAAGTTTACATACCCCGTCAGAATTTTGGCTTTCCTGACCTTTTTTCAGAGAATATGAATGATAACACCCAAACTTTTTCTCCACTCATGGTTAGTGATTGGGTGAAGCCATTTATTTTCAAACTACCATATTTTCTCTTTTTAAATCATAATGACAACCCAAAACATCCAAATAACCCTGATCAAAAGTTCACATACCCCATTTCTTAACCCCTTCATGACAGGAGGTATTTTCGGTTTTGAGGTTTCGTTTTTTGCTCCCCTTCTTCCCAGGGCCATAACTTTTTATTTTTCCATTAATATGGCCATGTGAGGGATGAGTTGTACTTTTGAATGGGATGAGTTGCAATTTGAATGATACCATTGGTTTTACCATGTTGTGTACTAGAAAACAGGAAAAAAAATTCAAGTGTGGAAAAATTGCAAAAAAAGTGCAATCCCACACTTGTATTTTGTTTGGCTTTTTTTACTAGGTTCACTAAATTCTAAAATTGACCGGCCATTATGATTGTCCAGGTCATTATGAGTTCATAGACACCAAATATGTCTAGGTTCTTTTTATCTAAGTGGTAAAAAAAAATTCCAAACTTTGTTAAAAAAAAAGTGCCATTTTCCGATACCCGTAGCGTCTCTACTTTTCGTGATCTCAGGTTGGGTGAGGGCTTATTTTTTGCATGCTGAGCTGACTTTTTAATTATACCGTTTTGGTGCGGATGCGATCTTTTGATCGCCCATTATTGCATTTTAATGCAATGTCGCGGCGACCAAAAAACGTAATTCTGGAGTTTCGACTTTTCTTCTCGCTAAGCCATTTAGCGATCAGGTTAATGGTTTTTTTTTAAACTTGATAGATCTGGCGATTCTGAATGCGGCAATACCAAATAGGTGTATGTCTGATTTTTATTTTATTGTTTTATTTTGAATGGGGAGAAAGGAGGGTGATTTGAACTTTTATATTTTCAAGCTTGCATAAGGATTCCATATGGTTTTTGGCCAATGTGAAAACGCATCAAAAACGCACCGCCTTATTGTCTTGGGTGAAAGCAGAGTTGCAATGTTCTATATGTACTGTACATTCCCGATATATCCTGACATTATGCACTGCACAATCCTGCATGGTTTTCTTTGGCCCTTGATATTGATATTTTAGAACAATGCTTTCCAACATTCTCAACATACCTAAAAAAAATTACATTAGAAAGCCCCTAAAATCTATAATCATTTACTGTGCTGCTGCCTATTAAAGTAAAATTATGAGTGTAAGGCCGGGGTCACACTTGCAAGAAATTCACACAAGTCTCACATCTCAATACCAGGCACTGCTGCCGGCACTCAGACCGGAGCGCTCGGCTGCATAAAAATACATGCAGCCGCACACTCCGGTCCCAAGTGCTGACGGCAGTGCCGGGTATTGAGATGTGAGACTCGTGCTAGTTTCTCGCAAGTGTGACCCCGGCCTAAGTGTCCTGCTGAGACATGACATCTCCCCGCCCACGGTATTGGTTCCTCAGCTTGATACCCTACAGTAAATGTTGCCAATCCAAGCTTTAACCGATCATGCAAATCTTCTCTATGATTTATAGAACTTATAAACTGCATACGTACAAATACCCGACAGCTTTCAAGATAGTTGTATGCAGGTAAAAATTATATTTTACATGTTTTTTTTGCCAATCCCTTATACTAGAATGAACATGAAAGATTCTTGGTTGTTCACTTTGAAATCCAGGCTTAATACTACCCATGTTTAATTCTGTTAAGCGGTGAATTAATTGCCAAATTGTCCATGAGACAGAACAGTATGTCAGCAGCTAAAATGTGCCACGCTTGTGATTCCAGGCTTCTTCTAGCTTCAGGGGGGTCATTTCACTGCCATTTAGGATGGAAATTCGTTTTACATTGATGTGCATTAGTCACAAAATGAAATTGAAAAGTAAAAGCCTTACAAATTAATTTTCACGATAACGACAATATAGCAAGTATTGAAGTTAACAACTGGAACAGATAGGATAATGTACAGCTATTCTAGTGCATGACTGAAAAAAAAAACATCACTAACCAAATCGCCTTTAGGGCTTTCCTTCTCTTGTGTTGATGAGGCAGCAATTACCTTGCCTGTCGGAAAACTTTATGAGCTGTGGAATATTACCGGGCTCGAAAAACCTTTCTAATAGAAATCAATGCTTTTTAGAGATGCATTTATTTCCTAGTCTACTGAATGGTGTTGAGCAGGAGGTTATATATGAAATATTTTCATATAAGGCTAACATGGGAAAAGTTTAAATTCTGCATTTAAATAAATACATTTATGGGGATTTAGCATACAATCAAATATTTTTCAAGACATTGATTTTTTTCATAGAATTTATTTATCATTGCTTAATCCAGACACCACATGAATCTAATATAATTTTTCAATAATATTTGCCATGAATATTAGATTTTTGATGTCCGACTCTTTCCACCAAGAAGGAATTCGATTGGTCACATTTTAACTTTCCAAAACATTCCAAAATATTTATTTGCTAGGATGATTAGAGAAAGAAAAGGAGTCCAAAAACTGCTTACCGATCCAATAAATTACTTTTCATAGCAAAGTAGGGGAGCACAGCTCTCAATTGAACTATTGAATTTCTATTACAAGGTAAAAAATACTTTTAGGAAAAATAAGGGATATTCAGACATTTTTTGCATTAAAACAATCTTTATTAGTAGAATTGAATAAAAACGGAACATTCCCAGATAAAAATAAAAGTGAGAACTTTTCCTACATGTTTATTAGGGGAACAGATAGGGCAGTTTGTCACAAAGACAGGGATCGTCGAACGGTGTGCTGCCTACCTGGCGCTCGAGTCCGACACATCGCTGATCGGGTTGACAGATTACTGGGAGGGGCTGGTGAGGATCCAGCGGTCATGGTGCACATTGGCAAAAATGACAAAGTTAGAGGTAGGTGGAAGGTCCTTTAACCCCTTCATGACACAGCCTATTTTGACCTTAATGACCTGGCCATTTTTTGCAATTCTGACCAGTGTCCCTTTATGAGGTAATAACTCAGGAACACTTCAACGGATCCTAGCGATTCTGAGATTGTTTTTTCGTGACATATTGGGCTTCATGTTAGTGGTAAATTTAGGTCAATAATTTTTGCATTTGTTTGTGAAAAAATCAGAAATTTGGTAAAAATTTAGAAAATTTTGCAATTTTCACATTTTGAATTTTTATTCTGTTAAACCAGAGAGTTATGTGACACAAAGTGGTAACTAAATAACATTTCCCACATGTCTACTTTACATCAGCACAATTTTGGAAACAAATTTTTTTTTGTTAGGAAGTTATAAGGGTTAAAAGTTGACCAGCGATTTCTCATTTTTACAACAAAATTTACAAAACCATTTTTTTAGGGACCACATCACATTTGAAGTCACTTTGAGGGGTCTATATGGCAGAATATACCCAAAAGTGACACCATTCTAAAAACTGCACCCCTCAAGCTACTCAAAACTACATTCTAGAAGATTATTAACCCTTCAGGTGTTTCGCAGGAACTAAAGCAACGTGGAAAGAAAAAATGGACATTTTAGTTTTTACAACAAAAAATTTCTTTTAGGATCAATTTTTTCATTTTCACACGGGCAACAGGATAAAGTGGATCCTAAAATTTGTTGGGCAATTTCTCCTGAGTACACCGATACCTCATATGTGGTCATAAACCACTGTTTGGGCGCACGGCAGGGCTCAGAAGGGAAAGAGCGCCATTTGACTTTTGAATGGAAAACATGCTGGAATATTTAGCGGACACCATGTCGCGTTTGGAGAGCCCCTGTGTGCCTAAACATTGGAGCTCCCCCAGAAGTGACCCCATTTTGGAAACTAGACCCCCCAAGGAACTTATCTACATGCATAGTGATCACTTTGAACCCCCAGGTGCTTCACAAATTGATCGGTAAAAAAAAAAAGTACTTTTTTTTCACAAAAATTTTCCTTTAGCCTCAGTTTTTTTCATTTTCAAATGGGCAACAGGATAAAATGGATCCTAAAATTTGTTGGGCAATTTCTCCTGAATACATTGATACCTCATATGTCGTCATAAACCACTGTTTGGGCGCACGACAGGGTCCGTAAGTGAAGGAGCGCTATTTGACTTTTTGAATGGAAAATTAGCTCCAATCGTTATCGGACACCATGTCGCATTTGGATAGCCCCTGTGTGCCTAAACATTGGAGCTCCCCCACAAGTGATACCATTTTGGAAACTAGAAACCGTTATGGATCTTACCTAGATGTGTAGTGAGCACTTTGAACCTCCAGGTGCTTCACAGAAGTTTATAACGCAGAGCAGTGAAAATAAAAAATCATTTTTTTTCCTCAAAAATGATTTTTTAGCACGCTATTTTTTATTTTCGCAAGGGTAACAGGAGAAATTGGACCACAAAAGTTGTTGTGCAATGTGTTCTGAGTACACCGATACCCCATATGTGGGGGGGAACCACTGTTTGGGCGCACGGCAGGGCTCAGAAGGGAAGGAGCGCCATTTGACTTTTTGAAATTAAAATGACCTCTAATCGTTAGCGGACACCATGTCGTGTTTGGAGAGCCCCTGTGTGCCTAAACATTGGAGCTCCCCCACAAATAACCCCATTTTGGAAACTAGACCCCCTAAGGAACTTTTCTAGATGCATAGTAAGCACTTAGAACCCCCAAGTGCTTCACAAAAGTTTATAACGCAGTGCCGTGAAAATAAAAAAATTTTTTTTTAACTCAAAAAATTATTTTTTAGTGCACAATTTTTTATTTTCACAAGGGTACCAGGAGAAACTGGACCCCAAAAGTTGTTGTCCAGTTTGTCCTGAGTATGCTGGTACCCCATATGTGGGTGGGGGCCACTGTTTAGGCACACGTCGGGGCTCGGAAGGGAAGTAGTGACGTTTTGGAATGCAGACTTTGATGGAATGGTCTGCATGCATCGTTACATTTGCAGAGCCCCTGATGTACCTAAACTGTGGAAACGCCCCACAAGTGACCCCATTTTGGAAACTAGACCCCCCAAGGAACTTATCTAGATGTGTGGTGAGCACTTTGAACCCCCAAGTGCTTCACAGAAGTTTATAATGCAGAGCCGTGAAAACAAAAAATCATTTTTTTTGCTAAAAACAAATGATTTTTAGCCAGCAATTTTCTTCCACAAGGGTAACAGGATAAATTGGACCCCAAAAGTTGTTGTCCAGTTTGTCCTGAGAATGCTGATACCCCATATGTGGGGAGGAACCATTGTTTGGGTGCACGTAAGGGCTGAGAATGGAAGTAGTGACATTTTGAAATGCAGACTTTGATGGAAAGGTCTGCGGTCGTCGTTACGTTTGGAGAGCCCCTGATGTGCCTAAACAGTAGAAACCCCCCACAAGTGACCCCATTTTGGAAACTAGACCTTCCAAGGAACTTATCTAGATGTCTGGTGAGCACTTGGAACCCCCAAGTGCTTCACAGACGTTTATAACACAGAGACGTGAAAATAAAAAAATCATTTCTTTTCCAAAAAAATAATATTTTAGCCCCCAATTTTTTATTTTCCCAAGGATAACAGGAGAAATTAGACCACCAAAGTTGTTGCGCAATTTTTCCTGAGTACGCTGATACCCCATATGTTGGGGTAAACCACTGTTTGGGCACACGTCGGGGTTTGGAAAGGAGGGAGCACCGTTTGACTTTTTGAACGCAAAATTGGCTGGTATCAATGGTTGCACCATGTCGCGTTTAGAGACCCCCTGATGTGCCTAAACAGTGGAAAGGCCCAATTCTAACTCCAACCCTAACCCCAACACACCCCTAACCACAACCCTAACCCCAACACATCCCTAACCCTAATCCCAACCCTAACCCCAACACACCCCTAACCCTATCCGTAACCCTAATTCCAACCCTAACCCTAATTCCAACCCTAACCCTAGTTCTAACCCTAACCCTAATTCCAACCCTAACCCTAATTCCAACCCTAACCCTATTTCCAACCCTAACCCTCTTTCCAACCCTAACCCTAACCCTCTTTCCAACCCTAACCCTAACCCTAATGGAAAAATAAAAATAATTTCTTTATTTTATTAGTTGATCCTGCCTATGGGGGTGATAAACGGGGGTTTATTTACTTTTCATTCTATTTTGATCATTGTGAGAGTTTATCACAGTGATCATAATAGAATGAAGGGAAATTGCAGCCGGCGGCGCCCATGGTCCGGGACCGCGGGACACCGGGAGGCAGAGAGGGACATTGGAGGTACCGGGGGGGGTCGGAAGGTGGGGGGAGCACAGAGAAGGGGGAGGTGTTATGATGAGTCACCGAAGGAGGAAAAAACAAATTACCAGCTAAGTCCAGAAAAACCAGAGAGGTTGGCAGCTATCGTATTGCAGACCCCTGGACCTATCCACAACAACTAGCAGTAGCTGTGGGGGGTTCCTAAGGTGCCCTAAACCCCTCGATCACAGCCGGAGAACTAGATAGCCTATAGACAGAAAGGGGAAAACTAAACTGCCCCAGAGCAGACCCCAAAGCAATAGGCAGCCCCCAACATATAATGATGGTGAAGCAAGATGAAAACACTAACACAGATAGAAAGATAGGTTGCGCAAATGATGGGGCCCAAGTTAACTACATAGGACAGGATATGAAAACTGCTGTCTGCCATCCGCAAAAACCCTATCAAAATGAGCAAACCGACTGATAGGAAAAACAGGCCCTGAAGTCGCTAGGCTTCAAAAGACTATATCAGCACTCAGGTATATTCTGAAGACAGAGCAAAAGATCAACAGATCAGAGACAAAATTGGAATTCAGCTCACCCCCGGCCGGGGATGGCAGAACTCCCGAAAAACAAGGCAAAACAAAAATCAAAACAGAAGAGTACAAAGCAGAGCAGAAAAACTTAGCTTTGAGATGCAGGAATCAGACTGGTCTCCAAGAATCCAGCAGGAAAATCACCAGCCAGGAAGAAGGGCGTCGGTAGCCTTATATCCAGTCCTCAATTCCAGCCACCCAGTCATCATCTAGCTGCCCAGGTGTCTGATAATCAGCCTCACTACCTTCCTTCACCAGAGGAGGGAGTTCATCAGACCTCAATAGTGAAGGGAAAAATGAACTCACAACAGGGAGGGGAGCCGATGATGACGGCGGCAGCACATTGCCGCCGTCAGTCGGTATCGGGGGCCGATTGGCCCTGTGAGCCGGTGGGGGGGGTCGGATCACGGTCTCCAGCCATGTCCGATGCTACTGCAGCATCGGCCATGGCTGGATTGTAATATTTCATCAATTTTCATTGATGAAATATTACTATCGCTCTGATTGGCTGTTTCACTTTTAACAGCCAATCAGAGCGATTGTAGCCACGTGGGGGTGAAGCCACGCCCCCTGTGGTGAAGAACAAAGCCCTCTGTATCTGCGGGTCGGGTGACCTTTCAGTGACCTAGGTCACCTGACCCGCAGGAGGGCTTTAAAGTCATGACGCCACATAGGCGTCATGGGTCGTTCTGGCACGACTTTTCATGACACCTACGTGGCATCAAAGGTCGTGAAGGGGTTAAGATGATTTCAGGGAATTAGGCTGTAAGCTTAAAGCAAGGACCTCCAAGGTGGTATTTTTGGAAATACTTCCTGTACCACGTGCCACGCCAGAGAGGCAACGGGAGATTAGGGAGGTTAATAAGTCTCTCAAGAATTGGTGTAGGAAGGAGGGGTTTGGGTTCCTGGAGAACTGGGCTAACTTCTCAGTTGGCTACAGGTTCTACGCTAGGGATGGGCTGCACCTCAATGGGGAGGGTGCAGCTGTGTGGGGGGAGAAAATGGCTAGAAGGTTGGAGGAGTGTTTAATCTAGGGACTGGGGGGAGGGTATTACTTTTATAGGAGGGGAAGACAGTGCAGATAGAGACCTGGGCACAAATGATGAAATTGGGGGTGGGGTGGCATGGGGGGTGGGGTTAGAACAGTTAATAATTTAAGAAAGAATAGAGGTACAGAGAGAAACATAAAGTGCATGTATACTAATGCCAGAAGCCTCGCCAACAAAATGGAGGAATTGGAATTTATTTTCTTGGAACATAATTATGACATGGTGGGGATATCTGAGACATGGCTGGACGAGAGCCATGACTGGGCGGTTAATTTACAGGGCTATAGTCTGTTCAGAAATGACCGTACAAATAAACGAGGGGGAGGTGTGTGTTTATATGTAAATTCATCCTTAAAACCCATCCTTCGTGATAATATATATGAATCTAATGAAAATATAGAGTCCCTGTGGGTAGAGATAAGGGGAGGGGGGAAAAATAATAAATTACTGATAGGGGTTTGTTATAAGTCTCCAAAAATAATAGAAGCAACAGAGAAAATCCTCATAAAGCAAATAGATGAAGCAGCAACTCAAGGAGAAGTCATTATTATGGGGGACTTCAACTACCCTGAAATACATTGGGGAACCGAAACCTGCAGCTCCAGCAAAGGTAGACAATTACCTTTCACAACTGGTTCAGGACCCAACAAGAGGGGGGGCACTGCTAGACCTAATATTAACCAACAGGCCAGACCGCATATCAAATGTAAGGGTTGAGGGTCACTTGGGTAATAGTGATCACAAATTAATAAGTTTTCATGTATCCTTTAATAAGATGTGTAGTAGAGGGGTTACAAGGACACTAAACTTCAGGAAGGCAAATTTCCAACGGATGAGAGATGATCTTGGTGCAATTAACTGGGACGATATCCTGAGACATAAAAATACACAAAAAAATGGGAAACATTTATTAGCATCCTGAATAGGACCTGTGCACAATATATACCGTATGGGAATAAACATGCGAGAAATAGGAGGAAAAACCACTATGGCTAAATAGAGCTGTAAGGGATGCAATAAGAGATAAAAATAAAGCATTTAGAGAATTAAAGCAAGTAGGTAGTGATGAGGCATTAACTAAATACAGAAGATTAAATAAATTCTGTAAAAAGCAAATCAAGACAGCAAAGATTGAGACAGAGAGACTCATTGCCAGAGAAAGTAAAAATAATCCCAAAATATTCTTTAACTACATAAATAGTAAGAAACTAAAAAATAAATAGTGTTGGTCCCCTTAAAAATAGTCTCGGTGAAATGGTGGATGGGGATGAGGAAAAAGCCAATATGTTAACCCCTTAGTGACAGAGCCAGTTTGCAGCTTAATGACCAGGCCAATTTTTACAATTCTGACCACTGTCACTTTGAGGTTATAACTCTGGAACGCTTTAACGGATCCCGCTGATTCTGAGATTTTTTTAAAAAAATATTCAGGATTGAGAGTCCTCAGTAGTTGATACCTTTTAATGGCTAACTGAAAAGATGGTAATACATTGCAAGCTTTCGAGACTATCTTTTCAGTTAGCCATTAAAAGGTATCAACTACTGAGGACTCTCAATCCTGAATATTTTTCTATCCACTGGCTAACATGGTACAAAGATATACATCTTTCCTGTATCGAGATTTTTTTAATGACATATTGTACATCATGTTAGTGGTAAAATTTCTTCGATATGACTTGTGTTTATATATGAAAAAAATGGAAATATGGCGAAAATTTTGCAATTTTAAAACTTTAAATTTTTATGCCCTTAAATCGGAGAGATGTATCACACAAATTTCTTAATAAATAACATTTCCCACATGTCTACTTCACATCAGCACAGTTGACTAGTGATTTCTCATTTTCACAACAAAATTTACAAAACCATTTTTTTTAGGGACCACATCATATTTAAAGTCGTTTTGAGGGGTGTACATAACAGAAAATACCTAAAAGTGACACCATTCTAAAAACTAGACCCCTAAAGGTGCTCAAAACCACATTCAAGAAGTTTATTAACCCTTTAAGTGCTTCACAGGAATTAAAGCAATGTGGAAGGAAAAAATGAACATTTAATTTTTTTTTGCAAAAAATTTACTTCAGAACCAATTTTTTTTATTTTCACAAGTGTTAAAAGAGAAAATGAACCACAAAGTTTGTCGTGCAATTTCTCCTGAATACGCTGATACCCAAAATATGGGGGTAAACCACTTTTTCAGCGCACGGCAGAGCTCACAAGGGAGGGAGCGCCGTTTGACTTTTTCAACGCAGAAGCGGCTGGAATTGAGATCGGATGCCATATTGCGTTCGGAGAGCCCCTGATGTTCCTAAACAGTTGAAACCCCCAACAAGTGACCCCATTTTGGAAACTAGACCCATTAAGGAACTTTTCTAGATGTGTGGTGAGCACTTTGAACCTTCAAGTGCTTCACAGAAGTTTATAACGTAGTGCCGTGAAAATAAAAAATCATTTTTTTTCACCCCAAAATTTTTATTTTCACAAGGGTAACAGGAGAAATCATACCCTCACAGTTGTTGTGAGATTTGTCCTGAGTATGCCGATACCCCATACGTGGGGGTAAACCACTGTTTGGGCACACGGCAGAGCTCAGAAGGGAAGGAGTACCGTTTGACTTTTTCAATGCAGAATTGGCTGGAATTGAGATTGGACGCCATGTCGCTTTTGGAGAGCCCCTGGTGTGCCTAAACAGTGAAAGAACCACAAGTGACACTATTTTTGATACTAGTCCCCTTAAGGAACTTATCTAGATGTGTGGTGAGCACTTTGAGCCCCCAAGTACTTCACAGAAGTTTATATCGCAGAGCAGTGAAAATAAAATAATCACTTTTTTTTCTCAAAAATGATAATTTAGCATGCTATGTTTTATTTTCTCAAGGGTAACAGGAGACATTAGACCACAAAAGTTGTTGTGCAAGTTGTGCTGAGTACGATGATACCCCATATGTGGGGGGAACCACTGTTTGTGCGCATGGGAGACCTCAGAAGGAAAGGAGCGCCATTTTGGAATGCAGACTTTGATGGGATGGTCTGCGGGCGTCATGTTGCATTTGGAGAGCCACTGATGTGCCTAAACAGTATAACCCCCCCACAAGTCACACCATTTTGGAAACTAGACCCCTGAAGGAGCTTATCTAGATATGTGGTGAGCACTTTGATCCCCCAAGTGCTTCACAGAAGTTTATAGACACAGAGCCGTGAAAATAAAAAATAATTTTTTTTCCTCAAAAATGATTTTTTAGCCCGCTCTTTTTTATTTTCCAAAGGGTAACAAGAGAAATTGGACCACAAAAGTTGTTGAGCAATTTGTCCTGAGTACGCTGATACCCCATTTGTGGGGGGGACCACTGTTTGGGCGCATGGGAGAGATCGGACGAGAAGGAGCACCATTTTGGAATGCAGACTTTGATGGAATGGTCTGCGGGCATCATGTTGTGTTTGCAGAACCCCTGATGTGCCTAAACAGTATTACCCCCCCACAAGTGACCCCATTTTGGAAACTAGACCCCCCAAGGAGCTTATCTAGATGTGTGGTGAGCACTTTGAACTCCCAAGTGCTTCACAGAAGTTTATAATGCAGAGCCGTGAAAATAAGTCTTTTTGCATTCCACAAAACTGATTTTTTTAACCCCCAATTTTTTTATTTTCCCAAGGGTAACAGGAGAAATTAGACTCCCAAAGTTGGTAAATAGTGGAAGCCCCTCAATTCGTGCTCCAACCCTAATCCCAACACACCCCTAACCCTAATCCCAACCCTAATCCCTAATCCTAATTATAACTCTAATCCTAATTCGCCCTAACCCTAATTCTAACCCTAGCCCTAACCCTAATTCCAACCCTAATTCTAACCCTAGCCCTAACCCTAACCATAGCCCTAACCCTTATACCAACCCTAACCCTAGCCCTAGCACTAACCCTAGCCCTAACCCTAATGGAAAAATGAAAAAAAAAATATTTTCTTTATTTCATTATGTTTGCCTAACTAAGGGGTGATAAACGGGGGGGGGGTTATTTACTATTTTTTTTATTTTGATCACTATGATAGTTTATCATAGTGATCAAAATGGATCTGCCAGCTGGCAGATTAGCGGCGGGCGCACTGCGCACGTGCCCGTCATTTTCTTCTGGATCCAAGATGGCTGCGCCCACCGGAGGATGCCGGCGGGACAGAGGACCACCGGGAGGGGACGGAGGACCACCGGGAGGTACAGGGGGGGATCGGGGATCCTATTTCTCTCTCCTCTGATGTGCGATCACATCAGAGGAAAGAGAAATTAAATGCAAAATCGCTGCTTTTTTTTCTCTTTTGCGATCGCCGTTATAGGGTTAATAACGGCGATCACAAAAGCGGGGTCGGTAAAAACCGACCCGATTCATGTTCTCTGGGGTCTCGGCTACCCCCGGCAGCCGAGACCCCGGAAAAAATCCGACACTGAGAGGCGCTATTTTACTTACTCCACAGCGCCGTGAATTAACGGCGCTGTGGCTTAAGTACCCTTAATTACCGCCGTTAAAAGGCGCATCGGCGGTCGTTAAGGGGTTAAATTACTTTTTTTCAACAGTATTTACACAGGAAAATCCCATGACGGATAACATGATCAGTGATAACAAAAATTCACCATTACATGTCACCTGCTTAACCCAGCAGGAAGTACGACGGCGTCTGAAAATCACTAAATTTGACAAATCTGTGGGCCCGGATGGGATGCACCCCTCGAGTACTGCAGGAATTAAGTACAGTCATAGATAGACCATTATTTTTAATCTTTAAAGATTCCATAATAACAGGGTTTGTACCACAGGACTGGCGTATAGCAAATGTGGTGCCAATATTCAAAAAGGGGACAAAAACTGAACTTGGAAATTATAGGCCAGTAAGTTTAACCTCAACTGTGGGTAAAATCCTGGACAGTTTTCTAAGAGATACTATACTGGAGTATCTGAAGAAGAATAACCTCATGACCCAATATCAACATGGGTTTACAAGAGACCGTTCCTGTCAGACTAATCTGATAAGCTTTTATGAAGAGGTAACTTCCGGACTGGACCAAGGGAAAGCAGTGGACGTTGTTAGGAGTCGGATTTCTGCGTTTACTCAGCAGGGATCCAGATCCTCACATTCTGCACTCTCCTCCTATTTTTCCACTGCAGAGGAGAGTGCAGAGGAGATTGCCTTGCAGCAAATCTCTCCTGAGGCTATGTCCTTCTGTTCTCTTAAGGGGCATGCTCATGGGACGATCTCCCATTGGAGATTGTGAGTCATGTGCTCAGGTCCCACTCCAGTTCTCATTGGTCCATCTCAGAGATCTGGAAGAAGGTCCCGGCTGCTATAAAAGGCGCACATGGCTGTTCTGCCATGCGCTAGTATAGACTATACTTGCTATGTGTGAATGGTGACGGATGTATGACTCAGGTGACTGACTCATTTGAAACACCTTCCCTCTGATATTACGCATGGTGATAGGGAATTAGTTTAGTAGTCAGCGCCAGTCAGTGACAAGCCTTAAGCCACTGTGCTCACCGCACCGCTATGCTAGCGTCCGACATTGCGCTTACTATCTGGTTTTGTCGTCGAGCGGCAGTGTCCTACGCCGCCCTGCAGTTGCAGCCCTTCTAGGCGTTCGCAGCAGCGACGTCGCACACACAGTAGGTCTAGAAGGACGCAGCTCCTATGCCTTGGCTCCTGCTCCTGTGACCAGATACCGTGTGTGCATCTACCTGAAGCCTGTGTCACTAACAGGTTCAGCGTTTTGTGTGTTTTTTGTTGCGGCATCTCTGAGTGTGAACAAAGGCCACTCTGCGCACTCCGGGTGAAGTTTAACCCATGTGCATAATACCGCCATATTGCTCCTGCCACCACTTAGCAGTGGTTTTATCACCTACTGCACGGTGGACCCCGAGCGGCGAACGCACTTTATTATTATTTTTATTTTACTGCGTTTCGCCGTTCCTAACAGACGTGGTGTACATGGACTTTTCAAAAGCTTTTGATACGGTGCCACACAAAAGGTTGATACATAAAATGAGAACAACGGGGATAGGGGAAAATATGTGTAAGTTGGTTAAGAGCTGGCTCAGGGATAGAAAACAAAGGGTGGTTATTAATGGAGCACACTCAGACTGGGTCACAGTTAGCAGTGGGGTACCACAGGGGTCAGTATTGGGCCCGCTTCTTTTTAACATATTTATTAATGATCTTGTAGGGGGCATAGAGAGTAGAATTTCCATATTTGCAGATGACACTAAACTCTGCAGGGTAATCAATACAGAGGAGGACAATTTGTATTGCAGGAGGATTTATGTAAACTAGAAGCTTGGGCTGATAAATGGCAAATGAGCTTTAATGGGGATAAATGTAAGGTCATGCACTTGGGTAGAACAAATAAGATGTATAATTATGTGCTTAATTGTAAAACACTGGGCAAAACTCTCACTGAAAAAGTCCTGTGTGTATGGGTGGTTGACAAACTCACATTTAGCGGCCAGTGTCAGGCAGCTGCTGCAAAGGCAAATAAAATAATGGGATGCATTAAAAGAGGCATAGATGCTCATGAGGAGAACATAATTTTACCTCTATATAAGTCACTAGTGCGACCACACTTAGATTACTGTGTATAGTTCTGGTCTCTGGTGTATAAGAAAGACATAGCTGAACTGGAGCGGGTGCAGAGAAGAGCGACCAAGGTTATTAGGGAACTAGGGGGTCTGCAATACTAAGACAGGTTATTACACTTGGAGTTATTTAGTTTGGAAAATCGAAGGCTTATGGGTGATCTTATTACTATGTATAAATATATGCGGGGACAATACAAAGACCTTCTAATGATCTTTTTACTCTTAGACCTGTGACGGGGACAAGGGGGCATCCTCTACGTTTGGAGGAAAGAAGGTTTAAGCATACTCACAGACGCGGATTCTTTACTGTAAGAACGGTGAGAATATGGAACTCTCTGCCGTATGATGTTGTAATGAGTGATTCCCTACTAAAATGTAAAAAGGGACTGGATGCCTTTCTTGAAAAGTATAATATTACTGGGTATATACACTAGTTTCCTTGATATTGCGTTGATCCAGGGAGCTAGTCTGATTGCCGTATGTGGAGTCGGGAAGGAATTTTTTTCCCCAATGTGAAGCTTACTGTTTGCCACATGGGTTTTTTTTGCCTTCCTCTGGATCAACATGTTAGGGCAAGTTAGGATAGGATATGGGTTGAACTAGATGGACTTAAAGTCTTCCTTCAACCTTAATAACTATGTTACTATGTTATGTTTGGAATTGAATCTCAGTCCTTAAGGGTATGTCACACTAAGCGAGATCGCTCGCGATATCGCTAAAGCGACCTCGATTTTTTGACGCAGCAGCGACATCGCTGACGATGTCGCTGCGTGTGACATGTTGTGGCGACGTGGCCCCCGCTGCGATGTCGCTGACCGTGCACGAACGTTCAGGACCGTATTTTGATCGTTGGCGTCCCGCTGGTGTGCCTGAATCATAGTGTTTGACCCCTTTTATGAACGACGAGCGATCTCGTTGGCGACTCATATGTCAGCGGCGCAGGCGGGACTAGGTTTCATTTGTAATAACGCCCCTCAGCACCGATTGGTGGCCACTACATCACCCCAGCAATAAATGAAAACGTCACAGTGCATCCCCATCTATTGTTCCATTGCGCTTGGATTACACCTCATTCTGGTCCTTTGTGCGTGCTGAGTATAGTATCGTGTGAGGCTGGTTTTGGATTCTGTCGGAGTCACAACTGCGATTCATCTTTGGCATTTCTACCATCTGGTTTTCTGGATTTCCTTAGCAAGGTACATATATTTTGTTTGTTTTGTTCCAATTTTTTAACTATTTTAATCTTATTACAATTTGTTCTATCTACTGTTTTTTCTTTTAGCAGTGCACACCGCATCTATTGTTTGATTTTTGTTGCTTTGTGAGTAAATCTTTTTGTAATATTTGATCCTCTATTAAGTTTTTTTTTTAAACTTTCTAAATAACTTTTCTATTCCTTTTACCGGGCAGGTTGCACATAATGTACATGTCCACCGTGGAACGTGTGATTGTGGCAGCAGCTTTACTGACGGAGGGCGATCGACAAGAAGAGGCGCGGGTGGAAGAGAGGCACTCCAAACGAAAGCGTCGCATGTGGACCAGAGAATGGCTTGAGCAGCGGTCCAAATTCACCCACATGCATCTAGTGAGGGAGATACAGGAGAAGAATTGGCAGGATTTCCGCAATTATCTACGGATGTCGGAGGATTCATTTAAGCTCCTACTGGAATGTGTGAGGCCACTCATTGAACGGCAGGATACACGGATGCGTGCAGCTGTTTCGGCAGAGGAACGTTTGGCTGTCACACTGCGATTTCTGGCAACCGGACGTTCAATGAAAGACTTGCAATTTTCAGCAGCTGTTTCCCGATCACTCCTCAGCGTGTTAATCCCAGAGACATGCAACGCCATCGTCCACAGTATATGGAGCTACATGCCTTTTCCTAAATCCGCGGCGGAATGGAAAAAAATTGCATCTGAGTTTGAACGTATTTGGCAGTTCCCTAACTGTGGTGGTGCCTTGGATGGCAAACATGTGCGGATCACACAACCAGCCAACAGCGGAAGTTATTTCTACAACTACAAGGGCTACTTCAGCATGATCCTCATGGCCCTTGTGAACGCAAATTATGAATTTATAAACGTTGATGTTGGCATGAACGGGAGGGTTTCGGACGGAGGCGTTTTGGAGCACACTATTTTTGGTGAACGCTTGAATAACTCTGAACTGCACTTGCCAACCAACATGGACACCACCGCCAATCTTAACTTTGTGTTTGTGGGCGATGAAGCCTTCCCCCTTCATGCGCATCTTGTGAAGCCGTACCCACAAAAGACTTTGACGGAGGAAAGGCGTATTTTTAATTACAGGCTGTCAAGGGCACGCCGCGTTGTTGAGAATGCGTTCGGCATCATGGCCAACCGCTTCAGGGTTTTCCACACTCCAATAAACATGAAGCTGGAATCCATAGACTCCGTGGTGTTGGCCTGTTGTGTGCTGCACAATTTTTTAAGACAACGCGATGCTGCAGCATACAGTCCGCCAGGCTTCATGGACTCAGACAGCAATGGTGACGTGGTGCTCGGAGAATGGCGTGAGAATGATCCCGCTATTGCAGGACTTCGACCTGTCAATCAAGGCAGGACCAAGGACGGTGCAAAGGCCAGCCGAGATAAGTACTGCCAATACTTCAACGGGCCTGGTGCTGTGAGTTGGCAGCATCAAATATAGTTATGTAAAGATTGCTTGGTTATCCTGTTTAAAAGTTTGTGTTAATAAAAAAAAAAAATTACAATTTTGTGTTGTGTTTATTCATAGGTGTGATGGGGAGGGGGTATTTATATCGAGAAGGCAAAAAACAAGAGGGTTGAGATGAGGAGGGACAGTACTGGGGACATAACTCCAAATGAGGTGGAGGTGATGGTGAGGGGGGAGTTATGGGGGGAGGGCAAAACAGGTGGTGTGATTGTAGCTGAGTGAGCAATGGGCAGAAGGAAAAATGAGGTTAAGCCCACACATATGCATCTCAGGTACTATCTCAAAGAGGCTGTGGGACTATGACGCATCTGCGTTCCCGTTCACCGTGACGTCATGACGCATGCGTGGGCGGCGTTAAAGCGGCCTAGAAAAAATTATTCTAAACAATATGGCTTCCAGGCGTTCTGTACCCTGGGGAGAGCCTGAGGTTCGATTCTTGATCCAGGAAATCGATGCAAGGGACTATGATTGCACCACACACGTCCGGCCCATGCTTCATAAGAAGAGGGTGTTGAAAAAAATTAAAAGAGGCCTCATGCGCAGGTTTGGCGTCGAGCGCAGTACGACGCAGATCCGAAAAAAACTCGCAGATCTGCGCTACCGCTCCAGCCAGCGCATAGCAAACATCCGGTCCGACAACCAAATTGAAGAGGGTGAGTGTTTTTGACAGAATATGAGAAAAATTTCTTTTAAGTTGTATGTTGTCTATTAACGTGTGCGTTAACGCTTCATATCTCAGATTGCACGTTCAGCATTCGGTAACTGTTCAATTGTTAACAGTTTGCAAAATGCCATGTGGTTATGCTGGGACATAGCAATGTGCTAAAGTGAAAGTGAAATGAAGTTTGAATATTATTTTCCTTTGTTTTGTTGTTGTTACTACAAAATAAACATGAGCTTGCACTGTGGAGAATAACATAAATTATTGTTATTATTCAAGTGTTCTTATTCAAATAACGGTGACGATGTAGCATCTCGCAGAACAATATCCTTTTTTTTTGGTTTCAATTAAAGACAGCATTTAACATGCAGATATCCATGGATTGTTTTCCATATCTGTAGAACCACCATTACCATCAAGCCCGCCATCGCAGGATGATCTAACAGCCCCAGCATCAACGATGGATCAAACAGGGTCACCACCTACCCCTTTGCCCGCTTCAAGCCCATCTCCAGCATCACTCCAGGATATAGATGTGGCCTCTCCATCCGGTAAGTAAAGACATTTATTTTTAAAAATAAAATAACAAAAAAAGGGGTTCTTAAACTTTTGTCTTTGGAAAGGATGAAGTGTTGCCGTGTAAAATTTCCCTTTTATTTTTCTCATAGCCGTTGGTGCCAGTGCTTTAGGGTGGGCTATTAGCCCCTCCCCAGAAAGAACTGTTCCGACCCAATACCGTAAGGATAAAAACAAAAGCCATGTACCTTTTGTTTCTACTGTCTCTATAGTTGCCAGGTTTACATTTGCCTTTTCATCCACAGAAATACCCACAGCACAGGCACTGCTGGCATCTCACTGGCGGATGAGAGCAGCTATGGCTGTCACTCTGGCAGCCATGGACGTACACGGAGTGATGCTGGAGAGATTCTTGGCGGGTGTACAAGAGGGTGGCAGTAGCCAGTAAATAATTTTTTTTTTTAGGTTTATTTATGTTTTTTTGTTAAACCCCCTTCTTTCTGATGTTGTAAAAGATGTAAAAAAACAGAGTTTCTAAATATATCAGAAATAAAATTTTTTATATTTTCTGATTATATACGTGGCTGGATATTACTTTTAGTAAAAGATGTTCATGTGCACAGCCATCTTTTAAGTGTTGTTAACCACAATGTTCTAATACGAAACAAAGGCAAGTAAACGACACCACAATTCATGTAAAATATTACATTTTTATTTTAAAAAAACTTAAACAATTTGAAAAATTAAAAATATGTAAAACTATATACAAAACAAAATTTTCTAAAAAACAAATTGGCACAACTACAATTGTAAAAAATATGGATCTTTTTCATTTACACGGTGCCTAGGCGGAGTTAAATAATAAGGTGCAGGAACATGGCCTTGGTTTGGCGGATGCTCCCTCCACATTGTTGGCTCTGGAGTGTCAGGATTCTGCGGCCAAGCGTTTTGGGGGTACTGACGTCTGTCCATGAAAACTATTGTATCTGTAAGTTTCCCCATTGAGGCTTCACTCAAAACTTGTAGCATAAGCCTTTCTGCATGGAGACGCTGAACTGGGTCTAGTGTTGGCAGCTTTTCATTTGCATAGAACGCAAAGCCGGTCAGGTTCTGAGGTGTAGTTAAAACTTTTTTTGCCAGTTCAATAAATTGTGGTGTCTCCGAGGTGGGGGCCTTCCTTTTGCGCTCGGAAAATGTCAGTTGCCTCGGCACAGAGGCGGATGGTGCAGATGGGGATGGTGTCTCTGTTTCCTCCTCTTGTGTCGTAGTTGCGAAGCTGTGTTGCTCTGGCGTGATTATGGGTGTAGAAATGCCAGCCTCTTCTGTGTCCTATGGGAACAGAAAATACATGTTACATCACAAGCAAAAGAAATATACCTTCACAGTGTAACAGCCAAATACAGCTACAAGATGAATAAAGGGGGTTGTATCAATGGTTATTATATGTCCTTCAACGGTATGTCAAATAGGTAGGCATCTAGCGTAAAGCTAGATCAATTACCAATAGGTTAAGGAATAACGACTGCTATTGTGACAATGTTTCCTTAATTATTCATAAATTCTATTCCTAATGGCCACGTACATTACTATGAGTTGTAAAATTAAGGTACTTACATCACCGACAGGGGAGTCATGCTGGATCACTGGGTCTGGTGCCAAGATAGATGCCATTTTTCTCGGAACTTCTTGGTCCCTTGTGAAAGAGAGAAGTTCGAAGTACCAAAGTTTCGGCACATAAACATCCTCCGACCCCGCTCCCGACTTGCTTGAATTCTCGACTTTGTTCACTTCTTTTCGGTACACTGTGCGTATGGCCTGAATCCTTTTTTTAACCGATGCTTCATCCGCTGGCTCACTGGGGTAATGTTGTTTTGTAAGCTCGACAAGTTTTTGGTAGGCCTCCTTCTTTTTAAGTCGGTTACTATAATCAGCCGACTTTATTCTCCATAAGCAAGGCATCGTGCGGTAAATCTCTATGAAGTCCCGCAGGAATTCGTGCTTATCAGCCATCTGTAATAATGAAAGGATAATGTTAAAATGGCACAATACTAATAGAAACATTTGTTTTATTAAAAAATAGGATAAATTAAAATGCGTACATTACCAACAACTTATAACACAGCTATGATCATAAAATGGCGGAGGTGGGCACGGCTGAAACTAAAATGGCTGCCTGCCACCCAAAAAAAAAATTAGATGGACAACAACAGTTTACACAGCTGCAGAAAAAGGCAGTGGTGGGCGCAGCAGAAAAAAAATTTGCTGCACCAAAAAATCACAGAGATAGACGACAAGTAACAAAGCTGGCAAGAAATTGGCGTGGCAGAAATAACATGGCTGGCCACAAAAAAAAATTACAGTGATGGCCAACAACACAGTAATGGTGGGCGCGGCAGAAAAAAAAAAGGTCCGAGATAGATATGTGATAGCGGAGGGCGGTGGAAGGAAAACTACCAAGGCTGCTAAACAAACATGTAATTCAAAAATGTTAATGACACGAAAAAATGTTAAAATAAAAAAATTATAAAAATAAGTGCCTACCTTACAAGACTGTATGGAGATCCTGATGGAATCAATGAATCGAGGGCGAACGCAGCAGCGCCACACAATGGATCTCAGGTCTTAAATCACAGAAGGCGGGCAGGACGCATTAAGGTAACCACAGCGCTCGAGAACAATGAAAGGGAGCGCTATTGCGTCGTCCTTTATTACCCAGTCGTCCAATCACAAAGCGAGAGCTGTGACAGCAACAGTCATGCCATACCGTGCCATATAGTGATGACCAATCTGGGTTGAGGGGAGTGGAAAATGATGCGCTCAATCACGCCTATCTAGGTCTGGGTCTTTAACAATACATGCTGTGTGACAGGTCCCAATGACCCCCGAGGTCGTTATACAGATCGCTGATCGCTGATGTGTCGTTTATAGTGTTGAGCATTCCGATACCGCAAGTATCGGGTATCGGCCGATACTTGCTGTATCGGAATTCCGATACCGACTTCCGATATTTTTTCAATATCGGAATTCGGCATCGGAATCGGAAGTTCAGTTGATTGACGGCCTGACGTCATCATGATGCGCCGTCATTTCGGGCCTTCCGGGGGTCTCTGCCGGCCTGCCGGGGGGCTGTGCCGGCCTGCCGGGGGGCTGTGTGGACTGCCCGGGGTCTCTGCCGGCCTGCCGGGGGGCTGTGCCGGCCTGCCGGGGGGCTGTGCACCCTGTGGGGGTCTGTACCGGCCTGCCGGGGGGCTGTGCCGGCCTGCCGGGGGGCTGTGCTGATGTCCGGGGGTCTGTGCAAGCATCGTCCGATGGGACTACAAGTCCCATCGGGCGATGCCTGCTACCATGACAGTGATTGACACATTAGCCAATGATGGGACAGTAGTAGTCCCATCATCCGGCTAATGTGTTAAATGTTAAAAAAAAAAAAAAAAAAATACTACATACATACTACATGCTACATACATACTACATATATACTACATACATACTACATACATGCTACATACATACTACATGCATGCTACATACATACTACATATATACTACATACATACTACATACATACTGCATGCTACATACATACTACATACATACTACATACATACTACATGCATGCTACATATATACTACATGCTACATACATACCACATACATACTACATGCATGCTACATATATACTACATGCATGCTACATACATACTACATATATACTACATGCATGCTACATACATACTACATGCTACATGCATGCTACATACATACTACATACATGCTACATATATACTACATACATACTACATATATACTACATGCATGCTACATATATACTACATACATACTACATATATACTACATGCATGCTACATATATACTACATACATACTACATATATACTACATACATGCTACATACATACTACATACATACTACATATATACTACATGCATGCTACATATATACTACATGCTACATACATACCACATACATACTACATACATGCTACATATATACTACATGCATGCTACATACATACTACATATATACTACATGCATGCTACATACATACTACATGCTACATGCATGCTACATACATACTACATACATACTACATGCTACATACATACCACATATATACTACATACATACAATACATTCATACAATACATACATAGACATACAGTACATATAACATAGAGTAACATACTTACCAATACTTGTCACATTGTTCCCCGAAGCCATTGTCTTTCCGGAATAAATATTAACATAACAAACCACAAAAATACTCACCCACGATCCGAAGCAGTCCACGAGTGTGTCCCACGACGATCTTGGGTAGAGAACTGCAGCATCAGATGATGCTGCCGTTCTCTACGGGCTGCAGGAATCCAATGACGGAAGGTAGGTATCCTTCCGCACTGTATTCCTCCGCCACTTAAAAAAAAAAAAAGTCCCTAGTCTCACTTTATGCCATTGCTGTGTGGGAAATTCCCACACAGCAATGGCATAAAGTGAGACTAGGGACTTTTTTTTTTTTAAGTGGCGGAGGAATACAGTGCGGAAGGATACCTACCTTCCGTCATTGGATTCCTGCAGCCCGTAGAGAACGGCAGCATCAGCTGATGCTGCAGTTCTCTACCCAAGATCGTCGTGGGACACACTCGTGGACTGCTTCGGATCGTGGGTGAGTATTTTTGTGGTTTGTTATGTTAATATTTATTCCGGAAAGACAATGGCTTCGGGGAACAATGTGACAAGTATTGGTAAGTATGTTACTCTATGTTATATGTACTGTATGTCTATGTATGTATTGTATGAATGTATTGTATGTATGTAGTATATATGTGGTATGTATGTAGCATGTAGTATGTATGTAGTATGTATGTAGCATGCATGTAGCATGTATGTAGCATGCATGTAGTATATATGTAGTATGTATGTAGCATGCATGTAGTATATATGTAGCATGTATGTAGTATGTATGTGGTATGTATGTAGCATGTAGTATATATGTAGCATGCATGTAGTATATATGTAGTATGTATGTAGCATGTATGTAGTATATATGTAGTATGTATGTAGTATATATGTAGCATGCATGTAGTATATATGTAGTATGTATGTAGTATATATGTAGCATGCATGTAGTATATATGTAGTATGTATGTAGTATATATGTAGCATGTATGTAGTATGTATGTAGCATGCATGTAGCATGTAGTATGTATGTAGCATGCATGTAGTATATATGTAGTATGTATGTAGCATGCATGTAGTATATATGTAGCATGCATGTAGTATGTATGTGGTATGTATGTAGTATATATGTAGTATGTATGTAGTATATGTAGCATGTATGTAGTATGTATGTAGCATGCATGTAGCATGTAGTATGTATGTAGCATGCATGTAGTATATATGTAGTATGTATGTAGCATGCATGTAGTATATATGTAGCATGCATGTAGTATATATGTAGTATGTATGTAGTATATATGTAGCATGTATGTAGTATGTATGTAGCATGCATGTAGCATGTAGTATGTATGTAGCATGCATGTAGTATATATGTAGTATGTATGTAGCATGCATGTAGTATATATGTAGCATGCATGTAGTATATATGTAGTATGTATGTAGTATATATGTAGCATGTATGTAGTATGTATGTAGCATGCATGTAGCATGTAGTATGTATGTAGCATGCATGTAGTATATATGTAGTATGTATGTAGCATGCATGTAGTATATATGTAGTATGTATGTAGCATGCATGTAGTATATATGTAGCATGCATGTAGTATATATGTAGTATGTATGTTGCATGTAGTATGAATGTAGCATGTATGTAGTATGTAGTATGAATGTAGCATGTATGTAGTATGTAGTATGAATGTAGCATGTATGTAGTATGTAGTATGAATGTAGCATGTAATTTTTTTTTTTTTTTTTTTTACATTTAACACATTAACCGGATGATGGGACTACTACTGTCCCATCATTGGCTAATGTGTCAATCACTGTCATGGTAGCAGGCATCGCCCAATGGGACTTGTAGTCCCATCGGACGATGCCTGCACAGACCCCCGGAGCCTGCACAGCCCCCCGGCAGGCCGGCACAGCCCCCCGGCAGGCCGGCACAGCCCCCCGGAGCCTGCACAGACCACCGGCAGGCCGGCACAGACCACCGGAGCCTGCACAGACCCCCTGGCAGGCCGGCACAGCCCCCCGGCAGGCCGGCACAGCCCCCCGGCAGGCCGGCACAGCCCCCCGGAGCCTGCACAGACCACCGGCAGGCCGGCACAGACCACCGGAGCCTGCACAGACCCCCTGGCAGGCCGGCACAGCCCCCCGAAAGGCCCGTACAGACCCCAGAGAGGCTGTACAAGGGCAGGAAAGGGTTTTTCTTATTCCGATACCGGAAGTCCCATAGACTTGAATGGGACTTCCGGTATCGGAATCGGCGATACCGATACTTTTTTTAAAGATCGGCCGATACCATCCGATACGATACTTTGAAGTATCGGATGGTATCGCTCAACTCTAGTCGTTTATGAGATCTTCCTGTTTGGAAGCTAACTAACGATCATATAGCGATGTTCTAACGATCTCTCCCAGGTCGTGTCGTTGTCGTGATCGCTGGTGCGATCGTTTAGTGTGACAGTACCTTTACTCATGGATTAGTGTGGCTGAATATCCCTATCTTTTCCAATTGCTACCACCGAGCAGGAGTGCTTGTTCATCCATGCCAAGGATTTGCTGGCTACTACAATGTGGATGAGCTGAATCACACTCTTATTTAATGATAATTTTAGCAAGTTAAAATAAGTTACTTTCCAAAAAAAAAATTGTGCAATAACAAATTACTTTGGAGGCAGTGATGACACCCCTAAGTTCATTTTCCAGTGTCTAGATATTGGCTTGATATGAATGCATTTTTGATGCCCTTTTCCAGTTCAGCCCTACCCTTTTGATGTGGCAGCTTGAATATACCATATCTATGATTCTGATCTACTTGTCAGAGGAGGTGCGGAGCACGTGGGATCAGAAAGAGCTCAAGACTTGATATAGCACACAATTTTCAGAAACTCTTAATGTAATAATTAGAGTTGAGCGATACCGTCCGATACTTCAAAGTATCGGATCGGAATGGATCGGCCGATCTTAAAAAAAAGTATCGGTATCGCCGATTCCGATACCGGAAGTCCCATTCAAGTCTATGGGACTTCCGGTATCGGAATAAGAAAAATCCTGTTTTTCCCTTGTACAGCCTCTCTGGGGTCTGTACGGGCCTTTCGGGGGGCTGTGCCGGCCTGCCAGGGGGTCTGTGCAGGCTCCGGTGGTCTGTGCCGGCCTGCCGGGGGGCTGTGCAGGCTCCGGTGGGCTGTGCCGGCCTGCCGGGGGGCTGTGCCGGCCTGCCGGGGGGCTGTGCAGGCTCCGGGGGGCTGTGCCGGCCTGCCGGGGGGCTGTGCCGGCCTGCCGGGGGGCTGTGCAGGCTTCGGGGGTCTGTGCAGGCATCGTCCGATGGGACTACAAGTCCCATCGGGCGATGCCTGCTACCATGACAGTGATTGACACATTAGCCAATGATGGGACAGTAGTAGTCCCATCATCCGGCTAATGTGTTGAATGTAAAAAAAAATAAAAAAAAAAATTACATGCTACATACATGCTACATACATACAACATGCATACTACATACATGCTACATTCATACTACATACTACATACATGCTACATTCATACTACATATATACTACATGCAACATACATACTACATATATACTACATGCATGCAACATGCATACTACATATATACTACATGCAACATACATACTACATATATACTACATGCAACATACATACTACATATATACTACATGCATGCAACATGCATACTACATATATACTACATGCTACATACATACTACATATATACTACATACATACTGCATGCTACATACATACTACATGCTACATACATACCACATACATACTACATACATACTACATGCTACATATATACTACATATATACTACATGCTACATACATACTACATATATGCTACATACTACATACATACTACATGCTACATACATACTACATATATACTACATACATACTACATACATACTACATGCATGCTACATACATACTACATGCTACATACATACCACATACATACTACATACATACTACATACATACTACATGCATGCTACATACATACTACATGCTACATACATACTACATATATACTACATGCATGCTACATACATACTACATGCTACATACATACTACATATATACTACATGCATGCTACATACATACTACATGCTACATACATACTACATATATACTACATGCATGCTACATACATACTGCATGCTACATGCATGCTACATACATACTACATACATACATGCTACATACATACCACATATATACTACATACATACTACATACAATACATTCATACAATACATACATAGACATACAGTACATATAACATAGAGTAACATACTTACCAATACTTGTCACATTGTTCCCCGAAGCCATTGTCTTTTACGGAATAAATATTAACATAACAAACCACAAAAATACTCACCCACGATCCGAAGCAGTCCACGAGTGTGTCCCACGACTTGTAGTCCCATCGGACGATGCTTGCACAGACCCCCGGACATCAGCACAGCCCCCCGGCAGGCCGGCACAGCCCCCCGGCAGGCCGGTACAGACCCCCACAGGGTGCACAGACCACCGGCAGGCCGGCACAGCCCCCCGGCAGGCCGGTACAGACCCCCACAGGGTGCACAGACCACCGGCAGGCTGGCACAGCCCCCCGGCAGGCCGGTACAGACCCCGGGCAGTCCACACAGCCCCCCGGCAGGCCGGCAGAGACCCCCGGAAGGCCCGAAATGACGGCGCATCATGATGCGCACACACCGCGCATCATGATGACGTCAGGCTGTCAATCAACTTTGAACTTCCGATTCCGATGCCGACTTTCGATATTGAAAAAATATCGGAAGTCGGTATCGGAATTCCGATACAGCAAGTATCGGCCGATACCCAATACTTGCGGTATCGGAATGCTCAACACTAGTAATAATACAAAATAGATCCTTGGCTTCAGGGAAGGTTTTATAACAGCAAGAGCACAGGAAACCAGTGGAAGCTATGGTGGTCTGATAAAAATTTGTAAAGACTAGAGAAAATAGCTGAAAAAGGGGCCCTAACAGTTGTGGGTATTAAGGAGTTAATAACCATATAATTTTGTAAAGCTATGAATAAAGAGTAGTGATGAGAAAGTGTGCTCGCCACAGCTCAATACTTAATTGAATATTGTTGTGCTCAGGCTCACACTTTACTCGATCGAATATTGTCTGTGCTTGAGTGTCCTGCGTAACTCCTCGTCCAGCATGTTTTGCGGTAGTTAAACAGCTAATGAACATGCGTGGATTGCACGCTATACACAATAATGATGTAGTCATGTTGGCTACCGCATTACCGTAATTGGCTGGTCGCATTGCATCATGGGGTCTTATGTAGAACCCGGTGATGTGATGCTTGTCACACTGTCCTCTGGAAACAGTTGAAGTAGAGTTATTATAGGAGGGAGCGCTTAGATGAATGTCTGCCCCCCTAAATATTATAAAGTTCCACCCTTTAGTGCCTTTCATGTGGCACTAAAGGGTGTCTTTAACTTTTTTAAACCTAAATTTTAAAAAAATTACATGGGATCCCCTATTTTTGATAACCAGCCAAGGTAAAGCAGACAGCTTGAGTCTGATATTATCAGGCTGGGAAGGTCCATGGATATTGTCTCCTAACCAGCCTTAAAATACCAGCCAACATCTGCCTCACAATTGGTGCATCACATTAATTGCACCAATTCAGGCACTTTGCCTGGCTCTTCTCGATTGTCTTAGTGTGTTGGCAATGGGGGTAATATTTATTGGGGTTGATGTCAGCTGGCATTAAGCCCATGTGTTATTAATGGAGGGGCATCCATTAAACATCCCTTTTTCTATCCCAGTAGGTTAAACTAAAAAAAAACACAAACAAAAATTTTTTATTTAGCAAAAATTTGCCAGATTCCCTGGTTTGCCAATATATTAGAAGACAAAAATGTCATGCTAGTCTGACGTAGTCCAATGATTTTGACATAGTCCACAAAAGGCAACCTGAAAGACAAAAAAGAGAAATAATAAGGACAAGAGACAATCCCTTGTTCACCAATTCATTAACCCCGCAACTCCAACATAATCCATGGTGCTCCTACGACGTCCACTGATTCTGTAGTACATCCTATGAAGCCTTCTGAGAAGGGACTTCATAGGTCACTCCCTGTCAGGCTGTGATCTGTGTGACTTGGCGAGAGGGGTGAAGTCAGTAACGTTACTGATGTCAACACTGCTCGTCTCAGTTAATGAGTATTGCAGAACTCTGCCTGACTCGGAGTGACCTTTAAAGCATCCTTCTATTTTTGATAATCAGCCAAAGTAAAGCAGACAGCTTGGGGCTGATAATATCAGGCTGGGAAGGTCCATGGATATTGGCCCCTTCCAAGCCTAAAAATACCATCCCTCTTCCGCTCCAAAATTGGCACTTTCATTAGTCGCCGGGTAGTGAGGACATTTCTCATCAGAGCCACTGGCTGTCAATGAGCACAGCATTAAGCTAGCGGCTTTGATAAGAATTGTTGTCACTACCCAGCACCTGTGAATAGCAGTAATTTAGTGCTATTCACAGACACCGTAAAAAAAATAAGGGAACGTGGACTACATTGGAGGAGCTTTGTGGGAATTTTTTAAATTGTTGAACAAGGGATAGTGTGGGGGAGTCTTTATTTAAATAAAGTTATTTTTTAGATTACTGGGTTGGTAATTGGGGAGTCTGATAGACCCCTCTCCATTTCTAACTCCTGGTCTTGATGCCAGCTGACATCAACCCCCAAAAATATTACCCTGATTACCAATGCACCAGGGTAATCAGGAAGAGCCAGGCAAAGCACCAGAATTGGGCATCTAATGTGATGCACCAATTTTGGAGTGGCTGCGAGCTGGTATTTTTAGGCTGGGACTGGCCAAATAACCATGGACCTTGCCAGCCTGATAATATCAGCCCCCAGCTGTCTGCTTTAACTTGGGTGGTTATCAAAAATGGGGGGAACCACATGTAATTTTTTTTAAATTATTTATTCACTTAGTTCCCAGCAGTGACCTGGGAATCAGAGATGTGTCCACGCACCTTCCCCATGCTGTTCCCATTCCATTTGACTATTGTTTCCATCCATTTCAATAATTTCCCATTAGGGTCTTCTGGAAAAATGCTTGAGTTTCCTATTGACTTTCATTATAAACGTTACTTGAATTGTGCCCGTCCAAGCATCCGACCTGAGTACAGAGCACTCAGTCATTTTAATGCTCAATCATCGCTAATAAAGGCCAAATGACTTGATGAATTTTAAGCATTCACTATATTTTTGTAGGGTGATGGGGGAATAGGGGAGCTGCATACAAATTGATATTATTTGAGCATTGCTTAAAAAAATTCAGTGGTGAAATTTAGTCAGCAACCCTACAATTGAAAAATAACTGTCTTACAAGTACAGAACAGGGAATAATCTGGCTTCAATCTATTTTAGCATCCAATTACCCAGAAGTCTGTGGGTTTTGCAATTTGAGATTGAAATATCAAGTTTTCATTACTTCTATATCAAATTAGCTAAACTGGAAAAAAAAATCTATTGAAAGTCGTAATTCATGAGCAGAAATATCTCAACTGGGCAGGAGACTTCAAAATAAGGGACAGAATATTATTATATTTGGACAACTACAAGGAAAGGGGTGGATTGTTTCCTTGTAGAATATATCAAATCCATGCACGATAGTTGACATTGGTTTCAGATATTAGGGAAAAGGATGACTTTAATGACCTGCAAGTTTTAGGAATAAACGCTGTAATGCTTTGCAAATATCAATGGCCATTTATCACCCGACTGATTAAGAAAGCATACATTCATTTACCCACTGTATTTACTTACTACAGTATTTTTATTAAGATGCTACAGCAAATTTTCTTTCTATATAGCAATATTATTTTATTTTATGGATTCTAAAGAAGTTAATTTTAATGGCCCCGGGGAGTGTGAAAAAACAAAAAGCCCTACACTCCCAGACAGGCCCCGATCCCCCACTATGAACTGTCTCTTTAAACGGGCCCAGTGCTATGGGCCCACTGCTCCCTTCCGGTCTCTGTTGACAGTGATATTGTTTCTACAATATATAACGGCTGCAGACAAGCGGTTTGCTCAATTGTTATGCCCATGAAGATGGTCCAAGACCCCTGATCCTGGTATTCAGCTTTGAGCTTTGATAGTCATAAGCAGCAGCCATATACAGTATAAGCCAATATAAGCCGATAAAGACTGGCAAGAAGCCGCAGAGAAGTAGCGCTCGAGAGGCAGTAGATAGGCAATGCCGAATTTGCTATTTTCAAGCATTTGGGCTAGTGATCTTTAAAACGTGAAAGTTCCTGCAGAAATCAATCTATCCACCAAACACTGATAACATACTCTCATATGTACTTATTTCATAATCTTGGAAACAAGGGGATCTTCCTACAAATGATGAGTGAGATATGATCTCACAATTAAGATGTGTGGGTTCTAAGGAAAAAAAACTCATATGAAAAAACCCTACATGAAAATTACAATGAGAAAATGAAAAACGGTCTTAGGAGTGCAGGACAGAGACTCAGACGAAAGATGGGATTAAACTACAAGGCGTTTCAACGGAGGAACCATTTTCAAACATCCACCTGATGAAGACGGATCCTCCATCGAAACACGTTGTGGTTTAACCCCATCTTTCGTCTGAGTCTCTTTCCTGCTCCTCTAAGGCCATTTTTCATTTTCTCATTGCTCCCATCCTCTATCGGAGGTTCTCGGTTGGAGCTGCGGTGGAGACCTGACATCCTGTCCACCCCTGGGCTGCTTCCTAAGCGCTCCTTTATGACCGCTCATCACTGACTCTCATTACATGAAAATTACACACAGAGATAAAAATGCACTGTGTAAATGTGGGAAAACAAGTTTGATGCATCTGTCTCTTTGCAGCAGTTCATTTTGTATATAAATTTCCACCATGAGTATTTGTTGTATTTTTGATGTTGAGGATTTTCTGTAGTGTTTCTGCATAGTTTTACTAAATGAAGTTACTTGTATTTTTTCATTGCCTTTTAGAGTACCTTTTAACTGCATTTTTGTCACCTTTAGGTATGTAAGTTTTTAAACACAACTGCTTTGGTTTGGATACTTTGTGTTACCTTTAGTTATAAAATCATGCATGGATTGCATCTGTTTTTAAATGTTTATCTGCAGATTTTCCTCATCGCACTGAAATCAATTACTGAAAATCCACAAATAAAAAGCAACTTTAGGTTGGTGAAATTTAAATTATTGTGGATTTCATAATCGACTGTTTCTTTTAGGCTCATAATAAAATAATAAATAGTCCTTTAAAGGTCTTGTCCACTACTTGGCCATCCTTGCAGTAAATGCTGTCTTTCCTGGAGGAAATGAGAAAACATCTTGCACTTATCTTCTGCATCGGGGGAAATTTGCGATATTGGCATCAGGTATCCTGACGCTCATGTGACATTGTTATGCAATCTAAGCACTGCAGCCAATCAGCAGCTTCTAATGGGCTGGAGCTCTACCACTTCCCTTGAACATCTGACTTTTGTCGGAGAGAAGTGTGAGAATTGCACCTGACATAACAATCGCTGGAAAGGTACCAGTAACATACATAGTAACATAGTAACATAGTTAATAAGGTTGAAGGAAGACTTTAAGTCCATCTAGTTCAACCCATATCATATCCTAACTTGCCCTAACATGTTGATCCAGAGGAAGGCAAAAAAAAACCATGTGGCAAACAGTAAGCTTCACATTGGGGAAAAAATTCCTTCCCGACTCCACATACGGCAATCGGACTAGCTCCCTGGATCAACGCAATATCAAGGAAACTAGTGTATATACCCTGTTATATTATACTTTTAAATTTATAAGTTTTTATAATTTCACATGGGGAGTTACAGCATTTTAACCAAGTAATGTATTGTAACTTTAGAAACTTTACATCTCTCTCCCAAATCATTATGCCGAATCCCTACCTTAAGTAAAGTAAAAAAAATTAAAAAACCTAAATATACTTCTAAGTGCATGTCTATGGATTTCTCAGGCTCATCTCACTCCTAGGTACAACAAAGTGCAAAGTGATGAGCACCTCCAAAAAACATCTCATGACACTATGCATTAATTATATCAATTTACGCTGCAGGCAACATATCCTGATCTTCGGGTGCCCACCCTGAAAAAACAGCACTAAATGTCCATGCAAGAGAAGACAGGGTGGCACTCACCAGAATTAAAACTCAACCTTTATTGGTCACTTTTAAAACCTCTTCAGCAGGGAGTGGAACAATGAAGTGTGAGGACGACGGCCGTTTTGCGCTATTGTGCTTCTACGGGTCACCCGTAGAAGCGCAATAGCACGAAACGGCCATCATCCCCACACTCCATTGTTTCACTCCTATGTGCAGTATGCTTTGCTTTGTTAAGTGCCTTTCCTTTATGCAAAAAAATAAGGAGCACCGTCAACAGTAGTATTGGAGAGAGAAAGAGAAGGCTCAACAAAAGGTTATACTATATACTGAAGGATGAATTGGATAAAAACACCAAAATTACATTTTATTATGAATTATACATTTTATCGCCTTTATAAAGATACATTATTTATGTGTGATTTAGCTTATGCTGTATTTAGTTTTTCTAAAGGGAAAGTTGAATAAAATAATATCTAGGATCTTGATATCTGTGATCTGGTGTTTTATTCCAGAGAAATCCACTTTTTTTTTAAAATATGTAAATGAGCTGTTAACATCTATGGGCTGGACATAGAGGTCCCTGACAATCTGCATCCAGAGCTTATTTTAAATGAAAGGAGGCATTAATGATGGACAGTCTGCTTTCCTAATTTACATGTCTCACACTGATAGCTTCCGCTTTCATTTAAAATAAGCTTTGGATGCAGATTTTTAAGGTGATCTATGTCGAGCCCATAGATCTTAACAGTTTATTTACATGTTAACAAAAATATTGATTTCTTGAGAATAAGACATTGGATCACAAATCTCAAGGTATAATTTTATTCAACTTTCTATGGCCTCTGTGACCATGCAGATGGCTCAAGAGGGTTGATACAACTCAGATTCCCTTTACGTGTTTTCCGACTCTTCTGCTAGGGATGAGAGAATGTACTTGTGGAAGTGGTCAGCACTCTGTGAGCATTGGCCGGCACTCGGTGAGCATTGGCCAGTGCTCGATTTCAAATTTGAATCCCCGACCCGCATGTTTGGTGCCTGTTACACAGCCAATGAGGAAGCTGGGATTGCCTGCGAGTCACTGTGATGCCGTAGCCATCTTGTAGTGGCATAACTATGTTGGATGGCTGTGTGACATCATCAAGGGTTATAAAAGTACAGGTGCCGCCAGACTCAGCACAGTGATATCATTGCACAGCTCTGTGACAGTTTTTTTTGGAGGGAGAGAGTGCTTGTCCAGGTGTTTGAATGCACAGTTAAATGAATCAGAGTCCTGTAGTGTTGCTACTGGAGCTGATGCTGAACCATCATACTCTCAGCCCTTGTAAGGGCTAATTTTATGCTTTGCTGTTGTAGGACTTTGTAGTCCATTGCTAAATATATAGCTGTAGCAGTTGACCACATTTTTTTGTGTGAAAACATTGACTATACTGTCATACATAGAGTATTGCATGCTTTGTGATACATTTCTATGTTATATAACACTCCCAAAAAGTGTTAAAACATTTTTCTGTTTTCAATTACTCATCCATATGCTATTATGTGCTCTGTGGCACATTTTGGTGCTATATAGCAGTCCAAAAAAGCTTTGAAATTTTTCTGTATTCAATTACTCATCCAGATAGTATTACATGCTCTGTGGTACATTTCATTGGAATATAACACTACAAAAAAGTGTTGAAACTTTTTTTGGATTAAATTCTTTACCCACAGAATATAATGTACTGTATATACTTGAATATAAGCAGACCAGAGTATAAGCCAAGGCACCTAATTTTGCCACAGAAAACTGAGTAAGCTTATTGACTTGAGTATAAGCCGGGTATGCATTGTCCCCTCATCCCTGTCCTAGTATGCGTGACTCCCCCATCCTATCCTGGTATGCGTGGCTCTCCCTGTTGCTGTCCTGGTATGCGTGGCTCCCCCGCATCGCTGTCCTGGTATGCATGGCTCCCCCCATAGCTGCCCTGGTATGCATGGCCCCCCATCCCTATCCTTGTATACATGGCTCCACATCGCTGTACTGGTATGCGTGGCTCCCCATCGCTGTCCTGGTATGCGTGGCTCCCCTCATCGCTGTTTTGGTATGCGTGGCTTCCCCTGTCACTGTCCTGGTATGTGTGACTCCCTCATAGCTGTCCTGGTATGCCTGGCTCACCTAAAGCTGTCCGGTTATGCATGGCTCCCCCGTAGCTGTCTGGGTATGCGTGGCTCCCCCCGTAGCTGTCCTGGTATGCGTGGCTCCCCCCTCCCATTCTTTTATGCATGCTTCCTATTACAATAAAAACAAACATCCTACTTACCCTCCAGTGTGCCCTCACAGCATCTCGTTCCAGCTTCCTGCAGCTCTTCCTGTGCTGAGCAATCATGTGGCACCACTTATTAAGGCAATTTATACTCCCTCCATGCCTATGGGAGAGGAGATGCGTGCATATTCATTACCTTAATGAGTGAAGCCACGTGATCGCTCAGCACAGGAAGAGCTGCAGGAAGCAGGTACAAATGAGATGCTGCGAGGGCGCCGGGACCAATGAGATGCAGGACACGCTGAAGGGTGAGTAGGATGTCTTCTGGAAGCCGGCGGCTGTGGCTGCATCTGTCACTGTGCGCGCTATAAGAGAAATGAATATTCACTTCTTTTTAGCAGCAGCACAGGCTTTAGCCACAGCCGCCGACTCCTGCTTCTGTCACGCGCTGCTCCACCGTTCCCCCTCCCCCACTGGCTTTCTGGGACAATGACTCGTGTAAAAGCCGAGGGTGACATTTTCAGCACAAAAAAGTGCTGAAAAACTCAGCTTATACATGAGTATATGCAGTACTTTGTGGTAGATTTTGGTGTTATATAACACTCCAAAAAAGTTGAACAATTTTTCTGTATTAAATTACGCATTCATCGAGTATTACGTGGTCTGTGGTACATTTCAGTGTTATATAATACTCTGAAAAAGCTTTAAACTTTTTTTCTGTATTTAATTACTCATCCATTTACTATTACATCATCTGTGGTACATTTAAATGTTATATAACACTCAAAAAGTGTTGAAAGATTTTTCTGTATTTAATTGCTCATTCATATACTATTATGTGCTCTATCACATTTAGGTGTGATATAACAGTCAAAAAAGCGTTGAAAAATGTTTCTGCATTTAATTACTCATCCATATACTATTACATGCTCTGTGATACATTTGGGTGGTATATAGCACTTAAAAATGTTGCAACATCTTTCTGGATTCCCCTATCAACTGTTTTTTTCCAAATCATCTTGTAAAATGTAAGCTGGTAAGGGCAGGTTCCTCTTTCCTCTGTACCAGTCTATTATTGTTAGTTTGTTTACTGTAAGTGATATCTTTTGTATGTAACCCCTTCTCATGTACAACACCATGGAATCAATGGTGCATTATAAATAATAATAACAACTACTCATCCATTTACTGTTAAGTGCTCTACAGTACATTTCGGTGTTATATAACACTCCAAAAAAAGCGTTGACATTTTTGGGGATTGAATTACTCATCCGTAGAGTATTACATGATTTATAGTACATAATGGTGGTAATAAACTCCAAAAAGATGCTTTGATTGCTGCAGGAGACCATTTTTTTAAAAATGATTTTGGTTTCAAGAGACTTAGCAATTAGATAATGCGTAAGATGTGCGGTAAGGGACTGGGAAGGGGAATTGCTGCTGATGGTGTGCGCAGATGCCAAGGATGTGGGGAAGGTGCGACTATGCCTGTGCTGGAGCACAAGAAACGCGCCCATCTACTACAGGTTCCTGTCCCACTTTGCAGGGAGGCACAGTACACCACTTCTGAAGCTAGAACAGTGAGACAAAAAAGGTTATTTGGAACCTGTGACATGCCAAGATCAGTAGGAGCATGGCCCCTAAGAGCCTAACCACCACCAGCATGATCAGGCACATGTGATCTAAGCACCAGACTTGGTGGTTCGAACACCTGTTTCCACGAATGGTGACAGTACTGCCAGCGGGTGACAACACTGCCTCTTCCACTGTGCTAAGTGCTTCCATGTCCCCTGTCCATGACACTGGCACAGATGCCTTCCGTCTTGCACCTGACCTTGCACTTTCTGACTCACCACGACAAGGCACTTCCAAATCCTTGTCCCAGCACAGCATTCAGGTGTCCCTACCTCAGGTCTTGGAACAATAGTGAAAGTTTCCAGCCACCCACCCACAGACGCAAAGGCTAAAGTGGCACATTTCCAGGCTGCTTTCTGTGCAAATGTTGCTGTTTAGGCTTGTTGACAGGTTGAATTCCGCCGACTCATGGCAGCAGCCGTCCCTAAAGCTGGAGTCACACATAGCGACTTACCAGCGATACCGACACCGATATCAAGGTGTCAGGATCGCTGGTAAGTCGCTATGTGATCGCTGGTGAGCTGTCACACAGACAGCTTCACCAGCGATCAGCACAGCGATGCCGAGCGCGCGACATCGCTTGCCATCCCTGTAAAAAATAGAATTAAAATAAAAAATATTGTTATTCTCACCTTCCTACGTCCCGCGCAGCCATCCCGCCTCTCTCCACACTCTGGTCCCAGTGATCCTTTGCGAGAATGACCGCGAGAGTCACGGTCTCGCGGGAGCGTGAAGTCTTGCGGTCATTCGTGCAAAGGATTACTGGGACCGGGAGCATGGAGAGAGGCGGGATGTCGGAAGGTGAGAATAACAATATTTTTTATTTTAATTCTATTTTTTACAGCTGATCGCTGGTCTCCCGCCTGTCACACGCAGCGATGCGTGCTGGCCAGTGGGAGACCAGCGACGAAAAATATGTCCAGAGGTTTCTTACAGCGATCAGCGATACCGGCGGGGGGGGCGCTCGCTGATCGCTGTCACACACAGCGATCTCGCTGGTGAGATCGCTGTTACGTCACAAAAGTTGTGACTCAGCAGCGATATCGCTAGCGAGATTACTGTGTGTGACTCCCGCTTTAGTGTCCCCAGCTGCCACTTTTTCTTCCAGTTTAGCTAGCGTCCCCGTCTTCTACCAGCACGTGTCCAGTAACATCATCCATGCCCTTACCAACTCAGTTAATGGGATTGTCTATTTAATAACCAACACGTGGACAGGCGCTTCTGACCAGGGACGCTACATTTCCTTGACGGCACACTGGGTGAACATTGGCATGGCACAGCTGCCGTCACTGAAGATTGTTGGCACTGCTTCTGTCAGGGTTTCTTTCTCATCATACATCAGTCCTGCACTCCCTTCTGCTACTCCTCATCCTCCATCTCTGATGTCTTATCTCAGAGCATGTCTTCCACATCAGCCGGAAGCTGTAAGCTCTGCAACACTGTCTCAGCGAAGCACCGCGGCTAAGTTACTTAAAGGAATAACAGACCAGACAGATCTGTGGCTTTTGCTGCTGAACCTCCAACCAAGCATGGTTGAGTGTGATAATGGGCGTAACCTGGTAATGGCTGTCAAGCTGGACAAGCTCATACACATACCATGCTTGGCGCACATGCTCTACTTGGTAGTTGAACGTTTTCTGAAAACCTACCCAGATTTGCTAGATCTTCTGGCAAAGGTATGCCACGTCAATACCCATTTCTGGGCGTTAGCTACAGTTGCTGTGGTTCTGGCAGTGCTGTAGCAGTGCCTGCAAGTGCCAGATTACCGATTGGTGTGCGACGTGACCACACACTGGAATTCCACACTGCACATGCTGGCAAGACTTTGTGAGCAGCAGAGGACAGTTGTGGAATAGCAGCTCCTACACACCCATCGGTATTCTGGTCAGCCTCCACACAACAACTGAAGAGTGGGTATGGATATCTGGCATTTGTAAAGTTCTTCAAGACTTTGAGGACTCCACAAAGATGCTGAGCGGTGGTGACGCCATCATCAACGCAACGATCCTGCTTATGTGCTTACTAAAACAGTCGCTGCTGACAATTAAACATGAAGCTTTGCATGCGGACCAGGTGGAGATGGAAGAAGACATGAGACAAGGAGATACTACCCAGCCCAGCCTCCTCTCATCTGCTCAGTGCAGATTGGGTAATGATGAGGAAGTGGAGGCTGAGGAAAAGGAACACTAACAGAGGCTAGTACCCACACAAAATTTATCCTCTCTCCTATGTGGATGGGCTGAGGATGGCAATAAGGAGGAAGAGATGGAGAAAGAGGAGATGGAGAGTAGTCATCATGGTGGAGACATGGAAGTGTTGGCGGTAGGGACCTTGCCACATATGACAGTCTTTATGTACCACTGCCTTTCCAGTGACCCTTGCATTACATTAATATTGGCCAAAAAAGAGTACTGATTGTTCACCATGCTACATGGAGAACTTTGCATATCTTCTTCCTGAGGCAGAGAGGTCTTCTAAAATGGTGCTATAACAGAAGGCCATTGTTGAAAATATGTTGAAAAAATTCCCATCAGATAACGCTAGTGGCAGGGGTCAAGCTTCCTTGCCCATCCAAGGAGGAGAGGTGAGGCAAACACACACCAGGTACAGAGGAGGCAGGGGTACACTGTCAAAGGCCTGAGCCAATTTCATGACACCCTTAAAGCATCCATGCCCTGATGACCGAGTATTTTTGACAAGGAGGGAAATGTTTTTAAACATGGTCAAGCAATACCTGGCTAGCAAAACCAGCATACACCCTAATTCCTCTGCGAATCTTCAGCTATTGGGTCTCAAGGCTGGACACCTGGCATGAGTTGTCCATCTATTCCTTGGCGGTATTGTACTGCCTTGCCGATTTTGAATGTTTTATTGTCAGTCCTTCTAGTGGAGTAAAAGTGTGACACCATTGTTGTCAGCAGCAACCTGGAAGTCAGAGATGCTTCCATGGGTTTTCCCCATGCTGTTCTCCTTCTATTCAGAACTTTGTCCATCCATTTTGACATTTTCACTGCACCCCAGACCTTCTTAGCGGATCTGCCAGAAAAATGCTTAGATTTCCCATTGACTTCCATTATACTCGTTACTCAAACCGAGCATTTGAAATTGCTTGGTTCAAGTAACAAGTATCTGATCATTTTAATGCTCACTCATTTTTAACTTTTGCTCCTTTATACATTTTATTTTTGTATCAGTTCCATAATGGATTGTCACATTAACTTGACTCCATACAGTGTGTTTAAAAGTTAAAAGGATAAATAAGATAATACAATCAAAGATAAAGAAGAGTTAAAGGAGTTGTCCACTTTGTTTATTGCAGCTTTATTCTTTAAATTACTAGCACTTTTGCTCATAAAATGACTGCTGATGGAGATTCATGTGACAAGACCTCTTCAAGAGCCTCAGCCGATAGAAAAGCTGCTTAACCACTGTGGATGCTGATGTTCTGATCACGTAATCTTCTATTAGCATCCATTTTTCTTTTGGGGGGGGAGTGCTGGTCAGTTTGTGAGGAAAACTGTACAAATAAGAGAGGCCAAACCCTTTAAAGGATATACCGTAAACACCTTTTACTTGAACAATATTATTACAGCTTACCACTGATTTTTTTTTAAGTTGCTCATTTGATTCCTTAATGAAAAAATAGTCAACCTTCTAGATAGTCTTCAGTTATAATTTCTAACTATTTAGCTAAGGCAGATATTGTGTAAATTCTTTACCTAACTAGATGCTCTTCACAATTTTGAGCAAATCCATCAAAGCTGTGATCCTAGATCTGTAGGTGCTATCTGACCCTTCTATTAGTGTTAGTCCTAACAGAGTATGGAGAACTGTATTGCGAAAATACAAGAATGGAGAGTGAGCAAAGCATCAAAGTTCTCAGGGAGAGCAGATAAAAGCATGAACATGAAATCACAAGACAACGAGAAGGCAGAGCTTAGGGCAGAGCTTATTGTTAAATATATAGCTTCTGCTTGTAAACCGCATTTTTTTGGGGGGGGTAAAAAAATTGACTATATTGTCAATTATAGAGAATTACATGCATTGTCTTACATTATGGTGGTATATAAAACTAAGAAAAAACCTTAAAACAATGTATGGATTCAGTTAGTCATTCATAGACTATTACGTGCTTTATGTTACATTTTGATGGTAAATAACACTCCAAAAAAGCTTTCAAAAATGTTCTGGATTCAATTAGTCATCCATAGGCTATACTTTGCTTTATGTTACATTTTGGTTGCAAGTAACACTGCAAAAAAGCATTCCAAAATGATTCTGATTTTCTGATTTTTCTGCAATCAATGAGTCATCCATAGAGTATTACATGCTTTGTGCTACATTACGATGGTATATCACACTAAAAAAATGTTCAAAAGTTTTTTATGGATTGAATTAGTAATCCATACAGTATAACATGCTTTTTGGGCGACAAGACGACGAAGGTGGAAGAAGCCTGTGTGAATCCAGAGGGAGTGACGGGAGGAATATCAGAGCTAAACCAAGCTGGCATGACAGCAGAGGTAGCAGAATCCTGTGGTCCAGAACCGGCCACTTTCCCAGAACCACCATGACCCGAAACACAGTATTAAACATGGGGGTTCTTGTGGACTGCGGAGAGCTAGGATCCAGCAACTGGTGAGCGGACTGTAGGGTTTAGGCTGGTCAAAAGAGGTGAGCCAGTGCTGAAGACATGCTAGAGGGCTCGCTAGCCACAAGGTAAAGAGAGTTATTATCCCTGGGGGAGGTCGTTATGTATGATCGGCAGTGCAGAAGGGGGTCCAGGGTCCATAGAAGAGTTTGGGACCCATCATCACTTCTTGCTCAACCAGCAGGCAGCAGAGACAGAACACTTGCCTCAAAGGCTGCAAGCCTGATGGCTGGAACCAGGGTCACATTTCTCAAAATGAAAGGGCCATATCACTTGTATGTGGTGGGTGTGATCCAAGAAGGTTGAGAGCAGGATGAAGGCATCCTGCAAAATGAATGAATCTGGGAGACGCGCCTCTGGTGGCTCAAGACGGGGCTACTGCCCCTAAAGATTGGACTGTCCTTGGGGTTCCCCACTCCAGCAGGCGATGGTGCAGTTGACAAAAGGGCTCTGCCACCCATATCTACATGTTGGGGGCTCTGGCATTACTCAAAGCTGGGTTAGTTACAGCCCAGGTACCTGATAACTGGCATTCAGGAAACAGGTGGAGGCAGTCCCCCCAGCCTCCCGAGGAAGTAGAAGAAGTGAATACCTGAAGAGGCCTTATAATTTTCTCCAGGCTTTGCATTTTGTGCAAAGTCTTTATGAGTGTAGGAGTACAACAACTACACTTTCAATATTTGAATGCGGCCCGCAAGTTGTTGCCGTCAAGGGTCTATGGATGACTGGATGACAATCCTTATAATTTTTCCACCTTTTATGATTGTAGGAGTACATTAACTGTACTTTCAAAATATTTGAATGAGGACCCCTAGTTATTGCCTTCAGGGGTCTATGAATAACTGGATGACACTCCTTGTAATTTTTTCTGGCTTTACACTATGTGCAAAGCCTTTATGAGTGTAGGAGTACACCAACTACACTTTGTTCAGAATACTTGAATGAGGTACTACAGTTGGTAGTATGTCTGGATGACCCTACTTGTAATTTTTTGCAGACTTTGCACTGTATGTTGAGCTCTTATGAGTGTAGGAGTACCACAACTACACTTTGTTTACAATATTTGAATGAGGCACTCCAGGTGTTGCTTTTAAGGGTGTATCGATGACCCTGCTTGAAACTTTTGGCAGGCTTTACACTTAGAGAATAGCGTTTGAGTCTAGGAGTACCACTATATGACAATTTGAACATAACGTGTATGAGGCCCTCTTTCATGACTAAAACAGGGTGAATCTGAGTCCCTCTTACATCTAAATTTTGGCAGTTCTTGCTTCCTTCTTAAATTACACTGAAACTTCAATTTATTTAATAAAAATGTATTAACAATTTTTGAAAAATAAAATTTTGGTTTACTTAAACTACTTTTTTTAAATCATTTTTAAATTTTGCCTTACATACAAGTCATTATACAGGAGATAATGTTTCTTAATATTTTCTTTCCTGCAAACTTTTTCCTGGAAAATGTGATTTCTGATTGATTTTGAATGTTTTATTGTCAGTCCTTAAAGTGGTGTAAAACTGTGATACCATTGTTCTCAGAAGTGATCTTGGAGTCAGAGATGCATTCAGGGGTCTTCCCCTCTTTCCATTCAACAGTCTTTGCATGCATTTCAATATTTTTACTGCCCCCCAGACCTCATTATAGGGTGTATTAGAAAAATGTTTGAATTTCCCATTGACTCCCATTATACTCATTACTCGAAATGAACATTCGAGCATTAGGAATTGCTCGGTTCAAGCACCTTTCTTTTAAAATAAATTTTTATTACTGCACAAATCGGTATGGCTGCTATACCACGCATACTGTACTCTAGCTACAATCTCCTCTAAAAAGTAAGTACACCCCTAGTGGGCTACTGGTATTCACAGATCAGAGCTGCCATTCTAGCTGAATGGCCGAGCACCTGTGCAGCTTGTAATCTTCATCCTGGCCCGGAGATGGTCACATTGGTTACGGGCTTGGTAGATTTTAGCTTTGTACTTTAGAAAAAATGTTCCAGTAGCCCATGCTATAGTCACCTGAAATTTCTCTGTGTGGAAGAAAATTTGAGATTTTTGGTATTTTTGGCCTATGTACTGTTCAGATGCCTCCTTGAAGAGCACAAAGCATGCCATAATGAGTACTGAAGCAGAGAACCTTTATTTCTTTGTTCACTATAACATGCCAATGGAATCCTCAGAAGCAGTACTGTTCTGGTTCCGGAAGTGTGAATGACATGCCCGTGATTGTCCGAAGCTGTTACAACAAGAGCACTTCACTGGTATATTCAGCTGTACTGTGAAATGTCAAGGAGACAGCCCACAGAAGGATAACGCCACAAAAACAAAGAAAAAGAAGACATTCTAAGATACTTGTAGGGAAGGTGACTTGACGGACAGACTTGACTGGAAGTAGGAGGGGACAGTTTGTGCACTACAGACTAAGATTGGCAATGACAGAAAGGTAACAGCAGGGAGAGACAGAAAAGGGAGTGCAGTACTGAAATTTGACCACAAGACGGCAGGGGGGAGTGTAGTTCAGGACTTAACATCAGCTTACAGCTATATAAACTGCTTAGTCATGGGGGGCGGGGAGATAGGAACCCAGGAGGGAAATTCCCAGTGAGAGAGGGGATAAATAGGACTGATTGGGGTTCCAGAGGCTAGGCTAGTCCCGGGAGGAGCTCAACAGAGGAGGACTCAGGACAGAAGATGGAGAACGGTGAAAAGCTCAACCAGGGGACTGACAAGAGAAGACAGTCAGGGGGGTGGCCCTGACACGATGTACCGCAGGACAGACGAGGCCCGGGAGTACCGACTGGACGACGACCTCGGGCAGGTGAAGCGCTGGCAGTAGATTGGTCTAGGACAGCACCAGCGAAAGATCCGCGAGGGACGTCATCACAACTAAAAGAGAGGTGAAAGGTACCCGGGCCTGGAAACGGAGATCTGTAAAGGAACTGCAGTGCATGGCTAAGGTCGTCAGGAAGACGGCAAGTAAACCCGGATCTGTTACAACTGAATTCTGCCTCCAACTCGTCTTTGCCGCATCCGGTCGTGGTAAGCAGTGGACAACCCCCCAATCCTGGCCCCTACCACATACTGTTGGCTGTAACAAGTTAATTTTGCATTATTATGCCATGATTGCTTACATTACTTGTACTTGTTTTCTGTAATTGTAACTAGAGTTGAGCGAAACGGGTCGAAAAAATTCAAAAGTCGGCGACTTTTTGCAAAGTCGGGTTTCATGAAACGAAACCCGACCCTAGGATGAGGTCGGCCACGAGGTCGGCAACTTACGCGCCAAAGTCACGTTTCAAAAGTTTGTTTTGCGCTCTTTTTCAGCCAATCAGGATCCACGGACACTGTGGGCAACGTGATGACATAGGCACGGGTCACCACCATCTTTCAGAAGGGCATGCAAGTGATTGGCTTGCTTTGGTGGGCGTCACAGGGGGTATGAAAGGGCGTGCACGCCGACTGCCATCTTACTTCTGCCGATCTTAGTATAGGGAGAGGTTGCTGCTGATTCTGTAGGGAGAGCGTTAGGCAGGGAAGAAGACAAAAAAACTGCTTCTGCTGCTAGCGATTTGGCCTGCACAACACACAAGTCACTGTGTGTGCAGTGCAAGGGGAGGCTATATTGTGGTGTATCAGTGGTGTTGGTTGTTGGGCTGCCTTTTAAGGCTTCCTGACACGCTGGCATTGCTGTTTACCCACTGCTCCGCAAACTGCTTTTTTAAAAGCAATCCAATCTCCCTTATCCTCTCGTCACTTTGGTCACAGGCAGCTGTGCCATCGAGCGTGTCACATAGCGCTCAGATATCAGTGGGCCTCACACCATCCACAAGTGTCCAGTGTCCAAAAGTGTACGCAGAGATTCAAAATCTCCATTATCCTCTCGTCACTTTGGTCACAGGCAGCTGTGCCATCGAGCGTGTCACATAGCGCTCATATATCAGTGGGCCTCACACCATCCACAAGTGTCCAGTGTCCAAAAGTGTACGCAGAGATTCAAAATCTCCATTATCCTCTCGTCACTTTGGTCACAGGCAGCTGTGCCATCGAGCGTGTCACATAGCGCTCAGATATCAGTGGGCCTCACACCATCCACAAGTGTCCAGTGTCCAAAAGTGTATGCAGAGATTCAAAATCTCCATTATCCTCTCGTCACTTTGGTCACAGGCAGCTGTGCCATCGAGCGTGTCACATAGCGCTCAGATATCAGTGGGCCTCACACCATCCACAAGTGTCCAGTGTCCAAAAGTGTACGCAGAGATTCAAAATCTCCATTATCCTCTCGTCACTTTGGTCACAGGCAGCTGTGCCATCGAGCGTGTCACATAGCGCTCAGATATCAGTGGGCCTCACACAATCCACAAGTGTCCAGTGTCCAAAAGTGTACGCAGAGATTCAAAATCTCCATTATCCTCTCGTCACTTTGGTCACAGGCAGCTGTGCCATCGAGCGTGTCACATAGCGCTCAGATATCAGTGGGCCTCACACAATCCACAAGTGTCCAGTGTCCAAAAGTGTACGCAGAGATTCAAAATCTCCATTATCCTCTCGTCACTTTGGTCACAGGCAGCTGTGCCATCGAGCGTGTCACATAGCGCTCAGATATCAGTGGGCCTCACACCATCCACAAGTGTCCAGTGTCCAAAAGTGTACGCAGAGATTCAAAATCTCCATTATCCTCTCGTCACTTTGGTCACAGGCAGCTGTGCCATCGAGCGTGTCACATAGCGCTCAGATATCAGTGGGCCTCACACCATCCACAAGTGTCCAGTGTCCAAAAGTGTACGCAGAGATTCAAAATCTCCATTATCCTCTCGTCACTTTGGTCACAGGCAGCTGTGCCATCGAGCGTGTCACATAGCGCTCAGATATCAGTGGGCCTCACACCATCCACAAGTGTCCAGTGTCCAAAAGTGTACGCAGAGATTCAAAATCTCCATTATCCTCTCGTCACTTTGGTCACAGGCAGCTGTGCCATCGAGCGTGTCACATAGCGCTCAGATATCAGTGGGCCTCACACCATCCACAAGTGTCCAGTGTCCAAAAGTGTACGCAGAGATTCAAAATCTCCATTATCCTCTCGTCACTTTGGTCACAGGCAGCTGTGCCATCGAGCGTGTCACATAGCGCTCAGATATCAGTGGGCCTCACACCATCCACAAGTGTCCAGTGTCCAAAAGTGTACGCAGAGATTCAAAATCTCCATTATCCTCTCGTCACTTTGGTCACAGGCAGCTGTGCCATCGAGCGTGTCACATAGCGCTCAGATATCAGTGGGCCTCACACAATCCACAAGTGTCCAGTGTCCAAAAGTGTACGCAGAGATTCAAAATCTCCATTATCCTCTCGTCACTTTGGTCACAGGCAGCTGTGCCATCGAGCGTGTCACATAGCGCTCAGATATCAGTGGGCCTCACACCATCCACAAGTGTCCAGTGTCCAAAAGTGTACGCAGAGATTCAAAATCTCCATTATCCTCTCGTCACTTTGGTCACAGGCAGCTGTGCCATCGAGCGTGTCACATAGCGCTCAGATATCAGTGGGCCTCACACCATCCACAAGTGTCCAGTGTCCAAAAGTGTACGCAGAGATTCAAAATCTCCATTATCCTCTCGTCACTTTGGTCACAGGCAGCTGTGCCATCGAGCGTGTCACATAGCGCTCAGATATCAGTGGGCCTCACACCATCCACAAGTGTCCAGTGTCCAAAAGTGTACGCAGAGATTCAAAATCTCCATTATCCTCTCGTCACTTTGGTCACAGGCAGCTGTGCCATCGAGCGTGTCACATAGCGCTCAGATATCAGTGGGCCTCACACCATCCACAAGTGTCCAGTGTCCAAAAGTGTACGCAGAGATTCAAAATCTCCATTATCCTCTCGTCACTTTGGTCACAGGCAGCTGTGCCATCGAGCGTGTCACATAGCGCTCAGATATCAGTGGGCCTCACACAATCCACAAGTGTCCAGTGTCCAAAAGTGTACGCAGAGATTCAAAATCTCCATTATCCTCTCGTCACTTTGGTCACAGGCAGCTGTGCCATCGAGCGTGTCACATAGCGCTCAGATATCAGTGGGCCTCACACCATCCACAAGTGTCCAGTGTCCAAAAGTGTACGCAGAGATTCAAAATCTCCATTATCCTCTCGTCACTTTGGTCACAGGCAGCTGTGCCATCGAGCGTGTCACATAGCGCTCAGATATCAGTGGGCCTCACACCATCCACAAGTGTCCAGTGTCCAAAAGTGTACGCAGAGATTCAAAATCTCCATTATCCTCTCGTCACTTTGGTCACAGGCAGCTGTGCCATCGAGCGTGTCACATAGCGCTCAGATATCAGTGGGCCTCACACCATCCACAAGTGTCCAGTGTCCAAAAGTGTACGCAGAGATTCAAAATCTCCATTATCCTCTCGTCACTTTGGTCACAGGCAGCTGTGCCATCGAACGTGTCACATAGCGCTCAGATATCAGTGGGCCTCACACCATCCACAAGTGTCCAGTGTCCAAAAGTGTACGCAGAGATTCAAAATCTCCATTATCCTCTCGTCACTTTGGTCACAGGCAGCTGTGCCATCGAGCGTGTCACATAGCGCTCAGATATCAGTGGGCCTCACACCATCCACAAGTGTCCAGTGTCCAAAAGTGTACGCAGAGATTCAAAATCTCCATTATCCTCTCGTCACTTTGGTCACAGGCAGCTGTGCCATCGAGCGTGTCACATAGCGCTCAGATATCAGTGGGCCTCACACCATCCACAAGTGTCCAGTGTCCAAAAGTGTACGCAGAGATTCAAAATCTCCATTATCCTCTCGTCACTTTGGTCACAGGCAGCTGTGCCATCGAGTGTGTCACATTGCGCTCAGATATCAGTGGGCCTCACACAATCCACAAGTGTCCAGTGTCCAAAAGTGTACGCAGAGATTCAAAATCTCCATTATCCTCTCGTCACTTTGGTCACAGGCAGCTGTGCCATCGAGCGTGTCACATAGCGCTCAGATATCAGTGGGCCTCACACAATCCACAAGTGTCCAGTGTCCAAAAGTGTAACCAGAGATTCAAAATCTCCATTATCCTCTCGTCACTTTGGTCACAGGCAGCTGTGCCATCGAGCGTGTCACATAGCGCTCAGATATCAGTGGGCCTCACACCATCCACAAGTGTCCAGTGTCCAAAAGTGTACGCAGAGATTCAAAATCTCCATTATCCTCTCGTCACTTTGGTCACAGGCAGCTGTGCCATCGAGCGTGTCACATAGCGCTCAGATATCAGTGGGCCTCACACCATCCACAAGTGTCCAGTGTCCAAAAGTGTACGCAGAGATTCAAAATCTCCATTATCCTTTCGTCACTTTGGTCACAGGCAGCTGTGCCATCGAGCGTGTCACATAGCGCTCAGATATCAGTGGGCCTCACACAATCCACAAGTGTCCAGTGTCCAAAAGTGTACGCAGAGATTCAAAATCTCCATTATCCTCTCGTCACTTTGGTCACAGGCAGCTGTGCCATCGAGCGTGTCACATAGCGCTCAGATATCAGTGGGCCTCACACAATCCACAAGTGTCCACTGTCCACAAGTGTGTGCAGAAATTCTAAAACTCCCCTGTCCTATAGACACCTTGTACCTTGTTTTACATTACTATATAGTTTGTTGGATTTTGTCTACATTTCTACCAAAAATGAGGAAGGCTGGTGGAAGAGGCCGTGGAATTGGGCGGGGGTTGGCAGCTGGTAATGATGGTGTTGGTGGTGGATCTGATGGTAGTGGCAAGAGCAAAATAGGACCGAATGCAGGAGGTGCTGACCCTGCGTCATCGTCTGGCTACATAAGGCCTCGAACGCTTAGTTTTCTAGGAGTTGGCAAACCGCTTTTAAAGGCAGAGCATCAGGAAAAAGTTTTGTCTTACATTGCTGACTCAGCCTCCAGCTCTATCGCCTCCTCTTCTTCAGTTGTAAAAAGTAAAAGCACTGAGTCATCATTGGAGGCTCATGTTCATGAACCACACCTTTCCTTGTGTCCTTCACCCCAACCAAGATTGAAGGATGACGCAGGCCATACTACTGATTACTCCATGGAGCTGTTTTCACATACCATGCCTGGATTATCAAGTCAAATGGTGAATTACCCAGGCCAAGATGAATCTGACATGGAGTGCACTGATGCACAGCCGCTGATGGATGATTCTGCTGGTACATTCACTCAGAGCACTACATTGTCCTCGCAGTGTACAGAGCCAGATTCTGACCCTGATGAGACTCAGGTGCCCCTTCCCGCACACTATACCACCATACACGGTGACACAGAGGAAGGTGCACATGACATAGAAGAGGAGGTGATGGATGACCCAGTTGTTGACCCAGATTGGCATCCATTGGGGGAAGAGGGTGCTGCTTCCAATAGCTCAGATGAGGAGCATCCACAGCAGACATCGACATCGCAACAGCTGTTATCTGGCAGGCCCGGAGCACGCCAAAGACAGGTTCCAAACATCAAAAGAGTTGCTGGACAGCTTGTCCAGAGGGTCAAAAGATCACAGCGTGCTAGGCCGCAAAATGTCTGCCAAAGTAGGAAGAGTGCAGTGTGGCACTTTTTTGAACAAAATCCTCATGATCAGGCCAAGGTTATCTGTAAGAAGTGCGCAAAGACCTTTAGCCGAGGGAAAAATCTGAAAAATTTGAATACCAGTTGCATGCTTAGACATTTAACCAGCATGCACTTGCAAGCGTGGACACAACACCAAACCTCAAGTGCCACATGTGCAACTGATCACAACGAAGGTAGTCAGCAACGCTACATTGTTTCCCCCACTGTAAGCCCACCGGTTAGCACAGCAGCAAATGTTGAGGTGTCGTTGCAAGGCCACAGCAGTCAGGGAATCCCACTGTTATATCAACGAAAGACTGATTCTAGGCCATCAGAAAGAACACCAACTCCATCACCATCATCAACCCTCTCTCAGTCCGCCCTGTCCACCGCTACTTCCACCATATGCAGCTCTCAAGTCCAGCTCACCCTCCCAGACACTATGAGTAGGTCAAGAAAGTACTCAGTCTCTCATCCGCGTACACTGGGTTTGAACGCCCACATTGCCAAACTAATCTCGTTTGAGATGATGCCCTTTCGGTTGGTGGAAAGCACAGCTTTCCGCGAACTCATGGCCTATGCAGTACCACGCTATGACCTACCCAGTCGCCACTTCTTCTCTCACAAAGCCATCCCAGCCCTCCACCATCATGTGAAAGACCGCATTGTCCATGCACTCAAGCAGTCAGTGAGCGGAAAGGTGCACCTCACAACTGATGCATGGTCCAGTCGGCATGGCCAGGGCCGTTACGTGTCCATCACTGCGCACTGGGTTAATGTGGTGGATGCAGGGTCCACAGGGGACATCGGTGGTGGGACAGTGCTGCCTAGCCCACGGTATAGGAAACAGTTGGCTGTAGGTGTTCGACCCTCCTCCTCCTCCTCCTCCTCCAGAAGCGAAAGCTCGTCCACAGAGCGCAGTCGTACGAGCACTCCATCTGCAGCTGCCACTGTTGCACACGATGTGTCCCCCTATCGAGCAGCTAGTGGAAAGCGTCAGCAGGCTGTGTTGCAGATGATGTGTTTGGGCGACAGACACACCGCCGAGGTGCTGGCCGAGTACTTGAAGCGACAAACTGAGTCATGGCTGGGCAGTGTACATCTTGAGGCAGGCAAGGTAGTTAGTGATAACGGCCGTAATTTTGTGGCAGCCATAGCCCTTTCAAAACTCAGCCACATACCTTGCTTGGCTCACACCTTGAACCTGGTGGTGCAGTGCTTCCTCAAAAATTATCCGGAGTTAACAGCCCTGCTCCAGAAGGTGCGAAGACTGTGCGCGCACATCCGCCGGTCGCCTGTACACTCCGTTCGTATGCAGAAGCTGCAGCGATTGCTCCACCTTCCCAACCACCGCCTCATTATCGACATTGCAACAAGGTGGAACTCCACCCTGCACATGGTGGAGCGGCTGTGCGAGCAGAGGCAGGCCATAATGCATTTGTGGGAGGATACACGGCCAGGCACTTTGAGAGCAGACATGGAGTTGACAGGCGTGCAGTGGTCGAAGCTGAAAGACCTTTGTAAAGTCCTTCAGTGTTTTGAGGAATGCACACGGCTGGTAAGCGCAGACGACGCCATCCTAAGCATGAGCATCCCACTTATGCGTCTGCTCATGCAAACTTTGACGCACCTTAAGGAGCAGGCGTCTGCAGCCAATGTTGATGAGGAGGAAGAGGAGGAGGGAATCCTTGATGACATTCAGCCATTGTCTGCTCAGGGACCTCTCCTGGACGAGGTGGAGGAAGAAGAGGAGGAGGAGGAGGAGGATGATGGGGATGATTACTTAGGGGAGGAGGATGCATCTCGTGGGGCAAGTGAAAATGTTGGCGTGGCAAGGTCTGGTACAGGGTTTGTGCGTGACTGGAGGGATGTGGATTTGCCAGAAAGTGCTCCTCCACCCAGCACTCGCAGTGCATCATTGACACCGGGAACATTGGCCCACATGTCAGATTATGCCTTGCGTATCCTAAAAAGGGACCCCCGCATTGCCAAAATGATGAACGATGATGACTACTGGTTGGCCAGCATCCTGGATCCATGCTATAAAGGCAAATTACAAAACATCATGCCACAGGAGAACCTTGACCTAATATTGGCTAATAAACAAGCAACTCTGGTAAATCGGTTGCTTGAGGCATTCCCAGCACACAGCAGCGGTGATGGTTCTCACAAGAGCCGTACGGGCCGGGGGCAGCTTGGCAGAGGTGTTCGTGGTGCACACAGCAGAAGTGGCGTTGGAGACAGGGGTTTCATGACAATGTTGTGGACTGATTTTTCAAATACCGCTCACACAACTGGTAATACTGCATCGATGGAAAGTGACAGGAGACAGCAGTTGTCAACTATGGTTACAAACTACTTTTCCTCCCATATCGATGTTCTCCCACACAGGTCATTCCCCTTTGACTATTGGGCCGCTAAACTGGACACCTGGCCTGAATTGGCCCAATATGCCTTACAGGAGCTCGCTTGCCCAGCTGCAAGTGTGCTATCGGAAAGAGTCTTCAGTGCAGCTGGATCAATCCTGACAGAAAAAAGGACCCGTCTGTCAACCCAAAATGTGGATGATCTAACCTTCATTAAAATGAACCACACATGGGTTTCCAAGGATTTTGTCCCACCTTCCCCTGATGACACATAGGGTGACAGAAAAATGGCTTGCTTTGGTCCACCTCTTCCTGGTACTTCACCTATTTCGCCTTTTGCATCAGCTGAATGTCCAACATCAACATATGCCACTTTCTAAAACTCCATAACTGTGCTGCCTCCCCCCCATGGCCGGGGTCACCACCTACCGCACGACACCGTGCGAGTGCCGTTGCCCTAGACAGGTGGGTAGGCCGACTCTTGGGCGCGGGCACTGGCACAGGGTCCCTCATAGTGCAATCAAGTGTCTCTGACGGTGGTGGTGCACACCCGCCGTCAGACACACCGCTGTACTATGAGGGGCCCAGTGCCAGTACCGACGCCCACGAGTGGGCCCCCCTTGCTTGGCCAGGGCCCCAGCATTTGAAATCTTTACCTCTCCCTGCTCCTCCGCTGTGTAATCTGGGCCGTCAAATCCATACTGTGCCTGACACCGTCTGAGCCTGCCTCCTGAGACATATATTTTGAATGTGTACGCTATCCATACATGTTATCCGGGGATACGGTACCCTTTCTAACCTTTGTGCAATGACGTGCAATCCATACTGGGCCTAACACCGTCTGAGCCTGCCTCATGCTGTATAGACATATATTTTGAATGTGTACGCTATCCATACATGTTATCCGGGGATACGGTACCCCTTCTAACCTTTGTGCAATGACGTGCAATCCATACTGGGCCTAACACCGTCTGAGCCTGCCTCATGCTGTATAGACATATATTTTGAATGTGTACGCTATCCATACATGTTATCCGGGGATACGGTACCCTTTCTAACCTTTGTGCAATGACGTGCAATCCATACTGGGCCTAACACCGTCTGAGCCTGCCTCATGCTGTATAGACATATATTTTGAATGTGTACGCTATCCATACATGTTATCCGGGGATACGGTACCCCTTCTAACCTTTGTGCAATGACGTGCAATCCATACTGGGCCTAACACCGTCTGAGCCTGCCTCATGCTGTATAGACATATATTTTGAATGTGTACGCTATCCATACATGTTATCCGGGGATACGGTACCCTTTCTAACCTTTGTGCAATGACTTGCAATCCATACTGGGCCTAACACCGTCTGAGCCTGCCTCATGCTGTATAGACATATATTTTGAATGTGTACGCTATCCATACATGTTATCCGGGGATACGGTACCCTTTCTAACCTTTGTGCAATGACGTGCAATCCATACTGGGCCTAACACCGTCTGAGCCTGCCTCATGCTGTATAGACATATATTTTGAATGTGTACGCTATCCATACATGTTATCCGGGGATACGGTACCCTTTCTAACCTTTGTGCAATGACTTGCAATCCATACAGGGCCTAACACCGTCTGAGCCTGCCTCATGCTGTATAGACATATATTTTGAATGTGTACGCTATCCATACATGTTATCCGGGGATACGGTACCCTTTCTAACCTTTGTGCAATGACGTGCAATCCATACTGGGCCTAACACCGTCTGAGCCTGCCTCATGCTGTATAGACATATATTTTGAATGTGTACGCTATCCATACATGTTATCCGGGGATACGGTACCCTTTCTAACCTTTGTGCAATGACGTGCAATCCATACTGGGCCTAACACCGTCTGAGCCTGCCTCATGCTGTATAGACATATATTTTGAATGTGTACGCTATCCATACATGTTATCCGGGGATACGGTACCCTTTCTAACCTTTGTGCAATGACGTGCAATCCATACTGGGCCTAACACCGTCTGAGCCTGCCTCATGCTGTATAGACATATATTTTGAATGTGTACGCTATCCATACATGTTATCCGGGGATACGGTACCCTTTCTAACCTTTGTGCAATGACGTGCAATCCATACTGGGCCTAACAACGTCTGAGCCTGCCTCATGCTGTATAGACATATATTTTGAATGTGTGCGCTATCCATACATGTTATCCTAGGATACGGTACCCTTTCTAACCTTTGTGCAATGACGTGCAATCCATACTGGGCCTAACACCGTCTGAGCCTGCCTCATGCTGTATAGACATATATTTTGAATGTGTACGCTATCCATACATGTTATCCGGGGATACGGTACCCTTTCTAACCTTTGTGCAATGACGTGCAATCCATACTGGGCCTAACACCGTCTGAGCCTGCCTCATGCTGTATAGACATATATTTTGAATGTGTACGCTATCCATACATGTTATCCGGGGATACGGTACCCTTTCTAACCTTTGTGCAATGACGTGCAATCCATACTGGGCCTAACACCGTCTGAGCCTGCCTCATGCTGTATAGACATATATTTTGAATGTGTACGCTATCCATACATGTTATCCGGGGATACGGTACCCTTTCTAACCTTTGTGCAATGACGTGCAATCCATACTGGGCCTAACACCGTCTGAGCCTGCCTCATGCTGTATAGACATATATTTTGAATGTGTACGCTATCCATACATGTTATCCGGGGATACGGTACCCTTTCTAACCTTTGTGCAATGACGTGCAATCCATACTGGGCCTAACACCGTCTGAGCCTGCCTCATGCTGTATAGACATATATTTTGAATGTGTACGCTATCCATACATGTTATCCGGGGATACGGTACCCCTTCTAACCTTTGTGCAATGACGTGCAATCCATACTGGGCCTAACACCGTCTGAGCCTGCCTCATGCTGTATAGACATATATTTTGAATGTGTACGCTATCCATACATGTTATCCGGGGATACGGTACCCTTTCTAACCTTTGTGCAATGACGTGCAATCCATACTGGGCCTAACACCGTCTGAGCCTGCCTCATGCTGTATAGACATATATTTTGAATGTGTACGCTATCCATACATGTTATCCGGGGATACGGTACCCCTTCTAACCTTTGTGCAATGACGTGCAATCCATACTGGGCCTAACACCGTCTGAGCCTGCCTCATGCTGTATAGACATATATTTTGAATGTGTACGCTATCCATACATGTTATCCGGGGATACGGTACCCTTTCTAACCTTTGTGCAATGACGTGCAATCCATACTGGGCCTAACACCGTCTGAGCCTGCCTCATGCTGTATAGACATATATTTTGAATGTGTACGCTATCCATACATGTTATCCGGGGATACGGTACCCTTTCTAACCTTTGTGCAATGACGTGCAATCCATACTGGGCCTAACACCGTCTGAGCCTGCCTCATGCTGTATAGACATATATTTTGAATGTGTACGCTATCCATACATGTTATCCGGGGATACGGTACTCTTTCTAACCTTTGTGCAATGACGTGCAATCCATACTGGGCCTAACACCGTCTGAGCCTGCCTCATGCTGTATAGACATATATTTTGAATGTGTACGCTATCCATACATGTTATCCGGGGATACGGTACCCTTTCTAACCTTTGTGCAATGACGTGCAATCCATACTGGGCCTAACACCGTCTGAGCCTGCCTCATGCTGTATAGACATATATTTTGAATGTGTACGCTATCCATACATGTTATCCGGGGATATGGTACCCTTTCTAACCTTTGTGCAATGACGTGCAATCCATACTGGGCCTAACACCGTCTGAGCCTGCCTCATGCTGTATAGACATATATTTTGAATGTGTACGCTATCCATACATGTTATCCAGGGATACGGTACCCTTTCTAACCTTTGTGCAATCACGTGCAATCCATACTGGGCGTGAGAACGGCTGGCGAGCTGTTAAGCAAGCTACAGCACCTGTCCAGACAAGTACAGGGATTCCCTAGCGAGGAGACTTATTTGATTGTTTTCAATGTTGGGACAGCAATTTTTGGGGAGCACTATACTCTGGAGAATGATAGATGGGGCCCACCATACACTGGAACATTCCAAAGGTGGACATCAGACACTGGAGCAGCATTTACAGGGCCCATTATACACTAGAGCATTAGAAATGGGGCCCATTATGTTTGGAGCATTATTTGGGCCCATAAGACAGTGGAGCTTCATCCATGGGGACCAACATATACTGTAGCATTATGTGGAGCTCATCATATACTGTTTCAAACATTATATGGGACCAATGATTTTGTATGGAGAAATAGATGGGCCTCGTCATGAGATGTAAAAAGTGAGGTATTTTTCATTGTACTATACCGCTATTTCTCTGCCGTATCGGAGCATGATGAGTTGTGGTATGTGTTAAAGGGGCGCTCTTTCGCCCAAGGCACATGAAAACCTGCAGCCAGCCCTCCCCCCCCACAAATTTAGCCAAATAACCCCCATTTTTCAGTGCGTAACTTGTATTATGAAGTTAATTAAGGTTGACAAGCTTAAGTAAGAAGAATTGATGCTTTTGGCATTCAAATGGGCACTGTAGGTGTGTTTCCTGTCCTCCTCTCACTGCCGACTTTTATTCCCCATTGACTTACATTGGGTTTCGTGTTTCGGGACGACCCCGACTTTTCCCTATAATCGGACGATCTTGCTCGACCCGACTTTTGGAAAAGTCGGGTTTCACGAAACGAAACGCGACCCTAAAAAACCAAAAGTCGCTCAACTCTAATTGTAACTGTAACTTATACAATGCAAGTTTCCATGAATACAGTGCCATTGCTTTCAACTTGGTATCTGTAGTTGTCTTTTAATTTTTATTACTGCACACAGTTTTTTTGTTACGGCACATATTTGGTTTATTACTGTAAAAATTGTGTATCACGGCACAGTAAAAAATACTCTGGGTTTGACTAACGAGCATCTGACCATTTTAGTACTCGCTCATCCCTAGTGGTCACCCCACCCCAAGTACACACGTGGTCAAAATTGTTGGTACCCCTCGTTTAATGACAGAAAAACCCTTTAATATAATATTCATTTTATCTAAATGATCCATTTGCAGAAATAGCTTTATTGTTCCCATGAATGTGAGGCTAACTATGGTGTAAGGAATAAGTCATTGATGAGTAGATTAGACAGAGTAGAGAGCAGGGGTCCCGATGTGACTGCTACGCCATCGTGTGACCCTGAAAGAAGAACTAGAGCTTTTTTAACCGCACAATTTTTGTTCTAAAGAATGTGCTCTGCTCTCCAGTTTCTATTCTGGCATCCTAATTGTAACAGACTTAGTTACTTAAAGAATTGTGTAATTTCAATTAACTGAAAAAAATGAACTGTCAGTGTTTTATGTGCCATGAAATTGCCCAGCTCTTTAATCTCACTTAAGATGCTATTAGGACCAGTATTTATCAAGTACCATTGAACTGTGTCATTCTAAATACTCACCTTTGCTCTACACTATGATTTTCATCATGTAGGGTGGCAGACCATTCATTACTTACCTGCTTCTTTATTTGTTTCAACTTTTCTTATTTTGGAAATAAAATTTTTTCTTTGCTATTTTTAGGATAAAGCAGTAAGCCAAAATCTGAAAGATATTGTCTAGGACTAGAAAAATATGAATACTTTCCTCCAGAAACTGTGCCAAGCATGTTCCTGGATTGTGACTTGTACGACACCTTACCTCAATTTCTGTGAATGAAGATATCAGCTCTAAGGTGTCTACCTCTCCAGCCATCTTCCCTTTACTAGTCTCATTGCCATTGTCTGACTCTCTGTAGTGGTACAAATGAATGCACAGTCATATCTTAATGATACAATTGCATGTTAGATATTTAGAGTTCAACCTTTGCCTGAGTATATCTGATTACTTAAAGTGAATCTGTCATTAGAAAAAAGCTATTAACCTGTAGATATGGGGTTAATCTGCAGGTTAATAGCGTTAGGTTGCCCGACGCCCACATATAGTCAAATTCTGCAGGGATAAAATTAACTTTATTCTTCCTGACAACATTCCCGTTTCAGTCATGGGGGTGGTGCCAGCATGAGTTCAGTCACCGCTCTGGCGGCTGAAAAAGCGACCCTGGTACTGATTGACATTGAATCAGCATTGGGGCTAGCTGTCAGGGCCAAGGTCGCGGTTACAGCTACTACTCTGCATTCTCAGAGCGGTGACTGAATCAGCGCCGGCACCGGTGCCATGACTGAAACAGCACCCCATTCCCTGACAGACAGCCAACTCCAATGCAGAGCCAGTGTCAGTCAAGGCCTGGGGTTGCTGTTTCAGTCATGGGGACAGTGGAGGTTCAGTCACCACTCTGAGAATACAGAGCAGCAGCTGTAACCGTGCATCTGACATTAGGGTCACTGTCAGTCAGTGAGGGCCAGGGGTGCGGTTACAGCCATTGCTCTTGTTCTCAGGGGGGTGACTGAACCAGCTCAGGTACTGCCCCCGTGAATGAAATGTTAAAGTTGCTGGGAGAATAAAGTTTACATTCTCCCCGCAGCATTAGGCTAAGTGCAATGCTATTCACCTGCAGATTAACCACATATCGGTAGGTTAATAGCATTTTTCTGGCGACAGGTTCCCTTTAAATCTGTTACTGATAAAGCCAAATATTTATTTTGCGCTTTTGTTTTTTTCATCTTCATTCATGCTTTTTCTACATTTCCATAAACATAGCCTTATGAGGGCTTGTTTTTTGGTGAACAAGTTGTAGTATTGAATCACACTATTCATTTGACTATGTTTGGAAAGGTAAAAAAAAATTCCAAGTGAGATGAAATAGTGAAAAATATACAATTTCTTCATTCATTTTTTTCTGTTTTTATATTTAGTGTGCACTAAAAATAACCTGCCAATATGATCACCTAAACAGTGAAAACCCCCCACAAGTAATCCCATTTTGGAAACTACACCCCTCAAGGAATCTATCTAGATGTGTGGTGAGCACCTTGAACCCGCAGGTGCTTCACAGAATTTTATAATATTGAGCCGTGAAAATAAAAAAAATAAAATTTTTCCTTAAAAAATATTGCTTTAGCCCACATGTTTTTATTTTCACAATGGTAACAAGAGAAAATGAACCATACAATAAGTTGTGCAATTTCTCTTGAGTATGCAAATACCCCATATGTGGTGGAAAACTACTGTTTGGGTGCACGGCCTAGCTTGGAAGAGTTGGGAGACCATTTTGCTCTAATAGGCTTTGGACGTCATTTCACATTTGAAGAGCTCCTGACATGCCAAAAAAGCAGAACCCCCCCACAAGTGAAGCCATTTTTGAAACTACACCTTTTTTGGAATTCATCTAAGGGAGTAGTGAGTGTTTTTAACCCTTAGGTGATTCACAGAGTTGTATAACATTAGGCTGAGTAAATTAAATATTACAATTTTTCCACTAAAATGTTGTTTGTAATTTTCAAAAGGGGTAATAAGAGAAAACGAATAGCACAATTTGCTATGAAATTTCTTCTCGGAATGCCAATACCCCATAAATGGTTGAAAACTACTTTTGAGGCACAATGCAAAGCTCGGAGGAGAAGAAGCGTCATATTGGAATGCATATTTTGCTGCTATGGTTTGCGGGTGCCATGTCACATTGCCAGAGCCTCTGAGGTCCCAAAACAGCCGAACCCCCATAAGTGACCCCGTTCACGTATTTTGGGAGATTTACTTGGAAACCCGGGTGTAAGCGCTCAACGTAGAGCGCATGATAAATGTGAGCTGAGCATTACTGTGATCTTTGGGAGCCAGGATGAACAAATGAACAGCAGGTCAAGAATTGATTTTATTTATTTTTGTGCGGCATAAATAATGCAGCTATATTCTCCGGGTCTGTGTGATTGCAGCAATATAAGATTTATATTACGTTATTAAGTTTGGCTAAAATCACTACAGTAAAAAACACTTTATATGCAAAAAAAGTTTTTCCATTGCCATATTTTGAGCACTATAATTTTTCTATATTTCTGCTGACAGAGTCATATGAGGGCTTATTTTTTGCGAGATGATGTTTTTATTGGTACCATTTACTGGCACATACTATGTTTTGATCACTTTCTATTCAGATTTTTGGGAGGCAGAGTGAACAAAAGCCAGCAAATTAGGTTGTGTTTTTGAGTGTTTTTTCATGTTGTTCACCGTGTGGTAAAAGTGATAAGGCAACTTTATTCCTCAGGTCAGTATGATTACAGCGATACCACATTAATATCAATTTCTTTTATGTTTTGCCGCTTTTTAAAAACTATTTTATAGAAAAAAGAATTGTTTTTGTAATCTAAGAGCTATCATTTTTTCATTTCTGCAATGACTGAACGGTATTGGGGCTCGTGTTTTGCGGGACAAGATGACGCTTTCAGTGATACCATTTTTATCTACATTTGTCTTTTTGATTGTGCTTTATTCTACTTTTTGTTCAGCGGTACTGTAAAGCGTGAGACCAAATGCAAATCACATGAGGCACAAGGCGGGTGTCACGCCGTTCTGTTTGTATTTGTTTGTCAGCGTGACAATGCATGTTTTTTGCTTTAACCCTTTGCTCCTTCCCCCACTAATTGAGCTGGGATGCTGCTGGCTTTTACCTGTATGGAGCCTGCTCAGTTCCCTGCTCTGCTGCGTAGCTGCACATATGGTGTTAGGTCTTTGCTCTGCTGCTTGACCTTTCGCATGTGCGGTCCCTGGTCGCCACTGTGGAAGCTGTCCGCGGGTTGTGAGGTCATTTGCGGCTGGTGCATGACTTTCCACGTGTGTCTAGGCTTGCAGACGATGCCAGTTCCTGCACTGATTGTGCTGCAATGGTTTCTGTGTGTGCTTAGCGCGTGCGCAGCCACACCTTCCCTGCTTTTATCAGGGTTAGTGTGTGCACTTGAAATGCTGTCCCCAGCCACTTGCTGTGGGGCAGCCCCTTTATAAACTTACTCTGCCCTATGCGCGGGGCCAGAGCTACTCACAACTCACAAAGCTCTTGGACTTTGCTATGTGTGTCTCGTGTCTGTGGACCTCGTCTGTCTCGGTTATGGTACCAGTTTCCCTGCCTTGATTCCTGCTTTGTCCTGTTCCCTCGCCCTGCCCCGGAGGCGGTATATCCGGGCCTGAATCCATGATCCTGTACCTGTCCTGTACCTGTCCCTGTCTAAATTCGCCCTGCCATGGAGGCGGTGTATCCAGGCTTGAATCCTTGATCCTGTACCTGTCCTGTAGCCGGCCATGTCTGAACTGTCTGCTGTTATGTTCCTAGAATCCCTTTGTGTTTGGAGCCCTGCACCCAGTGACTCTGAGACCCTTGTAACCAGTGTTCCTGCTGAGCATCTACTATGCTGTGCTCTGACTACCATGCGGTGCTAGCTCCATGCAGGCCCAGCAATCCTGCGGTGTTAGCACCATCACGCTTGAGTTCCTTCCTAGGTCCGATGCCCGGAGCCGGACGACTGCAGTCTGGAACCTGATGACCGCTGCCTGGAGCTGGATGACTGCAGTGGTGCCTGTAGGTCGTGTTGGATGTCCAGAACCAAACGACTCCTGTCTGATGTCTGCTGGTGACTCTGATGTCCTGTGGGTGACTCTGATGTCCTGCCTGCGTCTGGATGACCTCGTGTGTCCTGATGACCTCCTGTGTCCTGATGTCTTGATGACGTTGTGTATTCTGATGACCTTGTGTGTCCTGATGTCCTGATGACCTCGTGTGTCCTGGTTTTGTCTATGTACTGTGACTTTACTTTAGTAAACTTCACTTTATCTATACCTGAAGTTGTGCGGTGTCATCAAGTCCTACGTCTTCTTTGTCCACATGCTCAGCTGCCACAGAATCCCGGTCGCTGCCCTTCCCTAATTCGGGTAAGCCCGGGTTCCCCTCTGTGGTATAGAGGGTCTATATTGCGTCCCCAGGGGACACCTGCCCCCTCGCCGTCGGCGTGGAGGCGCCTGCTGGGCCGCGTCTGTGGCTGCAGTCGTGACAGCAGGAACAGTCAAGGAACGATTTATTTCTATCCCATATAGTGGGAATTCATAGTGGTTAGGGAACAGTTAATAATATGAAACAGTGAAAACCGCAGTAAACCATACACAATAAAAAATACAATGACTTTGAAAATACAACTAGAATAACGGAAAAGTCTCTCAAGAATTATACTTGTGTCCTTCATACAAAGGTAGTAAATCTGTTCCTGGGAGCTCCTTCTTTAGCTCTTCCTGCAACAATGGCCCTATCAGGGTTTTTCCACTAGGCCGCAAGTCCTTCTGACAAAGTCTATCAAGGAGTGCTGATCTTCCTGTGTACCAACCGGCTCCCACCTGTTGTCTTAACGCAGACCAATTCTTTTACCGTATGTTATGGCTGGAAGTGACTGCCTGGCTCATTCGTGTCATTCTTCTGTAGTCACAGGCGTTCCCCTCTGGTCGATGTCTCATTGCAGATCTTCAGTGCTTGACTGACGGCAGGTGTCTCCTAGGCCTAGTGAAGAGAGGGCCGTGTGTTGGCTCTCGACGGGCATCATTTGGGCTCTGCAACTTGACTGACTTAGGGCAAAGGTTCTGTTCTTGACCAGTTGGTTTAATATTTTTTTTATTTATTTTGTCATTTTTTAAAAAATTTGTAAAAAAAAACCAAACTTTTTTTTTACTTAGTCCTTGTACGCGACTTCAACTTTTATCTACCTGATTGCTGGTCTCATACATTGCATTACATGGATGACGGAAGGGTGAGAGAAGGAGATCGCTCCCTCTCACTAACGTTTAGATGCCTTGATCGTAATAGATGGCGGCACCTCGAAGATAACACGGAATTCACATCATCGGGACCTGAGCCAATCAGGTTCCAATCATGTTGCTGGTCAGAGGTATTGCGCTACACCGGAGTCTCAGTGCTTGCAGGACCCTGGGAGTCCCAAGCGCTGCAAGACCAGGAAACATCAGCACTGCACAAATCCCAGGAAGAGCCGACATTTATTAACCATCGGCAGTTGTGAAAGGGTTTAACCCTAAGCCAAATTTAATTGTGCCACATTATAATCTTTATAATAATCTTTATTTTTATATAGCGCTAACATATTCCGCAGCGCTTTACAGTTTGCACACACATTATCATCACTGTCCCCGATGTGGCTCACAATCTAAATTCCCTATTAGTATGTCTTTAGAATGTGGGAGGAAACCGGAATACCCGGAGGAAACCCACGCAAACACGGGGAGAACATACAAACTCCTTGCAGATGTTGTCCTTGGTGGGATTCGAACCCACCACTGAGCCACCGTGCCGCCCTAGGTCTGCACTCCCATCAAGAGGCCGGATCATGAGTGCATATAAAAGGAAAAAAAGTTAAAATTTGTCTTACATCTCAGCAATAACAAAAATCCAAGTAAAAACAAAAAACATACATAACAGAAATATAAAACAATTATACAACACAAAGGATATCATAAGTGGAAAGTTACTCTTGCAGCATGGTTCAGAAAATGCATTTCAAATACATTATTACAAATTCTATGCTAAAGTTGGAAGGATATTATGAGCAGGACACTCTTCTATTCGCCGGTGTGAAGAGTGACTGTAACGTGCTTCGCTCACTTTGGAGGATGTAATTACACTGGTAACCCATTAACACTTGCTGCCAGATTTTCCTTAAAGACCACAGCTGTTCACTGGGGTGACACTCTCCAGATTGCCCCCTGAAGGTCAACTTATTGTTGTAGAATTTTTTTTAGGGACCAAAAGTGACAACTCCCGTAAACATTTAGTAAATATTAGGTATATAATTGTAGGGAAGGTGACCTGACGGACGGACTGAGCAGATTGCAGGAAGGGAAAACAGCTAGTGAAGTGTAGGTAGCGTACAGTACCAGGAATTGACATTAGAGGGCAGGGAGGAGTGTGAGCATAGGACATGACATCAGCTTAGGGCTAAGAAAACGTTGGTCATGGGGGGCGGAGTTACAGGGAACCGAGAAAGCTATAAATTTGACAGGAGGGTTCCAGAAAGTTCCAGTCCCCAGGGGGAGCTCAAGTGATGCTAGGATCCCCGAGGGTGAACCCACTGGACCACGGCAACGAACCCTCCCTGGGCGAGTGGGCCAGGTGGAACCACCCCCTATACAGGGAGCGTTAGGGGCAGGCCCAGGGAAGACTATTACCGCGGCAGCTGGTACCCAGGTCAGACGGGGGAGATCAAACAGGTGGAAGCCAGAGAAGCCGGAGGACTGGACCCGGGGAGAACGGCTGGAACACAGGAGACTGGACCAGGGTAGAACGTCAGGAACAAAGGTGGCCGGACCAGGGTAGAACGTCAGGAACACAGGTGGCTGGACCGGGGTAGAACGTCAGGAACACAGGAGGCTGGACCAGGGTAGAACGTCAGGAACACAGGAGGCTGGACCAGGGTAGAACGTCAGGAACGCTGGAAGACAGGAGGGCACAGGTAACAAGAATGGAAGGACCCGACACGAAGAGCGCAGCGGAGGACGCAGCGGCGACCGCCAGCAGGAGTGGGGCCAGAATCACTAGGGAATGCAAGTGACAATCAGGCAACGTCACTAGGGAGCGACGGCCTGATATAGGAGAGTGGGGAGGAGCCCTCGGGTCAGGGTCCTCCTGACCATAGAGAGGGCCAGGAGGAGGGACCGGCTCAAAGAGGAGGAAGTGCCCGGGCGCGGGGAGCGCGCGCCCGGAAGGTGGCACGCGCAGTCATGGGAGCAGGAGCAGAGACGGGGACGCGCCGGGACGCTGCAGGCCGGTGAGTCAGACGGGGTACAGGAGGCGGTGGCACAGCAGGAGCGAGTGAGGAGAGTGACGGCGTGACAAGTGACAGGAAGACTGCGACAGTTTGTGCACTGTGAGGAGAATCTAACCAGGGAGACTGAGGAGAAAGGAAGTCAGGGGGGTAGTCCTGACATAAAGTACCACAGTATAGACGAAGCTCCGGGTGTAGGGCACCGTATTTGGAACGATGTTTGACCAGTAAAATTACTGTTGGTGTACAGGCCTACGGCGGTTACAGTGACGGAGCTGTCAGAAACGTCGCAGAGTGTAAAGGGGACGGTACGTACATATACGTTCCCGGAGAAAGTATGTGTCAAAGGTGTTCTGTAACCGGAGAGCTGTGAAGAGCGGTACGGTGTGTTGAGAGGCCGTCTGGCGGACGGCGAGAGAGCGAATAAACTTGGACCTGTTGCACCCGAAACTGCCTCCAGCTTGTGTCTGTACGTTACTGCGCGGTATACAGAGGGACCACCCCCCCAGCCCGGCCCACCGACTCTACACTTGGCGTAGTCGGCAGGATCCATGCCGCTAATACAATATCTTCTGCGGCAGGCCTGCCTTGGAGGAATGGAAACGGACTTGGACTGCACTGTGTGGAATATAAACACCTGTGGATTACAAATTACCGACCTGTGGATTACAAATTGGGAGTGCTGTGGCGTATCTGCGTTGTCAGCAGAGGATCCGGGGCGGTACCAGGTCCGGAGCAAGATGGCGGTGCTGCTTGAGCGCAGAGAAGAGATCCAGGTGTTTGCCATTGTTCCCAATGGACTGGGCCCCCCTCCTACGTATCCCTGCGGGAAGCGGTATGTACCAGGAGGCCGATGCTCCCGCATATTGGACCCTGGCAGATGGGTGGAGAGGCCTGTCAACGCTCCACCCAACAGAGGGAGTGGCACAGAGGAAAAGTTTGGCTGCGGCTGCCTGGCGCCATTCGATTTCTGCTCTCCAGACGGTATGAGACGCTGTGGTTGCCGGGGCATCGGGCGTCTGGAGTGGCGGTGGCACCGGGAGGTCAAGTCACGCCAGAAATCGTCTTCCTCAGAGTCACGGGCAGGAGGTTGGATGCCGAGCGGAGGATTGGAGCCTTTGCGGAGCCAGTGGGAGCGGCCACCAAAGATACTAGCAGGGAACTTGGCCGCGGAGCTCCTGAGCCTGGAGGCTAGCCCCGCCGGACGTCGGGGTGAAGAGCGGAGACTGCGGGAGTAGCCGCATGATAACGTGACAGAGGCCATGGGGCCGGGGAAGGTGAGAGTTCCCCCGGTTCCATCAGTGGCTCCGCAAGCGGCCCCCACCATTCAGCCGCAGCACGCGGCATCCTGTGTCCCCGAGAGCCTGATCAGGGAAGGCCCTACTGTCTACCCGGAGCTGAGCGGGGGCTCCGCTCCTAATCTCGAGCCACCCCGCCCGGTGGCGCCACGTCCGGTGTCACCGGTGCAGAACCTGTCGCCAGAAGACGCTGTTGTGTCCCCCCTGCCAGACGTGACATCTTCCCCGAAGCTGGCCGTTACTTCTGCTATACTGGCTCCGGCTGAGGCCCCAGAGGCGGTCCACCCTGCGGCCGCGGCTATGCCAGCGCTGGAGCTGGCTGCGGCCTATGTGTCGGTTCCTGTGGGAAATACGGCTGTCCCTGCTTGCCACCCGGTCCCAGCGGCTGCTGGGCCGCAGACATCATTAGCCGCCTCTGCTCCGCCAGCACCCTCGGTTAAGTCCCACCCACCGGACTCCGCCTATGCCGGACCCTCCGTTTGGGTCGTGGAGGTTATAAAGAAAAAGAAAGCCAGGGCGCAGGAAGTGTGGAACTTGCTTCATACAAAAGGAGAGGCTGGCATGGCAACCACACGATCCCTGGAACGGCTCGTGTATACGAAGATACCAAGAGGATACGGGTTCATACGAGATCTTGCGACCGGCCAGAAGGTTTATATCAGTGTTGCTTCTATCCGTCATGGCCGGGCCTTGCAGGAGGGAGACTTAGTATCCTATTATAAGGAGTATTGCCCTCCGCGGCTACGATGCAGTAGCTGTGCTCGCGGAGCCTGAAGAACACAAGCCCCCATAGGAAGGACTGTAGGACACTCTCTGTATCCCAGGAACTCCACGGCTGTGGGGATTCCTTGCTACCAGTCACCTGCAAGTGAATTGGACTGTAGGGAGTTCGTTGCACCGTAGTGCAGGTTATAAAGTACAGTTCACAAAAGGAAAAAAATCGTTTATGTGTTGTTTCTTTTCTTATGTTCCTCTTATAGGATGGTTTACGTTTACTTATTAACCTGACAGAGCGGGGGTACGAAGAAGAGAGGGAGTGTCCATGTCGAAGGAAGGGGGAGAAAAAGAAAATCTGTTATGTTCTAATGTTTTGTGTGTGATGGTTTTAAAGCAGGAGTAAAAAGAAAAAAAAAATGTAAGAAAATGGGGTACTTGTGATGTTATAAAGGTGTTCTGAAGTATAGCATGCACAAGTAAATGCAACAGGTCCGGGTAAGGGAAGGTCTGTGTGACCGAAGGAAACGTGAGACCAAAGGGGTCTATGAGTTGAGAGGGTCTGGGAGACCGAGGCGCCGACCATGACTGGTAACCAAGAGAAAGATAAAGAGATGGAAGATGTGAAACAGACAGTAGTCTTAGGTCAGGTCCCTGACACCAAGGACCCCCCAGAAAAAGGCGGGTCCTGATAATGATCTGGTAGGTGTAAGGCCTTGATCATGGCGTACCGGATTGTGAAAAGTGACAGAAGGGGAGAGTAGGGGAAGATACACGCTGGAGGGAGAGAATTCAGGTGTACCTAGCCCAATTTTGAAAGATGTTGTCTTGTGGCGTGCACGCTGGCGAGTGGCAGTAGGCTGCTCGGAGCATGGTGCTCCCGGTTTGGTTTGGCCCCCGCAGGTAGTGGGTTTGGCCCAACAACTGGTCCGACAACAGACTGTAGTAGAAGCTTCAGAACGACTAAGGCAGGGTCGACAATTGGCGAGGACGACAATAGACAAAGGAAGGGGGAGTGTAGGGAAGGTGACCTGATGGACCGACTGACTGATCAGATTGCAGGAAGGGAAAACAGCTAGTAAAGTGTAGGTAGCGTGCAGTACCAGGAATTGACATTAGAGGGCAGGGAGGAGTGTGAGCATAGGACTTGACATCAGCTTAGGGCTAAGAAACCGTTGGTCATGGGGGGCGGAGTTACAGGCAACTGAGAAAGCTATAAATTTGACAGGAGGGTTCCAGAAATTCCAGTCCCCAGGGGGAGCTCAAGTGACAGGAAGACTGCGACAGTTTGTGCACTGTGAGGAGAATCTAACCAGGGGGACTGAGGAGAAAGGAAGTCAGGGGGGTGGTCCTGACATAAAGTACCGCAGTATAGACGAAGCTCCGGGTGTAGGGCACCGTATTTGGAACGACGTTTGACCAGTAAAATTACTGTTGGTGTACAGGCCTACGGCGGCCACAGTGACGGAGCTGTCAGAAGTGTCGCAGTGTGTAAAGGGGACGGTACGTACATATACGTTCCCGGAGAAAGTACGTGTCAAAGGTGTTCTGTAACCGGAGAGCTGTGAAGAGAGGGACGGTGTGTTGAGAGGCCGTCTGGCGGACGGCGAGAGAGCGAATAAACTTGGACCTGTTACACCCGAAACTGCCTCCAGCTTGTGTCTGTACGTTACTGCGTGGTATACAGAGGGACCACCCCCCAGCCCGGCCCACCGACTCTACACTTGGCGTAGTCGGCAGGATCCACGCCGCTAATACAATATCTTCATTCTAATTTCAAGGTATCAACTCTTTGAAGTGGAGCTCAACATAAAACATAATAATGAAACTTTTCCCAACCTATTCTTCTAGAAGTTTGTTCTGTTTTATTAAAAACATAAGATTTAACGGCTTATTAAAAACGTCTTCAGAGTACGCGCATGAAATAATCTCTTGGCCCCTTCTCTGGCCTCCTCAACTCATTGTTTGTGATCTGATTGATAGCAAGACTTTAATTTAGTGCATCAATTGGGTTATTGTGTGCACATAAATATTTTATGGGATTAAAAACTAATTGAGATTTGATAAAGATGTACAATGAAGATATTATGTTACCAACCTAATTATTAGAATTTCAACAAAGGGGATGACTCAACTTTTTGGCAGAAAAAAACAATGGAAGTAAAAAAATATTGAGAAAAGAGTGTTTATGAAGGCAATCATGTTTTCTTAACATTTAGAAAATTAGAAACATATTTCTTTTTCTTTATATCTAATAAGACAACAGTTATTTGTTAGAAATATCTGATTGAGTGGGCAGCCATTCATAAATTCTGTGATTGTTTTCTAAAACTTTAGATTACTAATTTAGAAAGTAATTTAGTGAGCCAACTGGGATGCCTATAGAGATCCCCATTGAAGACAAGTTTTTTTCCCCTCTTTGTCCCTGCATCTATGTAATGAATAGTACAATTTGACCCCAATCGACAATGCAATGATACAGATTAGTGATGAGCGAGCACTAAAATGCTCGGGTCGAGCAAATTGGAATGCTCATGTGCTTGACCCAAGCAACGAGCCCAATGTAAGTCTATGGGAAAACCAAGCTTTTTTGCTGCGACCCCCCTGGAGATCTTTTTAGGTTATCAAAACATCGCAAATCTATGGGAACAGTGCTCAAATGACATGGGAACATCATGGGGAAGAGCCCTGGAAGCATTTCTGACTCCTATGTCACTGCTGTGACCAATGTTGTCAGAGTGTGACGACACTTTTACATGCGCACACTAAAACATACCAAAATGAAACCAAAATGGATTTTTCTGGGAAATATGTTAAGGAACATCCTTTCCAGGGTAATTATTTGTATGTAAAGCAACATAAATAACCCCCCCAAAAATTATCTCCACCACTTGGGCTATGATCACACGTAGCGGTTTTCAACTTTAGCATTGCTTTTAACCAATGCAAATGCATTTACCGGGAATTTCCCACGCAGCAATGGCATAAAGTGAGACTAGGGACTTTTTTTTTTTTAAGTGGCGGAGGAATACAGTGCGGAAGGATACCTACCTTCCGTCATTGGATTCCTGCAGCACGTAGAGAGCCGCAGCATCAGCTGATGCTGCAGTTCTCTACCCAAGATCGTCGTGGGACACAATCGTGGACTGCTTCGGATTGTGGGTGAGTATTTTTGTGGTTTGTTATGTTAATATTTATTCCGTAAAAGACAATGGCTTCGGGGAACAATGTGACAAGTATTGGTAAGTATGTTACTCTATGTTATATGTACTGTATGTCTATGTATGTATTGTATGAATGTATTGTATGTAGTATGTATGTAGTATATATGTGGTATGTATGTAGCATGTAGTATGTATGTAGCATGCATGTAGTATATATGTAGTATATATGTGGTATGTATGTAGCATGTAGTATGTATGTAGCATGCATGTAGTATGTATGTAGTATGTATGTAGCATGCATGTAGTATGTATGTAGCATGTAGTATATATGTAGCATGTAGTATGTATGTAGCATGCATGTAGTATATATGTAGTATGTATGTAGCATGTAGTATGTATGTAGCATGCATGTAGCATGCATGTAGTATGTATGTAATATGTATGTGGTATGTATGTAGCATGTAGCATGCATGTAGTATATATGTGGTATGTATGTAGCATGTAGTATGTATGTAGCATGCAGTATGTATGTAGCATGCATGTAGTATATATGTAGTATGTATGTAGCATATATGTAGTATGTATGTAGCATGTAGTATGTATGTAGCATGCAGTAAGTATGTAGCATGCATGTAGTATATATGTAGCATATATGTAGTATGTATGTAGCATGTAGTATATATGTAGTATGCATGTTGCATGCATGTAGTATATATGTAGTATGTATGTTGCATGTAGTATATATGTAGTATGCATGTTGCATGCATGTAGTATATATGTAGTATGTATGTTGCATGTAGTATATATGTAGTATGAATGTAGCATGTATGTAGTATGTAGTATGAATGTAGCATGTATGTAGCATGTAATTTTTTTTTTTTTTTACATTCAACACATTAGCCGGATGATGGGACTACTACTGTCCCATCATTGGCTAATGTGTCAATATGTAGCATGTAGTATGTATGTAGCATGCATGTAGTATATATGTAGTATGTATGTAGTATGTATGTAGCATGCATGTAGTATGTATGTATGTAGTATTTTTTTTTTTTTTATATTTAACACATTAGCCGGATGATGGGACTACTACTGTCCCATCATTGGCTAATGTGTCAATCACTGTCATGGTAGCAGGCATCGCCCGATGGGACTTGTAGTCCCATCGGACGATGCCTGCACAGACCCCCGAAGCCTGCACAGCCCCCGGCAGGCCGGCACAGCCCCCCGGCAGGCCGGCACAGCCCACCGGAGCCTGCACAGACCACCGGCAGGCCGGCACAGCCCCCCGGCAGGCCGGCACAGCCCACCGGAGCCTGCACAGCCCCCCGGCAGGCCGGCACAGCCCACCGGAGCCTGCACAGCCCCCCCCCCGGCAGGCCGGCACAGCCCCCCGGCAGGCCAGCACAGACCACCGGAGCCTGCACAGACCCCCTGGCAGGCCGGCACAGCCCCCCGAAAGGCCCGTACAGACCCCAGAGAGGCTGTACAAGGCAAAAACAGGGTTTTTCTTATTCCGATACCGGAAGTCCCATAGACTTGAATGGGACTTCCGGTATCGGAATCGGCGATACCGATACTTTTTTTTAAGATCGGCCGATCCATTCCGATCCGATACTTTGAAGTATCGGACGGTATCGCTCAACTCTAGCTATCAGCCAGCTATGCTTTGCTGTTCCCATTATTAAACAGTGGGTCTCCTATACTGTTATTGCCTATGCACTGAGTGGCTGGGCTGCCAAAATTTAGGACGCACCCCAGTACCCCTTTGACGAGACTGACAGGAGGGCCTCGAAAAAATGTTCCCATTGTAAGAAAGTGGGTCTCCCATAGTATTTGCCTTTGCGTTGAATGCAAGGCCCACCTTGCCACAAAGTTACACGCACCACAATAACCCTTTGAAATGACGTAGTGGATGGCCACATGAAACCAAAGTTCCCATTAATTAATTAATTAGCAAATCTGGATGAAATTGCATGGAGCGTTTCCTTACATCTCTCTGGAATAAGGTAACCCAACCAAGCTAAGCCGGGTTACGGCTTAAGACGGAATAAGCAGCCAGGAGACCATCTCTACTTTGAGGGTACAACTCCAGGGTCTACAGCACAACTGGTTTCCCAAAAGAGGATTGCACAGAAGAGAGTTTTACAAGAAATATCCAAGCTGTGGTGCCCATGCCTACCATCTGGTTTTCCAGCAGACTGCTCTGAAATATACAAATTGCCACAGAGGGTCCTTTGAATGAGTGAGCTGAAATTTTTCTTTTCTCTTTTGCAGTATTAGGAAGTTTGTACTACTATACTGTTTGACTATGCAGTGAATTGCAGTGTTAAGAATGAAGAACCTGCATCGGAGAATTGCAATATTTTTCAATGAAGAAACTGCAGTGGAGAATTGCAGTGTTGAGGATGAAGAACCTGGAGTGGAGAATTGAAGTGTTAAGGCTGAAGAACCTGCATTGGTGAATTGCACTGTTGAGGCTAAAAAATACGTGGCAGTGGAGAATTGCAGTGCGGAGGCCGAAGAAACTGCAGTGAAGAATTGGAGAATTGCATTGTTGAGGATTAAGAACCTGCAGTGGAGAATTTCAATGTTGAAGCTGGAGAACCTGCAGTGCAGAATCTCAGTGTTGAGGATGAAGACCCAAAGTTGAGAATTGCATTGTTGAAGCAGTTGACTAATCCCTACAGGTCACATTATTATGAACTGTGTCTCCCATACTGATTGGCTATGCAGTGAATGCAAGGCCTGCCCCAAAATTTGCACGCACCCCAACCCCCCTTGGAAGAAACATGGAGGAAGGGCCTCATAATTTTTTTTCCCATTACAAAGGAACAGGTCTCCTATACTTGTAATTCCCATATACTAAGTGTATGGGCTGACTAACATTTCCCCCTGGGGGGTACACATCAACATATTGTGTAAACTTTTTTTTTACGGGCATCATAAACACCCTTTAAACAATAACATGGATTCCTACACAGTTGCTGCTGGGAAGGTGCAGGTTTTTAGCAGAAATATGGCGGATGAGTCGTTGGATGAAGGGATCAGGAAAAGGGGCATGGTGACGGCAGGAATGGGAACATACAGGATTAATAACAGGAGGGCTATGGGAAGTATGAGATCAAGGATCCAGCCTACAATGATTAATCATTTACCCACAACCAATTACCAGAATGTGTTTGATGCCCGTCAGAAGAACGGTGTAACAGATGCCCATCTGAAGCTTGGCATAAAAGATGCCCATGAGAAATTGGTTGCCATAGACGCACGTGTCCGTATAAAGGGTAATATGCAAGATGCTCATGAGATGCTTAAGGAGGAGTGCACCGGCCATAACTATCAACTCACCCGTGGCACAAGGTTCTTCATCTTCACCCATATATATTCATAGAATTGTAGAGTTGGAAGGGACCTCCTGGGCCATCTGGTCCAACCCCCTGCTCAAAAGCAGGATTCGCTAAATCATCCCAGACAGATGTCTGTCCAGCCTCTGTTTGAAGACTTCTATTGAAGGAGAACTCACCGCCTCTCGTGGCAGCCTGTTACAATCATTAATCAATCTAACTGTCAAAAAGTTTTTTCTAATATCTAATCTGTGTCTCTTCCCATTCAATTTCATCCCATTGCTTCTAGTCTTTCCTTGTGCAAATGAGAATAAATATGATCCTTCTACAATGTGACAGCCCTTGAGATATTTGTAGACAGCTATTAAGTCTCCTCTCAGTCTTCTCTTCTGCAAGCTAAACATTCCCAAATCCTGCAACCTTTCCTCATAAGACAGGGTTTGCAGACCGGTCACCATTCTGGTCACTCTTTTCTGAACTTGCTCCAGTTTGTTGATGTCTTTTTTAAAATGTGATGCCCAAAACTGGACACAGTATTCCAGATGAGGTCTGACCAAAGAGGAGTAGAGGGCAATACTGACTTCACATGATCTAGACTGTATGCTTCTGTTAATACATCCTAGAATTGCATTTGCCTTTTTTGCTGCTGCATCACACTGTTGACTCATATTCAGTCTGTGATCTATTAGTATACCCAAGTCTTTTTCACATGTGTTATTACTTAGCCCTATTCCTCCCATTCTGTATATGTTTTTTTCATTTTTATTGCCCGAATTTAAAAGCTCGGCCTTCTCAGCATCCTGTCATACCACTTCATCATTTTCATCCTGTAAAAATCCTATAGCATCTTTGACTTTTCTTTTACTTTTGACATATCCCCAAAATCCTTTATTATTGCTTTTGACGTCTCTTGCAAGCCTCAGTTCATTGTCAGCTTTAGTAATCTGATTTGTGCCCTGCAAGTTCTGCAGACAGCATTATATTCTTCTTTAGATATGCCTCCCTCTTTCCATTTTATAAACAGTTCTTTCTTCCTTTTTAGCATGTGCTTAAGTTCTGTGTTCATCCATCCTGGTTTCCTTAAATGCTTCCTATTCTTCCCTCTTTTTGGAATTGTTAACAATTGTGCTTTGAGAATTTCATTTTTCAATATTACCCATCCTTCCTTGACATTTTTGTTCTTAAGGATATCCAGTCATTGGATCCCTCCAATTCTCTTTCTGAATCCCTTAAAATCTGCCTTTCTGAAATCTAACCTTGACGTCTGAGTCTTCACAGGTCTTCCTCCTCTAGTTATCCAAAATTCTAAAATAGCACGGTTGCTACCTCTAGGGTCCCAGCCACTTTTACCTCCTCAACCATTTCCACCCTGTGTATATTACCAAGACCATCCAAATTTCACAGCCGAAAACTATTTGTTCAGGTGTAACAAACAGCCCAATTAACAATTTACTGGGTGTGTGTCGCCAGAAGCACAAGCTTGGCAAAATGTATGGGGGTGCTACAATATATGGGGGAACTATACTGTATGGGTGCACAATGTATGGGCACTAAACAGGCATACTGTATTTACAATTCTCCATAAAAAAGCATGGCGTGGATGTTACAAAATATTTACTGCAGCTGTAAATGAACTCATTGAGAGGTGCAATTTCTACAATGGGGTCATTTTTTTTCTGCTGTTCTGGCACGTTAGGGGCTCCACAAATGTTGACCACAAACTATTCTAGTAAAATCTGTACTCCAAAAGCCAAAAAGCGCGCCTTCCTTTTCAGCTCTAATGTGTTGCCTAAGAGTAGTTTCTGATTATATATGGGGAATCACTGCGTTAGGGAGAAATTTCACAATAAATTATGGGGTCTAGTTCCAAATACATATTTCCTCCACTGGCAGAATAGGACAGCAAATTTTAGCACCAGCATCCCCCAACATGTTTCAGCACGCTTGCGGCATCATAAGGTTTATTAAACCTACAGTGGGGAAAAAAAGTATTTAGTCAGTCAGCAATAGTGCAAGTTCCACCACTTAAAAAGATGAGAGGCGTCTGTAATTTACATCATAGGTAGACCTCAACTATGGGAGACAAACTGAGAAAAAAAAATCCAGAAAATCACATTCTGTTTTTTTTCATTTTATTTGCATATTATGGTGGAAAATAAGTATTTGGTCAGAAACAAGCAATCAAGATTTCTGGCTCTCACAGACCTGTAACTTCTTCTTTAAGAGTCTCCTCTTTCCTCCACTCATTACCTGTAGTAATGGCACCTGTGCACACCCTCAAACAGTCTGACTCCAAACTCCACTATGGTGAAGACCAAAGAGCTCTCAAAGGACACCAGAAACAAAATTGTGGCCCTGCACCAGGCTGGGAAGACTGAATCTGCAATAGCCAACCAGCTTGGAGTAAAGAAATCAACTGTGGGAGCAATAATTAGAAAATAGAAGACATACAAGACCACTGATAATCTCCCTCGATCTGGTGCTCCACGCAAAATCCCACCCCGTGGGGTCAGAATGATCACAAGAACGGTGAGCAAAAATCCCAGAACCACGCGGGGGGACCTAGTGAATGAACTGCAGAAAGCTGGGACCAATGTAACAAGGCCTACCATAAGTAACACACTACGCCACCATGGACTCAGATCCTGCAGTGCCAGACGTGTCCCACTGCTTAAGCCTGTACATGTCCGGGCCCGTCTGAAGTTTGCTAGAGAGCATTTGGATGATCCAGAAGAGTTTTGGGAGAATGTCCTATGGTCTGATGAAACCAAACTGGAACTGTTTGGTAGAAACACAACTTGTCGTGTTTGGAGGAAAAAGAATACTGAGTTGCATCCATCAAACACCATACCTACTGTAAAGCATGGTGGTGGAAACATCATGCTTTGGGGCTGTTTCTCTGCAAAGGGGCCAGGAAGACTGATCCGGGTACATGAAAGAATGAATGGGGCCATGTATCGTGAGATTTTGAGTGCAAACCTCCTTCCATCAGCAAGGGCATTGAAGATGAAACGTGGCTGGGTCTTTCAACATGACAATGATCCAAAGCACGCCGCCAGGGCAACGAAGGAGTGGCTTCGTAAGAAGCATTTCAAGGTCCTGGAGTGGCCTAGCCAGTCTCCAGATCTCAACCCTATAGAAAACCTTTGGAGGGAGTTGAAAGTCCGTGTTGCCAAGCGAAAAGCCAAAAACATCACTGCTCTAGAGGAGATCTGCATGGAGGAATGGGCGAACATACCAACAACAGTGTGTGGCAACCTTGTGAAGACTTACAGAAAACGTTTGACCTCTGTCATTGCCAACAAAGGATATATCACAAAGTATTGAGATGAAATTTTGTTTCTGACCAAATACTTATTTTCCACCATAATATGCAAATAAAATGAAAAAAAAAACAGACAATGTGATTTTCTGGATTTTTTTTTCTCAGTTTGTCTCCCATAGTTGAGGTCTACCTATGATGTAAATTACAGACGCCTCTCATCTTTTTAAGTGGTGGAACTTGCACTATTGCTGACTGACTAAATACTTTTTTTCCCCACTGTATGTCCCATCCCCTGATGACGCTGCTAGTGCGGTGAAACATGTTCGGGGATGCTGGTGCTAAAATTTGCTGTCCTATTCTGCCAGTGGAGGAAATATGTATTTGGAACTAGACCCCATAATTTATTGTTGTCCAATTCTGCCAATATGTATTAGCTTACCGGGTGCTATACACTTTCTAAATATAAATTAGCAAGAATGCTGCTTAAAATAACTACAGACTTCTGAGGCAGATTGAGGACAAAACATTTTATACTCTTTGTATATTCTTTATTTTAATTAATAGAAATAAAAGTTACATTTTATGGTCTTCTAGTAAGGGTTTATTAGTGGTTCTCTGCAATTTGGAAATTAATTTAGGATAATGGGTACATGGATGTGTGGTGCCCCTGAGGGTCCAGTCGCCACAGAGGTACTGCACCTCAGCCAGAGGTGCGGTACCCCACTCTCGGGTAAGGAGGGGGCACTACCCAGGACCTACACACTAGCACCCAACATTAGACCTCTTTAGACCCTGGAGGAACTAGGTAGAGGGCAGGGTGGAGGAAGTAGATAAGGGTAGGACAGCTGGAGAGACAGCTGACAGTTGAGAGTGGAGAGTTGTCATGGTAACAGGAGACAGTTGGAGGAGAAGTCAGGAAGTGAAGACAGTTGGTGGAAGAGACTGGAGGAGTGAGGAGCTCGTCCCAGGACTGGAGAGTAGAGTGGAGTGAGCAAGGGGTCCTAGGGGCCAGGGAAGTGAAGAATTCACCCATGGTGCCCGAATCCACTCTGACCGTTGTTGGGTGGAGGGACCAGGCTGCAGTGGGGGACCGGCTCCAGACTAGTGGTGAGACTGTAGGACTCAGCTAGAAAACCGGAGGCTGGAGTATCTGTATGTGCAACAGCCAAATCCACATTTGCTGAAAAGGCAGGCACATAGGGTCAAGGGGACCAGGAGATTGTCATCCGACAGGATCAAAGGCTGCTGGCTTGGGACACTGTGTGTGAGGCGCAGGGCCGGAGAGGCGGGAGCCAGCATAGTGAAATGACAAGAGAAAGAACATAAGAATAGGGTTCTGGAAAAGTGGACCCCAAACTACCTGAGAGTTGGCTGAACCACCGACCCGGAGGACACAGCACCCTGGCTGGGGATTGTAACTTGAAAGACCGTGAGTAAAAGTGTGAAGACTGCACCCCGCTGTGTCCTCAGATTTATTTACTGCGTCATCTGCCCTGTACTACAACCATTACCATCACCTTGAGCCCTATGACTGCTTTGGGGCCTAGCTCTACCTGTGGAGAGCTGTAACATCTCTGCTGCATCAACAACCGCCCCAATGGATCTGAATCTCAGCGTCGTCCATCTTCTTATTGCCGAACACCACGGGTGGCGTCACAAACTTTCCCTATCTTTATTTCATTGCACGCCCAGGGCCACGGACCGGGTTACTGCTGCCGTACCATCCCCTGAAGAACTGACCGGCCCGGACTGTGTACCTCTGGCTCTAGCGGGCACTGCAGATGCAGAGGAGCAGGTGCAGTGATGGACAACCGGCCGTTTCATGACGATCAGATGCTTCAACGGGTCCAAGTATGGCAGGAAGTGGATAGACGAAACTCTTCTCACAGAGACATTTATAAAACCATTTCTACATTTCTCCAGTGCGCATCCGACACACACAAAAGCCGCATTACCATATAGCCAATTTCTAAGAAGGTAATATTGAAATAACTTTTGAGAAATAAGCAGATGAATTAAAAATTTGGTTCTTATCAAGAGGTTTCCAGCACAAGAGTCTTGATGAAGCTCTAAAAAAGGCAAAAGAATCAAGTCCAAAATCACTCATGACCCCTCAAATAAATAATAACTGTGTTAAACCTAAGAGATTCATCTTTAACTTTAAATATGGTCCTATGGATAATGCAATACGTTCTGCCATAATTAAGAACTAGCATGTCCTAAGTTCGGACAAAGATCTAAGAGATGTGGTTCAGGAAAAACCCTTAATTACTTATAGACAGTGTCCAAATTTGAAAGATAATTTGGTCTGAAACAGTCTAAAGTTACCTCAAATCACAAATGTGGCTCTTGTCACTTCTATCAATTTTATTTAAAAACGAATCCCATTTCTATAGGGGGGAGTATCGCATTATGTCAATCAATTTATTTCCTGCAGAACTCAGTTTGTCTGTCATCTTCTGCCTGTATATTAGGTTCTATATTGGAAAAACTATTTAGACCTCTTTTTGTTAGGTTTAGGGAACATTTCAAATCTGTTTCCTCACGGAGAGGGTCAATGCTTTTAATAGAACATATACGTGACATGCATAATTCAGATCCTAAGGAACTTAGCCGGACTAGAGAGGGTGTCTTTACCAGAACAAGGAGTTAATCTAAAAAAACATCTACGTAGAGAGGCCAGATGGATAATATGCACGAATTCCCAAGGTCTATGCGGTTTAATGATAAGATCGATATGTCGGTCTTTTTGCAATTTTTTTGATTGTTTTAAACAAAATGGCTGTTTTTAATTGTTGTTACAGTGATGTGGTTAAGAAGGCGTTGTCTCCATAAAAAGAGACCACGTATCCACTTCCTGCCATACTTGGACCCATTGAAGCGTCTGATCGATGCAAAATAGCTGTCGTCCACCACTGTACCTGCTCCCCTGCATCCATGTACCCATTATCCTGAATAAAGAGGAATTATTTTAGTTGATCATGGAGTGCCACTATTCATGTTCTCTGAGATGGTTTCCACGACACTGCTTGTTCCAGTTGCTGCCCTTTTGATCTTGAAGCCCACAACCTGATTAAGCTCTTGAAGGTATGCACCACGTTGTTTGGTGCTGGTTTTTCTTGATTACTACAGCAAATTGCATCTCTTTCCTAATATATTCTGTTAGATTGAGATCAGGAGTCATTGTTGGCCTGTTTAAAACAATCCATTTTTTCCTTTCTGACTATTTTTATGTTCTTTTGGATGTGTGCTTTTGTTTCAGCACAGTACTACTATATTGCAGAATTTAGTGTAACTGATGCTCTTTAAGGATTGAGACTTATAGTGCTGTGGGTTGTAGTGTCAGAGGAGGAAAAACGTGTTCTCTTTATGGACGCTAATTTTGCCTCTTTAGGGCTCTGTAAAGCTGTGTTGGTTACGGTGGCACGGGCATAAAGCTCAGAACCCACATGTCCTTTCTCATCAGTGTCTCATTCACCAAGGCGTGACAACCCCTTTAGGTTAACATGCACATATTTTGGAAAATGAACTTTTTCTATATGAGAGCTAATAAAAAAATTAAATGAATATGAAGCCGTAGTTCATTATCTCTGACATGAAGGGCTAATGATATTAGGTTTCTGCTTATCCCTGCTCTCGATATGTTAAGGTTGGAAGTAGAAAGCTGCTTTCACACATTCTTGTTTTTCTCATTACTAACAATCTTTCACTTGGAAATGTGTTTGGTCACCGTGGTAGTGTTTATTTCACTGGACATTACTGTAACTTTGTGAGCATTTGTAGGAGGCTAGCATGACTAATATACATAAGTCTATGAAACATTGTATATTAAATAGAAACCTTGAGACAAGTATGTGGGAGCTGTATTTAATGTATTTGTGTATATAAATATATATATATGCTGTGGTGTGACTGGTGGTCGTGTGGTTCATGGGAGGTATATGTCACTGGGATGGATGCCCCCTGCGATGCAACCCGGAGTATTTTGTGTCTAGTGCACATGAGCACTAATATGTCATTTAGTGCACCAGGGTCCAGGTTGTGAGTAGCTATGAGAGATGGGAGGGTCTGGCTACCCATATTGCCTCACCTCTGGGTGAGGGTGCTGACTGTACCCCTGTTTTCCTCCAGGACCTGCAGGTGTTTCAGAACCTGCGGTGAGGTCATAACCATGTGACCAGCCCATGTGATCCATACCTCACCTGTGGGTGTGGTTACAGCCTACATAATGTAGGCTGGGGTTTAGCACATAGTCTGTTACTTGGGAGGTAGAAGGCCTCCTGTGTGTATGGCTCAAGACGGAGCCTCCGGGTTGGACATTGCCCTAGCCTGTGTGCTCAAAGCCCAGGGAACAAAGCCCAGCTAAGGACTGTTTTTTGCTGCTTTTACCTGCTGTGAAGGCCGGTTACCTTTTGTTGTTGCTTTGAGGTTTATGGAGCAAATAAACCCAGATGGACTCTTTTAAAGAAGCACGCCTCCTGTTTTTCCTCCTGCTGCACATACGTGAGTACAAATCCTTACTATATATATATATATAATACATGTCCAATAGAGAGCAAAGATTTTAGGCAAGTAATGTGAAAATGCTGCAAGGTAAGAATGCTGTCATTGCTAGAAGTGTTAATAGTTTATTTGTAGCAATTAACTAAAAGCAAATTAAGTGAAGAAAAAAGAAATCTAAATTGAGTCAATATTTGTTGTGACCACGCTCTTGCTTCCAAACCATCATCAATCCTTTCACTTACACAAAGTCAGGATTATAGTCAGGTGTAAAAGTAATCATTTATACCAAACCGGTGAAAATGATGTTGATTAAACAGTTATTAATGGGAACGGAAACAGTTGTGTAAAAGGCTCAAAACCGATTGAGGAACATCCAAACTCTTCTACAAAGGGCAAGTTATGGAAGACAGTTTCAAGTCACAGATCATACAAATATCATGAGAAGACTGAGGACAGGAACAAGACACAAGGTAGTTATAGTGCATCAACAAAGTCTCTCCCAGACATGGATTTCAAAGGAGACTGGGATTTCAAGATGTGCTCATGAGTCAAGATTCCAGCGCTCACAGTGAACTAAGGATGCTGTGAGTGATAGCCCAGCCATCCTATGGGATTAAATGCGTGCTGGGCCATCAAGTATTGTGAATGACAGCCCAGCTGTCCAATCTGGCCTGGCCTATGGGGTTTCTTCCAGGTGTCACCCGTTCAGTGAGATTACTTGGTTATTTAGCTGGCTGACAATGGTCAGTGGTATGTTAGCTACAGTAGGGTACAGGACTGAATCATAGAGTGGTAGAGTTGGAAGAGACCTCCTGGGCCATCTGGTCCAACCCCCTGCTCAAAGCAGGATTTACTAAATAATTATTGCTACCCCTTCAGTCTGTTGATGAAAGGGGGTGCTGATAGTTGGACCCCACTGTTCCATACTGATGGCCATATTCTGATCCCATGAAAACCTCTTTAATTTGATAAACTCAATATGAGTTCTTTAGATGCCAATCTTGAAATGGTACAAGTACCGTAATTTATGATATAAGGCCAATGCATATAATAATTTTGTTTTTAATTTAGCTGTAAGAGAGCCAGCAATGTGTTTATAACTAACTCTCTGACTAGTGATGCTTTTGGTTTATAATTAATGAGAATGTGAATATGGATATTTTAACCGATGACATTTTCCTAGCTTTGATCTAGAATTTAGAAGGACAAAATTGAAGGAATACAGTGTTCTTTTGATTTGATAAAGTTCATGCTTTTCTTACAAATTAAAGTTGTGTCCTTAGTAGGGTGTCGCAAGATATGACTGTATGATAATCCATTATATCATCAATTTAGTCCTACTGTATTCCTTGTGTTTGCCATTGGTAAAGCTTTAAAAAAGCTCTCTATTAACAATACAAAAAATTCTGCCATGCACATGAACAAAGACCCAGAGCAATGCTGAGCAAAGATATGTGGTCATTGACTAGGTGGAGTGAGTAAAAAAAAAGAAAAGAGATCCATACTGTAGATGTTTTGAACAAATAAAGTAAATTTCAATAAAGTTTTGTCGCTCACGTATGTTTTAACTATCTACAATTCAGCAAATCAGTAGGATGAGCTTCAATCCATCTCAAGCTTTCAACCTGTTGATGAATCCTTGGGATGGACGGAAATGTATCCTTCTGATTTACTGAATTAAAGTTAATACATGAGCGTCGAGACTTTACTGAAAATTACTATTTGGATCTCCACGAGTGCCAACACGATAATTGAGTGCTGATTAGAGATGAGCGAACACTAAGGCTGTGTACCTAAGTTGCGGATTGTATGCGTTTTTGCCACGAAAACGCTGCGAAAACACATACAGAAGACACCTCATGTATTCCTATGGCATTCCGCACATGCTGTGCTAATGCTGCGTTTTTTCCTCGGCGGAATCGCATCGTGGAAAAAAACAGCATGCTGATTCTTTTTGCGGAATCCGATTCCGCACCCATAGGAATGCATTGATCCACTTACTTTCCACATGTGGCTATGCCCACCATGCGCAAAGTGAGCGGATCGTGTGCGGATGGTACCCAAGGCCTGGAGGAGAGGAGACTGTCCTCCAGGCCCTAGGTATCATATCCCTGTAAAAAATAAGAATTAAAATAAAAAATTGGGTTATACTCACCTTCCGGCGTCCTGCGCAGCCTTACCGATACTCCCATCTACTCCCGTTCCCAGTAATGCCTTGCGGCAAGGACCTGCAAGACCGCTACGTCATCAAAGGTCTCACAAGGCATCACTGGGAACTGGAGCATCGCTGAGGCCTGGGGACACTGCGCGGGACGCCGGAAGGTGAGAATAACACTTTTTAATTTTTTTTTATTATTTTTAACATTCATAGGCAGCCTCAATAGTAAAAAGTTGGTTACACTAGTCAAACACTAGTCAATCACCTTCCAAGCGATGCTTCAAATCGCTTGGAATGCGCTTGAATTCCACATGCAAAAATCACGTGAAAAACACATGTTTTCCGCGGGAAAACGCATGCAAATTCGCATGCATTTTTCAAGCGGCGGGATTTGCAAAATGTTGCAGAAATTTACGCAGTATCTCTGCAATGTGGGTACATAGCCTAAAATGCTCAGGTTCTTGTTGCTCGAACAGTGCAATTCCTATTAAGCACATGCTCATTTCGAGTGAGTAGCATAATGGGAATCAAGGGAAATGCCAAGCTTTTTTCCAGCAATTTTGAACAATTTTTTTGAGGGTTTATAGCAATAAAGTGTACCCAAGAAGATGCAATGTTGTACCCTATGTGTAAGCAATATGATATTGATAAGTTTGAAACAAGTTTTTTGAGGCTTTTATAGCAACAAAATGTACTCAAGAAGATGTAATCCCCTACGGATGAGCAATATAATACCGATACATTTTGAACAAGTTTTTTGAGGGTTATATACCAACGAAATGGACTCCGGACCACGGAATAGCCTAAGAGTGAGAAAAATAATAAAGATTAATTTGTAACTAGTTTTTGAAGGCTTATATAGCAACTGAATGTACACAATAAGACATAATTCCCTATTGGTCAGCAATATGATACTGATATGTTTTTGGAGGCTTATATACCAACTAAATATACTCCAGACTTTGGAATAGTCTATAGGGGAGCAACAAATACAAATAAATTTTGAACAAGTTGTTTTGAGGGTTATATACCCAGGAAATGTACTCCAGACCAAGAAATAATCTATGGGTGAGCAATATAATAACAACAAAATTTTGAACAAGATTTTTGAGAGCTATATACCAACAAAATGTACCCAAGAACACAAAATATTGTACTGCAGAGAAATATAACCCAGCAAAATTTTTAAATGTTTTTTTTTTTTAGTCTTGTATATCACAAAAATGTACCCCAGAACACGGAATAGTGAATGGGCAGGAAATGAGAAGAAACAAGCAAAACTTTAAAAAAAAAAAATTTTAGTGTACCACCAAAATGTGACAGAAACCATGTAGTACTGTATGGATGAGTAATCTAATCTTGAACTATTTTCTACACTTTTGTAAGTTTTACATACCACTGTAGTGCAACAAACTGTCCTTGAAACTGTAATTGAATCCCTAACAAAAATTTTGAAGGAAATATTTTGAAAGTGTAGTTGATGTACTTACAGTGGGGAAAAAAAGTGTTTAGTCAGCCACCAATAGTGCAAGTTCTCCCACTTAAAAAGATGAGAGAGGCCTGTAATTGACATCATAGGTAGACCACAACTACGAGAGAAAATGAGAAAACAAATCCAGAAAATCACCTTGTCTGATTTGGCAAGATTTATTTTGCAAATTATGGTGGAAAATAAGTATTTGGTCATTAACAAAAGTTCATCTCAATATTTTGTTAAATATCCTTTGTTGGCAATGACAGAGGCCAAACATTTTCTGTAAGTCTGCACAAGGTTGGCACACACTGTTAGTGGTATGTTGGCCCATTCCTCCATGCAGATCTCCTCTACAGCAGTGATGTTTTGGGCCTGTTGCTAGGCAACATGGACTTTCAAATCCCTCTAAAGGTTTTCTATGGGGTTGAGATCTGGAGACTGGCTAGGCCACTCCAGGACCTTCATATGTTTCTTACGAAGCCACTCCTTCATTGCCCTGACAGTGTGCTTGGAATCACGATCATGCTGTAAGACCCATCCACATTTCATCTTCATTTCCCTTGCTGATGGAAGGAGATTTGCACTCAAAATCTCATGATACATGGCCCCATTCATTCTTTCATGTACATGGATCAGTCATCCTGGTCCCTTTGCAGAGAAACAGCCCCAAAGTATGATGTTGCCACCCCCATGCTTCACAGTAGGTATGGTGTTCTTTGGATGCAATTCAGCATTCTGTCTTCTCCAAACACAACTAGTTTTGTTTATACCAAACAGTTCTACTTTGGCTTCATCAGACCATATGGCATTCTCCCAAAACTCTTCCGGATAATCCATATGCTCTCTAGCAAACTTCAGATGTGCCCAGACATGTACTGGCTTAAGTAGGGGGACACATCTGGCACGGCAAGATCTGAGTCCCTGGCGGCGTAGTGTGTTACTGATGTAGCCTTTGTTACGGTGGTCCCAGGTCTATGCAGGTTCTATGCATTCACCAGGTCCCCCCCATGTGGTTCTGGGATTTTTGCTCATTGTTCATGTGATCATTTTAACCCCACGGGGTGAGAACTTGCGTGAAGCCCCAGATCGAGGGAGATTATCAGTGGTCTTGTATGTCTTCCATTTTCTTATTATTGCTTTTTTATCACAAAAAGCTGCTTGCCTATTGCAGATTCAGACTTCGCAGCCTAGTTCAGGGCTACAATTTTGTTTCTAGTGTCCTTCGACAGTTTTTTGGTCTCCACCATAGTGGAGTTTAGAGTGTGACTGTTTGAGGTTGTGGACAGGTGTCTTTTATACTGCTAATAAGTTCAAATATGTGCCATTACTACAGGTAATGAGTGGAGGAGAGAGAAGTTACAGGTCTTGAAGAAGTTACAGGTCTGTGAGAGCCAAAAATCTTGCATGATTTTAGGTGACTAAATACTTATTTTCCACCATAATTTGCTAAATAAATTCTGCCAAATCAGACAAGGTGATTTTCTGGATTTGTTTTCTCATTTTGACTCTCATAGTTGTGGTCTACCTATGATGTCAATTACAGGCCTCTCATCTTTTTAATTGGGAGAACTTGCACAATTAGTGGCTGGCTAAATACTTTTTTTTCCTCACTGTATACAGTCATAAAGGCTTTTTTGAGAAGGGTTATCCATAGTCCCCTGAGAGGCAACAACTTGTGGGTCTCATTCATATAGTAACATAGTAACATAGTTATTAAGGTTGAAGGAAGACTTTAAGTCCATCTAGTTCAACCCACATCCTATCCTAACTTGCCCTAACATGTTGATCCAGAGGAAGGTAAAAAAAAACCCATGTGGCAAACAGTAAGCTTCACATTGGGGAAAAAAATTCCTTCCCGACTCCACATACGGCAATCAGACTAGCTCCCTGGATCAACGCAATATTAAGGAAACTAGTGTATATACCCTGTAATATTATACTTTTCAAGAAAGGCATCCGGTCCCTTCTTAAATTTTAGTAGGGAATCACTCATTACAACATCATATGGCAGAGAGTTCCAAAGTCTATATATTGAATATTAGAAATACTTTATGTGCTGCTGTCATCTGGTGGTGTGGAAATATGGGGGCTAATCCAGGCTTTATTCGTTTTGATGAGAGTGAACCTGTCTGCATTCTTTGTTGACAGGTGAAAGCGCCTGTCTATTATAACCCCCCAGCAGCACTAAAAACCTGCTGAGGCAAGATGCTAGCAGCAGGGCAGCACTATAGATAAGCAAACTTGTTCGAAAAATGTTCCCCAATCTCAAATTCACCATGAATTTTGCACATTTGGATATGTGTTCGGATTCCTGAGCATTTGTCCCTAAAATCAGCAACATTCGGTCAAAGTTCAGTAAATAGTTAAGTTTCCACTAAGGGCTCTTTCAGAAGTCAATGTTTCCAGTAGCAGCACGGGCCGCAAAATGTTCCGCACATGTGCACACTGATAACACAGATGTTGCATGATGCGGTTATACAGCCTGCCATCCAACAGAGACACTGAGCTGGGCATGCTTGCTCAGCTTAGTGTCTTATGGTGAACTCCTGTAACCTCCCTGACATCACCACCAACGTGAGAAAGTTCTCATGCTCCTAGTGCTGCCATAAAGGACGTGGGAGTTCACAGCCAATGAGCTCTGCTCGCTCTGTCCTCAGTGAGTTGAACTGAATCATAGAATTATAGAGTTGGAAGGGACCTCCTGGGCCATCTGGTCCAACCCCCTGCTCAAAGCAGGATTCGCTAAATCATCCCAGACAAATGTCTGTCCAGCCTCTGTTTGAAGACTTCTATTGAAAGAGAACTCACCACTTGAGTCCATTGGCTTAAAAGACTTTATTCTGGGTGTGTGTTTTTTTATTCAGTATCACTATATGGTTAGTAATGGGGATGTCTTATAGATGCCTCTCCATTACTAACATCTGGGTTTGATGTCATCTGACAATGCAAAGATGACATCAACCCCCAACCCCCACAACTATCACCCCACTTGCCATCACACCAGGGCAAGTGGAAAAAGCCAAACAAAGTGCCAGATTGGTGCATCTAATAGATGGAATTTTTCTGGGGAAGCTGTGTGGGACCCCTCAATTTTTGATAACCGACCTTAATAAAGCTGACACCTGAGGGTTGCAGCCCGCAGTTGTCAGTTTTACCTGGCTGGTTATTAAAAATACAGTGAAACTCACATCAATTTTTTATTTTTATTATTTATTTATAGCGCAATTGGTTTCTATCCCTAATTTCATCTGTTTTGGCAGCTTTAGGAACACCCTTAAGGTGCTGTCTATGTGTTTGGTTTTGTCTCCCACTGAATTCAATGGTATTCGGCTATGTTCTACGAACTGTTCTGTGAACTTGTTTTGCAAACATTGGGAAGTTTGGCGAGCATAGCCGACCCGAACCTTAAAAGGTTCACTCATCTCCAGGCATAACAACACCTCCAGCTCATGCCAGGCCTCTTGCAGCAGAATTAGGGAGTACGCTGGGTTGATCAGCCAGGTATTCCCTGACCGTCTTTAAAAACTTTTCCTTCCTTGTCAAAATACCCGGTCAACAGGCCCTGGGTGCTGGGCTGGTGTCATGAAATTGACCCATGCCTTTGACAGTGTACCCCTGCCTTTGCTGTTTGTCCCCTTCACTTCTCCTTTGTCTCCTTTGCTTCTCGTTGTCTGATGGGAATATTTTCAACATAAATTACACAATGGCCTAATGATATAGCACCATTTTAGACGACCTCTCCACCTTAGGAAGAAGATATGCAAAGTTCTCCTTGTAGCATCGTTCTAGCAGGGTGAGCAACCAGTACTCTTTTTTAATCAATAAGAATGTATTGCGAGGGTCATGGATAAGGCAGCATTATATAGTCGGCCATGTATGCCAAGCTCCATACAGCCAACACTTCCCTGTCTCCACCATAATGATGACTCTCCATCTACTCTCTCTCTTTCTCCTCATTCCCATTCTCAGCCCATACATGTCGGAAAGATGGGACAAAGGTTGCCTGGCTACTAGCCTCTGTTGTGCTAGCCACCAGCTCCTATTCCCTTTCTTTATTCCCCTCAGCGTCCACCTCATTGCTACCTAATCTGAGCTGAGCAGATGAGATGAAGCTAGGCTGGGTACAATCTCTCTGTGATATGCTTCCTCCATTTTCACATGGTCTACATGCAAAATTTCATGTTTAGCTGTGAGCAGCGTAGAAGCGGCATAGTTGTGCCAACTATGGAGTCATCGCCACTCACCATCTTTGTGGAATCCTCAAAGCCTTTGAAACCAGACAAATGTCAGACATTTATGCCCACTTTACAGTTGCTATATGCGGAGGTTGACCAGAATACTAATGGTGTGTTGGAGCTGGTTCTCAACCACTGGCCTTTTCTGCTCACAAAGCCGTGCCAGTATGTGCAGTGTGGAGTTCCAGTGTGTGGTGATCTCACACACCAGTGTGTTTTCATGGCACTTGCATGCACTGCTGCAGCACTGCTAGAGCAGCAGCAGCTGTAGCAGACTTCTGGAAATGGGCTCTGACAGAATGTACCTTCACCAGAAACTCTTGCATGTCTGGGTGTATTTTCAGAAACATCTGAACTACTAAGTACTGAACATTTACCAACCATGGTAGGTGTGTGAGCTTGCTAAGCTTCACAGAAGCCACCAAGTTACGCCCATTATCACATACAACCTTGTCTGATTGGAGGTTCAGCTGCCAAAAACACATATCAATCTGGTCTGTTATTGCTTTAAGCAACTCTGCTGCTGTGTGAGGTTTGTCTCCTAGACAAATTAGCTTCAGTAGAGCCTGTTGCTGCTTTGCTGAGTCAGTCCTGCAAAGCTTCCTGCTTCCAGCTGATGTGGACGACATGCTCTGAGATATCACATCGGAGATGGAGGATGAGGAGGATCTAAAGGGGGTGTAGGAGCTGCCATGCCAGGGTGTGACTCCGTCCTAGCCTCCACAATGTTGAGCCAGTGTGCCGTCAGGAAAATGTAGCATCCCTGACTACATGTGCTTGTCGACGTGTTGGTCATTAAGGGGACAATGCCAGTAAGTGCATTGGTAAGAGCACGGGAGATGTTCCTGGACACATGCTGGTACAAGGCGAGGATGCCACACTGGGAGAAAAAGTTGTAGCTGGGACCGAGTACTGAGGGATGGCTGCCGCTATTAGTCAGTGGAAATCCTCTATATCTGCCAGCCTAAATGGCAACATTTCCACAGCACACAGCCTGGAAATGAGCTTGTTTAGCATTTGTGCCTGTGGGTGGGTGGCTGGAAACTTTATTTTTTATTTTGATGCCTGTGGGAGGGAAAACGATGAGCGGGTCAAGGAATTGGAAGTGCCTGATGATGTTAAGTCAGACTATGCAAGAATAGGTGGAGGGCAGGCGGCATCTGTGCCAGTGTGCTAGACAGAGGAGTGTGAAGCATCTAGAACAGGGAAAGAGGTAGTGGTGCTACCAGATGGCACCAATCCTGGACCCAGGCATTCAGCCCACTGAGTCGGGTGCTTATATGACATCCGCCTGATCATGCTGTAGGTTGCAAATGGTCAATTTGTTTGACTCAGATCTCTTTTCCCAGACAGGGAAACACCTAAGTCTTTGATGGAGAAATGCAGGAGTGTTGGTGCTCTGTGGAACAGTTGTCCACCCTCTCCCTCTGGTCACCCCACTGGCTCTTCATGTCTGTTTCGGTGCTGCCGATCTCTCCCCCTCACTGCTGCTGGCCTTGCTCTGCATGCCAGCTTCCAAGGTTGGGTTGGTGACTTTGCTATTCACCACCTTGTCTTCAACCACCGCACCCTGGTCCTCCTGACATTGTAACTTAGAAACAAGACTTAGCACAACTGCATGTCATCATCTTCTTCCTTATCCCAAACTTGCCATTGCCAACTGTCATGTTCTTGTGGCTGTGGCTGCTATAAGTTTTGTATGTCACTAAACAGCATATCCTCCTGTCCCTCTTGGAGCATGCAGGTTGAGGGGCCACAATCAAGAAATGTTGTGGTAAAGAGCTTCTCAGAGTGTCATAGTGTGGGATCACTAGTCTCCTGAAACTCAACATGGTGGACGGAATAAGGATTAGGGTGAGGATTCCGTGATCCAGACTTTAGTCTGGTGAGACTGGACCGCGTGGAAAACTGTGTGGTGCTACCTAGCCTGCTGGAAGCATTATCTGCTATCCAACCGATCACCTGTTCGCACTGCTCTGGCTTCAGAAGTGGTGTACCGTGCCTCACTGCAAAGTTGGACAAGAACCTATGTGTTGTAGATGAGCATGTTTCTTGTGCTCCAGCAACAAGCAACAAGCCTGCCCCACGTTCTCGACATCTGCATGGACAGTCATGAGCACTTCCACTTCTCCCTCCCTTAATGCATGCCTTACACATATTATAATTCCTGTCTCTTAAAACCAAGTTTGTTTTTAATAAAAGAAAGAAATTGGTCACCTGTAGGTATCAAAGCATTTTTTGGGAACTTATGCCACCATAATGTAACAGAAAGAAAGCAAAAGTGTATGGATGACAATCAAATTTAATCTAGAAAAAGGTTTCAATGCTTTTTTTTAAGTTTTAGAGATCACAGAAATCTTCACAGACCATGTAACACTTTATGTCTGAGAAATGGAAATCTACAAAATTTTTAAAAGTTTTTTAGCAGTTTTTCAGATCACAGAAATGTTCACAGACCACATAACACTGTATGTCTGAGAAATGGAAACCTACAACATTTTTAAAAGCTTTTTAGCAATTGTAGAGATTACAGCAATTGACTCCACACTACGGAATAGTGTATGAATGAGAAATCTAGCCCAGTAAACTGTTTCAACAATTTTTGGGTGTGTTAAATTACCCAAAAAGGACCTCAAAGCACGTAATACTTGATGGATCAAAATATATTAAATTTTTTCAGCCGGCACAAAAAAATGCAGCTATGTATTTGCCAATGGACTGCATGGGCCTAATCCATGTCTACAGACTGGATTTTGTCACTCTTCCTGATTCTACTATTCTCTCTCCCTCCCTTGGCTAAATGCAGATTGCATGTGCTGTAAACTACTAGCCCTTAGAAGGGCTGCTATTATAATGGCTCAGCGTCATCACTAGTATCAATACTACCGGTTCATGATACGTCAAACTGTGCACACAGGCCTAGACAAGCACTTTCTCCCTCCAACATGAAGTGTCACAGAGCTGTGCAATGGCATCAGTGTGCTGAGCTGGGTGGCGCCTGTCCTTTTATAATCACAGCTGGTGTCAGACGTCCAGCCAATCACAGTAATGCTACAACCAAGATGGCTACTGTATAACAGTGACTCACAGGAAGTCCTTGCATCCTTATTGGTTGCGTAACAGGCACCAAAGATGTGGGGCTGGGATTTGTGCTACTAGTAATGAGCATATATGAGCACCATACCTCTATCCATTGGGTCATTGGGTAAAACACAACCACAGGGTTGAAACTAAAATAATCTAATATCTTTTTCATGGTCTTGAATGTAGCTACACATGTGGTCAAAATTGTTGGTACCCCTCGTTTAATGATAGAAAACCCCCAATGGTGACAGTAATAACTTGAATCTGACAAAAGTAATAATAAATAAAAATTCTATGAAAATGAACAAATGAAAGTCAGACACTGCTTCTCAACCATGCTTCTACTGAATTAAAAAAAAATAAAACTCATGAAATACGCCTGGACAGAAATGATGGTTCCCTTAACTTAATATTTTGTTGCACAACATTTTGAGGCAATCACTGCAATCAAACGATTCCTGTAACTGTCATTGAGACTTCTGCATCTCTCAACAGATATTTTGGCCCACTCCTCAAGAGCAAACTGCTCCAGTTATGTCGTGTTTGAAGGTTGCCTTTTCCAGACAGCATGCTTCAGCTCTTTCCAAAGATGCTCAATAGGATTTAGGTCAGGGCTTATACAAGGCCTCCTCATAATAGTCCAATGAATTCCTCTTAGCCGTTCTTGGGTGCTTTTAGCAGTGTGTTTTGGGTCATTATCCTGTTGCAAGACCCATGACCTGCAACAGAGACCAAGCTTTCTGACACTGGGCAGCACATTTCTCTCTAGAATCCCTTGATAGTCTTGAGATTTAATGGTACCCTGTACAAATTCTAGAAACCCTGTGCCAGATGCAGCAAAGCAGCCTCAGAACATAACAGAGCCTCCTCCATGTTTCACAGTAGGGACAGTGTTCTTTTCATGATATGCTTATTTTTTCTGTCTGTGAACATAGAACTGATGTGCCTTGCCAAAAGTTCCATTTTTTTCTCATCTGTCCATAGGACATTCTCACAGAAGCTTTGTGGCTTGCCAACATGTAGTTTGGCAAATTCCAGTCTGGCTTTTTTATGATTTTTTCAACAATGGTGTCCTCCTTGGTCGTCTCCCATGAAGTCCACTTTGACTCATACAATGGCGGATGGTGCGATCTGACACTGATGTTCCTTGAGCTTGAAGTTCACCTTTAATCTGTTTAGATGTTTTTCTGGTCTCTTTTGTTACCATTTGTATTATCTGTCTCTTTGATTTGTCATCCATTTTCCTCATAGGGCCATGTCCAGGGAAGTTGGCTACAGTCACATGGAGCTTAAATTTCTGAATAATTTGTGCAACTGTAGTCACAGGAACATCAAGATGCTCGGAGATGGTCTAATAACTTTTACCTTAAACATGTTTGTCTATAATTTTCTTTCTAATCTCCTGAGACAACTCTTTCCTTCGCTTCCTCTAGTCCAGGTTGAGTGTGATACACACTATGTCACCAAACAGCACAGTGAGTATCTGTAGCCCTATATACAGGCCACTCACTGATTCCAAGATTGTAGACACCTGTGATGCTAATTAGTGGACACACCGCAATTTAACATATCCCTATTGTCACATTTTTTTCAGGGGTACCATCATTTCTGTCCAGGCCTATTGCATGAGTTTTATTTTTTTTTAAATTATGTGGAAGCATGGTTGAAAAGCAATGTCTGACTTTCATTTGTTCATTTTCATAGACTTTTGATTTCTTATTACTTTTGTCAGATTCAAGTTATTTCTGTCACCATTGTGGGTTTTTCTGTCATTAAACGTGGAGTACCAACAATTTTGACCACGTGTGTATACACTGGGTGCAGAATTTTTAGGCAAATGAGTAATTTGATCACATCATCCTTTTTATACAAGTTGTCCTACTCCAAGCTGTATAGGCTTGAAAACCATCTGCCAATTATGTAAATCAGGTGATTTGCATCTCTGTAATGAGGAGGGGTGTGGTCTAATGACATCAACACCCTATATAAGGTGTACTTAATTATTAGGCAACTTTCTTTCCTTTGGCAAAATGGGTCAGAAGAAAGATTTGACAGACTCTGAAAAGTCAAAAATTGTGAGATGTCTTGCAGAGGGATGCAGCAGTCTTGAAATTGCCAAACTTTTGAAGCGTGATCACAGAGCAATCAAGCGTTTCATGGCAAATAGCCAACAGGGTCGCAAGAGGCGTGTTGATAAAAAAAGGCGCAAAATAACTGGCCATGAATTGAGGAAAATCAAGCATCAAGCTGCCAAGATGCCATTTGCCACCAGTTTTGCCATATTTCAGAGCTGCAACGTTACTGGAGTATCAAAAAGCACAAGGTGTGCCTTACTCAGGGACATGGCCAAGGTAAGGAAGGCTGAAAAATGACCACCTTTGAACAAGAAACATGAGATAAAATGTCAAGACTGGGCCAAGAAATATCTTAAGACTGATTTTTCTAAGGTTTTATGGACTGATGAAATGAGAGTGACTCTTCAAGGGCCCGATGGATGGGACCAAGGCTGGATCAGTAAAGGCCAGAGAGCTCCACTCTGACTCAGACACCAGGAAGGTGGAGGTGGGGTACTGGTAAAGGCTGGTATCATCAAAGATGAACTTGTGGGACCTTTTCGGGTTGAGGATGGAGTGAAGCTCAACTCCCAGACCTACTGGCAGTTTCTGTAAGACACCTTCTTCAAGCAGTGGTACAGGAAGAAGTCGGTATCATTCAAGAAAAACATGATTTTCATGCAGGACAATGCTCCATCACATGCATCTAAATACTCCACAGCGTGGCTGGCCAGTAAAGGTCTAAAAAAGAAAAAATAATGACATGGCCCCCTTGTTCACCTGATCTGAACCCCATAGAGAACCTGGGGTCCCTCATAAAATGTGAGATCTACAGGGAGGGAAAACAGTACACTTCTCCAAACAGTGTCTGGGAGGCTGTGGTGGCTGCTGCACGCAATGTTGATCGTAAACAGATCAAGCAACTGACAGAATCTATGGATGGAAGGCTTTTGAGTGTCATCGTAAAGAAAGGTGGCTATATTGGTTACTGATTTTTTTGGTTTGTTTTTGAATGTCACAAATGTTTATTTCTAAATTTTGTGTTATATTGGTTTACCTGGTGAAAATATACAAGTGAGATGGGTATATATTTGGTTTTTATTAAGTTGCCTAAGAATTCTGCACAGTAATAGTTACCTGCACAAACAGATATCCTCTTAAGATAGCCAAATCTAAAAAACCCCACTCCAACTTCCAAAAATATTAAGCTTTGATATTTATGAGTCTTTTGGGTTGTTTAAGAACATAGTTGTTGTTCAATAATAAAAAAATCCTCTCAAATACAACTTGCCTAATAATTTTGCACGCAGTGTAGAGAATAGTGGTTCTTTTACAATTTCGGGCCCAATTGTTGCTTCTTATTGTCCCAGGTTCAGGTTGTAAAGTCTGGAGCTCAGGCAGGGTCATAAAGTAAATATGTCTTTGTGAAGTTTGCATGAAATTTAAATTGTGTGGGATTAAAAAAGGCCAATAATGTTTGCAGACTTTAGAACAGATGGACATTTAAGATTATGGTTATTCCACCTTTTCTAATTTTGAGTTGCTTTTCCTAACCTTGCCTCTTTATGACGGTACATTTGGATATTTATCTTGTCCTTTTGCCACTGTACTTCGGCATGTTCTTTGTGTTTAAGCGCAGTTATATATTTTACCTCGAGGTAATGGCAGACTTGCAAATATGTCTGTTGCAAAGTTTAATGAGTTGAGCATTTAAGATAAGCCTTGAACGATTGAATTAAAGGTCTTCATATTGATAGTTAAAGGCCCTAAAGAATTGAGTCCTTGTTATTTATTCAGTTAATCACAGGTGACTCATAAACATCCACGAGTTTTCTCTTTGTACTTGACCCTGGCTTGGTGTTTTTTTACCATTTCTGATACTGTTCAGTGTCATTATTTGTATAATGAAAAGTGATATCGTTTTCTGACATATGCGTTTTGTATCAGTTTCTCACAAATTTTAGATCTCAGCTTGTTGTCATTCAGTTGTAACGTTCATTATTTTCCAGAAGTTAAAAATTTACTCTGTCATGGGATGGACACCCAGTTAACAGCAAGGGATTAGCCCACTAGTTGGGAGGGGTAAGATCAGTTAATAGGAGAAGAACTTCCTGCTTCTAGATAGTCAAGAGGAGTGAGAGTTATAGTTTGGAGTCTATTCCTGTTCAGCAGATGCTAAAATGTTCTATCAGTGTCAAGTCTCCAAATAGTATGAGGACACATCTAAAGACTCGTGAGGTCCTCGGAGCAGTCTTGGGCCTAGGGTCCAGAAAAGGTATTGAGGGTCATATCTCTGTCTCCCTTGGGAGGAAGATGTTGCCTGGGTCTCAGCGAAAGTGAAAGGTGGTGTATCTCAGGAAAGCTGTAATGCCAGATAGAAGGTACCTTGTACAAACAGTGAAGGTTGAGAAGAGGGCAGGTCGGGTAGAACTGAGGCAAGTAGTGATAGTACAAAGAAAAAAGTAAACATGACCTAAAAGGGACTCTGTTTCAATGTGTATGCTGCAGCCATGTGTAAATGAGTTGCATAGTAAGCTGAACCTGTTAACCTAGACCTAAGGTTTCCTGTCTTGTCTGCAGCCGAATCCGGTTCCATGGACGGGGAGGTAACAAGGGCTCCGGAAAATGAAGTGCGTAAAGCACAAACTCTACAGCACAATACCCTACACCTGTCTGACTCCTGTTTTTGAAGAGGGGTTTCAGGGAAAAGTGAACTCAGTTCTGGCCCACAGTATACCGGCCCCGTCGCCTACTTCACCTGTGTGTTCAGTTTTTGTACGTGCGGCCTACATTTTAGTGAAGGTTGCGATCCGGTGGGATGAAGTGTTCCAACTGTCAGCAGAAGCAATTTGTTGCCAGGAGACAGTTTCAGGAGGACGCGCTGGATAGGTGCAGGCAGATAATGATTGCCCTGCTTTATCTGCACCCCTCCAGTACCAAAGAACAAACAGCATAGGTTTCATATAGATAGAAAAGGTAAATATTATAAGAGCTGTCAAAAAATGTCAGCGGATAGAAGAAGTCACTTGTGAGCAACTGATAGTGAGGATGCTGGGTGCTGGGGGATTGTATACAACCTATAATGAACTGAATGTGGCTATAAAGGATTATATTGAATTGCTAATAGATTGCAAGCTCATATACCAATAAAAATTACTTGTGCAACCATTGTGTTTTACTGAGAGGCGTCTGAACAGAAGTTACATTTCTTACGGCGCTTCTACACGCGACTCCTTTTTTTATTAGCCCGCCTGTCAGGACATTATTGTTCCAAGGTTGTGGAACCACTGTGACATAGCCCACGGAAAGCCTGGAGGGGCGTGACTAAGTGACCTTGCAAATCTGACCTTGGATAAGTCGCAGCAGGTGAAAACTGAGACCCAATGAGGGACAAGGTAGTGGCACCAGTTGCTAGGGCTGACCTACAGAGTGTGGCATATTGTGAACACTTGTGACCTGACTTCTGAGTTTGGGCTCCCTCTGGTGGTTGCTGTGGGTGATGGAGCTGGTCGGGTTGACAGAAGTCAATCACCTGAAGAGGATGATTGGAGGTCAGGGGTTACAGACTGGGAAGATTTAAGTCAGCAAGCTGCCCTCAGCTGTTGCTGGTGATTTGGTTTTCTTCCTGTGCATTTTGAAGTCTGCTTGCCCCCGCTTGGTCCCGCATCATTCAGATAAGTTACTTGTTTGCTGGAATCTCTATGCATTTGATCCAGTTTTTGCCTTTCTCTGCTTTCTGCTTTGCTGTGTGGGTTCAGCATTGTTCCCTGCTGGGACCAGTGCTGGACCCCGTTCCATATGTCGCAGCTTATGTCAGTCTGTTCAGTATTGCTAGTCCCCTGTTATATCTGTATCTTTTGTTTTGCTTCCAGTTCACACCAGAATGCTGATCTAGTGGGGGAGAGGTCGTGTGGCCTCAGTATTTTTTGCATATCAGACTTGTTGGATTTTTCTTAGGGTTTTTTCATGATTGCAGACAGTATCTTTCCTGTCCTGTTCTATCTAGACAGTTTGGGCCCCATCATTTGCCTACTCTATTTTCTGCCTGTGTTTGTGCCTCATCTTGTCTTACCGGCAATATATGTTTGGGGGCTATTCCTTTGGGGTTCTACTCCGGGGCAGTTTAGCTTTCCCCTTTATTGCTTAAGGCTTAGTTAACTCTTTGGCTGTGCCGAGGCATCTAGGGCATCGTAGGTACGTCCCACGGCAAATTCTAGTTGTGTTGCTAGTTTAGGGTCTTCAATCCGCTTAGTTACCAACCTTTCTGGTTTTCTGGTTGCCTAGCTTATTCCCCGGCTATCCTCCTCAGTGACCTAATCATAACAGTGGCAGCTGACCCCTACAGTGGGTAGGCTGGTGCAGCTCGAAGGAGGGATGAAGAATGCAGGCACTGTAGGGACATTGGAATTATGTGTGCAGATGGGACCGGCTAAAAAACAGAAAACCACTGGCAGCTGCAGGTTGGACAAGGTGTTAGACAGATGGGCACTGGCAGGTGCGATCTGGAAAGGCTGATGTCAGAAGAGCATAGACAGGTATGAGAAGATGGATACAGGGTAAGCAATCTGACAGGTCGATCTGGGGAACCTGACAACTAGCAAACATGCAAGGCAAACTAGCAACATTGCTCAGGCACCTCCATATTGGAGGAGGAGCCTTAAATAGAAGGTTTCACCCAGCTATTGTCTGGGAACACCTTAGGGTGACGCTCCTGGTCCCTTTAAAAGGGAGAGAGCATTCGTGAAATAAGCATAGTGCCCGGGCCTACAACTGAACCTTGGGGGACACTGACACAAAGGGGGCGAGATGAGGAGATGGTGGGTGAGTGTGAGACACTGAATGTCATGTCTGTTAGGTATGACTAGATCCAACAAAGGGCCAAGTCTGTAATGGTAAGAGATAAGAAAGTATGTAGTAAGAGGGAATGGTCCACTGTGTCAAAGGCAGATTGAACAGTGTGAAAATGGATCCAGCTCACACACCAGGGTGTTGATAAAAATCTTTCATTCGGCTTTATTTGGATGAATTCTTTTTAAAATGATGCAACATCAATCAAGATGTCTCAGACAAGATCGCAAATATAAAATAGGGGGTGATGTATGACAAGAACCATACGCTTTTCAAACAAAAAAGTTCTTGAACACTGGTGACCAGTTGATCGTCGTCCAATCGTGTAATTGACTAGATGATAGGGACCAGCTGAGAGCTCTTTGCTCCAAAGATCCCAGCAGGTGGTTCTGCGTGACTCACACAATGTGAACTCTGTGATAATTGGATGGCCAATCCAACCTGTTGGCCACAGAAATGCAGCCTTTCCGCCTTGTGGATACAGACAGTTTCCTGAAAGCTGATGGGCATCGTAGTCCTCCAATGGCAGTTGCCCAGTCACCATTACTTCTCTAAGAAAGACATGCCTGCGCTACACCAGTATGTCGCAGACATCACCCGTTTCCCGAAAAAGTCTATGTCTGCTAGGGTGCATTTCAACACTGGCACCTGGATGAGCAAGCATGGACAGGGGAGTTACAGCTAGATGACTGGGCACTTGGTGACTCTGGTGGCTGTAGGGGCAGTCGGGGAAGGGGCTGCTCCACAAGTCTTCGAATCCCAAAGGCTTCCTGGGTGCTTGGGGATGGAGAACTAAACCACTATACACCATAAAATGGAGATCTAAACTACTAGACAACAGGGGTTGGAGAACTAAACTACTAAACAGCTAGGGTTGGAGAATGAAACAAATACACACCATAAGATGGAGAACTAAACTAATAGACAACAAGGGTTGGAGAACTAGACTACTAAACAGCTTGGGTAGAAGAACTAAACTAGTACACATCAGGAAATGGAGAAATAAATTACTAAACACCAAGTCTCGTAATCCCCAGGGCAAGCGGGACAAGCATCTGTATGTAACACTTCCTCCAGTGCATCTGCCTCCTCCACCTCCTCTAGGGACTCCACATGCACTCTCAACCCTTGCCTTAATGAAACACACATTCCAACTTTGCAGAGATAATAACCCCACCTCCGTACTATGCAGCTAGGGCTCACTGCAATCAGGTAGTGTCTAAATTAATATGCCTTGGAGATTGCATACAGATCAAGAGTTGTTGACAGTTTGAGCAATGGCTGTGTTCACCTGGAGCCAGGGAAAGCCATGTGCGATAATGGTACAAACCTGGAGGCGGCCTACGCCAGGGCAACTTCACACACTTGCCTTGCATGGCTCGCATCCTTAATCTGCTGGTACAGCAATTACTCTGTCATTGTTCCAGTCTGGATGCGCTGATGCAGAAACCACTGTCGCTGTGTGCTCACTTCCAAGATTCCATTTAAGTTGGTATAGAGCTATTTTGGCCTACCGGTTAACTGGTTGATATGCAATGTGACTACACCGTGGAATTCAACTCTGCACATGGTGCGGCGACTGTGGCAGCAGTGCTGAGACCTGATCCAGTACAACATTTTGTATAGCCTTGCACAACGCAGTACAGACGTGGTGCAATTCACACTTGTGGAGTGGACACAGATGAAGGACCTCTGCACCCTTCTGCACGTTTTCAAAATGGCTACTAAGATGGTTAGCGCTGACTATGCCATCATCATCACTATTACTGTCATCTACATGCTGGAGCACACTTTGAATAATCTGCAAAAGGAGGTGGTGGTGGTCCTGGGGAGGAGGCGGAAGGGTTAACAATATCTCTAAGTTCAGGTCTGTCATCTCACAGGCTGTTGCCATGGGAGGAACAATTGGAGAAGGATGAGAAGGAAGAGGTGATTGACATGCAACAGTTAGGAGATGAAGAGGATAATTATTCCCTCTCTGTTGTCCGTGGTTGCCAGGAGGGGATAGAGGAAGCAAGCTTCACTGTTAACCCACCACAGTACACTATAGACTTGTACCTCATGGAAGAGACTGATCCATAAGCACATTCTTGCAGCACTATCTGCAACATGTATGTTGCCCAAATAGTTATGATTCGAAATAGTGCTTACTACTGGGTTGCTAGTTTTTGCGATCATTGAGGCAAAAGTAAATTTTGTCAGAAAGGGATGCGCCCATGCTGCTGTTTCAAAACGTGCTTGAAGACAATCTTGACATTGGGTTTCCCCAAGAAAGCAGTGAGGCACACAGTATGTATCTCAGTGATAGGCTTCTAACCCCGAGAACATTGAGTCGTCAACGTATAAACATTTGCAGCCTTGCAGCGCTGGAGTACTGCATTCTAATCCCACCAAGGACAGCATCTGTTCTCCCCATGTTTGCGAGTGTTTCCTCCCAGTACTCATTTTTCTTCCCACACTCCAAAGACATAGTGAAATTTAGATTGTGCGTCCCAGTGGGGACAGTGCCACTAATGTCTGTAAAGCAATGTGGAATTATTGGCATTATAAGTGATAGAAAAAAAATAAATAAGAAATTGATGCCACTTTTTTTGTGGTATCTGCCCAAAATTTGTGGAAATATTTGCTCTCCAAGTTGGGTCTCCTTCATTTGAGTTGCCTGAATTTGGCACAGGTCTCAGAGCACCAGGCCAACACCTGTCACTCATCCATTAGTTAATGATAAAACTTTAAGGAAAAAATACTGCTCCAAGTTCTGTATAATAGGTAAATGTGGCATGGTTTAAGGACCACGCTATTAGCACTAAGAATTTATATTGTGAAATGTGGATGTGACACCCCAGAGTCCGGTTGTCACAGTGACATTGCCTCCCTTTAAGAGGTGAAGTCATGCTTGGAGGCAGAAAGGGGACCCCCCCATGCCCGGTAACATAGATTAAATCACAATTCCTGCTGCAGGTCAGAAAAGGGAGCTGCCTTATAAATTCTGGCCAGCAGACGAGGCTGGTGAGTCAGCTAGAAATCAGCTGAGTTGTCATGGAAACGAGAGCAGCTGAGAGCTGTGGAAAAATGACATGACAGTTAAACGTGAGGTAAAAAGATCTTTCTGGAAGATCCTGTCAGTTAGAGACGGAGAGCTGATCTGACAGGAGGGGAAGGACGATAGGAGAGACGGAGAGGCTCTGGGGAAGCTAAAACTGCGTATAGCAGACCCCAGAGTGAAGCGCTAATAGAGAGAAAAAGGGACGCCAGAGTCCTTGGTGGTCAGGAGCGGTATGTCCTGATCACCGAATCTGGAAGTACAGGGGACTGTAAGTTCCTGTGCGACATTAAACACCTGAGGGCTCGGCAGCGGATAAGGAGCCCGGGGCTGACGGAGAAAAGGACAGTACCCGTGGAATAGGCTCACGCTGACAGCCGTACAGGTTAGAGAAATCATCACAATAGAGGGTCTCAACTTAGCTATAAACAGCAGAGACCCACACACAAAGCACAGAAGGAAGGTCCTAAACCCCCTACCTGGCAAGGTGGATCCCCTGAATGCCTCCAGGTGAGCCGGACTCATTCCATCACCTGTATGTGGTACTCCGGATTGCAACCAATTATCAGTAAAGGTAAAGAAACTGCACCTCTCTGTGTTCTCCTCTCATTTCTCTGTACCCCAACGTTCACAGCCATCTTAATTATTAATCAAACATCTTTGCCCTGGGACTATTGCTCTACCTGTGGAGAGCCATTTTCACCTCAGCTGCACCACATCAACAGTTTCAGGGGAACAACACCGCAGCGCTGGTCACCTCTGACCAGAATACCACAGGTAGCGTCACGTATTTAATCATCTATAAACTTTTTCTTAATTTCTGCAACATCTAACAACATCATCAAACAACTTTCCCCTCTATTTTATTATTTAATGGACGCCCCAGGGCCACGGACCGGGTCGCCGCCGCCGTGACACCGTCCCCCATTGAAGTCGACGGGCCCGGTACCGAGTACCGCCAGGGCGCTCCAACTGGCGTCACAAACAGGATTTAGTGAGCCTGGCAAAGCTGGGTAAAGGAGCCTGGCAAAGCTGGGTCCTGTGTGCCATAGACTTTAATAAATTGAGTGCTAAAGATTTGACTGAGCTTGCAAGTAACCGCCAAAACTGCGTCACACAGTGCGTGCGAGCAGAGAGGGGCGTGCCAGTGAAGCTGGAGCTGCGCTCTATTGTGAGCAAGTGAAAAACAGGAAGAAAAATGCCCAACTCGGGTGGAGATTCAGCGGCGGTCGCAGCCGCAGCCTCAATAATGCCGCTATCGATGCCATATATACCAGGAGCAGCCTGGTTACCACAGTACTCAGTGGAGTCGCACACTCTGAGCAATTTTAAAGAAAGACTATGTAGTTTGTTTAAAGTGTACCCCCTGTCAGAAAGCCAAAAAGTCAGTATCCTCATTGGCCAGTTAACTGGTGCAGCCCAGAGGGAAGTAAAGTCCTGGCCGGACACTGATAAAGGGACTGTCCGACAAATCTTGGCCAGACTGAAGAATACTTTTGATACCCGCACTGCAACAGAGATAAAAATGAGATTCTTTGGGTGCAAAAAGAGAGTGCAGGACAGTATACGGGACTATGCCCTTAATCTTCAGGAGGCACTACAGGCCGTAAACCAGGTTGACCCTGAGAGCGTGCAAGATGAAGATAGATTACTAACAGAGCAGTTCATAGAGGGACTCCAGTCTAACAACCAAAGGACACAGCTGCGCATAATGGCCCTGCAAAATCCTGAATTGGACTTTGCACACTTTAAGGATAATGCCATCCAAGTGCTGCGTGAACCAAATCCTAGCAGCACAGAGCCCTCTAAGCATCCCCCAATTGCATACCAGCAGGAGACAGCATCCTTTCCAATGACCTCTATTGAGACTGACAAGCCGTCCCAAGATGATGATTCTGCTGCAGACTTACATCTCCAAGTCAAGGAACCAAAAGTGTGGCTACACTCACAAAAACTGTGAAGTCACTGCAAGTGAGTCCAAAGAAGAATTCTCTGCTAGTCTCCAGTCCAGATGACATCCCGTGGCGACAACAGACGAGAATCCCACCGACCAGAGGGAGAGACAGTGATCGTTACGACGAGGACGGACAGCCCATCTGTCGCCGCTGCAACAAGGCGGGACACCTAGCCAGATCCTGTCATTTAAACAAGCAACCCCTGGGGCAAAGGGCCAACCCTCAGGAGTAAGATGACCAGGCCCACCAAATGGGCGAGACAAGTATATAGGAGGATGAGCAGTCTTGCCTCTTGTGATTGACGGTTTTTCGATGAACGCTTTACTGGACACCGGCTCCCAGGTGACAACGATACCATATGTTCTTTTTAAGCAGTACTGGGCAGATTCAGACATTACTCATAGCCGAGATAAAGACCCTACCATTTTTGCCAGCAATGGTCAGCCCTTGCCTAAGATGGGATATAAAGAGGTGACCCATCAAGATTGGCTGAGTAGAATTGCAATCGCAAGGTTTGATTATAGTTGATATTGACAAAAGAGAATGCCATCCTATGATCACTTTAGGTACTAATGTAATTGAAAATTGTCTTGGAGAAATTATTGCTTTGTTTCAACAGGTAGCCGAGACCGCCAGCTCCAGTCAGCAACGGGTTCTGCAAAAGGAGATCAGAGCCTTGATGCAGAGACAACAGGTAGAGCTGTTTGGTGGAGAAGTCGGCTGTGTCAGAGTAAGTGATCCTTTCCCCTTTGCAGTACCTCCCAGAAGTGAAATGTTAATTTGGTGTCGGGCAGCAATAGGCCTAAGGAGTCAAGATTACCAAGCCTGGGTAGAACCCATGTACTCTGATAGTAGGCCCACTATCCTGACAGCCAGAGGAGTAGTTGATGTCCGCAAGGGGAGAGTACCAATACGCATCTTAAATTGTGGGAAAAGAGAGGTCCAGTTACCCCGGTATGCCACCCTTGCTAAATTGTTCACTGTCAGTAACAATGCAATCGAGACACTAGAACCCTTGCTTCCGTCTGACAAGGTGGAAGAGAAAGGCTCTGAAGGGCAGCAGGAGGATTGGTGTCAGCAACTACACGTGGGCACTGACTCCACCCCTTCGCACCAAAAGCATGGGGTTTACTGGGTGGCTCGAGAATTTGAACGGGTCTTCAGCAAACATCCTCTAGACTTTGGGCAGGCAAAGAGAGAGACACTGGCCTGTACCCCCAGCACACTATCAATGTGCCAAGAGTATGTTACGGGAGATGAAGGAGGCTGGGGTAATCAGAGATAGTTGTAGCCCCTGGGCAGCTCCATTAGTCCTCGTTAAGAAGAAAGATAGTACTATGAGAATGTGTGTAGACTACAGGCGGATAAACAGCATTACACATAAAGACGCTTACCCATTACCTTGAATTGAGGAATCACTAGCTGCACTGAGAACTGCTAACTATTTATCTACCTTAGATCTCACCAGTGGGTATTGGCAGGTTCCTGTGGCAGAGGCAGACAAAGAGAAGACAGCATTTACAACACCAATGGTCCTCTGCGAGTTTAACTACATGCCGTTCGGGCTCAGCAATGCGCCAGGAGCATTTCAGCGGTTAATGGAATGCTGCCTTGGACATAAAAACTTTGAAACCGTTCTGCTGTACCTGGACGACATCATCGTCTTCTCCAAAACCTACGAAGACCATTTGAAGCACCTAGCTGAGGTATTTGAAGCCCTGTCAAACTTTGGCTTGAAAGTAAAGCCATCCAAATGTCACCTTTTGAAACCCAAGGTGCAGTACCTAGGCCATATGGTGAGCACGGAAGGTGTGGCACCCAACCCCGACAAAGTCACTGTTATCCGGGACTGGAAAAGACCCAGCACTATTCAAGAAGTGAGGCAATTTCTTGGGTTAGTAGGCTTCTACCAAAGATTTATCAAGGACTTCACCAAGATAGCAGCACCGCTGCAAGATCTTCTAGTGGGCCAATCCAAGAAGGCCAAAAACAAAAATCTTCCATTCGAGTGGAACAAAAGGATAGAAGAGTCCTTCACCAAGTTGAAACTGGCCCTCACGGGAGATGAGGTCCTGGCCTACCCTGACTATGACCAACCATTTGTACTTTACACTGACGCCAGCAACGTGGGATTGGGAGCAGTGCTGTCACAGGTGCAGAAAGGCACAGAAAGAGTGATTGCCTACGGCAGCAGGAAGCTTCGTTCCACTGAGATGAACCCCGACAACTACAGTTCCTTTAAATTGGAGTTCCTCACCATAGTCTGGGCGGTAAGAGAGCGCTTCATGCACTACTTGGCTTCAACAAAGTTCACCATCTACACGGACAATAATCTGCTAACTCACCTTGAAATGGCAAAGCTCGGGGCACTTGAGCAGCGATGGATGGCCCGGCTGTCCAACTGCGAGTTCACCATCAAGTACCGAGCAGGACATAAGAACGCTAATGCGGATGGATTGTCCAGAATGCCCAATTCACCAGATGGGGGAGAAGATCCAAAAGAACTCGAAGAAATCGAGTTACCAGCCTTCCACCGTCCAATTGCAGCCCAGCGCTCCCAAGGAGTACCAGAAGCAACTTTGAACCCATTACCCCATCATGAGTGGGCAGAGACACAAGTCAGTAATCCAGCTGTTCATCTAGTAAAGGAGTGGCTGGCACAAGCTGATGCACACCCTGGTCCAGATGACCCACAGGAAGCACAGCAGTTATGGAAGGAGAGAGGTGAGCAGTTCATCTACGAGGATAAACTGTGTCCGAGGAACATCAACTCACGTACACATGAACTGGTCTGGCAGGTGGTAGTCCCGAAGAGGGATGCGCCAATGGTCTTAGAGGCGTACCACAATGGAGCAGGACACTTCAGTTGGAAGAAGTTGGAGGTCCTACTTCATGAAAGATTCTACTGGGTTGGCATGAGGAGTTCCATTGAGAAGTGGTGCCGAGAATGTGGCCAATGCAACCTGCGCAAAAAAGACCGTAACAGCCAGCGAGACCCATTACAACCGATTATCACAAAACAGCCGCTTGAACTGGCAGCCTTGGATTACGTGAAGTTAACTCCAAGTAGGAATGGCTACACCTATGCATTGACCATCACTGACCATTACTCAAGGTTCTTGGTAGTTGTGCCTGTTAAAGACCAAGCAGCGAAGACAGCAGCCAAGGCATTTCAGCAACACTTTTGTCAACTGCACGGATACCCTGAACAAGTGCTCACCGATCAAGGTCCAGCCTTTGAGGCAGAAGTGTTCCAGGAGTTCTGCAACAAGTACGGTTGCAAGAAAATCAGAACGACGCCATACCATCCACAGACAAATGGCATGTGTGAGAAGATGAGCCAGGTGGTCATTGACTTATTGAAGACTTTACCTCTGGAAGAATGAAACCAGTGGCCAGAGAAGTTGCCAGATCTGGTAGATCTATCTAATCATATACCGGTAAACTCCACTAATTTCACTCCGGCCTACTTGATGAGAGCGAGACCTGGCAAGTTACCCATTGATTTAGACATGGGAGTCTTAACACCTGAGACAACATCACCAGATGCAGACTGGGATACAGAGCGCCAGCAACAATACTGCAAAGTGCAAGAATGTGTGGAGAAAAGTTTGTCCCAAGCAAGACCGAGGCAGGAAAGGAATTACAATCAACACGCCCCTGCAGTTCCCTTGACACCAGGAGAACAAGTACTCAAAAGAAAGAGACGTGTTCACAAACTAGATGACCAGTGGGAGGCAGAGCCATACACCGTGATACCTTCAGACTTTAATAACACCAAAGTATGTATCATCAGTAAAGATGGAGGAGAAACCTTAGAAGCAGCCTCAAGAGATCATCTAAAGGTGTGCCCTGATCAGTTGAAGGACAAGAAAGAAGTCCAAGACACTCCACAGCCCATAGTAGAGGTGGAAGAAAAGATCCATACTATACTTGGAGAATTACCTCAGACGTGGACACAAGTAAATCAGGCAATTGTAGTGCCAGTCCTAACCTTTCATCAGCCTACTGCACTAGATGAAGTAGAGACTCTTAATGAAATGGCTCCAGAAACAGATGCCACATCTGCAGTGGATTGTGGAAATCTGTCCCCTGCTAACAGCAAATCTGTCAATCTCATGTTGAGTCTAGGAGTCAAGAGAAGGCAGTCTAGAATAGCTATATTACACAAGTCTACTTATAGCATAGTGACTAGTGAACCAACAGTAGACATCAGAGAACAGGTCAGGTCATCAAAAATACCTATACTGCGTAGATCCACTCGTAGTACAAGAGGTCAGATCCCTGCCCGTTACAGAGATTACATAATGTAAATAAAGTAATAAGAATGTATAGTTGTAACCGTTAAGCATGAGAGCCTTCAGAGACTTACTGTATGAACCTTTTTAAGTATTTGTAATAACCAGTTAAAGGACAATTGGGCCACAGGACTATGTATGGTCAGAACTTTTATTTGTTAATAGTTACTCCAACTTGGCCTTGAAAATAAGCCACCAGCGTTGTCGAAAAACAGGCCCATCTACAGAGTGCCCTGTAGCCATGGCCAGGGACAACACACAAAGTGGGTTAAGGCGGTTCCCACCAACCAAACTCCAGGTACAAGCACAAAGACAATTCCTGGATAACAGCGTAAGGACTGGTCGCTGCAGTAACTGTGCTATTGTTTCTTTTTCTTGTCTGTTTTTTGATAATTTTTATATTTTTAAGACTTTGTAGATTTTCATTAATTGTTGTTGTTAACAATTCTTGTTATGTTTTCCTTAGTCCAGGAGTACTGAACTTAACTGGGGGGGAATGTGACACCCCAGAGTCCAGTTGTCACAGTGACATTGCCTCCCTCTAAGAGGTGAAGTCATACTTGGAGGCAGAAAGGGACCCCCATGCCAGGTAACAGATTAAATCACAATTCCTGCTGCAGGTCAGAAAAGGGAGTTGCCTTAAAAATTCTGGCCAGCAGAGGGGTTGGTGAGTCAGCTAGAAGTGAGCTGAGGTTGTTGTCATGGAAACGAGAGCAGCTGTGAGCTGTGTGAGGAAATTACAAGACAATTAAACGTGAGGTAAAAAAAGATCTTTCTGGAAGATCCAGTCAGTTCAAGAAAGGAAGCTGATCTGTGAAGAGGGAAAAGGACAAGAGCAGAGACAGAGCGGCTCTGGGGAAGCTGAAAGCTGCATATAGCAGACCCCAGTGCAAAGCACTAATTTAGAGAAAGAGGATGCCAGAGTCCTAGGCTGACAGGAGCTGTACGCCCTGATAGCCGAATCTGAAAGTACAGGGGACTGTAAGTTCCTGTGCGACATTGAACACCTGAGGGCATGGCAGCAGATAAGGAGCCCGGGGCTGACGGAGAAAAGGATAGTACCCGTGGAATAGGCTCACGCTGACAGCCGTACAGGTTAGAGAAATCATCACAATAGAGGGTCTCAGCTTAGTTATAAAAAGCAGAGACCCACACACAAAGCGCAGAAGGAAGGTCCTAAACCCCCCACCTGGCAAGGTGGATCCCCTGAATGCCTCCAGGCGAGCCAGACTCATTCCATCACCTGTTGTGGTACTCCGGATTGCAACCAATTACCAGTAAAAGGTAAAGAAACTGCACCTCTCTGTGTCCTCCTCTCATTTCTCTGTACCTCAACGTTCACAGCCATCTTAATTATTAATCAAACATCTTTGCCCTGAGACTATTGCTCTACCTGTGGAGAGCCATTTTCACCTCAGCTGCACCACATCAACAGTCTCAGGGGAACTACATCGCAGCGCTGGTCACCTCTGACCAGAATACCACAGGTGGCGTCACGTATTTAACCATCTATAAACTTTATCTTCATTTCTACCACATCTAACAACATCATCAAACAACTTTCCCCTCTATTTTATTATTTACTGGATGCCCCAGGGCCACTGACCGGGTCGCCGCCGCCGTGACACTGTCCCCCATTGAAGTTGACGGGCCCAGTACCGAGTACCCCATGGCCCTGCGCTGCACGCTCATGCGCCAGGGCACTCCATGGACTCGTAGCTGGAGCACAATATCAGCAAATTACCACAATAGGGCAGCACGGTGGCTTAGTGGTGGCTGGGGTCCTGGGTTCAAATTCCACCAAGGATAATATCTGCAAGGAGTTTGTATGTTCTCCCTGTGTTTGCGTTGGTTTCCTCTGGGTACTCCGGTTTCCTACCACACTCCAAAGTCATATTGATAGGGAATTTAGACTGTGAGCCCCATTGGTGACAGTGATGATAATGTATGTAATGTGCTGTGAAATAAGATAGAGCTATATAAGTAAAGCATATAATAAGTTAATTGATTCCAGCCTAAATTAATTAAAAGATGCCCTAAGCAACTTCCGGTTGTAACAACTTCCGTCCAGTTGTAACCAGTGACGTCACCGCACACCTCTTTCCATGTTAACCCTCAACACACACACTCCTCTCACCTTTCACCATCTCCACTCACTCTTTCACTCCACATACGACCCTTTCTCTCACTCCGTCTCTCATACTCACGCCGTCATCGCCGCTGATCCACGATCCCCGACATCTTCTTCCGCCGGCGCCATCCTGGATCCAGCCGTTGTCCACGCCGGCGACATGTTCTTGCGGCGACGCCATTTTGGATCGGCGAAATCCCGCGATAGTCAAGATGGCGTCGCCGCAAGAACATGTCGCCGGTGTGGAGGACGTCGGGATCCAAAATGGCGTCGGCGAAATCCCGCGATATTTCGCCGACGCCATTTTGGATCCAAACGGCATCCACGTCGGCGACATGTTCCTGCGGCGACGCTATTTTAGATCCGTGAAATCCTGCAATACTCAAGATGGCGTCGCCGCAAGAACATGTCGCCAGCGAGGACGACGTCGGGATCCAAAATGGCGTCAACGAAAACTCGCGAGATTTCGCCGACGCCATTTTGGATCCCGATGTCGTCCACGCCGGCGACATGTTCTTCCGGCGACAACATCTTGACTATCGCGGGATTTCAAGATACTCAAGATGGCGTCGCCGCAAGAACATGTCGCCGGCGTGGACAACGGCTGGATCCAGGATGGCGCCGGCGGAAGATGTCGGGGATCGTGGAGCAGCGGCGATGACGGCGTGAGTATGAGAGACGGAGTGAGAGAAAGGGTCGTATGTGGAGTGAAAGAGTGAGTGGAGATGGTGAAAGGTGAGAGGAGTGTGTGTGTTGAGGGTTAACATGGCAAGAGGTGTGATGCTATCGCATCCTCTCGATGCGATAGCATCGGGCCATAATCTAGTTAAAAGATAAAATGTGACCTGATTTATGTAGCACGGTAGTAACAGAAAAAAATGAGATTTGTTAATGTGGCTGAGCCTTGCATACAGCAGAATATGACCACAAAAGAATGACAACCTCAGATGTGACAAATTTTTGTAGCACAGTAGTAACAGAACAAATTTATATTTTTTCATGTGTACCCCTGTATGGAGAACAATATGGGCACCAAAGAATGAAAAGATGAAATGTAGCTTGCTTTTGGTAGCACGACTGTAAGAAAACCATTTTTGAATTTATCATGTGTACCCAGGCTCGGACTGGCCCATAGGGTAACAGGGGAATCCTCGGGTGGGCCTCAACGCCACTGTATGGGCAGTACTTGGCATAGTTCACTTGATTCATTCTGTACAGAAAAAAGCAGCATCTCATCATTCATTAACCAAACTACCCAGTTTATTATTATATAGAGATATAGGTAAATTTGTGAACAAGGTTAGGGTAATATTTGTATGCAGGCAAAAGGTGGGCCACCCACAGTTAATATTACAGGTGGGCCCCTAGCACCCCAGTCCGACACTGCCTTTGTTGCTACCCGAAAGGTCGATAGTCAACAGATTAAAAAAACTGACAGACTCCATGGGTGGAAAGCTTATGACTGTATTTGACAAGAATAATGGCTATATTGGTCACTAATATATTTTTTTAAGTATCAGAAATAATAAACAATTTAGCTGGGAAAATGTATGCGTTCAGTTAGTTACATAATAATTCTGTACACCAATAGTTGCCCAATAATTCTGCACACATAGCTATTCACCTAAGAAAGACAAAACCTCACTTTTACTTTCTTAAATATTCAGATGTCAGGTATATTAACCTTTTGAAGTGACCGACAGTTCTGTTTTGTTCAATAATAAAATTAATCATAAAAAATACAAGTTGCACACAGTTTATAATGCGACTAGTCTGAAAAGGATCATTTTACAGTTGATTCCTTTAAGGATAATTTTACTCTTAAATTGAAACTTCCAGTATTGTAAAGATATTTATAGATATTCAGGACAATTTGGGGTACATAATGTTTGCATTTAATACAAATGACAAACATGCTTTACAAATGTACTTAATTATTAACATGAAATAATCAAAGGACTAGAAATTCATTACAAAGAATTTGGGACAGCCACATGTCCTCCCGGACATGTTTATATGATGACATCAAAAGCTTGCGTTCATTAATCCACATATCACCCACAGGGTGTGCACAACGCAAGGATGTTCCCTATTTATGAAAGTGGAGTCACTAGCTACAATATTTTCTGTAGGTTTTGAAAGCTAGGATGCAACCAAAACCTTTAATTAATGAGTCAAGACACTTTTTGCAAATAAAGAACTTGGCACTCAATTTAAGGAAAAATAATGGTGTAGTTTATTGCAGCCAAAATGAAATGTTTCGGCCAGTCATGGCATCCATCAGTTGCAGACTGCAATACAGTACCGGATGTCTGGTCAAGCGAGAGGTGTTAAGAAGGTTCACCACATCACTTTAAGTGCGGTATAGAAAGTGCAGCGCTGGTCAGGACGCCAATACTGTTATTCGTCCTTCTGGATGTAGTAGAAACCGTGCGCGGCCTGCAGCGACACGGTATCCTCCGCTAGTCGGCTGTGAAAAAAATAAAAAAAAATAAACGTTTAAATCAACCCCCTTTCACGCCATTCAAAATTAAACAATAAAAATAAAATCAAACATTGACATATCTGGTATCGCCACGTTCAGAATTGCCCAATCTATCAATAAAAAAAAGGAATAACCTGATCAAAAAAGTGATAATACCAGGCCACAGCAGTCTTCTTACCTTGGATGGTTAGCATAAATAATGGGATCCCCTCCAAAAAAAAATAGCGTGGGGTCCCCCTATTTTTGTTAACCAGCCAAGGAAAAAGCAGACAGCTGCCACCTGGTATACTCAGACTGGCGAGGCCCATACATTTTGGTCCTCACCAGCATAAAAATAGCAGCCTGCAGCCGCCCCACATTCCAAAGATGCGCCAATTGTGGCACTTTACTCGGCTCTTCTCACTTGCCCTGTAGCAATGGCAAGTGGGGTAATATTTGTGGGGTTGATGTCACCTTTCTATTGTCTGGTGCCATTAAGTACACGGCTTAGTAATGGAGAAGCGTCTATAAAACACCTATCTATTACTAATCCTATAGTTACATGGTAAATACAGACACAGTCAGAATAAAGTCTTGTAATTGAAATAATGACAAAAACTGCTTTAATCTCAATTAAACCATACTTACTGCACAGACGCCCTTTTTCCTCCTGTAAGAGAAATAAAATAGAAAAGCAACAGTATACCATACCTGTCCGCTGAGAAGATATACATACTATCCCACGACGAGTCCAGCTCTGCTACATCTTTATGCATTTGGCTGAATGGTGGCATTACGCCACCACTTAGCATGACATCCAGACACAGCGGATCTTTAAGCTGATGACCTCTGATGACAGGCGATAGCTCGGTCACGTGTGCTGCAGTTCTCGTGATCAGCTCAGCTCATCGCGAGAACTGCAGTGTACGCGAACTTCTGGCTGAAACAAGGTATGACATTATTTAAATTAGTGCACACGCTGGAGTCCTCATCAAAGCGGGGGGATACTGCCAGCTGATGCACTATTCCGGCAGGAGAGGAAGATTACTGGAAGCTGCATGAGCTGTACAGCTGAAGCACCTTTCACCTTAATTAATTCAAGTAACCTTTCAGGTCATGTGACTCATCACATGGCTAAAAGGTCCTTGAGTTATTTGTGTGGAAGGTCCTTCAGTTACTTAGCTTGTGCCACTTCAATTCACATACCAATGAAGAACTGCAAGATGTGGTACTATAAGTCCAAAATAATTATTGATTTTACTTTGGACTTATAGGCGCTTTTTTTTTAGCTTTGCTCAGTGTGTTCTCTTGGTAGATTGTGATTGTCTTTATTGTCCATATATTGGTGTCTGCTATTGAATTATTATGCTGTTTTCCTAAAATGTTTGAAATGCAGATATTTGTCAAAAGCATTTTTATTCATTAAGATGTGGTACTGTATAGTGTGTGCGTTTGTGTGTGTGTATGTGCCTGTAGCAGAGGTGTGTTTATGTGTGCGTACAGTGTGAATGTAGAAGAGCTGTATATGTCTTTATGCACATGCAGCAGAGTTGAGTGTCTATATATTCATTTGTAGCAGAGCTGTGTGAGTCTATATGTGAGTGTAGTAGAGCTGTGTACACACGTGGTCAAAATTGTTGGTACCCCTCGTTTAATGACAGAAAAACCCACAATAGTCACAGAAATAACTTGAATCTGACAAAAGTAATAACAAATAAACGATTTATTAAAATGAACAAATGAAAGTCAGACATTGCTTTTCAGCCATGCTTCCACAGAATTTAAAAAAAAAATAAAACTCGTGAAATAGTCCTGAACAGAAATTATGGTATGCCTGAAAATATTGTGACAAAAGGGACATGTTAAATCACAGTGTGTCCACTAATTAGCATCACAGCTATCTACAGTCTTGGAATCAGTGAGTGGGCCTGTATAGACGGCTACAGATACTCACTGTGCTGTTTGGTGACATGGTGTGTATCACACTCAACATGGACCAGAGGGAGCGAAGGAAAGAGTTGTCTCAGGAGATTAGAAAGAAAATGTAGACAAACATGTTAAAGGTAAAAGTTATGAGACCATCTCCAAGCAGCTTGATGTTCCTGTGACTACAGTTGCACATATTATTCAGAAATTTGAGCTCCATGGGACTGTAGCCAACTTCCCTGGACGTGGCCGCAGGTGGAAACTTGATGATAAATCAAAGAGACAGATAATATGAATGGTAACAAAAGAGCCCAGAAAAACTTCTAAACAGATTAAAGGTGAACTTCAAGCTCAAGGAACATCAGTGTCAGGTTGCACTATCCGCCGCTGTATGAGCCAAAGTGAACTTCATGGGAGACAACCAAGGAGGACACCATTCTTGAAAAAAAAATCATAAAAAGCCAGACTGGAATTTGCCAAGCTACAAGTTGACAAGCCACAAAGCTTCTGGGAGAATTTCTTATGGACAGATGAGACAAAAATTGAACTTTTTGGCAAGGCATATCAGCTCTATGTTCACAGATGGAAAAATGAAGCATATCAAGAAAAGAACACTGTCCCTACTATGAAACATGGAGGAGGCTCTGTTATGCTCTGGGGCTGCTTTGCTGCATCTGGCACAGAGTGTCTAGAATCTGTGCAATGTACAATGAAATCTCAAGACTATCAAGTGATTCTAGAGATAAATGTGCTGCCCATTGTCAGAAAGCTTGGTCTCTGCTGCAGGTCATGGGTCTTGCAACAGGATAATGACCCAAAACACACAGCTAAAAACACCCAAGAATGGCTATGAGGAAAACATTGGACTATTCTGAAGTGGCCTTCTATGAGCCTTGACCTAAATCCTATTGAGCATCTTTGGAAAGAGCTGAAACATGCCGTCTGGAAAAGGCAACCTTCAAACACGAGACAACTGGAGCAGTTTGCTCTTGAGGAGTGGGCCAGAATACCTGTCGAGAGGTGCAGAAGTCTCATTGACATTTACAGGATTTGTTTGATTGCAGTGATTGCCTCAAAAGGTTGTGCAAAAAAATATTAAGTTAAGGGAACCATCAATTCTGTCCAGGCATATTTCATGAGTTTTATTTTTTTTTTAAATTCTATGGAAGTATAGTTGAAATGCAATGTCTGATTTTCATTTGTTAATTTTGACCATTGTGGGTTTTTCAGTCATTAAACGAGGGGTACCAACAATTTTGATGACGTGTGTATGTTGTATACGTCCATATGTGTAAAATACATCCTGCAGAGAGGCACTAACCATGGATTCTTTACCTACCTATTCTATCCTAGTACATTAAAATTAGTGATACTGATCCTCCCCCTTTAAACTGCCAAGAAAGTTTAATTTAATAGGAACAAATGTTTTTCCTATTTTCTGCTTTGTAAACCTGGGGTGCATCTAATGGTAAGGTGTGTCTTAAAGTCTGAAAAATAAGGTTCTAAAAATAATCTCCCTTTATTTATAATAAATTAAGTAATCTGAATGTGGCATGATTTTGCATTGAATAGCATACTCTATTGAGCTATTTTCATTATATAGGAAAAAATGTTTACCAATTTTTAACCAATGAAAATATACAAGTATAATATTGCAAACATAAGGGAAAAGGTTGAAAAAAAATTATAGTATAAAGTGGCAATATTGGTAGTAAAAATTAATCTGAATTATACAATAATGGGCAATCATGCCAAACATTGTAAATTGTTTACAGCCATTATGAAGCAATATCTAGCTAATTTTTGCATAATTTTGAGAGATGACTTTAACTCCTTTACCCCCTAGGGTGGTTTGCACGTTCATGACCGGGCCAATTTTTACGATTCTGACCACTGTCCCTTTATGAGGTAATAACTCTGGAATGCTTCCATGGATCCTGGTGATTCTGACATTGTTTTCTCGTGACATATTGTACTTCATGTTAGTGGTAAAATTTCTTTCAAATAACTTGCATTTATTTGTGAAAAAAATGGAAATTTGGCAAAAATGTTGAAAATTTTGCAATTTTCCAACTTTGAATTTTTATGCCCTTAAATCACAGAGATATAGCACACAAAAAACTTAATAAGTAACATTTCTTACATGTTTACTTTACATCAGCCCAATTTTGGAACCAATTTTTTTTTCGTTAAGAAGTTATAAGGGTTAAAAGTTGACCAGCGATTTCTCATTTTTGCAACACCATTTTATTTTTATGGACCGCATCACGTTTGAAGTCACTTTGAGGGGTCTGTATGATAGAAAATACCCAAAAGTGACACCATTCTAAAAACTGCACCCCTTAAGGTGCTCAAAACCACATTCTAGAAGTTTATTAACCCTTCAGGTGCTTCACAGGAATTTCTTGAATGTTTAAAAAAAAAAAATGAACATTTAACTTTTTTCACAAAAAAATTACTTCAGGTCCAATTTTACCAAGGGTATCAGGAAAAATTGGACTGAAAAAGTTATTGTGCAATTTGTCCTGAGTACGCTGATACCTGATATATGTGGGGGAACCACTGTTTCGGCGCATGGCAGAGCTCAGAAGGGAAGGAGCGCCATTTGACTTTTTCAATGCAAAATTCGCTGGAATTCAGATCGGATGCCATGTCATGTTTGGAGAGCCCCTGGTGTGCCTAAACAGTGGAAACCCCCCACAAATGACCCCATTTTGGAAACTAGACCCCCCAAGGAACTTATCCAGATATGAGGTGAGAACTTTGCACCCCCAAGGGCTTCACAGAAGTTTGTACAGCCGTACAATTAAAAAATCATATTTTTTCCAAAAAAATGATCTTTTCACCCCCCAATTTTTATTTTCCCAAAGGTAACAGGACCCAAAAAGTGATTGAGCAATTTGTCCTGAGTATGCTGATACCCAATATGTGGGGGTAAATGACTATTTGGGAGCATGGCAGAGCTCAGAAGGGAAGCAGTGCCATTTGACTTTTTTGGCTGGAATTGAAAACGGATGCCATGTTGCGTTTGGAAAGCCCCTGATGTGCCAAAATAGTGGGAACCCCCCACAAATGACACCATTTTGGAAACTAGATCACCCAATGAACTTATTTAGATGTATGGTGAGTACTCAGAACCCCCAAGGGCTTCACAGAAGTTTATAACGCCCGGGCGTGAAAATAAATAAATCATATTTTTTCCACAAATATGATCTTTTTGTCCCCAATTTTTTTATTTTCCCAAGGGTAACAGGAGAAATTGGACCCCAAAAGTTGTCCAATTTGTCCTGAGTACACTGATACCCCATATGTGGGAGAAAATTACTGTATGGGCACACATCAGGGCTTGGAAGGGAAGTAGTGATGTTTTGGAATGCAGACTTTGATGGAATGGTCTTCAGGTGTCATGTCACGTTTGGAGAGTCTCTGATGTGCCTAAACTGTTGAAACTCTCCACAATTGACATTTTGGAAACTAGACCCACCACGGAACTTATCTAGATGTGTGTTGAGCACTTTGAACCCCTAAGTGCTTCACAGAAGTTTATAACACCCAGGCGTGAAAATAAAAAAATCATTTTTTTCCACGAAAATGATATTTTTGACCCCAATTTTTTATTTTCCTAAGGGCAACAGGAGAAATTGGACCCCAAAAGTTGTTTCCCAATTTGTCCTGAGTAGGCTGATACCCAATATGTGGGGCTAAAACACTGTTTGGGCGCATGGCAGAGCTTGGAAAGGAAGGAGCACCGTTTGACTTTTTCAACGCAGAATTGGCTGGAATTGAGATCAGACTCCATGTTGTGTTTGGAGAGCACCTGATGTGCCCAAACAGTGGAAACCCCCCAATTCTAACTCCATCCCTAACCCCAACATACCCCTAACCCTAATCTCAGCCCTAACCCTAGCCCTAACCCTAGACCTAACCCTAATGGGAAAATGGAAATAAATACATTTTTTTAATTTTATTATTTTTCCCTAACTAAGGGGGTGATAACGGGGGGTTTGATTTACTATTTATGGCGGTTTTTATGTTTGGCAGCTGTCGCACGCTAAAAGACGCTTTTTATTGTAAAAATAGTTTTTGCATCACCACATTTTGAGAGCTATAATTTTTCCATATTTTGACCTACCGAGTCATGTGAGGTCTTATTTTTTGTGGGACGAGTTGACGTTTTTATTGGTACCATTTTCAGGCACGTGATTTTTTTGATCGCTTTTTATTCCGATTTTTGGGGCGCAGAATGAAAAAGAACAGCGTTTCATGAATTTCTTTTGAGGGGTGCGTTTACACCGTTCCATGTGTGGTAAAATTGATAAAGCGGTTTTATTCTTCGGGTCGGTACGGTTACAGCGATACCTCATTTAGGTCTTTTTTTATGTTTTGGCTCTTTTATACAATAAAAACAATTTTATATAAAAAATAATTATTTTTGCATCGCTTTATTCTGCGAGCTATAACTTTATTTTTTTGCTGATAACGCTGTTTGGTGGCTCGTTTTTTGTGGGGCAAGATGATGTTTTCAGCGGCACCATGGTTATTTATATCCGTCTTTTTGATCACGCGTTATTGCACTTTTTGTTCGGCAGTATGATAATAAAGCATTATTTTTTCATTTGTTTTTTTATTTTTATTTTTTAAGGGGTTCAATAAAGGGGTTAACTAATGGGAAAGTTTTATAGGGCGGGTCGTTACGGACGAGGCAATACTAAATATGTGTACTTTTATTGTTTTTTTTTTATTTCCAAAAAATGAATTTATTAGGGAACATTTTTTCTAATTTATTTAGCGATTTTTTTATAAATTATTTTACACTTTTTTTTAACTTTATCACATTGTCCCAGGGGGGACAGCACTGTCATGTGTCAGATCGCTGATCTGACACCTTGCACAGCAGTGTGTCAGATAGGCGATCTGCAGGCACTGCTGGAGGTGAAGGACCCCACTGCCATATTGGATCTGGGGACCTGCAGGGAAGGAGGCGCCCGCAGAAGCGCTGCTGCGGGGGTCTCAAGGAAGTGTAGGGAAGGTGACCTGACGGATGGACGGACTAGTCAGAGGGAAGAAGGAAAGGTTTGCACAGTGTAGGTAGGTGTCAGTTATTACAGTGGGGAAACAGCTAGGAAAGTGTAGTGGACGTGCAGTACCTTGGGTTGACCATTAGATGGCAGGAGGAGTGTGAGCAAAGGACTTGACAACAGCTTAGGGCTTTAGAAACCGTTGGTCATGGGGGCGTGGTTACAGTGACAGGGGACCGGGAGAGCTATAAATACTGAGGGAGGGTTCCAGAAGGTTCCAGTCCCCAGGGGGAGCTCCAGTGACAGGAGGACTGCTACAGTCTGTGCGCTGTGAGGTGAATCCAGACCAGGGGGACTGAGGAGAGAGAACGTCAGGGGGGTGGTCCTGACAGGAAGAACCGCAGAAGGGATGAGGCACTGGGTGTGAGACACCGTATTTGACACGACGACTGATCAGAGGAAGCGCTGTTGGTTTAAGGGCCTAAGGTGGCCACAGTGATGGACCTGTCAGGAGCGTCGACGAGTGAAGAGGGGACGGTGTGTGCAGACACGTCCCCAGTACAGAATAAGTGGCCCTGGAAACAGAGGGCCGTGAGGTAAAGAAAGTGCGGTGTGCTCTGAGGCCGTCAGACGGACGGCAAGTGAAATAAACTTGGACCTGTTGCACCCAGAATCTGCCTCCATCTTGTCTCTGTTTTTATCTCTGTGTGGTAAGAAGAGGGACCACCCCCCCAGCTCGGCCCACTGACCCTACATTTGGCGTAGTCGGCAGGATCGACGCCGCTAATACCCCATCTTCTGCGGCAGGCCTGCCTCAAGTAATGGAAAAGGACTTGGACTATGCTGCATGGATTATAAACACCTGTGGATTACAAATGACTTACCTGTGGAATATGAATTGGGAGCGCTGTGTCGGATCTGTGTGGCCAGCAGAGGATCCGGGGCGGTACCAGGTACTGTGCAGTATGGCGGTATTGCTTCAGCGCAGAGGAGAGGTCCGGGTGTTCGCAGTTGTTCAGAATGGACTGCGACCCCCTCCAACGTACCCCAAAAAGAAGCAGTATGTGCCTGGAGATCGACGCTTCCATATATTGGACCCTGACAGGTGGGTGGAGAGGCCTGCCGACACCCCACCTCACAGAGGGAGTGGCACAGAAGAAAAACTTGGCTGCGGCTGTCTGACGCTATTCGAGTGCTGCCCAACCGACGGTATGAGATGCTGCGGGTGTCGGGGCATTGGCCGCCTAGAGTGGCAATGGCAGCAGGAGATGGAGCTGCACCAGAAGTCATCTGTAGAACCACGGGCAGGCAGCGGGATGCTGAGCCGGGGAGCGGAGCCTGAGGGGAGTCAGCGAGAACGGCCGCCACCAATACCAGCAGAGGACTTCTCAGCGGAGCCCCCGAGTCCGGAGGGAAGGCCCGCAGGACAGTGGAGCAAGGAACGGAGGCTGCGGGGGAAACCGCATGATGATGGGACGGAGGCCGCAGCGTCGGGGAAGGTGAGAGTACCCCCAGCCCTACCAGTGCCTCCGCAAGCGGCCCCCACCATTCTGCTGCAGCACGCGGCCCCCTGCGCACCAGAAGGCCTAGTTACATCGGGCCCTGTGGTGTATGCAGAACTGAGCGAGGCCCCCGCTCATGTCCCCGAACTACCCTGCCCGGAGTCACCAGTGCAGAGCTCACCCAAAGAAGACGCTGCTGCGCTTCCCCTGCTAATAGCAGCTGCATCGTTGAAATCGGCCGTTACTCCGGCTCCGTTGGAAGTAGTGGATGCGGCCTGTCCTGAGGCCGCGGTTATGCCGCTGCTGGAGTCAGCTGCGGCCAGCTTAGCGGGCCCTGTGATTCCAGCCCCCGAGGACCCGGTTGTCCCCATTTGCCACCTGACTCCAGCGGCTGCTGGGCCGCAGAAATCTTCGGCCGTTTCTGTCTTGCGGCCTTTTTCAGCGGAGTCCCGACCACCGGACTCCAGGGCCCGTGCTGTTCCCTCCGGTGGGTAGCGGAGGTGATCAGGAAGAAGGCGGCCTGGGAGCAGGAAGTGTGGAATCTGCTCCACACTCAAGGAGAGGCTGTCATGGAAAAGAAGAGGACTTTAATGGACACCCTCAGTATCCCCGGGGGCTCCACGGCTGTGGGGTCCCTCACTACTAGCCACTGCGTAGTGAAGTAGACTGTCGAGAGTTCGGTGCACTGTAGTGCAGTTTCTGAAGAACAGTTCTAGTTAAAAAAAAAAAAAATGTTTCATGTGCTGAGTTTATTTTTAGTTTGTTCCTCTTACAGGATGTTATTTGCTGATCTGAAACTTGACAGAACAGGGATACGGAGAAGTGGAGGAGTGTTCAGGTCCAAGGAAGGGGGGAGAAAGAAGACATGCAATGTTATGTTGTTATATGTTGGTTTTAAAATGAACAAAAGAAAACGAAAAAAAATATATAAAAATGGGTACTTGTGCTATTATAAAGTTGTTTAATGTATAATATGCCAAAGTAAAATGCAACAGGTCCGGGTAAGGGAAGGTCTGCGGGACCAAAGGAAAGTGTGAGATCCGGTAGGGATCTAAGAGTTGAGGAGGTCTGGGAGACCGGGACGCCGACCATGACATGTAATTGAAAGAAAGGAAAATGAGTTGGAAGACGTGAGAGAGACAGCCGTCCTTGGTCAGGTCCCCAACCCCACGGACACCCCTGAAGGAGGAAGGCGGGCGCTGGTAATGATCTGGAAGGTAAGAGACCTCGATCATGGCGTACCGAATAGTGGAAGGTGACAGTAGGGGAGAGTAGGGGAAGGTACACGCCATAGAGAGAATATGGGTGTACCTAGCCCAATTTGAAAGACGTTGTCATGTGGCGTGCGCGCTGGTGAGTAGCAGTAGGCTGCTCAGAGCATAGTGCTCCCAGTATGGTTCGGCCCCCGCAGATAGTGGGTTTGCTCAACAGCTGGTCCGACAACAGAATGTAGGTGTAGCTTCAGAACGACGAAGGCAGGGAGGACAACAATGGACAAAGGAAGGGAGAGTGTAGGGAAGGTGACCTGACGGATGGACGGACTAGTCAGAGGGAAGAAGGAAAGGTTTGCACAGTGTAGGTAGGTGTCAGTTATTACAGTGGGGAAACAGCTAGGAAAATGTAGTGGACGTGCAGTACCTTGGGTTGACCATTAGATGGCAGGGAGGAGTGTGAGCAAAGGACTTGACAACAGCTTAGGGCTTTAGAAACCGTTGGTCATGGGGGCGTGGTTACAGTGACATGGGACCGGGAGAGCTATAAATACTGAGGGAGGGTTCCAGAAGGTTCCAGTCCCCAGGGGGAGCTCCAGTGACAGGAGGACTGCTACAGTCTGTGCGCTGTGAGGTGAATCCAGACCAGGGGGACTGAGGAGAGAGAACGTCAGGGGGGTGGTCCTGACAGGAAGAACCGCAGAAGGGACGAGGTACTGGGTGTGAGACACCATATTTGACACGACGACTGATCAGAGGAAGCGCTGTTGGTTTAAGGGCCTAAGGCGGCCACAGTGACGGACCTGTCAGGAGCGTCGACGAGTGAAGGGGGACGGTGTGTGCAGACACATCCCCAGTACAGAATAAGCGGCCCTGGAAACAGAGGGCCGTGAGGTAAAGAAAGTGCGGTGTGCTCTGAGGCCGTCAGACGGACGGCAAGTGAAATAAACTTGGACCTGTTGCACCCAGAATCTGCCTCCATCTTGTCTCTGTTTTTATCTTTGCGTGGTAAGAAGAGGGACCACCCCCCCAGCTCGGCCCACTGACCCTACAGAAGCACGGAGGGAGCCCCTTCCCTGCCGATGCTTCCCTATACCCCCGGTACACTGCGATCGTGTTTGTGATAATCAGCTGACACCCGGCCGCGATCAACGGCGCACCCCCCGTGAGCGTCACTGATCGCGGTGACGTACTATCCCGTCCCTGGTCATAGGGTCCCGGGTCCCGTGGATGGGATTGTGCGTCACATGTCAGGACGCGGTTAATAATCTATAGATCAGGGTGCATAAGGAAAACATTTCAATTTGGCACATTGAGGGGAAGATACCACAAACTCTTTAATGTCTTGTTTCCAATATGGCCGTCAATAAAATTGGGAAATTAGTTCTCCGTGTCATTTTATTATTGGGTGATCAGAGAAAAAAAGAATACGAGATTCAAGCAAAAATCTTCTGGCAAGCACATTAGAGATGAGAGATTTTACTTTGGGTGGAGAATAAAGAGAGGACATATTAGGGAAGAATACATTCATGCTCAATTAAATGAGAGGGTAGTGTTTGGCGTCACATGGATGAAAAATCGACAGCCTGGCTTTTCCTTTCTTTGACTGGACACTGAGGATTAAGTCAAACCAAAAGAAGAAATTGACCTCTAAGTTTGATATGAATGAAATCTACATACAGACTGAAGATACTTTAGATTCTTATGGTCAGTTAATGAAGGCAAAAGACATACTACAACTTGGGAATATTTATCGATGAACTGCTGGTAACTTTTGATGAAGCCAAGGAATTGTTGAAAAACTTTTAAGGCCTTCAGAAGAGGCATTTCATGATCTTCAGATTGGGATTTTTCATGTTTGGGCTAGCGATTATTTCATCACAAACTCTTTAGAGAAGATTAAGATGTCATCCAGGTACAACTAAACATATTAATGAAATCTTATGTTATATTTTATATTAACAAAAGCATTATAGAATCCAAAGGACATGACAAGATATTCATAGTGACCATCCCAGGTATTAAAGGTCAATTTCCATTTGTTGCCTTCTTTTATAAAGAGTAAGTTATGGGCTCTAGGCAGGTCTAATTTAGTAAAGATGCAGGTACACTTACTATGGTTAAAAAAGCGATAAAATGAGGGGCAATGGATAACGGTTTCTGAAGGTGATTTTCTTTAAACTCTGATAGTCTATGCATGGTTTAATAGACTCTTCCTTCTCTTTTACAAAGTAAAAACCTGCTCCAAAAGGTGATGCAGACATCAGCTTCAGCCCTTAAAGAAAGTAAAGGAATTTCCAAACTTTCTGACTAACATGGCAACAATAATATTTCCTACAAATTCAAAATCAATAAAATCTTGAAAATATAGAAGAACTGACAATGAGAAACAGGCTCATACTTATGGATCTGGGATTTTCCTATTTGGCCTTGAATTCAGAACAGTCCATGCGGGAATGATCACTTCTGTCATGCAAATGGAGATTTCAGCTGAAGATAATTTTATCTGGATAATTTGCATGTGTTCCTGTCTGACCTCTTCAAAATAAGATTTAGAATAAACTACAGTTTTTGGAATGTAAAGATTTTCGACTTTCTTCTTTGATCACTCCTTAATATGTAAATTTACTTTGCTGGCAAGAGAAATTAAATCATCTAAAGTGGATGGAAAATCTCAAATATCTATCAGCTAATTCATGCTTTATCCGAATAGACAAAGCAGCATAAAGATTCGTAGAAGTGCTAGATTCTTCTAGGCCTATTCTTTTAACAGAGTTGAGAACCGGGTGGCAAAATGTCCAACAGAATTAGTTATTTGTCTTAGCTGATGTGTAGAGTCCGTAGCAGTGTGACTCAAGTCAGTTCTTCAAACACAAACAAAATCCAGAAAGGAAAGATGGAAGCGAGTACCTCATGGGATTGTATCATTCCCATAAAAAACATCGCCCAGGCTAAGGCTTCATGGGTGAGCCATGGGCCACTTTTTTAGGTAATAAAAAAATGTTGTGGGCAAAGTTTACAAATGCACAATACATTGTTTAAAACAACCTCAGCAAGCCTTAGGATCTCCAATAAAGCAAGCAGAGGTAGGCAGATGTACAGATGATCTCCTAGAAGAATATCCTGGATGAGGGGAGGATTAAGGCTGGGGTCAGACTTGCGAGAAACTCGCACGAATCTCATATGTCAATACCCGGCATTGCCGCCGGCACTCGGACAGGAGCGTGCGGCTGCATGTATTTCTATGCAGTCGCATGCTTCGGTCCCGAGTGCTGGCGGCAGTGCCAGCAATTGACATGCGAGACTTGTTCGAGTTTATCGCAAGTCTGACCCCGTCCTTAGACAGATATTGGGCAGTCACTGGTGAAATAATAGGTGTTTGAGACATTGTTTCCATATGGGCTAAGAGGTCACACACAACTTGGAAAATCTCCAGTTGAATCACGGAAAGTTGTGTAACTAATCTGGATAAATTCTCAGTATTCAACGCAAAGGTGTTGTGGCAGCTGTAACTTTGAAATTCATGGCCTGAGTATTATGTGATGGTTCAGCTGATGAAGTGAATTTACTAAGTTGTAGACCATGATGAGCAGAATGGACCAGAATGAACAAAATGTGATGATGCAGCCGAGTTTGATAAGCGAGATGGTGTGAAGACCAGTGAAGCTGGATATGCTGGATGGCACAGGGAATAGCAGAGTCATGTATGCAGCATAGGACAAGGAAAGTGAAGAACAGTTTATCTCAATGTGTGGAAAGTATCTTGGAACAGAAGAACTGAGTAGTCAGACTGGTACCTTGATAGACTAGGGCCGAGTGTGCAGGTAGTGCCTTGAAACACTAGATCCAGAGTAGCAGACAGTGATATTGGTGTAGAAAAGATGAGAGTGGTTATATAACATCTTGGAAAAGGAGAGCTGGATAATCCAACAAGCACCTTGGTATAGCAGAGCTGGGGATGTGAACAGTATTTCGGAACTGTTGAGTAGGGTGACCGGATCTCATATGGGGGGGAAAAATGTCAGAATCTTGTTCGTCTGGACCCCACAAAACGATTCCCCTTTCCAGATATTGAGAGAGCCAAAATTTGAGCTCGATCAAACGACGTTAACCCGTGCCGCTCGTCGCTCAAAGTTTGAAAAAATCCAAATTGAGGTATTTTAAGATTTAGGTATTTTGCATAGTCTGTTAGACTATAAAGAATGTGACAACAACATTGCAGAAATAGCCCTGACCAAATTTTCGAACCATTTGTGGTATTTGAATGCAGAGTTGGTGGGATTATCGTTTTTTGATCCCACCATTACAGACAATGAAAAGTTGTTAATGGCTAATAAATTGCTCAGTAGCACAGATGAACCATCAGAGCATGCTAACCTACATGAGTTGATAATTTTACATAGTTATCTTATCTATTCTAGAGCTTTTGTTAAAGTAGTTTTTGAAACGTCAGAATATAATGCTCGGCATTTGCTTACAACTTGCAGGACATATTGCTTTTGTTCTTCATCTTTTGTCAGAAGGTCGTTAAAGTCGGTTACTTCCTACCTCTTTTAATTTTTCTTTCCTAACTTTTGGATTTACAACCCTAGCATGCTCTGATGGTTCATCTGTGCTACTGAGCAATTTATTAGCCATTAACAACTTTTCATTGTCTGTAATGGTGGGATCAAAAAACGATAATCCCACCAACTCTGCATTCAAATACCACAAATGGTTCGAAAATTTGGTCAGGGCTATTTCTGCAATGTTGTTGTCACATTCTTTATAGTCTAACAGACTATGCAAAATACCTAAATCTTAAAATACCTCAATTTGGATTTTTTCAAACTTTGAGCGACGAGCGGCACGGGTTAACGTCGTTTGATCGAGCTCAAATTTTGGCTATCTCAATATCTGGAAAGGGGAATCGTTTTATGGGGTCCAGACGGACAAAATTCCGACATCGATTTTTTGCGGTCACCCTACTGTTGAGTCATGTAGGCAGTCGGGTACCTTGATGCAGCTGAGCAGAGTGTTAGCAAAGCTGGATTTGTCAGCAAGGTTAACTGCACATGCATGTAGTACGTTAATGCTCAGGTAATATGCAGCCGCCCGAGCTGACCTTAAAAGGATTAGAATTATGACATCAAATGCATGTACTGAATTCACATAATACTGTAATGTACATTAAAGTAGTAAAACCCAACCACCGGCGATGGAAAACTCATGGACTGGAATAGGAGTCAGGACAGGTGAGTCAGGGCCAAAACAAGGTATTCTGGTGCCCACAGTAGATAATGCCAATGACACTTCTGCCCAAAAGCAAAGGAAATGGGTAAGAGACTAAAATAATAAAACCCCTAACACACTCCCCCTCCGATTGGTCAGGTAGCAAGCTCTGACGATCATGTCCACTAAAATTGTTACCTTTCTTACAAAAAAAAACCATCAAATGTAAAATAAGTGGTGTATTTTAGGAGTGTGACTTAACAGGGGATTTAATTTCAAAGAATCTTTCATTGTTTGAGGACACAATACAAGGGGAAAATAGTGATATACATCCCTGACATCCTATTTTTTGAATGTCAGACCCAAGGATAGTCATGAAAACTAATATACAGTAGTTTATCTACAATGGGGCAGTTTGATTTCAATTAAGATGTCCAACATTTGACGGTTACCCAAATGGAAACTAAACAGACCCCCATTATACACTGTGTTCCAAATTATTATGCAAAAAATATTTCGTCATATTTTCTCTAAATTACCTGTATGAATTGCAGTCATTGTTATTTTCCAGTCATCTAATATTCTAGTATAATTGCAATGTTTTTGAACAAACTGCCTATGAAAACAGTATATTTTTTAAAATAATAAACACTCAAAATGCATGTTCCAAATTAATATGCACAGTAGAGTTTTCAACCTTTTTATTTTGAACAAAAAAATGGTCAATTGTGAAATTATAAGCATTATCAGCTTATTACAAAATGAAATCAAACAGTTTTCAAGTCAAAACTTTATTCTAGGTGATGTTACATTTGCACATAGGACCCCTTGTTCAAAAGAAGCTTCTGAACTCTCTCGTCCATTGAATTTGTCAGTTTTTGAATGGTTAGTGCTTCAATTGTTTTGCATGTGGAAAGAATACCCTCCCAGAGCTGTTGCTTAGATGTGAACTGCCTCCCGCCATCATAGACACTCATTTTGATGATGCTCCAGAGGTTCTCAATGGGGTTGAGGTCAGGGGAAGATCGTGGCCACACCATAAGTTTGTCCTCCCATAGCAGCCAGAGATGCAGATGTGTTATTTGCAGCATGAGACGGTGCATTATCATGCATGAAAATGATCTTGCTGCGGAAACCACGGTTCCTCCTCTTGAACCATGGCAGGAAGTGCTGTTTTAGAAACTCCACATAGAATATGGAGTTCATTTTTATCCCTTCAGGGATCCTAAAGGGGCCGACAATCTCTCTCCCCATGATTCCAGCCCAAAACATTACTCCACCTCCTCCTTGTTGGCGCCTTAGCCGTGTTTTCATGCGGTGTCCATCAACCAGCCATCCTCCACTCCATCCATCTGGACCATCGAGCATTGCACGGCACTCATCGGTGAACAAAACAGTTTGGAAGTCAGTCTTCATGTATCGTTTGGCCCACTGGAGCCGTTTCTGCTTGTGTGCAGTAGATAGAGGTGGTCGACAGGATGGCTTACGCACAGCTGCAAACCTCTGAAGGACCCTGCATCTTGTTGTTCAGAGGACGTTGGAGGCACCAGCAGCTTCAAAAACTTGTCTGCTGCTATGACAAGGCATTTTTGCAGCTGCTCTTTTAACCTGACGCAATTGCCTGTTGGAAAGAGTCCTCAATTTTTCCTTATCAGCACGCACACGTGTGTGCTGGGAATCAGCTACATACTTCTTGATTGTGCGATGATCACGATGAAGTGTCTTGGCAATGTTGATTGTAGTCATGCCTTGACCTAAATACTCCACAATTTGTTGCTTCTCAGCAGCCGACACATCCTTTTTCTTTCCCATTTTGGCAAAAAATGTAGGCTGCTTAATAATGTGGAACAGCCTTCTTAAGTAGTCTTGCCTTTATTTGGACACACCTGCCAAACTAATTTGCACAGGTATCTGCAATTGCTTTCAGTGATATAAAGAGCCCTGACACACATCACCATCAATGAGTTTAAATGACAAACAAAAAAATTCTAACCTTATCACTCCTAAACTCTTTTTGCATAATAATTTGGAACACAGTTTAGATCAAGAGATACAGTAGGTATGATGGTTTTTGCATCTATCATGCAAAACTTTGAACAAAAGTAATTGTAGTTCTGGTGATGCATTCTTGTACTGAAGGTGGTTCTGGTGATGTACTCATGTACCGATAATGGCTCTGATGACATATTCATGTACCAATGGTGTTTTCTGGTGATCTCATATAGGGAACCAACTGAAAATATAAAATTCTTAATGTCTCCTCATAAAATTTGAGGCATATTGTAAGCCCACAAAGGCAGGGTCCTCTATCCACTCTGTATCAGTCTGTCATTGTTAGTTTGTTTACTGTAAGTGATATCTGTAATTTGCATAATAACCCCTTCTCATGTACAGCACCCTGAAATCAATGCTGTATAAATAAATATTAATAATATATTGGCCCCATATACATCTATAGTGCCTTGCTGTAGCATGTGTTAATACCTTTTAAATGGTTGTCCTGTAAAAGAAAAACATTGCGTACAGTTTTAGCTTTATGGAGCATTGCTACACACACTGAATGACTCTACATAAATCTACATTGTATAAGAGACCCCTGCTTCACGCATAAAGCTTTGAGTGAACCGGAGAGTTTGAAGTGTGGTGATGCTATTGAGAAGAGGAGCAGAATGGTGCTGGACCCTGGAGAAGATGGTGGTAGTTAAGTATATTAACGCAAACTCACTGCACTACATACACAAGTGTATTCCCAGATTTAAAGAAAAAAAAATCTTCATGAGAGGGATTCTTGAATATGGGATAATTAACCAAACAAATACATTGAACAATAGTATAATCCTCTATCTCAGGTCCATGTTTGCTTTAAAGTAGCTGCTCCCAGCACTATGTTACCTCACACAGGTGTCACCATAACCTCATTTCCTATCAGACCCCATCCAATATCGCACAACATTCTCCCTCAACACCACAATCTAGGGCACTGTTCTACTCACTACAATCATCACCATCTAGGGCATTGTTCCTCTCACCCTAATGTAGTACGTGTGCCGACTGGGGGGGTAGTCCCTTTGGCGGCGAAACAGACTTGAGCCAGAAACAGATGAACGTTCAAGCAGGTCTTCTTTATTGCTTGTCTTCTCTGACATCCACAGCAATCTGACAGCTCCTGCACACTAGCCTGGGTAGCTATCACCTCCTCCTTCTCCTGTCTGCGACGGCCCTCTAGGTTCTTTCACTGTGGCTGCCGTTAGGTTAGGTCCATCCGTCCGGTATCCCAGGTGTCCTCTTGGTGCCACTGTCCTGTCAGGGCTACCCCCCCCCTGACTGTCCTGTCCTTCTGGAACTCTCCTTCCTTTTATTCTCTCTCACTGGAATTCCCCTTCTCCGTTCCGTAACTCCGCCCACCATGACTCTGCATTTCCTAGCTTCAGCTGCTGTTATGTCCTTTACTCACTATCCTATGTCTCCATCTAGTGGCCAAATCTCAATACTACACCATCTCTCACTAATGTTAGCTGTTTCCCCACACATATATACAAATTACAATAAAGCATTGTACACTGCACGCTTTTACATTTTATATCTCTCCTTCAGACAGGTCCACATTTCAGTCCTCCCTCCTACACTAATCAAGAATTAATTACAACCCACCTTTCCCTTGGCCCATATTTCCTAAGGACCAAGAGTGTACATTGTCAAGATCACCACTCCTCTTCATCCAGAATGTCTTCTCAAGGGCCCTTCCTGTCTCCATCAAGTTCACAAATGACTTACTCCTATTTGTCTAGATCCTTTTTTCAAACTGCCCTACTCATATCAAACGGACTTCACTCTTTGCTAGTTTGTGCACAATTTCCTCTAGGTATAGTTCCATTCAGTCTAACACACTACATACCATATTTTTCAGACTATAAGACACTTTTTCCCCCAAAAAATATGGGGGGAAAACAGGGGTGTGTCTTATAGTCAGAATGTACGGTACTTACACTTAGCGTTGTGGCAGCAGGAGTTGGGCGATTCTTCCAGTGATCCTGGTCTAATGCTGCAGGGCGATGATGATGCGGCTGGTGTGGCGGTGCTTGGTGGTGTTGGGGGCTCGGTCAACATTTTCTGAAACCCCGGAGCCCCACACTTCTATTACCTCAATGCTGTGGCCTCCGGGAAAATGGCCACCAGAGGCGGCGCATGTACAGATTGAAATCTTGGCTCTGAGATCTCGTCTTCTGAGATTTCAATCTGCGCCTGAGGAATCAATCTGGCCTCCGGGAAAATGGCCGCTAGAGGTGGCGCATGCTCAGATTGAGATCTCGTTGCTGAGATCTCATTGCTGAGATCTCAATCTGTGCATGCGCAGTCTCTGGCGGCCATTTTCCCACGAGGCAATAGAAGTGTGGGGTCTCTGGGCTTTCAAAAAAATGTCGCCGGAGTCCCTGGCACCACTGAACACCGTCGAACCATCATCACCCTGCAGTGTCGGACATCAGAAAATGTTGCCAGAGCCCCCCACACCACCGAGCACCGCCGAACCAGGCTGGGATGGGAGTGAGATCATCATCCTGCAGCGTCGGACCACCGGAAGAATTGCCCGACTCCTGCCACCAGAGCTGCAGATCCCTCCCCCCCGGGTAAGCTGAATTCAGGACTGTAAGACAGATCCCTTTTGATGCTTTTTTTTCCACCATTTTCCTTCTGAAAATTTGGGGTGCGTCTTATAGTCCGAAAAATACGATAACTGAATTCCTAGGACATGCCTCCATTAAACCAGACCTCTGGTATAGCTTCTTTCTTAGTCCCCACATAAGTAGCTTCTCACACAGCCCACATTGGACACAACTATAGCCTGCCAAAGGTTTGAGCTCTGCTCTCACAATTCTGTACAGCAACCTATTGGTTGTTCTATACAGCTCACTGAACTTAATCATTATACTATAATAGAATGCCACCATTTCAACGAGTTAGCTTGTCAAATTTCTTTCCTCTTAAAGGGAATCTGTCACCCCATTTTTGGACTATCAGCTGCCGGAACCGCCATCAGGGGCTTATCTACAGCATTCTGTAATGCTGTAGATAAGCCCCCGATGTAACCTGAAAGATAAGAAAAACGAGTTATATTATACTCACCGGGGGCGGTCCGGTCTTGGTCCGATGGGTGTTGCTTTCCTGCGCCTCCCGTCACGGCTCTGGCGCAGGTGTACTTTACCTGCCTTGTTGAGGGCAGGGTAAAGTACTGCAGTGCGCAGGCACCGGACCTCTCTGACCTGGTCCAGCGCCTGCACACTGCAGTACTCTACTCTGCCCTCAACAGGGCAGAGCAGAGTAGAGTGCGCATGCGCAGGAGCCTCAACGGGAAGCAAAGAAGAGGACATTACTGTTAGAAGATGGGAGGCGCCGGACCAGACTGCGAGACCCATCGGACCAAAACCGGACCCGGACCACCCCTGGGTGAGTATAATATAATTCATTTTTCTTATCTTTCAGGTTACATCGGGGGCTTATCTACAGCATTGCAGAATGCTGTAGATAAGTCCCTGATGGCGGTGCTGGCAGCTGATAGTCGAAAAATGGGGTGACAGATTCCCTTTAAATATTCACTGATCAATTGTGAGTGATATCATTGAAAAGTGGAAGTGTGTAAGTAACCACAGCAACTCAACCATGAAGTGACAGACCAATTGAGCTTGCAGAGTGCTGTAGCACAAAAAGTTACTGAAGTTCTGCTAACTCAATAACTGCAGAGTTGAAAACTTCCTCTGTTATTAATGTCAGCAAAAAATATCAGCTGGTAGCTTTATAACATGAGTTTTCATGGATAAGCAGCTACATGCCAGCCTCACATCACTAAGAACAATGCAAAGTGTCACATACAGTGGTAGAACATGGTGCCACTGGATTCTGAAGGACCTGGAAACCTGTTGTTTGGAGACATTAGTCACTATTCTTTATCTGGCAGTTTGATGGCCGAGTTTGGGTTCGATAATGTCAGGAGAATGCTACATGCCTGACTCCATTGTTCCAACTGTAAGTTTGGAGGATGAGAAATAATGCTATGGGGCTGTTTTTCAGTGGTAGACCTTAGTTCCAGTGAAGATAAATCTTCATAATTCAGAACACCAAGACATTTTGAACAATTATACGGTTTCACCTTTTGTGGGAACAGTTTGAAGACCTTTTGCTGTTCTGGCATGACTGAGCCCCCAGTGCACATAGCAAGGTCCGTAAAGGCATAATTGGGTGAATTTGTTTTGGAAAAACCTGACTTCGCAGAACAGAGTCCTTTACCTCAGCCCCATCAAATATTTGTGAGGTGACCTAGAATGGAGGTTGCAAGCTAAGCCTTCTTGTCTAACATTAATGCCTGACCTGACAAACACTTCCAAGTGAATGAGTAAAAATTCCCACCATAATTTCCATTATATAGAAAGCCTTCCCAAAAGAGTGGAAGATTTTTAAACTGCAAATGGATCAACTCCATTTTATTAGTAAGGCTGGGGTCAGACATGTGAAACTCGCACGAGTCTCGCATGTCAATAACCCGGCACTGCCGCCGGCACTCGGGACCGGAGTGTGTGGCTGCATAGAAATACATGCAGCTTAGCGCTCCGATCCAAGTGCCGACGGCAGCGCCGGGTTATTGACATGCGAGACACGTGCGAGATTCTAGCATGTCTGACCCCGGCGTTAGAGTTAGAATGGGATGTCAAAAAGCTGTAAAACTCAATACTTTTTTCCATATGGTGTACATCTGAATGCAGTGATTAGTTTTTCAGTATCTTTAGTCATCTTAGTATTCACCAATAATTTGTGCTTTCACTTACAACGACAATAAATGTGTAATAATTCAATTATGGTATCATCATAACCACTGTGCTACCATAACTCTGCTCACATTATACCACTTTCATGCCTTGGGAATTACTCTGTGCTCTGTGACTACACTTGCTGCAGTTTAATTACCTTATAATTGGATTGTCATTGCTTTGTTCAATAATACTTTTCCCGGCAAACGCAATCCTCAGTGTTGGAACATTTTGCTTAAACAAATGCAGTGAGACAATGGTTGAAAATAAACTGACATCTCCGTCTGCAAAGAAGAATGCTGCGGAATATGAGAAATATTTTTAGCTGAACGAAAACTCGGTTTATTTGACAGATGACTCGCTCGCTATAAAAATATTTCTGCCTGATTTGTTAACAACCCTTGTTAAAGTCAGATGCATTGTCCTTGATCCATAAAGATCTAAGGGGGGAAAAAAAGAAGTGTCTGGCTAGCTACTATGTAAATCAGAAGGAGTCTAATTTTATGCTGCTGCTGGAAAAAAAGAATAGATTTCTCAATGAACCACTTTAAGGTTAGAACTTTTTGAATGATTTTTCTCAATGACGCAAGAAAAGCTACGGAGAATTAGATCAAATCTAGCTAAAGAGCCTAAGATGTTGAAACAGAATAAGCATCCAGCTGGGAGACCTGCTATTTGGAGATGTGCTAAAAAACACAGAGAAAGACAAAAAAAAAGATAAAATAACAAAATAAAAAAAGAATGAAAAATGAGCTTCTGAAGTCAGAGAACACTGGGGAATGTCTGGTAATTTAAAGCAGACATTGAAATATTAGTAATAAGAAAAACAGACCCAATAAAGTACATGACAGCACCGGCCAGTGAGGCTAAAGTGGCTAGAAAAGATTACGAATAGAATCAGATACCTATTATATCTTTTATGTATTAGGCTAGTTTTAATCCTCTATGTCATTGAATAATAGAATTTTATGTGTGCACAAAATAGATGACACGATTGGTGTCACCTTAAAGTGAACCTGTCAGCAGGATTGTGCACAGTAACCTACAGTCACTGTCAGGTTGTCGCCATTATACTGATTAAAATGATATCTTGGTTGATGTAATCCGTCTTGTGGTTGTTGTTCAATGTTGTTCAATGACCTGTGGGGGGTCTTCATGTGGTGCTCTGATTAGGTATTTACCAGTATGACCTGACCCCTAGTTTACATAAATATTATATATATTTTTTTAAAAAATCCCCTTATGCAGGCATGCACTGGCGGCGGCGCCTGCGCTTTTTCATGATCGCACCCATAATGTGCATGTAATTATTCATTTTGATGGTATCTATAAATTCATAAGAAAAAAATCAGTTTCAAAATGGTGCACAGTAGCAGCTATCAGCGAACCGATAGATAGATGCTCTGCGCAGGCGCAGGCGGAGCCATCTTGGAAGAGACAGGTTTTTTTTCACTAGCAAGATGGTGCTGCTGGTGCCTGCGCAGTAGCAGCTTTTGGATTGCCGATATCTGCTACTGCTCAGGGGCACCCAGCGCCATTTTCCAACCAATTTTCTTTTTTAAATGAAACTATAGATGTCATCAAAAAGAATAATTGCATGCATATTATGGGTGCGATCATGGTACAGCGCAGGCACCGCCGCTGGCTCCTGCCTGCAGAAGGGGATTTATTTATTTTAATATATATAATATTCATTATCTAAACTTGGGGCAGCTTAGTGAAGGATCAGTGACCTGTCAGAAGCCATACTGCTGAATAACTAATGAAGACCCCCTCACAGCCCCGCCCACAGTCCGCCCAAAGCACGAACATACCATTATCTCAAAACTGAAAATAAAAGATTAAACAACAACCACAAGATGGATTTCATCACCAGGTATCATTGTAATCAGTATAACAGCGCCGACCTGACACTGCCTGTAGGTTACTGTGCACAATCCTGCTGACAGGTTCCCTTTAAATCCCTAGAGCTCTATACTACAGAAATAGAGGAACACTGTGTATGGCCATATAGTGCAATCCTTTAAATGGAGAATAACTCCATAATACAATATCTGATGGAAGATGCCACAATTTTTATTCAGTCTCTATGTAAGGAGATGGACATTTTGCCCTGCTCCCCCTTGATGACATCAATGTTATTGTTACAATGTAAAGTATAAAGCCATGTGTTATTGTGATGGAGATATGTAATGTGAATTATAATGGTGATGTATTGAAATGTTTTGCTCTGTACTGCTAGGAAGCTGAGTTCAGTCCAGCAACAGACAGTGAGCAGGCAAAGACATAGTTAAGTTTTGGAATTAGCCCAAAAAGGGAGGATCTATGTAGCAGGATCAGAGAAGACTTCCTGTTAATGACTCAGACAGGAGCTAGCTTGCAGCTAGAGCAAATGCTTGATCTCAGTACTCAGCAAGGCAACAAGCAGTGGGTGTTTTGTGGCAAGATGGAAAGGAGATTGGGACAGAGATAGCGTGATCCTGAGCAACAGACCAAGACAGAGAGAGTGACAGAGAGACACAGAAAAGCACAGTGCCAGCTGAGAGGACTGACCAGAGTGACCAAGCGAGAAGGATCCGAAGAAGGTATGCCTAACAGCAAGACTCTGAGTAGCTTACAGCTCTTAAAAGTAATAGGCCAGGATGGAATTGAGCATGAGACAGAGTGAGTCTCACGGGCAGGAGTTCCCTAAGCATCAGAGAGCTTGAAACTAAGTCCAGCCATATTGTCAAACCTTCTCCACTACACGGAGATTCAGACGCGAAAGTGCAGGAAGAGAAAATGACTTTCACGGACTGTACAGTGGTGTTAAGCTGGGTGGTCGTGGATGAAGGGGCTCATAATGGTGGACATTTTTATGGGATAAGGCCAGGATGAGGGACATTAGTACATTGGAGGGAGGAACATGTATGTCTTTATAGGATCTAGAACACTACAAGGGCTCATACATCTGACCAACATGCAGATGGGTGCCCAGGTCCAAATTTAATATCGGGCCTGTTGAGCTCTAGTTACGCCACTGGATGTGTTTGTTGTGTTAGCCCGGCTGCATCACAGTTAGCAGACAAGTCTGTGCAGTACGCTGTGCTCGGCCCTGTCTACTAAAGTAATGTCATGCAGTGTGCCCTGCACTGCCACCTTCCTGCCAGAGAGAAACTTCGATCAAGAATGCGAGCTAGACAGGAGGCAAGACGGGAAAAGGTGATTTCTGTTTTATTGATGGGTTGTGAAAATGTGGCCAGGAGTATTCATATCATACACTTGAGGTTACATGACTACCCGCTGGCACTGGAGAATCCTCACGGCGCGCAGTGCAAGCAATCTGAGAACTCACGAGTCTGCAGTAAGAAAAAGAGTGACTACAGACTTGTACCTTAAGACTGAACAACCCCTTTAAGGATGTATATTAAATTAGACTAGGAGACTGGCACATTTATACTGTACATACAGTGCAAACAACACAATCTGTATAGACATGCAAACAGCTCCAACACGCAATTACCTGCTTTCTTCTTCCCAAGGTTACAAATGGCAGAACTACCTAATGGCATTTCAGTGTACTGTTCTTCCACTCCTTCTGTCTCCTGTGTGGCCAGGAGCAGAGAACATGGACCTGTTCAACCTCCATCATCCTGCAATTTGATCAGCCTTGCCCTCCCTGCTATCCTGTCCGGTAGGTCTGTTGTCAGCACTGGCTGCTGATGCTGCCTTATCAAATTTACTCTGAGCACTTGATCACAGCCATTTTCTTCCTGAGCTCTTACACAACAGGATAAGGGAAGACGATAATTTGAAAAGCTTACAACAAAGCTTTTAAACTAAAAGGGACACTTGCTGGTTCGGAAGCCCACTGGTCCCAGATGGTCAAATCCAAGTCTGATGATGTTACTTGACTCTGCATTGGTTTATTCAAAGGCTTCATAGTCAACTCCTTCCATATTAAACCATATTCACACTTGGCCTAGGGCTTTCAACCTGGCTTTTTATCGCCTTTGAAGGTAAAAAAAAAGCACAGCAAGCAGTTCTATTGTTACCTGTCAATCAAATGAAACCTTGACAGAAGCCCATTGAACCACACATTATGTTGTTATGTCCATCAGTCGCCTTTCAAATTCATTGTACAATGGATCCATCAAATCCTCAAGGTTTTTAACATAACACAAAGCCATTGTAAACAGAGCTCACCTATTTAATGTTAAAGTTCAATTACATTTCCAGAGTTGTGATTGTATAATGAAATTTTACTAGGAGTCGTTGTTAGGTTTATTGGTCATGCTACGAAAAAATCATTCAACATGCAGCGAAATAGCCAAGAGATCGATATCTGCAATGAGCATTGCTCAGATGTCCAGTATATGACTTACATAGACTTTGAACACTATGTGGAGTTGGCCATGCTAGCTATTGCTTGCTTTGTGAGCCAAATGGCAGGTACATTAAAACAATCAAGGTAATATATGACAAAATCATGCTGATGGTGATTCATTATGGACATAAAATTCACCAGAGGAACATCGGCCCAGACACAAATGACGACATTACGCACTCACCCACTCACCCGGTGATACCTAGACACATGTTTTATGGAAAAAATTGATTGGAATTGAAAAAATACTGTAAATGTATTAGTGTTGTCACTTTCTAAGGAACTTTACCCAGATTTAATTAGAATGATACGCAGCAGTTGCTTAATGTTCACACTGGATACCGGCTCAGTGTTTTGGAGTTATTTGGATGTCATATTTTGCATCAACTAGATCAGAAACAAAATGTTGTAGTTTAGAACAAAAAGTTTACCATGGAAAAACACATTTACTCATTTTACTCTAAATCTAATTGAATTGAGCTAAAATTAGGAACATGTTGGTCAAAAGTAAAGTCATAGGCAGAGATATGATCAAATGAATTTGATGCAAGTCGAATTCAAGTTAAATTTTATAAAGTTAGCAGGTCAGGACAAATTTGAACCATTTGCATTTCGATGCGTGAATCGCCCCCAAGATTGTCAGTCACCATTTTGCACATTGCTGAAGATTGTGTGAGTAACAGAAGAAGGACATGACCTCAGGCGCACTGGCTTCCTTATAGGGCCATACAGTTATCACATCACGTGGGTTAGTGCACTATCATAGCCTGTATAAAAGCTGAACAAGGGAATGCAGAGGACATTTTAAGGTTTATTTAGGATGGAGAAATGACATCAGAGCTTAAAGCTCAGCAATAGAGATATAAGGAGAAAGCTCTAAAATATTGGACAAATACTACAGCAGTATAACTGCAGCACTGACGAAAATGAGAGTGATAGTGTGCGAATAATACAGAGATTTAATAGATAGGGGGAAAAAGGGAAAAGAAAAGAGCCAGATGTAGTACTAGACTCACTGTGATTAATTAGGGGTACGGTGTAGTTAGCATTTGTTCTACTACATTTGAATTACAATTATTAGTGATGAGCGAGCATGCTCGCCACTACTCGGTGTTCGCCTGAGCATCTCACTGCTCGAGATGCTCAGAGTTCGCCGAGTATTTCCCAGGTTGCTCGGTGAGAGCTTGGGTCCCCGCCCTGCATGTTTGTTGCTCTTTAGAGAGCAAAAAAAATGGCCGGAGCGAGCCTCCCAACCTCCCATAAGAGGCGTGGGCGGAGGCCAACATGATGGGGGGTTGGAGGGTTTAGTGGGGGGGAGCCGATACTAATGAGGGGGGGAGTTACGGGGTATATAGGGGATGGTTGGGGGCGTTCCTTCCTCTGTTCCCGCTCTTGCACCCAAGAATCAGTAGCATTCACCCAGCATGTCAGGAGTGGATCAGGCTCTGGAGCGGTTGCGGGCCGCAGCCCTGTGGCAGCCTCCGGGCTGGCTAGAAGCGCAGGTGACTGGGATGATTCCAGGTACCTCCGGGCAGTCAACCCCGTCGGAAGTGAGGGAGCACCGATCAAGACGGGTGAGGCCTCCTGAGCGACTCTCACCCGATGCAGCTCCCTGGGCCTCGCGTCGCCGCAGGAGCCCCTCCTGGGACCCTCCCCCCACCAACTCATCCCGGCCTGGGAGGAATCGTCAGGCCCGGCAAGGCCCCACGGCGGTGACTAGGCATCTGCCTCGCTCCCGGCTGGGGGCAGAGCCAGCACGTGCTGGACGACGCAATCTCCCTGCTTCTTCGGGGGGTCGCGGCAGTAGCGTGCACGCCGCGCGGCCTGCCTCTTCCTCCAGGCTGGCATCCTCCGTCGTCAGAGTGGCAGTCTGTTGGGCAGCAGGGCAGGAGACACCATCCCCCAGCAATGTTGGGGCATCATTTTCTGCGGGGGGGTCGCTGCTGCGGAGGCCCGCTTCGGCGCATTGATCCGGGAGTTCCAGTACTTCTGGCGCAGCGCGAGCGGCCTGCAGCACTGCGGGGCAGGCGCCAGCTACCCCTACAGATGGAGGCAGGAGGAATGTTTTGGGCTCCCAGGCATCATGGGGGGGCCATCAACGCGTCGCTCCAGCATGATGGGACACTGGCAGGAGCCTTCGGCGGGGTGACCAAGGCAGCATCGTTATCCAGGGTCCGGCAATCTGGATCCCCCCAGGGGCTCAGGCCTCCCACCCCGGTTCTCCCTGTGGGGAGTCTTGGTGGTCAGCAACTCCCCGGTGAGGTCGTCATCGTGTGCATTTGGACAACCGGGCGCATGGTGAGGAGTATGTATGCTTCGAAGGCCCGCTGGGGGCTCATTTACAGAAAGAGGTGAAAGAATGCATTTGGAAGGATGAGTACATAGAAATATTTTCTTTGTTGCCTCTTGAGAAATTTAACCTGGATAAGAGCAAGAAAGAGGATAGCAAGAAGGAGGAGGAAGAAAAGCGCAGGTGGCGTCTAATCCCACAGACATTTGTCAACTGGCAGCAAGCTTTTGCCATTTTGGCAAGCGTCTTTGGGGAAAAAGCCCCTGACAATTGCTCCGTGCTGTTTTGTTACCTGGATGCTATGGGGGAGGCTTACAGAGTGTATGGGGGTCAGGCGTGGCTGAGGTATGACGAGCAATTCCGGCAGAGGAAGGCCGTGCGTCCGGCTATTCGCTGGGACCAGAAAGATATTGGATTGTGGATGCGTGTTATAGCCTAAAACAAGTTTAGGAGCTCCTTTCATGAGGGGGCTGGGAGCACCAGCCAGAGTAGCAGCAACTCCAGTGCCACAAGTGGAAGCGGGCAAGGGCAGACAGGGACGCACAAGGTGGGGGTGTGCTGGCAATTTAACGAAGGTCAGTGTAAGTTTGGGGCAAATTGTAAATTCAAACACCTCTGCTCCAATTGTAGCGGCGCCTCACATGGAGCATCCAAGTGTTTCATGAAAGGGAAGCCCAGAACAGGGGGCAGGAATTCGCAAGGGGGAGACTCCAGTGAATCTGGAAAGGATGGTCCCCTATCTAAATAGGTAGCCAGATAGGGATAAAGCGGCGTTGCTGTACACGGGATTTAAGGATGGTTTTCTTATCCCTTGTCCCCCGTTCGATATTCCACTAGTTTTGAAGAATTTGCGTTCAGTTCTATCGCATGGCGCGGTTGTGTCAGAAAAACTCGAAAAAGAAGTTTTGTTGGGCCGTATGACTGGCCCTTTCGTTTCCCCTCCTTTTCCAGACTTGATGGTTTCCCCTTTGGGAGTCGTTCCGAAGAAGGAGCCGAATAAGTTTCGGCTTATCCAGCATTTGTCCTACCCACGCGGGAGGTCAGTTAATGATGGTATTGATCCGGAGATCTGTTCGGTGGTATACTCCTCATTTGACGAGGCGGCTCGGTGGGTGCGAAAATGTGGTCGTAGAGCCCTTATGGCAAAAACTGACGTTGAATCCGCTTCTCGTCTTTTACCGGTTCACCCTGATAGCATGAAGCTGCTGGGTTGTTTTTAGGAGGCATGTTTTTTGTGGATAGGTGTTTACCTATGGGAGGTTCGTTGTCCTGTGCATATTTTGAGGCCTTAAGTTCCTTTCTCGAGTGGGTTGTGCGCGATGATTCCGGGTTCGAATCGGTTATTCATTACTTGGATGACTTTTTGTGCATCGGTCTTGCAGATTCATCAAATTGTCACAGGATCTTGAAAGCCATTGAGTGGGTGGCTGACCGTTTTGGAGTCCCTTTGGCGCCCGGCAAAACGGAGGGCCCTAGTACGTGTTTGCGTTTTTTGGGGATTGTCATCGACACTGTGGAGTGGGAGCTCAGGCTGCCCGAGGACAAGCTAGTGGATTTGCGTACGGAAGTGGTCCAAGTGAGCCGTTTGAGAAAAATATCGCTGCGTGATCTCCAGTCGCTGTTGGGGAAGCTTAACTTTGCTTGTCATGTTATGCCGATGGGGCGAGTTTTTTCACGTAGGCTGGCTAGTGCTACTGCGGGGATTCGGGCTCCCCATCATTTCGTCAGGTTGTCGTCGGAGCTCAGGGCAGATTTGGTGGTTTGGTAGTCCTTTTTGGAGGAGTACAACGGCCGCTCGTTGGTAATGGCGGAGGTTGTAGGTAACGATGCACTGGAGTTGTTTACGGATGCGGCTGGTGGTATCGGTTTCGGGGCCTATTTCAGAGGGCAATGGTGCTCGGCTCAATGGCCTGATGAGTGGATTTCGGCCGACCTGGTGCGCAACATCATGTTGTTGGAGATTTTTCCGATTCTTGTGGCCGTGCATTTGTGGGGCGGGATTTTAGGAATCGGCGAGTGCGTTTCAATTGCGTCAACATGGGCGTTGTGAGTGCGATTAATGGCCTTACTGCGTCGTCCCCTCCAGTCGTTCGAGTTTTACAACAGTTGATGCTATTATATTTGTCCTTGAATGTGCATGTGACCGTGACGCACGTTCCTGGTGTCAGGAATGAGATAGCTGACTCTCTCTCTCGTTCGCAGTGGGATCGTTTTCGTTCTTTGGCTCCAGAAGCAGAGATCGAGGGTTTAGCCTGTCCAGAAGAGCTGTGGAAGGTGGCTTACGGGCCAGAGTCGCTGATTGAACTTCCTTTGGCTCCAAAAACATGGGAGGCCTAACGGGCAGCGTGGCGGATGTGGGAGGAGGTCCTTATGGCCGGCCAGGCCAGCGGGTCTGGGCTGGATCAGGAGGGAATTTTGTTGTCCTGGTTGGGGCGCGTTGCTACTGAGGGTTGATCCTGTGCGAAAGTCATGCGCTTATTGGCCGGTTTGTCTTTTGGTTTTTGTTTGCGCGGGAGTAGGGATTTAACAAAGACATTTTTGGTCAAACAGGCGGCAAAGGGTTTCCGCTGTTTCAAAGGCGGGGGCGCTTTAAGGGAGCCAGTATCTTTTAATTTATTAGAGCAGTTGGGATGTATTTTGGAGTCGGTTTGTTCTTCGCGCTATGAGGTTTTGTTGTTTCGTCTGGCTTTCTCGTTTGCATTTTTTGGGGCCTTGCGGATGGGGGAGCATGTTTCCCCCAATAAAGAGTCAATAGGTGGCCTATTGGCCAGGGATGTTGTATTAACCTCACGGGGTGTTGAATTCTGGCTGTGACGGTCCAAGACGGACCAGTCCGGGAAAGGCCGCCGAGTGGTGCTGGGTGGCGTACCTGGTTCCTCAATATGCCCCGTTCATTGTTTGCGGAGTTTTTGTGAACTTTGTCCTAGCTTGAGTGGTTCACTGTTGTGCCACGTCGATGGCGGCAGTTTGTCTCGGTACCAGTTTGGCGCTGTTTTTAAGAAGTCCATTCGGTTGTTGGGTCTGGACGATTCCCGCTTCGCCCCTCATTCGCTTAGGATAGGAGCGGCGACCGAAGCGGCGGCGGGGGGTCTGGGTCCCGCTTCAATACAGCGCATTGGTGGGTGGAAGTCCAATCGGTACCGCAGTTACATTCGTTTCGTCCTTAGCTTTTTGGGGGGGTGGTTCGAATAGATCATGGGGACGGGGAGGGTTGCAGTGTTGGTTGCTGTAAATTATACTTCAAGTATATTTTGATGTTAGTATTGCATTTTTGTTTCAGGTGCCGAGCCGCTGCTGGTCTGGATTTTCGGTCACTCCTTCGCTTATTGGGGAGCATTGCGAGCCAATGTCAGGAATGAAGGCAGACAACTGGGGTTTCCCAGGACCGTGGCGGTGGTGCAGTGGCTCGGTTTCAGGGGCCTGGTGTGGCGAAGGGTGTTGCAGGAGATACACGAATGCGCCCGTTTGGACCGTGCACCAGATATTCTTGTTCTTCACGCTGGGGGCAACGATCTGGCGGATTGGCCTTTTCAGGAATTGGTTAAGGATATTAAGCAGGATTGCTTGAGGTTGTAGTTGCTGTACCGGGGGGGTCACTATCGTGTGGTCTGAGATTGTTTCACGCAGGCGATGGCGGTCTATGAGATCCTTGGCGAAGGTCAATAGAGCTAGGATAAAAGTCAACAGGGCGGTGTCTTCTTTTGTTGTTAGGAACGGGGGAGTGGCCGTAAGGCATTTTGACTTGGAAAAGGGCAAGGGCGATTTTTGGTTGGCGGACGGTATCCATTTAAATTCAGTTGGTTCCAATATTTGGGCCCTCGGCCTTCAGGAGGGCAGAGAGGGCCGTAGCATGGTGGGTTGGGGGGGTCTCGGGTCGTTGAGGTGTTCAAGGGCCCCTCGTTGTGGCGGTTTTGGAGGAGGGGGGAGCCCTTGAAGTCGGTTGAAATTGGTTTTGGAGACTCGGTGTATAGGGTCTCCTCCGTTAAAAGGTATGTTGGTGGTGATCTGGTGAAAGATGGATGGGGAGTTTTCCATCAGAAGTGGGCGGATCTCCAAGTAGTTAGTGGACAATATTTCTCGGTGTGTTGGTGCTCCTGAGCCTGTGGGGTAATGGCTGGGAGCAAATTGATGGGGTTTTGTTCACAGCATTTTGGGCTACTTCACCAAGATCTTGTGGCTTCAAGGACTCCTTCAGTGTTCAAGTCATTGTACTTATGTTCTTTATAATACAGTGTTTAATGTTGTTTGTTGGTTTAATAAAAGGCTGCTGTGGCCATATAAATTCCAATGATAAATTACTAGTGTCTGTATTTTAGTTTGCACTGGCATGGGGTTTTATATTCATGCGGGGGTAAGGGGATGTCAAGATGCTTGGTCTCCCCTGAGGTAAACTACTTGACAATACCAACGTCATGGACATGCAGGGATTGTCTGCCACACACCGTAATGCCACAGCCATGTTGGTTGTGGCATTACAGTGATTGGCTGGCCGCACAGTGTCATCAGGTCTATATCAGACCTGACACCGCCATGCTCGTCACAGTCTACTCTCGAATCAGGCATAGGGATGAGTGAGTATACTCGTTAGGATTCACTACTTGCTCATCCCTGATCAGGCAGTGTAGGGAGAGTTGCTGCTGAGCTAGGGAGAAATTTGCTTGGTTCTTACATAGTGTGTGTATATCATGTATAATACACATATCCATCTCAACCAATAGTCCTTCTGAGGACTAAGAAAGCTGCATAGATATCAGTGCTAGGCAGTCAGGCAGGTATGTGGCAGACTGCAGTGCATATAGCAAGAGGGTCCATTCCAGTTTTGTCTGCAGCTGCTATTAAATATATTTCTAGACATAGCCTCAGGTATCAGGGGCCAGGAATTTTTTTTACAGGCCACCTATTTAAAACTGTGGTTTGTCTGTCACACGGATCAGAGATAAAAAGTGCGCTCAAATTTCTGCCATTTCTGGCCTCCCTTTAAATATTGTTGCAGTGTGTTAACGAAGTTATTGACACCAGTTTGCTGGTAAAAAAGTTCCCTTCAGGCCAGCTATTTCAAACTGTGGTTTGTCCATCACACGGATCAGCGATAAAAAGTGCGCTCAAAATTCTGAAATCTCTGCCCTCCATTTTGTTGCTGTGTGATAGCAAAGTTATTGACACCAGTTTGCTGGTAAAAATAGTTACCTACAGGCCAGCAATGTAAAACTGCGCTTTGTCCGTCACAAAGATCACATATAACTGCGCTCCAAATTCAGCAATTTGTAGTGAACATGGAAAATATTGTCCTCCATTTAAAATGGGCAAGGTACATTGCAAGGGACGGGGAACTAGACATGATGGTGATAGTACATGCAGATGCCGAGGCAGAGCCCGTGGGCAAGCTGAAATTGTGCCACAACAAACACACACATCTTCTCGCCCAACCTTCCTGTCCCAATTATTAGGGGACCGCAGCACACCACTATTAAACCCAGAGCAGTGTCAAAAGGTTGTTTGTTGGATAGTGGCTAATGCTTCCAGTCACTTTGCCACCAGCACCACCACTACATCTTCCACATGGTCAAGTCTCAGTAGCCATGAGTCTGGACTGCATATTCCTCACACTATTCTTGCTTCCTCCCACCATGCTGAGTACCCGGAGACAACTGATCCCACACTTGGACACTCCGAAGAGCTGTTCACTTTTCCATTTACAGATTTGGGCCTCTCGGCCCACCCACTTGAAGCGGGGCAAGAGGAGATTGTATGTAGCAATGCTCAAATATTTGTACAGCCACGGTCACACTAAGGCGACAGTGGGAAAGTGTCACAAGAGGTGGACGATGATTAGACACAATTGCCAGAAAGTCAGGAGGAGGACCAGGGTGTGGAAGTGGAAGACGAGGTGATGGATGATATAGTAACTGACCCAAGCTGGCAGGAGGATATGCAGCATGAGGACAGCAGCACACAGAGGGAGGGAGGCGTAGCACCCCAACAGGCAAGGAGAAGCAGTGTGGTGGCCACAGACAGAAGGCGGGCAACCGTTCCCCATAACACCAACACGACGAAAGTTGACAGTCCAACTGTTAGGTCTTCCCGAGTCTGGTTGTTTTTAAAGACTCTGCCTATAATCCCAAACAGGCCGTTTGCAACACCTGCCAGGCCAGCATCAGCAGGGGTAGCAAAACTACCAGCCTGACCCCCACCAGAATGATCAGACACATGGGAGCAAAATACCCGACTTTGTAGGCCGAACCCCAGGGTCCAGGAACAGTGGCTGCGGGTGACACCACTGCTTCTTCTGCTGTTGTGCATGCAAGCCAATCCCCTATCCATGTTGCATGCAAAGATGCCTCCTGCCCTGGACCTGTCATTGCACACACTCAAATAGCACCATCAGTAAGCACGTCCATGTCCTTGTCCCAGCGCAGCATTCAGTTGTCCATACCCCAGTCCTTGGAATGCAAGCGCAAATACGCAGCCAACATCCTACAGGCCACACTACTAAATTCACACATTTCACGACTGCTTGCGCTCGAAATGTTGACTTTTAGGCTTGTGGAGACAGAAGCTTTCCGCAACCTGATGGCGGTGGCCTTCCCTCAATACTCGGTCTCCAGCCGCCGCTATTTCTCCTGGTGTGCCATCCCCGCATTACACAAGCATGTGTCTCACAACATTAGCCATGTCCTCAACAATGCAGCTACTGGGAAAGCCCACCTAACTACGGACATGTGGAGAAGTGGTTGTGGGCAGGGATGGTATATCTCGCTGATGGCACACTGGGTTAACACAGTGGAAACCGGGACCCAGTCAGACCTTGGGATGGAACACATCCTCCCGACGCCGAGGATTGCGGGCCCTAGGTCAGTCAGGGTTGCCCCCGCAGTCTACAACTCCTGCACCTCCTACTCCTCCTCCTCTCAGCCTCCATCTCTGAAATGACCACATCAGTCACAAGCTGGAAACACTGCAGCACTGCCTCAGCCAAGCTGCAACAGGCTGTGCTGAAGCTAATATGCTTAGGTGACAAACCACACAATGCTGAAGAGCTGTGGACAGCTCTGAAAGAGCAGGCAGATCTGTGGCTAACACCGCTGAACCTATAGCCAGGCATGGTTGTGTGTGACAATGGCCGGAACCTGGTGGTGGCTCTGAGGTCAGGTGAGCTCACACACATACCATTACTGTCCCATGTGCATAACCTCATGGTTCAGTGGTTTCTCAAGACCTACCCAGAGCTACGGGATCTGCTTGTCAAAGTACGCTGTTTGTGTGCCCATTTTAGAAAGTCAATTACAGCTTCCGCCACCCTTGTCATGCTTCAGCATCGTTTGCAGCTTATGGCTCACCGACTGGTGTGTGATGTCCCCACGCATTGGAACTATACACTGCAGATTGTTGTGAATTCTCTCTCTGACTTCCCTCTGGTGATTACTGAAGATAGTGGAGCTGGTCAGATTGAGAGTTCTCTTTCTGGGCTCCCTCTGATGGTTACTGGAGGTAGTGGAGCTGATCTGATTGACAGAGGCTTGCCACCTGATAATGAGGAAGACGTTTCTAGATCTGGGGTTTCTCATTGAGATTTAAGACAGCTGACTTCCTCTATCCCTGCTGGTGATTTTTTTCCTGTGCCTCCTGAGGTCTGATGTCTCCTGCTCTTTCCCTGCATGTTAAGCTAAGTGATTCGTTTGCTATTCTGTTTGCATTTGATCTGGTTTTGTTTATCTCTGCTTTGTGCGGGTCAGATAGCTCCGGCTGGGGCTGTGCTGAATCACCGCTCATATGTTACTGCGTGTGCCAGTTTGTTTTGTCCCCTTTTATATTGGTCTCTTTTTGCTTTGCTTTCAGAATATACCAGAGTGCTGATATAGTGGGGGGCGAAGTCGCGTGACTTCAGTGTTTTTTGCATCAGACGTGTTGGACCTTTGCAGGTTTTTTGCGTGATTGCAGACAGTGTCTTTCCTTTCCTGTCCTGTCTAGTCAGTGTGGGCCCCATCGTTTGCTCAGTCTATTTTTCTGCCTGCGTTGGTATTTTCATCTTGTCTCACCGACAATATATGTTAGGGGGCTATCTATTCCTTTGGGGTCTGCTCCGGGGCAGTTTAGATTTCCCTTCTTGCTTTAGGCTTAGTTAGCTCTCCGGCTGTGCTGAGGCGTCTAGGATCATCGTAGGTATGCTTCACAGCTACTGCTAGTTGTGTGGACAGGATCAGGGGTCTGCATCCGCTTAGTTACCAACCTCTCTGGTTTTCTGTGGCTTAGCCTGGGCCTGCTATCCTCCTCGGTGCCCATTCATAACAGAATCACCAGCCTAACTAGACTCTAGGGTATTCTAAAACAGGAAAGAATTAAAACAAAAAAAAGTGTCAGAATTTTTTTTTTCATATATTTTTTTCCTCTTTTTTTTCTGGGGCTGTAGGAGGATATTTTTTTTGTCTAAATGGAGATTAAGCAATTGTCTGATTGTGTTGAGCAGCTCGCTGCTGAAGTGCGGGGAATGTCTGCCTATCTCGCTCAATCATCTGCTGTTGAAAAAAAAAATCCTCCTGATGTGTTTTCTGGGGATCGGTCTAAATTTTTGAATTTTAAGAATAATTGTAAATTATTTTTTGCTTTGAAACCTAACTCATCGGGGAGCTCTGTGCAGCAGGTTAAAATTGTCATCTCCCTGCTACGCGGTGATCCCCAGGATTGGGCCTTTTCTTTGACACCCGGAGATCCTATTATGGCTAATGTGGACGTGTTTTTTCAAGCCTTGGGGTTGTTGTATGATGAAACTAATGCTATTGATCAAGCTGAGAAAATTTTATTGGCATTGAACAAGGGTCAGGATTCTGCAGAGTTATATTGTCAAAAATTCCGAAAGTGGGCGGTCCTTACCAAATGGAATGATGATGCCCTAGCAGCTCTCTTTTGGGAGGGTTTGGCAGAAACTGTAAAAGATGTTATGGTGGGATTTCCTGTTCCCTCTGGTCTTGATGACTCTGTCATTGGCCATTCAAATTGATCGGCATTTACGTGAACGTAAAACTACACGAGAGGCGTTGCCGCCTTTTGAACGAACTTCTGAACCCACGTAATGTGATAGGGTTTTGTCTAGGGCGCAACGTCAGGAGTTTAGAAGGCGTAATAAGTTGTGTTTTTTCTGTGGGGACGCCTCTCATACTATTGCTGCCTGCCCTAAACGAGAAAATCGTTTTGCTCACACATTTGTGGTGGGTAGTGTACAGCCTAAGTTCCTTTTGGTGATTACCCTGATCTGCTCCTTGTCTACGTTTTCCGCTAAGGCTTTTGTTGATTCAGAAGCAGCTTTGAATCTGATGGATTTGGACTTTGCTAAACGTTGTGGTTTTCCCATAATACCCCTGCATACTCCTATCCCCTTGAGGGGGTACTACTACCTTGGCAGAGAATAAACCCCAGTTTTGGACCCAGGTGATAATGCGGGTCGCCCCGGACCACCAAGAAAATTGTAAATTTTTGGTGTTGCACAATTTGCATGATACTATTGTTCTGGGTTTCCCTTGGTTGCAAACTCATAATCCTGTTTTAGATTGGAAATCTGTGTCTGTGGTGAGTTGGGGTTGTCAATGTGCTCTTAGTGACACTCCTGTATTCTCCACCTCTCCCCAGTCTCATGATATTCCTGACTATTTGGCTGATTTTTCTGATGTATTCAGTGAGAGACTGCGTCTTTGCCTCCTCATAGGGGTTATGACTGTGCAATTGAGTTAATGCCCAGGTGTAAATTTCCCAAGGGTCGGCTTTTCAACTTATCAGTACCCGAACATGATGCTATGCGATCTTATATCAAGGAGTCATTGGAGAAGGGTCATATTAGACCATCCTCTTCACCTTTAGGTGCTGGGTTTTTTTGTGGCCAAGAAAGATGGTTCATTAAGGCCATGTATTAACTATCGTTCCCTTAACAAAATCACTGTTAAATATCAGTACCCGTTACCCCTGATTTCTGATTTATTTTCCAGAGTTAAAAGTGCCTGTTGGTTTACCAAGCTTGACCTCAGGGAGGCGTATAATCTTATTCGCATTAAGCACGGGGATGAATGGAAGACGGCGTTTAATACTCCGGAGGGACATTTTGAATACCTGGTGATGCCTTTTGGGCTCACTAATGCCCCATCTGTCTTCCAGTCTTTTATGAACGATATTTTCTGGGACTTTGTGGATAAGTTTTTGATCGTTTATCTGGATGATATTTTGAACTTTTTCAGTGATTGGGATTCTCATGTGGAACATGTCCGGACTGTGTTCCGGATTTTGAGGGAAAATTCTCTGTATGTTAAGGGATCGAAGTGCCTCTTTGGTGTACAGAGGATTTCATTTTTGGGATTCATTTTGTCCCCGTCGGCTATTGAAATGGACCCAGCCAAGATACAGGCCATTTATGATTGGGTTCAGCCCACTTCTTAGAAGGCTCTTCAGAAGTTTTTGGGTTTTGCTAATTTCTGCCGTAAATTTATAAGTAATTTTTCTGGTATTGTTAAACCACTGACTGATTTGACCAAAAAGGGCGCTAATGTGGTGAATTGATCTCCAGAGGCAGTTTCGGCATTTCAGGAGCTTAAGCGGAGATTCAGTTCTGCTCCAGTTCTACGGCAACCTGATGCCTCACTCCCATTTCAGGTGGAGGTAGATGCTTCTGAGATTGGTGCAGGAGCCGTTTTGTCCCAAAATCTGGTGACTTCTAAGATGAATCCCTGTGCCTTCTTTTCTCAAAAATTCTCCCCATCTGAATGTAACTATGACGTGCGGAATCGGGAATTGTTGGCCATGAAATGGGCATTTGAAGAGTGGAGACATTGGTTGAAGGGAGCTAGACATCAAGTTGTGGTCCTCACCGACCACAATAATTTGATTTATCTTGCATCAGCCAAACGCTTGAATCCTAGACAGGCTAGGTGGGCCTTGTTTTTCACGCATTTTAATTTTGTGGTCTTTTTTCTTCCGGGCACTAAGAATGTTAAGGCGGACGCCCTTTCTAGGAGTTTATTTGCGGATTCTCTTGACGTGACCGAGCCTGCGCCCATTCTAAATGAGGGTGTAGTTCTTTCCGCCATCTCTCCTGATTTGAGACGTGCCCTGGAGGAATTTCAGGAGAAATAGTCTTGGAAATAGAAGAGGAAGGGATGCTACTTACATTTATTTTTTTTCAAAAATGTAAAAAAAAAATGTTTTGCAAACTTTCATAATTTTCCATGTTGGTCAAAATTTCTAAAAGAAAATAAATGTTTAGTTACTTTTTAAGCTTAATTTCTACAAAGAAGGAAATACAGTTACATAGTAATATTAAATGATATTAAAAGCAAGATAACAAACTTGAAGGCAGCTTATAAGAAACAACTAGTAAATCTGATTGATAAGATGAGCTTCTAACTATTAGTAGAGGATGATATGAAACACTGGTGACTTCATCATTTAACCTGTCACATTCTGTAATGCAGGTGAGTGTAGATGACATTGTTACTGCGGCAGCTTTGACCCATGCATGAGTCGATAATCCCGCACAGCGCTTCTTCATGGTGGGATCCATGCACCCGGCTTACTGGAACGCTACTAAATAAACCGCTTCTTGATCTTTCTACCCCTCATGTTCAATCCTGATATCTGCTCACTGTCTGAGTGATTTCCTTCTGTATTAAAAGTTAACGATAAAACAATGAAATTGAAAGTTTGAAGTGTATGATGTTCTGTGCCGCCTCTGCATAGAGATTACATTTTACTCCACAGCCGGTAAGATCTTTGGTGTAAATACACAGCAGTCATGTCCGTATGATGTTTGTTCACAATGACTTTGTGTGGGTAAAGCCAATGTGATTGGCACGGAGAGTCAAGACAGAAGATGAAACATTTCTTTGCCATTGTACAGTAATTCTATTATAACCGGCTTTACATGAAGGGGTAACATCCTTTCCTGAATAGCTAACAAGACTTCACACAGAGAAAAATAGAGAAGCAAAGTGTCCCCACAGGATTTTTTTACTTTTTAAAGCAGACCTCCACTAATATTCCTGCTTTAGTCAAAGCTCCAATTGTCAATTCGAGATACTAGTCCCCCTTGTTGATAGGATGTTTCCTTACACATTTTAAACTCTCCAGAGTTCACAATTTCAGATGATGTAAGGGACCACCTTAGTGACATGTCTAACATTTATACCCAGTCGTCCATATATTTGTCCAACAATAAAAGAGGAATGTTTCAACCAACATCAGTGTTAAAGCACCAACCCAGCATTTTTCTTTTTTTACAGCCTTGGAATGATGCTACTAACTCAAGTCCCTGGGCTCTAGTATTAGGGAGGAGGTTCCAATAATAGTGGTAGCATATTGTAGGAAGGAGGACCCTCGCAGAGTGTCCGGGCCGGAACCAAGGGGACCGCCATCTGAGTTCCTAAGGAAACAGTACCCGGGGAGCAGAGGAGGAGAGTGGACTGCTGAGAGTGACAGGGCAGCAAGGGGAGGGGTGAGTATAAAAGGGACAGGGAGCGCACAGGGGAGTCAGTTGACAGAGAGGCAGACACAGAGCAAGAAACCGTGGGAGGTTGAGAGAGCCAGGGTGACAGACATTGACCAGTGGGGAGACCTTCAGTGGCCTGCGGAGGGTAAGCGACGAACCTGCCGACAAGAGACTTGTGCTTTACTCCAATCCGGGGCCGCTCCCCGCCCACGGTTGTCCGCAGCCGTTACTACTGTGCTCCGGTCTGTTGCGGCTGGTCCGCCGCCCCAGCCACTTCACTCCAGCCCGCTGCGGCGGCCTGCACACTGCCGCCTCGCCTCAGTATGCGGCTGCAGCCTCTTCATCATCGGCCACAGTGGATGTCACCCCGCCACAGCCGGCAGTTGGGGCTTACTCCCCGCCTACAGGGGAACTCTTCGCATAGGTAAAAGCCGTGCACATGGCCTGCCAACCGCCACTCCTGGGAACTGCAACATAACCCAGCTTGGAGACGAGTCTCATTAAACTTGCGGATAAGCCGAACCCCGCTGTGTTTACAGGGGGTTACCTCATCAAAGGCCTCCTTCAGGGTCTGTTGTGCCTAGTTCCAGGACTCCTTCAGCGCCTGTTGTGTCCCAACGTCAAGACTCCTTCAGGGCCTGTTATGCCCCAACTCCAGGATTCCTTCAGGGCCTGTTGTGCCCCAACTCCAGGATTCCTTCAGGGCCTCTTGCACCCCAACTCCAAGACTCCTTCAGGGCCTGTTGTGCCTCAACTCCTCCTGGGTGCTGAGGTGCCCGAAGATTATGACAGATCTTCAGCAGCTGGGCCCAGAGCCTGCGACGCCAACGCAGCCCATCAGCGACACCGAGGGACGTCAGGACGGATAAGTGACCCTTTAGAAAATAAGGACCCGTAGTCGGCCATATCACGGCCCTATAGCAACCAGCTGTTGCCGGATTAGTCGTGTTCTCAGTTAAAGTGCTTGTTGGTGCATAGTCCCTGCGAGGACTGTATCTTCTAGTGTTACTTTTGGTTGCTTAGCATAGCCCTAGTCGCTCAAAGTTATAAAAGTTTCTTTAGCCAAAGTTCACCCAGTCTCGCGTCTCGTCACTGCATCCTGTGTACCTGCTGTTATCTACAATATCACTAGCTATGTAAGTTCCTTGCACTTGAGTCTAAGGGTCACTATTGGTCAGCGCAATTAGGTGCTACTCTTGGTTAATGTAAATTGGTATGCAAGATTTTGAGTGATTGGATGAAATTTGTATGTGATGTCATAGCCAAGTCTTTAAAGGTCTAACTGTCGCACATACAGCTCATTATAGCCTCATTCCTCTGATGACGCCGGAAGGCGAAACATGTTGGGAAAAATAATGGCTGCTAAATTTTAATTGTATGTACTTGGCAGTACATACAGTGGTTTGAATAGGCACCTGTTGCAGTGAGTCTTAAAAAAACAGTTATTAGCAGAGAGATTGAGTTGATGTGCATGTATTAGCATGCATGCTATGGAAAGATGATATCTGACAAACTGATTTATTAGATATCCAGAAAACTGGTAGACAGCCAGAAATTTAGGAATTTACTGAAGTGTGCTGATACACTGGCAACCGATTTATTCTATTCTAAAGACTACATTTTTTGAACTGGTACCATGAAGTGAATACAGTAGAATATAAATAGTGTGGATGAAACTAGTTAGTGACAATTAGTTGCTAGATAGTTTACAATATTAAGGAAAGGAATTAAAAGTACAGTTCTATTAGGCTCATTAATAGGGGATCTTCCTTTGCCTCCAGCAATTTGTGTGAATTTAATGATAACCGATAACCCTATGCTGATCTTTGAGCAATATTATGCTACTGGCTTTAGTATTATACTCACCAGCCACCATCTTCAGCTTTTCCCAGGGCTACTCCAGTCCCGAGCCGCTATCTTGTGACTGCAACTTATGACTGACCGGAAGTCAGAGGTAATGGTCACAAGCTGTCAATTTAAGTCTATGAGATTCTTGTTCTTGCTCTCTTATGTGGCACCCCAGGAGTCCGCTTGCCATAGTGGCATTGCCTCCCTCACAGGGAGTAATGTCATGCCTGGAAGCAAGGAGGGGTCCCCTTACCAGGTGTCAGTAGGCGAGAAGTTGAGCATAACCTGGGGAATGGAGTTGTGATTAAACTCGCCCCAGAGCTGAGCGCTAGGAACCGGGTACCAGAGTCCGTGGTTCGCGGGTACTGAAGTCCCGGCAGCTAAATCCGGAGGGCAGGGGACTGCAGGTCTTCTGGCTCGATCTAATAACCGGCTGTGCAGCAGCATACCAGAGCCTGGCTCGAGTTGCCTGCCATGCGGGCAATGGTTTGCTTTAAAAGCAGAGAGAGACAGCAGCAGGAGGATGAGCTGTTAGGCAGCAAGGAAAAAACGAGGACAGTGCAGAAGGAAGGCCTCCGTACCTACCTGGACAGGTGTATCCAAAATAGCTTCCAGGCTGCCCGGCTCTCCATTACGATCTGTTACCAGTGCCCCGGTCTGTACTATCAACCATCGAGTAAAGGAAAAGAAAACTACAGCCCTTATGTCCTCCAGTGATTTCTTGCGCCCTGAGTCCTGCACCACAAGGTACACAAAGCCTGACATAAACGAAACCGGTAGTCCTCGGGCCCAGCTCCACCTGTGGGGAGAACCATCCCAGCGGCATCACCTTCAGCCCTAGTGGTCTCCTTTAGCAACGTCGGCCATCCGTTGCCGAACACCACAGGTGGTGTCATGTTAAATCCCACATACGTATTCCCCATTTTACGGCACAGCCAGGGCCACGGAGTCGGGTCACGACCCAGTGACTTCCCCAAAGAACTGTCCGACTCGGTTCCGAGTACCCCATGGCCCTGGTGGGCTTGTCACTTTTACTTCCACTGAGTTTTGATTTCCAGTTCACTCATCAAGCACTGGAGCAATCCAGCAGGTTACAATCTGCAGAAGACAACCGAAGTGGTGCCGAGAACAGGTGAAGACAGCGGCTTGTGAGAATAATAGTAGGGGCAGGGAACATAGATTAGTGACACCACTCCAGAGGTAAAAAAAACAAACCCAAAATGTTGCAGTGGTGCTTCAATTAGTTGTCTAACATACAATATTTCATAATATCCTCAAAATCAGGATATAATCAGTTCCCTAACAGTAGCTAGCCTCCTTGTTGATGGTTTTCAAGTAATATTATTATTATAATTCTTATACCTTTATTAAGAGGACGTGTCTGCTCTCATGACCAGGCTGGCCTTACAGGTGTGTGTACATTGTGGCTGCACACTCCTGCTTAGTCAAGCATATATTTCTATGGCTAGTGTGAACATGCCTTTACATCATGCATGTTTTCAAGTCAAACTCTGGCTCAGTTTTCTGTTTTTTCCATCAGTATTTTTATATTCAGTACAAATAAGGTGTGGGCCCCTTTTCACTGAGCTGGACAGTTCATATATAGTCCTTCCAAAACTGGGTGTCCGGTTGGGACCTGGTGATTCTCTGCCACTGTTCACACTAGGTAGGTTGGGTTGGGTATACCTTGTCGCGGTGGGACCGCTTTATACTTTTTTTGATCAAAAAACAGTGTTTACTAAATACCCTATGTTAACTATTTAATGCACTTGCTTTTTTACTTATTTATTTTCATTAGGGTATATGCACACATTGTCTTTTTTTGGTTTTGCTTACTGAAGCAGATGTTAGTGTCTCCATCATTCTAGGAAGCTTCAATCCAATAACCCAGCCAGTACATTTACAGACTCACGCACTCCCTGCCGGTAACCTCTTGTCAAAACTCTCTAAGGAAAGAGATATTCTTTCTAATCTTCACAAATAAGAGATTTTCTTTCATAGCAGGAATACAGGACTTCTGTATTAGCTTGTAGTAGAGGGTATTGCAGTCTTGTCTTCTGCAATATTATCTTTTATAGGCTGCTGATCTGTCAGAAACAGCAATGAAAGTAGAAAAAATTCTCCCTATGCCCCTCTGCCACTGCTGAGTACTTGGAGCTAAGGAAGAGCACCACAATTGCACTATACGGAGAAAACAATTGGGAGTGGTACATATTTATCCTGCATTTAATTTTGTTTTTTCATTCAGTCCCATTGCCCAATGTCACATATGTATAAAAAAATCAAGAACCTACCACGGCAGTCTGCCTTTACAAACATTTGTAACAGAGTGGATCGTTCTAAAGAGCTCACTGAATTCTACCGTGGTAATATAAAATGTCACTATTTCATCTTGTTAAATTGTAGTGGCATTATAGAAATGTTGGAGTGTTTAGGAATCACAACAACTCAGCCACAACACGGCAGACCATGTGAACTTACAGAGAGGGGTTGCCAGGTGCTGAGATGCATAGTGTATGAAAGTCACTAATGGTTTAGAGATACAATCCTTTACAATTAACATGAGCAAAAACTGTGAGCCGGGGGATTAATGGCTGAACTGCTCCAATCAAGTCTTACATCACCAAGAACAATACCAAGTACCAAGCAATGAATAGAATGGTGTAAAGAATGAATGATCTGTGGAACTAATCATGTTTCTTTATTTGGCAGGCTGGTGGTTGAGTCTGGGTTTGGTTAGCACATGTTTGGTGGAGGATGGCTAATGCTGTGGGGGTTGATTTGTAGGGGTTGGGTTGCCTAGACCAGGGTTCCCCAATTCCAGTCCTCAAGGCCCACCAACAGGTCATGTTTTCTGGATTTCCCTTGTATTGTACAGATGATGCAATTATCACCTGGGAAATACTAAGGAAATCATGAAAACATGACCTGTTGGTGGGCCTTGAGAACTGGAGTTGGGGAACCCTGGTCTAGACCCTTTGCTCCAGTTAAAGAGACACAAAATTCTTTAGCATACCAAGACAATTTGTACAATTGCATGTTTCCACTTTTGTGGGAACATTTTGGGGAAGGCTATTTCTCTGTTTTACTCTGGCTGTCCACAAAGTAAGGCCATAAAGACTTTATTGGGTCGGTTTAATGTGGAAGAGCTTGACGGTCAGCACAGAGCTCTGACCTTAACCCAATCAAACCCTATTGGGAACTAAAACAGAGATTGCAAGCCAGGCCGTCCTTTCCAACATCTATGTCTGACTACATACATAGATGGGGGTCAAACTACATATAGATGCCAATGCATTTAGAATGGGATGTCATAATAGGTCGTGTACTATGTAGATATTCCAATAATATTGTCCATGTAGTGTATCTATCTAGAAATTTTTAGGCTATGTTTATGTTTACCTGGTATCTTTTTCCAGTATTGTATCTATGGAAATAGAGTTGTCAACTACATTATTCCATACTTTATTTCTAGTGGTATATTTAACAACACTAGACAAAACGACAGTCTTATGGTCTCCATTCAACCCCTAAAGACCTGTTGAGATGTCCATCGTGAATGATAAGTGATTTCCTGAAGAAGTTTGCAACTGTGAGATCACCCTTGCTGACTTAGCCCTTATTAACTTCTTTACTGCCCTATACCACCAGATATGTCCCTATGAAGCTCTTTAATGCCCTATGATGCTTCTGAGAATCTACCCATTATACCGTGTCCATTTTAGGTCATGACCATATATCAAAGTCAAACATCAGAAATACTCTGTCTGATGCCAGATTCTGATACATGAGTCTGATACCTGAGTCTGATAGCTGACTCTGATACTTGTCTGATAGCTGACTTTGATACTTGACTCTGATCTCTGATACATGATTCTGATACATGATTTTAGTTTCTGACTCGGTTCGTCTGACCATTCTCTCGTTACCTGTCACACCTGTGCTATTGCTCAGTGTTTGCTACTTAGTGTGTAACCTCTCTTCCCTCGCCAGCTCTCCCTGGTGGAGGTTTCACTACATTATCACTAACCTATACATTTAAACGGGATTTTGCACTTATTTTTTTCCTCTGGTCATGGATCTGCTGCATAACTTGGCAGATCAATTGTCCAGTTTGACGCAGATGGTGCAGGATTTTTCTGTGAATCATCAGTCCCTTGTCATGTTTCATACCCACTTACAGAAAGAACTGACTGAGACTATTAAGACCATGCAGGGAAACACCTCTCATATTGTTAGTCCACCAGGTGACCCTGTAGATGTTATTTTGCATTCTCCTGAACCCTCAGTTAACCTTCCTGACATGTTTTCTGGTGAAAAAGATAAATTTCACATATTCAAGAGTTGTAAATTATGGTTTTCATTTAGACCCCGATCATCTGGGGATGAGACTCAGCGGGTGGGGATTATTATTTCCTTACTTAGGGAGGGTCCCCAATCCTGGGCTTTCTCATTGCCCCCTACTGCCCCAGACCGGATCTCAGTAGATAAGTCCTAGGGCCTCAAAGAACCTATCTATGATGAACCGGACCGTGTTAGGGTGGCAGAGGACACTATTATGGGTCTGGGGCAGGGGAAGCACTCAGCCGTATGGTACAGCTCCGAATTCCGTCGATGGTCCACTGAGGTGTCCTGGGACGACTCCGCACTGAGATGTCTGTTCAGGAAGGGACTGTCGGATTGCTTGAAGGACGCTCTGGCTCTCCATCCACCTCCCAGCTCATTGGAGGAGGCTATGACTCAGGCTATCCATATGGATCGGAGACTGCGGGAGAGAGGTGTTACTCAGCGAGGGATTCCGTTGTTCCCTGCTAACCCTAATATTTTGCTTCCATCTGAACCTATGGAGGTGGGAGCCACCAACCCCAAGGAGAAAGGAAACGGCGACATGATGGAAAGTTATGTTTTTACTGCGGAGATCCCGGACACTGGAAAAAAGACTGCCCCTCCTGTCCACCGACTAACAAGCGGCTGTGTCTGGGTGATCATCGTGGAGGTCACCCAGACTCCCAGGTACCTTTTTTCTTCATTTTCAAAGATACTGTTAAAGGTGGAACTTGGTGATGAGAATGGCTTTTTCCATACTTTGGCTTTTGTAGACTGTGGGTCATCCTTGATCCTGATTGACTCTAAGCTGGTGGCCCACTGTAGATTAGGGACAGTCAGGTTGGAGACTCCTTTAAAAATTGTGGCTATTGACGCTACACCTCTCACTAAGGATGGTCTCCATTTTAGTTCTAAAGAATTCACCCTTCAGGGTGGTGGCCCTACACCAGGAGCGCATGTCATGCTTTGTTTTGGATAACCTCCCTGCTGGCCTGGTGTTAGGGTTTCCCTGGTTGCAACGGCATGACCCGGTTATTGACTGGGGGTCCCGGGATATTGATAAATGGGGACCTGCTTGCTCTGAAAATTGTCTTGCCACTGTGTCTGTGTCATCCGTCAGTCTGGAGGGTATTCTAGAATACCTGAAGGATTTTGAGGATGTGTTCTCCGAAAAGGAGGCTGAGTGCTGTGAGTTCATTCTCTGGTTCACCAGTTGGGAGTTCTCCTTCCAGACTCCCACTGGTGGTAACAGGAGGTAGTGAGGCTGATTTGATCGGTGGAAATCTGCCACCTGAGAAGGAGGATGACGATTGGACCTCTGGAGTCTCAGATTGGATTTAAGACAGCCGACGCCCTATTCAGTTGCTGGTGATTCCTTCTGGCTTGTCAGCTCTTGGTTTTCAGCTCTGTTCCAGTCATCTAAAGCTAAGTTTTTCTGCTAATGTTCACACTTTATTTTGTTGGTCTATTCAGTTTTTTGTGTGGTCAGCCAGCCCCGGCTGGGGGCTGTGCTGAATTTCCACTCTTATATATCAGTATTTTGCCAAATTGCTTTTTGTCCCTTACTAGTTTGGTCTCTTTTTGCTCTGTCTCAGAATATTTCAGAGTGCTGACATAGTGGGAGAAGTCTAGTGACTTCAGGGTTAATTTTGCTATCAGAAGTGTTGAACATAATTTTTGTAGGGTTTTTTGCAGGTTGCAGACAGTGTCTTTCCTTTCCTTTCTAGTTTGGGCCCCATCGTTTGCTCAGCCTATTTTCCTGCCTGTGTTGGTGCCTTCATCTTGTTTCACCATCAATACATGTGTGGGGGCTATCTATTCCTTTGGGGTCTGCTCTGGGGCAGTTAGTTTTCCCCTTTTCATGCTTCAGGCTTATTTAGTCCTCCGGCTGTGACGAAGCGTCTAGGATCATCGTAGGTACGCTCCACGGCTGCTGCTAGGTGTGTGGTAGGATCAGCGATCTGCAATCTGCATAGTTACCAACCTCTCTGGTTTTCTGTGACTTAGCTTGTTTTGCCTTTTTCTCCTCGGTGACCCATTCATAACAGCTGAGGTTCTACCACCACACCGCCCATTCGATTGTGCTGTTGATCTGGTTCCTGGTGCCAAATTGCCCAAAGCCCGTCTGTACAATCTCTCTGGCCCTGAGCGGGCTGCAATGAAGGAATATACAGTATCTCTAAGAGCCTCCGTAAATGGCATATACGGCCATCTGTCTCTCTCGTGGCGGCGGGGGTTTTTTTTGTAAAAAAAAAAAAAAAAAAAAGATTGTGGTTTACGCCCATGCCTCGATTTTCGAGAACCGAATAAGATAACCATAAGAAACACTTATCCTCTCCCACTGATATCTGATTTGTACAATCAATTGGTGGTTCTCTAAGTTGGACCTCAGGGGAGCATGCAATCTCATCCATATGTGGGAGGGGGATGAGTGGAAAACTGCATTTCTCACCTCTGAGGGTCTGTTTGAAAATTTGGTTATGCCATTCGGTTTGACTAACGCACTAGCGGTACTCCAGAATTTCATTAACCATGTTTTTTCTGATTTTATTGGACGCTTTGTAGTAGTTTATCTTGATGATATACTCATATATTCTTCTGATAGACAAAGTCACATGGGTCATCTTCGTGCGGTTCTCCAGAGGCTCAGGGAGAACTTACTCTTTGCCAAACTGGAGAAATGTTCATTTTTTACTCAAGAATTGTCCTTTCTAGGGGTCATCCTGTCTGCTGAGGGGTTTCGTATGGACCTTAGGAAGGTACAGGCAATTGTGGATTGGGTACAACCCAGAGATCTCAAGGGTCTTTAGCGATTTCTGGGTTTCGCCAATTACTATAGAAAATTCATCAAGGGGTTCTCTCAAGTGGCCAAACCCCTCACTGACCTCACCCAAAAGGGGGCTGATTTAAAAAACTGGCAGCTCCAGCTGTGGCGGCGTTTTCTTTGTTAAAAAAACGTTTCATGACTGCTCCGGTACTGGTTCAACCTGATTTGTCTAAACCATTCATCATAGAAGTGGATGTCTCTGAGGTGGGAGTGGGAGCTGTGTTGTCCCAGGGCCCCACCACATTAACTAACTTAAGACCCTGTGCCTTCTTTTCTAAAAAATTTTCCTCTGTGGAGAGGAATTATCATGTGGGTAACCGAGAGTTGTTGGCCATTAAATTAGCTTTTGAAGAATGGAGGCATTTTTTGGAGGGGGCTGTCCATCGTATCACTGTCATTACAGATCACAAGAACCTGTCTCACATCGAGTCCGCCAACTGTCTGACTCCAAGACAGGCAAGTTGGTCACTTTTTTTTTCTCCCTGATTTCAGTTTTCCATCACTTTCAGACCAGGTTCCAAAAATCTGAAGGCGGATGCCTTGTCTCGCTGCCTAGATCCGATATTGCCTCCTGAGCCTCCCTCCTCCATTCTTCAGCGCTGGGTGGTGGTGGCTGTGGTGTCCCCGTGACTGGAGCAGGAGATTCGTGAGGCCCAAACTCTTCCTCCTCCGTCCATACCTGAAAATAAGCTCTTTGTGCCTGTCAGTATCGTTTAAGGTGCTTCGGGAGTTCCAGGACTCGGCTCTGAGTGGGCATCCTGGAATCTCGGCCACTCGTAAAGCCATCACTAGGCTGTTCTGGTGGCCCTCGCTGACTTCTGACATCACTGGCTTTGTGTCCTCCTGTGAAATTTGTGCCCGCACTAAAGCCTCCCACAACCGGCCAGCCGGGGAATTGGTGCCATTGCCAATTCTGGATAGACCGTGGACTCATCTGTCCATGGATTTTATCACCCATCTCCCCCCCTCTAATGGCAAAACCGTGATCTGGGTAGTGGTGGATAGGTTCAGTAAACAAGCACATTTTGTACCATTAACGGGCCTTCCTAATGCTGAGACTCTATCTAAACTATTCATTGAGCATGTGATCCGGTTGCATGGTGTGCCTGTCAGTGTGGTGTCTGATAGAGGGGTGCAATTCGTGGCAAAATTCTGGAGGGCTTTTTGTAAAAGGCTGGGCATCAGTCTGACCTTTTCATCGGCCTACCATCCCGAGACCAATGGTCAGACTGAAAGGACCAATCAGTCTTTGGAGCAGATTCTACGGTGTCTGGTCACATCCAGACAGGATGATTGGTGCTCTATGATACCTATAGCGGAATTTGCTTTCAATAATCGTGTCAATCAGTCTACGGGTACTTCTCCTTTCTTCTGCAACTACGGGTTTCACCCTCATTTTGGTGAATTTTCCCGACTGGATTCGGAGTGACCAGGGGCTGATTCGACCTTTTTGCAGTTGGGGGAGGTTTGGAGGGAGGTTCAGAGGAACATTGGGGAGTCTCAAGGCAAATATTAATTTTTTACGGATAAATGACGCTCTGTGGGGCCGGCTTATCAGGTGGGAGATAAGGTATGGTTATCCACCAAAAATAGAAGGCTGAGAATTCCCTCTGCTAAGTTGGGTCCCAAGTTTATTGGTCCGCATGAAATTCTAGAGGTGACTAATCCTGTGGCCTTTCGCCTGCGCTTGCCTCCGTCATTGCTGATCCCTAATGTGCTCCATAAGGCGCTTATGAAGCCATTGGTGCCTTCCTCTGAGTCTCCCTCGCACCCGCCGCCTATTATGGTAGATGGCCAGACCGAGTACGAGGTGGAACAGGTGGTGGATTCTCGTATGCTCTGCCGTTCACTTCAGTTCTTAGTGCATTGGAAAGGGTACGGGGTCCTGAGGATCGGTCATGGGTGCCGGAGCTTTCGGTCCATGCGGATCGGTTGGTCATGGCCTTTCACGCTCGTCATCCAGGGAAGCCTGGGGGTCCGGTGGCCCCCATTGAGAGGGGGTACTGTCATGGTCCAGTCCAGAGTTTATTTTCTGCTGTCTTCACTCTGGACTGGTCATGTGGGGGTTAAGCTCCTCAGCCTCGTTCTGGAGCTAGCTGGGCTATTTCAGTCTCTCACAGCCTGCTGACCAGTGTTAGTGATAGCTCAAGCTTCCAGTTTAGAGCCTCTGACCCTTGTACCTTGGTGATCCTCCTGCCTCTGACTAGTATCCACGTGTATGACCCGGACTGATCTCTGACCCCGTCTCTTGGTATTCGCTCTCTGCTCCTACGTTTCCTCTCTGGCATTTGACTTCCCAGCTTGTACCCCGACCACGTATTTTGCCTCACGTTTCTGGACCCTGTGCTCATGCTTTGGCTTTCTGACCCTCGGCTTGGTACTTTGACTACTTGTATTGCTTCTCCTTCTGGTACGTCTGCTCCTGCTAGTTTCTGACTCGGTTCGTCTGACTATTCTCTCTCGTTACCTGTCACAACTGTGCTATTGCTCAGTGTTTGCTACTTAGTGTGTATCCTCTCTTCCCTCACCAGCTCTCCCTGGTGGAGGTTTCACAACAATTTTGTAGTATGGTATCCCATGTTGATTATAAAAGGAAACAAAAGGTTTTCTTACAAATCTGTTTGAGAAGACGATAACCTTGTTGGAACCGGATAACCTTGTTCCCCCATCCCTACAGCAAAGCACCACTAGCCTCCCCTAAATACACAATGCATTTGGAAATAAAAAAAGTATTAGATCACATGTATTTTTGTACTAAAGTTCTTTGGTCCAAATATATATCGCCTTGACTGTATGAGTTTAGTACAATGCTGCCAACTTTGTATAAACACACTCATCCACTATTACAGCCACCGCAGCAGTGTGAAGACAAACTGTTGTGATTGTTAAATTATAGCCATTCTCAACTCACGGCATATTATCTTGTCACTACACAAGAGGAAGCCTATTGTGGAAATAGCAGCAATTTCTGGAATAGCTGTAATTTGCTATGTCTGATCTGGTAAATCAATCTACTTTGCAGTAAATCGTTTTCTCTGCTTTCATAGACATGGAAATTAACCAATATGTAATCTCCAACCTTTCACGAGGAAAATATCATAATTATGTCATAATTGTATGGTGCATCTTTACAGATTTCAGCATAAGAGGTATTGTTACAATAAATTTTCCATTTTTTGTGGGCCATTTTCATTTCCCCTGCATGTAAATATGTATGCAAAATAATATATTATATTAGTGACTACAGGTTGGTGACTGACATGTCTAGAGTTTTTATGTTTAAGGTATTTTTGCTGAAGTGCACAAATATTTTTAATTTTTTATATGAACTTTGCCTTCTTCCTGTGCAATTAGTGCTGGGTTAGTGTGTCAAGAGTTAATGGCCAGAATTGGGAAGTGTTAGGACATATCTATATCCACAAAAGCGTGTCTGGATGTCGATGACACATGATGTTCTAGAGAATACAGTAGGTAGATTTTTTTCGCTATTAGGTTTGTCAGGGCTAATGGAGGGGACTACAAGAGAAGCTGGAAGTGAGTAAGAACTTACTGCCTCAGTTTCTAGAAGAGGTCATTGTATCACAGAGAAGCAGTTCAGATCCCTTGTGAGGGGAGAAGCCGAGTTGTATTGAAGCTGTTGGAGTACAGGCAGGGGCCAAATATGGGAAGGTGGGAAGGGGCCAAGGCCAGTTATTGAAAAGCCAAGTCAAGCCCTGACCCAAAGTTTAAAGTGAGACCCAAAATGCTAACGTATTGCACCATCACACAGAAACATTTACGTTGCACTTACATGGGATGAGTTCATGCCATTAAACGAGCATGATCAACAATATTGAAATCCTTCGGTGCTTGTTTCCGGACCTCTTTACATCGGCTGTGGGAGAATGATGGGCACAGAACTATTACTACCGGTATTTATAAATGTGGATGCTAAATACACACAGAATGTGACACATATGTATACATAAACTGCATACGACATTCACACTTATATACACATAGCACACACATATATACAGTTCTGCTCAAAACTTTACATATCCTGGCAGAATTTTTGCTTTCTTGGTCTTTTTTTTAGAAAATATGAATGATAAAGCCAAAACTTTTTCTCCACTCATGGTTAGTGTTTGCGTGAGGCCATATATTGTCGAACTACTGTGTTTTCTCTTTTTAAATCATAATGACAACCCAAAACATCCAAATAACCCTGATCAAAAGTTCTCATACCCCATTTCTTACTACCGTGTATTGCCCCCTCTATCATTAATGACAGCTTGAAGTCTTTTGTGGTAGTTGTGGATGAGGTTCTTTATTTTCTCTGATGGTAAATCTGCCCACTCTTCTTGGCAAAAAGCCTCCAGTTCCTGTAAATTCCTGGGCTTTTTAGCATGAACTGCGCACTTGAGATCTCCCCAGAGTGGCTCAATGATACTGAGGTCAGGAGACTGAGATGGCCACTCCAGAACCTTCAATTTGTTCTGCTGTAGCCAATGACAAGACCACTTTGCCTTGTGTTTTGGATCGTTGTCCCGTCCAAGTATGTCCGATGCGCAGCTTCCGGACTGATTGCAAATTTGCCTCCAGTATTTGCTGATAACGTGCTGCATTCATCTTTCCTTCAACTTTGACTAAGTTTACTGTGCCTTTGTAGCTTACACATCCACAAAACATCAGCGAACCACCTCCGTGCTATACAGTAGGAATGGTGTTCCTTTCATTATAGGACTTGTTGACCTCCCTCCAAATGCAACGTTTATGGTTGAGGCGGCCAAAAAGTTCAATTTTGGTCTCATCATTCCAAATTACCTTGTTCCAGAAGTTTTGAGGCTTGTCTCTGTGCTGTTGTGCGTATTGTAGACAAGAAACTTTGTGGCATTTGCGCAGTAATGGTTTTCTTCTGGCGACTCGACCATGCCAGCCCATCTTTCTTCAAGTGCCTCCTTATTGTGCATCTTGAAATAGCCACACCGCTAGTTTTCAGAGAGTCCAGTATTTCAGCTGATGTTATTTGTGGGTTTATCTTTGCATCCCGAACAATTTTTATTTTAATGGATCATTAAGTACTTACAAGGCAATGCAAGATAAAAGACCATATCAATGACAGAACCACTTTAAGCAGAAATCAGGTGCAGAAGAAATGGTAAGATGTAGAACCACAGATATAGTGCAATAAGGGAGAGGGTAGTAGAAGAATCCATTTCTATATAAAGTGACAGTGCTGCAAATTCAATTAAAGTGCTGTGAGAGATTCATGGAACCATATCAATGAAACAGGTTTATTAGTACAAAGGTAATTTACTAGTGACAGTAGTAATAATACTGATGGTGGTGACATGAATCGCACATTCAATGTCTCTTACCCATATTCTATCTGTGGTGACACACAAACACTGCCCCAACGCACGTTTCCTTCCTCACGGGGCTGCAATGATGTGATGTGTCACCAATGCCTCTTTTAAATTCCTCTGCCAGGTGGTGATCATGGCACATCTGATCGATCACGAGCGCCGGAAGTTGAATAACTCTGGACCATGGGGAATTCCTTGATTACGTCAATGACCTGCACATGTCAGTGGCCGGTGCCGAAAATGATGCACCGGCAAACAACCTGCATCGGAGACATGCACACAAGTGAAGGTCTGTATGTATGTGCTAATTGGTAGCCCCATCCCTTCATCATGTGAATGCACCATCTTACATTTGGGCACCTTTGAGGGCAGGAGGCCAAAGGACACAGGGTATCTGTTTCAATAGGCATGTGCAAAGCCAATATTAAGAATATCACCACAAATGCACAGATGAGTCAAAAATATATACACTGGACCAAATGCATTGTACAACACCCATACATAAAATAGTGAAAAAACATTACAAAGGAGAAACGTTATAAGAGAATAGCAATACAAATCCAAATGCACTGCAGAGTACAAAATATGGGTCAACAACCATCTGAGAACATTAGTGGCTGCACATGCCAAGAGATAGAATCCAGACTTGTCTCAGACCAGTTGTGGTATGGGATGTAATATTCTGAAGGGGATACTTTCAAGTAGATTCAAAAATATGTCACACAGTTACTAAAAATACTAACACACAAAGGAGACACAAACAAAAAAAATAATAATTATAATAATAAATCCAGACATAGTACTCTTATCATAAGAAAAAGGCAAAGTTTAATTGGTCATTTAAACCCACCGGTACCATTGTGTCCAAAACTGCAATCCAATGACATTCTCTCTGTGTCAGAATCCGAGCTGCATCCCCACATCTGAAACCCATGTGTACTCTACCAATTCCCCAAATCTTCAAGTCACTAGGGTTACAATTGTGTCTCAATTTGAAATGTCTGGGAACCGTTTTTAGGCTGTCCACGTCGTCCATGTCATGGGCGGCCTCAATATATCCCTTATATGTTCACGTGTTCTCATACGTAATTCGGGATGTCAATCCGATATAGATCAGATTGCGACTACATCTTGCCTGATAAACTACATTCGTACAGGTAATGTAGTCATTGATGTTAAATTCCCTGAGACCGTACGATGATGTCAACGACGTGGAGCGCACATGATTCCTGCATGCCAGACATTTTCCACACGGGAAAAATCACTTCCTTTTCACTCCAATGTTGAAGAGAGATGGGGGCTTGGTCACAGTGACTATTGACTAGAATATATCTGAGGTTTCTACCCCTGCGTGCCTTCATTAGTGGGGATGTAGACAGATGTTTACAGAGAAGAGAGTCGGTCATCAATATCGACCAGTATCATCTAAGGATCGCACGCATGGTATCCCATTGTTGATTATATACTGAAATAAAGAGTATACCTATATCCGTTGTTTACCTCACTTGTGGGGCTAATAAATCATTTCTCCTAGATTTTGTTGCTCTCACGTAGCCCCCTCTTAATACTCTGCCTGCTATATCCCCTTTCCATAAATCTCTACCCAAGGTCCACAGCCTGTCTCTCTAATAAGACACCCAATGTACAGATCTTCCGTGCCCGGAGAAACTGGCCAACCGGAATGGCGTTAAATCGCCTAGCTCAGGTGTGCAGATGATGCTCGTAATAGCGCATTGATTGAGGTTTCCTTCCGGTAAATATCTGTATGTATTGAGCCATCCATCTGCACCTTGAGCTCGACATCAAGAAATAACAACATACGATGATGGTAGGTATAGGCAAGTCTGATGTTGGACTCATTGCGATGCAACACTGACATCAAATTATGCAAATCAACTGCAGAACCCTGCCAAATAAACAAAATGTCATTTATATAACAAAACCATCCCAGGATCTGGGGAGTGGCATTGGCACCGTCCAAGAGCAAGCTCCTCTCCCAGTATTCAAGAAATAAATTGCCATGTTTAAATGAGCCATTAAGCTTTGCCTCCTTCTTATGATAAAAGTACTATCTCTGGATTTATTACTATTGTTTTTTAATTTTTTTTGTGTCCACTGTGTGTTTTTAGTAACTTTGTGTGATGTAGCTTTGAATCTACTTGAAAGTATCCCCTTCAGAAGATTACATCCTATACCGCAACTGGTCTGAGACAAGTCTGGATTCTATCTGGTGGCATGTGCATAAGATGGCTGATGACCTATATTATGTACTCTGCAGTGCATTTGGATTTGTATTGTTATTCTCTTATAACCTTTCTCCTTTGTAATGTTTTTTCACTACATTATGTAGGTTGCATGAAGCTTGTAGAATAATATTGTATATGAGCAACTCCATTATGTCCTCTATAATATATGTACTAGCACTCTAAATGCTTATTTTCACTTTGTTAATGCAATATATATTTATTCATATATGTATGTGACAGTTAAACGCATTGAGAGATAAATGGTGCACTATGGTATTTCTTCTGTACTGTTCTTTAGTTTATGCACTTGCACTTTTAATGATAATAGCGTTCTGTAATTTGTGTATATATATATATTGTATTTTTCTATTTTATGTATGGGTTTTGTATAATGCCTTTGGTCCAGTGTATATATTTTGGACTCATCTACAGTACGCATTTGTGGTGATATTCTTAATATTGGCTTTGCACATGCCTATTGAAACAAACACCCTGTGTCTTTTGACCTCCTGCCTTCAAAGATGCCCAAATGTAAGTAGAGTGCCCCCCAGGGACGTGGGGTACTTGGTACCGGGTCGAACGGTTCTTAACGGGGGATGTGACGGCAGCAGTGACCTGGTCCGTGGCCCTGGGCGTCCAGTAGAATTAATAAATGATGATGATAGGGTAGTTTGTAGAGGAAATAGTTCGTGAAGCCACCAGTGGTATTTGGCAAGGGTAGCCGACTCTGCAATGCAGATCCGTTGGAATGGTGTTATGGAAGCAAATATGGTTAAGATCTTTTAGAGTTTTGCCCCAGGGCCGTTAGGATGTTAAAAGCGATGATAGTGGCTGTTGTGGTGAGTGTGGTGCAGGACAGGTGAGATGTAAATTACTCAGATGACACAGTAGGGTGCATTTTCCAATGCTTTACTCACAGTTCACTTGTGCACAGAGGCCCACTTAGTGTCCTCCAGGTGAGGGGTCCAGCAAACTCCCAGATAGATTGAGAAACACCTTTCCAGGACTCCCTATTGTGTGTTTCCCTCCTGGCCGTCTCACTGTGCTGGTTTCCGCCCTCCAGTCCAGCACCTTCACAAACAGTGTCCCAAGCCAACAGCCCCTTGCTCCTATATATGGTTGCCTTTTTGGCGAATGAATGTGGTTGTGGCTGAGGCACGTACAGCTACTTCAGCCTCCGGCTTGCTAGCTGAACCTTGAAGTCCTCCACTAGTCTTAGGGGCCAGCTCCCCCACTGCGACCTGATGCCTCCACTTTTGGATACGGGCCCGAAGGGGGGCCTCCGCACTTCCCATGCCCCAAGGATCCCTTCTGCCTCCAGGGAGCTTCTTTCAGGCATCCCTCTCAACTCTCTTCAGCTCTTCTTACTGCACTCCTTCTCCGTCTCCTCACGTTCTCTCTAACTCTACTCAGACTCTGTCAGCCCTCACTCCCGTCTGACTGACTCTTTCCAGAACAATCTTCTTACCTCAGCACTAACTCCTCCCACCGTCACTCTCTTAAGCTCCTCCTCTTTCTCCTACCTTCCCCACTCACTCCCCAACACCCTTTCTTAGCTAGCCTGGGATGAGGTCATCCTCCCCAAGGGTACACCCAGATGCCCTGACTGAACTGGTGTGTGTTGGGTGCGAGTGTTAGAGTCCTGGGTAGTGCTCCCTCCTTACCTGAGAGTGGGATACCACACCTCTGGATGAGGTGCAGTACCTCTGTGGAGACTGGACCCTCAGGGGCACAACATCCCCCCGTTAAACACAGCACATCCGTGGGCTGGAACAAAGTAAAACAGGTGTTACAGAGAAACATGCAAAATTTTCTGCAATGCATTGCAACAGGTAAAACAACTAAACTTATCTTCCCTTTATGGAAGGCACTTTTTCTTTAACGTTGCATAACAAACAGTATACAAAACATCCAACATTGACATTACTTTAAATAAAACTTTTTGGCATTTACTCCAGGTAAAACATTGACTTTAAAGTGCAATTAAAACTTTTTTCATTTAAGTGCAAATCAACATTAAGTTCTGCAAGTTTCACAGGGTCCAGCAAAATCCTGAACCAAGGTAATTCTCCTTTTCCTGAGTACAATATGAAGGGGGGGACCCAACTCAAACCCCCAACGTAAGCCTTGGGCATGGCTACAAGGCATAGTCAATCTCCAGGTTGGACCACTTCAGACGGTTTTAGTTCTTTGGTCCCGCAGTGCAATAAACAGAGTGATATACACATTTTAAGGTTTTATGTAAAACCAAAAGGGAGCACATTAAGAAGTGCTAACTTTTTACAACAGTTCGGATCACACATTGTTCATGACCTCACAGTTCTTTTAAACAGAGGTAAACCATATCTAACCAGGTATAACTAAGCACACCTAACCAGGTATTATAAATATTTACAGTCATTTTAATGCGATTTTATTTCTTTATTTCTTTTTCCAGGGTAGCTCCTGGTGTCTGCCACTCCCTGACCGGTGAAATTCATGTACAAAGGTCACTCCTGGTGACACAAAGAGGTCATGGCCGATGCAGTCATGTACTGTCAAGTTATGTCCTGCTACTGGTGTCTGAGTAGCCTGGGACCGTACTGCAATTGGCATCGTGTAGGTAGTAGGGGGTGGTGTAGTGCTATGTGGCAAGGCAGGAGTCGCTTTGACCTCAGTTGGTGTTGACACTGGCTGTTGTTCCATGCTGGTGTCTGCTGAGCCAGGGGTGGTGGAATTGTACTTTCTCACATTCAAGGCATACCAGCCTTTCTTTCCCCAATGACGGGTGTAGGTCACACAGTCCCCTGGGTACAGGTCCCTATCCGGGTGTCCCTCCAGGAGGTGAGATTCCACATCCCTGCGGTTGACAAACACCTCTGCCAGCAAGTTGGGCTCCCTTATAAAGCCCCAGCTTCTGCCGAGCTGAAAAGCCACCTCAGTGCCCCAATTCAGCGGCCCCTGATCTGCTCTCCTTTCCTTGCAGGTCTGTTTCTTAGCACGCAGATCTCTTTTGTCCATAGCCCTGCACTGGGCATTGTGCTCCTCAGTTTCCTTTTCCCACTTAAGAGCTATCTGCCATTGATACTCCTTTCAGCTAAGGACTTCCACCTCTCCTACTTCCTTCTGTTCTTCCTCAGGGAACCCAATTAAATCTGTTCCCGGGTTTGCCCAGCGGTATACTACTTTCACGGCGTATATCTCCTCTGGTGGGCTGCAGCGGATCCCCCTAGGTGACTCTCTATGCCTGTAGACTGGTCCCAGTCCAGAGAAGTACAAACCCGGTCGGGTTCACGGACTGGCAGCACAGCTAGCGGGCCCGCTAAGAGCCCCTCGGCTATCGGGGCAGGGTCGGTGACATTGCCTGCCTGTGGTGTTGTTCCGGTGCCTGTTCTCTCCTCCTAATCCTCCGCAGGGACTGGGGTCACTGGCCGTGGGATGGAACGCTGCTCCTCACACTTTTTCTTTTCTGGCAGGGCCGACCTCTACCTGCCCTCTGCGGTCAGCGGCATGCCCAGGAGCTGGCGGCTCCACTCCTCTACTTGTACTCCTAAAACTCCGGGTCCATGGTTGTCGGTGGGTCCAGGTCCTCCCTTTATTGGCTGGGGAAGTCATCTCCTGCTCTCCCACACTCCGGGTCATCACCGCTCTCCCTGGTGTCTTCCGGGTATTTTGCTTCCATGCCTGCAGTTCGCCTATCAGCACGCCAGTCCATGTGCTGCCTTCTCTCCACTGACCCCTTCCGGCGATGGGCCTTTCTCCTTTCCCTATTCCCACCATAGCAATGCAGGAGGTGGGTCTCCCTTGCTGAAGGACACCTCCGCATCGCATAGTAATGTTGGCAGTGGGCGGGCATGGTCTTTACACTTCACTTTGATGCCCCGCCCACCACAGCTCACCCCTCTCTGCTCACACTCATTGTGTGGCGCAGCTATGGCAATTATTTTGAAAATTCTACCACGCGCCCCGTGTGGCACAGTTATTTTGGTATTTTGACAGCTCATCAAAATGTCTACCAAACAGTGTAATAAAGTCTCCCGCACGCAGTACCCGGCTATGCCGGGCTCTGGATCCTGTTTGTGATGCCAGTTGGAGTGCCCCACGGGGCCGTGGGGTACTCAGTACCGGTCTGGACGTTTCTTAAAGGGGATGTCACGGCAGCAGTGTCCTGGTCCGTGGCCCTGGGCGTCCAGTAGAATAAATAAATGATGATGATATGGTAGTTTGTAGAGGAAATAGTTTGTGACACCACCCATGGTATTCGGCAAGGGCAGCCGACGCTGCAATGCAGATTCATTGGGATGGTGTTAGGGCAGCAAAAATGGTTAAGGTCTCCATGGGTAGAGCTGTGTCACAGGGCATTTAGGATGTTAAAAGCGATGATAGTGGCTGTTGTGGTGAGTGTGGTGCAGGTCAGGTGAGATGTAAATGACTCAGATGACAAAGCAAGGTGCAGTTTCCAATGCTTTACTCACAGTTCACTTGTGCACAGATGCCCACTTAGTGGCTTGTCCTCCAGGTGAGGGGTCCAGCAAACTCCCAGATAGATTGGGATACACCTTTCTAGGACTCCCTTCTGTGTTTTTCCCTCCTGGCCATCTTGCTGTGCTTTTCTGCCCTCCAGCCCAGCACTTTCACAAACAGTGTCCCAGGCCAGCAGCCATAGACCTTGTTGGGCGACATCCTCTGAGTCCCCTTGCTCCTATATATGGCTGCCTTTTTTGGCGAATGAATGCGGTTGTGGCTGAGGCACGTACAGCTACCTCAGCCTCCAGCTTGCTAAGCCTTGTAGTCCTCCACTAGTCTTAGGGGATGGCTCCCCCACTGAGACCTGGTCCCTCCACTTCTGGATACAGGCCCCACGGGTGTCCTCCGCACTTCCCGTGCCCCAAGGACCCCTTCTGTCCTCCCAGGAGCTTCCTTCAGGCTTCCCTCTCAACTCTCTCCAGCTCTTCCTACTCCACTCCTTCTCTGTCTCCTCACTTTCTATCTAACTCTACTCAGACTCTGTCAGCCCTCACTCCCGTCTGACTGACTCTTTCCAGAACAATCTTCTTACCTCAGCACTAACTCTTCCCACCAACTGTCACTCCCTTAAGCTCCTCCTCCTTCTACCTTCCCCACTCATTCCCCAACACCCTTTCCTAGCTAGCCTGGGATGAGGCCATCCTCCCCAAGGGTACACCCAGATGCCCTGACTGAACTGGTGTGTGTTGGGTGCGAGTGTTAGAGTCCTGGGTAGTGCTCCCTCCTTACCTGAGAGTGGGATACCACACCTCTGGATGAGGTGCAGTACCTCTGTGGAGACTGGACCCTCAGGGGCACCACATCCCCCCCGTTAAACACAGCACATCCATGGGCTGGAACAAAGTAAAACAGGTGTTACAGAGAAACATGCAAAATTTTCTGCAATGCATTGCAACAGGTAAAACAACTAAACTTATCTTCCCTTTGTGGGAGGCACTTTTTCTTCCCTTTAATACAGTGCAGGTATCCTCTCCCTTTTGCAGAAAAGCACCCCCAAAGTAGGATGATGTTCTTGGGGTTGTACTCATCCTTCTTATTCCTCCAAACATGACGAGTCGAGTTGATATCAAAAAGTTCTATTTTGGTCTCATCTGACCACATGACCTCATCCCATACATTCTCTGGATCATCCAGATGATCACTGGTGAACTTCAAATGGGTCTGGACATCTGGACATGAGCAGGGGGACCTTGTGTGCCCTGCAGGATTTTAATCCATGACGGCGTAGTGTGTTACTAATGGTAATATTTGAAACTGTGGTCCCAGCTCTTTTCAGGTCAAACACCACGTCCTTCAGTGTAGTCCTTGGCTGATTATTGACCTTTCTCATCATCATCTTTACCCCACAAGGTGAGATCTTGCATGGTGCCCCAGACCAAGGAAGATTGACAGTCATCTTGTACTTTTTCCATTTTCTAATAATGGCACCAACAGTTGTTACCTTCTCACCAAGTTGCTTGACTATTGTTCTGTAGCCCATCCCAGCCCTGTGCAGGTCTACAATTTTGTCACTGGTGTCCTTACAGAGCTTTTTTTTCTTGGCCATGGTGGAGAGGTTGGAGTGTGATTGAGTGTGTGGACAGGTGTCTTTTATACAGGTAACAAGTTCAAAGAGGTGGAATTAATACAGGTAATGAGTGCAATGTAATACAATCTGATTATCTGTTTTTTTTTTGTTTAGATTCTGTCTCTGACAGTTGAAGTGTATCTACAATAAAAATTATAGACCTCTCCATTCTTTGTTGGTGTGAAAACTTTGCAGTGTATCAAATACTTATTTTCCCAACTGTATAGTATAATGCATGCCCGATAGTCCTCAATACAGTATTATTGCCACCACAATATAGTCACTGATTTAAAAAAATAACTAAATACTCACCTCACCACGTTCCCCGGCTTCTCTGGTCTCCGCAGTGCATTGTCTCAGCAGCTCCACTGCCCGGTGCAGCATAGCACGGTGAAGTGACGTCATTGCCACCACTGGCTAAGATGTCAGACACTGAGGGAGAATGATGGGGGAAGGTGCGGATATGGCTTCCCTCCTCCATCATTGCTTTCAACTATACCAGCATCCTATATGCGCTGGCACCATGCCCCTCCAACTCACAGGCCCCTTAGTGGCCACATCGTCTGCTTCTATTAGTGACACGCCACTAGCTAGGGGCCTCCGAGGGAGTGGGTGTCCTGGCAATTGCTCAGCATCATTCCCCCCCAATGCCAGCCCTGAAGGGGCTTTCAAGAGGTGGACCATCAAAAAGACAATAGCAGATGCAGAGGAAAGGAACAAGGAAGGTACAAGTGATCAGAGTGATCTGTGGGTGAGTGACTGGTGTTGTAGCTTTTGGAGGATTCCAAAAGTAGAAGAATGAGGAAATTAACAGAATGCATAAAGACTGATTCAATTTTCGAGATAGCTTATTCATTAATTACAAAAAGCAAAAGAAAAGGATCAAATAAAATGATAAATAAAATATTAAAATGCTTCAGCAGTTTCTAAACATTGAGTGCAAACAGTATTAACCACTGCGCTACTTGAGACAAATTATGCACAATAAAATGTGAAGCTAGATAAGATAGAAGTGTACTTTGTGTGTATATATATATATATATATATATATATATATATATATATATATATATATATATATGTATATATATATAGCAACAATACATATATTGGTATTGTACAACAAAGCGGCAGGGGAGGAGAAACCACTGATTGCTCCATAGAAAATATGTAGATTGAAAATATTCTGCTGAAGGCAGAGATGAAAAAAGTGCACAATAATTAAAAACTATATATTTACTAGCTGAAGAGCCCGGCGTTGCCCGGGCATAGTAACCAACTATGGTTAGTTATAACAAATAATAATGATTATATCTATATATATATAAAGCTGAGTGTAGAGCCTCGCCCACTCCGCATAGCCACATTCACTATAATATCCCGCATCATCCCGTCAGCCAGAGCTACCGGACAACTATTCCTAATATCCCACATCATCCCGTCAGAGCCATAGGACTACTACCCCTAATATTCCACATCATCCCATCAGCCAGAGCCACCGGACTACTACCACTAATATCCCACATCGTCCCGTCAGCCATAGCCACCGCACAACTACCACTAATATCCCACATCATCCCGTCAGAGCCACCCGACTACTACCCCTAATATCCCCCACCCTCCTGTCAGTAAGAGCCACCGGACTACTACCACTAATAACCCACATCATCCTGTCAGAGCCACCCTACTACTACCTCTAATATCCCCCATCCTCCCGTCAGTAAGTCAGTAAGAGCCACCGGACTACTACCCCTAATATCCCACATCATCCCATCAGAGCCATTGGACTACTACCCCTAATATCCCACATCATCCCGTCAGCCAGAGCCACCGGACTACTATCCCTAATATCCCACATCATCCCATCAGCCAGAGCCACCGGACTACTACCCCTAATATCCCACATCATCCCATCAGCCAGAGCCACCGGACAACTACCACTAATATCCCACATCATACCGTCAGCCAGAGCCACCAGACTACTATCACTAATATCCCACATCATACCGTCAGCCAGAGCCACCAGACTACTATCACTAATATCCCACATCATATCGACAGCCAGAGCCATCGGACTACTACCACTAATATATCACAACATCAGATCAGCCAGAGCCACCGGCCTGCTACCCCTAATATCCCACATCATCCCGTCAGCCAGAGCCACTGGACTACTATCCCTAATATTTCACATCATCCCGTCAGAGCCACCAGACTACTACCACCAATATCCCACATCATCCCGTCAGAGCCATTGGACTACTACCCCTAATATCCCACATCATCCCATCAGAGCCATTGGAGTACTACCCCTAATATCCCACATCATCCCGTCAGCCAGAGCCACCGGACTACTATCCCTAATATCCCACATCATCCCGTCAGCCAGAGCCACCGGACTACTACCCCTAATATCCCACATCATCCCGTCAGCCAGAGACACCGGACTACTACCCCTAATATCCCACATCATACCGACAGCCAGAGCCATCGGACTACTACCACTAATATCTCACATCATCCGATCAGCCAGAGCCACCGGACTGCTACCCCTAATATTTCACATCATCCCATCAGAGCCACCAGACTACTACCACCAATATCCCACATCATCCCATCAGAGCCACCGGACTACCATTAATATCCCACATCATCCCGTCAGCCAGAGCCACCGGACTACTACCCCTAGTTTCCCACATCATCCCATCAGAGCCACCGGGCTACCACCACTAATATCCCACATCATCCCGTCAGAGCCACGGGACTACTACCCTTAATATACCACATCAACCCGTCAGCCTGGGGTCAGAACCAGAGTGCTGAGTGGAACGGTCCTAACTTCTATACCGGGGATCCCTTTAAGAGAGGTCTGGGGTCAGAACCAGAGTGCTGAGTGGATTTGCCCTGACTTCCATACAAATGATCCCTTTAATAGAAGCCTGGGGTCAGAATCAGATCGCTGAAGGATTTGCCCTAACTTCCATACTAGAGATCCCTTTAAGAGAGGCCTGGGGTCAGAACCAGAGTGCAGAGTGGATTTGTGCTGACTTCCATACCAAGTATCCCTTTAATAGAAGTCTGGGGTCAGAATCAAAGCGCTGAGGGATTTGCCCTAACTTCCATACCGGAGATCCCTTTAAGAGGGAAGCTGTGCCTATGGGATGGAGGATGTGTGATGGGTATATGGGCATGGGAGGGGTTGATTCATTTCTGTCATGTGCTCTCTGCTCCTTTCTGGGGCACAGACAATGGCTGGGAGCTTATGTTCCCGGGGATGCTAGATTTCTCCCACCCGGTCAGTGTCTGCTGAGGTGTTGTGGAGTGGGAAAACTGTTGCTCATAGCAACCAATCACAGCTCAGCTTCTTTTAAACAGCTCTGGTGAAATTAAATATGCTTAGTAATTGGGTGAGGCTATGTGGAGTGGGCGTGGCCAATACACACATACATTCATTTTTATATGTATAGATTACATTTCTTAAAACATGCTCATTTAGAATATGGCTTATACCTTGTTGCTATATGTACATACAGTACACTTGTATGCAGTGTCGGACTGAGGTGCCAAGGGCCCATCACTAACCAGCCACAGGGCCCCACTTTTCAGCTACATGTAAATGTTATATTATCCTCAATCACAAATTTATATAACAATGACCTTGCTAAATGAATAAGATGCTGTCCTTGTCAGTACAAACTGATTCAAGTATATTGTAACAGATACTGCTCATATTAGAGGGGGTGACCCACCAGAGGATTGTACTGCTTTCCGGTGGGCCAGTCCAAGCCTGCTTGTATGTTATCTAGTTTCACATTTCATTGTGCATAATTCGTCTCTTGTTGCGCAAATGTGAATGCTGTTATCACTTCTTGTTCACCTTGTTGACAGGTGAGCACACAGGGCCTGCCTCGCTACTGGCAGCTTGAATACCCCAGCACTTACTGAGCGCCAGTGTGTCATATATCATTTTCTAGTTTTTGAATATTATATATTCTAATTTCTATTTGCTATACTTTTTTATATTTTGGATTATTTTATTGAACTTTTTACATTTCATATCTTTTTGTAAAACTAAAGGACTGCAGCATGCAATTGCTTAATCACTTGTGTAATACACTGCCATACTTTTATATTGCAACTGTGGGAATGTTACTCACTTGAGTGCCTGGTGAGGTAGCACAAGAACTGTATCCATTTACTGTAAATGTCCAGGCTGGTTTATTGATGCTTCATAAACCATGCCACAAGCAATGGAAAATAAATGTCCTTTCAGTGCAGGCAAAAGAAAGTAAACAGTTCCAACAAAGTCACTTTAGTAGTGATGAGCGAGTATACTCGTTACTCGAGATTTCCTGAGCATGCTTGGGTGTCCTCCGAGTATTTGGAAGTGCTTGGAGATTTAGTTTTTGTCACCGTAGCTGCAGGATTTGCAGCTGCTAGACAGCCTGAATACATGTGGGGATTTCCTAGCGAACAGGCAATCCCCACATATATTCAGGCTGTCCAGCAGCCGCAAATCATGCAGATGAGACGACAAAAACTAAATCTCCAAGCACTTCCAAATACTCAGAGATCACCTGAGCATGCTCAAGAAAACCCGAGCAACGAGTATACTCGCTCATCACTACACTTTAGAGACTGTCCAGGACACACAGGCGGGATAGCATCCAGCATACTGGCTCAGTCTGGAAACATCACACAGGAGGTCTTCTTACCTCCAGACACAGGCCCCTGTGTCAAACAAGCAAACTCCATTTCATCATGTGAACCATACCCAGGGATGTAATTATGGTGAGCAGCCTACCCACCTTATCTTGTTAGTCGCTCACAATTAGAGTTGGACCAAACATGACTGATTAACCCTTTAGTACTATGTGTATTAGAGCATTACTCCAAGTTTATATCACACTAAAAGTTAACCTCACCAATTAGCTGGCAGATAGGAAATAGTTAAATGGATGTAATCTACATTATAAAGTTATGCAACCCCTGTTGCCAGTTAGAGGCATCCACAGCAAAGATGTGAATAGATTAGCTCCCCCTGTTCCAGTGATAAAGTAACTAGAGTCCAAGGTGTCCTGTGAAAAAATTTGGACTTGGGCCCCACCTCCCCCACACACAACCACCCCTGCCCCAACCACCCCCACATGTTGGCCAGATGTATGGGTTCTTGTTGCTTTCTAAATCCTGTAAGGACATATGAATTACCCTCCCTCTGCCATTATGTAGTAATGTCTCCAATCCTGGGCTCCTACCTGGTATATATGTCCATTATCCTGTGCCCATCCTAGTATATATGTTACCCATACTGGTATATATGTCCTTCACTCTGGCTCCATTAAGGTATATAAATATATGTACATACTGTATATGTGCTTCATCCTGGTTTATATGTACCCCATCCTGACACATTTGTTAACTATCCTGGTGTGTATGTTCCCCATCCTGGTACATATATGTTCCCCATCCTGGGCACATCCTGGTGTGCACGTTCCCCATTTTTTTTTATATATGTTCCCCATCCTGGTGTATATATGTCCCCCATTCTGGTGTATGTATATCCCCCATTCTGGTATCCTGGTATACATATGCCAACCATCTTCTGGGAACATCCTGGTATACATTTTGCCCATCCAGGTACAGTATATATGTCCCTTATCCTGGGCCACATCCAGATATATTCATCCCCCGTTTTGGTATATATGTCCATTTCCTGGGCCCCTTCCTGGTATATAATATACCACATTCTGGCATATGTTTCCCATTTTGCCAGTGTTCTTTTAATGTATAAAAAAACAAAAAATTATTCTACTCACCTTCCCTGCACTCCCCCACCGCACAGCATCCTCTTCTGAAGCTGGTAGCTGACGGGAGTGCATGGCATTTCTAGCATGTGCCCCAGTCACTTGTAAGCCAATGTCAGTAGCTGGCCTTTTATTGGCCGGCAACATATATTGCAGCTCATGGCCCCAGTGCTACAAAACACTTCAGCTGAATGTGTGTTTGAGGAAGTTTGCGCTGATATCAGTGGGCGACTCACCCGAGCAGGCCCAGCCGCTGAGGCAACCTTTGCAACCGCGATCGTTATGCCCCTGATCACACTACATGTAAAAAATAATGAAAAACTGATGGAAAAACTAAGGTTAATATGGAAAATACAAAGTAAGTTGCTAAACTGATATGCAGCATGCAAAGAAAATTAGAAAAACTGTCAAAAAATAAAAATAAAATATTATAATGGAAAAACCTTGAGATGAAGAAAACTAATGGAAACACAAAAAGTCTACTAAAAACATAAATTAATACAATCAGTTTGAAAGACTATTAGAGATGGGCGGAATCCTGAAGTTTGGGTTCGGCCGAACAGTTACGAAAAGTTTGGGTACCAAAACAGTATGAATGGGGGGCCTGAACAACCAGTGTTTGTTAAGGTGTCATGAGCATGACAGCGTGGCAAACACCGCTTCTGATCGGCGGTGAAATGCTCCCCGTTGGTCAGAGAGCCCGGATTCCCATGCTCTCAGAAGACAGCATGAGCGCTCAGCTGTGATTGGAGGTATAAAGTTTACCTCTGGTCACTGGTGTCAGCTGATGGGACTACTGATCCTATCATCTGTCACCTGCAGCTGCTAATAACAGTGAGAGCAGGAGCGGCGGATGGGAGGATTCATCAGCTGCTCCTGCGCTGTAAATAATAAAAAAAAAAAACCGCCCTGTATTTTTGATAACCAGCCAGGCAAAACTCACAATTGGGGGCTGAAACCCTCAGCTGTGAGCTTCAACAAGGCTGGTTATCAAGAATAGTGGGGTCCCCACGATGTTTTTGTTTTTATTATTTAAATAAATAATAAAAAACGGTGTGGGGCCTCCCCCATTTTTGACAACCAGCCTTGCTAAAGCAGGCAGCTGGGGGCTTGTATTCTCAGGCTGGTAAGTGGCCATGGATATCCTTGATCTCCTGCAATAAACCAAAAATAAAAAAAACAACTATATCTGTCCGTCTTTCTGTCCCACGCCGTAATCCATGTCTGGGGGATAAAAAGTTTTCGACCTGGACGGTGCTAAGATGTGACCATCTAGGCTGAGAACCATTGGTGACTGCACTGCTGCGAGCGCAGCCTTAGTGACCAGTGATGATGTCATCGAGGCTACCTCCGGGCACTGAGGCCGTTCCCAGCTGGGCTGAACTGCCGTGACCTCGGTGAGATCTCCGCTAGCACCGTGAAAGTTTTTCAGAACGCAGAAGTGATGCTGCAGTGCAGTCAGGCGAGCAGAAGCAGGGTGAAAATGGCAAAAGTGCGCACACACTGCCCGCACTTTCAGCAGCAGCTCCAACATGTTTGGACAGTTTTTTTAGGAAGCTCTGCACCCCCAGGCAAGGGATATACGGCAGATCGGCTAGGCCCAGAGCTGCAAGTAGATTTCACCCGTTATAGCACACCACCAAGCCGGGCTTGAGGTACCCCGGCGCCAACCACTCATCTCTCTGCCGTTTGATCCCAGCGCACAGCTCTTGCACGTTGTGAAATTTGGCCTTGAAACAAAGGAATTTAAGAACAGACAGCCTGCAGTCATTTCCCCCTGGCTGTGCTCAAGTTGGTGGTGCAGGTGTTCCTGTGACCGTTTGAAGAGACAGTGGAGGAAGTGGAGTAGGAGGAAGAGGAAACCTGGATAGATAAACATCCAGCAATCCTAAATGGAATGCCTTCTGCCTCTGTCCCAGCCACCACTACATTTACCTAGTGGGCAGTTAGGGAGATGTAACGTCCCTGGCCACGCTTACTGGTCCATGTATCGGTGGTTATGTGGACCCTGCCACTGATGGCGTTGTGCAGTGCACACCTGAGTTAGTCCGCAACATGTTTGTGCACAGAAGAGATGGCCTGCCCGGAAAAGTAGTGGCGGCTGGGAACAAAATACTGTGGGATAGCCACCGCCATCAAGTTTTTATGGCAACATTTGAAAAGCCAGTAGTATACTGCTCTGAGATGGGTATACCTTAATGTTTGGTAGAGTGGCTTAGTATACATTTTTTGCAAAAGACATATCAACCAAATACCTTGTTTTATCATCTTTTTACTAGCACTTGCTGTTTACTGTTACTGTTTTACAAAAGAATATTTTTATACGTTTGTTATACTGTGTTTCAGTCTTTTGGTGGTGTGCACACTGTCCTACAGACTTGTTCACTGTGTGCATGGCCCATGTGCTTATATTCAATTGGTTTCTTGTTTCTGCAAGATTAGGGAGGTTTCTACCCCTCCCTTGTAGGCCGTGTACATATAAGCCGTATTCCACAGCGTGTCAACATCGGACATTACCTTTCTGAATCCTGCTCATATAGGTACCATACACATAATCAGGTTTTTAAATACATCGGTTAGGGACTGCCCTGATATGGTCATACCTTGACGTTTGCTAGAGCGGCTTAGTATACATTTTTTGCAAAAAACGTATCAACCAAAGACCCTGTTTTGTTATCATCTTTTTACTAGCACTTGCTGTTTACTGTTACTTTTTTTTACAACAGAGTATTTTTATACGTTTGTTCTACTGTGCTTTTCTGTGTTTCAGTCTTTTGGTGGTGTGAACATTGTCCTACAGACTTGTTCACTGTGCGTATGACCCATGTGTTTATATTGAAAACCTAACAAGTCTGTTGGAAACCTCAGAGAGAAATGCAATAAGCGGAATAGTTTGTGAAGCACAGTTTACCCTTGAGGATGCTGAAAACAAGTAAGTCTGTACCTAGTCCATACATGGATAAGCAAGTCCAAACAAGGTGTTAGATTATCCAGGGAGGCCTGGGTAGGAAGTCTCAGGTTAAGCAGACCAGTCCCGAGCTTTGCAGCTAATTAATCAAAGGCAGAGACTGAGCAGCTACTAGTTTACGTGTTTAGCAAATTCAGGTGAAGGTCAGAGGCACCGAGGAAGCAGCAGAAGGAACACTGGAACAGATGAATACAGCAGGATCTCAGAGAGCAAGGAGCAGGATATTCACACAGGTTTGCAGGAGCAGCTAGAAAACCATGAAACCACTAGGACACAGGCAGAATTCTCTTGCACAGGCTAGAGTATGGGGTGGAGTTATAAGGCAGGAAGACAAGGGGTAAATGAAACAAAAGGGCAGGAATGCCCAAAAGGTAATAAAAAATATTCCTGACAACCTGTAGCCAACAGATAGGTCAGCCAAGTTCTCCTGGAACCAAAAAACTTCCTTCTTACACCAATTCCTGATTCCTGAGCCACTTATTCACCATCTTAATCTCCCGCTGCCTCTCCGGTGTGGCACATGGTTTTGCAATATTTCTGAGAATACTACTTTTGAGGTCCTTGCTTGAAGTTTACAGGATAATTCCCTGAAATGATTGTGTAGGTCCTTCCACCTACTTCTAAAGCCCCCGTTACACATAGCGATATCGCTAGCAATATCGCTGTAACGTCACCGATTTTGTGACGTAGCAGCGATATTGCTAGCGATATCGCTATGTCTGATACTTACCTCCAACCGGCTCCCCCGCTGCTCATCACTGGTCGCGCGAGAAGGTCCTGGATCATTTCTCGTCGGCCACTTCCTGCTGGGTTTCCTGTGGCACCGACGAGCGATGCGTGGAGGCAGGCGGGAGGACACCAGGATCGCTGCGTCTGACAGGTAAGTAGTTACCCCCGACCCCTGCTATGTCGCTGGTGAGATCTGCTTGTGTGGCAGCTCACTAGCGACCACTTAGCGATGCACCAGCGATCCATATCGTTGTCGGGATCGCTGGTGCATCGCTAAGTGTAACGGTACCCTAACTTTGTCATTGGTTACGAATCTGATGTGTCCTCAACAACTCCTCCAAGTAGTTTATTAACCTGATCCTCAATGCAGGGGTGGACACAAGCAGCAATGGGCCCCTGTGCAGGAAATACATCGGGGGGCCCCTCATGCATGTACACTGTGTATAAAATGCCTATAATCACATATGTGTTGTAGGGATTCTACTCACTTAGGTGCGATGAGAGACAGTCAGGAGGCAGGTTTCCTTAAAGTTCATGCGGTTTATTACGTCATAAACCAAACAGCATGTCACCAAAATAAACAGCCTTCAGTTCAGGAGACAAAGTAACATCAAATGTCTTTTCCTTCAGGCTCAGTCCGCGAGCCTCAGCGCACACAGGAGGTGTATACCCCCTCACATACAGCTGCCTGGTTCAAGAGCAGGCCACATTATAAGGGTGTAGCCACACCCATGAACCCAGCAGCTGACTGGTCACATGACTGTGACCTCACCACAGGTCCTTCAAAGTTCAAACAATAATAATACAGCAATATTTGTTATGCCTTACATTATGGAAACAAGTCATTTATGAGACACATATCTCCCATCGATTACACGACCCTCAGCCCTGCCACAAACCTCCCCTCTGCCTAAAGCCGTGGGGCTCGGCACTTTCACCTACCAGGCAAGGGATTCTGGAGAGGGCATCGGCATTCCCATGTAGCTTCCCGGCCCTATGCTCTACATGGAAGCTGAAGTCTTGCAGGGCTAAGAACCAGCGGGTGACCCTAGCATTCTTACCCTTTGTTTCCCTCATCCACCTGAGTGGGGCATGGTCGGATATTAATCTAAACTTCCATCCCACCAGGTAGTACCGTAATGTGTCCACTGCCCATTTTATGGCCAAACACTCCTTCTCTACAACTGAGTAATTTCTCTCACAAGAAGTCAACTTCCTACTCAAGTAGAGAACAGGATGCTCCTCCCCATGTATCTCTTGGGAAAGGACTGCTCCTACTCCGACATCTGAGGCATCTGTCTGGAGGATAAATTCACATTTTAAGTCTGGGGCCACCAAAATGAGTTGCTTACAAAGAGCTCCCTTCATTTCTTGGAAGGCTGACTCTGCTTCTTCGGAACAGCTGACCATCACTGACTTTGTCCCCTTAAGCAGATCAGTTAGAGGTGCAGCAATTGTGGCGAACCTCCTGTAATATCCCACAATCCCCAGGAAGGCTTTAGCTTGCTTTTTTGACAGAGGTCTCAGCCATGTTTGAATTGCCTCCACTTTATTGATTTGGGGTTTCATCTCACCACGCCCCACTACATATCCAAGGTACTTTGCTTCCTCCTTACCCAAGGCACACTTTTTCGGGTTTATTGTAAACCCCGCCTCCCTTAGAGCATCAAACACTGCTTGGACCTTTCCAGGTGAGACTCCCAGTCCGGGGTAAAGATGACGATATCATCCAGGAACGCGGCAGCGTATAGCTTATGAGGTGCAAGGATTCTATCCATAGCCCTCTGGAAGGTTGCCGGAGCTCCCTGCAGGCCAAACGGCATCCGGACATACTGGAAGCACCCGTCTGGTGTGGAGAATGCCGTCTTCTCCTTGGCTTCCTGTGCCATGGGGATCTACCAGTATCCCTTTGTCAGATCCAAAGTGGTTATGTACCTGGCAGGTCCAAGCCTCTCGATGAGCTCATCAACGCATGGCATGGGATAAGCATCGAACTTGGAGACCTCATTCAGCTTCCGGTAATCGTTGCAGAACCTCCATTCACCATCAGGTTTTGAGACCAGGACAATCGGGCTCGACCAGCCGCTCTTGGATTCCTCAATGACCCCAAGTTTCAACATACGTTGCACCTCCTTGGAGATTATCTCTCGCAGGGCTTCAAGAATACGATACGGTTTCACGTTCACCTGCACATGTGGCTCGGTCAGAACTTCGTGCTCCACCACCTTTGTGCACCCCGGCAACTCTGAAAACAGGTCCCTGTTTTTCTGGAGTAACTCCCGGCTCTGCTGTTTCTGGGCCTTCGATAGCGTCTCCGCTATGGTAACGGCTCCAACCTCCCCTTCTAGGCTGCCCAGCAAGCACGGAGTTACTATCTTGCCACGGCTTGATGAGGTTGACATGGTAAACCTGGTATGGCTTCCATCTTCCGGGTTGGTGGATCTTGTAGTTTACGTCTCCCAGCTTCTCCACCACCTCATATGGCCCTTGCCACTTGGCCAAGAACTTACTCTCCACTGTTGGGATTAGCACAAGAACTAGGTCTCTCAGATTGAACTGCCTCACTCTGGCTGACCAGTTGAAGACCCTGGCCTGAGCCTCTTGTGACTGGTGGAGATGTTCTTTAACAATGGGCATCACCTTCGCAACCCTCTGCTGCATCAGTGCCACATGCTCAATGACGCTTCTGTGGGGTGTGACTTCGGCATCCCAGGTTTCCTTGGCTATATCTAGGAGACCTCGCGGATGCCGGCCGTACAGAAGCTCGAAGGGCGAGAACCCTGTGGAGGCCTGGGGAACTTCACAGATAGAAAACAGTAAATACGGTAAGAGACAATCCCAGTCTCTACCATCTTTCTCTATGACTTTTCTCAGCATGCTCTTCAGTGTCTTGTTAAACCTCTCAACAAGGCCATCTGACTGCGGATGGTACACTGAAGTCCTCAACTGGGAGATTTTCAAGACTCTGAACAATTCCCTCATCACCTTGCTTATAAAAGGTGTCCCCTGGTCGGTCAGGATCTCTTTCGGCAAACCCGTCCGGGAAAACACATGGACCAGCTCGCTGGCTATACTCTTTGCGGACGAGTTTCTCAGGGGAATGGCCTCAGGATAGCGTGTGGCATAGTCCAGGATGACTAATATATACTGATGGCCCCGAGCTGATTTAACTAAGGGACCGACCAAGTCCATGGCAATTCTCTCAAATGGCACCTCAATAATGGGCAGTGGCACAAGAGGGTTCAAAAAATGAGATGTGGGGGCAGTTAACTGACATGTCGGGCAGGACCTGCAATAGTCTGCTATTTCCCGGTGACACCCAGGCCAATAGAACCTCTGTACAATCCGTTCCTGTGTTTTTTCCACCCCCAGGTGTCCCCCCAAGATGTGTGAATGGGCCATGTCCAACACTTTCCGTCTATAGGGGCCTGGTACTATTAACTGCTCTACCACCTCCTCCCTTATTTTTGTGACCCGGTACAACAATTCCCCACTCAACATAAAATAGGGAAACCTTGTGTCTGCTCCCGGCTCTTGTGCAACCCCATTAATGACGGTGACATTGTTAAAGGCTTCCCTCAGCGTGGGGTCCCTATGTTGGGCAGTCCCAAAATTCTCCCTGGCCACCCCTAACTCCAGGATGTCAGGTACAGGGGAACCTTCCTCTTCATCCCAAACAAGGACACAAAGGAAACCCGTCTGCCTCTGGTGGTGGCGATACCTCATTGGGGTGGATTGGTTCCCTGCTCTTGCTAGCACACTCAGAACCCTTCCCCCACAGATCCCAAAACAGACAGAAATCACGGCCAATAATTATAGCATGCAACAAATCTCAAACAACGCCAACTTCATGCGACTCGGTGCCATGCGCCGTTTCAATGTTCACCCTGGCCATATGGTAGTCCTTTGCATCGCCATGTATGCACCGAACGCCAATCTTTTTACCCGGGAGTATGTTGAGAGGAAAACTGGCCCTCACAAGGGTCATCAAGCTCCAAGAGTCTAGAAGCGCCATTGCTGCTCGCCCGTTCACCTTCATGGGACATGCATGTGGCCCCTCGTTAGGAGGCGAATTCACACTGCAAGCTGGATATGCATAGTATGAACTACAGCGTCCAATGCTGCAGTCCATCTGCTCGGTGGTCTTACATTATGGAGACAAGCCATTTATGAGACACGTATCTCCCATCGATTACACGACCCTCAGCCCCGCCACAGTGTATACACAGCAGAAAATACTTATACACGCTAGCCCTATATACACAGCAGTATATACACACACACTAGCCCAATATACACAGCATTATACACACTACCCCTATATACACAGCAGTATATACACACACAATAGCTCTATATACATGGCTGTATATATACACACACACACACTACCCCTATATACACAGCAGAATACACACACTAGCCCTATATACACAGCAGTATATACATACACACATTAGTCCTATATACACATCAGTATACACACACACACACTAGCCCTATATACTCAGCAGTATATACGAACACACTAGTGTGGCGCCCCTGAGGGTTCAGTTGCCACAGAGGTACTGCACCTCTTCCTGAGGTATGGTACCCCACCATTCAGGTAAGGTGGAGACTCCTGACCATGCTCCAACACCTGCATCCCACACAACACAGTAGTGTAGCAAAGCACCCTTTGGTCGCTCCCTGCTTGGAACACAAAGCGTGCTGGGAGGCGGGTGGAGTTTAGTTAGCATCAAAATAGCGGGAAGAGTTTAGGATTTGGTCAGTCTGTGAGAGAAGCTCCCCTGAGAGGGATGGATTGAAGGAAGTGCTGCTGCAGACCTCAGTGACCTGGGTCTGCTGGCACAGGAAAGAGATATTGAGAAAGCCTGATTCTCCATAAGAAAGATTGATTAGTAAGGAACGTTAGGAGAGGAGGACTAAGGCTGGTTTCACATTTGCGTTTTTTAGCGCTGGAAAAAAACGCACATGTGCGCATGCGTTTTTTCCCCTATATTTAACATGGGTGCGCATACCTGCGCGCTTGTAAGCGCATGTATGCGATTTTCATGCGCTGCGTTTTTTTGGGGTGTGCGTTTGTATTTTCCAGACGCAGCATGTTGCATTTTTTGGCCCTGCAAAAAAGCACATGCGCACATATGCGCACGTTTTGCGCTAAAAATGGCCATTATAGCCTATGGATGCGCATATGTGCGCACTGGCATGCTCATGTATGCGTTTTTTTGCATATGCGTTTTTTTTTTTTAACCATGGAATTTAGGGGTTTGGGTTAGAGTTAGGGTTAGTTAAGGGGGTTTAGGGTTAGGGTCAGGGTCAGGGTTAGGGTTGGGGTTTGGGTCAGGGTTAGGGTTAAGTATGGTTTGGTTAAGGGTTAGGGTCAGGGTTAGGGTCAGGATTAGGGTTAAGTATGGTTTTGTTAAGGGTTGGGGTCAGGGTTAGGGTTAGGGTCAGGGTTAGGGTTAGGGTTAAGTATGGTTTTGTTAAGGATTAGGGTCAGGGTTAGGGTCAGGATTAGGGTTAAGTATGGTTTGGTTAAGGGTTAGGGTCAGGGTTAGGGTCAGGGTTAGGGTTAAGTATGGTTTTGTTAAGGGTTAGGGTCAGGGTTAGGGTTAGGGTCAGGGTTAGGGTCAGGATTAGGGTTAAGTATGGTTTTGTTAAGGATTAGGGTCAGGGTTAGGGTTAGGGTCAGGGTTAGGGTCAGGATTAGGGTTAAGTATGGTTTTGTTAAGGGTTAGGGTCAGGGTCAGGGTTAGGGTCAGGATTAGGGTTAAGTATGGTTTGGTTAAGGGTTAGGGTCAGGGTTAGGGTTAGGGTCAGGGTTAGGGTTAAGTATGGTTTTGTTAAGGGTTAGGGTCAGGGTTAGGGTTAGGGTTAGGGTCAGGGTTAGGGTTAGTTAGGGTTTAGGGTTTGGGTTAGGGTTAAGTATGATTTGGTTAAGGGTTAGGGTCAGGGTTAGGGTCAGGGTTAGGGTCAGGGTTAGGGTTAGTAAAGTCATGGTTTGGGTAGTGTGAGGGGCCACCTAAAAATGTTGGAAAAAAACGCAAACGCGGTAAAAACGCACTAAAAACGCATACAAACGCATAAAAACGCTGCGTTTTTTTCATGCATGCTCATAAAAATGCTTGAAAAAAACGCAGCAGTTGTATGCTTTTGTATGCGTTTTTTCAATGCGTTTTTTTGCGGGAAAAACGCGCTGCAAAAAAAAGCAAGTGTGAAACTAGCCTAAGGAATAGGGTTAGAGGAAAACCCTTCCCAAGTTCACAGGGCAAGGCCGGGGTCCGGTCCCCAAGGTTGTATGGATACTAATGGTCCTGCAGCAGACACCGGAGGAATAGAAGTTGTCACCACTTTATTCCCACACAAGACTTGGGGGCACAACAGCAACGTGAGTGAGCCGGGACTTAGTAGCAAAGAGTCCCCGAAGCAGGCTACAGCTGTCTGCCATACAAGTAGAGTTCATAGGAACATCTGACAGGAGGAACTCCAGTGTAACTCAGTACTGTGAGTACTTCACTATAGGCGCAAAAGGGAGATGTTCAGGAAAGACACATATGTTGGAGTATTGGAAAGGAGTACTTCATCTTGCCTGGAAGTTGGCTGAGCCCCTGACCCGGAGGACACGGCACCGAGGCGGGCACCTGTACCTGCAACAGACTGAGTAAAGCTTTGGAACTACATGCCCTGGTGTCCTCCACTTATTCCTGCGTCAACACACCCAGCACAGCTACATCCTTGTGCCTAGCCCTGCACCATTCACGTCTCTCCCCTATCTCTTCATCTACACTGCCCTGGGACTACAGCCTTGCCTGTGGAGGGCTACACCATCATTTCTGCACCACACCATCTGTCCCAGAGGATCTGTCTGCAGTGTCGGCTTAACATCTTCATTGCCGAATACCACAGGTGGTGTCACGAAACATTCAATAATAAACTTTATTCCATCACTCAACATTCCCCCCTTTTACAATGGACGCCCAGGGCCACGGACCGGGTCACTGCCACTGTGACAACCCCCATTGAAATCCACCGGGCCCGCCTCCGAGTACCCCGCTGCCCTCGGTGCGAAGGCGATCCACTAGCCCTAAATGCACAGCATTATACACAAACACACTAGACAGATCAATATACATCACATGAAATGTGCACCTACAGTGAGTGCAGTTGCAGGAGCTGGTCCGTCCCAGAGGAACACAGGAAATGAGCAGGGGAGACATGGAGCCTGTCAGTTCTCAGCCCTGCAGACTTTTATTCCCGGCAGGCCAGCCCTTCTCCTACCTAGACTAGTGATTCCTCCTCACCCCCCCCCCCCCTATTTTCATGTGTATTCCAGTCCCGCGGATCACTGAGAGACGCTGGGAAGAGTGCGCATGCGCACAGCCAGGGCCATATTTGGCCTTCATGCTGCCCTAGGCACTTTTTGTGGTCGTGCCACTTACTGACGTCACACACTAAGTCTGTGCACACGACATCTATTTAAGGCAGATCTACTCTGAAAAACGCTTTAGAAAGTGCTAATTAAACAAAAAGAAGGACTGTCTGTACTTGCTGCGCACAGGTTCAGTCTTTTGGGCATTTTTTTTTAACACCTTCAGCTTTTCGAAGTCGTCCAGGGATTAAAATAGGTCACCTAACCATTGCTTCAGTGAGTAGAGGCATAGTGATATAGAGATATGCTGTCTGCTCATTCACCCCTCCTTTTTACTGAAGGTGTTCAAAGGGAAGACAAGAGCAGACAGGTAGCAGGCGTCAGAGCGAGTCTGCAGCCACATTGTGTGCACCCACACTGACACTTGGAGCGCGCTGCTACACTCATCTAGTGTCGCTGGTTTCAAACTTGTGGGTTTTTTTTCAAATTAGGCAAAATCAGCTTTTTCAGCCAAATCCTGATCCTTTCAGGATCCAGTTTTTTGTCCATTCACTTTAATGGTGTCAGGCAGAATCCAGCTACTTCAGGTTGCTTCCTGACACCATTAAAGTGAATGGACAAAAAACTGGATCATGAAAGGATCAGGATTTGGCTGAAAAACCTGATTTTACCTGATTTGAAATAAAGACAAGTGTGAAACCAGCCTCAGTGAGTAAGCGCAGACTTGCAAGCTGATTTTAAGCAGCACTTACTTTTACTAACGGAGCACTGAGAATAAAGACAAACTTTAGTATATACACCTTCATTTGCATATTAAATAATGTACATTTTACTTTATTGCGCCAATAAAAACTATTCTATAGGAATATGCCCCCTTATACCCATTCTAAAATGTCAGTCTCCCCAAATCCCGAGCCTGAATAGCACCAGCCTCCCCTGTTACCTAATATATAGCAGCACCAGCCTCCCCTTTTCCCCAATATATAACAGCACCAGCCTCCCCTGTTAACCAGTATATAGCAGCACCAGCCTCCCCTGTTCACCAGTATACAGCAGCACCAGCCTCCCCTGTTCACCAGTATACAGCAGCACCAGCCTCCCCTGTTCACCAGTATATAGCAGCACCAGCCTCCCCTGTTCACCAGTATTTAGCAGCACCAGCATCCCCTGTTCACCAGTATATAGCAGCACCAGCCTCCCCTATTCCACAATATACTGTATAACAGCACCAGCCTCCCCTGTTCCCCAATATATAGCAGCACCAGTCTTCCCTGTTCCCCAATATATAGCAGCACCAGCCTCCCCCGTCACCAGTATATAGCAGCACCAGCCTCCCCTGTTCATCAGTATATAGCAGCACCAGCCTCCCCTATTCCACAATATACTGTATAACAGCACCAGCCTCCCCTGTTCCCCAATATATAGCAGCACCAGTCTTCCCTGTTCCCCAATATATAGCAGCACCAGCCTCCCCCGTCACCAGTATATAGCAGCACCAGCCTCCCCTGTTCACCAGTATATAGCAGCACCAGCCTCCCCTATTCCTCAGCATATAGCAGCACCAGCCTCCCCTGTTACCAGTATATGGCAGCACCAGCCTCCCCTGTTCACCAGTATATAGCAGCACCAGCCTCCCCTGTTCACCAGTATATAGCAGAACCAGCCTCCCCTGTTCCCCAATATATAGCAGCACCAGTCTCCCCTGTTCCCCAATATATAGCAGCACCAGCCTCCCTGTCACGTCCGCCATGTCTGCCATGTCTGTTTGTCTCAAGAACTCCTGGAGCGATGTGCATGCGCATGTTTTATCTGCTGTCCTGCATGTTCGCTAGAGCTGTGTGCAGACTCACCTCATGTCTGAGCTGCAGGATCCCTGCGTTTCTGCTCTGCCTTCTGTGATCTTCTCGTCATGTCTGGAGTCCTTGATCATGTGATGTTTCTTAAGATCCTGCACTGTCTGGTTCTGCAATCATCTCGTCATGTCTAGAATCCCGGATCATGTGTTCTTCCTAGGATCCTGCACTGGTTGGTTCGGTGATCATCTCGTCATGTCTGAAACCCTGATCATGTGACGTTTCCTAAGATCCTGCACTGTCTGGTTCTGCTATCATCTCGTCATGTCTAGAATCCCGGAAGTGCTCCCCTGGTCCTGACCTGGAAGAGGAGGTGCTATGCCCTATATCAGGCCGCCTCTTCCTATGCTCAGGGCCTGATTATTGTGTTGCTTCCCTGCAAGGCTCTGGGTCTGTGGGGCGCTCCCTCTATTCTGTGCCCTTGCACTTTGCTCTGTAGTGCATCTCTGCACACGCTCCGTGCTCGTATTCCGCCTCTTGTCTTGTGCCATGTCTTGTGTTGTCTCTCGTGCCATGTTTGTCTTTGCCTTGCTTTGCCTTGTAGTCCTTCTGCTGTTCTTTGTCTTAGTCTGTTTTGCTATGTCTCGCCTTAGCTATGCTTTGACTTGTAGTCCTTCCTTTGTTCTCTGCCTCGCCTGTTTTGCCATGTCTTGCTTTTGCTATGCTTTGACTTGTAGTCCTCCTTGTGTTCTCTGCCTTGCTATTCCTTGCTTTGTGTTCCTCCCTATGGTCTCAGTCTTTGCTTGCTCTGCCTCGCTCTCTCCTATGGTGCTCTGTAGTGCTCCCTGGCACACGCACCATTTCTCCTCTCCTTAGTGCTCGTTTCTTTGTCTAGTCCCAAGGTCTTCCCTTGGCCCGGCTCTGGGCCTACGCTCCGCTGCTAGACTCTGTCCTCTCTCTGACCTGGCTCTGTTTCTGCCTGTATTCCTTGCCTTGTTCCCTGCCTTGTCCTTGCATTGAACCCCGGCGTGGGTTCCCCTTGGCCGTCTCCTGTGCCGTGGTAAGTGCCACGTGTTAGTGTACAGCCGTGTGTACTGGCCAGTGTGGCGTGCCCCCTGCGTGGCTCCTAGCACGCAGCCCTTCCTTGTGCCCTGGCGTGGCTCCTAGCACGCACCCTGCCTTGAACCCTGGCGTGGCTCCTAGCACGCTCCCTGCCTTGAACCCTGGCGTGGCTCCTAGCACGCTCCCTGCCTTGAACCCTGGCGTGGCTCCTAGCACGAAGGTTCCTTTGCCCCCTCCTGTGCCTTAGTCGTGCCTCGTGCTGGCGTTACAGCCGTGTGCATTGGCCAGTGAGGTGTGCGTCCCTGCGTAGCTCCTAGCACGCAGCCCTGCTCTGAACCTTGGCGTGTCTCTACACGCACCCTGTCTTGTGCCTTTGCGTGTCTCAACACGCACTCTGTCTTGTACCTTGGCGTGTCTCTACACGCACTGTCTTGTGCCTTGGCGTGTCTCTACACGCACTGTCTTATTCTATGCTTTGGCGTGGCTACACACGCACCCTGTCTCGTTTGTGAACCTTGGCGTGTCCCCTACACACGCACCTAGTCTTGAACCCTGGCGTGTCCCCTACACACGCACCTAGTCTTGAACCCTGGCGTGTCCCCTACACACGCACCTAGCCTTGGACCCTGGCGTGTCCCCTACACACGCACCTAGCCTTGGACCTTGGCGTGTTCCCTAAACACGCACCCTGCTTGGATATCTGTCGTGCCTCCTTGCCTGAACCCTGGTTTGCCTGCCGGATGCCCGGAACCTACCGACCGTTGCCAGAGGTCCGGAACCAGATGACTACGGCCTGATGTCCGGAGCTGACGTCCGCAGCCTGATCCCTGGACCCTGTCGGTTTGCCAGCAGTCCGGAGTCCGATGCCATCATGTCATTACCTGTGCCTAGGCGTGCCATCTGGCACGTACCATGTTATGGACCTTGGCGTGCCCAGGCGCGCACCTTGCACGTTTTGCTTGTTTTCTCTGTATGTGATCTTGTGTTATTCTAATGAAGATACCTTGCACCTACGTCTAGTCTCGTCTTGCTTCCTGCTCGTCCTTGTCGTCAGACACTCGTCTAGTGTCCCCTGAGCCGGCCGTCTGGTCCCAGCAGTCGTGGTGGCTCACCCCCTTGGTCTTGCCCCTGACACTCCCTGTATAGGGGGTGGATTCTCACAAGGTCAGCTCGCCCTCGGTGGGTGGGTGCCACGACCCAGAGGGTCCACTCAAAAAATGGGCTCAGCAGGAGCTGAGTCCGTCACACTCCCCTGTTCCCCAATATATAGCAGCACCAGCCTTCCCTGTTCCCCAATATATAGCAGCACCAGCCTCCCCTGTCACCAGTATATAGCAGAACCAGCCTCCCCATTCCTCAGTATATAGCAGCACCAGCCTCCCCTGTTCACCAGTATATAGCAGCACCAGCCTCCCCTGTTCACCAGTATATAGCAGCACCAGCCTCCCCTGTTCACCAGTATATAGCAGCACCAGCCTCCCCTGTTCACCAGTATATAGCAGCACCAGCCTCCCCTGTTCACCAGTATATAGCAGCACCAGCCTCCCCTGTTCACCACTATATAGCAGCACCAGCCTCCCCTGTTCACCACAATATAGCAGCACCAGCCTCCACCGTTCACCAGCATATAGCAGCACCAGCCTCCCCGTTCACCAGTATATAGCGTCACCAGACTCCCTTGGTCACCAGACTCCCCTGGTCACCAGTATATAGCAGCACCAGCCTCCCCCATTCACCAGTATATAGCAGCACCATCCTCCCTCGTTCACCAGTATACAGCAGCAACAGCCTCCCCCGTTCACCAGTATATAGCGGAACCAGCCACCCCCGTTCACCAGTATATAGCAGCACCAGCCTCCCCTGTTCACCAGTATATAGCAGTAACAGCCTCCCCTGTTCATCAGTATGTAGCAGCACCAGCCTCCCCTGATCACCAGTGTATAGCAGACCAGCCTCCCCTGTTCATCAGTATATAGCTGCACCAGCCTCCCCTGTTACCAGTATATGGCAGCACCAGCCTCTTCTGTCACCAGTATATAGCAGCACCAGCCTCCCCTATTTCTCAGTATATAGCAGCACCAGCCTCCCCTGTTCACCAGTATATAGCAGCACCAGCCTCCCCTGTTCACCAGTATATAGCAGCACCAGCCTCCCCTGTTCACCAGTATATAGCAGCACCAGCCTCCCCTGTTCACCAGTATATAGCAGCACCAGCCTCCCCTGTTCACCAGTATATAGCAGCACCAGCCTCCCCTGTTCACCAGTATTTAGCAGCACCTGCCTCCCCTGTTCACCAGTATTTAGCAGCACCAGTCTCCCCTGTTCACCAGTATATAGCAGCACCAGCCTCCCTCGTTCACCAGTATACAGCAGCACCAGCCTCCCCTGTTCATCAGTATATAGCAGCACCAGCCTCCCCTGTTCATCAGTATATAGCAGCACCAGCCTCCCCTGTTCACCAGTATATAGCAGCACCAGCCTCCCCTGTTCACCAGTATATAGCAGCACCAGCCTCCCCTGTTCACCAGTATATAGCAGCACCAGCATCATCTGTTCACCAGTATATAGCAGCACCAGCCTCCCCCGTTCACCAGTATATAGCATCACCAGACTCCCTTGGTCACCAGACTCCCCTGGTCACCAGTATATAGCAGCACCAGCCTCCCCCGTTCACCAGTATATAGCAGCACCAGCCTCACTCGTTCACCAGTATACAGCAGCAACAGCCTCCCCTGTTCACCAGTATATAGCGGAACCAGCCACCCCTGTTCACCAGTATATAGCGGAACCAGCCACCTCCGTTCACCAGTATATAGCAGCACCAGCCTCCCCTGTTCACCAGTATATAGCAGTAACAGCCTCCCCTGTTCATCAGTATGTAGCAGCACCAGCCTCCCCTGATCACCAGTGTATAGCAGACCAGCCTCCCCTGATCACCAGTGGATAGCAGACCAGCCTCCCTTGTTCATCAGTATATAGCTGCACCAGCCTCCCCTGTTACCAGTTTATGGCAGCACCAGCCTCTTCTGTCACCAGTATATAGCAGCACCAGCCTCCCCTATTTCTCAGTATATAGCAGCACCAGCCTCCCCTGTTCCCCAGTATATAGCAGCACCAGCCTCCCCTGTCACCAGTATATAGCAGCACCAGCCTCCCCTGTTACCAGTATATAGAAGCACCAGCCTCCCCTGTTCACCAGTATATAGCAGCACCAGCCTCCCCTATTTCTCAGTATATAGCAGCACCAGCCTCCCCTGTTCCCCAGTATATAGCAGCACCAGCCTCCCCTGTTACCAGTATATAGCAGCACCAGCCTCCCCTGTTCACCAGTATGTAGCAGCACCAGCCTCCCCTGTTCACCAGTATGTAGCAGCACCAGCCTCCCCTGTTCACCAGTATGTAGCAGCACCAGCCTCCCCTGTTCACCAGTATGTAGCAGCACCAGCCTCCCCTGTTCACCAGTATGTAGCAGCACCAGCCTCCCCTGTTCATCAGTATATAGTAGCACCAGCCTCCCCTATTCCTCAGTATATAGCAGCACCAGCCTCCCCTGTCACCAGTATATAGCAGCACCAGCCTCCCCTGTCACCAGTATATAGCAGCACCAGCCTCCCCTATTATCAGTATAGAGCAGCACCAGCCTACACTGTCACCAGCATATAGCAGCACCAGCCTCCCCTGTTCACCAGTATACAGCAGGACCAGCCTCCCCTGCTCCTCAGTATACAGCAGCTCCAACCTCCCCTGCTCACCAGTATACAGCAGCACCAGCCTCCCCTGTTCCTCAGTATGCAGCAGCTCCAGCCTCCCCTGTCACCTGACACCTGTATATAGCACCAGCCTACCCTGTTCACCAGTATACAGCAGCACCAGCCTCCCCTGCTAACCAGTATACAGCAGCACTAGCCTCCCCTGTTCACCAGTATACAGCAGCACTAGCCTCCCCCGTTCCTCAGTATACAGCAGCTCCAGCCTCCTCTGTCACCTGTATATAGCAGCACCAGCCTACCCTGTTCACCAGTATACAGCAGCACCAGCCTCCCCTGTTCACCAGTATACAGCAGCTTCAGCCTCCCCTGTTCACCAGAATACAGCAGCTCCAGCCTCCCCTGTTCACCAGTATACAGCAGCTCCAGCCTCCCCTGTTCACCAGTATACAGCAGCTCCAGCCTCCCCTGTTCACCAGTATACAGCAGCTCCAGCCTCCCCTGTTCACCAGTATACAGCAGCTCCAGCCTCCCCTGTTCAACAGTATATAGCAGCACCAGCCTCCCCTGTTCACCAGTATACAGCAGCTCCAGCCTCCTCTGTCACCTGTATATAGCAGCACCAGCCTACCCTGGTCACCAGTATACAGCAGCACCAGCCTCCCCTGTTCACCAGTATACAGCAGCACCAGCCTCCCCGTTCACCAGTATACGGCAGCACCAGCCTCCCCTGTTCCTCAGTATACAGCAGCTCCAGCCTCCACTGTCATCTGTATATAACAGCACCAGCCTACACTGTTCACCAGTATACAGCAGCACCAGCCTCCCCTGTTCACCAGTATACAGCAGCACCAGCCTCCCCTGTTCACCAGTACACAGCAGCTCCAGCCTCCCCCGTTCACCAGTATACAGCAGCTCCAGCCTCCCCTGTTCACCAGTATACAGAAGCTCCAGCCTCCCCTGTTCACCAGTATACAGCAGCACCAGCCTCCCCTGTTCACCAGTATACAGCAGCACCAGCCTCCCCTGTTCACCAGTATACAGCAGCACCAGCCTCCCCTGTTCACCAGTATACAGCAGCACCAGCCTCCCCTGTTCACCAGTATACAGCAGCACCAGCCTCCCCTGTTCACCATTATATAGCAGCACCAGCCTCCCCCGTTCACCAGTATATAGCAGCACCAGCCTCCCTCGTTCACCAGTATACAGCAGCAACAGCCTCCCTGTTCACCAGTATATAGCGGAACCAGCCACCCCCGTTCACCAGTATATAGCAGCACCAGCCTCCCCTGTTCACCAGTATATAGCAGTAACAGCCTCCCCTGTTCATCAGTATGTAGCAGCACCAGCCTCCCCTGATCACCAGTGTATAGCAGACCAGCCTCTCCTGTTCATCAGTATATAGCTGCACCAGCCTCCCCTGTTACCAGTATATGGCAGCACCAGCCTCTTCTGTCACCAGTATAGAGCAGCACCAGCCTCCCCTATTTCTCAGTATATAGCAGCACCAGCCTCCCCTGTTCCCCAGTATATAGCAGCACCAGCCTCCCCTGTCACCAGTATATAGCAGCACCAGCCTCCCCTGTCACCAGTATATAGCAGCACCAGCCTCCCCTGTTACCAGTATATAGAAGCACCAGCCTCCCCTGTTCACCAGTATATAGCAGCACCAGCCTCCCCTGTTCACCAGTATATAGCAGCACCAGCCTCCCCTGTTCACCAGTATATAGCAGCACCAGCCTCCCCTGTTCACCAGTATATAGCAGCACCAGCCTCCCCTGTTAACCAGTATTTAGCAGCACCTGCCTCCCCTGTTCACCTGTATTTACCAGCACCAGCCTCCCCTGTTCACCTGTATTTACCAGCACCAGCCTCCCCTGTTCATCAGTATGTAGCAGCACCAGCCTCCCCTGTTCACCAGTATGTAGCAGCACCAGCCTACCCTGTTCATCAGTATATAGTAGCACCAGCCTCCCCTATTCCTCAGTATATAGCAGCACCAGCCTCCCCTGTCACCAGTATATAGCAGCACCAGCCTCCCCTGTCACCAGTATATAGCAGCACCAGCCTCCCCTATCATCAGTATAGAGCAGCACCAGCCTACACTGTCACCAGCATATAGCAGCACCAGCCTCCCCTGTTCACCAGTATACAGCAGAACCAGACTCCCCTGCTCCTCAGTATACAGCAGCTCCAACCTCCCCTGCTCACCAGTATACAGCAGCACCAGCCTCCCCTGTTCCTCAGCATGCAGCAGCTCCAGCCTCCCCTGTCACCTGACACCTGTATATAGCACCAGCCTACCCTGTTCACCAGTATACAGCAGCACCAGCCTCCCCTGCTAACCAGTATACAGCAGCACTAGCCTCCCCTGTTCACCAGTATACAGCAGCACTAGCCTCCCCCATTCCTCAGTATACAGCAGCTCCAGCCTCCTCTGTCACCTGTATATAGCAGCACCAGCCTACCCTGTTCACCAGTATACAGCAGCACCAGCCTCCCCTGTTCACCAGTATACAGCAGCTTCAGCCTCCCCTGTTCACCAGTATACAGCAGCTCCAGCCACCCCTGTTCACCAGTATACAGCAGCTCGAGCCTCCCCTGTTCACCAGTATACAGCAGCTCCAGCCTCCCCTGTTCACCAGTATACAGCAGCTCCAGCCTCCCCTGTTCAACAGTATATAGCAGCACCAGCCTATCCTGGTCACCAGTATACAGCAGCACCAGCCTCCCCTGTTCACCAGTATACAGCAGCACCAGCCTCCCCGTTCACCAGTATACGGCAGCACCAGCCTCCCCTGTTCCTCAGTATACAGCAGCTCCAGCCTCCTCTGTCATCTGTATATAACAGCACCAGCCTACCCTGTTCACCAGTATACAGCAGCACCAGCCTCCCCTGTTCACCAGTATACAGCAGCACCAGCCTCCCCTGTTCACCAGTACACAGCAGCTCCAGCCTCCCCTGTTCACCAGTATACAGCAGCTCCAGCCTCCCCTGTTCACCAGTATACAGAAGCTCCAGCCTCCCCTGTTCACCAGTATACAGCAGCTCCAGCCTCCCCTGTTCACCAGTATACAGCAGCTCCAGCCTCCCCTGTTCACCAGTATACAGCAGCACCAGCCTCCCCTGTTCACCAGTATACAGCAGCACCAGCCTCCCCTGTTCACCAGTATACAGCAGCACCAGCCTCTCCTGTTCCTCAGTATACAGCAGCTTCAGCCTCACCTGTCACCTGTATACAGCAGCACCAGCCTACCCTGTTCACCAGTATACAGCAGCACCAGCCTCCCTTGTTCACTAGTATACAGCAGCTCCAGCCTCCCCTGTTCACCAATATACAGCAGCACCAGCCTAACCTGTTCACCAGTATACAGCAGCTCCAGCCTCCCCTGTTCACCAGTATACAGCAGCTCCAGCCTCCCCTGTTCACCAGTATATAGCAGCACCAGCCTCCCCTGTTCACCAGTATATAGCAGCACCAGCCTCCCCTGCTCACCAGTATACAGCAGCACCAGCCTCCCCTGCTCACCAGTATACAGCAGCTCCAGCCACCCCTGTCACCTGTATATAGCACCAGCCTACCCTGGTCACCAGTAAACAGCAGCACCAGCCTCCCCTGTTCACCAGTATACAGCAGCTCCAGCCTCCCCTGTTTACCAGTATACAGCAGCTCCAGCCTCCCCTGTCACCTGTATATAGCAGCACCAGCCTACCCTGGTCACCAGTATACAGCAGCACCAGCCTCCCCTGTTCACCAGTATACAGCAGCTCCAGCCTCCTCTGTTCACCAGTATACAGCAGCACCAGCCTCCCCTGTCACCTGTATACAGCAGCACCAGCCTACTCTGTTCACCAGTATACATCAGCACCAGCCTCCCTTGTTCACTAGTATACAGCAGCTCCAGCCTCCCCTGTTCACCAATATACAGCAGCACCAGCCTAACCTGTTCACCAGTATACAGCAGCTCCAGCCTCCCCTGTTCACCAGTATACAGCAGCTCCAGCCTCCCCTGTTCACCAGTATATAGCAGCACCAGCCTCCCCTGCTCACCAGTATACAGCAGCACCAGCCTCCCCTGTTCACCAGTATAAAGCAACTCCAGCCTCCCCTGTCACCTGTATACAGCAGCACCAGCCTACCGTGGTCACCAGTAAACAGCAGCACCAGACTCCCCTGTTCACCAGTATACAGCAGCTCCAGCCTCCCCTGATCACCAGTATACAGCAGCTCCAGCCTCCCCTGTCACCTGTATACAGCAGCTCCAGCCTCCTCTGTTCACCAGTATAAAGCAACTCCAGCCTCCCCTGTCACCTGTATATAGCAGCACCAGCCTACCGTGGTCACCAGTAAACAGCAGCACCAGCCTCCCCTGTTCACCAGTATACAGCAGCACCAGCCTACCCTGGTCACCAGTATACAGCAGCACCAGCCTCCCCTGTTCACCAGTATACAGCAGCTCCAGCCTCCTCTGTTCACCAGTATACAGCAGCACCAGCCTCCCCTGTTCACCAGTATTATGCAGCTCCAGCCTCCCCTGTCACCTGTATATAGAAGCACCAGCCTCCCCTGATCACCATAATACAGCAGCACCAGCCTCCCCTGTTCCTCAGTATACAGCAGCTCCAGACTCCCCTGTTCACCACTATACAGCAGCACCAGCCTCCCCTGTTCACCAGTATACAGCAGCTCCAGCCTCCCCTGTTCACCAGTATATAGCAGCACCAGCCTCCCCTGTTCACCTGTATATAGCAGCACCAGCCTCCCCTGCTCACCAGTATATAGCAGCACCAGCCTCCCCTGTTCACCAGTATACAGCAGCTCCAGTCTCCCCTGTTCACCAGTATACAGCAGCTCCAGTCTCCCCTGTTCACAAGTATGTAGCAGCACCAGCCTCCCCTGTTCACCTGTATATAGCAGCACCAGCCTCCCCTGCTCAACAGTATATAGCAGCACCAGCCTCCCCTGTTCACCAGTATACAGCAGCTCCTGTCTCCCCTGTCACCTGTATGTAGCAGCACCAGCCTCCCCTATTCCTCAGCATATAGCAGCACCAGCCTCCCCTGTTCACCAGTATATAGCAGCTCCAGTCTCCCCTGTTCACCAGTATACAGCAGCGCCAGCCTCCCCTGTTCACCAATATATAGCAGCACCAGCCTCCCCTGTTCACCAGTATACAGCAGCACCAGCCTCCCCTGTTCCCCAGTATACAGCAGCACCAGTCTCCCCTGTTCACCAGTATACAGCAGCACCAGTCTCCCCTGTTCACCAGTATATAGCAGCACCAGTCTCCCCTGGTCACCAGTATATAGCAGCACCAGCCTCCCCCGTTCACCAGTATACAGCAGCGCCAGTCTCCCCTGTTCACCAGTATACAGCAGCGCCAGTCTCCCCTGTTCACCAGTATACAGCAGCTCCAGCCTCCCCTGTCACCTGTATATAGCAGCACCAGCCTCCCCTGTCACCTGTATACAGCAGCACCAGCCTACCCTGTTCACCAGTATACAGCAGCACCAGCCTCCCTTGTTCACTAGTATACAGCAGCTCCAGCCTCCCCTGTTCACCAATATACAGCAGCACCAGCCTAACCTGTTCACCAGTATACAGCAGCTCCAGCCTCCCCTGTTCACCAGTATACAGCAGCTCCAGCCTCCCCTGTTCACCAGTATACAGCAGCACCAGCCTCCCCTGCTCACCAGTATACAGCAGCACCAGCCTCCCCTGTTCACCAGTATAAAGCAACTCCAGCCTCCCCTGTCACCTGTATATAGCAGCACCAGCCTACCGTGGTCACCAGTAAACAGCAGCACCAGCCTCCCCTGTTCACCAGTATACAGCAGCTCCAGCCTCCCCTGATCACCAGTATACAGCAGCTCCAGCCTCCCCTGTCACCTGTATATAGCAGCACCAGCCTACCCTGGTCACCATTATACAGCAGCACCAGCCTCCCCTGTTCACCAGTATACAGCAGCTCCAGCCTCCTCTGTTCACCAGTATTATGCAGCTCCAGCCTCCCCTGTCACCTGTATATAGAAGCACCAGCCTCCCCTGATCACCATAATACAGCAGCACCAGCCTCCCCTGTTCCTCAGTATACAGCAGCTCCAGACTCCCCTGCTCACCACTATACAGCAGCACCAGCCTCCCCTGTTCACCACTATACAGCAGCTCCAGCCTCCCCTGTTCACCAGTATATAGCAGCACCAGCCTCCCCTCTTCACCTGTATATAGCAGCACCAGCCTCCCCTGCTCACCAGTATATAGCAGCACCAGCCTCCCCTGTTCACCAGTATACAGCAGCTCCAGTCTCCCCTGTTCACCAGTATACAGCAGCTCGTCTCCCCTGTTCACAAGTATGTAGCAGCACCAGCCTCCCCTGTTCACCTGTATATAGCAGCACCAGCCTCCCCTGCTCACCAGTATATAGCAGCACCAGCCTCCCCTGTTCACCAGTATACAGCAGCTCCAGTCTCCCCTGTTCACCAGTATACAGCAGCTCCAGTCTCCCCTGTTCACAAGTATGTAGCAGCACCAGCCTCCCCTGTTCACCTGTATATAGCAGCACCAGCCTCCCCTGCTCAACAGTATATAGCAGCACCAGCCTCCCCTGTTCACCAGTATACAGCAGCTCCAGTCTCCCCTTTCACCTGTATGTAGCAGCACCAGTCTCCCCTATTCCTCAGCATATAGCAGCACCAGCCTCCCCTGTTCCCCAGTATACAGCAGCACCAGTCTCCCCTGTTCACCAGTATACAGCAGCACCAGTCTCCCCTGTTCACCAGTATATAGCAGCACCAGTCTCCCCTGGTCACCAGTATATAGCAGCACCAGCCTCCCCCGTTCACCAGTATACAGCAGCACCAGTCTCCCCTGTTCACCAATATATAGCAGCACCAGCCTCCCCTGTTCACCAGTATACAGCAGCACCAGTCTCCCCTCTTCACCAGTATACAGAAGCGCCAGTCTCCCCTGTTCACCAATATATAGCAGCACCAGTCTCCCCTGGTCACCAGTATATAGCAGCACCAGCCTCCCCCGTTCACCAGTATACAGCAGCACCAGTCTCCCCTGTTCACCAATATATAGCAGCACCAGCCTCCCCTGTTCACCAGTATACAGCAGCGCCAGTCTCCCCTCTTCACCAGTATACAGCAGCGCCAGTCTCCCCTGTTCACCAGTATACAGCAGCACCAGCCTCCCCTGTTCACCAGTATTATGCAGCTCCAGCCTCCCCTGTCACCTGTATATAGAAGCACCAGCCTCCCCTGATCACCATAATACAGCAGCACCAGCCTCCCCTGTTCCTCAGTATACAGCAGCTCCAGACTCCCCTGTTCACCACTATACAGCAGCACCAGCCTCCCCTGTTCACCAGTATACAGCAGCTCCAGCCTCCCCTGTTCACAAGTATATAGCAGCACCAGCCTCCCCTGTTCACCTGTATATAGCAGCACCAGCCTCCCCTGCTCACCAGTATATAGCAGCACCAGCCTCCCCTGTTCACCAGTATATAGCAGCACCAGCCTCCCCTGTTCACCAGTATACAGCAGCTCCAGTCTCCCCTGTTCACCAGTATACAGCAGCTCCAGTCTCCCCTGTTCACAAGTATGTAGCAGCACCAGCCTCCCCTGTTCACCTGTATATAGCAGCACCAGCCTCCCCTGCTCAACAGTATATAGCAGCACCAGCCTCCCCTGTTCACCAGTATACAGCAGCTCCAGTCTCCCCTGTCACCTGTATGTAGCAGCACCAGCCTCCCCTATTCCTCAGCATATAGCAGCACCAGCCTCCCCTGTTCACCAGTATATAGCAGCTCCAGTCTCCCCTGTCACCAGTATACAGCAGCACCAGCCTCCCCTGTTCACCAGTATATAGCAGCTCCAGTCTCCCCTGTTCACCAGTATACAGCAGCGCCAGCCTCCCCTGTTCACCAGTATACAGCAGCACCAGCCTCCCCTGTTCCCCAGTATACAGCAGCACCAGTCTCCCCTGTTCACCAGTATACAGCAGCACCAGTCTCCCCTGTTCACCAGTATATAGCAGCACCAGTCTCCCCTGTTCACCAGTATATAGCAGCACCAGCCTCCCCTGTTCACCTGTATATAGCAGCACCAGCCTCCCCTGCTCACCAGTATATAGCAGCACCAGCCTCCCCTGTTCACCAGTATACAGCAGCTCCAGTCTCCCCTGTTCACCAGTATACAGCAGCTCCAGTCTCCCCTGTTCACAAGTATGTAGCAGCACCAGCCTCCCCTGTTCACCTGTATATAGCAGCACCAGCCTCCCCTGCTCAACAGTATATAGCAGCACCAGCCTCCCCTGTTCACCAGTATACAGCAGCTCCAGTCTCCCCTGTCACCTGTATGTAGCAGCACCAGCCTCCCCTATTCCTCAGCATATAGCAGCACCAGCCTCCCCTGTTCACCAGTATATAGCAGCTCCAGTCTCCCCTGTTCACCAGTATACAGCAGCGCCAGCCTCCCCTGTTCACCAATATATAGCAGCACCAGCCTCCCCTGTTCACCAGTATACAGCAGCACCAGCCTCCCCTGTTCACCAGTATACAGCAGCACCAGTCTCCCCTGTTCACCAGTATATAGCAGCACCAGTCTCCCCTGTTCACCAGTATATAGCAGCACCAGTCTCCCCTGTTCACCAATATATAGCAGCACCAGCCTCCCCTGTTCACCAGTATACAGCAGCGCCAGTCTCCCCTCTTCACCAGTATACAGCAGCGCCAGTCTCCCCTGTTCACCAATATATAGCAGCACCAGTCTCCCCTGGTCACCAGTATATAGCAGCACCAGCCTCCCCCGTTCACCAGTATACAGCAGCACCAGTCTCCCCTGTTCACCAATATATAGCAGCACCAGCCTCCCCTGTTCACCAGTATACAGCAGCGCCAGTCTCCCCTCTTCACCAGTATACAGCAGCGCCAGTCTCCCCTGTTCACCAGTATACAGCAGCACCAGCCTCCCCTGTTCACCAGTATTATGCAGCTCCAGCCTCCCCTGTCACCTGTATATAGAAGCACCAGCCTCCCCTGATCACCATAATACAGCAGCACCAGCCTCCCCTGTTCCTCAGTATACAGCAGCTCCAGACTCCCCTGTTCACCACTATACAGCAGCACCAGCCTCCCCTGTTCACCAGTATATAGCAGCACCAGCCTCCCCTGTTCACCTGTATATAGCAGCACCAGCCTCCCCTGCTCACCAGTATATAGCAGCACCAGCCTCCCCTGTTCACCAGTATATAGCAGCACCAGCCTCCCCTGTTCACCAGTATACAGCAGCTCCAGTCTCCCCTGTTCACCAGTATACAGCAGCTCCAGTCTCCCCTGTTCACAAGTATGTAGCAGCACCAGCCTCCCCTGTTCACCTGTATATAGCAGCACCAGCCTCCCCTGCTCAACAGTATATAGCAGCACCAGCCTCCCCTGTTCACCAGTATACAGCAGCTCCAGTCTCCCCTGTCACCTGTATGTAGCAGCACCAGCCTCCCCTATTCCTCAGCATATAGCAGCTCCAGTCTCCCCTGTCACCAGTATACAGCAGCACCAGCCTCCCCTGTTCACCAGTATATAGCAGCTCCAGTCTCCCCTGTTCACCAGTATACAGCAGCGCCAGCCTCCCCTGTTCACCAGTATACAGCAGCACCAGCCTCCCCTGTTCACCAGTATACAGCAGCACCAGCCTCCCCTGTTCCCCAGTATACAGCAGCACCAGTCTCCCCTGTTCACCAGTATACAGCAGCACCAGCCTCCCCTGTTCCCCAGTATACAGCAGCACCAGCCTCCCCTGTTCCCCAGTATACAGCAGCACCAGTCTCCCCTGTTCACCAGTATACAGCAGCACCAGTCTCCCCTGTTCACCAGTATATAGCAGCACCAGTCTCCCCCGGGCGGTCACCAGTATATAGCAGCACCAGTCTCCCCCGGGCGGTCACCAGTATATAGCAGCACCAGCCTCCCCCGTTCACCAGTATACAGCAGCGCCAGTCTCCCCTGTTCACCAATATATAGCAGCACCAGCCTCGCCTGTTCACCAGTATACAGCAGCGCCAGTCTCCCCTGTTCACCAGTATACAGCAGCGCCAGTCTTCTCTGTCACCTGTATATAGCAGCACCAGCCTCCCCTGCTCACCAGTATACAGCAGCGCCAGTCTCCCCTCTTCACCAGTATACAGCAGCGCCAGTCTCCCCTGTTCACCAGTATATAGCAGCACCAGCCTCCCCTGTTCACCAGTATACAGCAGCACCAGCCTCCCCTGCTCACCAGTATACAGCAGCACCAGCCTCCCCTGCTCACCAGTATACAGCAGCACCAGCCTCCCCTGCTCACCAGTATATAGCACCAGCCTCCCCCCATCTTCAGCTCTATGAGCGCTAACTTCCGATGTTGTCTTCCTCCTCTTCTGCTGTGATTTGTGCAGTGAGAGATGATCTCATCCTCCTCACATGCACACAGACACTGGATGGATGCAGGGAGCTCTCTGACCCCGGAAGTTGTGAAGCCACTACTTCCTGGGTCAGTCATCTCCCTCCCCTTCCCTCTCCATCACTCCCATCACTGCACAGCACTGCACCAGTGACATCCGGACAGCAGCATAATGTATGCTAACAGCTGAGGTCCGGAAGGGGGCTCTGTTGACCGTCACATCACATGCGTGCAGCAGAGTGGGCCCCTCTGCTTCTCCTGTTAGGCCTGTTTCACACTTCCGTTTTTGTGTCCGCCAAACGGATCCGTTTCCGTTTTTTTGATGGAAAAGGATGCCAACGGATCTGTTTTTTGACGGATCCGCGGTAACCGTAATGGAAGTCTATGGGACAAAAAAAACGGATTCTGCAAAAAATGGCGGATCCGTTTTTTTACGGAAAACAACGGATTTTGACGGATTTGAAAAAACGGAAGTGTGAAACAGGCCTTAGCAGTAATGCTGCCGCCGGCTGTCAGTCACATCATTGCTTTGTATGTCTGTCGGGGCCCCAGTGCAGTTGCACCGGTTGAACTGGCGGTATGTCCGCCCCTGCCACAATCTGTCAAACTCAAGCACCAGAAAGACAAAACACCATTCAGCGATCCTGGTCTTTGTGATAGATTGCCTTGGCTACTTCCCTAATAATGTAATCCTCCCCTACCAGCACCTGTCTGGCCTACAGGCCTATTTCCCCTGGACTGGAGCAGACACTCTCCTGGCTTTCAGAGGCCACATCTGGCTACAGATTAGGTAGCAAAATCCTGACGACAGATTCCCTTTAGAGGCCTGAGCGTGACATTTAATACTGTAGATTTTCTTTTCTTATTTACCTTTTTCGCGATCCATTGAGTGAAAGCCACGTGAACTCTTTAGTAAATACCAGGCCAAATCTGTATGGAAGGCATGCGCAACACATGCACATTTCCTATAGGATTCATTGTGGATACATGTGGTGTTCTTGATGCATTTTTACATTCATTTTGCATTTTCGCCAAAAAGACTTTTAGGAAGATGCAGCAGAAATAAAGAGACTTCAAACCATGATGACAAGGTATAACTTTACAATGATAAAACTTGGTTTCACCATATGTTGATGTGGCATCCTTACACCATAATATCATAGTATGACGAGGTATGTTGTTTCACATGCTCTTTATATACCATCTATCTGCTTACATTTCTACATAATCCCACAGTGAATAACATATGATATAATTCCGTCAGTGCCGTCTTCTGCAGATAAAAATCCACCTTTAAAGTGGACTCAGATTGTAGCGTCCATCTATTGTTTTTCCTCTTGTCACGATTAATCATACCAGTATAAAGATGTCACCGGTATACTTGTCATTGAATGCTTCAGGGCTTCTCTTTTTTTTTTTTTTTAAGAAGATTGTATTATACATTCAAAGAAGAATTCTTCAGAGGTGATAACCCTACGGCTTCTCACATATGCTTTAAGTGTGGAATCAATAAATGATAGAACCTGGAGGAGAAGGATGAGAACGAAATTAATTCCCCAGTTACGTCAAAGGATAACCTATTGCCAGCTGCTTGTGTAGTCACGTTCCATTCACAGGTATTTTTAGATATACTGTCAGGGCTTATTATATTAGTTTGTTCCTGTAGCTAGTGTAAAACAATGGGAAATTCAAATCTAGGTGTCAAAGAGCACCCAGGGTAGGTGAAGGTTCCTAAACTCCAAGCCAGAGTCTTTCTAAGGCTTTCTAATCCTAGTATGTTGCTGTTTTTAATATCTTAAAAAAAGTGTAAATATATATATATATATATATTTAGAGAGAGAGAGGCAATATATCTACATACATAGAAAGATAGATACAGTAGATAGTAAGGTGCCTCTATAGGACACCTAGTGGATGGGAGATAAACCTGTAGTAATAATTTAGTACATATAGAATTAAAAGGAGTTAATCGTCCATGACAGTTTGTTTAGGAGCAGCTGAAGATTTGGGAGAGACAGCTACTCATCATATCTCCACTCTTGGGTGTGGTTCACTTTGTAAAATGAGGCCCATTTGTCTCACACTTGTGTTGTGTATGAAGGTGTGCAGATCTCCTGGATTTAGTGCCTCTGTTAAAAGACAAAGAAGCTGGGCTTTAACCCAGGCAAGCTAACCACTACATTTTGTGCAATGTGATCTATTCCAGATCTTTTTGTATCCTCACCGATACTCCACTTTTTGGTACTACTTTGATTATTTTTTACTTTTTATGTTTTTTGTTTGTTATTGATTGTGCAATAAAATATATATTTCTTATTTTTCATTTGTATTATTGAGGGTACTATGCTCCTTTATCTCTGTAGGTCTCAATTGTTTAGGGTGATACCCTTTCTCTACTTATGAGCATGCTTACTATATTTACCCATGGTGTCGGTTTTGTTAAAATTCTACTGTGTGTTTTCACAGCTAAATATCCCGTACGGATGGATTGTAGAGCCCAGGAGAAAATGTGGCTCAGTAAACTAGATGAAGTGTTTGGTGAGGAGCAAAATGTTGCTTTTAATTCCAGAGAAACAGATGAAATGGTGACCAAATTAAAACATCTTTGTAACAGGAAAACTCGTATTTGGTGGAATAAGGCCTTTTTAGACCGTTATCTTGCTAAGGGACTAATACCAAGAGGTTTACATATACAAGTATTTCCCTCGTTCACTATTGAGGACGAAGGGTTTAAGAAACAAAGCGAGACTCTATCATCAACTTGCTTTAAAAGCTTTATGGACCTATTGATTAAGAGGAGTTCAAATACTCTCTTGGAAATAGAGGCTGAGATCAATCAGATCCAAGATCAGCTATTTGCTAAAATGTCCCCTGAAGCAGTATCCAGATTCAATAAGGATTTGGACTGTGATTTCCAAAAATGGGAGAAAGAAATTGGAACAGCAAAGACTAAGAAATATCAGAGGGATGTTTCAGATTTTGGAAGTAATCATGTGTATAGATGGAAGAGGAAACAAAGACGAACCACGGGTATCAAAACATGAGGCAATTCCTTCTCCTCGATCTCATCTGTTGATGAAGATCTTGTACACACTAGTCATCTGAGTTCTGTTCACCAGGAGAGAGTGGGCCAGGGAAACACCTCTGCTAATAAAGGAAAAGCTCCGAATAAGCGCAAATTCTCCCCAGTCATTGGAGAAAAAAACAAAAAGTAATAATCTAGAGGTAATTAACCTTTCGAGCCATGCTCTTACGCATGAGCAACGAGAAGTCCTTAGCTTAGGTCTTTCTTTTGTGCCCTCTAATAACTTCAACTTTTTTTCAGCTATGAATGATCTGCAGCTCTTTCTAAGAAAAATTGTTCTTCGTAAATTACACACCAAATCAACAGGGGATTCTATTTTTCATTCGGTGGAGGAACGTGAAGCATTGGCCATCCTGGAGGAACTTGAGAGGGAGGGCTCCCCTTCAGCCTCAGGTAACTTTCCTGCTTCTGTCTACCCTAGATCTACCACATTCCCCCCCTTTTCATTGTGTCCGCAGATTGAGATATTTAATCAATTGGACCTGGATGACTTTAAATTGATCTCTAGTCAGAGGAGAGGTGATAATTTGACACATATACAATGCCAGGCACTAAAAGAGTTGAAGTCCTTGCGTGACATAGTAATAAAACCAGCAGATAAGGGGGGAATGTGGTTATCTGGCCGACAGTTAAGTATGAAAAGGAGGCTCTCAGACAGCTGAGAGATCGGGAAGCCTATACCCTCCTTCCTCAAAACCCTCTGAAGTCCTTCTCGAATTCTCTCTTTATAATTTTGGAACAGGCCTTCAGGAATGGGGTTATACCAAAAAAGGTCTTTGATGGCCTTGTGACTACTGATCCGGTGGTTCCCACTTTTTATTTACTCCCCAAGATCCATAAGGATCCGGTGGAGCCCCCGGGGCGTCCTATTGTCTTTGGCATAGGAGGGCTATATGACCCGGTGTGTAAATTTATTGAATATTACCTGCACCCCGTGGTCGAAACTTTGCCCTCCTATGTCATGGACACTACCGACATTCTGAGAAAGATTGAGGGTTTGGTTCTGGAGCCGGACATGTACCTTGTCACTGCTGACGTCGAGTCTCTGTACACCAGCATCAACCACTCGGACGCCTTGGTGGCAGTACAATTTTTTCTAGAGATGGGTGACTTGGACCCCCTCATGCGGGCCCTGATCATGGAGCTTCTGGAGTTTGTTCTAACCCATAATTATTTTACGTTTAAAGACCGGTTTTATTTACAGTGCAGAGGCACTGCGATGGGGACGGCGTGCGCCCCGTCGTACGCAAATCTCTTTCTCGGCTAGTGGAAGAGGGATTTGTTGGGGGCGGGGTGGGCGCCTCCTCCCACGCACTCTGCTGGTATAGGTACATCGATGATGTCCTTTTGATATGGCAGGGTCACGAGCCTGGTCTTTGGGACTTTTTCAGTATGTTGAACGTAAATAATCAGAACATTAAATTGACATATAAATGTTCCAAAACGAATATTGACTTCTTGGATATAAAAATTATAGTGCAGGAGGATGGCACTCTCTCCACCGATGTTTTCTGTAAGGAAACATCGGTAAATGCACTGTTACATGCGACATCTGCGCATATGCCCTCCACTATTCGGGCCATTCCAACAGGTCAATTCCTTTCTATAAAACGGATTCGTTCATCTGATGGTGTCTTTGAGGACCAGGCTCGCGACCTTTCCCAGAGGTTCCGTGATCGGGGCTACAGCAGGAGATGTGTCAAATGGGGTTATCTCCGGGCTAGGGGTACACCACGTAATCAACTTCTTAACAACAGGCAGATTCGCCCATCTTTGGATCCACCAATTAGATTTATATCAACGTATAATCACCAGTGGTCAGCAATGCGCCAAATTCTGGAGAAACACTGGTCAATTTTGAGATCTCAACTGACTCTAAAAAAGATATTACCGGAACGTCCTTTAGTGATGGCCAGGCGCAGTAGAAATTTACGCGACCTACTGGTGAGAAGCCACTATATAGCCAGCCCTCCTGATGTTTTTGGTGCTGGTGTGCAGAGATGGAGCTGTTTTCCGTGTGGGTCATGTCTAGCTTGCAGAAACATTTCACGGGCTACCACATTTTCTACCTCAACCTCTACTAGTAGGATCTATCAGATCACCTGTTACATTTCCTGTAGCACATGCTATGTGGTTTATCTGGCGACGTACACGTGGCCTGAGTTATGTAGGTCTAACTTCACGGGAATTCCGTGTTCGTGTCAGGGAGCATATTCGAGACATTAGATCCGCCAGGGAGGCTGACGATGTGACCACTTTGAAGACGATTCCCCGACATTTTTGACTACACCACAATTGTAACCCTGCTGAGTTGAAATTTATTGGTATCGACCACATTCAGTGTGGTATTAGGGGAGGCAATTTAAAACGGATACTGGCTCAGGTTGAATGTCGGTGGATCGTCACTTTAGGAACTTTATTCCCTGGTGTTCCTAATGAAAAACTTTCATTTGTCCCCTTCCTATAAGTTTACTCTTTTCTTTTAGCCTTTTTTATTTTTCTGTTTTCTCTGGTTTTTATTGTTATTTTTCTTTGTGTACTTCGATTTTAATTGTCTTTTTTCGTTTTTATTACTATAGTAACGACTTCTCATTGTAGTATATGTATATTTGCTTGAGTCCTGGATGTCCGGTTACCTTTGGGCAAGGAATTGATTGATCTCTGTTTTTGGCTATTTATCAAGTTGGAATGGTTCAAGAATCAGGCCTTAATTCACGACTGATCATTAAATCTACAGAGTAAATGCATCTAATGTTTTGATGATCTACGAGGGGCGCCTGAAAACTTCGAGGCCCACCCATGAAATCTTTTTTGCATGGTCTTGTTTTGCAATGCAATATGTTAGTTAGTTGAAAGGTCTCATGAGCAATTTGGATTTATTTTGATTGTTTGGCCATGCAGCAAGCAGCCATGGACGCAGGACAGATGAGTATCGCTATACTTACCCGTCCTGACGCTGTCGCTTGAGCCCCCAGCTTCTCCGCGCTCTCTGTTCCTGCCTTCAGCGGTCACGTGGTACCACTCATTAAAACTCATGAATATGCGCATATTCATGAGTTTTAATGAGCGGTATCACATGACCGCTGAACACAGGAAGATAGAGCACGGAGAAGCTTGGGGCTCAAGCGACAGCGTCAGGACGGGTAAGTATAGCGATACTCATCTGTCCTGCGTCCATGGCTGCTTGCTGCTGTCTGTCATCGGTCAGTGACTTGAGACAGCAGAGGGCACGGTGACGTGATTAGTGCGCGCCGCGCCCCCTGCAGTCTGAACGTCACTGACTGATGACGTGGCAGATAGCGGTGAGCAGCCATGGACGCAGGACAGGTGAGTATCTGACACCCAGCGACGGAGAGGTGAGTATGTCATTTTTTTTATTTTTACATGCTGCAGCAGCGGCAGCACATGGGGGAATAATCTTTAGGAGCTTCTTATGGGGGCAGTATATGGGGGAACAATCTATGGAGCTTCTTATGGGGCAGTATGTGGGGGAATAATCTATGGAGCTTCTAATGGGGGCAGTATATGGGGGAACAATCTATGGAGCTGCTTATGGGGGCAGTATATGGGGGAACAATATGGAGCTTCTAATGGGGGCAGCATATGGGGGAATAATCTATGGAGCTTCTAATGGGGGCAGTATATGGGGGAACAATCTATGGAGCTGCTTATGGGGGCAGTATATGGGGGAACAATATGGAGCTTCTAATGGGGGCAGCATATGGGGGAATAATCTATGGAGCTTCTAATGGGGGCAGTATATGGGGGAACAATCTATGGAGCTGCTTATGGGGGCAGTATATGGGGGAACAATATGGAGCTTCTAATGGGGCAGCATATGGGGGAATAATCTATGGAGCTTCTAATGGGGGCAGCATATGGGGGAACAATCTATGGAGCTTCTTATGGGGGCAGTATATGGGGGAACAATCTATGGAGCTTCTTCTGGGGACACCATATGGGGGAATAATCATAGAATCATAGAATCATAGAATCGTAGAGTTGGAAGGGACCTCCTGGGCCATCTGGTCCAACCCCCTGCTCAAAGCAGGATTCGCTAAATCATCCCAGTCAGATGTCTGTCCAGCCTCTGTTTGAAGACTTCCATTGAAGGAGAACTCACCACTTCTCGTGGCAGCCTGTTCCACTCATTGATCACTCTAACTGTCAAAAAGTTTTTTCTAATATCTAATCTGTGTCTACTCCCATTCAGTTTCATCCCATTGCTTCTAGTCTTTCCTTGTGCAAATGAGAATAAAGTTGATCCTTCTACAATGTGACAGCCCTTTAGATATTTGTAGACAGCTATTAAGTCTCCTCTCAGTCTTCTCTTTTGCAAACTAAACATTCCCAAATCCTGCAACCTTTCCTCATAAGACAGGGTTTGCAGACCGGTCACCATTCTGGTCGCTCTTTTCTGAACTTGCTCCAGTTTGTTGATGTCTTTTTTAAAATGTGGTGCCCAAAACTGGACACAATATTCCAGATGAGGTCTGACCAAAGAGGAGTAGAGGGAAATAATGACTTCACGTGATCTAGACTGTATGCTTCTGTTAATACATCCTAGAATTGCATTTGCCTTTTTTGCTGCTGCATCACACTGTTGACTCATATTCAGTCTGTGATCTATTAGTATACCCAAGTCTTTTTCACATGTGCTGTCACTTAGCCCTATTCCTCCCATTCTATATATGCTTTTTTCATTTTTATTGCTCAGATGTAGTACTTTGCATTTCTCCCTGTTAAAAACCATTCTGTTAGTTGCTGCCCACTTCTCCAGTTTATTTAAATCTTTTTGAATCCTCTCTCTCTCTTCTCTAGTATTAGCTATCCCTCCTAGCTTTGTGTCATCAGCAAATTTAATCAGTTTACCCTCAATTCCTTCATCTAAATCGTTGATAAAGATCGTTGATAAAGATGTTCTATGGAGCATTTCCCACCCTAGGCTTATACTCGAGTCAATAAGTTTTCCCAGTTTTTTTGTGGCAAAATTAGGGGGTCGGCTTATACTCGGGTCGGCTTATACTCGAGTATATACGGTGTGTATATATATATATATATATATATACACATACATACATATATATATATATATAAATGTACTGTGATCATTTTTATCTTTTTTATCTATGTACATCTGTATGGTTAAATGCCTTTTATATATATAAAAATAAAGGATAGGTAAAAACAACTTCTATAATTGATATTTATGCATAATGTGTATGTATCACTATTTATCTTCCTATTAGCATACACATCATGTTGCATTATCCCTTTATTCAGTTGTTTATTCAATCTAAAGCCTCTATTCTATTATAGAACATTCTTCCTAGATCTATTTTTATGTAATCATGTGTGCCCATAGTTCCTTGCCCTTACTTAACATGTCTCCCGCGATGTGCGCATGTGGAGGCGTTCCCGTTCTGCCTGGGTCGCTGAGAGCCTCCTTATGATGATGCTGCATTCCACTGATGTCAGAGGGATTTTCCCTTGGAGCACATCGTCATCGGAGGGCCGGAAGTGACGCAGTAGTGGGCGGAATTTTGCCGCACATGCGCCGCCGGATCGCGGTGCATTAATTCTATACACCTGGAAGTTCAGGATATAAATAGGTACACATTATGACTTCCCTATCACCCCCCGAGGAAGCCCAGTGAGCAAAACGTGCGTTGGGGCACGGGCCTGGCTGATCACCGTGCACATCCATCCACTAGGATAAGCACCTTTATATACTATGTATACTGCCTGCACTATGTCCTGCACTTTAGTAAGGGAGTAGGGGCTCTTTTTCCATTCTTCCCCCATTATGTCTACTTGTTATTCTTTTGAATGGCCCTATTGATTATATGGTAATTTTTGCCTGAGGCTTTAATAATCTTTTTAAAAGGATTACTCACTTATCTATTGTGGTATCTCATTGACGCTTGGCATTCACACTGGTGGCTGACCTTGTTGTTTATGCGTTGTTGTGATCCACTCTGATATATACATTTTTGTAGACTGTGTAGGGTTTGGTGCTTGTAATTTTTGTGCAATGTGATCTATTCCAGGTCTTTTTGTATCCTCACCGATACTCCACTTTTTGGTACTACTTTGATTATTTTTTACTTTTTATGTTTTTCGTATTTTATTGATTGTGCAATAAAATATATATTTCTTATTTTTCATTTGTATTATTGAGGGTACTATGCTCCTTTATCTCTGTAGGTCTCAAGCTAACCACTACTATTGTATTGACTTTTCGCTTTCTGTCTTACTTTGTGCAGGACAAGGGCTGTCATTGAGATTTCCTGTGATATGGTTTATATGGACTGAACTAAACCAGCCAGACTTTTAAAGGCAATCTGTCACCCTATTTTTCGCCTATCAGCAGCGGCCACCACCATCAGGGGCTTATCTACAGCATTCTGTAATGCTGTAGATAAGCCCCCAATGTACCCTGAAAGAGAAGAAAAATGAGTTATATTATACTCACCTGGAGGCGGTCCGGGTCCGGTTCAGGTCCGGAGGGAGTCGCGTTCGGGTCTGGCACCTCCCATCTTGCAGCGATGATGTCCTTTTCATTCCTGCCCTTCGCGGCTCCGGCGCACTGCTCTGCCCTGTTGAGGGCAGAGCAGAGTACTGCAGTGCGCAGGCGCTGGACCTCTTCTGGCGCCTGCGCACTGCAGTAATCTGCTCTGCCCTCTACAGGGCAGAGCAGTGCACCTGCACCAGAGCCGCAACGGGCAGGAATGAAGATGACGTCATCGCTGCAAGATGGGAGGTGCCGGACAGCGACTCCCTCTGGACCCGAACCGAACTGGACCGCCTCCAGGTGAGTATAATATAACTCGTTTTTCTTCTCTTTCAGGGTACATTGGGGGCTTATCTACAGCATTACAGAATGTTGTAGATAAGCCCCTGATGGCGGTGGCCGCTGCTGATAGACGAAAAATAGGTGACAGATTCCTTTTGAATAAAAATGGTTACTGTGATACGTCAAATCGCTCCCAAGTAAGTAGCAAGGGAGAAAATAATCATTTCATACACTGACGATTTTGCAAGTTTTCCCACCTACAAAGAATGGAGAGACCAGTAATTTTTATCGCAAGTGCACTTCAACTGTGACAGACAGAATCTAAAAGTAAGAACCAGAAAATAACATTGTATGATTTTTAAATAATTAAATTGCATTTTATTGCATGAAATAAGTGTTTGATCACCTACCAACCAGCAAGAATTTTGGCTCTCACAGACCTGTTAGTTTTTCTTTAAGAATCCCTCCTACTCATTACCTGTATTAGTTGCACCTGTTTGAACTCGTCACCTGTATAAAAGACAACTATCCACACAATCAATCACACGCCAATCCCTCCACCATGGCCAAGACAAAAGAGCTGTCAATTAACACCAGGGACAAAATTGTAGACCTGCAGAAGGCTTGGATGGTCTACTAGACAATAGACAATAATATTCAATAATGTCCCAAAAGTGGAATAAGCTATGGCACTTCACATAATATACCCACAAATTTGGACTTAGATAAAATGACCGAAAGAAGAGAACCATATATAATGCGGATATTATAAAATGTAAATTTTTATTATAAAGCTGATAAAAATCAAAACAGAAAAAAAGCACTAAGACATAGATAGCAAAGTGTTCAATAGGGGGAGACCCCGGAAGAAGAGACGGGCGAAACGAACGTCGGGGTGAGGGAGGACGGCTAACCAGTCCAGATCATCTGTTCCAGTGGTTCATCGTGCTCAGGTACAATGCACTATATTATATTACTAAATGGTATATTGAATCAATGACCTATCTTTTGTCTGCACAGTATCTGGACTTTTGTGTTTGCTTTACGGTGATATACTAGACAGCACATGGGATGATATATGGTTAATTAACCCTGCAGAGTTCCTATAATTAACTTGTGCTGTTGATACCAATATCTATAGATTAGTTTATTTTTTTGGCCTGACTACATTTCTTGACAGGATTAGTCTCCCCCTACTGGACACTTTGCTATCTATGTCTTGGTGCTTTTTTCTATTTGTATTTTTATCAGCTTTAGAATAAAAATGTATGTTTTATTATCAACATTATACTGTATATGGTTCTCCTCTTTCAGCCATTTTATGCAAGTCTGAAGTTGTTGGTATAGGACAATAGACAAGCAGCTTGGTGAGAAGGCAACAACTGTTAGAAACTATAGGAAACACAAGATGACTGTCAACCCTCCTTGGTCTGGGACTCCATGCACAACCTTGCCTCGTGGGCTAAGGATGGTTCTGAGAAAGGTCAGGAATCAGCCCAGAACTTGGCGAGAGGACCAGGTCAATGTTCTGAAGAGAGCTGGGATGACAGTATCAAATATTACTGTTAGTAACTAGGGATGAGCGAACGTGCTCTGTGATACTCAGTTATCACTCGAGTATCACCGTACTTGGATGTACTCTTTACTCGGCGAGTAATGGGCGGTGCCCTATGTAAAACTTAAATCCCCGCGGCGCTTTTGTGGTGTCTGTTACACAGCTAAAAATTATGTGAGATGGCCTGTGCATCACTGTAGCCATCTTGGTTATGGCATTACTGTAATTGGCTGACCATGTGACATCATCAGGCGTTATAAGAAAACAGGTGCTGCCCGGCTTGGCACACTGATGCCCATTGAAAATTTGCTCCAAGCACAATGCTACCAGGTGTGCATCTTGTGACTTGTATGCATGCCTTGAACAGCTGTTTGAGGGTGAATATGTCTGCAATCGATGTCAGCGAGTTACATGTTTGGAAGCCCAGGTAATGGATCTAAATGTGTTGCTGGCAACATGCAGGAGCATTGCAAACCTGGAGAGGAGTTTAGAGCTCACTGAGCATGTGCTGGCCGGGGCCAGTGATATGGAGGAGGGTGCAGGTTTGGAAGATCAGGACCCAGAAGTAGGTAGCTTGGTGACAGCTACAAGAAGGGTATGGGGAAAAGTGCCAGGGAGCCCTGTCCTGATCTGGAGCAACCTAGTAAATATGTCTGTTTGGCTGATATTAGGAATGCAAGCCCAGGACTGGGATCACTACAGCAGGACATTGCTCCTAGCAACCAGGAAAACGACTGATGTAGGAAGGAGGGAGATAGAAGAGCAGCAAAGGCCAAACAGATGTTGGTGGTGGGGTTCTCTATAATTATGCAGACAGACAGGGTCATCTGTTGCCGAAACCGTGAATGCCAAACAGTGTGTTGTGTGCCGGGTGCTTGGGTTTGACATATTGCGGATCGGATAGATAGATTGCTGGGTGGGGCTGGGAAATACCCAGTGGTCATGGTACACATTGTTACCAATGACAAAGTTAGAAGGAGGTGGAAGGTCCTTAAGAATGATTACAGGGAACTAGGAGAGAAGCTGAAGGCCAGGACCTCCAAGGTGGTGTTTTCAGAAATACTGCCAGTGCCATGAGCGTCACTAGAAAAACAGCAGAAGTTTAGGGAGATAAAAAGGGGTTCAGAATTTGGTGCAGGAAGGAAGGGTTTGGGTTCCTGGAGAACTGGGCTGACTTCTCTGTTGGCTACAGGCTGTACGTTAGGGACGGGCGGCACCTCAATGGGAAGGGTTCAGTGGTGCTTGGGGAAAAAATGGTAAGACGGATGGAGGAGCTTTCCTACTAGGATCTGGGGGAGGGAGATTAGATGTGTTAATAAGGGGATAGAGTAGACAGAGAGTGAGGCAGTAGGTTTAAAAGAGGAATTAGGGGGGCTGGGATATGCAGGGAAAGCAGGTAGCTGAGTAGGAGTAACAAATGTGCTAATAATATTAAATGTCTGCTGGTAAATGCAAGAAGTCTAGAAAGCAAAATGAATGAACTGGAGACTCTTATGTCAGTCACAGAATACTACAGTATTATGGAAAGGATGAAATGTAGCAACAAATTAAAAAAGCAGCAAACGGTAATAGAGTTCTTATAATGGGGAATTTTAACTATCCAGACATTCAATGGGACATACAATAGAATATTCTAGTTGTCCTAAGGCTGTGTGCACACGTTGCGTATTTAGATGCGTTTTTGCAGCATCTTTGGACTCGCGGAATTGCATCAAACCCACAGTGTAGTGCACAGCCAATGTTATTCTATGTGAAAATAAGAACTGTTGTGCACATGCTGTGGAAATATCCACGCTGAATCGCAGCTTTTTTTCCTTCAGCATGTCAATTCTTTTTGCGGATCTGCAGTCTTTCTGCACCCATTGACTTCCATTGAGTCAGGCACATCTGCAGCAAAACCACCAGGTGTAAAAAAGATCTGCGGATTTGCTGCGGATGTGGGTGCGAGAAACACTGCAGATCGGGAGAAGGGAAGTGTGTGGGCGGAGTGTGGGAGGAGACTATGTGCGTGTCTGTATGCAGGGCACTGCATGTATGTGTGTGTGGGTCTGTGTGTGTGTGCGCGGGTGTCCCTGTGTGTGTGCGTGTCTGTGTGCAGTAGGGTGACCGGATCTCATATGGGGGGGAAAAAAATGTCAGAATCTTGTTCGTCTGGACCCCACAAAACGATTCCCCTTTCCAGATATTGAGATAGCCAAAATTTGAGCTCAATCAAACGACGTTAACCCGTGCCGCTCGTCGCTCAAAGTTTGAAAAAATCCAAATTGAGGTATTTTAAGATTTAGGTATTTTGCATAGTCTGTTAGACTATAAAGAATGTGACAACAACATTGCAGAAATAGCCCTGACCAAATTTTCAAACCATTTGTGGTATTTGAATGCAGAGTTGGTGGGATTATCGTTTTTTGATCCCACCATTACAGACAATGAAAAGTTGTTAATGGCTAATAAATTGCTCAGTAGCACAGATGAACCATCAGAGCACGCTAACCTACATGAGTTGATAATTTTACATAGTTATCTAATCTATTCTAGAGCTTTTGTTAAAGTAGTTTTTGAAACGTCAGAATATAATGCTCGGCATTTGCTTACAACTTGCAGGACATATTGCTTTTGTTCTTCATCTTTTGTCAGAAGGTCGTTAAAGTCGGTTACTTCCTACCTCTTTTAATTTTTCTTTCCTAACTTTTGGATTTACAACCCTAGCGTGCTCTGATGGTTCATCTGTGCTACTGAGCAATTTATTAGCCATTAACAACTTTTCATTGTCTGTAATGGTGGGATCAAAAAACGATAATCCCACCAACTCTGCATTCAAATACCACAAATGGTTCGAAAATTTGGTCAGGGCTATTTCTGCAATGTTGTTGTCACATTCTTTATAGTCTAACAGACTATGCAAAATACCTAAATCTTAAAATACCTCAATTTGGATTTTTTCAAACTTTGAGCGACGAGCGGCACGGGTTAACGTCGTTTGATCGAGCTCAAATTTTGGCTATCTCAATATCTGGAAAGGGGAATCGTTTTATGGGGTCCAGACGGACAAAATTCCGACATCAATTTTTTGCAGTCACCCTAGTGTGCAGCCATTGTCTCACGGGACTAATGCTCCCATCCGGATATGAATGCTCACAGTGATAGCATTGCCGATGATGGGAAAGTAGTCCCATCAGATAATGCATGTGTTCACTAGTAAAAAAAAAAACCATACAGTACATACATATACACATACATTGCAGACAGTATGTACAACATAGAGTACATACTCCCCAATCACCTAGTCCCCAAAGCCCTCGATTTTCTGTAATAAAAAATAATAAACCAACCTATACATAGCTTTCCGCCGTAGTCCAGTTAATAACGAATGTCCCACGATGATCTCCCATATAGAACACTGACATCGGGAGATCGTCGTGGGACACTCGTTATTAATTGGATTACGTCGGAACAGGGAGTTTTCTGGTTTATTATTTTTTATTTTTTGCAGGTGATCGATGGCTTCAGGGAATTAGGCATGGTTGTAAGTATGGTGAAATTAAGAAAATTAAAATACTTTTTCTGGCTGTGTGTGTCTTTATTTAACTCTCTCACTTATTGTGCCTCTCCATTACAAACCAGGCTTGATGTCACCTTACAATACAAAGGTGACATTAATTCCTTATTACCCCATATGCCACCACTACACGGCAGTGGGAAGAGAGAGGCTAATGGCTGGAATTGGTGCATCTTACAGATGCACCATCTCTGGGGTAGCTGCAGGCTAGTGTTTGTAGCCGAGGGGGGCAAATATCCATGGCTTCTTCCTAGGCTAGTAATATCAGCCCGCAGCGGTCTGCATAGCCTTTTCTGGCTAATAATTATAGGGGGACCCCACGTAATTTTTTTTGGGCCCCCCTATTTTAACCCCTTCACCCCCAAGGGTGGTTTGCACGTTCATGACCGGGCCAATTTTTACAATTCTGACCACTGTCCCTTTATAAGGTAATAACTATGAAACGCTTGTATGGATCCTGGTGATTCTGACTTTGTTTTCTTGTGACATATTGTACTTCATGTTAGTGGTAAAATTCATTCATATAACTTACGTTTATTTGTGAAAAAAACGGAAATTTTGCGAAAATTTTGAAAATTGCGCAATTTTCCAACTTTAAATTTTTATGCCCTTACATCACAGAGATACAGCACACAAAAAATGTAATAAGTAACATTTCCCACATGTTTACTTTACATCAGCACAATTTTGGAACCAAAATTTTTTTTGTTACAAAGTTATAAGGGTTAAAAGTTGACCAGCGATTTCTCATTTTTACAACACCATTTTATTTTTACGGACCACATCACATTTGAAGCCACTTTGAAGGGTCTATATGATAGAAAACACCCAAAAGTGACACCATTCTAAAAACTGCACCCCTCAAGGTGCTCAAAACCACATTCAAGAAGTTTATTAACCCTTCAGATGCTTCGCAGGAATTTTTTGAATATTTAAAAAAAAATGAACATTTAACTTTTTTTCACAAAAAAAATAATTTAGGTTCAATTTTTTTATTTTACCAAGGGTAAAAGGAGAAATTGGACTGGAAAAGTTATTGTGCAATTTGTACTGAGTACGCTGATACCTGATATGTGGGGGGAACCACTGTTTCGGCGCATGGCAGAGCTCAGAAGGGAAGGAGCGCCGTTTGACTTTTTCAATGCAAAATTGGCTGGAATTCTGATTGGACGCCATGTCACGTTTGGAGAGCCCCTGATGTACCTAAACAGTGGAAACCCCCCACAAGTGACCCCATTTTGGAAACTAGACCCCCAAGAACTTATCTAGATATGTGGTGAGAACTTTGAACCCACAAGGGCTTCACAGAAGTTTATAACGTACAGCGGTACAATTAAAAAATCATATTTTTTCCACAAAAATGATCTTTTCACCCCCAATTTTTATTTTCCCAAAGGTAACAGGACCCTAAAAGTTATTCTGCAATTTGTCCTGAGTACGCTGATACCCCATATGTGGGTGTAAATGACTATTTGGGCACATGGCAGAGCTCGGAAGGGAAGCAGCGCCATTTGACTTTTTTGGCTGGAATTGAGATCAGACACAATGTCGCGTTTGGAAAGCCCCTGATGTACCTAAACAGTGGAATACCCCACAAATGACCCCATTTTGGAAACTAGACCCCCTAAGGAACTTATCTAGATGTGTGGTGAGCACTTTGAACTCCCCCAGTGCTTCACAGAAGTTTATAACGCCCGGGTGTGAAAATAAAAAATCGTATTTTTTCCACAAACATGATCATTTAGTTCCCATTTTTTTTATTTTACCAAGGGTACCAGGAGAAAATGGACCCCAAAAGTTGTTGTCCAATTTGTCCTGAGTACACTGATACCCCATGTGTTGGAGAAAACTACTGTATGGGCACACGTCGGGGCTCAAAAGGGAAGTAGTGATGTTTTGGAATGCAGACTTTGATGGAATGGTCTACGGGTGTCATGTTGCCTTTGGAGAGCCCCTGATGTACCTAAACAGTGGAAACCCCCCACAAATGACACCATTTTGGAAACTAGACCCCCTAAGGAACTTATCTAGATGTGTGGTGAGGACTTTGAACCCCCAAGGGCTTCACAGAAGTTTATAATGCCCGGGCGTGAAAATAAAAAAATCATTTTTTTTCCCACAAAAATGATATTTTTGCCCCCAATTTTTTATTTTCCTAAGGGCAACAGGAGAAATAGGACCTCAAAAGTTGTTTTGCAATTTGTCCTGAGTAGGCGGATACCCCATATGTGGGGGTAAAACACTGTTTGGGCGCATGGCAGAGATTGGAAGGGAAGAAGCACCATTTAACTTTTTCAACACAGAATTGGCTGGAATTGAGATCAGATGCCATGTTGCGTTTGGAGAGCACCTGATGTGCCCCCAATTCTAACTCCAACCCTAACCCCAACACACCCCTAACCCTAATCTCAGCCCTAACCCTAGCCCTAGCCCTAACCCTAATGGGAAAATAGAAATAAATACATTTTTTTAATTTTATTATTTTTCCCTAACTAAGGGGGTGATAACGGAGGGTTTGATTCACTATTTATGGCGGTTTTTATTTTTGGCAGCTGTCACACGCTAAAAGACGCTTTTTATTGTGAAAATACTTTTTGCATCACCACATATTGAGAGCTATAATTTTTCTGTATTTTGACCCACCGAGTCATGTGAGGTCTTATTTTTCGCGGGATGAGTTGACGTTTTTATTGGTATCATATTCGGGCATGTGACATTTTTTGATCGCTTTTTATTCCGATTTTTGGGACGCAGAATGAACAAAAAACAGCGTTTCATGAATTTCTTTTGGGGGGTGCGTTTACACTGTTCCGCGTGCAGTAAAAAGGTATTGTTAGTACTGAAACGTCGCCACTTTGGGCTTATAAATAGCTCCATTTTTCATCATGAATGGTGTGCTGCCTCTGATTTTTTGGACTCCTATATCTATAGATAGATACATCTATAGATAGAAAACATCTGCGTTAGGCCGGGGTCACACTTGCCAGAAACTCACACGAGGTCACACCTCAATATCTGGCACTGCCGCTGGCACTGCCGCTGGCACTCGGACCGGAGAGTTCAGCCTCATAGAAATACATGCAGCCGCGCACTCCGTTCCCGAGTGCTGGCAGCAGTGCCGGATATTGAGGTGCGAGACTCGTGCGAGTTTCTCGCAAGCGTGACCCCGGCCTTAAACGCAATATCTGTTTAATTTTTAAAAAAGGGAAAAAAATTGCATAGGCTCCCGTGCAATTATCCAGTCCAGAGAGGGAAAGTCAGCATGCTTTGGGCTAATATATGAGAGGGCTGTCTCACCTTAATTAGACAATATATGGGATATGACTAATGTATACTTTTCTGCTAGGTACCAAAATTGTGGTGTCTATTATACCATCTTTTTATCATGTTTGTCTTCTTACTTATTTGTATTGTGACTATAAAATGTTTTTGTAATTTTTCTAAACTCCTATGTTTCTCTGGTTTTGTGCATATATGCATATATATATATATATATATATATATACTAGCTGAAGAGCCCGGCGCTGCCCGGGCATAGTAACTAACTGTGGTTAGTTATAGCAAATTATAATTATCCTCCATCCCATAATCCCGTGCCCATATACCCATCATACATATCCACGATCCCATAGGCCCGTGCCCATATACCCATCATACATATCCTCCATCCCATAGTCGAGTGCCCATATACCCATCATACATCCTTCATCTCATAGTCCCGTGCCCATACACCCATCATACATATCCTCCATCCCATAGTCCCGTGCCCATATACCCATCATACATATCCTCCATCCCATAGTCCCGTGCCCATATACATATCCGCCATCCCATAGTCCCGTGCCCATATACCCATCATACATATCCTCCATCCCTTAGTCCCGTGCCCATATACCCATCACACATCCTCCATCCCATAGTCCTGTGCCCATATACCCATCATACATATCCTCCATCCCATAGTCCCTTGCCCATATACCCATCACACATCCTCCATCCCATTGTCCTGTGCCCATATACCCATCATACATATCCTCCATCCCTTAGTCCCGTGCCCATATACCCATCACACATCCTCCATCCCATAGTCCTGTGCCCATATACCCATCACACATCCTCCATCCCATAGTCCTGTGCCCATATACCCATCACACATCCTCCATCCCATAGTCCCGTGCCCATATACCCATCATACATATCCTCCATCCCATAGTCCCGTGCCCATATACATATCCGCCATCCCATAGTCCCGTGCCCATATACCCATCATACATATCCTCCATCCCTTAGTCCCGTGCCCATATACCCATCACACATCCTCCATCCCATAGTCCTGTGCCCATATACCCATCATACATATCCTCCATCCCATAGTCCCTTGCCCATATACCCATCACACATCCTCCATCCCATTGTCCTGTGCCCATATAACCGTCATACATATCCTCCATCCCATAGTCCAGTGCCCATATACCCATCACACATCCTACATCCCATAATCAACCATTATGACATCATAATGAGCGGCGGCAGGTCTTGCAACCTATGATGACATCAGCGTCGCCATGGCAACCATTGTGACATCATAATGAGGGGTGTGGCTTCATACGCACACACTGCTTCCCCAGTATGTAAATAGGGGCATTGTGACATCACAATGAGGGGCGGGGCTTGACGCGCACACAATTTTCCCCCCAGTATGTAGATAGGGGCAAAATTGTTTGGTGAATTGGAACGTGCGGGGTTAAAATTTCGCCTCACAACATAGCTAAGGACGCTCTCGGGGTCCAGACGTGTGACTGTGCCAAATTTTGTGGCTGTAGCTGCTACGGTGCGGATGCCAATCCCGGACATACACACTTACACACACACATACATACATACACACATACATACACACTTTGAGCTTTATATATTAGATATATATATATATTGAGACCACTGCACAGTTTTATTAAAATCAGCTTCTCTACATGTCTGAAAGCCATTCCATTACAGTGTCTGTTGAATTCCAACCAGAGTACACCTCATTATACTTAACTCCTTTACCCCCCCGAGGGTGGTTTGCATGTTAATGACCAGGCCAAGTTTTACAATTCTGACTACTGTCCCTTTATGAGGTAATAACTCTAGAACGCTTCCATGGATCTTGGTGATTTTGATATTGTTTTCTCGTGATATATTGTACTTCATGTTAGTGGTAAAATTTATGACATATTTCTGCCTCTTGTGTTACCCACATTTTTATTTGCTTCTTAAAAACATGAAAAAACAAACTGTTTTTAATACATCAGTGGATTCTTTCATTGCTGGAGAATATCTCTTCTTTTTTTCTGCTGATTGCTGATGCCCTGGACTGGGGCGGCTCCGTGCAGGGGACTTCCACTATTACACACCAGCTTGCTGTGGTGAGCTGACTTTGCTTTTCCCCTACCCTATCTTTTGATATATGGGTTCACTAAAGGCGTTAACTAGTGGGTCAGTTTTATAGGGTGGGTCGTTACGGACGCGGCGATACTAAATACGTGTACGTTTATTGTTTTTTTTATTTACAAATAAAGAATTTATTAGGGAATTTTTTTTTAATTTATTTAGGAATTTTTAAAAAAGTATTTTTACACACGTAATTTTTTTATTTTTTTTTCCTTTTTTACATTGTCCCGGGGGGGACATCACTATATAGTGTGAGATCGCTGATCTGATGCTTTGCACAGCACTGTGTCAGATCAGCAATCTGACAGGCAGTGCAGGCAACTTCTTAGCGCCTGAGATGCCACCTCCCTGCAGGACATGGAAGGCCCCCGCAGCTCTCTTGGATCTAGGGGCCTGCAGGGAGGAGGCCCTTGGAACAGCGCGAGCACATCACGCTGTTCCGAGGGTCTCAGGGAAGAACACAAGGAGACCCCTCCCTGCGTGATTCTTCTCTATGCCCCAGTACACTGCGATCATGTTTGATTGCAGTGTGCCAGGGGATAATGATCCAGGTGTCAGCTGTGATAATCAGCTGACTCCCGGCCATGGTCAGCTGCGCTCCTCCCATGAGCGCAGCTGATCGCGATGATGTACTATCCCGTCCATGGGTATTAAGGCCCAGGGCACATGGACGGGATAGTACGTCAAATGTCAGGAAGAGGTTAATGTGCTTCTGGTTAGGTGATCACCTGAACCAAATCTTATCTAATGAAGGAAAGTATAAAAAAATCCTGCTGTGGTGTTCACAATCCTCTTGCAATAGGACAAGCTGGATAGCAAAACAAATGCTAGTAATATCCCAAAAGTAATGAAAAAATAACTTTTAACCATGCCAAAGGAGTTGAAAAGAATGTCTTGAGTGAGGAAAAGAAGGGCTCAATTCTGGCTTACTAGCAGAGGGATACAGTGAGCATCATGTTGCCTCCATCCTTAAAATTTCTAAGATGGCAGTCCATTACAACAAGGTCAAGCAGCAGACATTGGGGACAACGAAGCTAAAGACCAGCAGAGGGTGAAAACGACTCTCCACTGACCGGGATGACAGTCATCTTATTCGAATGTCACTCAGCAACCTCAGGATGACATCAAGTGTCCTACAAAAGGAATGGCAAATGGCAGCTGGGGTGTAGTGCACGGCAAGAACAGTTTGTAACAGGCTCCTAGAGGCAGGGTTCAAGTCATGTAAAGCTAGAAGAAACCTTTCATCAATGAGAAGCAAAGGAGAGCCAGGCTGAAGTTTGCCAAAGACCATAGGGATTGGACCATAGAGGACTGGAGTAAGGTAATCTCTGTGGAGTCTAATTTTCAGCTTTGCCTAACTTTGTCATCTAATGGTTAGACAGAGACCTGGAGAGATGTACAAGCCACAGTGTCTTGTACCCATGGTGAAACTTGGAGGAGGATCAGTGATGATCTGGGATGCTTCAGCAAGGATAGAATTGGGCAGGTTAATCTTTGCGAAGGACGTATGAATCAAGCCGCATACAAGGTTATCCTGAAAAAACAGTTGATTCCTTCTGCTCAGGCAATGCTCCCCAACTCTGAGGACTGTTTTTTCCAGCAGGACTATGAGCCATGCCACACAGCTAGGTCAATCAATGCGTAGATGAAGGACCACCACATGAAATCCCTGTCATGGCCAGCCCAATCTCCAGACCTGAACCCCATTGAAATCCTCTGGAATGTAATCAAGAAGAAGATGGACAGTCACAAGCCATCAAACAAAGAACTTCTTAAATTTTTGTACCAGGAGTGGCATAAGGTTGAAGCGATGGCTGGGGGACCACCAAAATGCAGGGAGACTACAGTACACAAGATGAGGTGCAAACAACAAAGGGTTAATTTATTTACAGGCAAGGAATGCAGTGTTAGAAGAGTGTAAACAGGGCTATGCAATGACATAAAACAATTTACAAAAGTGATATTCTCTAGCTGGGCTGTACAAATGGCACGGTGCACCAACTATTACAGATCAGTGTAACTTTCAAAAGGCAAAACAATACAATAAAGTACAGTATGCTGCTACTCGTAACTATAGCCTGACTGGCTGCTGCTACTCCGGCCGCACGGCTACCGTGCTCTGTCTATTGCAGCCTATCCTAAGCCCTAAACATGTGCGCACATGGGGTTATCACTCACAATAACGTTGGTGTCTCAGTTCCTTCCTGGAGACCCCCTGCAGTTCTGCAAGATGTTGCGACGTCCTCCCTGGAAGCTCTGTGCAATGTGGTCTTGTCCTTGTGTGAAGATTCTGAGCCTGTTCCTAGAAATGGTGAATTCCCTCCTCTGGGTTCCTTCTTTGTTTATTTTCGTGGCTCCTCGCAGTAACACAGGAAAGACACCTTTGTTATCCCCAGAAGGGTCTACACAATCCCACAAGTTCAGTCAGTTACAAGCTGCACGTTTTTCTCCTCACAGCTCACAACACGCCAGCTTCCTGCAGACTCCCAGTTCAGAACACTCACAGGAAAAACAGCCCCTCCCCTCTCATAGCTGACAGAGCAAACCAAAACAGTCTCATTGCAGGGAGAGCCGCAGGTCCCCTTGCTCTAGCCAAGGGGGTTCTGTCTCTTAAAGTGGCAGTTTGTCTCTATTGTCCATAGGAATGGCACCCCCTTACATGCCTCCCTACTTAAAGATGGTCATCCTCGACCATGACATCATCAAGGTTGCAGTGGGAAGAAGCTTGCAATGCAGAATAGCACCTATAGGGGAGGCAACACAAGTGATAAAACAGACAGGGAACACTGTTCTACTTAACGGACTGGTGGAACCCCTGCAGTAGACCTCTGGGATCTCTGGAGGTCTTGAGTATCTTCCAAAGGAATACTTACTGCAGGAGTTGTAGGCTCTTGTCTGGACTCATCATCACGTGGCGGTAGTGGTACTTCCAGAGGATTATCATCTCTGTCCGGCTGAGGACCCCCCATGTTGTCAGGGTCGAGCCACCATTCATCATTGATTTCACCAGGTTCAGGAAGTGGAGAAACATCTTCAGGCAGCACTGGTACAGGATGGGGCCCGGACCGGCATGGCCGCAGCATATTTCTGTGAAGAACTCTAGGGGCGGACGCCCCATTCTCTACCTGCACCTTGTAGACCGGACCGTCAGCATACACTTACTTGATGACTTTGTAAGGCTGTACTTCCCATCTCTCGCTTAGTTTACCCTTGGGGCGTTTCTCTCTGACTAATACTCAGTCCCCGGGACGGAGCTGTATCTCTTGAATCGGTTTACGGCCCGTATATTCTTTGTCCTGTAGCTGCTGACTCACTAACCGCCGTATTGTTTGCAGTCGTTTCCGATGTTCTTTCACCCATGAAGTGACGCTTCGCTCCATCAGCTCCTCTGGCTGATCTAACTTCAATTCAATGATCTCTTCTCGTCCAGCTCTTCCAAACAGCAGCAGATAGGGGGTGTAACCTGTGGTGGAATGGACCCGATTGTTGTAATTCCAGACCAACTCTGGCAGGAAATCTGGCCAGCATGCCTTCTAGTCCTCTTCCAACGTCCTGAGCATTTGAAGTAAGGTTCAGTTGAAGCGTTCACATGCTCCGTTGCCTTGAGGATGGTAAGGGGTGGTCCGGGACCACTCGATGCCATACAAACGATACAGTTCTTCCATCACCTTGCCTTGGAAACGTGCACTTTGGTCAGAGTGGATGTGCTTTGGACACTCATACACTCGGGTGAATTCTTGACAGATGGCCTGCGCCGCCAACTCGGCAGTCTGATCTCTAGTCGGGGTGACTACCGCGAACTTGGAGAAATGGTCGGTCATCACCAAACAGTACCGTGGCCCCCGGGCTTAGTGTCCCACGAGGAGATAGTAGATCATCAAGACTTCTAGCGATTCCTTAGTATGTATGGTCTGGATGGGTGTTACACCTGGTCCCTGTCATGGTGTGGCGCCCAGGTCTGCCACTGTTACACCTGGTCCCCGTCCTGGCGCTGCGTCCAGGTCTGCCTCTGCCTCCCGTTCTGGACACTCACCTCGTGCCTTGCACGCTGTCCTTAGGCAGCAGCCGGCTTCCTCTGTGTCTCATGCAGCTGCTCAGCATTCAGGTCTCTCCCCTTCCCCCACCTCCTGGCGTTCTGTCGGCAGATCTGCAACTAGAGCTATTAGGCACGCCCGTGTGCTCTCCTGCCTTCCTAAAGGGACAGCATGCATTTTTCAAAATGGGCAATTAACCAATGACAGCGCACTAGCTGCTATTTCTGGCCTCTCCTCCATAGGGAGAGAGCGCCGGAGCAACGAGTATCAATCATTGCTACATCCGGTTCTCTTGCTAACCTGTCTGCGCTGCGTCTGCAGTCTCTGTGTATTCTCTAATGCTAACTGTCTTTACAGAATATCAGTATCCTGATCATCCTGGTTATATCTGCAACCATCTGGGCGAAAGCAATCCCGTTCCACCAACAGCCATCCGAGTCTGAGGACTGTGTCAAGGTCACTGGAACCAGCTACTTACCAACTACCTGGATCCAGGACCTGTCTCACTACGGACTCTGTTGTCACTTCTGCTATCTCTTTTGGTCCTGCTGGGATAGCTGCCACGTGTCCGGGGTCTAACTGGAGGTAGCACCTGTGTCCTCCAGGTATTCCATTCTGGTCCTGTCTGAGGGGCTTTACTACGGGTACCCGGGTGTTAGGAGTCAGGTTCCTGCGTCTGCTCTGCAGGAATCCAGACCCTTACATTCTGTGGTCTCTTGCTCTTTATCTACCGCAGAGGAGATTGCCTTGCAGCAAATCTCTCCAGGGGCTAAGTCCCTCTGTCATCCTACTGAGCATGCTCATGAGACGGTTTCCCATTGGAGATTGGGAGTCATGTGCTCAGGTCCTGCTCCAGATCTCAGTGGTCCATCTCGGAGATCTAAAAGCTTCCGGAAGGTCCCGGCTGCTATAAAAAGTGCGCATGGCCGTTCCGCCATGCACTAGTATAGACTATGCTGCTATGTGTGAATGGTGACGGATGCATGATTCTGGTGACTGACTTATTATGAAACCCCTTCCCTCTGATATTACGCATGTGGTTAGGGAATTAGTTCAGTAGTCTGTACCAGTCTGTGGCAAGCCTTAGGCCACTGTGCACACCGCACCTCTGCGCTAGCGACCGACTTAGCGCCTGCTTTGTAGTTGTGTCGTCCAGTGGCAGTGTCCTGCCCCACACAGCAGTTGCAGCCCTTCTTGGCGTTCGCTGTAGCGACGCCGCACACACGGTAGGTCTAGACGGATGCAGCCCCTCTGTCTTAGTTACTGCTCCTGTGACCTTATACCATGTGTGCATTTACCTGAGGCCTGTGTCTCTAACAGGCTCAGCCTTTGTATGTTTTTGTTGCGGCGCCTCTGTGTGTCAACAAAGCCCGCTCTGTGCAATTCGGGTGAAGTTGAACTCGTGCGCATTATATCGCCATATTGCTCGTCTGCCATTACTCAGCAGCGGTTGTAACACCTACTGCACGATGAACCCCGAGCGGTGAATGCACTTTATTATTATTTTTGTTTAGTGCGTTTCGCCGTTCCTAATATTATACTAGTGCCAGGGTCTGGCTAGTGATGGCAGATCAGCAGCAACTCCTTCAGTGCATTCGCCAGCTAGAGGGCCGGTTGGCTACTCTTGAGAGTGTTATCACAGCGGCGAAGTCTTCAGAGGCTACTGTACAGGCGATCGCAGAGGCGGTTTCTCGTATGTCCACGTCCTCCCACGCGCCGACAGTTACCCGTCTCCCGTTGCCAGATAAATTTTCTGGCGATGGCGCCTCCTGTAGGGGTTTCGTCAGCCAGTGCTCTATCCAGCTGGAGTTACTGGCTGCGCAATTCCCTACGGAGCGGGTCAAGGTGGGGTTTATTGTTTCCCTTCTGTCAGGCAAGGCTTTGGAGTGAGCTACGCCACTATGGGAGCGTGGTGACCCATAGGTTCGGACAGCTGCTCAGTTTTTAACAGCTATTAAGCAGGTCTTCCATGGACCACGGGTCACGCACGACACCTCTCTACAGCTACTGTCTTTGATTCAGGGATCCCTCTCGGTTAGTCAGTATGCCGTTCGTTTTCGGACACTGGCTTCCGAGCTGGAGGGGTCTGACAAAGCCCTCATCCCTGTGTTTTGGAGAGGTTTAGCTGAGCATGTTAAGGATGCTCTTTCTACCAGAGAGGTTCCTGCAAGTCTGGAGGAACTGATTGCCATTGCCACCCGTATTGATCTCCGTTTTTCGGAGCGCGGGCTGGAGCATGCTCAATCCAGACGGAAGGTTACTCCGGCTCCCAACCTCTTTGAACCTCTGGAATCACCTGAGCCAGAGTGTTCACTCCCAGAGCCCATGGAGGTGTCTCGCACCAGTCTCGAGGCGCGTCCGACACTAAGTTCCACTTGTGGCTGCCACTGTCAGCACTCTGTTCACCAGGATAATGGGGCCCCGCAATGGCCAAACTCTGTGCCGCCGGGCAAGACCTTTGAACCCCCTCACCTTTGGCTGAAGGTCCTCGCATGGGCACACGCGTCCAGGGTGGGTGGTTACTGTGGCTACATGCAGACCACAAAACTCCTGGCATGGTCATATTGGTGGCCGCCCAGGGCTCGGGACATTAAGAAATATATTCAGGCATGCGCCTCGTGTGCTCGGGTAAGCTTCCTTAAACAGAGAGTTGAGACGTTTGCCGACACACTGCGGCGTCCCACTTCAACTTATGTTCCGGGCGGTTTTGCCGCTCCCATTGTCTCCCACGTGTCCCTTCTTAAACCTGGCGATCTTGCCGCCTCTGATAACTTCCACGTGTCCCGGTTTTCTGTGTCACCTACCGGGACATCAGACTTGCCTTCGGACGAGTCTGAGGCCTATGCCTGATGGGCACAGGGTGGTGGATTGGAAGGCTCAGAGAGGAGGGGGCCCTAGGAGGGGGGTTAATGTTAGGAGTCAGGTTCCTGCGTCTGCTCTGCAGGAATCCAGACCCTTACATTCTGCGGTCTCTTGCTGTTTATATACCGCAGAGGAGATTGCCTTGCAGCAAATCTCTCCAGGGGCTAAGTCCCTCTGTCCTCCTACTGAGCATGCTCATGAGATGGTTTCCCATTGGAGATCGGGAGTCATGTGCTCAGGTCCTGTTACAGATCTCATTGGTCCAACTCGGAGATCTGGAAGCTTCCGGAAGGTCCCAGCTGCTATGTGTGAATGGCGACGGATGTATGATTCTGGTGACTGACTTATTATGAAACCCCTTCCCTCTGATATTACGCATGTGGTTAGGAAATTAGTTCAGTAGTCTGCGCCAGTCTGTGGCAAGCCTTAGGCCACTGTGCACACCGCACCTCTGCGCTAGCGTCCGACATAGCGCCTGCTTTGTAGCTGTGTCGTCCAGCAGCAGTGTCCTGCACCGAGCTACAGTTGCAGCCCTTCTTGGCGTTCGCAGTAGCGACACCGCACACACGGTAGGTCTAGACGGACGCAGCCCCTCTGTCTTAGTTCCTGCTCCTGTGACTTCATACCGTATGTGCATTTACCTGAGGCCTGTGATTCTAACAGGCTCAGCCTTTTTGTATGTTTTTGTTGCGGCGCCTCTGTGTGTGAACAGAGCCCGCTCTGCACACTTCGGGTGAAGTTGAACCCGTGCGCATTGTACCGCCATATTGCTCGTCTTCCATTACTCAGCAGCCGTTGTAACACCTACTGCACAGTGGACCCCAAGCGGCGAACGAACTTTATTATTATTTTTATTTAGTGCGTTCCGCTGTTCCTAACACCGGGGCTCACTAGTCACGCCCCCTTCGGAGCCCCCCGAACCGTGGTCCTGAGGTTCCACTTTAAAAATAAAAAACGAATGAGAACTTTACCATCTCTGCCTCCGCTTCCATTTGTTACAGATTGCTCCGGCCATGGAATCTGCTGGACCCCAGAGGCCTCGGACTATGGAACTATGCCAAGAGGTGACCCGCTTAAAAGATCAACAGGACAAGATCACGTTTTATCAACGTAATCTGTCCACCCAGATGGATTCTCTGCTGAACCCAGCTGCTCCTGATTCACCTATCAGCACCCAGGTACCTGCTGTCATGGCAAGCAAGGGTCCTCGCCTGGCGGCTCCTCCCCGCTTCCATGGTGATCCCACTCAGTGTCGGGGTTTTCTCAATCAGTGTAGCCTACACTTCGAAATCTTGGGGCACATGTTTGCTTCTGACCGTGCCAAAGTGGGCTTCATTATGTCACATCTAGCAGGAGAGGTTCTCGCCTGGCTAAACCCGTTATGGGAGAGAGGAGACTCGCTGGTTAATGATCTTCAATCTTTCCTAGAGACTTTTCGCAGGACCTTGGATGAACCTGGCAGGGCCACGCCAACCGCTTCGGCCCTGCTTCGATTACGCCAAGGAACCCTCACGGTGTCTCAGTATGCTGTTCAGTTCCGCACCCTCTCGTCTGAGTTATCCAGGAACAATAAGGCCTTGCTGGCTACCTTCTGGGAGGGCCTATCTGGAAAAATTAAGGATGAACTGGTGGGACGGGACAGGCCTACCATCACCATCTTGGATGACCTGATTTCCTTGGGGACCCGGATTGACTTGCGTTTTCAGGAGCGTTCCATGGAGATCAAGCGAGACAAGAGGTCCTACCACCTGGACTCTAGTTCTTCCAAGATGGCTACCTCATCTTCTTCTCCCGAAGCTATGTAGGTAGATCGAGTAAGTCTGGCCATCCGCCGCCAGGATGTGCGTCGCAAAGACGGAAGCTGTCTATATTGTGGTAGCTCCTAACACCTGATCCACTCCTGTCCAAAGAAGTCGGGAAACTCCTGTGCCTAGGCTCAGTAGGAGAGGCCACCCTAGGTAGAGAATATTCCTCTCCTTCATTGCAGATCTCGGTCTCCGTGACCTGCGGAGCAATAAAATTTTCTGGACTCTGTTGGATTCCGGAGCCGCAGGGAGTTTTATCCAGCAGACGCTTGTGGATCATTACCGTTTACCAGTTCAGGCTCTTCCCAATCCGTTGCGGGTGGCTGCTATCGATGGCCAGCCACTGACCGAACCCGTCCAGTTCCAGACTGAGCCAGTGTAACGCCGGGTAGGTCTTATGCATTCTGAAAGAATCTGTTTTTATGTGTACCCTGGTTTGCCTTGGTTCCAGAAACATGAACAGGCGAAATTCTGCGTTGGGGAGATTCCTGCTCGGACCATTGCTTAACTCGGATTGAACCAGTTTCACCCCCAGTCCAACCTGCTACCCTGCCTGGATTACCATCCACTTACTGGTCCTTCTCGGATGTCTTCTGGAAAAATGAGGCTGAAAAACTCCCCCTCCATAGGTCGTATGACTGACCAATAGATCTTCCTGGTACATCCAGGAGAATTTGGCCAGAGGGTTTATCCAAAAATCATTATCACCGGCTGGAGCAGGATTCTTCTTCGTGAAGAAAAACGACGGATCCTTGCGGCCCTGTATCGACTACCGGGGACTGAACCAGATCACGGTAAAAAACAGGTACCCTTTGCCTCTAATTTCAGAACTGTTTGACCGTCTCCAAGGGGCCAAAATCTTCACCAAGCTGGATGTCAGAGGTGCCTACAACTTGATCCGAATCAGGGATGGAGACGAATGGAAAACAGCCTTCAACACCCATGATTGTCACTACGAGTACCTGGTAATGCCGTTTGGTCTAAGCAATGCAACCCCTGTTTTCTAAGAGTTCATCAAAGACATTTTCAGGGACCTGCTTTACACCTGTGTTGTTGTCGTCTATCTGGACGACATTCTGATTTTTTCCACTAATTTGGTCACTGTCAGGAACACCGCACTACACTTGCTCACTGAGCCAGGGTGCATGTCCTGAGTACAAAAAACCGTGCTCAAAGATACCTGTGGAGTAGGGCAGCAGCGGTGACAATGCATGCTTCAAACTATCAGGACCTGAAGCATGTGACTGCTGGGGGCGTGGCCTAAGCTCCACAGAGCTAGGAGCTGCAGGGAAACTCTTAGAAAGGTAACTACGGGACAAGTTACCAAGGGGCATAGAGAGGGGCGGAAACCAGATCAAGCCAGGGTCAATGCACGAGATAGCAGGACAGTACCAAAGGGTTAGACAGAGTGGATAGTCAGGACGTAGCCATAGATCAGAAAACCAGAACGGGCAATAGACGGTACAATAGGGGCAAACGATAGCGGAGTAACAATAGCCAAGCCAGGAGGTCAGAACCAGAGAAGACAATAGTACCTAAATCATGTGACGGAGTTCAGAGTGAGGGGACAGGCCGGGTCATACATGGGAATCAAACAAGCAATGCAGTACACGCACACCAGGGGGGTCAGTCAGACACACAGCCAGAATAACAGTATAGCTGACAGAGAATGCTAGTCTGAAGTGAGTATAAATACCCCTCCCAGATCCAAACAGAGGCCGGCAAAAGTTAACCCTGTGAGAACAGGACATTAACCATGTCCTAACCATGACAGTCACGCACCGGAGGCAAGTACGCCTAGTCTTACAGAGGCTCAGGGAGAACAGACTGTATGCCAAGTTTGAAAAGTGCCTCTTTGAACAATCCTCTTTGCCTTTCCTCGGATACATTGTTTCCTCCACAGGATTGAGAATGGCTCCAGAGAAGCTGTACTCAAGTGGCCTCGTCCGTCTGGGCTGAAGGCCATACAGCGATTTCTGGGCTTCACCAACTACTACAGACAATTCATTCCTAACTTCTCCACCCGAGTGGCGCCCACCTCTGCTCTGGCCCGGAAAGGTACAAATCCCAAGGATTGGCCTACTGATGCTGAGGAGGCTTTTGTTTCTCTCAAAAAGACCTTTGCTGTTGCACCTGTTCTTCATCGTCCTAACTCCAAAGAACAATTTTTTCTTGAGGTCGATGCTTCCTCCGTAGGTGCGGGAGCTGTGCTTACCCAGAAATCGTCCATTGGGCAAATGAACTCCTGTGGTTTTTTTCCAAGGTTTTTTCTTCCGCAGAGAGGAATTATGGCTATCAAATAGGCTCTGCAGGAGTGGAGGCATCTTCTAGAAGGAGCTCTTCATCAGGTGTCATATACACCGATCACAAAAACCTTGCTTACTTCCAAACTGCTCAAAGGCTGAATCCTCGTCAAGCCCGCTGGGTTTTATTTTTTCCTCAATTTAATTTTGTTCTTCATTTTCGCCCAGCTGACAAAAATGTCAAAGCAGACGCACTTTCCAGAGCCTTTCTACCTCCAGATCAAGAAAAAGAACCGCAGCACATCATTGAACACTCAAGGTTAGTCCTGTGGTCCCGAGGTTCCACTTTAAAAATAAAAAACGAATGTGAACTTCACTATCTCTGCCTCCGCTTCCATTCGTAGGTCTTTGTGAACCCGAAGTGGGCTCTGAATTCGTGGGCATCTTTAGCCACTTCTTGTGCCATTCCTCATGGGATGACCACCTGCCACCTTACATCAGTATCTTTTGGCTCTTGCGATATAGCATCGATTCTCGCACCTCCAGCCTATCCCACTGGTGTAAGACACTTCATCTCAGCATCCAGACTATCTCTCTCTTGTTTGCCTGGCTTCCCCTTTTGCGCTACCCAGCATTTCATCTGTCTCAGCCCTCAGTCTTCATCTTGAACATTTCCCCACTCTTCATTGGTTCTCCCCAGAGATTGGGGTAGTGCGACTCCACTGGACCGCAACCACTGGGGTCTTGAACGTACAGAAGTCTGGGGTTTCTTCCTCTTCGAGTTGTTCATCGAGATCCCCCACTGGAGTTTCCACCGTCACTCGTGACAGGCCATCAGCATTTGCATTTTCAGTAGCAGAGCAATAATGGATAGTAAAGTCAAACTTGGCCAGGCGAGCCACCCACCGTTGTTCTAAGGCCCCCAATTTAGCATTCTCAAGGTGGGCCAGGGGATTATTGTCCGTTCGAACTTGAATCTTGGTCTCTGCCAGAGAGCCCACAAATTTCTCTGTCATGGCCAGCACGAGGGCCAGGAGCTCTAACCGTAAAGAGCTGTAATTATGGGGGTTTCCTTCACTGTCTCACAGGGACCTACTGGCATACCCGATGACTCTCTCATGTCCATCCTGTATTTGGGAAAGTACTGCACCGAGTCCATGATGGCTACCAGCTGTGTACAACAGGAATGGTTGATCGAAATCTGCGTAGGCCAAAATCGGGGCTGAAGTAAGAGCATTTGTTATAGCCTGGAAGGCCTCATTTCGCCTCTGGTCCCAGGGGATGCACTGAGTCTTCGGCACTCCGGCAGTCCCCCTCAGCAGTTCATTCAGAGGACCCGCCACCTTTGCAAAATCTTTGACAAACCGTCGGTAGTACCCGGCGAGTCCAAGGAAGGCCTGGAGCTCCCGCACGTTTAGAGGAACTGGCCACTTCTGGATAGCAGCCACTTTTTCTGGTGAAGGCAGAACTCCGTCTTGTGATGCTATGTGGCCCATGTACTCGATCTCTCTCTTGAAGAGGTGGCACTTCTTTGTCTTCACCTTCAGGTTATGAGCCCGCAGTCTTGCGAGTACCTGTCCATGCAGGAGGAGATGGTCTTTGAATGAGGCAGACAACAAAATGATGTCATCCAGGTAGATCAGGGTAGCCTCAGAGTTTAAGTCTCCCAAACACTTTTCCATCAGCCATTGAAACGTGCCCGGTGAATTGGAGAGCCTGAAGGGCATCCGGTTAAACTCGAACAATCCCATAGGGAGGATGAAGGTACTTTTTTCCTTGTCTTTCTCGGCCACGGCCACTTGCCAGTATCCACTTGCTACGTCCAAGGTGGAGAAGTACTTGGCTTTCCCCAACGCTGTCAAGGATTCCTCGATGCTGGGTAAGGGATACGAGTCTCGCACAGTGCAGGCATTGAGTTTCCTGTAATCTACACAACCGGATGGTCCCATCCTTCTTCTTGACGAGCACCACTGGTGCCGCCCAAGGGCTCTGACTACTCTGCACTACTCCTGAATCCAGTATCTGCCTCAGTAATGTCTTCACCTCTTGGTACATCTTGGGTGGGATTTTCTGGTATTGTTCTCGAATTAGACAAGCGTCCCCGGTTGGTATCTCGTGTGTGATCGCTTCGGTACAGCCAAAATCTTCGGCGTGACGGGTGAATGCAGCCTGATTTTCCCACAGCATAGCTTCTATCACCCGCACATGCTCAGGGCCAAGAGCCTTCACATCCACTTCCATTTGGTCAAGGATGATTCGCCCATTCCACTGTGGGGATGGCTTCTCTTCGGGGCCCGCAGCGACTGTCCACCCCGCACCTTTGATCGGCAATAAAGACATCTCTTTCTGACTCACCACTTCGCCCTTGTGTAGGTACACCCAGGCCAGATCTGTCCCCCATGGCAAGGTGACTGCCCCGGGAGCCCACGTTCAAAGCTCTTTTGGGGACATGTCCTTGCTGGACCACAGTTATCGTACGAGCTATCATGACTTCTTGGTCCACTCCTTCACCTACCACAGGCTGAACTATCACCTCCAGCCCGTCAAGGTTGCGATGAATCCCCACTGGAAGGTGTAGTATACTTTCTCGCTCGGGAGGCAGGATTACAGACTCCTTCCCAGGGGCCCTGATGACCCCTACCGCCTGATAAGATGGCACACTCTTCTGCGTCCCACAGACGCGGATCAATCGCTGAAGGGCTTCTTGAGTAGGCTTGTGTGTGGCAACCATCTTCCAATAACTGGGCCTTTATTTGGTGAACATTATCTGATTGAGTTCTCGAAGGATATTCATTCCCAGTACTACAGGCACATCTTCCTTGATGGGCTCAGGGACTAGCAGGATCCCTTTCTTTCCTACTTCTTGCCCACAGATTCGAATATTCATCCACACAACCCCTTTGACCGGGATCGGCTGTTGATTGACAGCAAACAACCGGATCAATGTCTCCTTCTCTGGCCTAGCCAGGGCCTGAAAATGCTGTTTGAGATATGATTCTGGCATCATTGTCAATTGTGACCCGGTATCTATCAAAGAGTCCACTGGAACACCCTCAAATTCAGCATGCAGGATGGGACTCTCAGCATTCAAGTGTTCATTATGATAAGGAGCGGCCTCTCTTCTTGCTTCCCCCACAGAGTGCCGCGTTACTATGGGGGTTGATAGTTTAACGGCAGCTGTTGCTGGCTTTGAGCATAATTCCGGCAGTCCCTGGCAAGGTGCCCTTGTCCTCCACATTCCCAGCATTGGATGCCTCCTCTTCGCCGAGGGCACCTTGAGCGTGTCTTCGTGCCTGTGATGCCTGGCAGGGGGGAGCTTGCACCCACTGACCCCTTAAAGGTCGGGCCGAAGGATGGTTATACGAGTGCGTTGAGTCAGACTGTTGTTCTCCCATTCTTTGCTCCATCCGTGTTAATTTTTCTTGCATACTGACAAGAAACCGTTGCAAGTCGTGCACTCCCTGGACCAGCGCCTCCTGATGATTTGGGTCTCCTCTGGTATTGACACCCTGGACACGCATCACACCAGACGCGTTACTCTCTTCCTTGCTTCGGGCCACTGCTTCTCCAAGGAATTGACGGAATGAAAGAGTCAGATCTACACGGACCTGTTCTGACAGCGCTCTTCTCAAGGATGTGCTATGCAGTCCCAGAATGAATTGTTCCCGGAGTATCTGGTCTGTGGAACCCATGTCACCAAGCCCTTCCGTCTCTTTCCTTTGCACTTCTGCCAACACTTCTTGCAGTGCTGTCGCATACTGAGAGATCCCTTCTTCTTCCTGCTGCAGTCTAGAAAAAAAATTTGGCACGGAAGTGTCCCGCGCTAGCAGTCTCGCCGTAGATCTCTTCCAGGAATTTCACTAGCTCCTTCAGGGTACTACGGGTGAGTTCTGGCAGTAGACAGATGTTTTTACGGGCCTCTCCCTCCAAGACAGTCAAAGCAATGTCCACTTCAAGGTATGTGCTGATGGTATAAATCTTCAGGGTGCTTTGCAGCCAGGACACCCAATCAGACAGGGGCATATTATTGCCATCAAATTTTGGAAGCACACTAAATATGGTGCCCATAGGGAGTGTCCTTGCAGGGGTTCCACCAAATCCCACAGCATCCCCACTAACTCTAGCACTCTCACCGTTGCTGCCTGCATCTTGGTGACAATAACCCTGCTCGCAGTGCCACTTGAAGCGATGGCCGGGGGACCACCACAATGCAGGGAGACTACAGTACGCAAGATGAGGTGCAAACAACAAAGAGTTAATTTATTTACAGGCAAGGAATGCAGTGTTAGGAGAGTGTAAACAGGGGTATGCAATGACATAAAACAATTTACAAAAGTGATATTCTCTAGCTGGGCCGTACAAATGGCACGGTGCACCAACTATAACAGATCAGTGTATTTTTCAAAAGGCAAAACAATACAATAAAGTACAGTATGCTGCTACTCTAACTATAGCCTGACTGGCCGCTGCTACTCCGGCTGCATGGCTACCGTGCTCTGTTTATTCAGCCTATCCTAAGCCCTATAATAGAGCAAGAAAAAGTCAAACCCATGAAAGGGAGCACCTCAATTGCATAAGAAATATATATATACCAAATATATGTGTAATACAAAATTTGAATTTTTATTATTCACCCAAAAAATACAAACAGAGACAGAACAAAACACATAGTATAAAAACAATTAAAATTGCATCTGTGTGCAAAGGAGACTCAAGACCAAATGCCACACCTCAGTATAAAGGCAATGGCAAACCACAGCAGGCTCCCATAAAAGGCGCTGAATTAATAAATATAACTGGCTTTAGAAATGTATCACAAAAAACTTATATAAATATAATATGTGCAAAAAAATTGCATATATAGAGAGTGACAAATTATAAAATACTATTTTTCCCTGAGGAAGCCAACTCTTGTGCGGCGATACGCGTAGGATCTCATCCCACACACTGGCTCCCCTTATCCCTGGTGGCGCTGCTGGCTTTTTTTCATGTTTCTGGGACATACCGCTGCCCTGATTCTCAGCCTCTCTGCACCTTGGTGTGTTTTTACACACTAATTCAGTCTTACCATCTCTTGGACATTTCTCTTCGCTATATGTCCTTCACATTTGACTCAGTGATAAAATTCCACCCTTTGAGGGGTTACCATTGTTTCATATTAGCAACTCGATATTTTTTCAAACCAATTTTTGATCACAAATGCTGTTGGACCCTCTCTATAAAAGCAATTTGTTTACACATATTATATTTATATAAGTTTTGTGTGATACATGCTTGTACATTTGTAGGCATACATTTTTAAAGCCAGTTATATTTATTCATTCAGCGCCTTTTATGGGAGCCTGCTGTGGTTTGCCATTGCCTTTATACTGAGGTGTGGCATTTGGTCTTGAGTCTCCTTTGCACACAGATGCAATTTTAATTGTTTTTATACTATATGTGTTTTGTTCTGTCTCAGTATGTATTTTTTTGGTGAATAATAAAAATTCAAATTTTGTATTACACATATATTTGGTATATATATATATATATATATTTCATATGCAATTGAGGTGCTCCCTTTTATTGGTTTGACTTTTTCTTGCTCTATTACATGTCTACTTGCATACCCTGGTGAGACCTCTTGCTCTTACATAAAAATATAAATTTTTCTGGTGGTGTCCTCCATTTACTGTGCATACTATCCTAAGCCCTAAACATGTGCGCACATGGGGTTAACACTCACAGTAACGTTGGTGTCTCAGTTCCTTCCTGGGGGCCCCCTGCAGTTCTCTGCAAGATGATGCAACGTCCTCCCTGGAAGCTCTGTGCAATGTGGTCTTGTCCTTGTGTGAAGATTCCAAGCCTGTTCCTAGAAATGGTGAATTCCCTCCTCTGGGTTCCTTCTTTGTATATCTTCGTGGCTCCTCGCAGTAACACAGGAAAGACACCTTCATTATATACCGGGGTTCCATAACGAGACTGTAGGTTGAATCTGTGCTTTATTGAATGTGGTGGTATATTGGCGCAGTGAAACAGCGATGCTGTCACAAGGGGAGAAGAGAAATGAGATGCTTCCTGAATGTAGGCAGAAGGAAAAATGGTGGACTGGAGGGAAATAGCATAATCCTTTGCAAAAGGCTACCAGGATGCATTGCAAAACTTACCAGGATGCACGGCAATGGAGTGAAATACAGCAAAGTGAAAGTAAAACACAATAACACTGTGGTTATGACTCTGGTCACTAGATGGAGCCAGAAAACACTGTAAACATTAACCAGCAGATAATCAGGATTATGAATCAGATGTTGGAGACAGAACAGGTGTGATCGAGGCACGTTTGAAGGATTATATATTTATATATTGTTTATGTCTGTTAATGTAAATGATTATGGCTTAGGCCTCTTTCACACTTCAGTTTTTCGCCATCAGTCAAAATCCGCCAAAATTTGAAATTGGCGGATCCGCTTTTTCTTGTTGCGGATCCGCCATTTTCCCCATTGGGATTCATTAGTGGCGGATCTTGACGGATGGTCGTCCGTTGCGTCCGATATTCGGCGGATCCGCAAAATTCTTTGCGGATTCTGTCTGAGGGGGACGGAGCATGTAACGTTTTTTTTCGCCGTCAAAATGGCGGAAGACGGCGGATCCGCCGTCATCCGCCATGCGGTAGAATGATTCCCTATGGGCGGCGGATCCGCCGGGATCCGCGATTTTGCGGAATCTGCCGGCAGGATCCGCAAAATCGCACTGCGCATGCCCAGAAAAAAAAAGATACTTTTCCAGACAGTCCCAAAACTATATAAGATGGGCTAATTGGGCCCAGACATGCAGTAGCAGCCAGACAGCAAGCCAGCCAAACCACCACCAAGCCTGCAAGACAGCCACCCAGCCTGCAAGACCACCCACCCAGCCTGCAAGACCACCCACCCAGCCTACCAGACCACCCAGCCTACCAGACCACCCAGCCTGCCAGACCACCCAGCCTGCCAGACACCCACCAAGCCTGCAGTCACAGCTATCAAGAGGCCTGCCAGTACCAGCTTTACCAAGTGTGAGTATACCTATGACATTTCTGTGTATGGCCTGCAAGTGTGTAGCGTGTGTGTGTGTGTGTGTGTGTGTGTGTGTGTGTGTGTGTGTGTGTGTGTGTGTGTGTTGCATGTCTGTTTTTTTTTTTTTATATTTTTTTTTTCTGTTGCTTGTGTACTGCATTTTATTTTCATACAACTGTAATTATATTGTATTTTTTATGCTGTGATTGCTGCGATTGAGTGGTGTATGGTATGTGGTGTAATTGGGCCCAGACAATCCGGCACCAGCAACACTGAATACTCCAAGCAAGATATCCGACTCCAGCCTGCCTGACAGAAGATTCAACTAGAGCTATAAAACCTGTCTGCCTGCCCAGCTGCAAGTCTACCACCTGCAAGACCCCTGGAGCGTGTGTGTGTATGTGTGTGGCCTGTGTGTGCATTTTTATTTTTTTTTTCCATTTTTTTTTTTTTTTCTGTTGCATGTGTACTGCTTTTTATTTTCATACAACTGTAATTATATTGTATTTTTTATGCTGTGATTGCTGCGATTGAGTGGTGTATGGTATGTGGTGTAATTGGGCCCAGACAATCCGGCACCAGCAACACTGAATACTCCAAGCAAGATATCCGACTCCAGCCTGCCTGACAGAAGATTCAACTAGAGCTATAAAACCTGTCTGCACAGCAGCAAGTCTACCACCTGCAAGACCCCTGGAGCGTGTGTGTGTGTGTGTGTGTGTGTGTGTGTGTGTGTGTGTTGCATTTTTTTTTTTTTTTTCCATCTTTTTTTTTTCTGTTGCATGTGTACTGCATGTTATTTTCATACAACTTTAATATTGTATTTCTTGCTGTGATTGTGTGGTGTAAGGCTGGTTTCATATTTGCACTTTATAGCGCAGTGATAACCTGCACACGTCCGCCACTAATCCCCGTCCCATCTGGTCATCACCGCCTACTAGCACACATGGACGCTTGCGATCTGCACACCCTATCTTTAGTATGGGGTGCGCAGATTGCAAGCGTTCATGTGCGCTAGTAGGTGGGGATTAGTGGACGTGTGCAGGAAATAGCTGCGCTATAAAGTGCAAATGTGAAACCGGCCTAAATGGTATTGTATGTGGTGTTATTGGGCCCAGACATCTACATCAAACACCAGCCTGACTGTATCAGTCAGGCTGGTGTTTGATGTAGATGTCTGGGCCCAATAACACCACATTCAATACCATTTAGGCAGATTTCACATTTGCACTTTATAGCGCAGCGATGGCCTGCACACGTCCGCCACAAATCCCCGCCTACTACCGCACATGAATGCTTGCGATCTGCGCACCCTATCTTTATCATTGGGTGCGCAGATGGTGCGCTGGCAGGATTTTACCGTGTGCTGCGCACTTTTGAAGGTGTGCCCTTGTGCGCCAAACGCAGCATTTTGGCGCGCACGGCACACCTTAAAAAGTGCGCAGCACACTGTAAAATCCTGCCAGCGCACCATCTGCGCACCCTATGATAAAGACGGTGCGCAGATCGCAAGCGTTCATGTGCGGTAGTAGGCGGGGACTAGTGGCGGGCGTGTGCAGGCCATCGCTGCGCTATAAAGTGCAAATGTGAAACCGGCCTAAATGGTATTGTATGTGGTTTGGGCCCAGACATCTGGCAACAGCCACACTGAAGACACCGAACCAGACATCAAACACCAGCCTGACTGATAGAATTTCAAACTCCGCTGCAAATCTTCCACCTGCAAGACACCTGGAGTGTGTAGCCTGGCTGTGTGTTATGCGTGTTTGCGTTTTTTTTTTTTTTTTCATGTATTGTGGTATTTAAAATAAAGAGCAGAGTAGCTCCTATTTTTTTGAAAAAAAAATAAAAAAAAAAATAAATAAATTGTTTTGAAAAAATCTCCTTTTGTATCATTTTAAAAAAGGTAAAATTAAGTTACCATAAAGGTAATTGAAGTGTTCTGGTATGCAAGTGTGGTTAAAAGTGAGATTGCAACATACCATGAAAAAAATGGGTATACACAACTGAGTTTCAGGGAATTCAAAACCATGCAAACACAGTGGGTATACACAGAAATTAAACACCTTCAATCACTGGTTACATACTCTGTTGAGAGTTTCAGGGAATGCAAACACTGGTATACACAGCAATTACACACTACACGCCTTCAATCACTGGTTACACTCGGTGAGACCTTTAATCACTGGTTACACTCGGTGAGAGTTTCAGGGAATGCAAACTGGTATACACAGCAATTACACACCTTCAATTACTGGTTACACTCAGTTACAAAAGAAAGTGGGTTTACACAAAATATTACACACCTTCAATCACTGGTTACACTCTGAGATAAGGGAATGTAGACATGCAAACACTTAAAATTGCGTATAATTAGTTTCAGGGAATTACACATACAAAATGTGTTTTTTTGTTTTTTTTAAACTTTGATATAATTTTCTTTCAGTTCACACAATGAAGCGCCACCATACCGGCAGAAACGGCCAGCCCAACCGCAGCAGAGATTCAGACCGCAGCAGGGATCAACAACGCAGCAGACATGACCGGTCAGACCGCAGCAGAAACAACCCTGATCGCAGCAGAGAGGAACAGCCACACCGCGGCGTACAGGCAACCATTAGTTTCCCTGTAAGTATAAAGACCTGAAAGCTTATTATGATCCTTTGTATAGTAGCTTAACAAGTGTCTTTATACTTGCAGATCACTTCAAGCACTACCAGCAGGGTCACAGCAGAGAGAGCAGCAGCAGAGAGAGCCAGCCAGGCTGCAGCAGAGAGGGCCAGCCAGACCGCAACAGAGACTGCCAGCCAGGCCGAAGCAGAGACTGCCAGCCAAACATTTTCCCTGTAAGTATAAAAGCCTGAAAGCTTATTATGATACTTTGTATAGTAGCTTAACAAGTGTGTTTATACTTGCTGATCAGTTCAGGAAGCAACGCAGCTGCCCCAATCCGTAATGTCTTCTCCTGAAAGCTCCCCCTCACATCATCAGCGAGCTGAGGTAAAAAAAAATTTGTTTTTTTTTATTTAAAATAATTTTTTGGGTGGTTAAAAACACTATCCTATTATGTTTTAACAGGAAGCTGATTCAGAGGAGCTTCCAGGAGGAGACGTGCAGGGTGGAGATACACACGGAGGGGGTGCGCAGATTGTAAGTTTAGCACATACACAGATACATAATGCTACACCCAACACAAACATTCATCACAGTGCACACACCATAACTATGCATCCATCCAAACATTTTTTTTTTTTTTTTTTTTCCCCCCCCCCCACAGTCTTCAGAATCCGGTGCCCACACTAGAGTGACTCCCAGGACATCCCAGGGTCGTGAAGGTGATGCCTCTGGTGGTCGGCAAACGGTAAGTAACCCTATTTTGATAATTGTTTAAATGAACATCATGTGTTTGAATATAATGTAATTTTTTGCTTTTTGTTTTGTTTTTTATCTTCACAGGTTTCACAGCGTGCTCCCCGCAGACATCAGGAGGAGGGTGTCATTATTGATACTGATGACCTCATCCATGAGGTGGAAATCCGGGAGCCGCTGTGGAACATGGCAAACCGTCTTCATGCCGACCAACCAACCACCCGACGGCTCTGGGATGAAGTCTGTTCTTCAGTTATTGACGACTGGGAGGAACTCAATGCGAGGGCCAGGGATTTTGTGCGTAAGTATTACAACTTCAGTAACTTATATTTCCAGCATGTGAAGTGTTGAATACTAAACTTTTTTTTTTTTTTTTTTGCTTCACAGGTGACAGGGTTATCACACGGTGGCGGTCGCTCCGGGATCGCTTCAAGAGGGACTACAACAAAGAGATTCAGACCCCGAGTGGCTCGTCGGGAGGACGCCAGGGACCCCAGTACAAAAACTACAAAGCCCTGGTGTTCCTGCGATCTACAATGGCGTGCAGAAGGTAAATATTCCCCAAACAATTCCTGTAGTAGAAATGTTTAACCAATTTTTTTTTTCAGCACACTTAAATTAAATATCAATATTTTTAATATACATTTTTTTTCTCCTTTTTTAGCACCATCTGCAGCACTCGGGAGTCTGCATCAGAGTTGCGTCCCTCTGGAGTGATCCCTAGTGAGACCGCCCCCGGTGACCACATCGAGGTATCCGACCCCTCTGTACCTACCCTCTTGTCTCATCCCTCTATCCCCTCCACCAGCACTGGAGCAGCAGGGCAGACTTCATCACATGAAGCTGCTGGTGACGACTTGTTCCCTGTTCCCCACCCCTCAGACACTGCCGCAACATCTCGACCAACTTTTGGTTCTGGCCGGCAGCGTCTGAGGAGTCAGGAAAGGTTGACCTTGTCTGACTGTTTGAATCTAAACTCAACTGTTCAACACGGTTTCCACACTTATGGACAACGGTTATCTTCTGGGTTGACCATGATCAATCAAAGTATCATGGAACTCAGAAGATACATGGAACAGATGAATTTAGAGTCAAACCAGACACCGAGACATACCTTTTTTCAATCTGTTGTCCGGCAAATGGAAGGTTTAAGTACTCACCAGCAGATGCGTGTGATGCAAGCCTGTCACAATGCTCTAGTGGAAGTGCTTGCTGAAGCATCTCATCCTCCCCCTGTCCATCCTTCCCCCTGTCCATCCTTCCCCCTGTCCATCCTTCCCCCTGTCCATCCTTCCCCCTGTCCATCCTTCCCCCTGTCCATCCTTCCCCCTGTCCATCCTTCCCCCTGTCCATCCTTCCCCCTGTCCATCCTTCCCCCTGTCCATCCTTCCCCCTGTCCATCCTTCCCCCTGTCCATCCTTCCCCCTGTCCATCCTTCCACCACCATCCATCACACAGCCGTCCCGCCTCCTACCACTCCCTCTCCTTTCTCTAGTTCCCCATTCCATTCTTCCCAGTACCTACCTTCCCCATTGCATTATACCCCAATGCCCTCACCATACCCACCCCCACATACACCTTCAATGTACCCACAAACCTCGTCTGTCCATCCACTCCCGTCCCAACCACATGTGTTAAACCCCCCTTCCACTTCTGGTCCTCACCAACTCCCTCCCCAGTCCCCTACCCCCCCCCCCTCGATGTGGTCAACCCTGTTAACCCCTCCAATACTATCTCCACCCAACATTATCATAGTTTGTAATTTTGTTGTAATATACCAAAAAAAAAAATTAAAAAAAGGTAATATACCAAAAAGGTAATATATACCAAAAAAAGTTAAGAAAAAAAAACAGTTAATACAAATTGTCAGAAATAAACAGTTTTTTTTTTCAAAAAACTTTATTGTGATGTTTATATTTTGCTTCTTTCTTTATTCAAATTACACCAGTGGTGTAAAAGGTAAACACAACACTTGGTAACACAACACTTGGTAACACAACACTGGGTAATATTTCACAGTACACCGGTGGTGTACAAGGTACAAAAAAACACTTGGTAGCACAACATATGATAACCAACACTTGTGAACATTTCAAAGTGTAAAACGCTTGGTACACAACACTTGGTAACATAGGTACATAACACTTTGTAACTTTACGCTTGGTACCCAACAATTGGTAACACTGCAAAGTGTAAAACTAACCAAATCACATGGTAAAACACAATGCTTGTGCAAAGCAAACACTTGGTAAAATTTCAGATAAAAAAAAAAAAAAATTACTCACAATTGGTATGAAGAAAATTATATCATGTCCAGGGGTGGATTAAGGGTAGCCAGGGCCCGGGGCAGTTCAGACTCTGTGGGCCCCCCTCGTCACGTGACGGGGGTCACGAATCGTAGAGCCACACTCTACATAGAGAATAATGGGGCCTCCAGCACCGACCTCCACCCGCAGAGCCACACTCTACATAGAGAATAATGGAGCCTCCAGCACCGACCTCCACCCGCAGAGCCCCACTCCACATAGAGAATAATGGAGCCTCCAGCACCGACCTCCACCCGCAGAGCCGCACTCCACATAGAGAATAATGGAGCCTCCAGCACCGACCTCCACCTGCAGAGCCGCACTCCACATAGAGAATAATGGAGCCTCCAGCACCGACCTCCACCCGCAGAGCAGCACTCCACATAGAGAATAATGGAGCCTCCAGCACCGACCTCCACCCGCAGAGCCGCACTCCACATAGAGAATAATGGAGCCTCCAGCACCGACCTCCACCTGCAGAGCCGCACTCCACATAGAGAATAATGGAGCCTCCAGCACCAACCTCCACATAGAGAATAATGGAGCCTCCAGCACTGACCTCCACCCGCAGAGCCACACTCCACATAGAGAATAATGGGACCTCCAGCACCGACCTTCACCCGCAGAGCCGCACTCCACACAGAGAATAATGGAGCCTCCAGCACCGACCTCCACCCGCACTCCACATAGAGAATAATGGAGCCTCCATCACCAACCTCCACCCGCAGAGCCGCACTCCACATAGAGAATAATGGGGCCTCCAGCACCGACCTCCACCCGCACTCCACATAGAGAATAATGGGGCCTCCAGCACCAACCTCCACCCGCACTCCACATAGAGAATAATGGAGCCTCCAGTACCGACCTCCACCCGCAGAGCCGCACTCCACATAGAGAATAATGGAGCCTCCAGCACCGACCTCCACCTGCAGAGCCCCACTCCACATAGAGAATAATGGAGCCTCCAGCACCGACCTCCACCCGCAGAGCCGCACTCCACATAGAGAATAATGGAGCCTCCAGCACCGACCTCCACCCGCAGAGCCGCACTCCACATAGAGAATAATGGAGCCTCCAGCACCGACCTCCACCCGCAGAGCCGCACTCCACATAGAGAATAATGGAGCCTCCAGCACCGACCTCCACCCGCAGAGCCGCACTCCACATAGAGAATAATGGAGCCTCCAGCACCGACCTCCACCCGCAGAGCCGCACTCCACATAGAGAATAATGGAGCCTCCAGCACCAACCTCCACCCGCACTCCACATAGAGAATAATGGAGCCTCCAGCACCGACCTCCACCCGCAGAGCCGCACTCCACATAGAGAATAATGGGGCCTCCAGCACCGACCTCCACCCGCAGAGCCGCACTCCATATAGAGAATAATGGAGCCTCCAGCACCGACCTCCACCCGCAGAGCCACACTCCACATACAGAATAATGGAGCCTCCAGCACCGACCTCCACCCGCAGAGCCACACTCCACATAGAGAATAATGGAGCCTCCAGCACCGACCTCCACCCGCAGAGCCGCACTCCACATAGAGAATAATGGAGCCTCCAGCACCTACCTCCACCCGCACTCCACATAGAGAATAATGGAGCCTCCAGCACCTACCTCCACCCGCAGAGCCGCACTCCACATAGAGAATAATGGAGCCTCCAGCACCGACCTCCACCCGCAGAGCCGCACTCCACATAGAGAATAATGGGGCCTCCAGCACCGACCTCCACCCGCAGAGCCACACTCCACATAGAGAATAATGGAGCCTCCGGCACCGACCTCCACCCACAGAGCCACACTCCACATAGAGAATAATGGAGCCTCCAGCACCGACCTCCACCCGCAGAGCCGCACTCCACATAGAGAATAATGGAGCCTCCATCACCTACCTCCACCCGCAGAGCCCCACTCCACATAGAGAATAATGGAGCCTCCAGCACCTACCTCCACCCGCAGAGCCACACTCCACATAGAGAATAATGGAGCCTCCAGCACCAACCTCCACCCGCTCTCCACATAGAGAATAATGGAGCCTCCAGCACCGACCTCCACCCGCAGAGCCGCACTCCACATAGAGAATAATGGAGCCTCCAGCACCGACCTCCACCCGCAGAGCCGCACTCCACATAGAGAATAATGGAGCCTCCAGCACCTACCTCCACCCGCAGAGCCCCACTCCACATAGAGAATAATGGAGCCTCCAGCACCGACCTCCACCCGCAGAGCCACACTCCACATAGAGAATAATGGAGCCTCCAGCACCAACCTCCACCCGCACTCCACATAGAGAATAATGGAGCCTCCAGCACCGACCTCAACCCGCAGAGCCCCACTCCACATAGAGAATAATGGAGCCTCCAGCACCGACCTCCACCCGCAGAGCCGCACTCCACATAGAGAATAATGGAGCCTCCAGCACCGACCTCCACCCGCAGAGCCACACTCCACATAGAGAATAATGGGGCCTCCAGCACCGACCTCCACCCGCAGAGCCCCACTCCACATAGAGAATAATGGAGCCTCCAGCACCTACCTCCACCCGCAGAGCCGCACTCCACATAGAGAATAATGGAGCCTCCAGCACCGACCTCCACCCACAGAGCCGCACTCCACATAGAGAATAATGGAGCCTCCAGCACCGACCTCCACCCGCAGAGCCCCACTCCACATAGAGAATAATGGAGCCTCCAGCACCGACCTCCACCCGCAGAGCCGCACTCCACATAGAGAATAATGGAGCCTCCAGCACCGACCTCCACCCGCAGAGCCGCACTCCACATAGAGAATAATGGAGCCTCCAGCACCGACCTCCACCCGCAGAGCCGCACTCCACATAGAGAATAATGGGGCCTCCAGCACCGACCTCCACCCGCAGAGCCGCACTCCACATAGAGTATAATGGAGGCTCCAGCACCGACCTCCACCCGCAGAGCCGCCCTGCACATAGAGAATAATGGAGCCTCCAGCACCGACCTCCACCCGCACTCCACATAGAGAATAATGGGGCCTCCAGCACCAACCTCCACCCGCACTCCACATAGAGAATAATGGAGCCTCCAGTACCGACCTCCACCCGCAGAGCCGCACTCCACATAGAGAATAATGGAGCCTCCAGTACCGACCTCCACCCGCAGAGCCGCACTCCACATAGAGAATAATGGAGCCTCCAGCACCGACCTCCACCTGCAGAGCCCCACTCCACATAGAGAATAATGGAGCCTCCAGCACCGACCTCCACCCGCAGAGCCGCACTCCACATAGAGAATAATGGAGCCTCCAGCACCGACCTCCACCCGCAGAGCCGCACTCCACATAGAGAATAATGGAGCCTCCAGCACCGACCTCCACCCGCAGAGCCGCACTCCACATAGAGAATAATGGAGCCTCCAGCACCGACCTCCACCTGCAGAGCCGCACTCCACATAGAGAATAATGGAGCCTCCAGCACCGACCTCCACCCGCAGAGCCGCACTCCACATAGAGAATAATGGAGCCTCCAGCACCAACCTCCACCCGCACTCCACATAGAGAATAATGGAGCCTCCAGCACCGACCTCCACCCGCAGAGCCGCACTCCACATAGAGAATAATGGGGCCTCCAGCACCGACCTCCACCCGCAGAGCCGCACTCCATATAGAGAATAATGGAGCCTCCAGCACCGACCTCCACCCGCAGAGCCACACTCCACATACAGAATAATGGAGCCTCCAGCACCGACCTCCACCCGCAGAGCCACACTCCACATAGAGAATAATGGAGCCTCCAGCACCGACCTCCACCCGCAGAGCCGCACTCCACATAGAGAATAATGGAGCCTCCAGCACCTACCTCCACCCGCACTCCACATAGAGAATAATGGAGCCTCCAGCACCTACCTCCACCCGCAGAGCCGCACTCCACATAGAGAATAATGGAGCCTCCAGCACCGACCTCCACCCGCAGAGCCGCACTCCACATAGAGAATAATGGGGCCTCCAGCACCGACCTCCACCCGCAGAGCCACACTCCACATAGAGAATAATGGAGCCTCCGGCACCGACCTCCACCCACAGAGCCACACTCCACATAGAGAATAATGGAGCCTCCAGCACCGACCTCCACCCGCAGAGCCGCACTCCACATAGAGAATAATGGAGCCTCCATCACCTACCTCCACCCGCAGAGCCCCACTCCACATAGAGAATAATGGAGCCTCCAGCACCTACCTCCACCCGCAGAGCCACACTCCACATAGAGAATAATGGAGCCTCCAGCACCAACCTCCACCCGCTCTCCACATAGAGAATAATGGAGCCTCCAGCACCGACCTCCACCCGCAGAGCCGCACTCCACATAGAGAATAATGGAGCCTCCAGCACCGACCTCCACCCGCAGAGCCGCACTCCACATAGAGAATAATGGAGCCTCCAGCACCTACCTCCACCCGCAGAGCCCCACTCCACATAGAGAATAATGGAGCCTCCAGCACCGACCTCCACCCGCAGAGCCACACTCCACATAGAGAATAATGGAGCCTCCAGCACCAACCTCCACCCGCACTCCACATAGAGAATAATGGAGCCTCCAGCACCGACCTCCACCCGCAGAGCCCCACTCCACATAGAGAATAATGGAGCCTCCAGCACCGACCTCCACCCGCAGAGCCGCACTCCACATAGAGAATAATGGAGCCTCCAGCACCGACCTCCACCCGCAGAGCCACACTCCACATAGAGAATAATGGGGCCTCCAGCACCGACCTCCACCCGCAGAGCCCCACTCCACATAGAGAATAATGGAGCCTCCAGCACCTACCTCCACCCGCAGAGCCGCACTCCACATAGAGAATAATGGAGCCTCCAGCACCGACCTCCACCCACAGAGCCGCACTCCACATAGAGAATAATGGAGCCTCCAGCACCGACCTCCACCCGCAGAGCCCCACTCCACATAGAGAATAATGGAGCCTCCAGCACCGACCTCCACCCGCAGAGCCGCACTCCACATAGAGAATAATGGAGCCTCCAGCACCGACCTCCACCCGCAGAGCCGCACTCCACATAGAGAATAATGGAGCCTCCAGCACCGACCTCCACCCGCAGAGCCGCACTCCACATAGAGAATAATGGGGCCTCCAGCACCGACCTCCACCCGCAGAGCCGCACTCCACATAGAGTATAATGGAGGCTCCAGCACCGACCTCCACCCGCAGAGCCGCACTCCACATACATGGCTGCTCTCAGTGCTCTGTGCTGTGCGCACAGGACCTGTGATGAGGTCACAGGAGGGGAGGAGACAGGGGTCACATGATCGGGGGGCCCTGACACCTTACCTCCTGTGATCTCATCACAAGCCTTTGCACGCTACCAGCAGCATCAGCGTTCAGGCTACTTGTAGATGCTGCTGGTAGCAGAGCACATAATGCCGCCCCCACGGTCACTCACTTTTAGGTGGGGAGAAGATGGAGTGCCATTGCAGCAGCCAGCAGGAATGTGGTGGGGGCCCCCTTAGAAGCTCTTGTGGTGGGGGCCCCGGGGCTGAAGCCCCGCCTGCCCTGCCTATAATCCGGCCCTGCGCGGTGGCGGATTATAATGGGGCAATTTACTGGCCTGGGCTGTGGGCCCCTTAACCCCACTGGGCCCGGGGCAACTGCCCAAATTGACCTCATTATAATCCGCCACTGATCATGTCAGCTTGCCAGTCCACTTGTCCCTCTGGTGTAACAAAATAATCTGCAAAGGTATCCCTAATTCTTGCCACTGAACCAGTACTCCGAAAAGTTTGCTCCTCATAATCCCACAAGGTGGTTTCATACACATTTTCATCGATGAAAACTGGTTCCTTTGAAAGGACAAAATTGTGCAGGATTACACAGGCCTTTACCACCTCATCCACAGTCTCTGTTTTCATTTTCATGGCCGTTAACAGGACTCTCCATTTGGCAGTTAAAATTCCAAACGCGCACTCCACCACTCTGCGCGCTCTAGTTAACCGATAGTTATAGATTCTTTTCCGGTGTGTTAGTCCACGACTACCATATGGTTTCAGTAGGTGTTTAGAAAGTTGAAAAGCATCGTCGCCAACGCACACAAAAGGCATTGGTGGGCCTGTTGTTCCAGGGAGTGGTCTTGGAGGTGGGAAGTTAAAATTGTCTCCATACAAGCGACGGCCCATGGTGGAACTCTTGAATACCTGTGAGTCGTTAGAACGACCGTATGCACCAATGTCCACGGCAATGAATTTGCAGTTTGCATCCGAAATGGCCATAAGCACAATAGAAAAGTATTTTTTATAGTTGTAAAACTGTGAACCAGATCCCATAGGTTTCACAATCCTGATATGCTTGCCATCCACGGCACCAATGCAGTTTGGAAACTGGCAGATATCTTGAAACTTCTCTGCAATCTCCAGCCACCTCTCCTGGGTTGGCTCTGGGATGTATTCCTCCTGTAGAGAATCCCATAATGCCCGGCAGGTCTGTTGTACAATTCCAGCAATAGTGGAAATCCCAATCCGGAACTGGAAATGGAGGGAGGTGAAGGATTCTCCAGTTGCCAGGAATCTTAAAAAAAGGGAAAAAAAGTAAAATTAATACAAACTACAAGCCATAACATAACAATAAAAGCCTGCAGAATCTGAAACATTTTAAAAGGTAGATAACTTACCGAAGGGTCACCATCAAACGCTCCGCCGGTGATATAGAAAACCGCATGTAGGTGTACCTTCTCCGGATTTGTTCTCCAACACGATCCACCAATATCTCAAAGAATTCCATCCGCATGCGCACGTAGTTGAAGAACTTGTCCGAATTCTCCCTCAATTCCAGGTACAGTGTGGAAAAAACGCCACGGGTGAACCTCTGCGCATAAATGGGATGAATCCACTGGCGCCGTCTCCTCATACGCAGGATTCGCAGTCTTCTTTTCTCCCTCTCGATAGCAATAATTGCCAACCGATTCAAGTGAAGATCCAATTCCACACAGAATCTCTCAATACTCGCAATAGCTCCTTCCAGACTCGCACTAACTCCTTCCATCGCTGCCACTAGCTCTAAAACCTTTCAAAGAAATTGTATCACAACACCCTAGATATATTTCTCCCTAGTTTCCAGCATCCAATCACATTTGAGAGCATTTTCCAAGAGCGAATCATATTTGGGAGCATCCCATTTTGGAGGTGTGGAAAAACGGATCCGCAAGAAAACGGATCCAACGGATGACAAAACGGATGCAAACTGATGGAACGGATCCGTTTTGTTGAGGATCCGCAGTAAAATCGGTATGGCGGATCCTCAACAAAACGGATCCGTTCCATCAGTTTGCATCCGTTTTGTTTGCATTTTTTGCGGATCCGCCAATTTCAAATTTTGGCGGATTTTGACTGATGGCAAAAAACTGAAGTGTGAAAGAGGCCTTACAGTCAATGAAATCCCAAAAGGGGACAGTGCCAATAATGTTTGTAAAGCGCTGTGGAATTAATGCTGCTATATAAATGAGTAAAAATAAATAAATACATATATTTATCTCATTTATATAGCGCCAATATTTACACAGCGCTTTACAGACATTATTGACACTGTCCCCGATGGGGCTCACAATATAAATTCCCTATCAATATGTCTTTGGAATGTGGTAGGAAACCCACGGAAACATGGGGAGAACATACAAACGCCTTGCAGATGTTGTCCTTGGTGAGATTTGAACCCAGGACCCCAGCGCTGCAGTGCTATCCACTGAGCCACCATGTATATATATGTGGAGTTAAAAAAACAATTCTCCATTCAGTGTGTCCATGAACATCAGAACACACTTGGATATCATCTGAGTACGGTCTGATGTTTTCCACGGACCAATATACATGAATGGCTGAGTGCCATCCGATTATCAGATGCTACTTGTGCATGCTGCAATTTTCCTTCTCCGACCAGTTTGGTCTGGAGAAAAAGTCTGACATGTGCACGGCCATATAGAGTAACATGGGGACAAGTGCTCTCCGTCAAGACAACAGATAGAACACACCCAATAATTACGATTGTGTGCTCAAGCCCTTAGTCAAATGTTATTTCAGTGGGGTAAGCAGACATACTCTAAAAAGTCTCATTTAAATGTTAGGGTGGCTTTTTCATGCAGGAATAACGCTCCCGGTGTCGTCAGTGCTTTGGATCTGATTTTGATCAATATTTGGTCAGTGGGTCAGTTTTTGCCAATCATTACTGATTTTCACATATGAAGAAAAGATAACTAAATTACTGTCCAAATCTTCTCCTATCCATTGGAATGTTAATCACAGACAGCACACGGATTAGGCACTGATTCCATTCATGTACTGTCTGTCATTTTCATGGACCCATAGACTTGAATGAGTAATTTTGATCCATGACTGATCAAGAAAGGACGGATCGCTCAGATTTTTTGCGATTACATGTTATGCAAGAAAACAGAGAAATGTGAATAACTCCATAGACTTTAATGGGTCCATTTTCTATCTGTGAAAATCACATCTATGACCTGTATGTGAGTCCCATATGTCTGTTGAGGCTGAATATAAATAAGACGTAGTGGGCAGTTGTACGGGAGAATAATTGCAATATCTGACTACATACTTTGCTCACCATAAATGAGTACACCCCTTTTGCAAAGTGAGGTTTTAATCAATATCTCGCTGAATGCAAGACTAAGACTAAAGTTTTGACAAGACTGAATTTCATAGAACATTTGTTCACCCATAACGTGAAAGTAAGGTTAATTATATAACTTTCATTTAAAATATCTTCAGTTCTACTCAAATTAGTTGATGGAAAAATGAATATACTTCATATCAAATACTACTACATCTAGTATTATGTATGATCTCCATGATTTTAAAGACACCTCCAACTGTCCTAGGCATGGAATGAACAAGTTGGCAACTTAATGCAACATCCTTCTTGTTCCATTCTTCATGAATGTCCTCTTTTATAACCTGGATGCTGAATGCAGCGTGATGACAACTTGTCTCCTCAGAATTACCCCTAGGTGTTCAATTGGGTTCAGATCCGGAGACACTTGGCCACAGAATCACTTTCACTCTGTTCTTGTACCGAAATACAGCAGTTGCCTTAGATGTGTTTTGGATCATTGTCATGTTGGAAAAGTGCACATCTACCAAGGGCAAGGCGTGATGGTAGCATCTTCTCTTTCAATACAGAACAGTATATCTGTGAATTCAGGATAGCATCTGTCACGCTGACTGTCATGCCGCGCTCACCTGGAGGTGGGACCTTGGTCCCGACGTCACGTCTTCCGGAGCTGCGGCTGCTCCGGGGGTCCCGTCGGGAGCGCACGCGCACCTCTCATGCTTAGCTTCATGTTTGCACTGTTCTCTGTGGGCACGCGCGCTCTTCTCAGCTCTGTCTCCAGCCCTGTCCGCTCTATGGTATTGGAGGACTTGACCCAGAAGTCCTAGTGATCATGTGCTATATCAGGCTACCTCTTCCTTTGGGAGGTGCCTGATTATTGTTGTGCTTCCTGGCTTGGTCTGCCTTGTCCTTGCCTGGCTGTGCGCTGTATTCAGGTCCTCTCCCTTATGCTCAGTTGTGCCTCCTGGCACAAGCTCTGATCCTGTACTCTGCCTTATGCTCAGTTGTGCCTCCTGACACACGCTCTGATCCTGTGCTCTGTCTTATGTTCAGTTGTACCTCCTGACACACGCTCTGATCCTGTGCTCTGCCTTATGTTCAGTTGTACCTCCTGACACACGCTCTGATCCTGTGCTCTGCCTTGTGTTCAGTTGTGCTTCCTGGCACATGCTCTGATCCTGTACTCTGCCTTTTGCTCAGTTGTGCTTCCTGGCACATGCTCTGATCCTGTGCTCTGTCTTATGCTCAGTTGTGCCTCCTGGCACACGCTCTGATCCTGTTCTCTGACTTGTGCTCAGTTGTGCCTCCTGGCACACTCTCTGTTCCTGTACTCTGCTGCACCTCCTGGTACATCGGCTGCCTAACACAGTACTCTGACGTGCTCCTTTGCACGTGTCCTGCTTTGCTCACACCCGGACGTACTAGTCGCTGCACGCCATACGTGCTCTCGTGTACCCGCCTTGCTCTATCCTGTATCTAGCGCACTCCCGTGTACCCGCCTTGTGTTCTCCAGTACTATCCGTGCCTCCGTACACTTGCCCTGTACCGTCCTGTACCCCACGTGTCCCTGTGTCCACGCTTTACACATTCCTGTAGACACACTCACTCGTGTCTCCTGTGAGCCAGCCACCTGCTGCCAGCAGTCGTGGTACCTTACCCCCTTGGGCTTGCCCCTGACACTCCCTGTATAGGGGGTGGTCCTCACTAGGTCAGCTCGCCCTGGGAGGGTTGGTGCCACGACCCAGTGGGTCCACTCCAGGAGTCTTCACAACATCAATGAAATGTAGCTCCATGGCACCAGCAGGACTCATGCAGCCTAAAATAAGGACACTGCCACCACCATGTCTCACTGTAGGTATCATGTATTTTTCTAAATTAATTTATGCAGGATTTTCTGCAACCAAGCAAACTGTACATTCAGCGTAAGAGCTTTATACACTAAAGTATATTTTTAGTCAAATGGAATCGCGAATATACTATCTTTTATTTTTTATAGGCCTTAGAGCAATAGAAAAAATGTTGCAAATATACCCCTTGCGTAACATGTTTTCCCTGGGAACGTATATTTATGTTGTTAGCGATTCCCAGTTTTCTCGAGATCGGTTATGTCAAACTTTAATTCTTTTTTCTTTTTCTTTTTTTATTCCTTTTTTCGGGGGTAACTGACACTAATTCTTTGACTTTATAAGAAGTTGTTAAATTGTTAACTTTGCTAAACAGACTAAAGTGCCAGGGTCCCTTTTCAAAATAAATTAATTATGTTACTTTGAAAACTACTGCTTGGGAAAGATCAATTCAGGATACGCACATCAGTGCAGTAAAATGAGTACGGGATGTTCTGGGGAGCCACACTGATTCTGTTGCTTGCTGTCAAGGCAAGTATATGTCTAAATTAGATAGTGCTTTCCTTGTCATATATTTGTATCACTGCCAATCACAAACCTTATCATGTCTACATCTGCATCGTGAGTAAATGTTACTATGGAAACAATTACCATGCCTTAATTGATATACGTGAAGTCTTGTAGCCTAGATGTAACACAAGCACAATATCATTATAGCTGCAAATTAGAAATGTAAAACTCTGACAGATGATTACTATAAAAATTGCGTACAATGTTTGCATAGGCAAAGAAAAAAAACTGTACTTTATGTGGGCAGTCAGAAACAGGGGCCCTTATAAAACAAGCCTGATATTTACTCCCACGCATGCTGCATAGAATACATAATTACAAGCAGAAACTTTCCACAGATTTATTCACAATAAAAATATTTGGTACGAGAGGCTGTTAAGATGAAGCACATCACTTCAAAAGGGGAAACTTAGAATCTGGAATAACTTTGACTTAATGGAATTCACAGAAATTTCGATATGTGGCATTGATGTACCATCCATAGTAAACATGATTGAATCATCAATGCCAGAAGTGAACGCTGGCCCCTTTCACACATCAGGTTTTTGCCATCAGTCACAATCCATCGTTTTTTGAAAAAAACGGATCTGGCAACTGATGCCACTGGATCCGTTTTTTTTTTCTCTCATAGATTAATATTAGCTACGGATTGCGACAAATGGCCTCACAATTCATCCATCGTTCACCGGATCCGTCGAAAAATTTTGTCCAGCGGCCCGACATGATGCACAAAGCAACGTTTTTTGTATCCATCGAAAAATCGGACAGCGACGGATTCGTCGCTGTCCATCGTTTGCTAGAATGAAAGCCTACGGGCACAGGATCTGCCCACGATGATCTCCCCTATAGGACAGTGTCATCAGATGATGTCAATGCTCTATAGGGCTTCCCAGTGATGAACTGACAGGAGACAATGGCTCCTGCTGTCCATCACTGAGGTTGCCTGAGTTCAAAGTCTCACTTTACAGCAATGCTGCATGAGAAATAGGGTTAGGGTTACGGGACCTCTTTCAGCGGAGGGATACACAGCAGAGGATTACCTCCACCTGTCATTTCATTGCTGGAGCCCCTGGAGAGCGGTCACATCAGCTGATTTGGCAGCTCTCCACGGGAGGTCGACGTGGGACACTCGTTATTAATTGGACTATGACGGAAAGGTAAGTATAGGTTGTTTTATTATTATATTTTTATTACAGGTGATCGATGGCTTCGGGGAATTAGGTGATTGGTGAGTATGTACTCTATGTTATGTGTTGTATGTTATATGTAGGGATGAGCGATATTGCCGAATATCGTATCGGAACTCCAATTTTTCGATATTGAAAAAATATCGGATATCGGAATTTCCGATTTCCAATATCAATGCAAGTCAATGGGAGAAAAAAATCGGAATTACAAAATGACCACTACAGTGCTATATAATTGATAAAATGGAGGGGAAACACCTCAGGATAATGGGGAAGGAGTTTGCTGAGGCAGAGGAGCAAAAACATTGCTAGAAAAATGCACAGAGCGAAAGCTGTAGCAGGAAAACTGGTCACCATCTTCTTAACAGCGGTGTTTTTTCTTTGGGTTAGGATTAGTTGGGGTAGGGTTAGGGTTTATGGTTAGTAGGGTAAGGTTTAGGGTTAGGGGTTAGGCCTCTTTCACACTTCCGTTTTTTACAATCAGTCACAATCCGCCAGGTTTTGAAAAAAAACGGATCCTCAATTTTTTTTTGAGGATCCGTTTTTTTCCCATTGACTTGCATTAATGGCGGATTGTGACGGATTGCTGTCCGTTGCATCCGTTTTTTGTAAGGATCCGCCAAAAGTTGCTGTCCGTCACCATCCTCAAAGATTTCAAAACGGAGCTTGTAACGTTTTTTTCTCTGGCGGATCCTCCAGACACTCATTTAACCCAAAATCCTTTCTGGGTGCCGGACAAAAAAAATTCTCTCTCTCTCTCTCTCTCTCTCTCTCTCTCGCCAGCAATTCCTTTAAATTTCTTCATTTTCAGGATCCGTCTGAAAACGGATCCTGTGCCATCCGTTCACATCAGTTGAGAACGGATCCGCTTGTCTGCCTTTTTGGCGGATTATAACTGATGCAAAAAACTGAAGTGTGAAAGAGGCCTTAGGGTTAGTTAGGGCTATGGTTAGGGTTAGTAGTGTAAGGGTTAGGGTTAGTTAGGGTTAGGGTTATGCTTATGGATAGTAGGGTTAGGGTTTAGGGTTAGGGTTAGTAGGGTTAGGGGTAGCTAGGGTTAGAGTTATGCTTATGGTTAGTAGGGTTAGGGTTATTAGGGTTAGGGGTTATGGTTATGGTTAGTAGGGTTAGGGTAAGTAGGGTTAGGGGTTAGGATTAGTAGGGTTATGGTTAGAGGTTAGGGTTTAGGGTTAGGGTTAGTAGGGTTAGGGTAAGGGTTAGGGGTTAGGGTTAGTTAGGGTTAGTAGAGTCAGGGTTTACAGTTAGGGTTATGCTTATAGTTAGTAGGGTTAGGGTTAGTAGGGTTAGGGTTTAGGGTTATGTTTATGATTAGTAGGGTTAGGGTTAGGGGTTAGGGTTAGTAGGGTTAGGGTTACGGTTATGCTTATGTTAGCAGGGTTATTTATTTCAATATCGGAAAGCTCATCCCTAGTTATATGTACTGTATGTTATATGTTGTATGTTCTGTATATCATATGTTGTACTACATGCTATGTAATTTTTTTTCTCTTTTACATTCAACACATTAGCCAGATGATGGGACTATTACTGTCCCATCATTGGCTAATGTGTCACTCACTGTCAGGGTAGCAGGCATAGCCCAATGGGACTTGTAGTCCCATTGAATGATGCCTGCATACACACACACATACACACACACATACACCACTGCAGACCCCCCCGCACAGGCCCGCACAGCCCGATGACCCCCCCAAACCCTGTACAGTCCCGGCAACCCCCACACAGCCAGGGCAGACTGCTGAAGACCCGCAGGGCCAAATCCACTGCGGATCCATGGTAAAATCCGCAATGTGTGCACCCCCCGCCAAAGCCGCGCGGCACCGCTCATTGACTGAGCAGTCGGCAGCTGAGCCAATGAGCGGCACGGGATTCAAGTGCCCCGCCAAAGCCGCGTGGCACCAGTCAGCTAATGAGCGTGCCGCGCACCTTGGTGGGGGATTTGAATCCCGCGCGGCACCGCTGATTGGCTCAGCTGGCGGGCGGCTCAGCCAATGAGTGGTGCCGTGCGGCTTGGCGGGATATGAATCCTGGCCACCAAATCGGGATACCCATAACTTGGGTGTTCCAATATGGCGGTAGGCATAGTTCTGATGCGAGCACCCGGGAGATGAGCGGCTGGCGGCTGTGTTGCCACTGACCTCCCTGTGGCGGGAGATGAGCCGCGGTGCCGTTTTTGTCACTTCCAGCCGCGGTGGATTGTGGGATAGCGACACAATCGCAGGAAGCTGTGACAGAGCCGATTGGCATTTATATATTAGATGTGATCAGATATTTACTTATATAATTCCCATTAATTCATAATAAGATTTTATTTTCACTTATGACATGGTGTTTTATCATTGATTTATTGCACTTGCGCACGTTCTATTTGTTATGTGGATTAGTATATATTATGTATGACATTTATTTTATATGTGATATATTTTTTTTATATATATGAAATTGTGTCTTTGCTGACTTGTCTGCAATTCCATGCCCCTCACATCACACGTATATGAGATTTTGGTTTTGAAATTAATTTTTTTAATAAAATGTTTTTTTTTTATAAAAAAATATTTTAATATTTCTTGTGTACATCATTTTTGGTATAGTTGTGTATAATCATATTTTATTTAACAATAAAATCATATATACTTTTTTTAATTTAGTAGTACTTGGAATATTTTTTCGGGTTACTAGTTGCTTTGGTATTCCTAGCTGTGTGTTATCAACTTATTTAAGAAAAATTTTCAGAATTGAGAGTCCTCAGTGGTTGATACCTTTTAATGGCTAACTGAAAAGATGGTAACACATTGCAAGCTTTCGAGACTACTCAGGTCTCTTCTTCAGGCTAGACTAATACAAAATCTGAAGAGTCACATATTTATGCACAATACAACACAGAAAAAATGCAATGGATAAGATAAGTGACGTGAAGCAGAACTATCAATATGGGAGAGGGAGAAACATAAATATTGGATCAGTACATAGATAGGGAGTCCGGATGTTTTATAGTCCTCTGATTGGGGCCTCCTAATGTGTTGTGATGCCCCCACCAGGTCTTGAAAGCAAATTCCTTAATTGATGTAAAAAGACATAAATCCATGTGACACATTCATTCCAGCACAGAGCGTGTCAAAGGTCGTCATAAATTTGACAGTATGGTACTCCTACAGTTCCCTTCGCAGTATCATGACCCCTACATCCATAATCCTGTGGGGGGGGCTTTGGAGGTCATTACACTGTTTGGGGGCTGTTGGGACATCATACTGTGGGGAGTTCAGTGCAGGAATAATATAATAATACTGTGTTGGGGCTGTGTTTGCCACACAAAAAGCGAATGTTCTTCTATTTCACCTTTGTATTGAATTGTATTGAAAATGTAACGCCCCTGACTCCCAGGTCACATAGAGGTCTTCCCATAGTGAGGTGTGATGCTATTAGTAATATATCCCTAATGACTTGATATATGTTTCCATAATACTGTATATTCATCTCTGTTGCACTCTACAGAAATTAGAAGTTCCAGGTATTCTACATGTTCTTCTGGGTGGTTGTATGTTAGCTGTGTAACTCAATCAATTCTATTGACAAACTACATGAAATTCAATGGTTCTTCAGAACTTCCTCTTCATATGAAAGAAAAGATTTTCAATATATTTTCGAAAGAAACATATTTTATCTTTGAAGAGGGGGTGCTTGGAAATATTATTATTATTTATTTTTAGAGCACATTGATTCCATGGAGCTGTAAATGTAGAAAGAGGTTACATACAAAGTGTGAATATAAAAAATAGGAATATTGATTATTTTAAACTTACTAATAAATTATTATTATTATTATTATTTATTATTATATCGCCATTTATTCCATGACGCTTTACATTTGAAAAGGGCTAAACATAATAAAAACTAGCAAAGTAATCTTAGACAATACAAGTCATGACTGGAACAGGAGGAGAGAGGACCGTACCCACGAGGGCTCACAATCTAACAGGGATGAGTGAGGATACAGTAGGTGAGGGTAGAGCTGGTCATGCAGTGGATTGGTCGATCGGTGGTTACTGCAGGTTGTAGGCTTGTCGGAAGAGGTAGGTTTTCAGGTTATTTTTGAAGGTGCCATGGTAGGCGAGAGTCTGATATGTTGTGGTAGAAAGTTCCAGAGTAGGGGTGATGCATGGGAGAAATCTTGTATGCGATGTGGGAAGAGGAGATAAGATGGGAGTAGAGAAAGAGGCCTTGTGAGGATCGGAGGTTGCGTGTAGCTAAGTACTGGGAGACAAGGTCAGAGATGTATGAAGGGGACAGGTTGTGGATGGTTTTGTATGTCATGGTTAGGGTTGTGAACTGGAGTCTTTGGGTAATGGGGAGTTGATGCAGGGATTGACAGAGGGGAGAGGCTGGGGAATAGCGGGGCACAGGTGGATTAGTCAAGCAGCAGAGTTTAGAATAGACTGGAGGGATGTGAGAGTGTTAGAGGGGAGGCTGCAGAGCAGGATGTTGCAATAGTCATGGCAGGAGATGATGAGGGCATGGACTAGGGTCTTTGCAGAATCTTGGTTGAGGAATGTACGGATCCATGAAATATTTTTGAGTTGAAGTCAGTAGGAAGTGGAAAAAGCTTGGATATGTGGTTTAAAAGAAAGACCAGTGTCAAGGATTACCCCGAGGCAGTGAGTTTTTGAGACTCGAAAGAGTGGGCAGCCACTTACTTTAATGGATAGGTCCACTGGGGGGGTCGAGTGAGATGGGGGAAAGATGATGAATTCTGTTTTGTCCATATTGGGTTTTAGAAATCTAGCGGAGAATAAGGATGACAGACATTGTGGGATTCTGGTTAGTAGGGAGGTGATATCTGGTCCAGAGTTAAATAGGTTTGTGTATCTAGATGCAAATCTTGTGTTCATATCTGTTCCACTGATTTATCTGTATATTTTTGTTTGGAAACTAAAATTATTTTCTAAAATGAATTGGGTACTTTGATTAATGGATATACTTGTATCAAATCTAACTTGTTTTACTCTGATGAGTGATAATATCTACATCAGTTAGTCACCTGGAATAACTTCCAATGTACCGGTATATCTGTTCAAAAGTGGAATCACCAGCCTTCAGAAAGTGTTTGTAACTTTCCCATGTGTTTTTGAGAGGCAGTGTTGGTACCCAGTTCCATACAGTTCTCAGATATACTACAGAACTGATATAAGCCAAAGCATGGCAAGGACCACTCAATAAAGAGAACCATTGGTTCATCATTACAGTAAAACATTAATATTGGTGAATCCAGGTACTTACTAGTCTTCTAGGTATCCTCAAGTACAGACATGAAAACAATCTGTTAGCGTGGGTGGTCTGGAACCGGAACTCCAGGAGTGGACCCTCTGGACCGTGGCACCGAGGGGCCCCGGGCGAGCTGCCAGGTGGGATCGACCCCTATACAGGGACCGTTAGGAGCAGGCCCAGGGGTTCTAGTACCACGGTAGCCGGTACCGAGAGGGGCGGCTCAGGATGGACCGGAGTAAGACTGTGGGCCTGAAGTATAGAATGACAGAGCTGGAACCAGGAGGCAGGATTGGAGTGAGACAGTAGACTGGAACGAGGAGGGATGACAGGAGTAGGAACACAGGAGAAAGGATGGGAGGAGGACGGAAGGACAGAAGCTGGAAGGAACTGGAACACCGGAGGCAGGACTGGAGTAGGACGGCAGGACTGGAGCAGGATGGTACAGGAACACTGGAGGCAGGACTGGAGTAGGATGGAACAGGAACACCGGAGGCAGGACTGGAGTAGGACAGCAGGACTGGAGCAGGATGGAACAGGAACACCGGAGGCAGGACTGGAGTAGGACGGCAGGACTGGAGCAGGATGGAACAGGAACACTGGAGTAGGATGGAACAGGAACACCGGAGGCAGGACTGGAGTAGGACAGCAGGACTGGAGCAGGATGAAACAGGAACACCGGAGGCAGGACTGGAGTAGGATGACAGGAACACCGGAGACAGGACTGCGGAAGTGAGCAAGGAACCCGGGTAGCAGGACTGAGAGGCTGCTGCGGAGAGCAGGCGAGAACGGAACTGCAGGAACCGAGAGCACACGATGCAGCGAGGCCAGTGTGCTAGGAAACACAACAATCAGGCACCTCCCTCAGGGGGAAGCAGCCTGATATGCTCCTGTCTGGTCTGCCATTGGTTAGGGAGGTGCTTCCGGGTCAGGGCATAGCCGGAGCACAAGAAGCTGGAGGGAGGCACGGCCACGGCCTACGGCGCATGCGCATAGCATGCAGGGATGGCATCGCCGCGAGCCCGTCACAGGTGAGCGCTGCGACCGTCGGAAGGAGAGAGGCTGTGGTGAGGGAGCGGAGGCCAGGTGAGTGTGATGGAGCAGTGTAACAGTACCCCCCTAAGCTGCCCTCCCCGGAGATTAGCAAGAAATCTCTTGAGGATATGGGGAGCATTGATATTCTCTCGATGCTCCCAGGATCTCTCCTCAGGACCAAAGCCCTTCCAATCAACAAGAAAGAAAGTCCTACCTCTAACTCTCTTCATAGCGAGAATGTCCTGCACTTCAAAAACATCAGCGGCACCCACCGGCTGAGGACCAGGATCAGGCAAGGAATGGAAGCGATTCAGCACCACAGGCTTCAGGAGAGAGACGTGGAAGGTGTTCGGGACCCAGAGCGAAGCAGGCAACCTCAATTTGTAGGCGACTTCATTGATACGTCCAAGAATTTTAAACGGACCGATGTAGCGTGGTCCTAATTTGTAGGAGCGCAGTTTCAATCGGATGAATTTGGCGGAGAGCCAGACCTTGTCCCCAACACGATACGGTGGAGGATCCAATCTCCTTTTGTCAGTATAATTCTTCATCCGATCAGCGGACTTCTTGAGTGACGTGTTGGTCTTGGCCCAAATCTTGGAAAATTCAGAGGACAAGGCGTTGGCCACGGGTACCTCGGAGGCAGGGGTTATTGGAAGAGGAACACCAGGATGTCTGCCAAAAACAATGAAAAATGGAGACTTGGCCGAGGACTCACCAGCATGGTTGTTATAAGCGAACTCTGCCCAGGGGAGTAAGTCGACCCAATTGTTCTGGTGGGCATTGGAGAAGTGTCGTAGGTACCCCGTAAGCGTCTGGTTGGTACGCTCTACCTGTCCATTGGACTGTGGATGGTAGGCCGAGGAGAAGTCGAGGGAAACAATCATGAGCCTACAAAGTGATCGCCAGAAATTGGAGGTAAATTGAACCCCTCGGTCGGAGACAATGCGTTGAGGTAGTCCGTGAAGTCTGAAGATTTGATGAATGAAAACTTTGGCCAGCTCTGGCACCGAGGGAAGACAGGGCAGAGGTATGAAGTGAGCCATCTTGGAAAAACGATCCACCACCACTAAGATAACTGTGCAACCTGAAGAGCGGGGTAGGTCGGTGATCAAATCCATGGCGATGTTCTCCCAAGGAACCGCAGGGACGGGCAACGGAAGCAACAAGCCAGATGGAGGTCTTCATGGCACTTTGTTTTTAGCACAGGATGGAAAAGAAGCCACAAAGTCGAGTACATTTTGGCGAATCGTGGGCCACCAGTAGTGATGTGTGATAAGGTCAAGGGTCTTCTTAGTTCCGGCATGGCCGGCCAGTTTGGAGAAGTGCCCCCATAGAAGGACCTTTCGCTTGAGATTCTCAGGGACAAGCGTCTTGCCTGGAGGAGGGGTGAGCCAGTTCACTGGAGCCACTGTGATGATCCTAGTGGGATCAATGATATGCGAAGGTTCCTCTGTGGTTTCGTGTGGCTGGGAGACCCTGGACAGGGCGTCGGCTTTAGTATTCTTGTTGCCAGGATGGAAACGGAGTTCGAAGTCAAATCGGGTGAAAAATAAGGACCATCTGGCCTGGCGAGGGTTGAGTCTCTGGGCAGACTGGAGATAGGCCAGATTCTTGTGGTCCGAGAAGATGACAAAGGGATGGACAGCTCCCTCCAGGAGGTGGCGCCATTCTTCTAAGGCCAACTTGATGGACAGAAGTTCCCGGTCGCCGATCGAGTAGTTACACTCGGATGGAGAAAAGACCTTCAAGAAGAAGCCACCAGGGTGCAGGCGACCGGAGGTGGTTCTCTGGGACAGTACTGCCCCGCCACCCATCAAGGAAGAGTCCACCTCAAGTACAAAAGGTCGATTGCTCTCAGGGCGATGCAGGACCGGAGCCGTGGAGAAAGTCCGTTTTAGGGTCAGAAAGGCCTCTTCTGCCTCAGGAGACCAATCTTTGGGAGTAGACCCTTTACGGGTGAGCGCAGAAATGGGTCTTGTGATCGCGGAGAAGTGGGAGACAAATTGCCGGTAATAATTGGCGAATCCGAGGAATCGTTGTATCGCCTTTACTCCAACGGGGCAAGGCCATTTGAGGATGGCAGACAAATTCTCGGGATCCATCCTTAGACCAGTGTCGGAGATAATGTATCCCAGAAATGGCAGAGAGGTCTGTTCGAAGAGACATTTCTCGATCTTCGCATACAGGCGGTTCTCCCGAAGACGCTGAAGCACCAGGCGGACACTTTCTGTGGGACGAGAGGTCCGGTGAGAAGACGAGGATGTCGTCTAAGTACATGACCACACAGGAGTACAAGAGATCCCAGAAGATCTCATTGACGAACTCTTGAAATACCGCAGGAGCATTGCAGAGGCCAAAGGGCATGACCAGGTACTCGTAATGGCCGTCTCGAGTGTTGAAAGCAGTCTTCCACTTGTCACTTGCACGGATAAGGACCAGATTATAGGCTCTTCTGAGGTCCAGCTTGGAGAAGACACGAGCCCCACTGAGATGGTCAAACAGCTCCGGAATGAGTGGAAGAGGGTACCTGTCCTTGATGGTAATTTCATTCAAGCCCCTATAGTCAATGCACGGCCGTAGTGTTCCGTCGTCCTTTTTGACGAAGAAGAACCCGACTCCTGTGGGCGAAGAGGATTTCCGAATAAAGCCTTTGGCGAGATTCTCTGGGACGTACTCAGACATGGCGGTGGTCTCTGCGGGAGACAGAGGGTAAATTCTGCCCCTTGGAGGGGTTGAACTGGGAAGAAGTTCAATTGGGCAGTCAAACGGCCGATGTGGAGGAAGGACCTCCGCTTCCTTATCAAACACATCGGCATAGGAGCTGTAGGCTGGAGGAAGTCCCCTAAGGTCTGGAGGTGACCAAGGAGCGGCCGCCAGGTGGGCAGGAGTCAGACAGCGAGCTTGGCATGGGTGACCCCAGCGGAGTATCTCCCCAGAAGACCAGTTGAGAACAGGCTGAGTCCTTAACCATGGGAAACCGAGTAGAATGGCGTGGGAGAGCTTTGGTAAAACGTAAATGGCTATCTTCTCTCGATGTAAGGACCCGACTTGCAACTCCACTTCTTCAGTGATCAAGGTGACGGTCACCTGTAGCGGTTTGCCATCCACAGTGGCAATCTGAATAGGGTTAGACAGAGTGACTACAGGAATTCGGTATCTGTCTACCTCATCAGGCTGAATGAAGTTACCTGCCGACCCCGAATCCACGTAGGCCACCTCGGACCCACGTCTCTCCCCTGAAACCAAAAGCACAGAAATCGTAAGGGGTTGAGAGGGATCATCATCACCTAGGGAGACCCCTCTTACCTGACCCAGGTGGAGTCGTTTCCCTGTCTCTTAGAACAGGTGCGGATATAGTGTGACGAATCACCGCAATAGAGGCACAGACCCTGTGCCCGTCTCTCTCTCTGACGCAACTCGGCCAACCTAAGGCGATCTATCTGCATGGATTCGACCGAAGAGGGAGGAGAGGACCCGGCCGAACGGGAGCTGGCAGATCGGGTGAAAAGGGGAACTGGCCTGGTAGACCTCCTGTCTCTAGCTGACTCCCGAGAGCGCTCCAAGAAGCGAAGGTCAGTGCGGGTAGCCAGCGAGATAAGGTCCTCTAAGGTGGACGGGGTATCTCGAGCTGCGAGTTCATCTTTTATTCTGCCTGAAAGACCGCGCCAGAAAGCCCCTACCAAGGCTGCGTTATTCCAGCCGAGCTCGGAGGAGATAGTGTGAAAGCGAATAGCGTACTGTCCGACCGTGATAGAGCCCTGATGTAAGTTAAAGAGTGACTCAGTGAGAGAGGCTAACCGACCCGGCTCATCGAAGACCCTACGAAACGTATCCAGGAAAACCGGGAGACTCGAGACTACTGGATCGTCACGTTCCCAGAGCGGATTCAACCAAGACAGGGCCTTTCCCTCCAGATGGGACATGATGAAGGCCACCTTGGCCCGGTCCAATGGATATTGCTGCGGCAACCATTCAAAGTGGAGGCTACACTGATTTAAGAACCCCCTACAGAGCTTGGGATCCCGGGTGAAGCGAGGCGGTTTGGCGAGGCGGAGCGTCGGGAGAGCTGTAGATGCAGGAGGAGGAGTCGGGGCTGCAGTGGCAGCCTGGAGGGCCGACAAGCGGCTGTCAACGGAGGCCATGTAAGACAAAATGTGGGCTTGTGTATCTTGTTGCTGACCCAGCTCCTGTTGGAGACTGGCCAGCTGGGAGGCATTTCCAGGATCGGCTACCTGCAAGGCCGACAAACGGGTCTCCATAGACTTCATGACCGACATAATGCGTCCCTGATTCTCCCGCAGGAAGAGCAACTCTTTCTGGGTAGCAGCCGTAGTACCGGCGAAGTCCATGGCCTGATTGTACTGTTAGCGTGGGTGGTCTGGAACCGGAACTCCAGGAGTGGACCCTCTGAACCATGGCTCCGTGGGGCCCCGGGCGAGCTGCCAGGTGGGACCGACCCCTTTACAGGGAGCGATAGGAGCAGGCCCAGGGGTTCGAGTACCACGGTAGCCGGTACCGAGAGGGGTGGCTCATGATGGACCGGAGTAGGACTGTGGGCCTGAAGTATAGAATGACAGAGCTGGAACCAGGAGACAGGATTGGAGTGAGACAGTAGACTGGAATGAGGAGGGATGACAGGAGTAGGAACACAGGAGAAAGGATGGGAGGAGGACGGAAGGACAGAAGCTGGAAGGAACTGGAACACCGGAGGCAGGACTGGAGTAGGATGGCAGGACTGGAGCAGGATGGAACAGGAACACTGGAGGCAGGACTGGAGTAGGATGGAACAGGAACACCGGAGGCAGGACTGGAGTAGGACAGCAGGACTGGAGCAGGATGGAACAGGAACACTGGAGGCAGGACTGGAGTAGGATGGAACAGGAACACCGGAGGCAGGACTGGAGTAGGACGGCAGGACTGGAGCAGGATGGAACAGGAACACCGGAGGCAGGACTGGAGTAGGACGGCAGGACTGGAGTAGGACGGCAGGACTGGAGCAGGATGGAACAGGAATACTGGAGGCAGGACAGGAGTAAGATGGAACAGGAACACCAGAGGCAGGACTGGCGTAGGACAGCAGGACTGGAGCAGGATGGAACAGGAACACCGGAGGCAGGACTGGAGTAGGACGGCAGGGCTGGACCAGGATGGAACAGGAACACTGGAGGCAGGACGGGAGTAAGATGGAACAGGAACACCGGAGGCAGGACTGGAGTAGGACAGCAGGACAGGAGCAGGATGAAACAGGAACACCGGAGGCAGGACTGGAGTAGGATGGCAGGAACACCGGAGACAGGACGGCGGAAGAGAGCAAGGAACCCGGGTAGTAGGACTGAGAGGCTGCTGCGGAGAGCAGGCGAGAATGGAACTGCAGGAGCCAAGAGCACATGATGCAGCGAGGCCAGTGTGCTAGGAAACACAACAATCAGGCACCTCCCTCAGGGGGAAGCAGCCTGATATGCTCCTGTCTGGTCTGCCATTGGTTCGGGAGGTGCTTCCGGGTCAGGGCATAGCTGGAGAACAAGAACCTGGAGGGAGGCGCGGCCGCGGCCTATGGTGCATGCGCATAGCATGCAGGGATGGCATCGGCCGCGAGCCCGTCACAGGTGAACGGCGCGACCGTCGGAATGAGAGAGGCTGCGGCGAGGGAGCGGAGGCCGGCAGCGGCGTGGGAGCGGAGGCCAGGTGAGTATGACGGAGCAGTGTAACACTATCACTATGATGAAATTGATTCTCATTAGGACTGCCCTAGAAAAGGAAGACTAAAAATGACCTCTGTCGCAGAGGATAAGTTCATCATAGTTACCTGCTGCAGGAAAAGCAAACTGACAACACCTGAAATAGCTGCAGTCATAAATGATGCACATATATTAAGTAGCAGATACAGTTAGCTCCATATATATTTGGACAGAGACAACATGTTTCTAATTTTGGTTCTAGACATTGCCACAGTGAATTTTAAACAAAACAATTCAGATGCAGTTGAAGTTCAGATTTTCAGCTTTCATTTGAGGGTATCCACATTAAAATTGGATGAAGGGTTTAGGAGTTTCAGCTCCTTAACATGTGCCACCCTGTTTTTAAAGGGACCAAAAGTAATTGGACAGATTAAATAATTGTAAATAAAATGTTCATTTCTAGTACTTGGTTGAAAACCCTTTGTTGGCAATGACTGCCTGAAGTCTTGAACTCATGGACATCGCCAGACACTGTGTTTCCTCCTTTTTGATGCTCTGCCAGGCCTTCACTGCGGTGGTTTTCAGTTGCTGTTTGTTTGTGGGCCTTTCTGTCTGAAGTTTAGTCTTTAACAAGTGAAATGCATGCTCAATTGGGATGAGATCAGGTGACTGACTTGGCCATTCAAGAATATTCCACTTCTTTGCTTTAATAAACTCCTGGGTTGCTTTGCGGATGAATTTCTTAGTGGTAAGGCCTTTGGATACCATGTAGTATAGTCCAGGATCCCAAGGATATACTGATGCCCTTTGGCGGAAATGACCAGGGGTTCCACTAGCTCCATGGCTATGAGATCAAAGGGTACCTCAATGATGTGCAACAGCACTAAGGTCCTATGGAAGTTAATCACTGGAGATTGTAGTTGACAGGTGGGCAGGACCTACAAGTTTTCTCTGTAGCAATTGGTCCAGTAGAACCTCTGGAGGATCAGTTCCTAAGTTTTCTCTACCCCAAATGACCACCTAACACCCTGCGTATGTAAATCCCTGACACCAGTAAATATTCGATTACCACCACTCTCTTATTGGTGACCCGATATGGTAAATCCCCATTTACAGACAAGTAAAGATATCAGGTGTCAGCCCCCGGTTCTTGAGCCCCACCATTAACTACAGTCACATAATCAAATGCTCCTTTTAGAGTTAAGTCATTGAGTTGGGTGGTTCCAAGGTTTCCCTAGCTCAGGGATGTTGACCTCTGGGGATGCTGCCTCATCAAAAAATGTCCAAAGAACCAGGGAAGGAAAATCAAAGTGTAAATATATATTCCCTTAAAAGCATGAAAATTTAATCAATTGAGGTAAAAAAAATACCCCCCAGTGCATTCAGTACAATACAACTCTTACATAAATAACCTGTAGTAACCCTATGCTATCCTGCTATCCCTTCTTAACAGTGGAGGTTGGCACCCTAAAAAGATATGATTACTTTGCGCCCCCACTCCGCGACGGCTGTCCCAGACTAGCCCCGATAAACTCTTATACACTATAGGTGGGAAAACAATGAGCAAATAAAAGAGATAAAAAGATAGTACTTTATATATACACTCACTGGCCACTTTATTAGGTACACCATGCTAGTAAGGGGTTGGACCCCTTTTGCCTTCAGAACTGCCTCAATTCTTCGTGGCAGAGATTCAACAAGGTGCTGGAAGCATTCCTCAGAGATTTTGGACCATATTGACATGATGGCATCACACAGTTGGCGCAGATTTGTCGGCTGCACATCCCTGATGCGAATCTCCCGTTCCACCACATCCCAAAGATGCTCTATTGGATTGAGATCTGGTGACTGAGGAGGCCATTTGAGTACAGTAAACTCATTGTCATGTTCAAGAAACCAATCTGAGATGATTCGAGCTTTAGGACATGGCGCATTATCCTGCTGAAAGTAGCCATCAGATGTTGGGTACATTGTGGTCATAAAGGGATGGACATGGTCAGCAACAATACTCAGGTAGGCTGTGGCGTTGCAACGATGCTCAATTGGTACCAAGGGGCCCAAAGAGTGCCCAGAAAAAATTCCCCACACCATGACACCACCACCACCAGCCTGAACTGTTGATACAAGGCAGGATGGATCCATGCTTTCATGTTGTTTACGCCAAATTCTGACCCTACCATCCAAATGTCGCAGCAGAAATCGAGACTCATCAGACCAGGCAACGTTTTTCCAATCTTCTACTGTCCAATTTCGATGAGCTTGTGCAAATTGTAGCCTCAGTTTCCTGTTCTTAGCTGAGAGGAGTGGTACCCAGTGTGGTCTTCTGCTGCTGTAGCCCATCTGCCTCAAAGTTCGACGCACTGTGCGTTCAGAGATGCTCTTCTGCCTACCTTGGTTGTAACGGGTGGCAATTTGAGTCACTGTTGCCTTTCTATCAGCTCGAACCAGTCTGCCCATTCTCCTCTGACCTCTGGCATCAACATGGCATTTCCGGCCACAGAACTGCCGCTCACTGGATTTTTTTTCTTTTTCGGACCATTCTCTGTAAACCCTAGAGATGGTTGTGCGTGAAAATCCCAGTAGATCAGCAGTTTCTGAAATTCTCAGACCAGCCCTTCTGGCACCAACAATCATGCCACGTTCAAAGGCACTCAAAACACCTTTCTTCCCCATACTGATGCTCGGTTTGAACTGCAGGAGATTGTCTTGACCATGTCTACATGCCTAAATGCACTGAGTTGCCGCCATGTGATTGGCTGATTAGAAATTAAGTCTTAACACACAGTTGGACAGGTGTACCTAATAAAGTGGCCAGTGAGTGTATATATATATATATATATTATACACTTAAGAGGTTATTGTATGCAAACATAGAAAACCTCTTGTATAGTCAATATATAGCAACAGTGTTGTCTTTTTGGCATAATCACCCATAGAACAAAAAATACAGCTATCATTAGCCTAATATACTGATGAGGAATATATTGTAGCACTACTGTGAAGGTGCCCAAGTAGGTTCCCAAGCCAAAGGTATATTAGTAAGAAACAAGGCACTCAACTTAATGATGAATTCCCAATGATTTGCAGTCAAAATAGGACAAACGTTTCGGTCCCACTTGGACCTTCATCAGTCCCACTGCGTGTGAGAAGAATTTTTGAACTTTGATGAAAGGCTATACATGCCTGTACGTAAAAAAAGGACCCAGACGGGTAAGCTCGTGAGAGTAAGTACGGTATCAACCTGACAAACGGTGGACGCTGCATCAGTGTAGGAGTGACCCGGTCCAGCTCTAGCCTCCATAACTAGCCTCCAGAGCAGTATCAATTCTATTCAATACATACAGGTTGACACCGTACTTACTCTCACAAGCTTACCCGTCTTGGTCCTTTTTGTTACGGGAAACAGGGCGTCCTCCCTTTCCCCCACATGTCCTAAAACAATGTAAAGTCCAGCGCTATTATAACAGGGTGTAATTGGTCCTTTACTATGCCAATGTAGTAGGGGGCCGGGCTAGGGGAGTAGACCACTGCTTACCAGACGAGGCAAAGATGAGACTGAGACAGCTTCCACTTGTAACAGTTCCGGATTTATTTGTCGTCCTCCTGACGACCACCAAACACGCACCGCAGCTTCTTTACACCACTGTATCGCCAGGCCCGGGTACCTATTCTTCAGCTCCAGTCACAGTAATGCACCTCACGGATCTTTCACTGGGGGCTGTCCTAGACCAATCTACCCCCAGCGCTTCACCTGCCCGAGATCGTCTTCCAATCGGTACCCCCGGGGCCTCGTCTGTCTTGCAGTCCGTCGGGTCAGGGCCACCCCCCTGACTGTCTCTCCTTTGTCAGTCCCCCTGGCCGAGCTCTTCTCACATTCTCTGTCTTCTTCTGAGCTCCTCCCGGGACTAAACTCTCCTGGAGCCCCGCCTTCTTCTATTTATCCCCTGCCATCTTGTGGTCATTTCACAGTACTGCACTCCCTTTTCTGTCTTTCCCTGCTGTTACCTTTCTAACCTGTCAATCTCTGTCACTAGTGCACAAACCGTCCCCTCCTTCTACCATTCACGTCTGTCCATCAAGTCACCTTCCCCACACTCCCCCACCCTTTGTCCATTGTCATCCCGACAATCGTGCGTCCTACCTATGTCGTTCTGAATCTTATCCACAGTCTGTTGTTGGACCGGTCGTTGGGCCACACCCGCCACGGGGACCGAACTAAACCGGGAGCACTATGCTCCGAGCAGCCTACTGCTACCCGCCAGCGCGCACGCTTCATTAAAAGAGTCATGGTCGGCGTCTTTGTCACAACTACCTCGTACCCGGAACCTGTTACATACATTTTTTTGTTAAACGCACTACTTATTAAATCAACTTTAACATACCGTATATATGATTACCACTATTCTAATAACAATAGGAGTTACTCAACCGGAGTACCCCTCTCTCTTTTTTTTTTTTCTCTTTTTTCCCAAAACACATTAACATATTTTTCCACAGCATTTTCCGCACAGCATTCTTAAAAGAAAGACTCCCCCTCCCTTTAACATTAGCACTTTTTCCCACATCCCCGCTGTATCAGGAGAAAACAATAAACCTTTTCCTCAACTTTGACGCATAACTGTCCTCTTTAGGCCTGCACAATGGTGCAACGAAAATCCCAACAGTCTGGGCCATCTCCTGACGGCAGATGTTGCGCCAGTCCAGCAGGGGAACCCCACAGCCGTGTGGTTCCCGGGATGTCTCGACTGTTCCCGAGCCCCGAGTGTTCTCTTTGCCCAGGGCTCAGGGGCCATCTCCCTCCTGAGAGATGAGTCAAAAGGGGTAGAAGGGGCCGAAAGTGGTTCCGCGGCGCGTGTTCTGCGCCAGTTCTCCGCTTGGGAACCAGCAGCCCACCACCGGTGGTGGCGTGGACGCTCTCATTTCTGTCGACGTGGTGGCTTCTCTCCATCCGGCCCCCAGCTCCTGCAGCTCCAACCACAGGTGAGGGACCGGGGTCGTTGACCACTGAGAAGCGGAGCGGCGAAGCTGGGGCCTGCTAGTGTGGATGGCAGGCAGCCCCACAGAGGCGGCGGAGCCCGATGACCCGGCCGAAGCCGCAATCCGGAGCGGGGCCGGAGCAGCCGCGGACCTTGATGGGCAGGCCGCAGCCGCGGTATGGAGTGCGGCAGAGGCGGCCCCAGGCATCGGTGAGTAGGCCGCAGTTGGAACCATGAGTGAGGCAGAGGCGGCCGCGGGTGCCACCGGGTAGGCCGCGGCCAATGCCGCGATTGAACCAGGGGCGGCTGCGGAGCAGGCTGCAACCGGAGTTGCAGACGGGGCCGGAGTAGCGGCCGGCTTCATGGACGGGGCCACTGCTGAAAGGGGAAACGCAGCAGCGTCGGCCGCAGGCTGGCTCTGCACCAGCAACACCGGACCTGGCGCCGCCGGGCGGGGTGGTTCGGAGACGTGGCAGTTCTGCACCAGCGACACCGGACATGGAGCCGCCGGGCAGGGTGGTTCGGGGACGGGAGTAGGGGCATCGATCAGCCCGGCGGAGGCCGCCGGGTCCTCCGCGGCAGAGCCTCCAGGAGTACAGGAGGTTGCGCGGTGCGGCCGGGTGGTGGGGGCCGCTTGTGGAGCCGCTGGCAGAGCCGGGGGAACTCTCACCTTCCCCAATGCTGCGGCCTCCGACATGTCATCCCGCGGCTCCTCCCACAGCCTCCGTTCTTCACCCCGCCGTCCGGCAGGGCTAGTCTCCAGGCTGGGGGATCCCGCGGGGAGGCTCCCTGGCGATGTCTTCAGCGGCCGCTCCCGCGGGCCCGCAGTCACTCCTCCTCTCCGCCCGTTGTTTGGCGTTCGTACCACCCCAGATCCTCCGATGACAAGCAAGGATCCGGAACACAGTCTCCAAATTATAATCCACAGGTCAGCGATTTGTAATCCACAGGTGTTTGTAATCCACAGGCACTTGTAATCCACAGACGAACAGTCCAAGTCCTTATGGGTTCTTCAAACGCAGGCCTGCCGCGGAAGGTGTGGTATTAGTGGCGGCGATCCTGCCGACTACGACAAATGTAGTAGGGGGCCGGGCTACGGGGGTGGACCACTACTTACCAGACGAGGCAAAGATGAGACTGAGACAGCTTCCACTTGTAACAGTTCCGAATTTATTTTTCGTCCTCCTGACGACCACCAAACACGCACCGCAGCTTCTTTACACCACTGTATCGCCAGGCCCGGGTACCTATTCTTCAGCTCCAGTCACAGTAACGCACCTTGCGGACCTTTCACTGGGGACTGTCCTAGACCAATCTACCCCAAGGGCTTCACCTGCTCGAGATCGTCTTCCAATCGGTACCCCCGGGGCCTCATCTGTCTTGCGGTACGTCGAGTTAGGGTCTCAGCCCTGGCTGCCTCTTCTCCTTGCCTGTCCTGCAGTCCGTCGGGTCAGGGCCACCCCCCTGACTGTCTCTCCTTTGTCAGTCCCCCTGGCCGAGCTCTTCTCACTTTCTCCGTCTTCTTCTGAGCTCCTCCCAGGACTAAACTCTCCTGGAGCCCCGCCTTCTTCTATTTATCCCCTCTCTCACAGGGGAATTTCCCACCCGGGCTCCTATCTCCCCGCCCCCCATGACTAAGCAGATTCCTAAGCCCTAAGCTGATGTTAAGTCCTGTACTACTTTCCCCTGCCATCTTGTGGTCATTTCACAGTACTGCACTCCCTTTTCTGTCTTTCCCTGCTGTTACCTTACTAACCTGTCAATCTCTGTCACTAGTGCACAAACCGTCCCCTCCTTCTACCAGTCACATCTGTCCATCAAGTCACCTTCCCCACAGCAATCTCAAGGGATTAAGTGCCACAGTGTGTGTCTTTGACCACTCGGGCCACAGGGTAGTATTTAACTTCCCCATGGCTACAGTGGATGCCATCCATCTTCCCAGGAATCAGCTGATGAGGAATTGTGGCCCTTACTGAGGTTACAAAACTGCCCACGTCCAACAGACCATTTATTTGCACTGGTAGAAAAAAGGGAAGAAAGTTCCAGCGCTAGGAATGGAAAATTAAAAATCCATTTTATTGTGCCAATGCATATTAAAATTCCAGCAGGTACAGCATATCAGTCGGATGACTGCAGAACAACGCGTTTCGACGCCTCAGGTCTTAATCATGTGACATGATTAAGACCTGAGGCGTCGAAACGCGTTGTTCTGCAGTCATCCGACTGATATGCTGTACCTGCTGGAATTTTAATATGCATTGGCACAATAAAATGGATTTTTAATTTTCCATTCCTAGCGCTGGAACTTTCTTCCCTTTTTTCTACTATTGATTGACTGCCTAGTCAAATCCGTGCGCAGGATTTGGATCCTACCAGCAAGGCAGTGCGGTGAGCTGGATTAATCTGTTCTTTTACTCCATTTATTTGCACTGAGTTCACTGTTACGGGACATGCCTGCAACCCCTCGCCTGGTTGTGTGACAGCACTGCAGGCTGGGTATGCAAAATATGAGCAGAGGCATCTTATGTTGCTATTCCATTGGCTTGGTGGTCATGGGGCAACAGGCAGCTGACCCTGGGTGTGACACCACCAACAAGTCATGTTAATGGATGGGTCTTTTGGCTCAACTCAATCATCTCCTGGCCTCTTGGATGACCTCAGATGTGTCTCTAGGTCCCCTCTTTTGGGTGTCAGCCCCTCTTTGGGAAAACCAGTATGGACATGCTAAGATCCCTTGGTTCCCTAAGAAACTCTCAACCGCCTGGTACCTTACAACCAGGTCATCGGCATTCCGGGAATCTCCATGGGCAACCCCATATTGCACCAGCCTCAGTGGGGAGTGTGTGAACCTGTCCATAATGACCCCCTCCACCATCTGTGCTTGAGAGGAAGATTCACGTTGCATCCACTTTTGAACCAGGTGTAGGAGGTTGAACATTTTGGACAGTGTAGGTTTGTCAGCGCAATAGGCCTTGTGGTGCACCTATTGTGCCCTGACAGTTAGAGTCACTCCTAAGCATGCCTAGATCTCAGTCTTCAACTTGGCATACTCTTTTGCATCCTGAAAGGCCAGGTCAAAAGGTCTTCTGCGGTTCCCCCATTAGATATGGTGCTAAAGCCTCCACCCACTGCACCCGAGGACATTTCTCCCATTCTACCACCTTTTGAAAACTGTCAGGAATGCCTCAACATCATCAGCTGGGGTTATCTTTTGCAAGGCTCTCCTTACTGTCTTCCTCACATGTGAGTCATCACCTTGACTTGGGGTGGGGCTGCTGACCTGCCTTGGCTCAGAGTTCCATCTGCCTGTGCTTCTGCTGTTGTGACTGCTGCTGCTATAGCTGCTGCTGCTGGAGATTAGCCTGCACCAGTTGCTTTATCAACTCCTCCATGTTGTAGGCTTTTGGTCATGCAGTTGCTTTTACCCAGGATGTGTGGTCTTACAGCGGCAGTCACATTGCCCCTCGCTATTCTAGTACCAATTGTAGGACTTTTACTTACTCAGCTATGGTTGAGCTAGTCGCACCCACCCCTGGGGTAGGGATATGTGAACAGCCAGTCCCACCCATCTCTTTGAGTGCTCAGAAACCCGGCACTGATAAACCCTATTAACTCTCTCAGCATTATGCTTACTGGAGCCTGCATTCCTGGGCTTACATGACTGGAGCTACCAATCTCGATGATACATATATCTCCCCTCAAGGACCTGTCCAGTGGCCATATTACAATATTCATTCATCTATCTATCTAATCTATATGCAGGGTGGGCCATTTATATTGATACACCTAAATAAAATGGGAATGGTTGGTGATATCAACTTCCTGTTTATGGCACATTAGTATATGGTAGGGGGGAAACTTTTCAAGATGGGTGGTGACCATGGTGGCCATTTTGAAGTCGGCTATTTAGGATCCAACTTTATTTTTTCCAATGGGAAGAGGGTTATGTGACACATCAAACTTATGGAGAATTTCACAAGAAAAACAATGGCGTGCTTGGTTTTACCGTAACTTTCTTCTTTCATGAGTTATTTACAAGTTTATGACCACTTATAAAATGTGTTCAGAGTGCTGCCCATTATGTTGGATTGTCAATGCAACCCTCTTCTCCCACTCTTGACATACTGATAGCAGCACTGCAGAAGAAATGCTAGTCTAAGGGGGTCAGATTCCTTGTAGGAATGCTCGGACCTGACACCCATAATGTGGTGGTGCACCATCTTGCTGGAAAAACTCAGGAAACGTGCCATCTCCAGTGCATAAAGAGGGCAAAACATCTTCATGCAGCAATTTCAGATATCCAGTGGCATTGAGGTTTCCATTGATAATGAATTGCCCCAATATCTTTGTACCCAATATACCACGCCATACCTTCAATTATGGGTGTCAGGTCCGAGCATTCCTACATGAACAGTTTCCTGGAAAGTGGATTGGTCATCGTGGGCCAGCTTGAATGGCCACCAAGGTCTCCCGATCTGACCCCCTTACACTTTTATCTTTGGGGTCATCCAAAAGCAATTGTCTATGCAGTGAAGGTACGAGATGTGCAGCATCTGAAACAACGGGTACTGGAAGCCTGTGCTAGCATTTCTTCTGCAGTGTTGCTATCAGTGCGTCAAGAGTGGGAGAAGAGGGTTGCATTGACAATCCAACACAATGGGCAGCACTTTGAACACATTTTATAATTTGGTCATAAACTTGTAAATAACTCATGAAAGAATAAAGTTAAATTAAAATCAAGCATATCATTGTTTTTCTTGTGAAATTCTCAATAAGTTTGATGTGTCACATGACCCTCTTTCCATTGGAAAAAAGAAAGTTGGATCCAAAATGGCCGACTTCAAAATGGCCACCATTGTCACCACCCATCTTGAAAAGTTTCCCCCCTCCCATATACTAAATGGGAAGTTGATATCACCAACCATTCCCATTTTATTTAGGTGTATTCATATATATAGCCCAACCCTGTATATATATGTATAGATAGATAGATAGATATACTGTATATACATCTATTTTTGGAAGGACTTGGACAATGAGTATAGTCTACGGATATATATTTAAGATTTTCATGGCTTTTAGTAAGTTTAGTTAACATTGTCCTTAGTTTTGCTTGATCAGAGGCCAGTCATCCAAGTCTCACTCTGCCTTGGGGACCCATAACAGCTGCACTATTGAATGTAGCTAGATGCCTGCAGTGTACCTCTGCACTGTACTTGTGGTTCGTCTGTTTATGCAAAGTTGAGCTGAACCTTTTCAGAGAAATAGGGTCATTCCTTTTGTTATAAAGACAAATCTAACTTTGCTAATAAATTCCCTATTTTCTTTTGGATTTCTGCATATATCCAGTAACCTTCTGCAGTCATCTGCTGCATTGTACCATGTACTATTATTCTCAATCATCTCAAAGAAACAACTTAACTGAGACCATTCTCTGTGGCAGATCTCATGCGTCAGAATATTTTCTGTAAAAGTCATTCACATTGCACTACATGTTCTCATAAAAAATATATATTTTCTCTTTATGAATCACATAGAGAATCTACGATCTGACTCACAGATACTGTGGATAGAATACAATGGTGACCTTGTAGGTATTATTACATATTTTTATAGAAGCCAGCAAGCAACATAATGTGGAACTTTGTCAAAACCTTTATTAAGCTCCAGAGTTAGTACTAAAGGTTTGTGATCTCAGTGTGATTTCAAACTAGCCAAGGAATTCAGAAAAATGGGAAGACTTATTTTGGAGGCTTTATATTCATCACTGTGCTCATTGTGCTCTGATCTTGTGCAGTATAAATATCCTAATGGGTGTTAATATATGTTAAAAAGCCAAATAGTTATGCTTAAAAATAACAGACTTACCCTTTAAGGCCCCTGCACTTTCTGCTGTTATCTAAGTTAACAGAGCTTCAGCAGCCACATGTTGTAGATGAAACATCACCAGGGACGGACTGGGACAAAAAAAGCAGCCCAGCCACACAAATCCCACCAGCCCACATACTATAACACTCCCCCCTCAACCGATCAGTGGATTTTGCTATATTTGTCATGCCCTTCAACACTCCTTTTAAAGGCGTTATTTGAAAAGCCATGTGTCAATGCCGCTGCAGTGCGCATGATTGACCTCTTCTTTAGAGCGCCCGTTCTCGGGATCATGGGGGTCCCAGCGGTCAGACTCCAGAGACTACATAGGTCTCATGATAGGAGATTACTTGGCATAATCCATTTAAATGGGTTTTCCAATATATACACCCTATTTTTGGACTATAAGACGCACCTAGGAAATTAGGGGAAAAAAAAACTGAAGCAAAAAATTTGGTCAATTCTGTACTTAATATCCCCTATCCTGGTAAATATGGTCCCCTCATCCCCATCCTGATACACATGGCCCCCTCATCCCTGGCCTGGTATGCATGCCTCCTCCTCCCTATCCTGGTCTGCATGCCCCCCTCATCCCTATCCTGGTATGCATGGCCCCTCTCATCCCTATCCTGGTATGCATGGCCCCCCTCATCCCTATCCTGGTATGCATGGCCCCCCTCATCCCTATCCTGGTATGCATGGCCCCATCCTTATCCTGGTATGCCAGGGATGAGGAGGCATGCATACCATGATGGGGATGAGGGCCATGCATACCAGGATAAGGATGAGGAGCCATGCAAACTAGGACGAGATGGGACCCTACATACCAGGATAGGGATGAGGCCATGCATACCAGGATAGGGATGGGGCCATGCATACCAGGAAAGGGATGGGGGCCAATCATACCGGGTTGCTAAAAAGAAATGAATATTCATTGCCCTCCAGGCCCATGGGGGTGGAATGCAGTGAAAATTCATTTTTCTTTAGCAACGGGCACAGGAGTTATCTGCAGCCACTGGCTCCTGCCTCTGTAACCCACTGCTCCGCCGGTGCCGCTCCCACACTTCCCCACCACAACCGGTTCATCCGGACTACAAGACGCACCCCCATTTTCCTCCACATTTTGGGAGGAAAAAAAGTGTGTCTTATAGTCTGAAAAATACGATATTTTTTATTTTCCCAAAGTATTCTTGAAAATAATAAACCAATATTAACCCTCCCAAAGACCAATGTCACCTCTCCAACAACAGGAAAGGAGTGGTACTGTGCAGTGTATATATACAGGACAGGAAAAGTGGTACTGAGCAGCAGAGCTGCCATTAGGAAATTCGGGGCCCCATACTGGCAAAATTTTTGGGCCTCCTTGAGACTCCGCCCAGGCTCTACCCCAGCTCCGCCTCCACCCTTCGAACCTTCCTCAGTACCACCGCTCACTCTTGGAAAAACTCAACTTCTCCACCACGTCCTCATCAATCAGATATTAACAGTTCCCATCAAACATCAGATCACATACATAGCCAGCAGCTTTTGCTCTGGCCAAAAGATTTTTTAAGTCACCACCACGACACTGTAGACTCTTTTGGCCGGACCCTACTCTAACTTATTAGATATAAATATATTTTTATGAATTTTTCTTAAAGGGAATGAGTCACATACATTTTTTTTTAAATGATCATTAATACAAAATACAAAGGACAAATACCGTCACACCATGACCAGATCACAAAATACCACCACATAGTGACCTATAATACCACATACAAGGGACAAATGCCATCACACCATGACCATACCACATAGTGACCAAATAATGCCACATACAAGGAATAAATATCACCACACTATGACCATACCACATAGTACCACCACATAATGACTGAATACTACAATACTGATCATTAATAAAAAAAAACAAAAAACACAATACTAAGTGACATTATACACAGGAATTCTGTATTTACTGTCAGTGTACAGGTAATACAGTGATCACTGTAACATTATACACAGGAGCTCTGTATATAGTGTACAGGTAATACAGTGATCACCAGTAACATTATACACAGAACCTCTGCATACAGTGTCAGTGTACAGATAATATAGTGATCACTGGTGGCATTATACACAGGAGCTCTGTACAGAGTATACAGTGTATAGCGTTAGTGTACAGGTAACACACTAACTCACCAGTGACGTTTCTAGCTGAAGTCCTTCATCTTTGCTTTTCTTTTTCATGTAGCGCAGACTGCCATCACCTGTTCCAGCCAGGACTCACCTCTGCATAAAATAACACATAGTTACCTAGAGCACACGGTTTCCAGAGCTCATTCCCCACTTTTTTCCTCTCTTCTACACTACACATCTGAATACAGATATGAACCCACCAGTAATACATAATTGGTTATTATGCAACCCACTATTCCAAATATAAATTATAATATACTACTGAGCCCCTTCTAGCTATACATAGCCACTTTCCCCATCTAATAAATATATTAATTAATTAGCACCTGTACTCTTTCCCCCAATTCATTTCCAGTCACTGCATACGCAACGCCCCCTACTATGTACCTCCTGCTCCCTCGACTCATATTTACATGCCCCTTCCGCCCCAATTCATTGTCATTCTTCTCTCTCCCATCCTTTATTCATTATCAACAGCTTTACCACCCTCAGATCATCATTTTCTCTCCCCACCATCAATTATAGAATCATAGAATCGTAGAGTTGGAAGGGACCTCCAGGGCAATCTGGTCCAACCCCCTGCTCAAAGCAGGATTTGCTAAATCATCCCAGACAGATGTCTGTCCAGCCTCTGTTTGAAGACTTCTATTGAAAGAGAACTCACCACCTCTCGTGGCAGCCTGTTCCACTCATTGATCACTCTGTCAAAAAGTTTTTTCTAATATCTAATCTGTGTCTCCTCCCATTCTGTTTCATCCCATTGCTTCTAGTCTTTCCTTGTGCAAATGAGAATAAAGATGATCCTTCTGCAATGTGACAGCCCTTGAGATATTTGTAGACAGCTATTAAGTCTCCTCTCAGTCTTCTCTTTTGCAAGCTAAACATTCTCAAATCCTGCAACCTTTCCTCATAAGACAGGGTTTGCAGACCGGTCACCATTCTGGTCGCTCTTTTCTGAACTTGCTCCAGTTTGTTGATGTCTTTTTTAAAATGTGGCGCCCAAAACTGGACACAATATTCCAGATGAGGTCTGACCAAAGAGGAGTAGAGGGCAATAATGACTTCACATGATCTAGACTGTATGCTTCTGTTAATACATCCTAGAATTGCATTTGCCTTTTTTGCTGCTGCTTCACACTGTTGACTCATATTCAGTCTGTGATCTATTAGTATACCCAAGTATTTTTCACATGTGCTGTCACTTAGCCCTATTCCTCCCATTCTGTATATGCTTTTTAATTTTTATTGCCCAGATGTAGTACTTTGCATTTTTCCCTGTTAAAAACCATTCTGTTAGTTGCTGCCCACTGCTCCAGTTTATTTATATCTTTTTGAATATTCTCTCTCTTCTCTGTTATTAGCTATCCCTCCTAGCTTTGTGTCATCAGCAAATTTAATCAGTTTACCCTCAACTCTTTCATCTAAATCATTGATAAAGATGTTGAACAGAGCCCTGTGGTACCCCACTTGAGACATTCTTCCAACTGGATGTGCAGCCATTTACGACCACTCTTTGGGTCCGATCACTAAGCCAGTTATGAATCCACCTAACAGTTGCCTTGTCCATTCCATACTTAGTCATTTTTTCAATAAGGATTGTATGAGAGACTTTGTCAAATGCTTTGCTGAAGTCAAGATATACTATATCTACAGCATTTCCTTGATCCACCCAATCAGTGATACCGTCATAGAAGGAAATTAAGCTAGTCAGACATGACTTATTAGTTACAAACCCATGCTGACTCTGTTTAATCACTTCATTCTTATCCAGGTACTGACATACATGTTGTTTAATAATTTGTTCAAAGATGTTTCCTGGTATAGAAGTCAGAATCACCGGCCTGTAGTTGCCCGGGTCCACATTCTTCCTCTTTTTGAAGATTGTGTCAGTAGCTTTGAGGATTCCCATTCAAAATAAAACATAACCTTTAATAATTCATTAAAACCTAAGACATCACATAAACAACACATAAACAGACATAATAGTGCTCGTGCGTATCAGTGCTCATTTAAAAAATGGTTCGGTCTCACCATTACTCATGGACATAGACACCCCGGCGTATTTTTCAGAGGTCCCCTGCCAGGTATTCAGGTCCATATAGCAGCACAAGACAGCGTGTGGAAAAGGAGTTTAAAGGGTTACAGGTGTGCAGTTTTCCCTATCCTCCCTGTCGTGCCCAGGTATTACTCCTGCCCTTACAAGGACAGGCCCCAAATGGACCCTATAGTGTCACCCCCAGTCGTCAGAAGGGGTATTTGCTCCCTATGCGTTTCCTCCCCAATAACGAGGATTTATCAGGGGAGTTATACAAATAGATATAAGGGAGTTTAAATATATTTGTCCATAAAGAAAAAGAGAAGGCCCCGCAATGGCTGGGTGCCTCAACTAGCAGAGTGACTGTCCATATCACTGCCAAAAAGTAAGTCCCATGGATAGATGGTGTGGTTTCCTTAAATAGACCATCCTACACACAAGTGCCCCCCCGGCGTTTAGCCTCACCTGAGGTAGTCAGATCAATGGCCAGTAGAGAAAGTATATGCAAGAAGCCCATTCATTGGTATAATAATGAGAGGTCAGTGAACCCCCCCTATGTTCTCTTATATTTACTAAGAATCTGCCCAAGCTCAAAAATTGACCAACACAGCAATCACTTATCAATTCAAAACATAAATTATCATGCCTCAATATATTTCTCAGAATAGGGCACCATTGTATAAGGCCAAAGTTATAAATTACTCCTGATATACAGATATGATGTCCCTCACAATGGGGTGTTTGCGTCAGATTAATCCCCTGGGGCAGAGACGCCACTTGCATCACAGTAAATTCACACAGTAAAATTTCCAGGGTGAATGTGATCGCGGATAGCGCGATATATCATCTCTATGAAGTAAGCGCCGCTACAGTCGCGGTAAACCCGCTTAGTAAGGTCACTCAGCAGTGGTCACACCAAGCTCACATGGTGAGGACTCCAATCGGAGGACAATCGCTGATACCGCGAAGTGTCACCCTTCGGAGGTGAACGCCGCTACAATTGCGGCAAGTTCACACAGTGAGCTCTCCAGCTGGAGGGTGATTGCAAAATACCATGATATCTCATCTCTGGGTAAATTAGGCATCTCCGTTGTGACTGCCCTGTGGGGCAGACCAAGCATAATTAGGATGCCACTGTAGTGCCACGAATAAAAGGATATATAGCTTACAATTAGGTCATATGCCTCTGTCCAGCCTCTGTTTGAAGACTTCCATTGAAGGAGAACTCACCACTTCTCATGGCAGCCTGTTGCACTCATTGATCACTCTGTCAAAAAGATTTTTCTAATATCTAATCTGTGTCTCCTCCCATTCAGTTTCATCCCATTGCTTCTAGTCTTTCCATGTGCAAATGAGAATAAAGATGATCCTTCTACAATGTGACAGCCCTTTAGATATTTGTAGACAGCTATTAAGTCTCCTCTCAGTCTTCTCTTTTGCAAACTAAACATTCCCAAATCCTGCAACCTTTCCTCATAAGACAGGGTTTGCAGACCGGTCACCATTCTGATCGCTCTTTACTGAACTTGCTCCAGTTTGTTGATGTCTTTTTTAAAATGAGGTGCCCAAAACTGGACACAATATTCCAGATGAGGTCTGACCAAAGAGGAGTAGAGGGAAATAATGACTTCACGTGATCTAGACTGTATGCTTCTGTTAATACATCCTAGAATTGCATTTGCCTTTTTTGCTGCTGCATCACACTGTTGACTCATATTCAGTCTGTGATCTATTAGTATACCCAAGTCTTTTTCACATGTGCTGTTACTTAGCCCTATTCCTCCCATTCTGTATATGCTTTTTTCATTTTTATTGCCAGATGTAGTACTTTGCATTTTTCCCTGTTAAAAACCATTCTGTTAGTTGCTGCCCACTGCTCCAGTTTATTTATATCTTTTTGAATCCTCTCTCTTCTCTAGTATTAGCTATCCCTCCTAGCTTTGTGTCATCAGCAAATTTAATCAGTTTACCCTCAATTCCTTCATCTAAATCGTTGATAAAGATGTTGAACAATACAGGGCCCAGGAGAGAGCCCTGTGGTTCCCCACTTGAGACATTCTTCCAACTGGATGTGCAGCCATTTACGACCACTCTTTGGGTCCGATCACTAAGCCAGTTATGAATCCACCTAACAGTTGCCTTGTCCATTCCATACTTAGTCATTTTTTCAATAAGTATTGTATGAGATACTTTGTCAAATGCTTTGCTGAAGTCAAGATATACTATCTCTACAGCATTTCCTTGATCCACCCAATCAGTGATTCCGTCATAGAAGGAAATTAAGTTAGTCTGACATGACTTATTAGTTACAAACCCATGATGACTCTGTTTAACTCCTTTCTGACACCAGACGTACTATCCCGTCCAAGGGACCCGGGCCCCTATGCCCATGGAGGGGATACTACGTCTAGCGCGATCAGCGGCGCCCACGTGGTGAGCGCCGCTGATCGCGGCTGGGTGTCAGCTGATTATCACAGCTGACACCCGGCACAATGTGTCAGGGGCGGTCACGGACCACCCCCGACACGTTAACCCCTTGCACACCGCGATCAAACATGATCGTGTTGTACCGGGGGTTAAAGTGAAGCATCGGCAGGGAGGGGGCTCCCTCCGTGCTTCCCTGAGCCCCCCACAGCAGCGCAATGCGCAGCGCTGCTGTGGGGGGCTCTTTCCCTGGAGGCCCCCGAATCCAAGATGGCGACGGGGGGCCTTCAGGGGGCCTGCAGGGAGCTGGCTTCCTCAGTGCCTGCAAAGCGCAGGCATGAGGAAGTCTGCAGTAGTGCCTGTGACAGATTGCTGATCTGTCACAGTGATCTGTGATGTGACAGATCAGCGATCTGTCACAGGACAGTGAAGTCCCACCTGGGACTATGTAATAAAGTTAAAAAAAAAATAAAAAAAGTGTTAAAATAATTTAAAAAAAAAAAAAATCGCCAAATAAATTAGAAAAAAAAAAAAAAAATTCCCCCAATAAATCCATTTTTTGGAAATAAAAAAAACAATAAAACTGTCCCATTAGTTAACCCCTTTAGCGAACCCCTTAAAAAATAAAAATAAAAAACGAAGCAAAAAATAATGATTTATTATCATACCGCCAAACAAAAAGTGTAATAACGCACGATCAAAAAGACGCATATAAATATCCATAGTACCGCTGAAAACGTCATCTTGTCCCGCAAAAAATGAGCTGCCGTACAGCATCATCAGCGAAAAAATAAAAAAGTTATAGCTCGCAGAATAAAGCGATGCAAAAATAATTATTTTTTATATAAAATAGTTTTCATTGCATAAAACCATCAAAACATAAAAAAATGACCTAAATGAGGTATCGCTGTAGCCGTACTGACCCAAGGAATAAAACCGCTTTATTAATGTTACCGCACGCGGAACGGTGTAAACCCACCCCCCCAAAAGAAATTCATGAAATGCTGGTTTTTGTTCATTCTGCGTCCCAAAAATCAGAATAAAAAACGATCAAAAAATGTCACGTGCCTGAAAATGGTACCAATAAAAACGTCAACTCTTCCCGCAAAAAATAAGACCTCACATGACTCGGTGGGTCAAAATATGGAAAAATTATAGCTTTCAATATGTGGTGATGCAAAACTATTTTTACAATAAAAAGCGTCTTTTAGCGTGCGACAGCTGCCAAACATAAAAACCGCCATAAATAGTAAATCAAACCCCCCGTTATCATCCCCTTAGTAAGGGAACAATAATAAACTTAAAAGAAAATGTATTTATTTCCATTTTCCCATTAGGGTTAGGGTTAGGGTTAGGGCTACGGCTAGGGTTAGGGTTAGGGCTAGGGTTAGGGCTGAGATTAGGGTTAGGGGTGTGTTGGGGTTCGGGTTGGAGTTAGAATTCCACTGTTTGGGCACATCAGGGGCTCTCCAAATACAATATGGCGTCTGATCTCAATTCCAGCCAATTCTGAGTTGAAAAAGTCAAATGGTGCTCCTTCCCTTCCAATCTCTGCCATGCGCCCAAACAGTGTTTTACCCCCACATGTAGGGTATCAGCCTACTCAGGACAAATTGCAAAACAACTTTTGGGGTCCAATTTCTCCTGTTACCCTTAGTAAAATAAAAAATTGCGGGCAAAAATATAATTTTTGTGGAAAAAAATTATTTTTTTATTTTCACGTCCGAGCGTTATAAACTTCTGTGAAGCACTTGGGGGTTCAAAGTGCTCACCACACATCTAGATAAGTTCCGTGGGGGGTCTAGTGTCCAAAATGGGGTCACTTGTGGGGAGTTTCAATAGTTTAGGTACATCAGGGGCTCTCCAAACGCACTTGACACCCGCAGACCATTCCATCAAAGTCTGCATTCCAAAACGTCACTACTTCCCTTCCGAGCCCTGACGTGTGTCCATACATTAGTTTTCTCCCACATATGGGGTGTCAGCAATGACGGATCTTAATAGGGGCGGATGGGGCGGTCGCCCCGGGCCCAAGGTTTTTTGGGGGCCCAGGGGCAGGGGCGGGCTGGGCCGGGAGGCAGAGAGGCAAATGCCACCCGGACCGCTCCCCCAGCACCTGTACAGGGCCGGCCGTGCCCTGTGCTGTGACGCCGCCGGCAGCAGACAGCCGCCCGCGTCACATTCTATGAGGGGCCGGGAGCTGTGCACGGCCGTCACCTTGACGGCTGCTCAGCTCCGGCTCCCTCCGGCTGTACTTCCGGGTCAGATGTCGGGCGTGCGCGATGACGTCATCGTGCACGCGCCGACATGTCCCGGAGGATGCTGAAAGCAGAGGCGCTGCTGGGGAGCGAGCCGGCTGTGAGGTAAGTATGGGGAACTTTTTTAATTTTTTTTATTTATAAAATGAATTAAATGGGGGAGGGGTGAGTAGGGGCTGTACACAATGAAGGGGGGGTGACTGGGGTCTGTATATAATGATGGGGGGTGACTGGGGGCTGTATATGATGAAGGGGGGTGACTGGGGGCTGTATATGATGAAGGGGGGTGAGTGGGGGCTGTATATGATGAAGGGGGGGTGAGTGGGGGCTGTATATGATGAAGGGGGGTGACTGGGGGCTGTATATGATGAAGGGGGGTGACTGGGGGCTGTATATGATGAAGGGGGTGACTGGGGGCTGTATATGATGAAGGGGGGTGACTGGGGGCTGTATATGATGAAGGGGGTGACTGGGGGCTGTATATGATGAAGGGGGGTGACTGGGGGCTGTATATGATGAAGGGGGATGACTGGGGGCTGTATATGATGAAGGGGGGTGACTGGGGGCTGTATATGATGAAGGGGGGTGACTGGGGGCTGTATATGATGAAGGGGGGGTGACTGGGGGCTGTATATGATGAAGGGGGGTGACTGGGGGCTGTATATGATGAAGGGGGGTGACTGGGGGCTGTATATGATGAAGGGGGGTGAGTGGGGCTGCACATGATGAAGTGGGGGGTGAGTGGGGCTGCACATGATGAAGTGGGGGATAAGTGGGGCTGCACATGATGAAGTGGGGGATAAGTGGGGCTGCACATGATGAAGTGGGGGATAAGGGGGACTGCACATGATGAATTAAGGGGTAAGTGGGACTGCACATGATGAATTGGGGGTAAGGGGAACTGCACATGATGAATTAAGGGGTAAGTGGGACTGAACATGATGAATTGGGGGTAAGAGGGACTGCACATGATGAATTGGGGGTAAGGGGGACTGAACATGATGAATTGGGGTAAGGGGCACTGCACATGATGAACTGGGGGTAAGGGGGACTGCACATGAAGTGGGGGTAAGGGGGACTGCACATGATGTGGGGGTAAAATTATCTGCACATGATGATGGGGGAGTGGGGCTGCACATGAAGTTGGGGGGGAAGGGGACTGCACATGATGAAATGGAAGGGGGGATAAGGGGCTGCAAATGATGAAGCGGCACTGCAGATGAAGTGAGTGGGTGATAGGGGACTGCAATGGATGAAGTAAGGGGACTTCAAATTAAAGTGGGGACATTAAAGTGGATCCCCTATGGCCAGGATCACGTTGGGCGATTTTGTGCGTATTGGCCGTAGGCCTACAGCTTATGTGCAACGTCTTTTTAGGCCATGTCCACATGTGGTGGAATGGTGGCGGGTTTTCCGTATGGACCCGCAGCAAACCAAGTGCTGCGGTCCGTACGGCTGTCAATTCCCGCACGGGGACCGCAGCGCTCAGGTGGGAAGGGGGGTACAGGGGCCCAGGTTTTATGAACAGCCCCGGGCCCATAGTCCACTTAATCCACCACTGGGTGTCAGCGTACTCAGGACAAATTGGACAACAACTTTTGGGGTTCAATTTCTCCTGTTACCCTTGGGAAAATAAAAAAATTGGGGACTAATTGATCATGTTTGTGGAAAAAATACGATTTTTTTATTTTCATGCCCGGGCATTATAAACTTCTGTGAAGCCCTTGTGGGTTCAAAGTGCTCACCTCACATCTAGATAAGTTCCTTAGGGGGTCTAGTTTCCAAAATGGGGTCATTTGTGGGGGGGTTTCCACTGTTTAGGTACATTAGGGGCTCTCCAAAGGCAACATGACACCCGCAGACCATTCCATCAAAGTCTGCATTCCAAAACGTCACTACTTCCCTTCTGAGCCCCGACGTGTGCCCATACAGTAGTTTTCTCCCACATATGGGGTGTCAGCGTACTCAGGACAAATTGGACAACAACTTTTGGGGTTCAATTTCTCCTGTTAACCTTGGGAAAATAAAAAAATTGGGGACTAATTGATCATGTTTGTGGAAAAAATACGATTTTTTTATTTTTATGCCCTGGCATTATAAACTTCTGTGAGGCCCTTGGGGGTTCAAAGTGCTCACCTCACATCTAGATAAGTTCCTTAGGGGGTCTAGTTTCCAAAATGGGGTCATTTGTGGGGGGGTTTCCACTGTTTAGGTACATTAGGGGCTCTCCAAAGGCAACATGACACCCGCAGACCATTCCATCAAAGTCTGCATTCCAAAACGTCACTACTTCCCTTCTGAGCCCCGACGTGTGCCCATACAGTAGTTTTCTCCCACATATGGGGTGTCAGCGTACTCAGGACAAATTGGACAACAACTTTTGGGGTTCAATTTCTCCTGTTAACCTTGGGAAAATAAAAAAATTGGGGACTAATTGATCATGTTTGTGGAAAAAATACGATTTTTTTATTTTCATGCCCTGGCATTATAAACTTCTGTGAGGCCCTTGGGGGTTCAAAGTGCTCACCTCACATCTAGATAAGTTCCTTAGGGGGTCTAGTTTCCAAAATGGGGTCATTTGTGGGGGGTTTCCACTGTTTAGGTACATTAGGGGTTTTCCAATCGCGACATGGTGTCCGATCTCAATTCCAGCCAAAAACATCAAATGGCGCTGCTTCCCTTCTGAGCTCTGCCATTCGCCCAAATAGTGCTTTATCCCCACATGTGGGGTATCAGCGTACTCAGGACAAATTGCACAATAACTTTTAGGGTCCTGTTACCCTTGGGAAAATAAAAATTGGGGGTGAAAAGATCATTTTTGTGGAAAAAATATGATTTTTTAATTGTACCGCTGTACGTTATAAACTTCTGTGAAGCCCTTGTGGGTTAAAAGTTCTCACCACATATCTAGATAAGTTCCTTAGGGGGTCTAGTTTCCAAAATGGGGTCACTTGTAGGGGGTTTCCACTGTTTAGGTACATCAGGGGCTCTCCAAACGTGACATGGCGTCCGATCTGAATTCCAGCCAATTTTGCATTGAAAAAGTCAAACGGCGCTCCTTCCATTCTGAGCTCTGCCATGCGCCGAAACAGTCGTTTCCCCCACATATCAGGTATCAGCGTACTCAGGACAAATTGCACAATAACTTTTGCAGTCCAATTTCTCCTGTTACCCTTGGTAAAATAAAAACAATTGAACCTGAAGTATTTTTTTTGTGAAAAAAAGTTAGATGTTCATTTTTTTTTTAAATATTCAAAAAAATTCCTGTGACGCACCTAAAGGGTTAATAAACTTCTTGAATGTGGTTTTGAGCACCTTGAGGGGTGCAGTTTTTAGAATGGTGTCACTTTTGGGTATTTTCTATCATATAGACCCCTCAAAGTGGCTTCAAATGTGATGTGGTCCGTAAAAATAAAATCGTGTTGCAAAAATGAGAAATCGCTGGTCAATTTTTAACCCTTATAACTTCCTAACAAAAAAAAATTTTGGTTCCAAAATTGTGCTGATGTAAAGTAAACATGTGGGAAATGTTATTTATTAAGTTTTTTGTGTGCCGTATCTCTGATTTAAGGGCATAAAAATATAAAGTTGGAAAATTGCAACATTTTCAAAATTTTCGCCAAATTTCCATTTTTTTCACAAATAAATGCAAGTTATTTGAATGAAATTTTACCACTTTCATGAAGTACAATATGTCACGAGAAAACAATGTCAGAATCATCGGGATCCATGGAAGCGTTCCAGAGTTATGACCTCATAAATGGACAGTGGTCAGAATTGTAAAAATTGGCCAGGTCATGAACGTGCAAACCACCCTTGAGGGTGAAGGGGTTAATCACTTCATTCTTATCCAGGTACTGACATACATGTTGTTTAATAATTTGTTCAAAGATCTTTCCTGGTATAGAAGTCAGACTCACCGGCCTATAGTTGCCTGGGTCTACCTTCTTCCCCTTTTTGAAGATAGGAACAACATTTGCTCTTCTCCAGTCTTCTGAGACTTCTCCTGCTCTCCAAGAATTTTCAAAGATTATGGAGAGGGGTTCAAAAATTTCTTCTGCTATCTCCTTCAGTACTCTGGGGTGTAATTCATCTGGACCTGGAGACTTGAATTCATTTAGGTTAGCTAAGTGTTTCCTCACTATCTTTCTGTTTATAGATATCCTGGATTCTTCTATTCCCTTAATAGGACAGTGAAGAACAGTTGATGTTACATTTCCTTTCTGAGAGAAAACAGATGCAAAATAGGAATTTAAAAGTTCGGCCTTCTCAACATCCTGTCTTACCATTTCATCATTTTCATCCTGTAAAAATCCTATAGCATCTTTGACTTTTCTTTTACTTTTGACATTTCCCCAAAATCCTTTATTATTGCTTTTGATATCTCTTGCAAGCCTCAAATCATTGTCAGCTTTAGATAATCTGATTTGTGCCCTGCAGGTTCTGCAGACAGCATTATAGTCTTCTTTAGATATGCCTCCCTCTTTCCATTATATAAACATTTTTTTCTTCCTTTTTAGCATGTGCTTAAGTTCTGTGTTCATCCATCCTGGTTTCCTTAAATGCTTCCTATTCTTCCCTCTTTTCGGAATTGTTAACAATTGTGCTTTGAGAATTTCATTTTTTAAGATTTCCCATCCTTCCTGGACATTTGTCTTTAAGGATATCCAGCCATTGCATCCCTCCAATTCTCTTTCTGAATCCCTTAAAATCTGCCTTTCTAAAATCTAACCTTGACGTTTGAGTCTTCACAGGTCTTCCTCCTCTAGTTATCCAAAATTCTAAAATAGCACGGTCGCTACCTCCTAGGGTCCCAGCCACTTTTACCTCCTCAACCATTTCCTCCCTGTTGATAAGGATTAGATCCAAGGTAGCAGTTCCCCTCTTTTTCTCCCCTACCTTTTGGAAGATAAAGTTGTCAGCAAGAGAGGATACGAATTTCCTTGACCTGTTAGTTTTGCCTGAGAGAGATTCCCAATAATAATTTAATAAGTCAGTCACCAGTCCATGCATCCATCACCATACACACACAGCAAAATATGCTACACTAGCGCATGGCCGAGCCGCCATGAGGGCTTTTTATAGCCATGCGCTTCCGGGACCTTCCAGTACCCTGGAAAGGACCAATCAGATCAGACGCAGGACCTGAACATGTGACCCCTGCTCTCCAGTGAGAGGTCACCTTGCAGACATGCCCAGTAGCACGGCACGAGGACTTAGCCTCTGGAGCGGTTCACTGCAGAACAGGTTGCGCTACCAATGCTGCACCAGAGGTGGCAGCAACATCCAGGCTGTCAGAGCAAGTCTGAGCAGCACTTGGAGCGGTCTGAGTAGAATGGGTGACTGCTGGATGTCTGGCTCTGGATTCCCGCTGTGCAGTGTCAGGAATCCAACGTCAAACAGTCTATATCCAAGGGAACAGTCAGATAAGATCTTTAGTCTATTTGAAAACCAAAAGCAGGCTAATATCAAAGCTCATCCATCACAGAAAGATATAATACCCAAATAAAAAATGGATTAAAGAGCAATAGAGTAAAAAATGTATATTTTTATTATTTTCTTCCAAAAAGGAATAATAGAATACAAGTAATGAATCAATCAAAAATCACAATATGTAAAGGAATCAGCGACACTTAGTATCCACATATAGAAAATTGGTTTTATATGATAGATATACACATACACACGTGGCAAAATATATAGTATAATGCATAGTTGCAAATTTTTACAAATATATATGTATATATGAAAAAAAGGCAGTTTATATCACCAATAGGATATTAAAGTGCACTAGTGCATATTTGTCAGAATATATCCATAGGTCTATAGTAAATAATATTAAAGCAATCCCAAAAAACGGATCTGCCATATATACATAAGGAAATGAGGGAGGAAGCTAAATAGCGAAACGTGCGTTGGGGTCCCGCTTCCACTAATAATAAGTCTGGGTCTTGGCTTATTGTAATTTTTTGTATAACAATTTTTTGCACTGGTTCTTTTTGACTTCATTAGATCTAGCAGCGTTATCTATAACCATTGATGTGTGATTAAATGCCTTATTTCCTTATGTCTATATGGCAGATCCGTTTTCGGGATTGCTTTAATATTATTTACGATAGATCTTTGGATATATTCTGACAAATATGCACTAGTGCACTTTAATATCCTATAGGTGATATAAACTGCCTTTTTTTCATATATACATATTATATTTGTAAAAATTTGCAACTATGCATTATACTATATATTTTGCCACATATGTGTGTATATGTATATCTATCATATAAAACCAATTTTTGTGCAATTTATTTTAATACTTGCCTATTTAGATACCCTCTCTAATCTATATGTGGATACTAAGGCTACTTTCACACATCCGTTTTTTTAAATCCGGCACGATGCGGCGAAAATTGTGAAAACCGGATCTGGAATTGGATCCGTTTTTTTCACATAGAATGCAATGATCGCCGCATCGTGCCGGATGGACATGCGGCGCCTCCGGGTTTTGCCGGATACGGCAAACATGCGCCGTCTGGCGTCTGCAAAAAACCTTGGCTGCAACGTTTTTTTGCAGCGCCGGACCGGCTTTTTCAACAGCACATGCCCGGGCACTGTGAGTTTTAACCCCACAAGTGCCCGGCGCGCACCTCTCTCTCTCCATACGCTCCATACCTTTCTTTGGCTGGCTCTCTCGTCCCCCGCTGTCTCTCTGGCTGCTCTCTCGTCCCCCGCTCTCTCTTTGGCTGCTCTCTTGTCCCCCGCTGTCTCTCTGGCTGCTCTCTCGTCCCCCGCTCTCTCTTTGGCTGCTCTCTCGTCCCCTGCTGTCTCTCTGGCTGCTCTCTCACCTCCCGATCTGTCTTCGGCTGGCTCTCTCGATCCCCGGTGCTGCGGCTCCTTTAAATGTCCTCCAAGCCGCATCAGGCACCGCATGTACATCTGGTGTCACCGCTGCAGGCCGGATCCGGCGGCCCGGCTTTTCGCCGCACGCCGCCAGACCCCTGACAGCGGATGTGTGAAAGAGGCCTAAGTGTCGCTGATTCCTTTACATATTGTGATTTTTGATTGATTCATTACTTGTATTCTATTATTCCTTTTTGGAAGAAAATAATAAGAATATACATTTTTTACTCTATTGCTATTTAATCCATTTTTTCTTTAGTCTATTTGGTAGCATTTCTGGCAAGAAAACAAACCAACTTCTTTGATTCCAACTAGTAATCCATTGCTATTGAGAAAATAAGATACAGATTCCTAAACTTTACTACCAACCCCCCTTCCTCCCTCCGAAAAATAGGAGGAAATGAAAACGATCCAGCTAAAATTTTAAATATTAATTTCGTAATGAGTTGAAAAAAGTCCTGAATATTCTAACATTATAAATAGGAAGAGACCTGAATTTTTTCGCTTTAATGAAAAACACAGTTTACAACAGTGTATGTCGCAATCGTAAAGTTATTTACAGGGGCTGCATGCTGAATATACTCTTATGCAATATTCTTTGGACACAATTTCAGCCATGTCCAGATGTGGTGTACTGCAATTGCGTTTCATCATAGTTAGAAAATATTCGTTTGCATGAGAGGAAAAGGTAAAAAATCTCCTTTTATTGTAGTGTTTACTGTACTATTTGCCAGAGTAAAATATATCTGGCGTCAATCGCACAGCAGGCTCTGGATCATGTTGCCCATGCTGACACGTTCCCTTTAACTCTCTTGTGCTCTCTTTAGCTTATCAATGTCCTTCAATGACCCAAAGTTGTGCACAGTATTCCAAGAATGGTCTGACTAGTTACTTATATAAAGTCATCATGATAACAAAAAATGCGATATTCACCCACAGGACAGGTGGTGCCCATTGAGTTGCTGCTATCAACATCTGGAGGGGATATCACTAAAGTGCTGCAGCCAATCAGTGGCTGCTGATCGGCTGCAGTGCTCACATTTTTTCCAAGCTGACTTTTTTTTTTTGACAAATGTAAACTTCTGGTCACAATAAAAAGTGTGTTAATCCCTTCTTGAGATTTAATTCACATATCAGGATGCAGTGTGGGTTTTGGAGCCTGTGCCTCCTTTACCCCCAAGGGTGGTTTGCATGTTAATGACTGGACCAATTTTTACAATTCTGACCACTGTCCCTTTATGAGGTAATAACGCTGGAACGCCTCCATGGATACCGGTGTTTCTGACATTGTTTTCTAGTGACATATTGTACTTCATGATAGTGGTAAAATGTCTTTGATATGACTTGCATTTATCGGTGAAAAAAAATGGAAATTTGGCGAAAATTTAGAAAATTTCGCAATTTTCCAACTTTGATTTTTCATATCCTTAAATCACAGAGATCTGTCACACAAAATACTTAAAGGGAACCTGTCACCACTTTTTTGGCCTACCAGCTAAAAATATCATCTAATTGCCAGCTATGTGTTCCACAACTAGTCCTGAAACCCCTGACTCCCCATGTATCACCCATAAAAGCATTTTTTATCTGTCCCGCGCTGTATGCTAATCTGTTCGGTCTGGTCCGATGCGCGTTGACTCTGTTCCGTCACTTAAGGGTAAGGGACTTTTACAATTTTTTGTATTTTAAGGTGACCTTGTGTCGCTCTGGTAACCCTTTTGTGGGTTAAGGTTATTCCGCAGGGCTATGATATACGTTATTGTTGCCAAAGAGTTGTTTTAAATCCAACCTATGGGAAAATGTCTTGTCCTTGAAAATGCAACTATTTGTTGCAACATATTTTCAGGTTGATTGGTGGTCATTTTTAGAACAATATATGCGGTGGCGTCTTTTAATGCAGACCTACATATCCGAGTGTATGAATTTATATAAACCTCCGCCTTCATATTTGCACTATTGTTTGTCATCTTCATCTTTTGATGAGTTAAGAAGGTTTGGGTTTGCACAATGGATTATAATTAAATAAACTATTTTCAAATCCTGTTTATATGCATGGGTGCAGGTTTTTCAACCATGGCATTTCTACATGTAAAAAACGCTGTACACACCCTACGTTATTTTCCAGGCGATTTTATGTGTTATACTACAACTTGAAGTCATACGGACTTATAATGGCGCTTACGCTCATGTTGGTGATGCTTAGGGACTTTAGTCTGCACATGTTAATAATGTTTGCGGGCACATTGCTTGTATATCACTGTGAGCATGCGCACTTGTATATATGATAACAATACTGCCCATAACAATCGGTGGCGAGTTACCGCGCAGGCGCCGTATGTATATTGTGACTTCCGTGAGTTCCTTAGAGCGCGCAAGCGCAGTATTTGTCCTGGTCCTGTCTTCAATGCGCAGGCGCTGTATTTACATGTGTAACTACTGTGTGATATCTAGAGTGCGCAAGCGTACTACAGGTCTTGACCTTATTCAATGAGTGCTTCCGGGTCGCTCACCATGTGTCACCGCAAGGCTCCACGCCGATCTCCTGCCTTTGGCCACCAGCTGGTAGGGATTTGTTACAAATTATTTATGCTTAAATAGACAGGTGAAGCAGAGCCAGATATGCTCACCTTGAAAACGACACCTTGAGTGTCGGAACGCGTGGGTTACTATGTACCACTTTGGCTGTACGTCTGCTCTTTAGATGACAAGGCGACTGTTTCCAAATCTCTCTTTGAATGGACTGGTGATGTATTAGCTTGCTTCTAGGCTGGCGGTTTCCCTTACCCTTATATCAAGGGCTTAGGAGTTAGCATACAACAAGTTTTGACTGACACTTGTATACTTTGTCCTGTTACCATTTTTGAGAGTGGATGATACATTCTGGCTGAATTGGGCTGAAAGTCCCCCTCTCGTCTTATATTCGAGTCATATACACCGGGGGGGGGTCGGAGGGGGAGGGGGGCGGGGGTGTCAGGTCATACTTACCCGTCCTGACGCTGTCGCTTGAGCCCCCAGCTTCTCCGCGCGCTCTCTTCCTGCCTTCAGCGGTCACGTGGTGCCGCTCATTAAAACTCATGAATATGCGCGTATTCATGAGTTTTAATGAGCGGTACCACATGACCGCTGAAGGCAGGAAGAGAGCGCGTGGAGAAGCTGGGGGCTCAAGCGACAGCGTCAGGACGGGTAAGTATAGCGATACTCACCTGTCCTGCGTCCATGGCTGCTTGCTGTTGTCTGTCATCGGTCAGTGACTTCAGACAGTAGAGGGCGCGGTGACGTGATTAGTGCGCGCCGCGCCCCCTGCAGTCTGAACGTCACTGACTGATGACGTGGCATATAGCGGTGAGCAGCCATGGATGCAGGACAGGGGAGTATCTGACACCCAGCGACGGAGAGGTGAGTATGTCATTTTTTTTATTTTTACATGCAGCAGCAGCGGCAGCACATGGGGGAATAATCTAAGAAGCTTCTTATGGGGCAGTATATGGGGGAACAATATGGAGCTTCTTATGGGGGCAGCATATGAGGGAACAATCTATGGAGCTTCTTATGGGGGCAGCATATGGGGGAACAATCTATGGAGCATTTCCCACCCTAGACTTATACTCGAGTCAATAAGTTCTCCCAGTTTTTTGTGGCAAAATTAGGGGGGTCGACTTATACTCGGATCGACTTATATTCGAGTATATACGGTATATCATATTTGTATTTTCCATCTCTATTGTCATTTCTGAGAGTGGGTATTGCATTTTGGTCACACACCACCTACCTATAAGTATATATTAGCAGCATTCCTATAGGTTATATTTGTAGTACAACAAGTGCATTAATAAAATATTGAACATTATCTGGCCAGTGGTAATATTAAATTCATTGTTCTATTTTTGAACTTTTGTAAATTGTACATGTTCCATTTATGGACCTTTTTAACTGTTTTTAATCTGTGTGTTGTGTTCTTTGGCTCTGCAAATAATAAAATATATTTTTTTCTATAAATCTACTGGTATTGTGATTCTACGCATATATGCATGGTCTTTTTCATGTTATTTGGTATGCCTATTACATGCATTGTAGTGATCCCAGGTGGCTTATTTTATTTGTGATTGTAGAAAAAGAATTAAGTGGGCACCATCTTGACAAAGGTTCCCTTCAACCCCTTCATGACCCAGCCTATTTTGACCTTAATGACCTGGCCATTTTTTGCAATTCTGACCAGTGTCCCTTTATGAGGTAATAACTCAGGAACGCTTCAACGGAACCTAGCGATTCTGAGAATGTTTTTTCGTAACATATTGGGCTTCATGTTAGTGGTAAATTTAGGTCGATAATTTTTGCGTTTATTTGTGAAAAATCAGAAATTTAGTAAAAATTTAGAAAATTTTGCAATTTTCAAATTTTGAATTTTTATTCTGTTAAACCAGAGAGTTATGTGACACAAAGTGGTTACTAAATAACATTTCACACAAGTCTACTTTACATCAGCACAATTTTGGAAACATTTTTTTTTTGTTAGGAAGTTATAAGAGTTAAAAGTTGACCAGCGATTTCTCATTTTTACAACAAAATTTACAAAACCATTTTTTTAGGGAACACCTCACATTTGAAGTCACTTTGAGGGGTCTATATGGCAGAAAATACCCAAAAGTGACACCATTCTAAAAACTGCACCCATCAAGCTACTCAAAACTACATTCAAGAAGATTATTAACCCTTCAGGTGTTTCGCAGGAACTGAAGCAACGTGGAAAGAAAAAAAGGACATTTGAATTTTTACAACAAAAATTTTATTTTAGCATCAATTTTTTCATTTTCACATGGGCAACAGGATAAAATGGATTCTAAAATTTGTTGGGCAATTTCTCCTGAGTACACAGATACCTCATATGTGGTCATAAACCACAGTTTGGGCGCGCGGCAGGGCTCAGAAGGGAAGGAGCGCCATTTGACTTTTTGAATGGAAAACATGTGAAATATTTAGGGGTTGCCATGTCGCGTTTGGAGAGCCCCTGTGTGCCTAAACTTTGGAGCTCCCCCACAAGTGACCCCATTTTGGAAATTAGACCCCCCAAGGAACTTATCTACATGCGTAGTGATCACTTTGAACCCCCCAGGTGCTTCACAAATTGATCGGTATAAACAAAAAGTACTTTTTTTTTTTCACAAAAATTTTCTTTTAGCCTCAATTTTTTCATTTTCACATGGGCAACAGGATAAAATGGATCCTAAAATTTGTTGGGCAATTTCTCCTGAGTGCAAAGATACCTCATATGTGGTCATAAACCACTGTTTGGGCGCACAGCAGGGTCCGTAAGTGAAGGAGCTCTATTTGACTTTTTGAATGGAAAATTAGTTCCAATCGTTATCGGACACCATGTCGCGTTTGGAGAGCCCCTGTGTGCCTAAACAGGGAAACCCCCCCACAAGTGACACCATTTTGGAAACTAGACCCCTTATGGAACTTATATAAATGTGTAGTGAGCACTTTGAACCCCCAGGTGCTTCACAGAAGTTTATAACGCAGAGCCGTGAAAACCAAAAATATTTTTTTTTCCTAAAAAAAAAATTATTTTTAGCCAGCAATTTTTTTTTCCACAAGGGTAACAGGATAAATTGGACCCCAAAAGTTGTTGTCCAGTTTGTCCTGAGTACACTGGTACCCCATATGTGGGGGGAACCATTGTTTGGGCGCACATAAGGGCTGAGAATGGAAGTAGTGATGTTTTGAAATGTAGACTTTGATGGAAAGGTCTGCGGTCGTCGTTACGTTTGAAGAGTTTTCATGGTATTTAATTCCATCATCCATGTGTGCTGTCTGACAAGTGTGAACTGCATCATTTGTTGCAAGATATTTTCATGGTATTTAATTCCATCACTCATGTGGTGGGTCTTTCTTTTTTTATTTTCTTTTTGGTTTCTGCTTTGAAGTGTACAAAGATTTTTTTTTCCCCTTTCTCTGTTTGATGGCCTTGTCCAGCGTTAGTTATTTACCCTGCATAGTAATGCCTGCTCTGGCCTTGTGCTAATTGGTTAATTCCTGATTGTGGCCTTTTGGTGGCTGAAGCTAGCAGACATTTCATTTCATATATATTTAGCTCTGGCTGGGATAGCACGCGTGCAACAGATATTAAGTGCAACAGGATCAAGTGTTTTGCAGTTAGACAATGCAGTTGGACAGGGCAGGAGACAGGTAAGGTGCATAAGTTTTTCATGCACGCATGCTTCTTGGTCAGTCGTACTACATATGCATTGATCATATCAACCTGCTGCTTATTTGTCTTCACTTCTGCTTTTTAACAACTCGCCTGCCCTTTTACACATTCTTTGCACTCTCTGCATATCCACCCCTCCCTTTTCCCCTCTCCCATGTATAACTCTGAGGCTCTATTGACATTTCTTACCCGCACCAAACCATCCAAAACCTCCATGCAGCACTCAAAACGTTCATACAAATCATCCCACCACCTGCTTTTTCTGTTTTTTCTCCTTTTACTAGTTGCAGGTGACATCTCCCCCAACCCTGGGCCTCCCTCCACCAGCATACGTTACTCTCCTCCAGCTGCATATAGAAACCCTGCTAATCTTATTAACATTCAGTGCATGCCTTCTCCTATCACTTTCCAATGTTCTCTCTGGAATGCACGGTCTGTGTGTAACAAACTGACTTACATTCACGATCTTTTTCTCTCTAATTCCCTTAACCTTCTGGCTATTGCAGAAACCTGGATCCAGCATTCAGACACCACCGCTGCTGCCGCTCTCTCGTTTGGTGGGCTGAAATTTTCACATACCACCAGACCTGAGAACAGACAGGGTGGAGGTGTTGGTTTGCTCCTTTCATCACAATGTGCTTTCCAGGTCATCCCCCCGGTTCCCTCACTTACATTTCCTTCCTTTGAAGTCCATGCCGTCAGACTCTTTAAGCCCTTCTCCTTACGAGTGGTGGTTGTTTATCGCCCTCCAGGATTCTCTCGCCAGTTTCTAGACCACTTCACCACCTGGCTTACTCACTTTCTATCCTGTGACATCCCCACCCTCATCATGGGAGACTTTAACATCCCCATCAATGATCCGCTCTCCCAGTCTGCCTCTCATCTTCTTTCTCTAACGTCTTCATTCGGCCTCTCACAGTTTACTAATTCTCCTACACATGAGGACGGGAATACTCTGGACCTGGTTTTCTCCCGTCCCGGCTCACTGCACGACTTTACTAACTCACCTCTCCCGCTCTCGGACCACAACCTTCTTTCCTTCTCAGTCAAGAATTGTCTCCTCACCCGGGACACCCCCACTTACCACACTTATCGGAATACACGTACCATTAATACCCAACAGCTTATGGACAATCTCCACACATCTTTAGCCCCCATCTCCACCCTCTCCTGTCCAGACATAGCATTGTCACACTTCAATAATACACTGAAGAATGCCCTAGATGAAGCAGCACCTTCTATACGCAGAAAGACCCGACACAGACAACGGCAGCCCTGGCACACAACGCAAACACGCTTTCTTCAGCGCTGCTCAAGGTGTGCAGAGCGGCAGTGGAGAAAATCTCTCTTAGCAGAAGACTTCACCCACTATAAGTTCATGCTCAAAACCTAAAGTACAGGCCCCCATCACCAACCTCAGCGGTGAGGATCTGGCCACTTATTTCCTAGAAAAAATCAACCACATCCATCAGGATACCTCAGCCCAATCTCCTCAGTGCCTGGATCCCCTTCCCTGCCGCACCTCAAGCTCACTAGACATCTTTGAGCCTGTTTCAGAAGAAGAAGTTTCCAAGCTCCTCGCTTCTGCTCGGCCTACAACCTGCAACAGTGACCCCATTCCTTCACAGCTCCTGCAGTCTCTCTCACCAGTGGTCACCACTCACCTGACTAAAATATTTAACCTCTCTCTTTCTTCAGGTATATTTCCCTCCTCATTTAAACATGCCATCATAACCCCTTTACTTAAAAAGCCATCCCTGGACCAGAACTGCACTGCTAACTACAGACCTGTCTCTAACCTTTCCTTCATCTCTAAACTCCTGGAACGCTTGGTCCACTCCCGTCTAATCCGCTATCTCTCGGATAACTCTCTTCTAGACCCCTTACAATCTGGTTTCCGCTCTTTACACTCTACTGAAACTGCCCTCACTAAAGTCTCTAATGATCTAATAACAGCTAAATCGAAAGGTCATTGCTCCCTGCTGATTCTCCTGGATCTCTCTGCCGCATTTGACACTGTGGATCACCAGCTCCTCCTCACTATGCTCCGCTCTATAGGCCTCAAGGACACAGCCCTCTCCTGGTTCTCCTCCTACCTCTCTGACCGCTCCTTCACTGTATCTTTTTCCGGCTCCTCTTCCTCTCCTCGTCCCCTTACTATCGGGGTCCCGCAGGGCTCAGTCCTAGGCCCCCTCCTCTTCTCTTTATACACTGCCCCTATTGGACAAACAATCAGCAGATTTGGGTTCCAGTATCATCTCTATGCCGATGACACCCAATTATACACTTCTTCCCCTGACATCACCCCTACCCTAATTCAAAATACCAAGGATTGTCTGTCTGCTGTCTCTAGCATCATGTCCTCCCTCTATCTGAAACTAAATCTCTCCAAAACTGAACTTCTTGTGTTTCTCCCCTCTACTAACCTCACTCTACCTAACATCGAAATAACCCTGGAGGGTTCAACCATAACTCCCAAGCAGCATGCCCGCTGTCTTGGTGTCATATTCGACACTGAACTTTCCTTTACTCCCTACATCCGATCACTCAGTCGCTCTTGTCACCTGCATATTAAAAACATCTCCAGAATCCGACCTTTTCTCACCTTTGAAACTGCTAAGACTCTTACTGTCGCTCTTATTCATTCTCGTCTGGACTACTGCAACTCTCTTCTGATCGGTCTCCCTCTTACCAAACTTTCTCCTCTCCAATCCATCTTGAACGCGGCAGCCAGGGTCATATTTCTGTCCAGCCGCTTCACCGATGCCTCCATCTTGTGCCAGTCATTACACTGGCTACCTATTCGCTACAGGATCCAGTATACTCATCTCTCTCACCCACAAAGCTCTCCACTGTTCTGCACCGCCTTATATCTCCTCTCTCATCTCTGTCTATCGCCCTACACGTGCCCTCCGTTCTACAAATGACCTAAGACTAACATCCCCCGTAATCCGAACCTCGCACCTCCGTCTCCAAGACTTCTCTCGTGCTGCTCCAGCTCTCTGGAATGCACTTCCCCAGACGATCAGACTGATACGTAGCCTTGACCTATTCAAGCGCGCTTTGAAAACCCATCTCTTCAAACAAGCCTACCACATCAACTACTCAGCAAACTAACTTTGCCCTGTTCCCTCCTTCCAAATATTATTCTGAATCTGCACCCTACTATTCATCTGTCTCCACACCCTCCATGCACACGATAACTGCACTTGATACTTGTCTATTGCACTTAAACACACAGGCTGATGACCGGATCATGCAGGTTTATATGAAAATCCCTATTTATTACAATTGCCAGACCTGAATTAACAAGCACTTCTCACCTACTGTGTCCTCCCATTTCCTTGTAGATTGTAAGCTTGCGAGCAGGGGCCTCACGCCTAATGTCACTGTTTGAATTGTCTTAACTTGTATTGAATTTATTGTCTGTACATGTCCCCGCTTAATTGTAAAGTGCTGCGGAATATGTTGGCGCTATATAAATAAAAATTATTATTATTATTATTATTAAGAGCCCCTGATGTGCCTAAACAGTAGAAACCCCCGACAAGTGACCCCATTTTGGAAACTAGACCTTCCAAGGAACTTATCTAGATGTCTGGTGAGCACTTTGAACCCCCAAGTGCTTCACAGACGCTTATAACACAGAGACGTGAAAATAAAAAGATCATTTTTTTTCCAAAAAATAACATTTTAGCCCCCAATTTTTTATTTTCTCAAGGGTAACAGGAGAAATTAGACCACCAAAGTTGTGCAATTTTTTCTGAGTATGCTGATACCCCATATGTTGGGGTAAACCACTGTTTGGGCACACGTTGACTTTTTGAATGCAAAATTGGCTGGTATCAATGGTTGCACCATGTCGCGTTTGGAGACCCCCTGATGTGCATAAACAGTAGAAACCCCTCAATTCTAACTCCAACCCTAACCCCAACACACCCCTAACCACATCCCTAATCCCAACACATCCCTAACCCTAATCCCAACCCTAACCCCAACACACCCCTAACCTTAATTCCAACCCTAACCCTAATTCCAACCCTAACCCTAATTCCAACCCTAACCCTAACCCTAATTCCAACCCTAACCCTAATTCCAACCTAAACCCTAATGGAAAAATAAAAATAATTTCTTTATTTCATTAGTTGATCCTGCCTATGGGGGTGATAAACGGGGGGGTTTATTTACTTTTCATTCTATCTTGCTCACTGTGAGAGTTTATTACAGTGATCAAAATGAATGAAGGGAAATTGCAGCCGGCAGGCGCACTGCTCATGCGCCCGCCATTTTCCAAGATGGCGGCGCCCATGAAGCAGGACCGCGGGCCACCGGGAGGCGGAGAGGGACATCGGAGGTACCAGGGGGGGGGTCGGAAGGTGGGGGGAGCCCAGAGAAGGGGGAGGGGAGCTGATGATGACGGCGGCGGCACATTGCCCCGTGCGTCGATGGGGGGGGTCGGATCACGGTCTCCAGCCATGTCCGATGCTACTGCAGCATCAGCCATGGCTGGATTGTAATATTTCATCAATTTTCATTGATGAAATATTACTATCGCTCTGATTGGCTGTTTCACTTTTAACAGCCAATCAGAGCAATCGTAGCCACGTGGGGGTGAAGCCACACCCCGTGTGGTGAAGAACAAAGCCCCCTGTATCTGCGGGTCGGGTGACCTTTCAGTGACCTAGGTCACCCGACCCGCAGGGGGGCTTTAAAGTCATGATGCCACATAGGCGTCATGGGTCGTTTTGGCACGACTTTTCATGACGTCTATGTGGCATCAAAGGTCATGAAGGGGTTAATAAGTAACATTTCCCACATGTCTACTTTACATCAGCACAATTTTGTAACCCAATTTTTTTTTTGTTATGAAGTTAAGGGTTAAAAGTTGACCAGCGATTTCTCATTTTTACAACAAAATTTACAAAACCATTTTTTTAGGGACCACCTCACATTTGAAGTCACTTTGAGGGGTCTATATGATAGAAAATACCCAAAAGTGACAACATTCTAAAAACTGCACCCCTTAAGGTGCTCAAAACCACATTCAAGAAGTTCATTAATGTGACATGCAAAAATAGTGCTAACTGCTGTTGCTTCAAAAGCATCCAGCAACTAGAGGGGTTAACACAGTCATAGGAGACAGGGAGTGATTAGCAGAGCCCAGGGGGATGGTGGGAAACTTGTCTACATTCTGGCTGCAGCTGAAAGGGATGAGTGGTGTATGATCTGCCTCTAAAATACCTTCAGGCAAGTGAACTATAGGGACACAGGATTACATTACAGAGAGGAGTTGGTCTAATCCCTATACTGCTACTGGAGAAAGTCTATCAGGATAATCTCCCTCAGCAAACCCTCCCCATTCCTCCATGTCACTGTGCTAGAAGAAATGCTGTGTTCTGCTGTGCCTTTGTAGAGTTTTGATCTGTGCTGAACTGTGCTAACAAAAGAGACTGTTAGTCAATGTACACAGCTCATGTCACATGTGTGACTTTTTAAATGATTTTATGTTTTGTGTTTAGTTTTGTACTCAATAAAGTTGTTTGCTATATATAATATTGTGATGATCCCCTTTGTATGGCCTATCTTTTTTCTCCTTTGTATTATGTCAATGTGCCTCTAAGAAGCTGTACTGTGATAAAGCCTGTGCTTAAGAGACTTGAATAGTACTGAATGTGCTGTGACTTAAACTACACTGTGCATGTTCATGAGGACTGTATTAGTTGTGTCTGTGTGAGCAAGTGGATCCATTTTGTGCCTGAGGAAGCTGCAGTACATGGTCACCCTGAGTAACGGTTCCCCCAGAGTTCCAAAGCATTCATGAGACCTGTTCCACCCCTATCTGAACCTAGCGGCGTGCACGTAACATTAACCCTTCAGGTGCTTCACAGAAATTTTTTGAATGTTTAAAAAAAATGAATATTTAACTTTAACAAAAAATTTAATTCAGATCCAATTTCATTTGTTTTATTTTACCAAGGGTAACTGGAGAAATTGGACCCCAAAAGTTGTACAATTGGTCCTGAGTACGCTGATACCCCATTTATGCAGGTAAAAAAACTGGGCGCATGGCAGAGCTCGGAAGGGAAGGAGCGCCGTTTGACTTTTCAATGCAAAATTGGCTGGAATTGAGATAGGACACCATGTCGCGTTTGGAAAGCCCCTGATGTGCCTAAACAGTGAAAAACCCCCACAAGTGACATTTTGGAAAGTAGACCCCCTAAGGAACTTATCTAGATGTGTGGTGAGCACTTTGAACCCCCAAGTGCTTCACAGACGTTTATAATGTAGAGCCATAAAAAAATCATATTTTTTTCACAAAAATTATCTTTTTGTCCCCAATTTTTTATTTTCCCAAGGGTAACAGAAAAAATTGGACCCCAAAAGTTGTTGTACAATTTGTCCTGAGTGTCATGGTCATGTGAGACTGGACACACCACCTCCAGCAGGGCGAATTTATATGACACGCGTGACCCTGGATACACCGCCTCCAGCAGGACGAATTTAAATAATAGAACGTGCAGCCGGATACACCGCCTCCAGCAGGCGAATTTCAGTAGTACACGTATGTCTGGATACACTGCCTCCAGCAGGACGAATTTCAGAATAAAGGGGAAAACCAGGAAAACAATTACAATGGTGGCCCTGCGATAGGGAACGAGGACGTGGAGACCTCCTGCACTCCCCTGAGTCAAGTGTCTCAACACTCCTATCGATCCCTAGGCTGGTTCCACACCGGGCGCCGATCAGGATACCTGAAATCCCTAGCTCGCCCTGAACCAATCTCTTACTAGTGAAGTGGACGGTGCAGAAACTAATCCCACCACTGCACTAAAACACACATTGAGGAAAGTGACAAACAGGGAAACACCACTTAGCTTTGCTCTGTTGCTAATGCTCCAAGCAACAGAGTCCGACACCTGAGTGCATCTTTTCCTCCAACCGGATCCAACACCTGAGTGCAGCTTTCCAGCAACAGAGTCCCGCATCTGAGTGCAGCTTTACAGCAACAGAGTCCAGCATCCGAGTGCAGCTTTCCAGCAACGGAATCCAGCATCTGAGTGCAGCTTTCCAGCAACAGAGTCCAGCATTTGAGTGCAGCTTTCACCATAGCTGCCACTCCACCAAGCTTTGCAAGAACTCCTCGCTGACACCATAGCTGCCACTCCACCAAGCTTTGCAAGAACTCCTCACTGACGCCATACCTGCCTCTCCACCATGCTTTGCAAGAACTCCTCGCTGACACCATAGCTGCCACTCCACCAAGCTTTGCAAGAACTCCACCCTGACACCATAGCTGCCACTCCTCCAAGCTTTGCAAGAACTCCTCACTGGCACCATAGCTGCCACTCCAGGATTCTGACTGGGCTGCCCAGGACTCATCTCAAGTTCCTTCCTTCACCAAGGATGGTTGGAAAACACCAATATCACCAAACGTGAGTGAGAACACCTGACACACCTTTATCGTTAGGAGCCAGAGTCTCACACCTGTTAGAGATTCCCGTGCAGTAAAGCTCACCTCCACCAGGGGCAAACTAGAACAAAAGACACCACTGTGTAATAACCCTAATGGCCACCGGGGGCAAAACCAACTCTAAGCAACCAGCTCAAAGGAAAAATAAGGTTACTTATTCAAAACCTGTCATATCCAACCTGGATCATGATAGTGAGTATGCTGATACCCTATATCTGGGGGTAAACCACTGTTTGGGCACATGGCAGAGCTCGGAAGGAAAGGAGCGCCATTTGACTTTTCAATGCAAAATTGGCTGGAATTGAGATCAGACGCCATGTCGTGTTTCGAGAGACCCTGATGTGCCTAAACAGTGGAAACCCTCCAATTCTATCTCCAATCCTCACCCCAACACACCCCAAATCCCAATCCTAACCATAGCCCTAACCCCAAGCCTAACACAGCCCTAACCCTAATCCCAACCCTAACCATAACCCTAACACACCCCTAACCCCAACCCTAACTATAGCCCCAACCCTAACAATAACTTTAACTCTAACCCTAGCCCTAACGGGAAAATGGAAATAAATGCATTTTTTTATTTTATTATTTTTCCCTGACTATGGGGGTGATAAGGGGAGGTTTTATTTACTATTCATAGTGGGTTTTTATGTTTGGCATCTGTCACGCACTAAAAGACTCTTTTTATTGCAAAAAAATGTTTTTTGCATCACCTCATTTTGAGTGCTATAATTTTTCCATATTTTGGCCCACAGAGTCATGTGAGGTCTTGTTTTTTGTGGGACGAGTTGACGTTCTTATTGGTACCATTTTCGGGCACATGACATTTTTTGATCGCTTTTTATTCCGAATTTTGGGAGGCAGAATGAACAAAAGTCAGCAATTCATGAATTTCTGTTGGGGGGTGCGTTTACACCGTTCCTTGTGTGGTAAAATTGATAAAGCAGCTTGTTCTTCGGGTCAGTACAGTTACAGCGATACCTCATTTATATCATTTTTTTATGTTTTGGCGCTTTTATACAATAAAAACAATTTTATAGAAAAAAAATTATTTTTGCTCCCTTTTATTCTAAGAACTAACTTTTTTATTTTTCTGTGATGGAGCTACTTGGCAGCTTGTTTTTTGCAGGACAATATGACATTTTCAGCAGCACCACGTTTATTTATATCCGTCTTTTTAATCGTGTGTTATTCCACATTTTGTTCAGCGATATGATGATAAAGCATTTTTTTGCCTTGTTTTTTTTTTATGTTGTTCACTAAAGGGGTTAGCTAGTAGGACAGTTTTTTAGATTGGGTCATTACGGATGCGGTGGTACTAAATCTGTGTACTTTTATTGTTTAGTTTTTTTAATTTAAATATTTATTTATTGATTAAATATTGATTTTTTTAGTATTATTTTTTTAAAATATTTTTCCAATTATTTAAAAAAATTTTTGTATTTCATTCTTACTTTTACACTGTGTCCCACTATGGGACACTCATTTTGTGCAGGCTAATGGCTTATATGGCATGCATATCTGCATGCTGTAGAAGCTGTCAGCGCTGCAGCTTCTATGCACTAACCTGAGAGACTTCATGATATGCACTGTGCATGACAGGAAGTCTCTCAGCTCTGGAGACCAGGATGTCATCATGACGACATCGGGTCTCCATGGCAGCCATCGGGACGCAGGGTTTCCGATCCAAAAGCAGAGGGGCTGTGATAGCCCCTCTGCCTGCTCCTGGAACGCTGTGATCATGTTTGATTACATTGTATAGGGGGTTAAAGTGTCGGGAGTGGTCCGTGACTGCTCCTGGCACTTAGTGCCAGGTGTCAGCTGTGAGAATCAGATGACTCCCAGCCGCAATCAGCCGCTCTCCCCCCGTAAGAGCGGCTGATTGCACATGACGTACTATACCGTCCATGGGCATCAAGGCCCAGGGCGCATGAACGGTATAGTACGTCAAATGTCACAAAAGGGTTAAACTGCTAAGATTGTAGAAAACTTTAAACTTAGCAGTTTAACTTCTTTGATGTCAAAGTCAATAGCAACAGAAATATGCAATATCAACAGGTTTTTTAATAGCAAGGAGTCTAATAAAAACTATCAGGCCTTCTATTTGAGTACTGACTTTAACCCTTGCTAGCGTCAGTGCTTATTAGGCTGGTTTCACATTTGCGTTAAAACAACGCTGCGCCCTGCGTCGTTAAGCCCCGCCCTGAGCCGGCTCCCTGCCCGCCCCATCCGGGATCACCGCCTACTTTCGCATTTGCACGCATGTGATCGGCGCACCCTATCTTTAGCATAGGGTGCGCAGATCATGCACTGCCAGTGTGAAAGTAGCGTGGTGCGCACTATTGACGGTGCGCCGTGCGCGCCGAAATGCAACATGCTGCATTTCGGCGCGCACGGCGCACCGTCAAAAGTGCGCACCACGCTACTTTCACACTGGCAGTGCATGATCTGCGCACCCTATGCTAAAGATAGGGTGCGCCGATCGCATGCGTGCAAATGCGAAAGTAGGCGGTGATCCCGGATGGGGCGGGCAGGGAGCCGGCTCAGGGCGGGGCTTAACGACGCAGGGCGCAGCGTTGTTTTAACGCAAATGTGAAACCAGCCTTAGAAAAACAAACAGTAAGACCACATTCACACGTTCAGTATAAGATTAGTATTTTACATCAGTATTCATAAGGCATATTCAGGAGTGGGACAATCAGAGGAAAAGTATAATAGAAACACATCACCACTTCTGTATTTATCACCCACTCCTGGTTTTAACTTAAAAATACTGATGTAAAATACTGACCAAATACTGAACGGCCTTACAGTACAATAAGTGCAATACAGAAGCACAGTGTAGTGTTCCAACAACCAAAGAAGTGTTGAGATCCCTTAAGAAACTGTAAAAAAAAAAAAATAAAAACATTAAAAAATGAACACAAAACATTGTTTTGTCCCCTTTTTGCCATTTGTTATATAAAAAAAAAGGTTTACGCAATAAAAAAGTAATAATAAGTATTGCCATTAACAATGATGAATCTGTGGATAATTGACTTAGAGTCAAGTTTCCTAATATTCGCAGTCCCACAAATTTGAACAATTTGCGATATGATTAGTAAGGATCAGCAACAAATATGCCTAATGCCATTTCACACACTGCTGAAAAGTCACCTGAGAGGGCTTATGACGTCAAACACCGTCACCTGGGCTTTCCCGTAATTCCTTGCAGCCTTTACATGGATAAATAAAAAAAGCTCACCAGAAAAAATACCCCTCAAAAAATACAAGAAAGGTGGTGTGTAGTCAAGTGACATGAAAAGTAATGGGCATTAGTATAATGGACTAAATAAAGAGTCGACCAAGATAAATGCAAAAACAAAAAAAGGCGAGAATAAGGAATTGGTAATGAGCCTACAAATTATTTAATTTCTAAGAAAAGTAGAAACTTTATTAGATGAATGAATCACAGTAAAAGCATAAGTTCATCAATAAAAAAAGCAGCCAGCAGGAGTTGGCGTTGAACCATGCCTGATTCATTTTGACAAATGTAAGGTTTTCCACACTTGAGCCCGTTAACGTGGTCCGCTTGGGTTTCAGAAATCCACAAGATGTGCTGAATTTCTCCTCTGACATTATACTGGAAGATGGACATGGCAGTACAGTCATGCCAAATGGGCCAATTCTTGTCATAGGTCAACTCCACTGAGCGGACTTTCATTCACCTATGGACAGGTACGGACTGGGGCTGAAATTCAGCCCTGGCACTTGAAATCACACAGGCCCATGTTGTCCCTGTCCCCAAGCCCCAGATGGGATATATTACTACTAATATTACCCTGGATGGAGGAAAGCAAGATTTGCTGCAAGACCAATATTTCTAATTATACCAGTGACCTGCTGGGGTAAGTGACGGAGTCAGCGACTTTGGACTCCATCACAACTCTTAACAGTATGGGAGTCTTGAGAACACCGTTTCTGTTAACGCAGCAGACAAGGCAGCCTACGACCAGTCAGGCCCTTCAGGTATTTGCCAGAATTGCCAGATGGCCAGTCCGGCCCGGCCTACAGCTAATGCACATGATTAGCTATAATCTCTACCAGTTTTGCCCTCCACTATCTGTCTTATATAACCTTCTAAATTATGATGGCTCATGCTCAGCTGGGCATGTACTCCTTGTCCATCATGTCATCTATGCACTATACAGCTGTTGGCAGTGCTTCCGTTGCTAGCCCTACACTACTAAACATCTTATAGTTGTATACTGTAGACTGCAGAGACCTGTATGTCGTAAGCAGTGCCTTTCCGCCTCCCACCAATCACGGAATAACAAAACACCGACAAGCATGGATGGGTTGAACAGGTCGGTCACAGTTTATTATAAGCAGAGCGAGGCAAGTACAATTCGCAACGGACTCAAAGCTGTAGGCCCACGACCGCTGGGCAAGTCGGCTGATGAGAGGTTACGAACCTTGCCCCCCTCTACACTACCGCTGTGACAGAATAAAAAGATAACGTGAATAATTAATTTGCACAAAACCAAATATATACATATATATATTTTTTTAAATATAAATTTTAAACCACATTTGCGCCACACATCCGCTAATCTATAGGGGCGTGATGGTTGGACAAAAGCTTCTAGGTATCAGCCGGAGAGGAAAGAGAAAGACCCCCACCCCAGCACCTGAATTAAACACCTGAGGGTGTGGCCGGACGCCCCTTCTCCTCTCACTTTCCGTTGGTCAGTGGGGCGTCCTAATTATGGCATCACCTGGGGGGGGGAGTAGTGGAAGGGGGAGGCACTGCACGGAGTTCGCTTATCATCAAATCCATGGGGGCTCTACAGTCAGATGCACGATCCTTAAGCAGTACTGCTGAGACCTGTGTGTCGTGAGCAGTGCCTTCCCACCTCCCACCAATCCCGTAATAACAAAACACCGACAAGCATGGATGGGTTGAACAGGTCGGTCACAGTTTATTATAAGCAGAGTGAGGCAAGTACAATTCGCAACGGACTGAAAGCTGTAGGCCCACGACCGCTGGGCAAGTCGGTTGATGAGAGGTTACGAACCTTGCCCCCCTCTACACTACCGCCACGGAGGATCCTGTGTACGACCTACACAGGACCCCGACCCCCACACAACATCATTAAGGCCTTTTCAATCCCATCCTGCAAATTAGTTAAAAACATATCTAGCCCGATATCCGCTAAATGAACACCGTCCGGTCTCAGGAAGAGTGAGATGTCTTTCTCCAGATTGTGGTGGTGAACCACGATGCAGTTATTCTCTTTGACAAACTTTGCCATCTTTGCGTTTATCCTTCTCCTTGACTTGTCGATGGCCTTAAAGTCTTTAGCTCCATGCCAGACCGTTCGTGATATAATATCTGACCACACCACCACCATATCTGGTATAAAACAAACAGCCTGCTTTATGTCCGTTTTCATTGTTGTGAACAGCTCCGCACCTGTTTGCTTGCACAAATCATTACCACCAGCATGTAACACCAATATCAGTGGCCCTTTTGCCATTTTAGAAATTTTAACCAACTTCGGGAAGATCTGATCCCACTGGAGCCCTCTGATGCCTCTCCAGTTGACCTCTAGTTGTGGGAAGTAAAAATTCTTTCCACAAGGGCGTATCTCGGCTCTTTTGCACGCCCAATAAATAAAAGAATGTCCCAAAACCCAAACTGCGGGCTTATGACCTCCTGTAAGAGACAAGATGTGTTATAGCAGGTCTGGTCTTATGTATCTTGCAAAGCATGCGGATTTCCAACGTCCCAATCTCTGCACTTCAGCTTCTGCTACACCGGCCCTAGCTGCTTCAGTGGCCACACAGATTCTAAAAGAATGCGTCCCGTATTCTTCGGGGTCTACACTGACAGCTTGTATACATTTCTTAAAGATTGTGTGAAATTGATATTTAATAAGTGGGGACCCGTCGGTGTGAGAGAGGAAAAATCTACTTTCGTGTCTTATAGCCGCGTAGTGTCTAACTATTTTGACAGGGCATATGGGGCCATCTAGGGCCTTGACCAGGACCCACGACCCTCTACGGGTGGGGTCACATTTGGATTTCCGCACTCTAATTCGCAGAGCGTCGATGCATATTACGAGATCCTCATATATTAACCCGCCTATTGATGCTGTTTTAGAATGCGGCACTAGTTCACTAATCCGCAGCGCCCCGAAGAATGCGATTGCAAATGCTGTAGATATTGGGGCTGACTCGTATTGTGACTTGCAAACCATTTTAGATATTGTTATATCATCATGCAACAGACTTAAAGAAACGGGGCGACGACATTCCTGACTGGGTTGGAGCCTTTTCCAGCCTTTAATGGCTTGCTTTATGAAAAAATATTTAGTTACATCGGCCCATCCCATTAGCTGAAAAAAAGGCAACTCCCGATAAAGGACGCTGCGCTAATGTACCCGACGCGGCACTACTCTTGAGCTGATTCAGGAGTTCTACCACCACGTCGCATCTTGCCCGATCGCACGTATCAACTGGCCTCCCTTTAATCAACGAGCACCACTATTCCAATGCCTTACCATAGACCTTCCAGATAGCTGGTGTCACTGAGGCACGGATCAAGGGCATCAGTGATTGGCCACTGTGTCCCAGAGGGAGGGAGGACACATTAGGCCCGTTGGTTCTGAGCTTGGAAGGAACACTTTGAAGGCCTGCCAATCGGAAGACAACAGAGAGTTAACCATCTTATCATCCATAGTAGACGTCACTCTGGCTCGGCACCAGATGTTGTGTCTAAGGCATAATAATGCAAGGCGGCGCAACAATTGGTGGTGATGAGGAAGACATACTGTTTAAGCATTTAGTGCTTCCAGGGTTTTCGATTAGAAATCTGATATTTGCATTTTTTAATTTGTCACCCCATAGTTCGACTGATGTAACTATGGCAAATATCGCCAACAAAACGGGGTGGTGGCCCCAGTTGGCAGAGGTCCATAGGACCGGCCATCTGCTTTTGCACCATTGGTTGCTGTAGATTGTGACAAAACCATTTGTGAGATCCGCACCTGCCAGTAGACCTAGGGCGCTGTTTAGTGTTTCCTGACACATGACACATGTATGCCCATTGTAAGTTTCCAAGAATGTTTTCAAGACGGACAAATCCGCTTTCATTGAGCGATTAATTCTGATTCTGTGGCCCGGCTGGGCGATGCCCTTTGTAGCTAATGATAACCTGCGTGAGAAAGCCCTGTCGACTGGAATGACGCGACAAGCAAAGTTGAGTAAACCTAGTAAGGACTGCATTTGCTGGAGGGTGATTTTCTTTTCCATGAGGAAACTTTTAACCATTTGGAGTGTTTTTTCCTATTTATCCGCCGGTAAACGAAAAATCATCTCATTTGTGTCTATTTCAATACTGAGGAAAGGGAGAACGTTACACGGACCTATCGTTTTCTCCGGCGATAGTGGGATACCGAAACGCCTAGAAATAAAATTTAAACTTCTGAAGAAGGAAAGAACAGAGTTTAGATTCCCTAGGTCCAACGAACAAAAAGTCATCAAGGTAGTGGATTGTTGAATTGCTGCCTGTTTCATGACGCACTACCCAGTCAAAGAAGGTGCTTGAAAGCTCGAAATAGTGACAGGAAATGGAACAGCCCATTGGTAGGAACATGTCGAAATAAAAAAGCTGTTCCACCTTACAACCCAACAAATGAAAGCATTCAAGGAGCACGGGTAAAAGACGGAAAGCTGACTCTATGTCGGTTTTTGCCAGCAGGGCATCGGGCCCCGCTGCGCGCACAAGCTCAACTGCTCTGTCAAACGAAGCGTAGGTTACCGACGAGTTTTCTGGGGGTATTGCGTCATTGACCGGATCGCCTTTTGGGTAGGAAAGGTGATGTATTAGCCAATATTTACCGGGTTCTTTTTTGGTCACAATACCTAAAGGTGAGATTCTGAAATTTTTAAATGGTAGTGATTGAAATGGGCCCGCCATCCTGCCTAGTTCGACCTCTTTTACGATTTTTTGCTGTAAAATCTCCGGGAACTCTCGAGCTGATTTTAGTTTTTTTGCTGAAGTTGGTTCTCGGTTAAATTTAAAAGGGATGAAAAAAACGTACTTAAAACCGTCGTATAATTGCTGAGCAGCTTCTTTATTGGGATAAAGGCTTAGCCAAGGTCCCATTGCGGCTACGCTCACCGTGGTTTTGCCTCGTAGCAGTTCCGCTTGCGAGGCGTGAACACCTTGATGCAGTGTGTCTGCCTCCGCAGGCTGAGCAATCGTGTCTATATCTGCATGCCACCTGGAAGCGACAGTTTCCATCATTGTATAACAAGCAGGCCCCTGGTCTCCATATGACCACTGAGTTCTGGCCTGCGGCTGCTGAGAAACAAGTGGCCGTCGATGAAAAGGGAGGATGTTTTTGTGTAAGCATTTGTCCTAGCCAAACATCTGTGGCTTTAACTCCCCATCCTAGATCTGGTTGCAGGGCTAGCCTCCTGCGGAACTCCTCGTCATAGCACCTCCAAGCAACACCGCCATGAGACTTATAGGAGTTATATATTAAATCCTGGTATATGATTAACTCAGAGCAGCGTTCAGGATGTTTTTGGCCCATTATACATCCTATGACAGCGAAGGCCTGCAGCCAGTTGTTCATTGTATGCGCTATTTTACCTTTATTTCTATCGTATGACCACTCGCCAGTCCTCCTTTCCTTATCCACTGACTGCTGGTCCGCTGATAAGAGTGACCATATGTCTACATAGTCATTATTCCAGATCTTCTCTTTCTTCTCTAGGTCTATATGTGTGCCTAGCGGACTAATTCCGCAGAAAAAGGCATCTTTGTGTAGACTAGCTGATTGAGGTATGTTCCTGTTGAAGGTTTGACCTCCGGGCAGATTTAAGTGGTCAAATAGAGCCCTGTTGGCTGATGCCAGGTTGCTCTCTTCTGTGTTGTGTATTATGTTAAATGGGTTGGTTATACATAACTCACCGCTGTCTGTCGCCGATCAAGCGTCTCCAGGTGAAGGAGGTACCCTGGCGATATCCTGCTCCCGGCTGGTGGCCCGATATGGCCCGGAAATTTGTTGGCCAATGGAACGTGGATGAAATCCTGCTTCAGTGATAGAACTTTGATGATGTTGGGCCATGATGTATACGGATGGATCTTCTTGGCTTGATGACGACGATTTAGCACTTGGCAGCCAAAGGCCATCGTGAGCTCGTGACAGCGCTCCTTCCTGAATGATGGTCTGGCTGGAGGTCGCAAGATGTTCATCGATGCACCTCCGGTTAGTGGTCTGGGGTGGAGATTTCGTGCGACATCTTTTGCTGGATGTCCAAGAACGCCTGCTGCAGTGCCCCTCAGACGCATTGGACCGTCCTGATGTGGAAGGTGACCTCCATCTGGAGGAGCGTGACCTGTGGCGGCTCCTGTTGGAACTACGTCTTCGCCTGTAATGGGAACAGCGACAGACAGAGGGACAGCGAGAATGGTGGTGGTGGGAATCTGCTGAGGAGGGTGTGGAGGATCTGTGACGTATGTGTCTACGTCCGTGATGGCTTGGTGTATGGTGGTTGGTAGGTTCTCGACTAAGTGGTGTGGAGTTATTATTGCTATAACTATGGGTGCTCACTGGCTGTGCTGTGCGTATCGAGGGGGCTGGAATAGTGTGCGACGAAGGTGTTTGTGACATTGGGGGGTTGGTGGTGTGTAATGTGATGTGTTTGTGTTTCGTGTTACACGTAGGTTTTGCTGCAGAGCGTCCTGAACGGTGGGGTTGGACCGGAGAGCACGCTCGGCAGCAGCATGGCTATTTCCACCCGAACACCCGACATTCCGCACGGGCGGCAGTGCTGCGCCCGCAGGAGAGACGTGGGAGACCTGGCTTGGTAGTGGGATGTTGCTACTACTGGAATGGGTGATTCTCTGCTCGGTGCTGCGCTGCCTGCCCTCTGGAGGCTGCCGCCCTGGCCTTGGTATTGTTGTGGTGGTGGGGACTGTGATGGGCGGGCCACTGGAACTGTGGTGACGCTGGGTGGGTGGAGCCTGCGGCCGGCTCTGATGCCTGGCACCAATGGAAATATTAGAGGTGGGCGTACTGCTGGGTGGGCCTCTGTGATGACGCTGGGCGGAAGAGGGTGGAGCTTTCGACTGACTCAGCACACGGCTCTGCACTAGACAAGGGGTGGGTGGGGAGATGGGCGGACCATTGGTGGAGGAAGTGGGCGTGGCTACAGGCTTGGATAGATGCCCAGAGCCTAACAATGGCGTCCGGGCCTGCGGCCTACTTGATGTGGCGCAAGTGGATCGAACGGGGACCGGAGCAGCCGCTGCAGCAGTCCGGGGGCGTCGGTGACTAGAGGCGGCGCCACCGCCGACATGGAGACTCTTTGGTGGGCGCGATGAGCGTTCAGAGCGCCTGCCAGGTCTCGCTGGGTCTGCTGAAGAGGAGGCCGGAGCAGCCCCAGGGGAGGCCGGAGCAGTGCCAGATAAGCCGGTTGGCTGCTGAGAAGAGGACGTCGTAGGGGGGAGAAGGCCAGTGGAGACAGGTGAGGTCAGGGCATGGAGGGATGAGGAGGCTGCATGCAGTGAGGGCAGAGCTGGAGGGGGTGACAGAAGCCTGGGGCCCAGGGGAGGATTGGGCCCCGGGAGATAAAGGGGAGGCCAGCAGCAATAGGGGATGAGGAGAGGGCACAGGTGGGTGCGCATCCAGTTTAGATAAAAGGGCTATAATACATGGATCACCCACCTGTGCTGCTCTCTTCCGCAGGGCCGCGATCAATGCCTTAGACATGGCTTCAGGGGATTCCTGGACAAAAGCTTCTAGGTATCACCCGGAGAGGAAAGAGAAAGACCCCCACCCCAGCACCTGAATTTAACCCCTGAGGGTGTGGCCGGACTCCCCCTTCCTTTCTCTTTCCGTTGGTCAGTGGGGCATCCTAATTATGGCATCACCTGGTGGGGGAGTAGTGGGAGGGGGAGGCACTGCACGGAGTTCGTTTATCAAATCCATGGGGGCTCTACAGTCAGATGCACGATCTTTAAGCAGTACTGTGCCTGCCATTCTTCTGCCAGTGCCACTGCAGATCAAAGCCAACCACACATCTGGATGCACACTGTGTGTTATAGAGCTAGACTGTACTGATGCTGCCAGTGCTTCTCTACATTGCCAGACATCTTGCCTGCTCTGTACTAATTCTCTACCGTGTAGCTTATGCCACTGCTATTGCCACTTCACAGCCATTCTGGGAACACATCCCATGGCTGAACATTTTGTTATATAGGGATAGACTGTCCTGCTGATTCAATATATACTCTCTTGATGTACGACAAACATCCACCAACTCTCAAAATAGGGCTAATTTTTTCAAAGGCGTGTTGACAACAAGTCATAAATTATTTACTTTGAAAACAGCTAACCTGTTTCTGTTCCTTAAAAAGGGGATTCATTTTTGAAAGCCTTGATATGAAGTCTTTTTGAGAATAGCAAACCTATTAAGAATCTCAAAAAAGGATATTTTTCACTACAAGTCAAGATGACAATATTTCTTGACTTTCAAAAGTGCTGAGCACAGGTGTAGAGATGAGAAAACCTTTTAAGGTTCGGTTCGATTCGCCGAACGTTCAGACATTTAACGAACATACCCGAACCCCATTAAATTCAATGGGAGGCCAAACCAAACATGTACACAACACCTTAAGGGGTGATAAAATCTTCCCAACAGCTAAAGTTAGGGGCAGACACCATGAAAAGTGGCATCAATTGACTCATGCATGAGCCATGCATGAGGTATCAGGGTCTGGGCCAACATTTAGAGCTTTGAGTTTAAATTTCAATAAAGACCTGGTGGTTAAGGGAGCAGTGTAAGCCTTCTTAGGTGGGATAACATATGCAACACTGCCAAATTTTTTTTTTCAGCCACACTCAGATGGAACAAACATCAGTTTTATACAGTACTATTTGTAGAAAAATATAAGGAAAGTAACACAGGATTGAAAGTAGGAGCAGGCCTGCCTATCTGGGAGCCTTGCTTCTACAGGCAAAAAACATCTTGAATTCTCCACATTTCAAAAAATTATAGTCACACAACACTAAAGTGGCATCAATTTCCACAGTAGAAATAGTGTAATAGGCCTTTAACACACCTCTTGCTACAAGCAACACACCAGAAGGACACCCAACTTGGAGCATCCACATTTCAAAAAATTATTGACACACACCACAAAAGTGGCATCAATTTCCACAGAGTAGAAACAGTATATTAGGTCTCTGACACACCTTCCACTAGGCAACCCACCACATTTCAAAAAATTGTTTGTAACATCAGCAGCAGGCACAGAAGCCACAACAAAATTGTCACAGACTGTAATAATGTGAGATCAATATATGACACTAAAAACAACACCTAAATATGTACAAAAATACTTGGCACTCAAAAATGAAGAAGCACTATATTCTTTATTTAGCATCCAGACAAAAATAGACTCATATCGTATGAACGTTTTCGATCCAACAACGGACCTTCATCAGAAAGGTTTTTTTGGTTTCTTTTGGTAGAAAACTGCAAAAGATACAGATAGGGTAATAGATATCCTTAAGCGCTGTATCTGTTTGCAGAGCCTGCAGTCCTAGCGCTGTTAACCCATTCCTGTAGCCCTGCTTTATCCAGTCACATTAATCTAACTCCAACCAGATAGACTCGTGCTCCAGCCTCTATATAATACCAGCATAGACTTTGCTACCATCCATGGAAAACAGAGAGGGGATCCTTATCCTGTTCATTTTCTGACTGTTGCCTGTCCATAACCTCTTCCTCCTCATCCTCCTCAATTTTTTTTCTTGGCTCCTGCAACTTCACTAACAGTTTGTCTGGTACCATGAGGTTTCAATCCCTGTAATCCAACCTCCATGGCACCTGCCTGTGCGATGACAGTCCGGAACTTACAGATACTGTTATCTCTTCCTCATCCTCCTCTGGTTCCACCTTTTCCTCTAAGACCACCACCTCCTCACGTAGACTATTCAAAGTGAGATCACCGGAATAGTGATGCTGATGACGGCATTGTCAGTGCTAACCATCTTAGTAGCCATTTCAAAACTGTGCAGAAGGGTGTAGAGGTTCTTCACCTGTGCCCACTCCACAAGCATGATTATCATCACATTCATACTGCAATGGCCCAGGCTATGCAAAAGAACATACTGCATGAGGGCCCATCACTGCTGCCACCGTTGCTGCAACATGTGCAGAGTGGATTTCCACCATGTTGAAACATAGCAAATAAAACAGTTACCCGATAGGCTGAAAGACCTCTGTAGCGATGCAAGTCGATGTGTTCTTCGGAAGTAAGCACGCAGCGACTATTCTTTCTGCAGTAGCGCATCCAGGCCCGAATACTGGCGGAGAAATTGCTGTACAACCGGGTTGAGGATGTGAACCATGCAAGCCAAGTGTGTGAGGTTGCACTGGCGTAAGGCCACCACCAGGTTTGCACTGGCGTAAGGCCACTACCAGGTTTGCACTGTTATTGCACACGACTTTCCCTGGCTTCAGGTTCAGTGGAAACAGCCATTGCTCTAACTCGGCCTGGATACCTGTCCACAACTCTTGAGCTGTGTGACTTCTATCTCTGAGGCATATAATTTTAACACTGTCTGTTTGTGGTGAGACATGGCTGCACAGTACTGAGATGTAGGTTTCTATCTGCATTGTTGGAACATGTGCCTGATTCAGGGAGAGGTTGAGGGCACAGGTGGAGGCCCATGAGGAGGTGGAGGAGGCAGAAGCAGTGGAGGAACTGTTAGATACAGAGGCTTGTCCTGCAAGCCTTGGGGATTCAAAGACTTGCGGAGATGCCCCTTGACCGCCTACACCCACAGTCACCAGAGTCACCCAGTTCCTAGTCAGTGAAATGTAATAACCCTGCCCATGTTTGCTCGTTCAGGTGCTAGTTGTGAAATGCAACCTGGCAGACATAGATTTTTTCAGGGAAAGGGTTATGTTGTCTGCAACATGCTAGTGTAACATAGTAACATAGTTTGTAAGGCCGAAAAAAGACATTAGTCCATCCAGTTCAGCAAGCACAACTTTCTTAGAGAAGTAATGGCGACTGGGCAACTGGTACTAGGGTACTGTGATGGCCATCAAATTCAGAAACCGTCTGTATCCACCAGGCAGAAAAACAGCATTTCTGTGTCCAACAGATTGGAAAAGATGGAGTTCAAGCTCTTAGCTTTGGCTTGTGTAGGAGCAAACATTCTATTACGTGACCACAAATGCGAGATCGAGGGCTGGCTGCTGTGCTGAGTGAGGGTGGAGTAGGGTGAATCAGACAAACTGCTAGACTGTGAGTGATCTGCAGGCAGAAATGTTATGGTAGATTTTGAAAGATGTATTGTGCTAGGTGACATAAAAACAGCAGTCATATCCACTACCGTAACAGCTAACGGGCTCTCAATTTCCCCAAGTATAGTGTGCGTAAGCAAATATAGTCTCTGTGGCCGCAGACCTGTGTAAGAATACTTGGCATGGTGACAAAGGAGGAAAAAGCAGCAGATGGGATTGATGGGATGCCTGGTGGTTGGTGAGGCCTGTTTGTTGGGATTTTAGCATAGTGAAATTCTGACACTAAGTCATGTTTATTGCGCATGTGCCGGTTCATGTATGTAGTTGTCAAATTACTGCAATTTTTGACTCTACTGAGTTTTTTTTTCAAATTTGGTAGATAAGGTGAGTTGAGTCATCCTTTCCAGTCTCAAAAAAGGCCCAGGCTGGGCCACCCTTGCCGCCTCTGCGAACTGAACACTTGTGACTGGTGCTGGCCACAGCCACATTTGTGGCTGAGTATGCAGTGCTTGTCATGATTTCATCACTTCATCTCTGTGTGGGAAACGGCAACGTAACCTTAGGATCTTCCTCCTCTGCTGAGCTACTCAGCTTAGCAACTCTGAGTTTACTCCAAGTGGGATCCACAACCTTCTCGTCATCCTCTGTTCTAACATTCCTCACCCTGAGAGTCACCCTCCTCCTCTTCCTGCCCTGACATCACATTACAGTCCACGTGCACCAGAGGTAAACATACCGCAAGTGCAGCTGGTGTGACTGCACCGAGGCCGGGAGGTGGAGGAGACCCCCTGCAGGACGGCTAATACTGAGATAATCTGGCCTGTTTATCCGGTTCCGAGGGGCCCCTTGCCAGATTTCTCTCATGTTTGGCGGGCAGGGAGCAATCCCTACAGCTCCGCTGCCAATAGGAGAAAATGGCAGCAGAGCGGAGCTGCAGAAATCCATCCTGCTTCCTGCCCGCACTTCCTGTCTGACACAGCAGCATTGCTGGATGATGTTAGCCTTCATTGTGCGACTGTTTCAGATAGAAAGCTGCCGGCAACAAAGATGCTGCGGGAAACATACGGAGAGGTGAGGGATGTGTGTGTGTGTATGTATGTTGTATGTATGTGTAGGTGGTGAAGAGGGCAATGATGTAGGTGATGGAGAGGGAAGTGGAGGGGTGGTGGGGGAGAAGGCAATGATGGAGGTGGTGGTAAGGACAATGATGGTGGTGGTGGAAATGGCAATAATAGGTGTGGTGGGGAGGAGGCAATGATGGAGGTGGTGGAATGGGCAATGATGGGGTGGTGGAGGAGAAAGCAATCACAGGTGGTGGAATGGATAATGATGGGATTGGTGGGGAGAAAGCAATGACAGAGGTGGTGGAAAGGGCAATGATGGGGTGGTGGGGGAGAAGGAAATGACGGAGGTGATGGAAAGGTCAATGATGGGAGTGGTGGGGGAGGAGTCAATGATGTGATAGTGGAAATGGCAATGATGTGGTGGTGGGGAGGAGGCAATGATGGAGGTGGTGGAAAGGGCAATGATGGAGTTGGTGGGGAGAGGGAAATGATGGAGTTGGTGGGGGAGGAGGCAATGATGTGGTGGTGGGGAGGAGGCAATGATAGAGGTGGTGGGGGAGGAGGCAATGATGGAGGTTGTGGAAAGGGCAATGATGGGGTGGTGGGGGAGAAGGCAATGATGGAGTTGGTGATGAGGACAATGATCGGGTGGAGGGGAGAACAATGATGAAGGTGGTGGAGAATGCAATGATAGAGGTGATGGGGAGGGCAAATATAGGGGTTGGTGGAGAGGGCAATGATGGAGGTGGTAGAGAAGGCATTGATTGAGAGGGCAATGATGGAGGTGGGGGAGAGACAATGATGGGATGCAGGGGGAGGAGGACAATGAAGGATGTGGGGATTGCGAAGGGAGGAAGAGAGACTTAAAATGGACTTACAAACATGGGGAGGTGGAGGAAGACGTTAGATATGGATGTAAAATGAATTGGATGGTGGAGGAGTGTGCTAAAGCCCCTGATAGTGTCCTCCCCCATCTCACAATTCATAGTGATGCAACTGGGGACTTACAAGTTATTGCGGAGTGGGAGAGGAGGTGATAAGGTGCATAGGACACTTTATTATGAATTGAATGGTGGGAGAAGACGCTGTCAGGGACTTGTAACGAATTGGGGGGTGGCGGAATATGCTCAGTACCTGCCACCCCCAAATTCATTTTGATGCTATCAAGGACTTATATTGAATGATGGGGACACAGGACAGGGACTTAGGCTATGTGCACACGTTCAGTATTTGCAGGAGCCAGTGATCGTATGTGGGGGGGTGAATGAAAGCTCGGAATCAAGTATGACCCCAAGACAGCGGGCATGTTGCAGGGGAGTAATAGTGGCACCACACACGGAAATGGCAATGTCGGGCATAGGTAGGTTAGTAGAGGGAGGAAACACAAGGAGTTCAGTTTTTGACAGGTTCAGTTTCAGATAGAGGGAGGACATGATTTTAAAGACAGCGGTAAGACAATCACTGGTGTTTTCTAAGAAGATAGGCGTGATGTCAGGAGAAGAAGCATATAATTGGGTGTCATCAGCATAGAGATGGTAATGGAACCCAAATCTACTGATTGTTTGTCCAATAGGGGCAGGATACAAAGAGAAGAGGAGGGGGGCCTAGGACAGATACTTGAGGAACCCCAACAGTAAGGGGAAGATGGGAGGAGGAGGAACCAGAAAAAGATACAGTGAAGGAGAAGTCAGAGAGATAGGAGGAGAACCATGAGAGAACGGTATCCTTGAGGGCGAAGAAGCGGAGCATAGTGAGGAGGAGCTGATGATCCACAGTGTAAAATGCTGCGGAGAGATCCAAGAGAATTAGCATGGAGTAGTGACCATTAGATTTAGCTTTTATTAGATCAATAGAGACTTTATTGAGGGCAGTTTCAGTAGAGACCGGAAACCGGATTGGAGAGGGTCGAGAAGAGAGTTATCTGAGAGATAGCGGATAAGACAGACGTGGACGAGGTGTTCCAGGAGTTTAGAGATGAAGGTAAGATTAGAGACATGTCTATAGTTAGCGGGACAGTTTTGGTCGAGGGATGGTTTTTTTAAGTAATGGCTGTATGATGACATGCTTAAATGAGGAGGGAAAGATACCGGAAGAGAGAGAGGGGTTGAATAATTTTGTTAGGTGGGTGGTGACAGCAGAGACTTCAGGGATCTCATTCAGTTTTCCTGTACTGTAAAATCTTGCACATATTCCATGTTGGTGTGGGGAAGGTGACTTGACGGACAGATGTGACTGGTAGTAGGAGGGGACGGTTTGTGCACTAGAGACAGAGATTGAAAGGATAGAAGGGTGACAGCTGGGAAAGGTGGATAGGAGAGTGCAGTACCTAGAAATGACCACAAGATGGCAGGGGGGAGTAGCTCAGGACTCAACATCAGCTTATGGCTTGAGAAATGCTTAGTCATGGGGACGGGGAGATAGGAACCCAGGAGGGGAATTCCCGGTGAGAGAGGGGATAAATAGAACAGGATAGGGTTCCAGGCAGGCTAGTCCAGGGAGGAGCTCGGTAGAAAACGGTGAAGGGAGAAGAGCTCGACCAGGTGACGGACAGCAAAGAGACAGTCAGGGGGTGACAGTGACCCGACAGACCGCAGGACAGACTAGGCCCTGGCGGTACCGATTGGATGATGAACTCGGGCAGGTGAAGCGCTGGCGGTAGATTGGTCTAGGACAGCCGCAGCGAAAGATCCGTGAGGGACGTTACTTCGACTGGAGCAAAGGTGCAGGTACCCGGGCCTGGAGACAGAACTGTAAAGAGGCTGCAGTGCATGGTTGTGGTCATCAGGAGAACGACAAATAAATCAGGAACTGTTACTTTTGAAATCTGTTTCCGCCTCGTCCTTGCATCACCTGGTGTCTGTGTCATCCGGACAGGGTAAGCAGTGGTCCACCCCCCAATCCCGGCCCCTACTACATTTTGGCATAGTCAGCAGGATCGCCGCTGCTAATACGGCATCTTCTGCGGCAGGCCTGGGTCTGAAGAACCCAACAGGACTTGGACTGTTCACCTGTGGATTACAAATACCTGTGGATTACAAGACTGCTCACCTGTGGATTATAATTGGAGACTTGGTTCCGGGGCGGTGGCATGAAGAGGTCGAATCTCACCGGGAGGCCTGCTTTCGGGAGCCACTGATGGCCCCCAGACATTGGGTGGAGAGGAGGAGCGACTTCGGGCTCTGCTGGAGCAACCGCCGAAGACATCGCCTGGGAGCCTCCCCGCGGGACCCACGAGCCTGGAGGCCTGCCGGACGGTGGGGTGAAGATCGGAGGTCGCGGGAGGAGCTGCGGAGTGACCTGCTGGAGGCCGCGGCGCCGGGGGAAGGTGAGAGATCTCCTGGCCCGGCCGGCGGCTCCACGACCGGCCCCCTCCACCCGGCCTTCCCGTGCTGCCTCCTGCGTTCCTGTGGGCCCAGTCACGGAGGGCTTTGCGGCCTCCGCTGGGCCGACCGACGCTCTCACCCGCCACCCTGAGCCACCCCACCCGGCGGCTCATCGGCCCGCATCGCCGGTGCGGAACCAGCCCATGGCCGACACTGCTGCGTTCCACCTGGCAGCAGCGGTTTACCACCCGAAGCCTGCCGCCACTCCTGCCTCCCCTGCGGCCTCCTCCCCAGTGCCAGCCGCCACTCCGGCCCTGTCTGCGACTCCGATTGCGGCCTGCTCCACAGCCGCCTCTGGTTCGATTGTGGCGCCGGCCGCGGCCTACCCGGCGGCACCCACGGCTGCCTCGGCCTCGCTCATGGTTCCAGCAGTGGCCTGTTCACTGATACCTGGGGCCGCCTCTGCTGCACTCCATACCGCGGCTGCGGCCTGCCCATCAAGGTCTGCGGCTGCTCCGGCCGCACTCCGGATGGCGGCTTCGGCCGGGTCATCGGGCTCCGCCGCCTCTGCGGAGCCGTCTGCCATCCACACTAGCAGGCCCCAGCTTTGCTGCTCCGCTTCTCATCAGTCAACGACCCCGGTCCCTCACCTGCGATTGGAGCTGCAGGAGCTGGGGGCCGGATGGAGCGAAGCCACCATGTCGACAGAGATGAGCGCGGCCACGCCACCACCGGTGGTGGACTGCTGGTCCCCAAGTAGAGAAATGGTGCGGAACCACTTTTGGCCCTTTTTACCCCTTTTGACTCTTTCTACCCCTTTTGACTCATCTCTCAGGGGGGAGATAACCCCTGAGCCCTGGGCAAAAAGAACACTCGGGGCTCAGGAACAGTCGAGACATCCCGGGAACCTCACAGCTGTGGGGTTCCCCTGCTGGACTAGTGCAACATCAGCCGTCAGGAGATGGCCCGGACTGTCGGGATTTCGTTGCACCGTTGTGCAGGCTACGAGGACAGTTTTCCGTCCAGGTTGCAAAGAATGTTTTTATGTTGTTTGATTTGTTTTCCTGACATAGCGGGGATGCGGAAAAGGGAGTATTAATGGTAAAGGGAGGGGGAGTCTTTATTTTAAAGATGTTATGTGGAAAATATCGTGTTGGAGATAATGTTAACGTGTTTGTGGAAAAAAAAAAAAAAAAAGGGTGTTACTCCGGTTGAGTAACTCCTATTGCAATTAAAGAGTAACAGTATGTTAAGAGTTAATTTAGTGAGTAGTGTGTAGCAAAAAAAAAAAGAAAATGCGTGTAACAGGTTCCGGGTAGATGTGACGAAGACGCCGACCATGACTCGTTTTAGGTGAAGGACGAAGAGACGACAAACATAGAACCAGACAGTGGTCCGTCAGTCAGGTCCCCAACACCACTGACACCCCACAAGGACGGGCGGGCGCCAATGATGACCTGGTAGGCAAAAGGCCTTGGTCATGGCGTTCCGGACAGCTGAAGGTAATAGAAGGGGAGAGTAGTGGGAGGTTCACGCCGTAGAGTAGTCCGGGTGGACCTCGCCAACCCGAAAGAAGTTGTCACATGGCGTGCGCACTGGCGAGTAGCAGTAGGCTGCTCGGAGCATGGTGCTCCCGGTTTAGTTCGGCCCCGTGGGCAGCAGGTTTTGGCCCAACGACTGGTCCGACAACAGACTGTGGACAAGATTCAGAATGACGTCGGTAGGGAGTATGATTGTCGGGACGACAATGGACAAAGGGAGGGGGGAGTGTGGGGAAGGTGACTTGACGGACAGACGTGTCTGGTAGTAGGAGGGGACGGTTTATGCACTAGAGATGGAGATTGACAGGATAGAAGGGTGACAGCTGGGAAAGGTGGATAGGAGAGTGCAGTACCTAGAAATAACCACAAGATGGCAGGGGGAGTAGCTCAGAACTCAACATCAGCTTATGGCTTGAGAAACGCTTAGTCATGGGGGGCAGGGAGATAGGAACCCAGGAGGGGAATTCCCGGTGAGAGAGGGGATAAATAGAACAGGATAGGGTTCCAGGCAGGCTAGTCCAGGGAGGAGTTCTGTAGAAGATGGTGAAGGGAGAAGAGCTCGACCAGGGGATGGACAGCAAAGAGACAGTCAGGGGGGTGGCCCTGACCCGACGGACCGCAGGACAGACGAGGCCCTGGGGGTACCGATTGGACGACGACCTCGGGCAGGTGAAGCGCTGGCAGTAGATTGGTCTAGGACAGCCCCAGCGAAAGATCCTTGAGGGACGTTACTTTGACTGGAGCAAAGGTGCAGGTACCCGGGCCTGGAGACAGAGAACTGTAAAGAGGCTGCGGTGCGTGGTTGTGGTCATCAGGAGGATGACGAATAAATCCGTAACTGTTACTATTGAAATCTGTATACGCCTCGTCCTTGCATTGCCTGGTGTCTGTGTCATCCGGACAGGGTAAGCAGTGGTCCACCCCCCAATCCCGGCCCCTACTACATTCACATAGCCTTACAGTTAATTGGGGAGAGTCAGCGATTGAACAGTTTATATTACTGGGAGTCAGAGATTATAGTTAATAGGGGGACATAGTGCTGCTTATCACTTTATATTTTTAATGGTGTGTGCTTAATAGTATGTTAATGCTGGGGTAAATACAGTATCTGTATTCGGGAGTGAGACACATGTATGTATACAACATATGTGACCAGTGGGGGAGCGCACATGAGCAGTACCTGTGAGGTGAGAGCAATAGTGGACAATAATAGCGCTAATGGGCTACTAACCTTTATGGGCTATGCATCCCTGCATAACCCTAGTTAGGAGCAAGAGTAACGGTGAAAGCACCTGTGATACTGCAATGTTGAGGGTGTCAGGATCCATGATGTGATGAGCTGTAGACGCCGGGCAATGCCATGGTAGCTCCTACTGCATGTGTGTAGTCGATTCCAAGTGAAGCTGCGATGCACGCCGGGCACCACGTGACCTCCGGTTCCTGAGGATCACGTGACCACAGGTCCTGAGGGGGATATCGATGAAGCGTCTCTTCTGCAGCAACTCCTGCCATGCAGGGATGTGTAATGGACACAAAAGAAAACACGCAGTCTTTGAGGAGCGCTTGGGGTAGAGATGAAGGAGGCAATGGACAAGAGGTGCAACCCTCTATTAAGGGAAATGCGTTGTGGATTCTGTTTCCCTTTATAAAGGTTTGCGCCTTTAATCCATTGTCTCCTTCATGTCTACCCCAAGCGCTCCTCAAAGACTGTGTGTTTTCTTTTGTCTCTTGTTATTTTCAGGGCTGCGAAGATCATCGTGAAAAAACGAGTCGTGACTGGGAGATGTTAACATGAAGATCTGACTAGATGGAGAAGAAAGAGGAGAAAGCGGCTATAATCAGATGAAACGTCAGTGGTAAGTACCTTGATGTAAATATTATTCTGTATCTGCACTGTGTGATGTGGAGTGATAATTTTTTTTTACAAAATCCCTTATTCTACATTCTCACATTTGTGTGAAATGTCTGTGTGCTTCCAAGTATTTTTATTGGATGGCACACTGACTCATAAGAGTTTTATTGGTCCATTCACACATACAATAAAATCATGGCTCTGAGAATGAGATCCATGAGGGTCAGAGAATGTTCTGTTCTTATCTGATTTTGAGGTTCAGAATAGGACATGCTCAATGCATTTGTAAAAGCAAGCAGCACACGAACACTGTACACGAATACAGGGATGTAGTCTTATTATGTATAGCACAGTCCCTTAGTATATAGTGTACTCACTTATTATGTATAGCCGAGTCCCTTAGTATATAATGTACTCACTTATGTATAGCTCAGTCCCTTAGTATATAGTGTACTCACTTATTATGTATAGCACAGTCCCTTAGTATATAGCGCCATTCTTAGCTACATAGTTTCCTCTTTTATTATGTATAACACCGTCCCTTATTGCATACCATCATCTCTAGTTATATATGGTGTCAAGTGTAGTCTTGTAATTTTTGATGTTCACAGCGTCATTTTTTATTACATACACTAGCCCAATCTCTTGTTAGATATAAAATGACTGCTGATGGAGCAGTCGGTGACCAGAAGACCAGTCCATCAGCTCCTCCATTAGAAAATAAGCTTTCACATGATCCATCAACCGTCATTGCATTATACATCTTACAATAACTGTAATAAAGACAGAACTCTATATAATCCGGCATGTAAGGGACAGAGCTGTACATAACAGGAGAGGGCACTATGTAATAAGGGATGGCAATATACATAATAAAGGAGACTCTGTAATATATATACATGTATGTGTGTGTGGATGTGTATATATATATATATATATATATATATATATATACACACACGCACACTAGATGATGGCCCGATTCTAAAGCATTGGGTATTCTAGAATATGTATGTAGTTTATTTATGAAGATTTAATAATAATGCAACAATGCACCCCCCAATCCTGATATGCATGGTCCTCTCACCCCTCAATCCTGATATACATGGTATCCCTCACCCCCCAATCCTGATATACATGGTATCCCTCACCCCCCCATCCATGGTCCTCTCACCCCCCTATCCTGGTATTCATGGTTCCCTCACCCCCTATCCTGGTATGCATGGTTCCCTCACTCCCCTTTCCTGGTATGCATGGTCCTTTCATGCCCCTTTCCTGGTATGCATGGTGCCCCTCACCCCCCTTTCATGGTATGCATGGTCCTCTCACCCCCCTATCCTGGTATGCATGGTCCCCTCACCCCCCTATCCTGGTATGCATGGTCCCCTCACCCCCCTATCCTGGTATGCATGGTCCCCTCACCCCCCTTTACTGGTGTGCATGGTCCTCTCATGCCCCTGTCCTGGTATGCATGGTCCCCCTCACCCCCTTTCCTGGTATGCATGGTCCTCTCACCCCTCTATCCTGGTATGCATGGTCCTCTCACCGCCCTATCCTGGTATGCATGGTTCCCTCACCCCCCTATCCTGGTATGCATGGTTCCCTCACCCCCCTATCCTGGTATGCATGGTTCCCTCACCCCCCTATCCTGGTATGCATGGTCCCCTCACCCCTTATCCTGGTATGCATGGTCCCCCTCACCCCCTATCCTGGTATGCATGGTCCCCTCATCCCCTTTGCTGGTATGTATGGTCCCCCTCACCTCCCTTTCCTGGTATGCATGGTCCCCCTCACCTCCCTTTCCTGGTATGCATGGTCCCCCTCACCCCCTATCCTGGTATGCATGGTTCCCTCACCCCCCTATCCTGGTATGCATGGTTCCCTCACCCCCCTATCCTGGTATGCATGGTTCCCTCACCCCCCTATCCTGGTATGCATGGTCCCCTCACCCCTTATCCTGGTATGCATGGTCCCCTCACCCCCCATCCTGGTATGCATCGTCCCCCTCACCCCCTATCCTGGTATGCATGGTCCCCTCATCCCCTTTGCTGGTATGTATAGTCCCCCTCACCTCCCTTTCCTGGTATGCATGGTCCCCCTCACCTCCCTTTCCTGGTATGCATGGTCCTCTCACCCCCCTATCCTGGTATGCATGGTCCCCTCACCCCCCTATCCTGGTATGCATGGTCCCCTCACCCCCCTATCCTGGTATGCATGGTCCTCTCACCCCCCTTTCCTGGTATGCATGGTCCCCTCACCCCCCTTTCCTGGTGTGCATGGTCCTCTCATGCCCCTGTCCTGGTATGCATGGTCCCCCTCACCCCCTTTCCTGGTATGCATGGTCCTCTCACCCCTCTATCCTGGTATGCATGGTCCCCTCACCCCCCTTTCCTGGTATGCATGGTCCTCTCACCGCCCTATCCTGGTATGCATGGTTCCCTCGCCCCCCTATCCTGGTATGCATGGTTCCCTCACCCCCCTATCCTGGTATGCATGGTTCCCTCACCCCCCTATCCTGGTATGCATGGTCCCCTCACCCCTTATCCTGGTATGCATGGTCCCCTCACCCCCCATCCTGGTATGCATCGTCCCCCTCACCCCCTATCCTGGTATGCATGGTCCCCTCATCCCCTTTGCTGGTATGCATGGTCCCCCTCACCTCCCTTTCCTGGTATGCATGGTCCCCTTCACCCCCTATCCTGGTATGCATGGTTCCCTCACCCCCCTATCCTGGTATGCATGGTCCCCCTCACCCCCCTTTCATGGTATGCATGGTCCTCTCACCCCTCTATCCCGGTATGCATGGTCCCCTCACTCCCCTTTCCTGGTATGCCTGGTCCTCTCACCCCCCTATCCTGGTATGCATGGTTCCCTCACCCCCCCTATCCTGGTATGCATGGTTCCCTCACCCCCCTATCCTGGTATGCATCATCCCCCTCACCCCCCTTTCATGGTATGCATGGTCCCCCTCACCCCCCTTTCCTGGTATGCAAGGTCCCCTCATCCCCTTTGCTGGTATGTATGGTCCCCCTCACCTCCCTTTCCTGGTATGCATGGTCCCCCTCACCTCCCTTTCCTGGTATGCATGGTCCCCCTCACCCCCTATCCTGGTATGCATGGTTCCCTCACCCCCCTATCCTGGTATGCATGGTTCCCTCACCCCCCTATCCTGGTATGCATGGTTCCCTCACCCCCCTATCCTGGTATGCATGGTCCCCTCACCCCTTATCCTGGTATGCATGGTCCCCTCACCCCCCATCCTGGTATGCATCGTCCCCCTCACCCCCTATCCTGGTATGCATGGTCCCCTCATCCCCTTTGCTGGTATGTATAGTCCCCCTCACCTCCCTTTCCTGGTATGCATGGTCCCCCTCACCTCCCTTTCCTGGTATGCATGGTCCTCTCACCCCCCTATCCTGGTATGCATGGTCCCCTCACCCCCCTATCCTGGTATGCATGGTCCCCTCACCCCCCTATCCTGGTATGCATGGTCCTCTCACCCCCCTTTCCTGGTATGCATGGTCCCCTCACCCCCCTTTCCTGGTGTGCATGGTCCTCTCATGCCCCTGTCCTGGTATGCATGGTCCCCCTCACCCCCTTTCCTGGTATGCATGGTCCTCTCACCCCTCTATCCTGGTATGCATGGTCCCCTCACCCCCCTTTCCTGGTATGCATGGTCCTCTCACCGCCCTATCCTGGTATGCATGGTTCCCTCGCCCCCCTATCCTGGTATGCATGGTTCCCTCACCCCCCTATCCTGGTATGCATGGTTCCCTCACCCCCCTATCCTGGTATGCATGGTCCCCTCACCCCTTATCCTGGTATGCATGGTCCCCTCACCCCCCATCCTGGTATGCATCGTCCCCCTCACCCCCTATCCTGGTATGCATGGTCCCCTCATCCCCTTTGCTGGTATGCATGGTCCCCCTCACCTCCCTTTCCTGGTATGCATGGTCCCCTTCACCCCCTATCCTGGTATGCATGGTTCCCTCACCCCCCTATCCTGGTATGCATGGTCCCCCTCACCCCCCTTTCATGGTATGCATGGTCCTCTCACCCCTCTATCCCGGTATGCATGGTCCCCTCACTCCCCTTTCCTGGTATGCCTGGTCCTCTCACCCCCCTATCCTGGTATGCATGGTTCCCTCACCCCCCCTATCCTGGTATGCATGGTTCCCTCACCCCCCTATCCTGGTATGCATCATCCCCCTCACCCCCCTTTCATGGTATGCATGGTCCCCCTCACCCCCCTTTCCTGGTATGCAAGGTCCCCTCATCCCCTTTGCTGGTATGTATGGTCACCCTCACCTGCCTTTCCTGGTATGCATGGTCCCCCTCACCCTCCCTTTGCTGGTATGACAGGCGCAGTGCAGCCGCCCACGTCGCTGATTGGTCGAGGTCTACCGGCTGAGACCAACGTAGCATGTAAAAAATAATAGAAATAAAAAAAGGTTATTCTCACCTTCCGATGGCCCCCGATCTCTTTTCCACGCGCCCGGCATCGCGGTCCCAGTAATGCTTAGCACCAAATCCCGGAGGTGACATCACTCTCGCAAGAGCGCGATGTCATCAGCGGTCTTTGGCTCAAAGCATTACTGGGACCGAGATGCCGGGTGTGTGGTTAGAGAAGGGAAGTCCGGGGGCCGTCCGAAGGTGAGTATCTCACTATTTTTTATTTTAATTCTATTTTTTACAGATTAATGGTACCCAGGGTCTGGAGGAGTCTCCTCTCCTCCAGACCCTGGCTACCATCCACACATTAGGCCATGACCAATCAGCGACATGGGAGGCTGGACTACGCCTGTTGCTGACTGGTCGCGGCCGTCAGGCCGCGACCAATCAGCGAGGCGGGATTTCCATTACAGACAGACAGAATTAGACAATTATATAGTAGATATACAGTATATGTAATATGTAAAACAACCATGCTAACTAAAGCAGACAGCTGGGGGCTAGTATTCTCAAGCTGGTAAGGAGACATTGATATTGGCCACCCCTGGCCTAAAAACAGCAGCGTGCAGCTGCTGGTCTTTTCTGTGATGAGGATTGAATGTATTACATGTGCTTGCTATATCCTCAGGTTTGTTCTCTATAAACACAATATGTAGCTGAAGAACCAGTCCCATTACAAAATTAAAGTTTGGTGTAGCAGAGACCTATTGGGCATCCCATGCACCAACAGAGTTGCCCTCTCTTTGGGACCTAAAGGGGCAATGCTTTTAAGCCCTGCTTCACTTTATAAGCAACTGGATCTCTGAAATTTGTGTTACATACTGATACACTGACCTTCTCTATTTGTTCACATCCATTTGCACATCACTTTAATAAAAGTTCATATTTAGCCATTTGCTATTTCCCTCCTATTACTGAATTAAATTACCTATCTTTTGTTAGTCTCGCTGCTATTAGCGGCAGCAGGCGTAGGCTGTGACCGGAGGTAAACTTTTTACCTCTGATCACAGCTGCAGGCTCATGCTGTCATTTGATTTTATCACCAATCAGAAGCACTATTTACCGGGCTATCATACACATGACAGTGTGACAAACACCAGGTGTTTGGGGGGGTGAACCCGGACAGTAACTTGAACTTCCTGGTGAAGTCTGTGTTCTGTGACTGTGCGAGAAGAGTAGGTGTTTGGTATGGACGCCAAACTTTACTGTTCGGGCTTGCCCATCTCTGGTTCTCAGTGGTCTTTGTATAGGTCGAGATGGTGCCTGTTCAGTTGAGCTTTAATAAACAATGCCACCTAACCCACGTACATGGCAAACACTAAGCCTATTTCCCCTTCCAACATGACCTCGTTTTCACTTTTCCCCATTCATATTGTATATACTAGGGTGACCGCAAAAAATCGATGTCGGAATTTTGTCCGTCTGGACCCCACAAAACTATTCCCCTTTCCAGATATTGAGATAGCCAAAATTTGAGCTCGATCAAACGACGTTAACCCGTGCCGCTCGTCGCTCAAAGTTTGAAAAAATCCAAATTGAGGTATTTTAAGATTTAGGTATTTTGCATAGTCTGTTAGACTATAAAGAATGTGACAACAACATTGCAGAAATAGCCCTGACCAAATTTTCGAACCATTTGTGGTATTTGAATGCAGAGTTGGTGGGATTATCGTTTTTTGATCCCACCATTACAGACAATGAAAAGTTGTTAATGGCTAATAAATTGCTCAGTAGCACAGATGAACCATCAGAGCACGCTAGGGTTGTAAATCCAAAAGTTAGGAAAGAAAAATTAAAAGAGGTAGGAAGTAACCGACTTTAACGACCTTCTGACAAAAGATGAAGAACAAAAGCAATATGTCCTGCAAGTTGTAAGCAAATGCCGAGCATTATATTCTGACGTTTCAAAAACTACTTTAACAAAAGCTCTAGAATAGATTAGATAACTATGTAAAATTATTAACTCATGTAGGTTAGCGTGCTCTGATGGTTCATCTGTGCTACTGAGCAATTTATTAGTCATTAACAACTTTTCATTGTCTGTAATGGTGGGATCAAAAAACGATAATCCCACCAACTCTGCATTCAAATACCACAAATGGTTCGAAAATTTGGTCAGGGCTATTTCTGCAATGTTGTTGTCACATTCTTTATAGACTAACAGACTATGCAAAATACCTAAATCTTAAAATACCTCAATTTGGATTTTTTCAAACTTTGAGCGGCACGGGTTAACGTTGTTTGATCGAGCTCAAATTTTGGCTATCTCAATATCTGGAAAGGGGAATCGTTTTGTGGGGTCCAGACGAACAAGATTCTGACATTTTTTCCCCCCCATATGAGATCCGGTCACCCTAGTATATACCCTTTCCCTTGTCTAATCTGCTGTTTCACAACCTTAGGCCTATCAATCAAGTGTCACTAAATGAACAATCACTATTTATTCTCTTAGATAGTGTTCCTGAACAACAATCTTATGCCTAACAATTTTTTAGAGGAAGAGGAAATGTGTCCTCCTGATTCCTCACTGCAAGACAGTTGGATCCCAAGTGATTTGGATTATCAAATACAGCTTCCTGGCTGAACCCCTATATTAGGCCTAACGATTGTTAAGAGAAAATGTGCCCTTCTGATTCCTCACTGCAACACAGTTTTTGCCCAAACAATTTTGCAAATGGGTTTTGCAACACAGTTTTAGCACAATCTACTTAGATGCTGGAAGATTGCTCTTACACAGGTGAGGATCCTATCTAGCTAACTGACAAGTTCGCTTTCAGCAGCAGCAGCACTTGCAGGAGCAGCTTCTCTGCACTGTGACACTGAGAAAATGGCGTCAGCAAAATAAGATTTCTTTTTATATGGCCAGGGACATCAGACTTCAGCAACAAATCACAGAAGTCCTTGTGTCATGACGTTGTGGATACTTTCTGCGCCCTGATCGGTTGCCTGAACGATCATACATTAACTTATTAAAGAAAAAAAAATGAAAAAAAAAAAAACACTCTGTAGGTCCTCTGACCTAGACACACCCCGTCCCCTCATAAAGCACATCCCCCAGATCATCATACAGCAACACTATCCTAGCCAAAGTGATAACAAAAGCATTAGTGGATACACAATGATTTAACGAACTGTGACCAAATTTTGCCTGCTGTGAGTAAAAGTGTTTGGGAAACTAAACACCAATCCGAATGAGCTACGTTCTTGCCGAATTTGAGATTGGCGAATGTTTTCAGAGCAAGTCTGCTCCTCTCTAGTCACTATGTGGTGGTAATATCTGGTCTGGTCATGGTGTGGTGGTATTTGTTCCTTCCATATGGTAATATGTGGTCTGGTTATGATGTGGTGGTATTTGTTCCTTCCATATGGTAATATGTGGTCTGGTCACGGTGTGGTGGCATTTGTCTCTTGTATGTAGTATTATTTTGTCACTATGTGGTGGAACATGTAGCCCAATCATGGTGTGGTGGTATTGTTACATCTTCTAACTAAAGAACACCATTAATGCAAGGTACCATAATTGTACATCCAGTTATGATGTGCGGACTGTAAATATACCGGAGCTGCCTATTTTTTACAGTCGATGCACCACTATAACGAGGATAACGGCTAACAAGTATTTGCATACAACTGTAGGGTGGGTCCCTAAAGTCAATTCCCCCTGTGGACCCCAGACACCCCAGTCTGACCCTGACACTATAAGGCTACCAAGCAAGGCGATTGGCTTTTTTCCGGCAAGAACATGGAGTACAAATAGAGTGGGTCGTGTGGCATGTGAATTCATTCTGCGATGGGGATAATAGTTCATCTTTGGAAATAAAAATGGAAACTGGAATCATCATATTCTAAATGTGATCCTATGAAACATCTCTCCATATATTATAATGTTATATTTATCAGTTCAACGTGTTAGTGGAATCCTCTTCTAATTGAGGGAAATTGTGGTTGCAAGCTAGCACAAATATATTCCATTAAAAGCAACAAAGCAATAATATATTAATTTAAAAGGCATTGAACACAGACGTAGCACTGAGAAAAGGAGAGATTGTTTTTTATGTTCATAATTGTGCTAAAACATGTGTAATTATATCATATACCTTGCTATAAAGCATTTATAAATAGCACAAAGGTGACTGAAAAACACATTAAGCTTTATGGACATAATGTTATGCTCAGGATACAGAGAAACCACAACATTTCTGGCGCCAATGGAAGCCCTTTCAGTTGAGAACGAATTGTACTGCGGCGTTCATTATTTATTACCCACTAGTACAACAGTCTGCTGGTATCAACCGGGTCAAGTATTGTCAGCCTCACCGGGCGTGGCACAGACTAACGCTATAGTAAACTCTGTGCAGATTTTTTAATTAAAATATAGAGGTAAAGAGGTCTTTTGGTTTATGTAAATGATAAAACGTTCTAATTCAGTTTATGCTTAAAATCTTCTACATCTCGGTTAGCTGGTGAATAGAAAACCCAGTTATACCCAGGCCTCATTCAAACTGCTGAGGCCCCCTACAGTTCCAAGATTATGGTCAGACAACATTGGGGAGCAGAGCAACTACTTAATTGAAGGGCTGGACCTGTCACATGACTGACACCTGCGGACCCAGCAGACTCCTTTGATTATAATGGGCTATATTAGGTTTTTTTAATCCTTGTACCAGATAACAACGTATTTTTCTGGGACAGCACTCATGGGAACACAGCCTAAACAGTCCAGACACTAGAACAGTGAAATCGGGTGTATGGGTCCAAATTTATTTCAAAACAGGTTAATAGTCAACGCATTTCGAGGTCATGCAGGACCTCTTCCTTAAGACAAAATCTTACAAGGAGGTCCTACATGACCTCGAAACACATTGGCTATTAACAATAAAGCTTTGAAGAATATCGTCTGTCATTCATCTTTATCAGCAGTGCAGATTTGGACATACAGTATACACTCGGTTTCACCATTATCCTCTGTCTTTGGACCCGTGTTCTGCAGCAGCTGATCCATGGTTTTTACATGTTGCAAAACAAGGTGAGCGTACCTCTCCCCTGTGCACCCTCTGTTTTTAACCAGATAAGACCCTATTTGCACTTTTTTTGCTCAACAGATTTTCTACTTTTAAGACACCAGACTGAGGCTAGTTTCACACTAGCGTATGGAGGAGCTGCGGAGGGATGCGAACTTCCTCCGTGTAGTTTCGCCCACTGCCACGCCTCCTCCGTTCAGCTCCGCCTCCATCGGCATGTGGCCTGCGTACCATATCTTTAGCATTGCTGTGCCTATCTATGCGGATGCCTCCACATGCATCATTTTGACGGTGCAGCGACCTGCGCCGAACGCAACGTGATGGATTTCGTTGCAGTCACCGCACCGTCAAAACGACGCATGTGGAGGCATCTGCATGCATCGGCACGGCCTGCATACCCAATGCTAAAGATAGGGTACACAGGCTGCATGCCGATTTAGGTGGAGCTGAACAGAGGAGATGCAGCAGTGAGCGGAGCTTCACGGAGAAAGTCCACATCCCTCTGCAGCTCCTCCATAAGCTAGTGTGAAACTAGCCTGATACATTCTAGCTACATTCAGGTGTGGACATATCACCGATGCTCTCCAGCAGCTCTATTGGGAACACGCCGACACCAGTGTCTGGATTAGCTGGATATGCGTCCGAGAAGAGAATGCTATAAAATAAAGACAGGGCGCTACAAAAAACAAAAATAACAAGACAATTCAATATGTAAATGACAGTGCTGTACACAACAATAGAGGACACTATGTAATCTATGTAATAAGGGACTATAATATACATAATGATAGGAGACTATATAATATATACTGTACATATATATATATATATATATATATATATATATGTACATACATACAGGTGCTTCTCACAAAATTAGAATATCATCAAAAAGTTAATTTATTTCAGCTCTTCAATCCAAAAAGTGAAGCTCATATATTATATAGAGTTATTACAAATAGAGTGATCTATTTCACATGTTTATTTCTGTTAATGTTGATGATTATGGCTTGAAAACCCAAAAGTCATTATCTCAGGGAATTAGAATAATTAGCAAAAAACACCTGCAAAGGCTTCCTAAGCATTTAAAAAGGTCCCTTAGTCTGTTTCAGGCTCCACAATCATGTGGAAGACTGCTGGCTAGTGGTGAGCGAGTATGCTCAAGACTTCCAAGCATGCTTGGGTGTTCTCTGAGCGTGCTCAGAGCTTTAGTTTGTGTCGCTGTAGCTGCATGATTTGCGGCTGCTTAGCCTGAATACATGTGGAGATTGCCTGTTTGTTAGGGAATTCACATATGTATTCAGGCTGTCTAGCAGCCACAAATCATGCAGCTGCAGCAACACAAACTAAATCTCTGAGCATGCCCAAAATACTCGGAGAACACCCGAGCATGCTCAGAAATCTCGATTAACTAGAATACTTGCTCATCACTACTGCTGACTTGACCGATGTACAGAAGGCAGTCATTGACAAACTCCACAAGGAGGGTAAGCCACAATACGTCATTGCTAAAGAAGCTGGCTGTTCAGAGGGCTGTTCCCAAGCATAATAATGGAAAGTTGAGTGGAAGGAAAAAGTGTGGTAGAAAAAGATGCACAAGCAACCGGGATAACCACAGCCTTGAAAGGATTGGTAAGAAAAGGCCATTCAAAAATTTGTCACAGTAGCAAGAAGAAGCTAACAGTAAGCTTCTGAGCAAAAGCCATCACTCAACAAGGAGAGCCCCAGCAACCGAGAAGTGACACAGACTGTAGACCAATGTGCTTCTGAAGACGAAGGTTGCAAATATTTTTTAAAATCTTTCATATTGTTATCTGCGTATAATTGAATCATAGACGAATAAGGATAAGTTCATTGCTGGCTACATGTTTATATCAAAGGGGCTGTCAGCATTCTGTACACTTCTCTTTAGTTAACCCCTTAAGAACAGGGCGATTTTTAATTTTTGCAGTTTTGTTTTTTCCTCCTCTTATTCCAAGAGCCATAACATTTTTTTTTCTGCCAACATAGCCATGCAAGGGCTTGTTTATTGCAGAATGAGTTGTACTTATTTTTGAATGACTCCATCCATTTGATCGCGAGATGTACTGAAAAGTGGGTAAAAAATTCTTAGTATGGCAAAATAGCAAGATAGCAAGAAAAGCTTTTTTTTTTTTTGGGGTGGGGGTGTTATTTGCAGCATTCATTTTAAAATTGACCTGGCAATATAATTCTCCAGGTAAGTAAGAGATATGAAATATGCAAAAATGTTGTTTTATTTAAGTGATTAAAAAAACAATATTGAGAAATTTGTAAAAAAAAAAAAATAAATTGCTTGCGAGCTCCTCTTCACCAACGGCTGTTGCAGGCAGATGCCGGCAAAGATGTGGGCTTAGCTTGCATCATATGACAACTTAGGGAGATGGCATATGACGTACCCTGTATGTTATATGCTGTTAAAGGTTAAAAGCATATATTTGAGGCTAAAAATCATTTTTGCAATTGCAGTATGTTTTGTTGAAAATTTTGTATATATAAAATAGTGTTTTATAGTGTAATACAAGGCACAATGCTCCAAAAAAATTCTCAAGCAGCAGCAAGAAATATTCTTTTATCTAAACTGTATTTTGAAAGAGATCTGTCATGCCGCTGCAATGCACGTAAATACAAGCTCCACTAGATGGCGATAGAGTGGAGGGAGGACTGCACACAGAAAGGCAAGACCTGCAATGCAGTGGCAAGGCCACACCAGGTGGCAGTAGAATAGTCAAACAAGCCAGGTCAATATAAGACTGTAGCGCAGTACAAAAAGAATATGCAAACACAGAGTCACAAACAAGCCAAATGGGTCAGTACCAGTCAGGAGCAGATATGCCAAAGACAAGAGACAAAACAACAAGTCAGGCTCCAAGTAAAGTCAAAACCAGGGAGTCAATACATGAAAGGGAAACACTGAGTTGGGAAGGGAAGAGGGAATAAACAGACACGGGTTCAGTAAGCAAGCTGCAGGACAAATCAGGAAAAATGGGGTCAGCTACACACACCATAGGAGGAAAATATAACTGACATGGTCTGCAGGATGTAGCGGAAATAAATAGCAAACCTGAGACCAGACTGATGCTGAGAAAGTTAACCCCTGGCATGACCAGACCAGAAAAAGGGGAGGACAGGACTCAAACCAGGTCTGGATCATGACAGTATGCTCCTCTCAAGGGGAGGCCACTGGACCACCAGGTTTCCCAGGATAACATGAATGAAGTACCAGAACCAATTGATTTGCCTGGTACAGATCGTGCCGGGACCCATGATAGCTTCTCAGGACCGTAACCCCCCCCATGAACCAAGTACTGAAGTGAACGGCAGACCATGTGAGAATCTACAATCTGCTCCACTTCATACTCAGTCTGACCATTCACAGAGACAGGTGGCGAAAGGGATAGAGACCAAACAGACAGACACAAATGACTTCAGGAGGGACTTATGGAACACATTGGGGATCCGAAGTGACGGAGGAAGGTGCAAGCAAAAGGCAACTGGGTTGACAACCTCTATGATCTCATAAGGGCCAATAAACTTGGGACCCAGCTTAATAGAAGGAACCTTCAACCGTATATTCTTAGTAGACAACCATACCTTATCCCCTACTAAAAATACCGGTCGTGAAGACCGTCGCTTGTCAGGAAAATATTTATGTTTGCCCTGAGCCTCCCCAATATTCCTCTGGACCTCCCTCCAAACCTCCTGCAGCCGGAATCAGCCCCAGGACACCCTGAATCCAGCCTAGAGAATTCACCAAAATGGGGATGAAAACCGTAGTTACAAAAAAACGAAGAGGTGCCCGTGGACTGATTGATCCGATTATTAAATGCAAATGCCGCCACTGTCAACAAAGAGCACCAATCATCCTGCTGGGATGTGGCAAGACACCGCAAAATTTGTTCAAGAGACTGATTAGTCCTCTCTGACCGCTGGTTTCGGGATGATAGGCCTAGGAGAAGGTCAAACTAATACCTAACCTTTTACAAAAAGCCCTACAGAATTTGGACACAAATTATATCCCTCTAACGCACACCATGCAACCACACCACATGCTCTGCAAACAACCTCGATAGTGTTTTAGCATTAGGCAGGCTTGCCAAAGGAACAAAATGCACCTGTTTACTGAATCTTTCCATCACCACCCATATTACAGTTTTGCCATTGGAAACAGGGAGATCAGTGATAAAGTCCATGGACAAATGAGTCCAAGGTCTATCCGGAATTGGCAATGGCACCAATTCCCTGGCTGGGCGGTTATGGGAGCTTTAGCACGGGCACAAGTATCACAAGCAGACACAAAGATGGAGACATCAGAGACCATAGCGGACCACCAAAACAGCCTAGCAATAGCTCTACAAGTGGCTGAGATGTCTACTAAGAGTAGAATCCTGGAACTCCTGGAGCACCCTCAACCGGTACTGAAAAGGATGAAGAGCTTATTATCAGGCAATGACGGAGTAATCACTTACCCATCCTGGTCACAGGGGTGGTCTGGATGGAAATCACTGTCAGTGGCAAGGACCTGGGTCAGAAGGGAGTGGTGCTAACTGCCAGAGACGCAGGTAATGGACATGCTGTCACTCTAGGGATGAATGTGCTGAATGTTCTGAAGGAATTCAGAAGTCTTCTTCTCATCAGTGAGTCCCCAGATATGTTCCTGAAAAAGAGGAGCACCAGCAATTCCCAGAGGAGAGTGTTCCAGGAGCTAATCTGTATGGCCCAAGCTCAAGAAACCTCTAGTGGAGGGAAGATTTTGGGGAAAGTAATCGTTCCAGAAACAGCCAACCTGCTTCTGCTGCTGGGCCAGACTGTGCTTACTCTGTCCATCCAGGCTTGCACCCTTCTGGAAGAAGTCGAGATACAGATAGAGCCAGCTTTTATGGAGCAGAGCTGGGTGGCTCGAATGGCAAAGTTTTGATATATAATCACTATACAAGAGGGGAGCTTAGAATACTCACGCAGATGCCTTGTCCAGAGTGACACATAAGAATCTGGGGCCCAACCGAGATGAAGAGCTTGAGCTTTAAGAGGTTCTTGAGTTCTGGGATACTGCCAGGACATTGGAATCTATGCAGGAACAGGTGCAGTCAGTGTCTCGGGAATGCATACTGGGATGGTCCTGTGATGAGTGGGTAACAACAAGAACATGGGGAACTTGCTCAAATGAGACAGTGGGTAACTTTAAAACAACTTCCCAGTCAGAGAGAGACGCCCTGTCCCAGGGACTCTGCAGATCCTTCGACAGTGTGAAAGCTTCCAACTGAAGAATGGACTATTGTGCCGAAAGGTTCAGTTACAATAAGAACTGGGTGTCACCTGGCAGGTGGTGATCCCCGAGGCACTGCTACCTAAGGTGGCCACAGAAGCACACGAAAGAAGAGCTCACTTCGGTCCAGAGAAGACTTTTCTGTGGCTGCAGAAGCTAGTTTATCCTCCCCGCCTGAAAGCCGTGGTGGAAAAGGCCTGTCGGCAATGTAGAAAATGCGAATTAGCTAAACCTCCAGAGCAAAAAAGCTCCCACACAGACCATCATGACTTCTGCTCCTCTAGAAGTATTGATGATAGATTATCTGACGATAGGTCCGGCTCACCACGGATATGAGCATTGTCTCGTAATGATGGACCACTTCACTAAATTCGCCGTTGTGACTCCAACACATGATCAAACTGCCGAATCAGCAGCACATGCCATCTGCACGAATTTCATTCAAGTGTATGGCTGCTCAAAGAGAATCCACTCCGGTCAAAGCGCCTGTTTTCTCAAGCAAGTGATGAAACAACTGCATCGCCTGTACCAGATCGAAAAATCTCGGATGACGCTTTACCATCCTCAAGGAAATGGAGCCTGTGAATAGTTCAATCAGACTCTTATCCAGATGTTAAGGACACTAAAGGAAGACCAAAAAGCCCGGTGGCTTGAATTCATAGCTGAGTTAGTGTGGGTGTACAACAACCAAGTACATTGCACCACCGGTTACACTCCATATACTCTGCTGTTTGACCAGCTAGGAAGAGAGATTACAGAGCTGGAGTTGGATCCAGAGGAGGACTACCCACGGACGGGGGTGTCCACCTGGGTCCGAGAACTTTGTCATCGTCTGCAGACATTGCATCGCCTGGTCCAGACCAAGTTTTGGGAACTTGAGCATCCAGAGACAGCTCCTCTGCAAGGGACAGCTCTATAAGCCGGGGACCGTGTGTTGGTCCGAGATAAGCATCCTTGGGACAAACTGGAGTACCGGTGGGAAAAGACCCAGTATCGGGTGAAGCGGAGCATCAGCTCGGAAGGGCCTGTCTATGAAGTCCAACCTGAAGGGGAAGAAAATGCTTCCACTCACTTAGTTCACTGGAATATGCTGCAACCCTGTTTGTCGAATGATCCTGACCAAATTGAAGAGGTGCAAAGTGCTCCTGAAATATGCCCTCCAGCCGTTGCTGATTAAGATGAAGAATTGCCTGATATGTCGCCTGTAGATCCAGGAGAGGGACAGGTGCCTGAAGTTCTTGACTTGACTATCCAACCTGACTCGACTACTCCTTCTGACTTATAGCGCTCCAAAGGGGGCCACAGATGGGATACCCCCGAACAGATACGATCAAGACCAATTTACTTGGCAACAAATTGTTCAGGGAATAGGAGAATGTCAACACAGACTACAAGAACTCTCACCCATGGAATGGTGAGCAAAAGGAGAGGGAGAGTGTAAGAAGAAGGCGCGGACCGGGGGGTACTTCTCTTGCACTGGGTCTGGAACTGTCGGGGCTGTCACTTTTGTTGTCCGGGGGAAAACTTAGAAACCCGGACCGACCTTTGCAATCGACAGCAGGGGGCGTGGCTAAGCTAAACAGGGGAGAGCGCATGAAAAAGAGGGGAGACTTGGTGGGAACACTCAACGCGCAGCTGGGGAAATTTGGTGCTCCATCCTCTGAGCACTGTGACAGCGCAGGACCGCGCTATACAATCACTGCTGCCACTTACAGAGACTGTGAGCAGAGAACTGCCGTATGTCCATTGGCTCCCACAGCAGAAGGTACCCAACACTCTGGGTAGTAGATACTGCGCGCGTGCCACCTAAGAAAGACCGGGTGACTCACTGAGAACTGTATTTGCTCTCACCCACATACTTCTGCCGAGCTTCGTCAAGCGCCGGTGGTGTTAGAGACTGCACTTCACTTTGCATCATGCATCCTGGACCCAGGACCCTGCAGAAGACGTCAAGGACTCACTGTCACCACCAGGAACCAGATCATCAATGCCTGCAGGACGACAGCGGACTCATCACGCACTAACAGCGTTGGCGCCACTGTTGAAATTTAGGACTCTGCAGCCAGGAAGCCTTTGGACTGATAAGTTAACCCTTCATGAACAGTTGCTATACTTATTACCTTTGTTACCGCACTCTGCACATCTATTGTCCTCATATCATCTGCCATACCCCTGTCTCTCCCTTCTCTTCCTTGTGTGGAGTATCCCCTGTTTAAGTAAAATTAACATCAATCCTTGCTCTGCCTCCTGTCTAGTACTGCATCCCGCAACCTGCTCACACTTGGCATAGTCGGCAGGATGTAGTCCAACATCACGGAAGCAGCAGACCAAGCATTGGGGTGGGCCTAAGGTCCAGCATATCCCTGGGGGCAATGTTGGGTAACCTCCCGAAGTTTACTGGGAACAACACCATACTATGGAGCTGGACTGAGCAGATCCGGGGAATGATGAGGATGCACCCCATGACTCCTGCATTAGAGGTGGAGGTTGCCATGATGGCTTAAGATGGAGAGGCGAGGGATTCTGTCATGCTATGCTCCCCTCGAGTATGGGACACTTTTAATAAGGTGTTACAGATACTAGAAGAAACACACGGAGATCCCACGGACATAGGGAAGTTGCGCATGCATTTGTTTTGCCGGGTTCAAAGGGAGAGGGAGACGGTGACCCAGTACATGAACATGCTACACAAGATCCACACTGCCATTACTAGAAAAGATGGCGTGTGCATAGAGTCTACTGACATAGTACTGCGAGATCAGTTGCTGAAACAGGCCTTTCTAGTGCGTTTGCGTGTAAATCTACGCATGAGCTTTTCTGAAGTGGGGAGTGAAGCGCGCACACACCGGAGCAGGAGCAGGTCATGACAGTTCCGACAGGTAAGGTCTGAAACTGATAGGTATCTGTGACAATGGCCACCAAACCGAGATGGGTGGAAGAGCTGCGGAAAGAAATCCAGGAAATGCGAGACGAGTTGTCTGATTTAAAGAACAAACCAGCTGCATCAAGCCCACCCAGGGGTAGAACTGGTCCTGAACCTCGTCGTGTTCCCATGTCCCTCCTTTCTTTTTCTGCACCTTTCTGATTTTTTTTATCTTTGTGTTTTATCATTGCTTGATTCAATAAAAATTATATAATTTTTCAAAATATCTATTTTCTCACTCCTTTATCCAGCAGTGTCATATTCACTGGGAATGTTGTGTAAAATTGAATTCTGAATTTTGGGAGTGGGTACCTAATTTAATAGGATTACAACTTAAAGTAGGCCATAGCAGTGTATTAATATTTCTGGATCAGTTTATCACTGCTTTTAGGATCTCTGCCTGTTGTCACTTGATAGCAACCCTCCCTGATACAAATCTCTTAATGACATGATGGACACACAATCTTTTCATGACACAGTGAATAAACTTTATATGTTGAATCTTGGATACCCCTTTTAAATCAAAAACTCAAGGAGGAATAAGGGTCTACATAACTCTCAAGTTTTTCGTGTCAAACTCTGATCTCCACTTATAAGTGTGAAATAGTGGGAATGTTCGGAATACAACCAAATGCATAATTTATCATCAGGATTTACTATAGCAACAACAGTAGTGGCAGCAAGTAAATTGAGAATAAGAGATTGCACAGCAAGTGGTATCAGGATGCTTAGGGGGACTTTGCAGAATGAATTTAGAATCACAGGGACTCATTATGATACAGGAAAGATGTATATCTTTGTACCGTGTTAGCCAGTGGATAGAAAAATATTCAGGATTGAGAGTCCTCAGTAGTTGATACCTTTTAATGGCTAACTGAAAAGATGGTAATACATTGCAAGCTTTTGAGACTACTCAGGTCTCTTCATCAGGCTAGACTAATACAAAATCTGAAGTCACATATTTATGCACAATACAGCCTAGAAAAATGCAATAGATAAGACAAGTGACGTGAAGCAGAACTATCAATATGGGAGAGGGAGAAACATAAATATAAACATTGGACCAGTTCATAGATAAGGAGTCTGGATGTTTTATGGTCCTCTGATTGGGGTCTAGTTCTGTGTTGCCCCGCACGGTTTTAAAAGGAAATTCCTTAATTGATGTAAAAAGACATAAATCCATGCGACACATTCATTCCAGCACTGAGAGTGTCAAAGTTCGTCATAAATTTGTACTCCCAAACTCGTCTCTCTCTCTGAGATGTGAAGTTACCTTTCAATACCAGTAATTTCATATCCATGCTGCTGTGATCAGGGATACAGAAATGTTTTGCCACAGGTAGATCCATTCTTTTTTCTCTTATTGTGTGACGATGAGCATTCATCCTTGTTCTAAGCTTTTGCCCTGTCTCCCCCACATACAGACCCCCAGTTGGACATTTAGTACAAATAATTAAGTACACCACATTAGATGTAATGCAGGTGAAAGTACCTGGGATCTTGTAGTCCTGATGTGAGTTGGGGATCTTTATCTTGTCCGTGGTCATTATAGATGGACAGGTTTTACATTTTTTCTGGTTGCAAGGAAAGGTTCCTGCAGCTGTTGGAGAGGACAGGGAGCTTCTGACAATGATGCTTCTTAAATTTGGGGTCTGCCTAAAACACAGCAGTGGGGGGTCTGGAAAAATGGATTTTAATCGGGCATCTTTTTGTAGTAAAGGTTGTAATTTCCGTGCAGCTCCCCTTAGCACCTCCAGATTTGGGTTGTAGGTGACTACTAGAGGCACTCGGTTATTTTCTTCTTTAGCTTTGTAATGTAGCAGGTGATTCCTTGACAATCTGGTGGCTCTTGTAATTTGGTTTTCAATTGTTCTTGGATTGTAACCCTGATTCAAAAAGGTCTTTTTGAGGCGACCAAGGTGTTTGTCTCTATCCATGGGGTTGGAACATATACGATTGTATCTGATGGCTTGGCTATAGATAATAGAGTTCTTTATGTGTTTTGGATGGAAACTGTCCCATTTAAGGTATGTTGGACGGTCGATTGGCTTCTGATACAGGGATATCTCTATTTCATTGTTTTTTAGCTTAATGATGGTGTCCAAAAAATTAATCTCGGTACTGGAGTAGTTGAGTGTTAAATTGATGGTGGGATGAAATTGATTAAACTGTTCGTGGAACGTCTTTAGCTGTTGCTCAGACTCCGTCCAGATGATTAAAATATCATCAATGAAGCGGTAGTAGGCCAGTCTCCTGGCACAGCTATGGGAAGTAAAATGGCTCCACAGTATGCAAATCTTTTCATGGCCAAGCTTGAAAGCGATTTTTTGTCCTCATGCCCCATCAGGCCCCTGGCCTACTACCGCTTCATTGATGATATTTTAATCATCTGGACGGAGTCTGAGCAACAGCTAAAGACGTTCCACGAACAGTTTAATCAATTTCATCCCACCATCAATTTAACACTCAACTACTCCAGTACCGAGATTAATTTTTTGGACACCATCATTAAGCTAAAAAACAATGAAATAGAGACATCCCTGTATCAGAAGCCAATCGACCGTCCAACATACCTTAAATGGGACAGTTTCCATCCAAAACACATAATGAACTCTATTATCTATAGCCAAGCCATCAGATACAATCGTATATGTTCCAACCCCATGGATAGAGACAAACACCTTGGTCGCCTCAAAAAGACCTTTTTGAATCAGGGTTACCATCCAAGAACAATTGAAAACCAAATTACAAAAGCCACCAGATTGTCAAGGAATCACCTGCTACATTACAAAGCTAAAGAAGAAAATAACCGAGTGCCTCTAGTAGTCACCTACAACCCAAATCTGGAGGTGCTAAGGGGAGCTGCACGGAAATTACAACCTTTACTACAAAAAGATGCCCGATTAAAATCCATTTTTCCAGACCCCCCACTGCTGTGTTTTAGGCAGCCCCCAAATTTAAGAAGCATCATTGTCAGAAGCTCCCTGTCCTCTCCAACAGCTGCAGGAACCTTTCCTTGCAACCAGAAAAAATGTAAAACCTGTCCATTTATAATGACCACGGACAAGATAAAGATCCCCAACTCACATCAGGACTACAAGATCCCAAGTACTTTCACCTGCATTACATCTAATGTGGTGTACTTAATTATTTGTACTAAATGTCCAACTGGGGGTCTGTATGTGGGGGAGACAGGGCAAAAGCTTAGAACAAGGATGAATGCTCATCGTCACACAATAAGAGAAAAAAGAATGGATCTACCTGTGGCAAAACATTTCTGTATCCCTGATCACAGCAGCATGGATATGAAATTACTGGTATTGAAAGGTAACTTCACATCTCAGAGAGAGAGACGAGTTTGGGAGTACAAATTTATGATGAACTTTGACACTCTCAGTGCTGGAATGAATGTGTCGCATGGATTTATGTCTTTTTACATCAATTAAGGAATTTCCTTTTAAAACCTTGCGGGGCAACACAGAACTAGACCCCAATCAGAGGACCATAAAACATCCAGACTCCTTATCTATGAACTGGTCCAATGTTTATATTTATGTTTCTCCCTCTCCCATATTGATAGTTCTGCTTCACGTCACTTGTCTTATCTATTGCATTTTTCTAGGCTGTATTGTGCATAAATATGTGACTTCAGATTTTGTATTAGTCTAGCCTGATGAAGAGACCTGAGTAGTCTCGAAAGCTTGCAATGTATTACCATCTTTTCAGTTAGCCATTAAAAGGTATCAACTACTGAGGACTCTCAATCCTGAATATTTTTCAGGGACTCATTAGAGACCTGACAGTTTCTTGCATGTTTGGCTACAGTTGCTGTGTTAAGTTACTGATCCGTCGTTGGCTGCAGGGGGACATGGGTTAAAAGCGCTAACCGTGCAACAAGCAAATTCCAAGTTCTATCTATCCTGCGAATAACTCGGGTACTTGAATGTGATAATTGGATTGAACTTTCTGCTAAAAAGCATACAGATATCATGAAACCACCTTCAATGGAAGTGTCATTGAAATTGTAAGAAGTGAGGCTGGTTTCACATTTGCGTTTTTTAGCGCTGGAAAAAAACGCATACCTGCGCATGCGTTTTTTCCCCTATATTTAACATGGGTGCGCATACCTGCGCGCTGGTAAGCGCATGTATGCGATTTTCATGCGCTGCGTTTTTTTGGGGTGTGCGTTTGGATTTTCCAGACGCAGCATGTTGCATTTTTTGGCCCTGCAAAAAAGCGCATGCGCACATATGCGCACGTTTTGCGCTAAAAATGGCCATTATAGCCTATGGATGCGCATACATGCGCACTGGCATGCTCATGTATGCGTTTTTTTGCACATGCGTTTTTTTTTTTTAACCATGGAATTTAGGGGTTTAGGGTTAGGGTTAGGGTCAGGGTCAGGGTTAGGGTTGGGGTTAGGGTCAGGGTTAGGGTTAAGTATGGTTTGGTTAAGGGTCAGGGTCAGGGTTAGGGTTGGGGTTAGGGTCAGGGTTAGGGTTAAGTATGGTTTGGTTAAGGGTTAGGGTCAGGGTTAGGGTTAGGGTCAGGGTTAGGGTTAAGTATGGTTTGGTTAAGGGTTAGGGTCAGGGTTAAGGTTGGGGTTAGGGTCAGGGTTAGGGTTAAGTATGGTTTGGTTAAGGGTCAGGGTCAGGGTTAGGGTTGGGGTTAGGGTCAGGGTTAGGGTTAAGTATGGTTTGGTTAAGGGTTAGGGTCAGGGTTAGGGTTAGGGTTAGGGTTAGGGTCAGGGTTAGGGTTAAGTATGGTTTGGTTAAGGGTTAGGGTCAGGGTTAGGGTTGGGGTTAGGGTCAGGGTTAGGGTTAAGTATGGTTTGGTTAAGGGTCAGGGTCAGGGTTAGGGTTGGGGTTAGGGTCAGGGTTAGGGTTAAGTATGGTTTGGTTAAGGGTTAGGGTCAGGGTTAGGGTTAGGGTCAGGGTTAGGGTTAAGTATGGTTTGGTTAAGGGTTAGGGTCAGGGTTAGGGTTGGGGTTAGGGTCAGGGTTAGGGTTAAGTATGGTTTGGTTAAGGGTTAGGGTCAGGGTTAGGGTTAGGGTTAGGGTCAGGGTTAGGGTTAAGTATGGTTTGGTTAAGGGTTAGGGTCAGGGTTAGGGTTAGGGTTAGGGTCAGGGTTAGGGTTAGGGTCAGGGTTAGGGTTAGGGTCAGGGTTAGGGTTAGGGTTAGTTAGGGTTTAGGGTTTGGGTTAGGGTTAAGTATGGTTTGGTTAAGGGTTAGGGTCAGGGTTAGGGTTAGGGTTAGGGTCAGGGTTAGGGTTAGGGTTAGGGTTAGGGTCAGGGTTAGGGTTAGTAAAGTCATGGTTTGGGTTAGTGTGAGGGGCCAACTAATGTTGGAAAAAAACGCAAACGCGGTAAAAACGCACTAAAAACGCATACAAACGCATAAAAACGCTGCGTTTTTTTCATGCATGCTCATAAAAATGCTTGAAAAAAACGCAGCAGTTGTATGCTTTTGTATGCGTTTTTTCAATGCGTTTTTTTGCGGGAAAAACGCGCTGCAAAAAAAAGCAAGTGTGAAACTAGCCTTAGGAAAGAAGAAATCTTAAGTGTTATGAGTCTAAATAAATGGTGCTGAATAGTCAAATGAATATATATTTCCTCCATTAATATATAGATACCAGCATATTGTGAAACGTGTACCATTTTTACAATAAGGACATGCGGACAAATAATTTTTTTTTTAGGAATTTTAAATAGTGAAGTTGCCTTTTAGGGAACCTGGCAGGTCCCCTATGCCCCCAGAACCTCCAGCAGTTGCATCTGCATATGTAGACATATTGCAAGTCCCTGTGCTATATTACACACATAAACAGATCTTTAGAAAATGAATTCTAAAGTCTGTTTATGATATGTAAAGGTTCAGGTTCGCCCATCTCCATAAAGTACTGCAATTTCTTAGACTGTAAAATAATATGTGCTTTCTCAAATGCTTAGTTAGATCCATGGGAAGTGCTCGGATAGAAAATTCTGGTTGGGAAGGAATGGATGGGACTTGAAAAGTTAGTGAAAATCCCAAACTTGATCCAACACTTTATAAGTGTTGATAGAAATAAAAACTATTATACAGGGTGGGGCATTTATATGCCCTGGGTGGGCTGTTTATAAAGATGCAATCTAAAATGGCCGACTTCAAAATGGCTGCCATGGTCACCACCCATCTTGAAAAGTTTTCCCCCTCTCATATACTAATGTGCCACAAACAGGAAGTTGATATCACCAACCATTCCCATTTAATTTAGGTTTATCCATATAAATGGCACCCCCCTGTAGAATCCTAGAAACAATAAAAAAAAAAGACATTCAGGGGATAGTAGCATTTCGAGCCAGCATTTGTGTGTGGTTCTTATTCATGGCAAGAGGGGTAAGGGTTTCAGCTGTGCATTAGACATTATAAAGTGTTTAAGAGGCAGGTTACTGGCTATGTTGTGTACGATTAATAAAAAATTGAAATCAAAAAGGGCAATTATCTTTTTGTAAAAAAATGATAAAACTTTTATTCGGTACAGTAGTACATTAAAAAAGACATGGATCCTGGTCACCACAACCTGGGTTAAACAACCAATGCGTTTCAGCTAAGAGGCTTAATCATGCTACTGTACCGAATAATTTTTTGTTTATTTTTACAAAAAAAGGTTTCTGAAGGTTTCTTCCCCCACTTTTTCTATTTGCCGACGTCCAAGACTGAGACGGCTCTGGGCCATGTCGCTTCATCCAGCAAGGTGCTTCAACAGATGGTGAGCTGATGTTTTTTGCCATTATTTTCCATCTATTGTTTTCCAAAAAATGCCCGTTTGAAATGCATAGGTTTTTGCTACTATCTCCAGGATGCCCTGTTTTTTAATGTTTCTACAATTTTTATTTGAATGTTTCAAAAATAGTTTTTGTTTTTATTCAGGTTGGAAATCCATTGGTGGATTTTCACTAACTTTCCAAATTTCTCAGAATAATAATTCAATACACTACTGTGGCATAATATAACATTTTGTTATCCATAGTCCATGATTCTTTGGAAGCTAGAGAAACTTGTATGGATTATCATAAATGTAATTATCATCTTTTACAGTTCACAGCGACTGTCTACATATCAGAATTATGATCTGTGATTGTGTTGTTAGGTGCTGGGATTCTCCCACTGAATGGGATGATCTCCAGCCTTGTGAGATCAAACCATGGCCTAACTCCAGTTTTCACCCTACTGAGCTTGTCCATGATATGGTGCCTTCCCATTGGTGCTCGGACGTCAGGTGCTCTGGTGATGTGGCAGCTTCAGATCCACAGGCAAGGTCCTGTCTGCCTGCGAGTGTTTGTCTAGACAGGCAGTGTAGGGTGGGAACTCCCGCTTGAACTTAACATCTGCACTGGGGGTCCTCAGGCTCGTGTGCTAAAGCACACCATGTGTCAGAGCAGGGGCAACCACCTGCTTAGTCTTCCCTGGGGGGTTAAGTTATAGAGACCCCAATTAGTATTTTTCTATACGCCTGTGCAATCTAACATGATATAGTCCTTTTTGCTTTACTTCATATTACCGCTCTGTGGTATAACAGAGTTTGTTACTTTGCAATCTGTGCACACTGAGTGACATTTAACTCAGTGTTCTTAAAAAGTTTTCTCGCAGCCTTGCTCCGCCATTGTGCTAGCTGCAGTTTCTCCATCATCGCACGGTGGACCCCGGGTTGCGAATGCACCTTATTAAAATTTACTTGGTGCATTCTGCCAATCCTAACATGTGTATCTCTTTTAATCTTAATGATTTATTATGGTTTTCTTATGTCTGTAAAAATATGTCTATCATTGATTTTTTTTTAGAACCTGTCAGTAAAAAAAAAAAAATTGAATTTGCAGATCTGCATCACAACCACTGAGCGACCATGTACAGATGCATGGAGCATAAATATCTGTCAGCAGATTATCCCACAAATCATTTTTTTAATAATAATAATAATAATAATAATAATAATAATAAGTCATATTTTGTCATTCAACTTTGGATATGTTGAGCCAAATCCAAAAATGTAAGGAAGAGCACATTTGTAGATATGTTCCATTGTTTCTTATTCATTGCATTTTTGTATGGGCTTTAAGAGGTTGTCGAGATTTTTATTTTAAAAAAATCATGGTTCAGTTATTGGTGTTTGTGTTTTCCCTCCACCTATCTCAGAAATCCAAGTAAAGTGTGTCTTATGTTAGTTTTTAGTATGAACTTTAGTAAAAACTGGAAGTGTAATGTAAATTAATCAGTAACAACTGTCTCTGTGCCGTATAGGAATACAGGCATTTGACAGGTGGAATCCTCAATGTTTTTGTACAGGCGGATGCGCTAATTGCAGGTTCATTGTCGGATCTCCTAACATTGTATCATGTCAGTGTAACTTTAATTGTTCTTGTCTTTCCCAGCACTCTTGAGGATTCTCTAGACTCATTCAGAAGAACACTTTGTAAACATTCGTAAACACCCTCTTGTCTGCCGAATGAGACACGAGAAAATTGATCTAAATATACTAAACACACAAGGATCAATGATCTTGGTTCCGGCATTTGTCTTAAAGTGAATGTGACTAAAGCTAAATTGCTTAAAGTCATCAATACACATTTATCTGGTGTCTTTGTGTTAAGGGCCTTTCACACATAGCGAGATCGCTAACGATATCGTTAAAGCGTCACCGACTTTGTGACTCAACAGCGATATCGCTAGCGATCTCGCTTTGTGTGACATGTACCTGCGACTGGCCCCCCCGCTGGATATCGCTGATTGCGCTCGAATGTCCTGGGCCATTTTTTCCTCGTTGGCGTCCCGCTGGCGCCGACTAGCAATGCATGGACGCAGGCAGAAGTCGTCATCATTGCTGCGGTGTGACCGGTAAGAGCAACCACTGACGGATCGCTTATCGCTGCATCGCTGGTGAGATCTGCCTGTTTGGCAGCTCACGAGCAACCATTTAGCGATGCACCAGCGCTCCTGACCGGGTCATATCGTTGTCGGGATCGCTAGTGCATCGCTAAATGTAACGGGACCCTAAGTCCTCATGTTCAGCTTTCCTTAGGTTTAACTGCCCATGCAGAAAAAGTGGGCAACATCTATCTATGTGTCATATCTATCAATGTGTAGTGGGGTGTAAATAATGATAGGTAGATGCAACATAGGGTTGTGAATGCTCTTAACATATCTGGTTGTAGTTGGCAGACTATTGGTGGTAACAAACAACTTGTTTAAGAACACAATGCGCTGGCAGACTTCTTATGGTTAAAGAAAAATCCAAGATTCCAAAGCACCTGAGGAAATGGGGATAAAACATAACTAAAAGTCAGAGGAAGAAAAAAGTTGTCGGATCACACTGCTGAATAATTAAAAACAATTCTTGTTTATTTCACACCATCATAAAAATGTGTAGATATATCCATACATTTTTTATGATGGTATGAAATAAAGAAGAATTGTTTTTAATTATTCAGCTGTGTGATCAGACAACTTTTTTCTTCCTCTCATTGTGATCCGACGATCAGACGGAATTCATTGGATCGCTGCTGGCAAATTCAAGGCTACCAGGCACATTGACACGGTGAGGCATTCCATTTTTCCCTGTATTATAACTAAAAATCACATGGTGAAGTACAATTGAGATAGACAAGTGAAGCAATATTTTAGCCCCAAAGGGCCTTTTTCAAGCTAGAAATACAATAAAAATTACAGCCGTGAAGTGCAAAGTACTCGATCGTGACTTTTTTTTTAAATAAAACTTGGAATCTTGAATTTTCTATGGCTTTTGGACCTTGTGAGGGGTCTAACCGAGCCAGCACGAAGCCACCAGTGGTACATGAGAAGGACTCTTGGACTAAGTAAGACTTCTTAAGGTTCTCACAATTAAAAAATGTTTCAATCCTTTTTTAGTGATCTGGCAGACCACTCTTTTCCTGCCTTTAAGTTGAGGAAAAATTTTGAAATTTCCTGCCCTATCAATTTTACATGTTGCACATCATGGTAACAAGACCATGGCTTAAAATCAGTATATTCTTTCAGGTTTTATTATTGTTACTGCACCCCAATATTAGGCCTAATGAATAAACAGAAAGGATGTTTGGGACCCCTTTAAAATTGCAGAATTTTCACGCTGTGCTATTGTGCACTGTCAAAAAGCAAATGAAGGGGGGAAAAAAAGGGCTCTGGATTGCTTTGCAATAAAAAAAAAGCTCTATTAGCCCTGGCCCCCAAAAATGTCAAAGCCAATTACACCTGGGGCTAGGTATATACGGCCAATATATCCCACAGGTAGCAGCAGCACCAGAACAAAGGATCCTCTTGATATATGCAATGATATGTATATACACACATACAGTGCCTGCAGGCCTTGCACTGATGTGTATAAAGTGACGTACACTACCTTGCCTGCCTAACACTGGAACCTTTATACTCCGGAATTAGTCCTTAGAAGGACTGTTGGTTTAGCTGGATTTGAGTTGTTTAGGATGGTAGACCCCACACTCACTAATAAATCCCCAATTCTGACCCTATCAAGGCAGCAGCTCTCCATACACTATCTCAATCCGGAGTTGAATGCAGCGAGCAGGGCGGCGTCCGGTCTCTTATACCCCTGATGATGCTGTGTGGCCAGCCAATCGCTGCACGACCACAACAAAGATGGCTGCGGCGCTTCATTGCCTGGCAGACAATCCATGCATTGTGATTTGTTCTGTAAAGTCCACCAAAAAAGCTGGGTGGAGACCCGAGTTACCGCCGAGTAATCCCGGAAATGCTCGGTGCTCGCCAAGTACACCGAGTACAGTGATACTTGGGCGAGCACCGAGTAGTGCCGAACACATTCCCTCATCACTACCTGTAAGTACTGATGAGCAAGTATACTGATTGCCCGGTTTTCCCCGAGCATACTCGGGTGGTCTCCGAGTATTTTTGCATGCTCAGAGATTTAGTTTGTGCCATGTAGCTGCATGATTTGCGGCTGCTGGACTGCCTGAATACATGTGGGGGTTGCCTGTTTGTTAGGGAATTCCCACATGTATTCAGGCTGTCTAGAAGACACAAATCATGCAGCTGCGTCGACAAAAAATAAATCTCTGAGCCTCCAAAATACTTGAGGACACCCGAGCAATGAGTATACTCGCTCATCACTAGCTGTAAGCTATAATAATCAACATTAACAGAAATAAACACTTGAAATAGATCACTTTGTTTGTATTGACTCTAGATAATATATGAGTCACTTTTTGTTTTGAAGAACTGAAATAAATTAACTTTTTGATCATATTCTAATTTTGTGAGAAGCACCTGTATATCATGGTGCCAACAATTGTGATGGAAATATATATATTTTCATGTAGATCTCATTTGCATATATACTCACATATAATCACATCTTATATTCACTATAATCCATTGCTTTAAAATGGCTGTCACGAAACAGACAGCTCTTTGGGACTTTCCAAGATAAAAAAAAGAGGAACAACACCAGATGTGCTAAAGTGATGAGTAGATGTCTCAACTCTATCCTGGTTTCAAGAGGCGACAGTTACACTTTAGTTACTTAATCAGCATCTTGCCATGCATTAATCACGATATATTCCATACATATATTCAGATAGCCAATAACAAAGGAGCTTGACCATATGGTATTTAACTAACCACTAGAGTTGAGCGAAACGGGTCGAAAAATTTCAAGTCGCCGATTTTTTGGTAAATCGGCCACGAGCTCGGCGACTTTAGCGCCAAAGTCGCGTTTCAAAAGTTTGTTTTCCGCCCTTTTTCAGCCAATCAGGATCCACGGACACTGTGGGCAATGTGATGACATAGGCAGGGGTCACCACTATCTTTGAGAAGGGCATGCAAGTGATTGGCTTGCTTTGGTGGGCGTCACAGGGGGTATAAAAGGGCGTGCACGCCGACCGCCATGTTACTCATGCTGATCTCAGAATAGGGAGAGCTGCTGCTGCTGATTCTGTAGGGAGAGCGTTAGGCAGGGAAGAAGACACCAAAAACTGCATCTGCTGCTAGCGATTTTGCCTGTACAACACACCAGTCACTGTGTGTGCAGTGCAAGTGGAGGCTATATTTTGCTGGATCAGCTATGTTGGTTGTTAGGCTGCCTTATAAGGCTTCCTGATAGCTGCATTGCTGTTTTCCCACTGCTCTGCAAACTGCTTTTTTAAAAGCAATCCAAATTTTTTTTTTGTCCTGGTGAGGTACTGAGCGTGCATTTTTTTCACACCATACAGCGGTGTACGCTCCTCACACAGTACCGTGTAACGACTGTTATCACGGCCACAGTGAAGCTGTGTGTGACTCTGTAAGGATAAGTCGAGGACATGTTCCGTTCTTACAGACCTCCACCTTCTAGTTTTGTCTGTTTTTCAAACAGTTAAGTATATTTGCTGTTTGATCACATTCAAAACTATAGAGAGACAGCGTGTGTCAGCCCGTATACTTACAAAACACGGAGCTTGACAATTTTACGGACACCGGACAGCGGTGTACGTGCACGCTCCTCTCTCAGTACCATGTAACAGCTGTTATCACGGCCACCGTGAAGCTATCTGTGTGTGACTCTGTAAGGATAAGTCGAGGACTTGTTCCGTTCTTACAGACCTACACTCTAGTGAGATCCCTATTCTGCCCAATTCTATATACACCTTGTAGTTTGTCATACACTAGCCAATTTCTGCCTGTGACATAGCTATGTGATATTCACTGGGCCTCACACAATCCAAAAGTGTCCACAAGTGTGTTCAGAAATTCTACATCTCCCCTGTCCTATAGTGACATTTTTCACACCTGCGACATTGAGCCTGTGACATAGCGGTGTGATATTCACTGGGCCTCACACAATCCAACAGTGTTCAGAAATTCTACATCTCCCCTGTCCTATAGTGACATTTTTCACACCTTCGACATTGAGCCTGTGACATAGCGGTGTGATATTCACTGGGCCTCACACAATTCAACAGTGTCCACAAGTGTGTTCAGAAATTCTACATCTCCCCTGTCCTATAGTGACATTTTTCACACCTGCGACATTGAGACTGTGACATAGCGGTGTGATATTCACTGGGCCTCACACAATGCAACAGTGTCCACAAGTGTGTTCAGAAATTCTACATCTCCCCTGTCCTATATACACCTTGTACCTTGTTTTACATTACTTTATAGTTTGTGGGATTTTGTGTACATTTTTACCAAAAATGAGGAAGGCTGGTGGAAGAGGCCATGGAATTGGGCGGGGGTTGCCAGCTGGTAATGATGGTGTTGGTGGTGGATCTGTTGGTAGTGGCAAAAGCAAAATAGGACCGAATGCAGGAGGTGTTGAGCTTGCGTCATCGTCTGGCTCCACAAGGCCTCGAAGGCTTAGTTTTCTAGGAGTTGGCAAACCGCTTTTAAAGCCAGAGCTTCAGGAAAAAGTTTTGGCTTACATTGCTGACTCAGCCTCCAGCTCTATCGCCTCCTCTTCTGAAGTTGTAAAAAATAAAAGCACTGAGTCGTCATTGGAGGCTCATGTTCATGAACCACACCTTTCCTTGTGTCCTTCACCCCAACCAAGATTGAAGGATGACACAGGCCATACAACTGATTACTCCATGGAGCTGTTTTCACATACCATGCCTGGGTTATCAAGTGAAATAGTGAATTACCCAGGCCAAGATGAATCTGACATGGAGTGCACTGATGCACAGCCACTGATAGATGATTCTGCTGGTACATTCACTCAGAGCACTACATTGTCCTTGCAGTGTAATGAGCCAGATTCTGACCCTGATGAGACTCGGGTGCCCCTTCCCGCATGCTAAACCACCATACACAGTGACACAGAAGAAGGTGCACATGACATTGAAGAGGAGGTGATGGATGACCCAGTTGTTGACCCAGATTGGCATCCATTGGGGGAAAAGGGTGCTGCTTCCAATAGCTCAGATGAGGAGGAGGAGCATCCACAGCAGACATCGACATCACAACAGCTGTTATCTGGCAGGCCCGGAGCAGTCCAAAGACAGGTTCCAAAAATCAAGAGTTGCTGGACAGCTTGTCCAGACGGTCAAAATAGCACAGCGTACTAGGCCGCAAAATGTCTTCCAAAGTAGGAAGAGTGCAGTGTGGCACTCTTTTGAACAAAATCCTCATGATCAGGCCAAGGTTATCTGTAAGAAGTGCGCAAAGACCTTTAGCCAAGGGAAAAATCTGAAAAATTTGAATACCAGTTGCATGCTTAGACATTTAACCAGCATGCACTTGCAAGCGTGGACACAACACCAAACCTCAATTACCACATGTGCAACTGATCACAAAGAAGGTAGTCAGCAACGCTACATTGTTTCCCCCACTGTAAGCCCACCGGTTAGCACAGCAGCAAATGTTGAGGTGTCGTTGCAAGGCCAAAGCAGTCAGGGAATCCCACTGTTATATCAACGAAAGACTGAATCTAGGCCATCAGAAACAACACCAACTCCATCACCATCATCAACCCTCTCTCAGTCCGCCCTGTCCACCGCTAGTTCCACCATATGCAGCTCTCAAGTCCAGCTCACCCTCCCAGACACTATGAGTAGGTCAAGAAAGTACTCAGTCTCTCATCCGCATACACTGGGTTTGAACGCCCACATTGCCAAACTAATCACGTTAGAGATGATGCCCTATCGGTTGGTGGAAAGCGCAGCTTTCCGCGAACTCATGGCCCATGCAGTACCACGCTATGACCTACCCAGTCGCCACTTCTTCTCTCGCAAAGCCATCCCAGCCCTCCATCATCATGTGAAAGACCGCATTGTCCATGCACTCAAGCAGTCAGTGAGTGGAAAGGTGCACCTCACAACTGATGCATGGTCCAGTCGGCATGGCCAGGGCCGTTACGTGTCCATCACTGCGCACTGGGTTAATATGGTGGATGCAGGGTCCACAGGGGACAGCGGTGGTAGGACAGTGCTGCCTAGCCCACGGTATAGGAAACAGTTGGCTGTAGGCGTTCGACCCACCTCCTCCTCCTCCAGAAGCGAAAGCTTGTCCACAGAGCGCAGTCGTACGAGCACTCCATCTGCAGCTGCCACTGTTGCACACGAGGTGTCCCCCTATCGAGCAGCTAGTGGAAAGCGTCAGCAGGCTGTGTTGCAGATGATGTGTTTGGGCGACAGACACACCGCGGAGGTGCTGGCCGAGTACTTTCAGAGACAAACTGAGTCATGGCTGGGCAGTATACATCTTGAGGCAGGCAAGGTAGTTAGTGATAACGGCAGTAATTTTGTGGCAGCCATAGCCCTTTCAAAACTCAGCCACATACCTTGCTTGGCTCACACCTTGAACCTGGTGGTGCAGTGCTTCCTCAACAATTATCCGGAGTTAACAGCCCTGCTCCAGAAGGTGCGAAGACTGTGCGCGCACATCCGCTGGTCGCCTGTACACTCCATTCGTATGCAGAAGCTGCAGCGATTGCTCCACCTTCCCAACCACCGCCTCATTATCGACATTGCAACAAGGTGGAACTCCACCCTGCACATGGTTGAGCGGCTGTGCGAACAGAGGCAGGCCATAATGCATTTGTGGGAGGATACACGGCCAGGCACTTTGAGAGCAGACATGGAGTTGACAGGTGTGCAGTGGTCGAAGCTGAAAGACCTCTGTAAAGTCCTTCAGTGTTTTGAGGAATGCACACGGCTGGTAAGCGCAGACGACGCCATCCTAAGCATGAGCATCCCACTTATGCGTCTGCTCATGCAAACTTTGACGCACCTTAAGGAGCAGGCGTCTGCAGCCAATGTTGACGAGGAGGAAGAGGAGGAGGGAATCCTTGATGACATTCAGCCATTGTCTGCTCAGGGACCTCTCCTGGACGAGGTGGAGGAAGAGGAGGAGGATGATGATGGGGATGATTACTTAGGGAAGGAGGATGCATCTCGTGGGGCAAGTGAAAATGTTGGCATGGCAAGGTCTGGTACAGGGTTTGTGCATGACTGGAGGGATATGGATTTTCCAGAAAATGCTCCTCCAACCAGCACTCGCAGTGCATCATTGACACCGGGAACATTGGCCCACATGTCAGATTATGCCTTGCAGATCCTAAAAAGGGACCCCTGCATTGCCAAAATGATGATCGATGACGACTACTGGTTGGCCAGCATCCTGGATCCACGCTATAAAGGCAAATTACAAAACATCATGCCACAGGAGAACATTGACCTAATATTGGCAAATAAACAAGCAACTCTGGTAAACCGGTTGGTTGAGGCATTCCCAGCACACAGCAGCGGTGATGGTTCTCACACGAGCCGTACGGGTGAGGGACAGCTTGGCAGAGGTGTTCGTGGTGCACACAGCAGAAGTGGTGATGGAGACAGGGGTTTCATGACAATGTTGTGGACTGATTTTTCACGGACCGCTCACACAACTGGTAATACTGCATCGATGGAAAGTGACAGGAGACAGCAGTTGTCAACTATGGTTACAAACTACTTTTCCTCCCATATAATGGTAAAGAGTTTATATAGATAGTTTGACGCCACCTGTGGTGTTCGGCAACATAGATGTTAGGCCGACGCTGCATGCAGATCCTCTGGGACTGATGGTGTTGTGCAGCAAAGATGGTGAAGCTCCCCACAGGTGGAGCTGGAGTCCCAGGGAAGTGTAGATGTAGTGATGGGGGAAAGGCACAGGCGGTGTAGGTGCTGGTACCCAGGTGCTGGAATAACTGTAGGACACCAGAGTGTGCAGTTCCAAAGCTTTACTCACAGTCTGCAGGTTACACAGATGCCTGCCTCCGTGCTGTGTCCTCCGGGTCAGGACCTCAGCCAACCTCCGGGACCACAATGGAAAGCTCCCTTCCAACACTCCGCCAACATGTACCTTCCTGAAGTCTCCTTTCTAGCGCTTATGGGGGAAGCACTCACAGGACCGTGGTTCACTGAAGCGCCTCCTGTCTAACAGATGTTCCTCAGACTTTACTTGTATGGCAGACAGCTGTAGCCTTTTCCTTCTGGCTCCCACACGTCGATGCTGGGGCCTCTGAGCCTTAGTTGGGTACAGAGCATTTATAGCTGCTACTTCCCCCGGTTTCTGCTGCAGGAACGTCAGTGTCCCGACAAACTCGGAGACCGGAATCGGGACCATGCGCTCCAGCTAGGAGTGAGCCTTAACTCTGCTCATCCTCCAGCTCCCCTTCTCACGTCCACACACTTGCCCTTCCCTGCACAGAGTGCCTTAACTTACCTCCTCCCGACCACAGAGAGCAGCTCCTCAGCAGTCAGGTTCAGAGGTCTCCCTGCTAGCCTGGAGTGGGAAATGTGTTGTGTGTTGGTTTCACTGCTAGAGAGATCCTTCGTTGCTCCCAAGCTTGACAACACACTCCCTAGGAGGAAGGTAATGCCACAGTGGCGACCGTACTCTTGGGGACGCCACAAGTGCACTGAGGCCCAGCCACTGCTGGATGATGCTGCTGGTACATTGACCCAGACCACTACATTCCCCTCGCACTCTACACAGCCAGAATCTGACCCAGAGGAAACTCAGGTTCCCCTTCCCACATACTATACCACCTTACACAGTGACAAAGAGGAAGGTGCAGATGAAAGTGCAGGTTCCTTGAGCAGGTGGGGGGGCATACTCAAGGGCGATGGCATGGGCACAGGGCACCGCATAGTATGCAAAAGTGTCTCTGCCGGTGGGAGGGCCTAAACAGCCAAGTGCAGTGAGATGGAAGATAGGGACGACAAGGAGTTCAGAGTAGTGCAGGGTTTCCCTAGCAAGGAGACTTATGTAATTGTTTTCAATGTTGGGACAGCAATTTTTGGGGAGCACTATACTCTGGTGAATGATATATGGGGCCCACCATACACTGGAGCATTCCAAAGGTGGACATCAGACACTGGAGCAGCATTTACAGGGCCCATTATACACTAGAGCAGTAGAAATGGGGCCCATTATATATGGAGCATTATTTGGGCCCATAAGACAGTGGAGCTTCATCCATTGGGACCAACATATACTATAGCATTATGTGGAGCTCATCATATATGGTTTGAAACATTATATGGGATCAATGATTCCATATGGAGAAATATATGTGCCTCATTACTCTGTATAGTGCACTAAGCGCTGGCCATAATACTGTATGGAGTTATATACTGTCCGTTTTGGAGGTATTGGAGAATTTAAAATGGATATCAGTCATGAGATGTAAGAAGTGGAGTATTTTTCATTGTACTATACTGCTATTTCTCTGCCGTATCGGAGCATCATGAGTTGTAGTATGTGTTAAAGGGGCGCTCTTTGGCCCTGGGCCCACGAAAACCTGGAGCCAGCCCTACTCCCCCACAACTGTAGCCAAATAACCCCCATTTTTCAGTGCGTAACTAGTATTATGAAGTAAATTAAGGTTGACAAGCTTAAGTAATAAGAATTGATGCTTTTGGCATTCAAATGGGCACTGTAGGTATGTTTCCTGTCTTCCTCTTACTGCCGACTTTAATTCCCCATTGACTTACATTGGGTTTCGTGTTTCGGTCGGACCCCCGACTTTTCCCTATAGTCGGCCGATTTTGCTCGACCCGACTTTTGGAAAAGTCGGGTTTCATGAAACGAAACTCGACCCTAAAAAACCAAAAGTCGCTCAACTCTACTAACCACCCCTTTCTATACGCAATTATAAAACCATGTATGTATAATAAACCATCAGGATTGATAGAATTTTATTCTGTCACCATGAGTGTACAGTGTCATTGAGGGCTCAAAATACTCAGCCTAATTAGGAACAGCCACAGCACACACAGGGATAGATTTATCCTAACCAAATTTCCATAACACAGTGAAGGTCGGAGGATGAAACATCATGGTGTGGGGCTGTTTTTCAGCATATGACACTGGAAAAGTTAATATCCTAACCAAATTTTCATAACATCTGGTGCCCAACATGGGGCAGTGGGCGAAATGCACGTGGACCCTGCTGACCGGAGAGACGGGGTGCCAGCCATGGCCTTGGCTTACGGGTCGGAGACTGCGCAGCTCCATAATTAAGGTAGGAAAATCTTGTCATCTTACCTGAATGTCCCCTGTTCTCAGTCTGGGTTTATACCTCTTGCCAGTCAGGTGTGGTCACCATCGCATTCCCAGGTAGTGTAAAAAGTTCACACCCTTATCCAAACCCTGGGATATAAGCCATGGTGTCTGCTGCATGCCTTGTAGGTGTATTATGTCTGTGTGGACCTGGGAGATAGTTGAACAATGATTGATTTTTCTTGTGGTTGCTGGGAAACCGATAACAGGAAGTCAAATCACTCGATAAGTTGTCACAGATTCCCGTTCAGCAGAGGGACAGGTGCTCCCAGATTTCCAGGCATGGATGGTGATAACTTAGAGGGATATCACAGATTCCCATAGCTGGCGAGCCAGGCAGGATGACCGGAGCGGTGGGTGATACTCCCGGGCACCTGAGTGCCCAGTCGGTTACCAGAATGGCTTGTATGTATCACAGAATGATAAAAAGGCTTCAATTTATCCCGGATGTCTATTCATGTTTGTTCATGTTTGTAATGTAATATATGTACTGTCGCTTTAAATTTTAGAGTTGTAACAGAAAGCATTTTTTGCACTTCCCCTTGGCTGTTAGCACACTGTATATCACACTGTCACATCTGTTTTTGCTATTCTGAGATAATTTCCAGCTGTAGTGTAATGTAGAAACTTTGAGGAACTGAAACTGAGCTGTATCTGTGACTGTGCTGTGTGATACCTGTTTTTAGATACATGACTTTAGTGACTATAGATACACCAGCAGTGAAAAAAGGGGAATTAAGTGCCAGCAGTGAAAAAAGATCAAGTGAGTGCGTCCGAGCACAAAGTGTAGTTAGAAGCTGTATCAACTTTTTGGAAGTTTTTGGAATAGGCACAGTAGGTGAATAAGAAGGTGAAGTACGTAAAGAATTGTAGCTGGTTGATTAAAGTTTGAAATCCATGAGAATGGCAGACTTCAAGCTGCAGAATGGCATGATGTATGGAAAAAAGGAAAGTTAGTTAATGTTAAGTTGCTGACTGACAAATGCATCGTATAGAGTAGCAGCAGACTTACATCATTTAGGAGATACAGAAAGATATGTGAACTAACCAGGAAGTGATTTGTATGTGTATAAGATGGGAAAAGGTTTTAAGCCATCAGCGCCTCCCCCATATGGGGATGGCAGATGTTGTATATGTGCAGTCTGCTCTCAACAAAATCCATGGTATAGGAAATTTTGCACAGGGTGTGGAGCTCCCTGCTTCTCCCTACAGGGAGAAGGCACCATTGTTCTGACTATGCCATCTCATGCTGTACAAGGGAGGAGGAACTTTCTCCTCCACCCCCTCCTCCTTCTCTCTCTTTCCCTTTCTCCTCCTTCTGAAACCTCTTTCTCCTTCTTCTTTGTCACACCTCTCTCCTTCTCCTCTCTCCTCCTGCTACTCCTTTCTTCTCCCCTTCTCATCTCCTTCTCTCTCCTCCTTCTGCCACACTTTTCTCCTTCTTCTTCACACCTCTCTCCTCCTCCTTCTCTGTCACTTCCCTTTCCTCCTTCTTCACACCTCCCTTCTCCTCATTTTCCTTCTTTGGTACCAGCTGGGCCAATGACCAATCCAAAGAGTGTGGTGTCCCTGTATCCAGTGCTTACAGCACAAGACACTTTCTAAATCCTAGGCACAGTACAACCATTGCCAGTTATGATATAGGGAGAAGAAGGTGAAAATCTCCCTACGCATAGTGCTGCAAGCAGCTCCCAGACACATCAGGCAGCAGACAGCTCAGCCAAGGGTGCAGAGGGGGGACATCCTCTCACAAAAAGGCAACCTCTAAGTCTAAATATCACAATTACTCCTCTGATGAGGATGAAGAGAGAACATCATACATGCTGCCCAGTACTAGGAAAAGAAACCCACAGGCACCAAGAAGGCAGGAGCAGATAGAGGCACCACCCTTACACTATGTGCACTTCACCCCAAATCAGGTGACCAGTATTCTGAATAATCTGCCAGACCCAGAGATGGATCCTATGCCATTTTATCGAAGAATGCAGCAGAGCCAGCGAACATATGCAGCAACCTGGAATGATCTCTGGGCCATAATGAAAATAAAAGCAGGTGATGCATTCTGGCCAATCATGAAGGAACACTTCAAACTTCCAGCAGAATTAGATGTGAATGCTTGGGAGTCAGGACAAAAGCTAAATGACCAGCTCAGAGAGTAGGCGAAAGGTAGAATGGCAGGGCAAGCTCTCAGCTTACATGAAATGAGCCAAGACAAGACAGAGTCTGTGGAGAAGATTCATGGTAGAGTAACGCAAGTTTTCCAAGATTTGGGCTTCACTATTCCTGATCAGATACACAGACAAATGTTGCACAGGCCTTTGTGCATGGACTAAGAGAGCCAATCAGGAAACCACTGATAGTGGTGAGACCCGAGTACAGGTCATTAGCAATGGACACCCTTCTCACAGTAGCCCAAGAGATTGAATCCCAACCAAGAGTGTGGAAGAAAGCCCCCCTTATGGTGACCACTGACTTAGAAGAGCAACCATCCCACAAAGACAGAAGAAATGTCAACTATTACAACTGTGGCAAGTTTGGCCATTTCCGGAATCAGTGCAGAGCACCCATACAACCTGAGAGCTTGCCCAGAGGAACAGGTCAGGGAAGAAACATGGAAAGCAGGGAAGAGGTCCGCCCACAGGACAGGGGCAAGCCAGGTCCACAAAACACCACGCTCCTAAAATGTGAAACCCCACCAGTGGGACCAATATCCCAAATTACCCTGAAAGTGGATGGGGTTGTCAGATCTTTTCTTGTGGACACTGGTGCAGCCAGAAGTGTGATGAGACATGAGGAATTCCCTGACCCCACCTGCCTATCAGAATCCTCTGTGTCTTGTATGGGGATTGATTGTCAAGTCAGACATTTCCAGCTTACACAGCCCCTGAGCGTGTGGACTCAGCAAGGACACTCTATTCTGTCCCAGTTCATGGTGTCAAGGACCTGCCCACTTAACCTGCTGGGAGTGGACCTACTGCAGAATCTGAAGGTGACTATAGTGTTCCAGGAAGATGTGACCATGACACTTTCTTCACCCCAGACCCAAGAAGAATCAATCTTGCTGGCTGCCCTACAAGAACCTCAAACAACCGATGCAAGCCTACCCAAGGAGGTACTGGACATAGTACCAGAAAGTCTATGGTCCAAGGGACCCCAAGACGTGAGAAAACTTCAAGTTGCCCCAGTACAGGTGTCACTCAAGCCAGGAACCCTGTACCCTCTTAAGGCCCAGTATCCCCTGTCCATCGCCCAGAGTCAAGCTGTCTCTGACTAACTGAAGGTCTACCTGGAAATGGGAATCATTATTCCCTGCACATCGCCTTGCAATACCCCACTTTTCCCAGTCAAGAAAAAGACTGAAAAAGGAGAACCAACCAAGTTCAGAATGGTGCATGACCTGAGGGCCGTGAACCAGGCTACGATATTTGAAACCCCAATTGTACCAAATCCGCACACTCTGCACTCAAATGTGCCAGCCACAGGAAAAGTGTTCACAGTGGTCGATCTGGCCAACACTTTCTTCAGTGTTACCCTTCACCCAGACAACCAGTACCTGTTTGCCTTCACACACCAGGGAGCGCAGTACCCATGGACAGTGATGCCCCAGGGGGGCCCAGAAAAGCCCTTCACAGTTCACCAAAGCAATGTCCTCCATCCTCTCCAACTGGATTACAGACTATGCAGAAGTCGCTCTTCTACAATATGTGGATGATCTCCTTTGTGCAGTGAATGTCGATACCTGCACAGCCCATTCCTTGTCTCTGCTACTCTACCTAGCGGAGCAGCAATGCAAGGTTTCGAAAAACAAAGTCCAGTGGTGTCAGAAGCGAGTTACGTTCCTGGGACACTGTTTTGCTCACCAGACAAAACGCCTGACAGATGACTTGAAGACCACAGTGGAGAAGATGACTCCCCCCAACAACTCCAAAGATGCAACAGGCCTTCCTTGGTCTAGTTTCGTATTGCAGAACTTGGATCCCAGATGCCTCGGTCTTAATGCAGCCTCTATACAATTACATCATTGCGACCACGTTCCTTCTCTCGGATGAAGCCTTCAACTCATTCAGGAAACTGAAAGACTCTATAGTCTCAGCACCAGCTTTGTGCTCCGAACAAGGTTTAATGCTATATGAATATATGTTATGCATCTCTGTTAGCGACCATAACGCATTTCTCATGATGTTTGCAATGCATGTTCAGCTCCTGTACACTGCATGATAGTTATGCATCCTCCGTTCAGTGAGTGTAAAGCTGGCAGCCATTAGTTGTGTTTAGTGTTGAGCATTCCGATACCGCAAGTATCGGGTATCGGCCGATACTTGCTGTATCGGAATTCCGATACCGACTTCCGATATTTTTTCAATATCGGAATTCGGCATCGGAATCGGAAGTTCAGTTGATTGACGGCCTGACGTCATCATGATGCGCGGTGTGTGCGCATCATGATGCGCCGTCATTTCGGGCCTTCCGGGGGTCTCTGCCGGCCTGCCGGGGGGGCTGTGTGGACTGCCCGGGGTCTGTACCGGCCTGCCGGGGGGCTGTGCCGGCCTGCCGGTGGTCTGTGCACCCTGTGGGGGTCTGTGCCGGCCTGCCGGGGGGCTGTGCCGGCCTGCCGGGGGGCTGTGCAGGCTCCGGGGGGCTGTGCCGGCCTGCCGGGGGGCTGTGCCGGCCTGCCGGGGGGCTGTGCAGGCTCCGGGGGGCTGTGCCGGCCTGCCGGGGGGCTGTGCCGGCCTGCCGGTGGTCTGTGCAGGCTTCGGGGGTCTGTGCAGGCATCGTCCGATGGGACTACAAGTCCCATCGGGCGATGCCTGCTACCATGACAGTGATTGACACATTAGCCAATGATGGGACAGTAGTAGTCCCATCATCCGGCTAATGTGTTAAATGTTAAAAAAAAAAAAAAAAAAATACTACATACATACTACATGCATGCTACATACATACTACATGCTACATACATACTACATGCTACATACATACTACATACATACTACATGCATGCTACATACATACTACATGCTACATACATACTACATATATACTACATACATACTACATACATGCTACATACATACCACATACATACTACATACTACATATATACTACATGCATGCTACATACATACTAAATGCTACATACATACCACATACATACTACATACATGCTACATACTACATACATGCTACATGCATGCTACATGCATGCTACATACATACTACATGCATGCTACATACATACTACATGCATGCTACATACCACATACATACTACATACTACATATATACTACATGCATGCTACATACTACATGCATGCTACATACATACTACATGCTACATACATACATACATACTACATATATACTACATGCATGCTACATACATACTACATGCTACATACATACCACATACATACTACATGCTACATACATACCACATACATACATGCTACATACATACTACATATATACTACATGCATGCTACATACATACTACATATATACTACATGCATGCTACATACATACTGCATGCTACATACATACTACATACATACTACATACATACCACATATATACTACATACATACAATACATTCATACAATACATACATAGACATACAGTACATATAACATAGAGTAACATACTTACCAATACTTGTCACATTGTTCCCCGAAGCCATTGTCGTCTACGGAATAAATATTAACATAACAAACCACAAAAATACTCACCCACGATCCGAAGCAGTCCACGAGTGTGTCCCACGACGATCTTGGGTAGAGAACGGCAGCATCAGATGATGCTGCCGTTCTCTACGGGCTGCAGGAATCCAATGACGGAAGGTAGGTATCCTTCCGCACTGTATTCCTCCGCCACTTAAAAAAAAAAAGTCCCTAGTCTCACTTTATGCCATTGCTGTGTGGGAAATTCCCACGCAGCAATGGCATAAAGTGAGACTAGGGACTCTTTTTTTTTTTTAAGTGGCGGAGGAATACAGTGCGGAAGGATACCTACCTTCCGTCATTGGATTCCTGCAGCCCGTAGAGAACGGCAGCATCATCTGATGCTGCAGTTCTCTACCCAAGATCGTCGTGGGACACACTCGTGGACTGCTTCGGATCGTGGGTGAGTATTTTTGTGGTTTGTTATGTTAATATTTATTCCGTAGACGACAATGGCTTCGGGGAACAATGTGACAAGTATTGGTAAGTATGTTACTCTATGTTATATGTACTGTATGTCTATGTATGTATTGTATGAATGTATTGTATGTATGTAGTATATATGTGGTATGTATGTAGTATGTATGTAGTATGTATGTAGCATGTAGTATGTATGTAGCATGCATGTAGTATATATGTGGTATGTATGTAGCATGTAGTATGTATGTAGCATGCATGTAGTATATATGTAGTATGTATGTAGCATGCAGTATGTATGTAGCATGCATGTAGTATATATGTGTTATGTATGTAGCATGTAGCATGCATGTAGCATGCATGTAGTATATATGTAGTATATATGTGGTTTGTATGTAGCATGTAGTATATATGTAGTATGTATGTTGCATGTAGTATTTATGTAGTATGAATGTAGCATGTATGTAGTATGTAGTATGAATGTAGCATGTATGTAGTATGCATGTTGTATGTATGTAGCATGTCATTTTTTTTTTTTTTTTTTTTTTTTTTTTTTTACATTTAACACATTAGCCGGATGATGGGACTACTACTGTCCCATCATTGGCTAATGTGTCAATCACTGTCATGGTAGCAGGCATCGCCCGATGGGACTTGTAGTCCCATCGGACGATGCCTGCACAGACCCCCGAAGCCTGCACAGCCCCCCGGCAGGCCGGCACAGCCCCCCGGCAGGCCGGCACAGCCCCCCGGAGCCTGCACAGCCCCCCGGCAGGCCGGCACAGCCCCCCGGCAGGCCGGCACAGCCCACCGGAGCCTGCACAGCCCCCCGGCAGGCCGGCACAGACCACCGGAGCCTGCACAGACCCCCTGGCAGGCCGGCACAGCCCCCCGAAAGGCCCGTACAGACCCCAGAGAGGCTGTACAAGGGCAGGAAAGGGTTTTTCTTATTCCGATACCGGAAGTCCCATAGACTTGAATGGGACTTCCGGTATCGGAATCGGCGATACCGATACTTTTTTTAAAGATCGGCCGATACCATCCGATACGATACTTTGAAGTATCGGACGGTATCGCTCAACTCTAGTTGTGTTAGATATTTCTTTCTCCTTTGCTCAGAGGTGTATCTAGGCTCTCTGGCACCCAGGGCAAGAATTTGGTTTGACGCCCCCCCAGCACAAATGCAATTTGCACACTTAGTCATGTACCCACAAGCTGCTCTCCCTATTGCTCTCAATGTTCAGTGAAAAACTGAAAGAAGCAGGAAGAGAAGCTCGTTGTCACAGGACCATAAGTATGAAAATCGCATATGAGTGAAACGTCCATGTGATGACTACTGGAACCTGTAGAGCTGAATGCTGACATTGCAGGCTTCTGAATTCTCACAACTAATGCACTGCACACATTTAGAATTCTCCCTTGAACGTGCCCGGCCTCGCTCCGTTCATTTTCATTGCTTGAGGCCACACACGTCTAGTCAGCATGTGACAGCATGTATGTAAATTAACGGCATGAGAGAATCCTAACAGCATTCAGTGAGCACTGTGAGAATTCAGGAGTCTGCAGTCACATAGAATGACTGCAGACTCATCACAAACCTGGACAACCCCTTTAATGATCCTAACATAAATAAAAACATGAGAATAAGTCAATATCACAAATAACATTTACATACAGGTACCTTATAGATGACGTTGTTTCTGCAGTCGTTCTCCTTTTCTTCTTCTTATCCAGACCCCATGATGAGTTTTCTCATCCACATCTCATCTCTGCAGACTTCCGTCTTCTCCAGTCTTCTGCAGCAAATCTCCACACGATGCCCTTAAAGATAGAAGTGTCATTATAATGCTCCTAAATAAAAATATCTGCAATATACTGTCGCCTCACACTATTCCCCTCCCTCCTCATACTGTCTCCTCTAACATCCCACCTGTTCACCATACTGTCTCCTCATATATTTACCCCCTCATTCTCTATACTGCCTGCTCCCACATACCCCTGACTCCCCATACTGTGTCTGCACACATCCCATCACCCTCACTCCCCATACTGTGTCTACATACATTTTTCCCATCACTACTCATACTGTGTCCGCATACATTTACCCGTTCGTTCCTCATACTGTCTGCACCCATCTCCCATACTGTTTCCTCACACATGCCCTCATACATATTCTTCATTGTGTCCTCAAATCTCCCCACACATTAAATCCCCCATCCCCACTCCAAATCCCTCCACATACATTTAATCCCCCCATCCTCACTCCAAATCTCCCCATACATTAAATAAACCCCATTCCACCCTCAAAATCCCCCCACACAAACTATCCCCCATCCACCCTCAAAATCCCCCCATACATAAAATATCCCACCATCCACCCTCCACATCCCCCCCACACAAAGTATCCCCCCCTTCTCCCCTGTTTAATCTTCGGTGGTTCTTCAGCTCTACAGTGGAGCACACTTACCACCAGAGTTCGCTCTGGGCACCAGCGAATGACGTCAGCAGTGTGATCACATGACCTGATCACGCTGTTGACGTCGCTCTGACCCGGCGGTCAGAGCTTCCATTGTATTGGCGTCTGTACAGACGCCAGTACAATTTCTCCCTGGGAGCTGGCGCAAGCAGCTTCTCTGTGTCGGCTGTCAGCTTGACAGCCAGAGCAGAGAACTGCTGACTCCCAGGCTGGGGGGGCGGCAGAATGCAGCCACCAGGGGAGACACTGTGGACCACCGCATTAGGCGGCCTGACTGCGCCCCCCTGCCAGCTGTGCCCGGGGCACATGCCTCAGCTGTCCCCCCCCAGATACACCTCTGCCTTTGCTGCTGTGTATGTTATATTGCTCAGCTCTTATACAATACATGATAACAGCATCCTGTACATTGCTACTGTTGTGATAATACCCTGTATTGCTTTTATTACCTGCTAGTACTGATGTATTGTATATTGTCTGCCAGCACTGACATGCTGCTTTATCTGTTTTTTATAATTTTTACCTGAATCATCCACATTGTGTACAACAATATCTGAATCATCCATATGTGTTCAACAATCTCTGATATCATCTACAACTTTGTACAACAACCCCTAATCTCATCTACTACTGTGTTCTACTATACCATCTGTTATCATCTTCCATTGTTGTCCATATCATCCCAATAAATAGTAGACTTAGGCACCCATACAGTCTTGTTTCTGGGAGTGGATGAAAGGTTAAGCCGTATGTTGGAATCCACATAGCATCATACGTGGAAGAAGGCAAAACACCCAGGTTAGGGGTATTCTTCCCTCAGCAACTGACTATGCAATATGATTCCTTGTCTGCTTATGTAATTGAACTCACTAAGAAACTTGCTGATGTCCATCTTCGAGTTTTTCTTCATTGCCAGATCCAGATTCGGTACCTGGTATGCACTCCCTGAAGCCAGGAGACTGGGTGTTGGTGAAAAAAGTTTGTAAGGAGAACACTTGATCCCAGATTTGATGGTACTTTTCCAAGTGCTGCTGACAGCACCAACCTCTGTGAAACTGGAGGGAAGACCCACTTGGATCCACGCATTGCAAGAAAGCTCCCATACCAGAAGATACACCCAAGCCAGAATGATGCTGTGGATCCCCTGCCTGATTGAATAGATGACCTACCTGTTGAAGAATACACACCGCTGTCTACGCATGCTGTTGAATAAGCGACTATGATTGCAATTCCATGAATCCCTGTTAGGGACCGATCTCCTGACCGCCCTTTTGTGAAAGTCTGTACGGAGGGGGTTGTATGCACTAGGCATGTGTCAGCTCACCAGCAGCACAAGAGTTCCACCACTTTGGGGCAGGAGGTTAGGATTAGGGCAAGTGATGTCTAAGGGGGGATTGTGATGGAAATATATATTTCATGTTGATCTCATTTGCATATATGCTCATATATAATCACATCTAATATATACACTATAATCCATTGCTTTAAAATGGCTGTCACGAACCAGACAGCTCTTTGGGGCTTTCCAAGATAAAAAAAGAGGAACAACACCAGATGTGCTAAAGTGATGAGTAGATCTCTCAACTCTGTCCTGATTTCAAGAGGCGACAGTTACACTTTATTTACTTAATCAGCATCTTGCCATGCATTAATCACGATATATTCCATACATAGCCAATAACAAAGGAGCTTGACTATATGGTAATTAACTAACCACCCCTTTCAATACGCAATTATAAAACCATGTATGTACAATAAACCATCAGTATTGATGGAATGTTATTCTGTCACCATGAGTGTACAGTGTCATTGAGGGCTCAAAATACTCAGTCTAATTGGGAACGGCCACAGCACACACAGGGATAGATTTATCCTAACCAAATTTCCATAACAGAGTGAAGTTTGGAAGATGAAGCATCATGGTGTGGGGCTGTTTTTCAGCATGTGACACTGGAAAAATTCATATACTTGAATGAAGGGTGAATGGACAAATGTATTGAGACATTCTTGATAAAAATGTGTTGCCATCTACAAGGATGAAACAAGGGTGGATATTTCAGCAAGACAAAGATCCAAAACACACAGCCAATAAAACTCTCAATTGGTTTCAAAGAAATAAAATAAAATGCTAGAATGGCCGAGCCGATCACTTGACCTGAATCCAATGGAAAATTTATGGAAGGAACTAAAGCTCAGCGTTCATAGAAGAAGCCCAAAGGACTTTCAAAATTTGAAGAATGTTTGTTGGAAGAATGGGCCAAAATCACACTTAATCAGTGCATACGACTGGTTTCTACATGTAGAAGGCATCTTGAAGTTGTCATAACTGACAAAGGCTTTTGTACAAAGTATTAATAAAATTTCAGTAAGGGTATTCACTACTTTTTCCCTGTGTCATTTCTCAACATTACACATAACTTAATTTATGGACATCTATGATTTCATTTATTTGCCTGTCTGGATTGGATCTGTTGTTACCAACATCTGGTGAGAATTTCATGTCAATAGCACCTTTTAGAAATATATTTACTTAGAAAATTGATGACGTGTTCAATACTTATATCACCTGCTGTACTTGCCAACACTCCCAGAAAGTTTGGGAAGCCCTTGGAAAAAGGGTAAGACCTGTTACATTAGCAGAGGACAAGGCAAATTTCTTGACTTCTTCTGAATCCTTCCAAAAATTTCTCGGGGAAGCTAAATAGCGAAACGTGCGTTGGGGTCTCATTTTTCCACTAATAGTAAGTCTGGGTCTTGGCTTATTGTAATTTTGTATAACAATTTTTTGCACTGTTTTTTTTTTTTTACTTCATTATATCTGGCAGTGTTATTTATCACCATTGACATGTGATTAAATCCTCTATCTCCTTATGTATAGATGGCAGATCCGTTTTTTAGGATTGCTTTAACATTATTTATTATAGACCTATGGATATATTTTGACATACGCACCTGTGCACTTTAATATCTAATTGGTGACATAAACTGCCTTGTTTTTCATATATACATATTTAAAATACTTGCAACTATGCATTATACTATATATTTTTCCACATATGTATGTATGTGTGTATATCTACTATATGAAACCAATTTTTGTGCAATTTATTTTAATACTTGCCTATTTAGACACCTTTTCTAATCTATATGTGGATACTAAGTGTCGCTGATTCCTTTATATATTGTGATTCTTGATTGACTCATTACTTGTATTCTCTTATTCCTTTTTTGGAAGAAAATAATAAAATATACATTTTTTACTTTATTGCTCTTTAATCCATTTTTTCTTTGGGTATTTTATTGTATCATAGTAACATAGTTAGTAAGGCCGAAAAAAGACATTAGTCCATCCAGTTCAGCCTATAAAATTCTGTCAGAATAAATCCCCAGATCTACGTCCTTCTAAAGAACCTAACAATAACTGTAAGATACAATATTGTTACGCTCCAAGAAGACATCCAGGCCTCTCTTGAACCCTTCGACTGAGTTCGCCATCACCACCTCCTCAGGCAAGGAATTCCAGATTCTCACTGCCCTAACAGTAAAGAATCCTCTTCTATGTTGGTGGTATCATTTCATTTATGAAAAGAAGTAGCATTATTTCGCTTGCACAGTAATACTAGCTCTTACCACATGGAAAAATTGAGCTTTTTATGGCATGCATTGTGATTCACCACACACATTTTTTGTTATAAGGAGCTGTATCTGAGTGTGCCCTTGGGATGCTGCATTGTTTCTAGTGAAGAACATCTACAGTTAGGTCCATATATATTTGGACAGAGACAACATTTTTCTAATTTTGGTTCTAGACATTACCACAATTAATTTTAAACAAAACAATTCAGATGCAGTTGAAGTTCAGTCTTTCAGCTTTCATTTGAGGGTATCCACATTAAAATTGGAGGAAGGGTTTAGGTGTTTCAGCTCCTTAACATGTGCCACCCTGTTTTTAAAGGGATCAAAAGTAATTGGACAGATTAAATAATTGTAAATAAAATGCTCATTTCTAGTACTTGGTTGAAAACCCTTTGTTGGCAATGACTGCCTGAAGTCTTGAACTCATGGACATCACCAGACGCTGTGTTTCCTCCTTTTTGATGCTCTGCCAGACCTTCACTGTGGTGGTTTTCAGCTGCTGTTTGGTTGTGGGCCTTTCTGTCTGAAGTTTAGTCTATAACAAGTGAAATGCATGCTCAATTGGGTTGAGATCAGGTGACTGACTTGGCCATTCAAGAATATTCCACTTTTTTGCTTTAATAAACTCCTGGGTTGCTTTGGCTTTATGTTTTGGGTCATTGTCCATCTGTAGAATGAAACGACGACCAATCAGTTTGGCTGCATTTGGCTGGATCTGAGCACACAGTATGGCTCTGAATACCTCAGAATTCATTCGGCTGCTTCTGTCCTGTGCCACATTATCAATAACCACTAGTGACCCAGTGCCACTGGCAGCCATGCATGCCCAAGCCATCACACTGCCGCCACCGTGTTTTACAGATGATGTGGTATGCTTTGGATCAAGAGCTGTACCACGCCTTCGCCATACTTTTCTCTTTCCATCATTCTGGTAGAGGTTGATCTTGGCTTCATCTGTCCAAAGAATGTTCTTCCAGAACTGTGCTGGCTTTTTTAGATGTTTTTTAGCAAAGTCCAGTCTAGCCTTTTGATTCTTGATGCTTATGAGTGGCTTGCACCGTGCAGTGAACCCTCTGTATTTACTTTCGTGCAGTCTTCTCTTTATAGTAGATTTGGATATTGATACGCCTATCTCTTGGAGATTGTTGTTCACTTGGTTGGCTGTTGTGAAGGGGTTTCTCTTCACCATGGTGATTATTCTGCGATCATCCACCACTGTTGTCTTCCGTGGGCGCCCAGGTCTCTTTGCATTGATGAGTTCACCAGTGCTTTCTTTCTTTCTCAGGATGTAACAAACTGTAGATTTTGCCACTCATAATGTTGTAGCAATTTCTTGGATGGGTTTTTTCTGTTTTTGCAGCTTAAGGTTGGCTTGTTTCACCTGCATGGAGAGCTCCTTTGACCGCATGTTTCCTTCACAGCAAAACCTTCCAAATGCAAGCACCACACCTCAAATCAACTCCAGGCCTTTTATCTGCTTAATTGAGAATGACATAACGAAGGGATTGCCCACACCTGTTCATAGCCTTGGAGTCAATTGTCCAATTACTTTTGGTCCCTTTAAAAACAGGGTGGCACATGTTGAGGAGCTGAAACTTCTAAACCCTTCATCCAATTTTAATGTGGATACCCTCAAATGAAAGCTGAATGTCTGAACTTCAACTGCATCTGAATTGTTTTGTTTAAAATTCATTGTGGTAATGTCTATGTTATGATGAGTTACCAAAGGAGGAAAAAACAAAATACCAGCTAAGTCCAGAAAAACCAGAGAGGTTGGCAGCTATCGGATTGCAGACCCCTAAACCTATCCACAACAACTAGCAGTAGCCGTGGGGGGTTCCTACGGTGCCCTAGACCCCTTGATCACAGCCGGAGAGCTACATAGCCTAAAGACAGAAAGGGGAAAAACTAAACTGCCACAGAGCAGACCCCAAAGCAATAGGCAGCCCCCAACATATATGACGGTGAAGCAAGATGAAAACACTAACACAGATAGAAAGATAGCTTGGGCCCCATCATTTGCTCAACCTAACTACATAGGACAGGATAGGAAAGCTGCTGTCTGCCATCCGCAAAAACCCTATCAAAATGAGCCAACCGACTGATAGGAAAAACAGGCCCTGAAGTCGCTAGGCTTCAAAAGACTATATCAGCACTCAGGTATATTCTGAAGACAGAGCAAAAGATCAACAGATCAGAGACAAAAATGGAATTCAGCTCACCCCCGGCCGGGGATGGCAGAACTCCCAAAAAAAACAAGGCAAAACAAAACTGAAGAGTACAAAGCAGAGCAGAAAAACTTAGCTTTGAGACGCAGGAATCAGACTGGTCTCCAAGAATCCAGCAGGAAAATCACCAGCCAGGAAGAAGGGCGTCGGCAGCCTTATATCCAGTCCTCAATTCCAGCCACCCAGTTATCATCTAGCTGCCCAGGTGTTTGGTAATCAGTCTCACTACCTTCCTTCACCAGAGGAGGGAGTTCATCAGACCTCAATGGTGAAGGGAAAAATGAACTCACAACAGTCTAGTACCAAAATTAGAAAAATTGTCTGTCTAAATATTTACTGACCGTACTGTATATGGCAGATGGATTGCACAGCTCTCTACAGGGTGGGACATTTATATGAATACACCTAAATAAAATGGGAATGATTGTGATATGAACTTCCTGTTTGTGGCACATTAGAATATGGGAGGGGGAAAATTTTTCAAGATGGGTGGTGACCATGACGGCCATTTTGAAGTTGGTCATTTTGGATCCAACTTTATTTTTTCCAATGGGAAGAGAATCATATGACACATCAAACTTAGAGAATTTCACAAGAAAAACAATGGTGTGCTTGGTTTTAACATAACTTTATACTTTCATGAGTTATTTACAAGTTTCTCTTGGTTTACAGCAATTGACGTGTCACAGAGGTTAACACGTGAGGAGCGGATAGAAATTGTGTTGATGTCTGTTGAACGCAGTACCTGGGTTATTGGAGCAGATTTCAATGCAAGACACCCTACGCAAGATAACTGTCACCATTCCCATTTTATTTAGGTGTATCCATATAAATGTACCACCCAAAAAAGTTTGCCTCATCATGAACTTAATGTTCTGTGTAAACTGAGGGTCCTGTTTCAATTTTTGTTTTGCCCGTTCTGCAAATTCAGTATGCCGATCTGGGTCACCAACCATTCTCATTTTATTTAGGTGCATCCATATAAATGGCCCACCCTGTATATTTGGGAACCATAGGCTTCTGTGCACACTTCATTTTTGGTTCTAGAAAGTGTCGCAAAAAAATTTACATTCTATGAGAATTAGCAAAAATATCAAAAGATAACCATGGAATACATTGTTAACAGCATTGGACAGCAAAATCATATTACATTTCAAAGCATTGTTACATTTTGCACACTTTTTTCTTTTCTTAAGAGAAGGAATCTCATAATCACAAGGAAAAACATATTTTGTTACTGCTTTTCTGCTGTTTTTACAGTTTTGAGTGGGAGAGTCTAAAAGGCAAAACTGTAAAGGAAATCTTGCTATACATAGAAACTGATGAAAAAAAATGAAAACGACCAGTTTGTTATTATTATGTCAGAGAATCTATTGATAAAAAGCTCAAAAGCCGCTTGTCAATGACCTCAGTCCTTTTTAAAGACCAGAAGGATGCAGATGAAGAGCTGATACGGCTTGCCTACAGTTAGTGATCTGTTGGTAGCTCTGAGTCCCTCAATGACGTTAGCCAAGCCCCCAAAGGGAGCCGGTGAGTCAGAGAAAAGGAGGCATTGAGATTTCTTGAACAACCATTAGCACGTCATTGGTAATCCCAGAGACACCTTTTGCATCGTGGCATTTGTCTCAATGTACTCGGCTGCAGTCTGATAGGATGTATTATTTAAGGGTTTTCACTGCTTTCTGCAGATGGGTGTTATAGAAGGTCTGAATGATTGCTTCCTTGTAATGCTTACTAACACTTCACGAACTTGCCAGGAGAATGCATATGGAGCTGCCGAACAGGACAGATTTAGCAACGTGAAATGGAAAAATACAGTTAACCGTTGCATGCAAGTGATCCTTGCAAAATGTTTTTTTTTCACCAAAAGGCCGCAAAACAGCAAATCATCCATCAGGATCCAGCAAATGTTTCACATCATTTAATAAAGGTTTGCAATATGTGCAAAAAGATCTGAAATAATTTTGGCTACTCTAAGCTTATACTCAGTTGCATATACAGCAATTCCCCTATATACTAATGCCTTATTTACGGGAAATTGCCCCTTTGTCTAATCTTCTCTCGATTCTACAGTGCAGAAAAAGAAGCAATTGCGGTAGTCACATTTAGAATTGTTACTTATACAGCTCTGGCAAAAATTAAGGGACCGCTTCCAAATGTTTGAAAACCACAGAAAGAGGAAAGAATCCTCCAATATTTGAGAAAAAGCCAAAACAGGCAGAGATGCTTACCTGTATAGACAGGCCTCAATACAAATGCACTAAAGGGTACAGCGGACCCAAGTAAAATGGCAGCTGCACAGGTGCAATAATACCTAATGAAACAGCCAGCCTACAATCAGGGATTGGCCGTGTGGTACACCAGTGCAAAAAAATAATCCGCATGTGGCAATGTTCACACAGGGAATGCAGGGCTTCTGGTTCACAGCCTCTTAGTAACACCATATAGGGGGGCTGCCCAGTGCTAACTATAATGCATCCCGTGTGAACAGAGGCCACAGTTTACAGAACCATTTGGGCCCAACTGCACCCTGAAAAGATAAAAAGTGCACAAAAAACATATCAATATATGTAAGGTATTGGTTAATATTATGGCCATAATACGGAAGCTGGCAAACTGCGTCAAAGTTCCTTACACTTGCCAGTCCTACTCTAACATGAAAACCTCAAAAAGAGGAAAGAATCCTCCAATATTTGAGAAAAAAACCAACCCTGTTAGTGCATTTGTATTGAGGCCTGTTTATACAATAAGCATCTCTGCCTGTTTTGTTTTTTTTCTCAAATATTGGAGGATTCTTTCCTCTTTCTGTGGTTTTCATGTAAGGCTACTTTCACACATCAGGTTTTCGGCGTCAGGCGCGATCCGGCGTCGTGCCGGAACGCCGGATCCGGCAACTGTTTCGTAAAACCGGATGTGACGGATCCGGTTTTCTGCCGGATCCGTCTTTTTCTTGACAGACAAAACCGGATCCGTCTCATCCGGTTCATCCGTTTTTCTATCCGTTTTTCGACGGATTGCGCCGGATCCGGTTTTTAAAATTGACCCTTGTGGCCTTCCGAACGGGATTGGCTACTGGAAAACTATATATAGCATGTTCCTACAGCCCTTCTTTGACAGGTTGTAGAGGAGAAAGTGCAGGTTGGAGAGAAGAGCAAGTTACTGGCGAAGATGGATGTTGTCATTGGAAATATTTTGAAGAATTTGGCGGATTTTACAGCGGAGGCAAATCGTTTGAGGGTGATTGTTCTGGAGAAGGAGAGAGCGAGACAGCAGCGCATCAGTCATCGTAGACGACGTTTGTGGATCCACCCCATCACAGCCAAGAGAATGACGCGTGGGGTCTATTCTACACTATGCATGGACCTTCGACGAAACCCGGATAAATTTTTTGGATATGTTAGGATGAAAATGGAGAATTTTGATTACTTGGTGGAGCGCATTGCACACCTCATAAGAAAAGCGGACACCTATTGCCGCTTCTCTGTTTCACCCGCAGAGCGTCTGATGGTGACTTTAAGGTAAGCCACATTTATTGGATATGCTCGCATCAGAGCACACTTTCACTGCAATCTTGTTGGTGGTAGTTTGTATCTCCAAGTGTTATAGCTGAGTTTTGGTATGTAATGCTGTGATTTAAAACTAATTTATTGTTTTTTAATTCCCCACAGATTTCTTGCAACTGGAGAATCCCTTTCGTCACTGCATTTCCAGTACAGACTCGGGATTTCCACCATATCTGGAATTGTGAAGTACACATGCCGTGCACTGTGGGACTCCTTAGCTGAAGAGTTTTTACCAGAGCCCACAACAGAGAGGTGGATTGAAATTGCTGACAAGTTTCAACAGATATGTCAGTTTCCAAACTGCTTGGGCGCTGTGGACGGGAAACATATCCGCATTGTAAAGCCAGCTGGATCGGGATCGGAATATTTCAATTACAAGAAATATTTTTCAATTGTCCTCATCGCCATCGCTGACGCGGAATACAAATTTATTGCGGTTGATATTGGGGCCTATGGCCGCTCCAATGACTCTCAAGTTTTCAAACTGTCTGCCATGGTGCGTAAACTGTATGGAAACACCTTCCAGTTCCCACCACCTAGACCGCTGCCGCAAACATCTGGTCCACCTATGCCATTTGTCTGTGTAGGGGATGAAGCCTTCCAGCTGTCAGAACACCTTTTGAAACCGTACTCTAGCAGAGGATTGACAAGACCAAAACGCATTTTTAATTACCGCCTCACAAGAGCAAGAAGAATGGTTGAATGTACCTTTGGTATTCTGACAGCCAAATGGCGGGTCCTATTGACTGCGATCAACCTCAAGACAGAAACTGTGGACGAGGTGATCAAAGCGTGCGTGGTACTCCACAATTTTGTTATCTGCAAGGAACCCATTTCCATTGAGGACACCTCTGAAGAAACCACCTTGCAAGATTACCATGACATTACCACTAGAAGTTCTGTGACGGTTTCAGTAATGAGGGACAATTTTGCACTATACTTTATGTCACCTCAAGGCAGAGTACACTGGCAGGATGACAGAGTGTGAAAGATTTGTGCCCAACCAAACTTGTGTACCTTCTGTACCAACAGTATATACCTTTGCCAACCAAAGTTGGCTATCTTGTCATGGTCTCTATTTTTAGCTTTAGGCCACAGGTGTGTACCTGGTTGTGTTTTATGCAAAGTATTTCACCTTTTAACAAAAGTTGTGTACATTGTTAGGAAATCACCAACAATAAACACAACTTTTTAGGTGAAATACTTTGCTTCAAACACAACCAGGAACACAACTGTGGCAAAAAGCTAAAATTTACCCACAGTTATATACCTAGTTTTGAATACCATTTCACCTTTTAAATACCCTGTATTTAACCTTTTTCGCCGCAGAAAGAAATGACAGACAACCAGTGTAAAATAATTTAACTTTTATTGAAAAATGTTTTTTTTAGTAAACTTTTTTAAAATTTTAATAAACTTGTTTGATAAAACTTTGAAACTATAAAACTGAAACCATAAAACTGGTCATTTTTATTTAAATACACACATTATAAATCTGTGTAGTGTGTGGTGGAAATACTGCTGTAGGGGCTGCGGGACACTTCGACACTGGGAGTGTGAAGAGAGGACTGGGATCGTGGTGGGGAAGGAACAGTTAGAGGTGAAGGTGTGGAAAAAACTACAGAATGGGTGGACATGTGGGAAGCAGAAGAGGTGGTGGGTGGTGGAGTGGAGGGTTGGGCAGGGACTGTAGGAGCAGATGATGTTGATGGCAAGTTGTATGGGGAAGGAGTTTGGTACGGGGCAGGTTGCTGGAAGTGGGGAGATGTCTGGTACGGGGCAGGTTGCTGGAAGTGGGGAGATGTCTGGTACGGGGCAGGTTGCTGGAAGTGGGGAGATGTCTGGTACGGGGCAGGTTGCTGGAAGTGGGGAGATGTCTGGTACTGGGGAGGTTGCTGGTACTGGGGAGTTTGCAGGTACTGGGGAGGTTGCTGGTACTGGGGAGGTTGCTGGTACTGGGGAGGTTGCTGGTGCTAGGGAGGTTGCTGGTGCTGGGGAGGTTGCTGGTGCTGGGGAGGTGGATGGTGCTGGGGAGGTGGATGGTGCTGGGGAGGTGGATGGTGCTGGGGAGGTGGATGGTATGTAATAGGAGGGGGAGGATGGAAAGTGGCTGGAGGGGGTGTAGATGTAATAGGAGGGGGAGGATGGAAAGTGGCTGGAGGGGGTGCAGGTGGAGGAACTACTGTGGTGGGAGGAGGAGGTTGGGAGGTAACTTGCTGGAGAGCAGCGTGGCATGAATGCATTACATGCATCTGCTGGGCAGGAGAGAGCGTTTCCATGCGCTCCACAACAGACCTGAAAAAGGTGTGGTTTGGCGAAGATCTTGCTTCTGAATGCATGGTTTGCAGAAGTGTCTTCACCTCCAGAATGCTGGAGTTGATCTGCTGATAGCCTGCGGAGATTTGCTCTGACAAGACTTTTAGACAGTTCTGGAAAGATGCATTCAGATGCAAGAACTCTGGCGCATAAGTCTTTTCCTGACCCCTCTGCCGCTGCCGCCCAGTACCCGCAGGTGTACTAGAGGTGGCAGGGGCAGAAGGGTGGGGTAAAGGGAAAGCGATCTCCTCACCAGCAGCTTCATGTAATGTAGGCGGCCACGATGCTCCTGTGCTGGTGGATGGGACAGATGGGTCGAATGTGTGGGAAGGCTGGGAAGGTGCAGATGTACCGGGGCGGTCGAAGTGTCCCTCGGTGCCGGTCTCCTCAGGGATCGCCTCAGAAGGGTCCAATCGTGCAGGCTCCCGAGTGCTGCTCACCGTGCTGTGGAATAAAGAGAAAAAAAAACAATTAAAATACTGACATGGTATGGCCCTGGCTGAAAAAAAATTTTACATCTAACATTTGTTTTCACATGTGGTGTGTAATATTTACCTTCTGGTGACCATTGTTTCCCGGAGGAACGACAGGGCTTCTGCGTACTTGTACTTGCTCCTGCGTCCTCCAGATCCACTCGGGGCCCGCATCTCTTTATTGAACTCCTTCTTGAAACGATCCCTCACAGACCGCCACCGATTCACAATTCTGTTCCCTGAAACGAGAAAGGAGTGGTTAGTATACAACATCAGTGTTTCCCAAACTCCAGTCCTCATGGTCCCCAGGGGTCATGTTTTCAGGATTTCCATAGTAAATAGAAATCCTGAACACATGATCCATGGGGACCACGAGGACTGGAGTTCGGGAAACACTGGTTTACATCAAGCAACCGGTACTGTATATACTTACGCTCTGTAATCTTGGCCCGAACATCGAGGTCCTCCCAGCGGCCCACAAGGAGCGAACAGATTTCCTCCTAGAGTCGTCGGGTAACGATAAGGTCAGCGTGGCGGCGGTCAGCCATATTCCAGAGCGGCTCCCTTTCTCGGACGAGATCGATGAGGTGGTCCACATCGAGTCCTCCATCCTCACCGTCAGAGTCGGGAGCACGCTGTGAAGGCTGTTAAAGAAAAAGACAAAAATAACGCCTCCACATAAGAAATGAAATAAAAAGTGCAAAAAAACAAAGCAAAAATATTTATACTTACACGCTGGTGACCGCCGCGTTGCTGTCGCCGACGACCCTGGGAGGCACTGCGAGGACCTCTTGGCCGAGCACCAGATTGGGAAGACTAGAGAAGAAAACAAAAAATGTTATGTCTTTGGATGTAGGCATTTGTTTGCTGTGTGTGGTCTGCAGAACATTGTTTTCTATGTGTTGTGTGTAGTGTGATGTTGTGTTTCTGCGTTTGATGCAAAAAACTTACCAATTGTGAGCCCACTCCAGGTGTCTGTCCACCCCTTCCTTCTTCTTCTGGGAGCTCCTCTTCATCTTGTGAATCCTGTTTTGAAATAAAAGGCAATGAATAGACATATATTACAGAGAAGATGGATTTTGGAAATAAAAACTTACCGTCAAACGCTGACGATGCGAGGGAAGGCTCCCAGAAGATGATGTGCTGTCTTCCTGGTGGCCACACTCCATGCCTGTGGGTGGTGTTCCAGCTGCTGCCATTGCTGCTGCTGCTGCTGCATCTATTGGGCGGCTGTTGAATAAAGAGAAACAAAGGGCCAATGAATATCTTGATATTCAATAGCCCTAGTTTGGAGGAATGGGGGATTTGATAATTACCGTCTCTCATCTGCTGCTGGCCTCCCCTCCTCAGCATGTTGCATTTGCTGCTCCATTTGGGGTGGTTGTGGTGCTGATGGTGCTGCAGTGGTCTCCTGCCTTCTCCTGCTTCGCTTGGTTGCTTTCTTGGGTGGCATGTTGGGTGTGGCTGTGGGTCCCACTGTCTTGCTTTTATATATGTCTTGTGGGCAGAGCTACTGAGCATGCTCAGACCAAAAAAACGTTGCGGCGCTCATAGGCTTTCATTGTGTGAAAAAGCCTGACGCGCCGGATCCGGCGTGTCCGGCTTTTTCGCCGGAGACAAAAAACGTTACAGTAGCCGTTTTTTCCAGACGCCGGATCGCGACACATTGCCGGATCCGGCGAAAACCGGATGAAACGCATGGCCATCCGGCGCGATCCGGCGCAAATGCAAGTCAATGGGGGGGAAACCGGATCCGGCATTGCATTTCGCCGGATCCGGTTTCTGTCAAAAGTGCCGGATCGCGCCTGACGGCGAAAACCTGATGTGTGAAAGAGGCCTTAGAGTAGGACTGGCAAGTGTAAAGCCACTTCCAAATGTTTGTCTGATTTTTCTCATTATAGGTATATTTTGAGTAAAATGTAAATCTAAATTGGTCTTTTAGTCTATAAACTTCTGACAACATGTCTCCGAATTTCCAAGCAATAAATTTTGTTTTTTTCTGAAAAGGAGAAATGGTCAAAATAAAAAAACAAAACAGTGCTTTCAGACCTCAAATAATGCAAACAAAACAAGTTCATAATCATTTAGAAACAACAATACTAATGTTTTAACTCAGCAAGAGTTCAGAAATCTTTATTTTGTGGAATATCCATGATTTTTAATCACAGCTTTCATGCGTCTTGGCATGCTTCCACCAATCTTTCACACTGCTTACGGCGCAAAAATGTAAGCAGTTCTTTGTTTGATGGCTTGTGACTATCCATCATCCTCTTGATTACATTCCAGAGGTTTTCAATGGGGTTCGGGTCTGGAGAATGGGCTGCCCATGACAGGGTTTTGATGTGGTGGTCTCTTAATTTTTGCCAGAGCTGTACATTTATCCTTCAAGGTGCATCGAAGATGACGTTTTATTTAAAGTTGCAAACACAAAAAAATAGCTTTCTTTTCCAAATACATCTAAAATGAACTCACGTCATAGGCAATGTTCCCCCGATCAGACTACGACATTTTCACATTGATTTCATGATTTGTCAGTTTATTTCATTTTGCTGCACTGCAGGCTATAAAGCTATTCTTTACAGATGACAACCCGGTGAATATTTTTTTGTATTAATCACAAATAAATGTTCATTTTCCTTGAACCTGGCAAACGAATCTGCAATGTGTTCATGGATAGGAAGGATACAAGAGGGAAAAAGACCATCCGTGAAGGGGTTAAGGATCAATGGTTTTAATGTTCTTTACATTGAGTCACACCGTGAAATCAGTGAAGTGAATTTTTGCTTTTGTGTTAATTAGAAAGAGTTTCTGACATTGTCCTACCTGGGTATCTTCTGGGAAGGTTGATGTATGACTGCCTAATGATCAAATCAATTAATTCTGAGAGGTTGCTAGGAAAACATGATCCAAGATAGAAAAAGAAGGAATTAATCAGAGGTGTAAATGCATGAAGAATACAAGAGCTAGGCAGGGGAAAAAAAAAGCAATTACAGTCCTGTGAAGGGAAGAAGTACGGTATGTGACGCTATATAGTATCCATAACTGGTACATAACAAGCAACTTAGGGTGGTTTCACATTTGCGTTTCCAACAGCAGCGTTGGGCTGCGCACGGCCGCTGCTAAGCCCCGCCCCCTGCCGCGCCTCCTCTGGTAGCTCTGCCTAGGGGTGCATGACGCTGCATGCGACCTGCGTCCCCTATCTTTAGCACTGGGGACACAGGCCATGCGCAGGTATGCGTTTGGCGGCGCATGCTCCCTTTTGACGGTGGACCGACCAGCGCTAAACGCAATCTGTTGCAATATGGTGCGCTCGGCGCACCGTCAAAAGGACGGATGCGCTGCCAAATGCATACCTGTGCACGGTCTGCGTCCAAACTGCTAAAGATAGGGGGTGCAGGTCACATGCAGCGTCATGTGCCCCTAGGCGGAGCTACTGGAAGAGGCGCAGCAGGGGGCGGGACTTAGCGGCAGCCATGCGCAGGCCGACGCTGCTGTTGGAAACGCAAATGTGAAACCACCCTTATTGGTGCCCAGCTTGACAAATCATGTGTTAAACGTGCCAAGTCTATTCTCGACATTTCATGTCCTTTTTGTTCCATTACAAATATATACTTATTGTATTCCTGCAAAGTCATTGGGAGTTATTACACATGTTTACTACAGATTAAAGAAATTATTAGACTAGAATCAAATTTGCACCATTCCCCGCGACTCTGAATAATTTGAAATTGAATGTGCATTCTTTGCAAAATTAATAAGTAAAAAAAAGGCCTGTCGCCATTTTACACATTGCAGAAGATTACCCCAGTCACAGAAGGCTCACATGACGTCAGGGGCCTCCCTAAAATGTCTTGCAGATATTATATTTCACATTAAAGAACAGCCAATGAGGAGTTCCCATGCTTGGACTGGTCCACAGATGAACAGATAAATCCACTGGTAGGTCCTTATGCAAAAGTGGGCCTCCCAATACCTTATATAACCAGTATTTTCCATTATACACTTTATTTTCTAGGTACAAAAAGGAGCAACAACTCATCATGCATTTTACAAACTACCCAGTTTATTACTATAGAAAAACCTAGGTTCAGTTTTGAATGAGGTTCATACAACACTTGCATATTTAGTAGCTGAACAGTAAGAACTCAGAGTCAATGTTAATAATGGCCCTTGGCATCCCAGTTCTATCAGTGCCATAATAAAAGCTGGGGCAGGGAATGAAGTAGCCATTTTAGAGTGATTTTATATACACTGCTCAAAAAAATAAAGGGAACACTTAAACAACAAAATATAACTCCAAGTATATCAAACTTCTGTGAAATCAAACTGTCCACATAGGAAGCAACACTGATTGACAATTAATTTCACATGCTGTTGTGCAAATGGAATAGACAACAGAGGGAAATTATTGGCAATTATGAAGACACCCTCAATAAAGAAGTGGTTCTGCAGGTGGGGACCACAGACCACATCTCAGTACCAATTCTTTCTGGCTGATGTTTTGGTCACTTTTGAATGTTGGTTGTGCTTTCACAATCGTGGTAGCATGAGATGGACTCTACAACCCACACAAATGGCTCAGGTAGCGCAGTTCATCCAGGATGGCACATCAATGCAGGCTGTGGCAAGAAGGTTTGCTGTGTCTGTCAACGTAGTGTCCAGAGGCTGGAAGCGCTACCAGGAGACAGGCCAGTACACCAGGAGATGTGGAGGGGGTCGTAGGAGGGCAACATCCCAGCAGCAGGACCGCTACCTCAGCCTTTGTGCAAGGAGGAACAGGAGGAGCACTGCCAGAGCCCTGCAAAATGACCTCCAGCAGGTCACAAATGTGCATGTGTCTGCACAAACGATTAGAAACCGACTCCATGAGGATGGTTTGTGGGCCCAACGTCCACAGATGGGGGTTGTGCTCACAGCCCAACACAGTGCGGCTCTCCAAAGAAATGCCAGCCCACACCATTACTGACCCACTGCCAAACCGGTCATGCTGAAGGATGTTGCAGGCAGCAGATCACTCTCCATGGTGTCTCCAGACTCTGTCACGTCTGTCACATGTGCTTAGTGTGAACCTGCTTTCATCTGCGAAGAGCACATGGCGCCAGTGGCGAATTTGCCAATCCTGGTGTTCTGTGGCAAATGCCAAGCGTACTGCACGGTGTTGGGCTGTGAGCACAACCCCCGTCTGTGGATGTTGGGCACTCAGACCATCCTTATGGAGTCGGTTTCTAACCGTTTGTGCAGACACATGCACATTTGTGGCCTGCTGGAGGTCATTTTGCAGGGCTCTGACAGTGCTCCTCCTGTTTCTCCTTGCACAAAGTAGGAGGTAGCCGTCCTGCTGCTGGGTTTTTGCCTTCCTGCGGCCCCCTCCACATCTCCTGGTGTACTGGCCTGTCTCCTGGTAGTGCCTCCAGCCTCTGTATAATGTAGTATAATGTTCCTGTGTCTGGCCTACATTTAGTATAATCCCCCTCTCTGGCCATGGAGCCCAATGTAGCACAATGTCCTCCTCTCTGGCTTCCATGTATAATTCAAAGTTGGCGCAATTTAGTGACATCTTTGCAGTGCGTCTTCTGATGACACTGGCCTATGATCGGTCTGCAGTGTGTGTCTATATTGTGGCACAGGGAGCCTTGGATTCTCTGGTCTGTGACTTACTTGCTACAGCTTAAGTGCACATTGGAGACCAGGGCCCACCGGGTGATTCCTTGCTCTCTCCCTCGTTGGAACTGTTCAAGCTTGTCAATTACCTATTGCTGAGGTCTAAGACCAGCAATGCAAAACTTTTATGGAACCTCACATTTATCTAGCTTGCATAATATTTTTCTGCCACCAATTTGCATTCATTTTCAGAATGTGGCACCATCTGGTCCCAGTATTGCCAAGGGAAAAAGGATAAAGCTTTTTTCCCACTAGGCATGATATTTTTTGGGTAGGTCATAGCTAATAATTTTAACGAATAAACAGAATATAGTTGTTCTCCTTTTACCGATGAATGAATGGAACATTTAATAAGGCTTGGATATCACTAGCATTACTAACGTCATGATTTGAAACAAATTAAGAGTGAAGCCAAGAAAACATATTGAAAATGTATTTTTAAAATGTTTTGTTCCTTGTAAGTGAGAGCAGTGGGCAGTGAGCGGGGGTGGCATGGCTGCTTTTGGATGATAGATCTGCCAGAAATAAAGCACATTTTTTGGTAAACATGCTTTAGAAAAAAATATTTTCAATTCAAAAAGCACTAACTTTCTTTAGATTTTACTCAATAAAGAAACATTCTTCCTAATATATGTAACTTGGAAATTTTACAATGGTCACATAATCTTTTTATCTTTTTCACCAATTTGGGAGTTTGCCATAGTTGGAAAACTAGAATATTCAAATTTGAAATTCTGATGGGAGTGGAATTTTCTACTACTCATATTTCTCTCATTTTACCTTTGGAGTGAGATTTTGGCACTTTGGAGGGTTTTTTTTAACAGATGTCATATTAAAAAGGTAAGGTTGGCCAGCTAAATTATATTTTAGAACCACAATAATACTTATTTGTTAGTATTTTACTTTGCTAAATTTCTATGAGCATTTCACATATCAATACAAGTACAGAGTGCAGCTGCCCAATATTTTTTACTAATTATATAGTGATGGCCTATGCTAGACCAAGCCAATCAATTAAAAGCCCTTGGAAACCTTTATATGGAATAAATTCTGACCCAATACAGCTGAAACTGAAGTAAACTCACTGAGGGGTTTGACGCAAGTTCAATTGAACTCAATAATAAATGACTATGTAGTAGGCTACCTATACTGGAGGCAGCTAAAGAGTCTCAAACCGATCTGCTACAAATTGATTTGGAGTCGAAATCCATGAAATTTGAAGATCCCGGTGAAATGGAACAATTTGCTTTTTGATACTCGAGGGTCGCTAAAAAAAATGCCTCCTTTGTTTTCACACATTGCTGAAGTTAGTGTAAGGGTATGAGCAGGTACGCGGGATGCAGTGACAAGCAGGAGGCAGAGCAAGAGTTAACAGGTACTTTATGCAGAAAAAAGAAAATCACAGTATACGCTCCTCGCAAGGAGCACGAGAATTTGACCAGTATAAGGTGTAAACAAATTATAAGCAATAAATGGTGCAGAGTTAGGAATGAGACTAAACGAGTTATCTTATCAGTCATGAGGTCCAGGAAGAAGGTGGTTGGAAGATCCCACGATGGCGTCGTAGGGGGCGCGAGACATTGTTGAAACGGTCCCTGTTGTGAGTTCATTTTTCCCTTCACCAGTGAGGTCTGATGAACTCCCTCTTCTGGCGAAGGAAGGTAGTGAGGCTGATTACCAAACAGCTGAGCAGGTAGATGATAACTGGGTCACAGAAACTGATGACTGGATATAAGGCAGCCGACGCCCTGCTGCCTTGCTGGTGATTTTCCTGCTGGATTCTTGGAGACCAGTCTGATTTCTGCTTCTCAAAGCTAAGTTTTGCTCTGCCTTTTGTACACTTTAGTTCTGGTTTTGTTTGCCTTGTTTTTTGGAGTTCAGCCATCCCCGGCTGGGGGTGAGCTGAATTCCATTTTTGTCTCTGATCTGTTGATCTCTGGCTCTGTCTTCAGAATATACCTGAGTGCTGATATAGTCTTTTTGAAGCCTAGCGACTTCAGGGCCTCTTTTTCCTATCAGTCTGTTGGTTCATTTTTGGATAGGGTTTTTGTGGATTGCAGACAGCAGCTTTTCTATCCTGTCCTATTTAGTTAGCTTGGGCCCCATCATTTGTTCAACCTATCTTTCTATCTGTGTTAGTGTTTTTTCATCTTGCTTCACAGTCATTATATGTTGGGGGATGCCTATTGCTTTGTGGTCTGCTCTGGGGCAGTTTAGATTTCCCCTTTCTGTCTTTAGGCTAATTTAGTTCTCCGGCTGTGATCGAGGGGTCTAGGGCACCGTAGGAACCCCCCACGGCTACTGCTAGTTGTTGTGGATAGGTTCAGGGGTCTGCAATCCGATAGCTTCCAACTTCTCTGGTTTTCTGGACTTAGCTATTATTTTTGTTTTTTCCTCCTTCGGTGACTCATCCATAACAGGTCCCGGAAATAGTTGTGTCGCAATCTCTGCACTGAAGCGGCGTTTCCTCGTTGTCCCCAGCAGAATATCTCTGTTATGGCATATGACGTGGAACGGCCAGAGTTCTGTGGCACAAGGAGTGGAGTACGGAGTCCTGGAGCAAATCCCGCAGCTGTGTTGTCGGGAGCCGCATGGTGTGAGAAATCAGCTCTATGTCGTGTGGCCAGTGTAGTCGGAGGCACCGGTCTGTCTGGACCCACTCGGTCAGAGGTAGGAAGGGAACTAGCGTCAGAAGTCGCACAGTCAGTGCACGCAGGGGAGATCAGGTGGCGAAGCGGGCTTGATATTTGGCCTGCGTGAGCGGAGACAGAGTCAACCTTCTCTTTCTGGGTAAGCTGTCTTTCCACCAAAAGCCCGGTCTTTGCGCGCTTCCCTCTTTTTATATCCAACCTGCCCCCTTTAGTCATGTGCTCAGGTTTTTTCTGTACAGTAAGCCCTTCCCCCGCCAACACTGATGACAGGCCCGACAGTTCTGACCCAGAGATGCAAGGAGCCACACTAGCTTGGTCCATCCTCCTACAATTGCATCAGCCTCAGAGTGGGCTCACATGATGTCAGGCACGGGTGCAAACTTTTTTTACATAATACCTTATAGCTACAGCTATAAGATTACATTTACTAATGCAGCCGATCAGGAGGAAATATTGTAGACAGTATAACAGATGAAGCAGGAAAAGCAGCATCCACTTTATATTTTTACAGACTAGGAAAATAAAGTCAGAGCACACAGCGTATCATCTATATGTATAAAATTGAATGTATGTATGTGTGTATCGCCAACCAATCACCAAGCATCTTTCATTTCACCAGAGCTGTTAAAAAGAAGCTGAGCTGTGATTGGTTGCTATGAGCAACAGTTTTCTTTGCAATCAATCACTAAACATCTTATATTTCACCAGAGCTGTTTAAAAGAAGCTGAGCTGTGATTGGTTGCTATGAGCAACAGTTTTCCCACTCAACAACACCTCAGCAGACACTGACATGATGGGAGAAATCTAGCATTCCCAGAAATATAAGCTCCTAGCCATTGTCTGCCCCCCCAGAAAGGAGCAGAGAGCACATGACAGAAATGAATCCCCCCCTCCCATGCCAATATCCCCATCACACATCCTCCATCCCATAGGCACACCTTCCCTCTTAAAGGGATCTCCGGTATGGAAGTCAGGGCAAATCCCTCAGCGCTCTGATACTGACCCCAGGCCTCTCTTAAAGGGATCATTGGTATCAAAGTCAGGGCAAATCCATCCAGCACTTTGGTTTTGACCCCAGGCCTCTCTTAAAGGGATCCCTGCTATGGAATTAGGACCGTTCCACTCAGCGCTGTGGTTCTGACCCCAAGGTCTCTTAAAGGGATCATTGGTATGGAAGTTAGGGTAATTCCACTAAGCGCTCTGGTTCTGACCCCAGACCTCTCTTAAAGGGATCCCTGGTAAGGAAGTGAGGGCAAATCCACTCTGCGTTTTGGTACTGACCCCATGCCTCTCTTAAAGGGATCTCCAGTATGGAAATTATGGCAAATCCCTCAATGCTCTGATTCTCACCCCAGGCCTTTCTTAAAGGGATCATTCATATGGAAGTCACGGTAAATCCATCCAGCACAATATTTTTTTCTGTCAAGGAGAGTGGAGAATAGAGTTTAGAAGTAAAAAAGTAATACACATTTTAATTTTTGCATAGACAGTTACACACTTACATAGCTTGAGAAAACATATACAGCAGGTCCATTAAGTTTAGCCTTTCTAGTTTAACTAATCTAGTTTGCTAACTGTGGAATCACGAGTGTGAGTGGATGCTCTCGTCCGCTGGCCTGGCTGTCTTTAGAAAGATTGCATGGACCAGCACTCATCACACTGAAAACCTGTTTTTCTTTCCTGTGGGCAGAGCACTACTCAGACAACACAGGGCGACTGAACACAGTGTGGAAATACTTTATTGAACGACCAATAAACAATAACATATAGTAGAGATCCAGCAAGTACATAAGATGGTGGAAATGACAGTCTCACCTTTCCACTGGCTCGATGGGAATTAGATCATCTCTGATTTAGAAATTCCAGGGCCAACTACTTCAACCAGTGGCACCCCACTTTTGGAGACCACCAACAGAGAGAAGGTATTGGCAAGCTTAGGAAGCTGACAGAGTACATTGAGATATGTGGTCAATTGACCTGATTGTCCCAACCTGGATCCTCCAAATATCTTTGTGGGTTCAGTGATGGTCAATGGAACAGATCATTATTCCTTCAGGTGAGGCCATGGTCCTTTAAGCTGACGTCCTGTAGAGTGTCAAATCTTTATTCCTTTAGTTGGAGACATGGTGCCTTGGCTACTGTCATGAAGAGTCTCTGGAAACAGAGACAGATCCTCCTTTGTAGTTCACAGCTCTTATTCAGACATTTTTCCCCAGGATTGGAGGAAGGTGGGAAAAGGTCATACTCATTGTTTGAGTGTTAAAAAACCTGCATAGTTTGTCCTTGAATATTTGCAAATCAACAAGCTGCATGGATTCATAAAATAATCATCATATTAACAAACATTGATTGTTCAATTATCCTGTGCCTTTGTTTCCTAAGAATAGTAGAACAATAAGCTGCTACATAGGTAAATAGCAGCCGTTCACAAAACATTCAGAAACATCAATTAAATCTACAACAAGAGTCAACATTCAGACTATTGGTAAACTGCCTATATATGTGTCAGTGCATTTATATTAAATATATACTGAGTGCTGCAGTCTGTAACATAATGTCTTTTATGATCAGATATAGTAAGGTAGGTATATCATAAAACACACACTTACTATTAAAAGTAGATATCAAGTGACATGCACATCACTGTGCATGCGCCGGAGCGTCTTCACTGTGCGACCTAGAAGATCACTGCTATTGGACACATAGGCCTATAAATGTGTATATGGTAAAATTTTTAATGACATGTTGGTTATCTTCGATGAGCACAGTAATGGGACTGCTCCAATTAGAGGGGAGAGCGTTTTTTGATGTAGACAATGATAGCATGTGGAAACCTCTTGCTACATGTTGGTCGATTGTGATATGGAAGGGGAATGTTGTTGGAGAGAAAAATTTCTATTGGTAAATCTGATATGGACTGTTTAATTGGATAACCTCAATTTTATGTCGTAACAAAGGCTTTAACCCCTTCAAGATATTGGACGTACATTTACTTCATATGTCGTTTCCCAACCTTTGATGCTGGCTCGCACACAGAGCCTAAATCTCCCTCTGCCCATGCAGATAATGATTAATCTAACATCCACATCCTGTTAAAGGCACAATTTCTGACAGCGGCATTTAACACGTGCTGACAGGTGAGCGTATCATTCCACATGCTTATCGGCATGCTCGTGACGTGATCGCGGGCTCCGAAGGGTTGCCTTGACAGCCGGAGGTCTGCTGAAGACCCCCGTACCTGTCATCACAATACTCCTGTGAATGCCAGCTGGCGTACACAGGAGATTGTGATTATCATTATACATAGCATTGCTGAAGCACTGTTATGCATTGCAGAAGCGATCAGATGATCACAGTTTCCATTCCTCTAAAGGAATATTAAATCCAATAAAAAGTTTTAAAAAAGTTTTTAAAAATATGAAAAAAAACGCACAAACGTTCAAATTACCCCCCTTTTGACCAATTAAAAGTAAAACAATTAAAAAGATATCCAAAATCCAGATACAGTATTTGGTGTTGCTGTATTTGTAAAACTCTGATCTATTAAAATATAAAGTAAACTAATTTGATCGGTAAACAGTGTAACAAAAAAAAAAAAAATCAGTTTTGCCTTTAGGAATGGGCAAAAAAAACAGTGGCAAGATGTGGAAATCTCATTGAGACTTATTGCATCATTGCATAAAAAAGCAATAAGGGGTCATTAAAACATTGTATCCACCCCAACATAGTATCAGTAAAAGTGTCAGCTAAGTGTACAAAAAAAAGCCCTTCACACAGCTCCATATATATATATATACTGTATATATAAGCAGCAACAGGGTCTAAGGGTGGGAATCCAGATCTGAAATTGCAGGTCTATAATAAATAATGGCAACACTCCAATAAGTAAAAAATAAAAATAAGGTGCCTTTATTATTGCATTTCCAATAGCAACATCTCCCTTCCTCATGGAACCTTTCTCAAGCAGTCAAAAGGTTCAAATGATTTGTTTTAAAAAGTATATCTCAGGCATCATCTCATAAACAGTGATTCATCAATATCACCATAGAGCAAACATTGGACATTCCATAAAAAATAATTTGATGGTTATAATCAAATATAATGATATATACGGTGGTTTATGGAAGTATTCACTCCTCTGGTTTTTTAACTATTTTGTTAAATTGTAACCTTTGTTTAAATATCTTTGTAATCCGATTTGTGTGTGATGCATCAGCACTAAATAGTCTAAGTTGAAGTGAAGTGAGAAAACTAAAGCTATAAATTAAATTTATGGGATTAAATAGCTAAAACTTGGCTTGTGCATTTGTATTCACCACTTTTGCTATGATGCCCCTAAAAATGTATGGTGTAAGCAAATACCTTCATAAGTCACATGCTTAGTGATCGGAAGTCCACTTGTGTACAATCTAAGTGACACGTGGTCTGTCAGTACATACACACCTTTTCTGAAAGGTCTCAGAGGCTTCGAAACCATTAAGCAAGAGGCACCACTAACCAAAATACACCATGAAGAGCAAGGAGATCTCCAAACAAGTAAGGGACAAAGTTGTTGAGAAGCACAAGTCAGGGATGGGTTATAAAAAAATATCCCAAACTCTGATGATCCCACAGAGCACCATTCAATCCTTTGCCAACAAATGGAGAGAATATGGTACCACAACAAATCTGCCAAGAGAGGGCTGCCCACCAAAACTCTCAGCCCTGGCAAGAACAGCAATAATCAGTGAGGCAGCACAGAGACCAAAGGTAACCTTGAAGGAGCTGCAGAGTTTAGAATCACGGACTGGAGAATTTGTCCATATGATTACAATAAGCAGTACACTCCATGCAGGTGGTCTTTATGGAAGAGTTGACAGAAAAAAGCCTTCAGTTACACAAAAAAATTGTAAGGATTGTTTTGAGTTTGCCAAAAGACGTGGGAAACTCTCTAAATGTATAGATGAAAGTTCTATTGTCAGATGAGACCAAAATTGAACTTTTTGTTCATGAAGGTAAACGTTATGTCAAGTGTCAAACCAAAACAGCTCATCACCACAAGAACACCATTCCCACAGTGAAACATAGTGATGTCAGCTTCTTGCTGTGGGGATGCTTTCGGCAGCAGGGACAGGGAAAATGGTCTGAATTCAGGGGAAGATGAATGGTGCGAAATACAGGAATATTCTTGAGCAAAATCTGTTTCAGTCTGTCAGTGATTTGAGACTGTGACAAAGGTTCACCTTCCAACAAGACAATGACCCAAAGCATACTGCTAAAGCAACTCTCGAGTGGTTTAATGGGAAATGCGTAAATGTTTGGGAATGGCTTAGTCAAAGCCCAGGCCTTAATACAATTGAGAATCAGTGGTCATACTTGAAGATTGCTGTTCACCAGAGGAAACCGTCTAACTTGAAGGAGCTGGAGCAGTTTTGCATTGAGGAATGGGCAAAAAAAACAGTGGCAAGATGTGGAAATCTCATAGAGACTTATCCAAAGTGACTTGCCACAAAAGGAGGCTCTACAAAATACTGATTATAGAAGGTTGACTAGTCATGCACATTGAAGTTTTCAGCTATTTTGTCCTATTTGTGGTTTGCTTCACAATAAAAAGAAAAACAGTGTTCACAGTTGTAAGCATGTTCTTTACATGAACTGATGCAAACCCTCAAAATAACCAGTAAAATTCCATGTTGTGAGGTAGCAAAACATGAAGACTGCCAAGGGGGGGTGAATATTTTTGCAAGCCATATATATGTACAGTGGGGGAAAAAGTATTTTATACACTGCTGATTTTGCACGTTTTCCCACCTACTAAGACCAGTATGATTTTTAAATAATTAAATTGCATATTATTGCGTGAAATAAGTACTTGATCACCTACTAACCAGCAAGAATTCTGTCTCTCACAGACCTGTTAGTTTTTCTTTAAGAAGATCTCCTACTCTCCACTCATTATCTGTATTAATTTCACCTGTTTGAACTTGTTACCTGTACAAAAGCCACCTGTCCACATACTCACACTCCAACCTCTCCACAATAGGCCAAGACCAAAGAGCTGTCTAAGGACACCAGGAACAAAATTGCAGACCTGCACAAGGCTGGGATGGGCTACAGGACAATAGGCAATCTGTTTGGTGAAAAGGCAACAACTGTTGGCACAATTATTAGAAAATGAAATAAACACAAGATGACTGTTAATCTTTCTCAGTCTTGGGCTCCATGCAAGATCTCACCACGTGGGGTAAGGATGATTCTGAGAATGGTCAGAAATCATTCCAAAACTACACAGTAGGACCTGGTCAATGACCTGTAGAAAGCTGCGACCACAGTCTCAAATATTATAAATAGAAACACTCTACGCCTTCATGGATTAAAATCCTGCAGGGCACGCAAGATCACCTTGCTTACGCAAACACATGTCCAGGCCTCTTTGAAGTTTGCCAATGACCAGCTGGATGATCCAAAGGAGGCATGGGAGAAGGTCAAGTGGTCAGATGAGACCAAATTAGAACTTTTTGATATCAACCCCACTCATCATGTTTGGATGAAGAGGAAGTATGAGCACAACCCCAAGAACACTGTTCCGACTGTGAAACAAGGTGGGGGACGCATCATACTTTTGGGGTGCTTTTCTGCAAAGGGGACAGGACGACTGTACCGTATTGAAGAGAGGATAGATAGGGTCATGTATTGCGAGATTTTGGCGAATAACATTCTTACTTCAGTAAGAGCACTGAAGATGATCGTGGCTGGGTCTTCTAGTATGACAATGACCCAAAACACACGGCCAGGGCAAATAAGGAGTGGCTCTGTAAGAAGCATTTCAAGGTCCTCGAGTGTCCTAGCTAGACTGCAGACCTGAACCAAATAGAAAATCTTTTGAGGGAGCTAAAGCTCAATGTTGCCCAGCAACAGTCCCGAAATCTGAGACGATCTGTATGGAGGAGTGGGCCAAAATCCATTCTGCAGTGTGTGCAAATTTGGTCAAGAACTTCAGGAAGCGTCTGACCTCTGTAATTGCAAACAACGGTTTCTGTACCAAATATTAAGTTCTGTGTTTCTATTGTGTCAAATACTTATTTCTTGCAATAAAATGCAAATTAACTATGTAAAAATCATACATTGTGATTTTCTTGAATTTTTTTTAAGATTCTGTCTCTCGCAGCTAAATTGTCCCTCCTATAAAAATTACACACCTCTCCATTCTTTGTAGTTGGGAGAACTTGCAAAATAGACAGTGTATCAAATACTTAATTTCTCCACTGTATATTTACAGTATATCTACAACAGATCCAAGAAGCAACATCTGAGATCTTTCTCCAGAAAAGAGCAATGCTGGGAACAACTAAGATCCAACGCAGAACCCTCAAACTCCCAGGCCTCTGGTAGAGGACCCGAGAATGAGAAAGAACAACAAAGACCACCTCTATTGGGGGTGAGAAGGAAGATTTTATTTGCATTTCAAATTAATAGAATGCATTGCAAAGTAAACAGGCATGTGAATTGTATGATTACCAACAGGTGTATGCATACATTATATTCATAATTATGGTACTCACCCATGGAAATCCATCCTCCTATAACACAGTCACACACATTGTCTAGTGTAATCAAGGCAATATTGCACGTATCTATCACATGATTGCGAAAACGGCAATCCAGTAAACTGAAATATTGCATCTGCCCTGTGTACTATTATCATTCTCCATATTGTGTGGAGACAGAGCATTATGATTATCATAAGATTCTTTCACCTACTACCTCATGTATAACAAGTCAGTGGCGCCATCCAAAATTTGAAAGAATGAAATGTATCAGAAATCTTGAAGACCTAGCAAAGGATTGATGACGATCTATATACATTTTTGATTGTAGATTATCCAATCATTCATGTATTCTACTTAACTATGAAAATACGTAAATCTTTGTCTAATCTGCCTGGTCATCCAATGGTCTCAGGTGTAGACAGGGCTGGTGTTAGGGGCAGGCAGACTAGGCATTGTACTTCATGGAGGATTATGGGGGGTGCATAACATTATATGGAGGAGCATGGGGAGTGTATTATAATATATGGAGGAGTATGGGGAGTCTATTACACTATATGGAGGAGTATATGAAGTATATTATACTATATGGAGGACTGAGGAGTGCATTTTAATATATGGAGGACTATGGGGTGCATTATACTATGGAGAGTGCATTTTACTATTTGGAGGACTTTGAGAGGTGCATTACACTATATGAAGGACTATGGGGAGTGTATTATACTATATGGAGGACTATGAGGAGTGTATTATACTATATGGAGGAGTATGGGGAGTGTATTATACATTTTGTACACTTGCTTTGGCAAAACTAATGTGTATTTAGTCCTGCCAATAAAGCTTCTTTGAATCTTTGAATCTTTGTATTATACTATATGGAGGAGTATAGAGAGTCATCTATTACACTATCTGCTGCATACTCCAGTTTCCAGAACTCTTCTTCCTCTGCTGCTCGTGTTTCACTTCATCTGCATTTGCTGGACATGTAAGCTGTTCCTGCTCTGCAAGAGCCTGAGACTATTTTCCAGGCCTCCCTTGTCAAGCTAAGATAAGATTTGAACTGCCTTTTAAGCTTACCTATCTGTGTCTGGACTAAGACAAGGATTTATTCATGCCAAGTATCCTCAAGAGTAACTGTGCTTCATAGACTTTTTGCTTGATTGAATTTTCCTCTGAAGTTCCTATAGACTGCTAAGCTGCTTCTTATATTTTCTCCAAGTGTTGTGGACTTGAGTTTCTTTCTGCATCTGTTGTATCACCGTGTGTTAATATAGACTTTACCACTTATAAAGCTGTGTCCTGTAGTCATCTTGTTCCACACACAGAGTCTCCTGAGTTATCCCCTATAATTATTACAGGATACTCAAGCCCTATAAAAAGGAGACTGCTGGAACAATGACTGCAGAAAGCAGACTAGAGCAGGTGTTTTCCATAATTAGATAACTGCAGAAAGATGTGGAAGGTCTACAAAAGAAGTTTGGAAGCTTTGAACAACAAGTGTTTGGACAGACTTTGCAGGACTTAAGCAACCGCATGGCAGCCCAGGAAAACAAGCTTGCTGGCATAGAGTCCCAGTATGGACGGGCTTTTCAGGACATAAGCACGCAAATAGCTGCACAAGTAACTTTACCCGCTGGGCAACCGCCACCAGCTAGCCCACCCAAGTTGCCCCCATTCAGATTTAATGGTGATCGCGACAAATTTCGTGGCTTTGTGAATCAATGTATGCTATATTTTGATGTGCATGCCGACCGTTTTCCTACTGATCGATCCAAGGTATTGTGTGTAATAATGCTACTGACCACATTAGCGCTCGCCTGGGCGAATCCAATGAGTGAGTCTCGTGACCCACGGTTAAATAACTTGGATGATTTCTTGGCCGCTATGGCATTAATGTTTGATGACCCTAATCGCCGTGCAACCGCCGAATCTGCTTTGTTGTCTTTACGCCAGGCTAAACGTTCTGCTATTGAGTATGCCACTGAATTCAGGAGATTAGCGGTAGATACCAATTGGGACAGTTATGCACAATTGCCTATTTTTAAGAGGGGTCTGTCTAGTGTTGTAAAGGATGAACTAGCTCGCTCTGAGTCACCACAAGAGCTAGAGACATTTATACAGCATTGTGTGCGCATAGACATTCGCCTTACTGAGCGTAGGCAGGAGAAATTTGCTGCATATAACCGTATTTCTAACTTTTCCCTTCCTTCCAAAGAGCCTGCAGGTAAAACCCCTCAGGAGGGGGAGGAGGTGCCCATGAAAATTGATTCTGTTCAGAGGCGCGAGAGTAATGAGCGCCGGGAGCATCGCCTTCGTGAGAGTCTATGTTTCTACTGCGGTCAGTCTGACCACTTTTTAATCAACTGTCCCAAGTGTCCCAAGCGGCCTAATAAGGTGCTAACAGCAGTAGGAGAATATGACAACTGTGATGATGAATCTGACATTTCTCAATGTAGCCTGCCTCTAAACGCTGTATTTCATTCACATTCTATGACTTCACCCCCCAAGGAGCTGAAGGAGAAGAACTCTCACTGTTCTCTCCCTATTAAGATCCTATGTTCAGGACAGTGGATTTCCAGTGCAGCTATGATTGACTCTGGTGCAGGTGGCAATTTCATGGATATCGCATTTGCCAAGGAACATGGTATTAAAATTCAGCAAAGAGCCTCTCCACTTACCATGGAAACAGTGGATGGGTCACCTTTAATCTCTGGGCCTGTGGATCAGGAGACCGTACCCCTTGAAATTTTGTTGGAGCCTAGTCATCAGGAGCAACTTTCTTTCTTGCTAAATTCTTCTCCTCATTTTCCTGTGATTTTAGGCATTCCTTGGTTGCGTTCTCAGAATCCAAGTATCAACTGGGAAACCAAGGAGATCATCTTTCCAACAAGGAGCAACGCAGCATTAACAGAAGCTGTCCCTGAGTCCACGGCCATAGAACCACATGTACAGGTACTTACTTTACCTTCAGCATATAAAGAGTTCTCTGACATCTGTGACAAGAAGAATGCAGATCAGCTTCCTCCACACAGGCATTATGACTGTCCCATTGAGCTGCTTCCTGGGGCAGCTATTCCTTTTGGTAACGTTTACCCTTTGGTGGCACCTGAGCTTCAAGCTTTAAAGGAGTATATTGATGAAAATCTGACCAAAGGCTTCATACGTCCTTCTTCCTCACCAGCAGGGGCACCTATATTTTTTGTAAAGAAGAAGGATGGTACACTGAGACCCTGTGTTGACTATCGGGAACTTAATAAGGTAACCATACGAAATCGTTACCCTTTGCCTCTGATTCCCGAATTACTGGAAAGAGTCCGCCATGCTAAAGTGTTCTCTAAACTGGATCTTCGTAGGGCTTATAATTTGGTGCGTATTCGTCCAGGGGATGAGTGGAAGACAGCATTCAGATGCTGGTATGGACACTTTGAATATCTTGTGATGCCCTTCGGCCTTTGTAACTCCCCTGCAACGTTTCAACACCTTGCTAACGACACTTTCAGAGATTTGTTGGACCAGTTTGTGGTGATCTATTTGGACGATATACTAATCTTTTCTGACTCTCTACAGGAACATGAAATACATGTCAAGACTGTTTTAAGACGTCTGAAAGAGAACCATCTGTATATTAAGCCGGAGAAATGCGAGTTCCATCGTTCTGAGATACAGTTCTTAGGGTATATTATCTATCCCCAGGGGCTGAACATGGAATCCGGTAAGATTCAGGCTATCCTTGACTGGCCGGTACCCAAGAACGTTAAGGAGGTCCAACGTTTTATTGGTTTTGCAAATTTCTACAGACGCTTCATTCAAAATTTTTCTGATATTGTCCGTCCCATTACTTCCTTGACAAAGAAGGAAAAGCCCTTTAAGTGGTCATCACAGGCTCAAGAAGCTTTTGATCGGCTTAAGATCTGTTTCACCTCAGCACCACTGTTGATACACCCAGATCCAACACTTTCTTTCATTGTGGAGGTGGACGCTTCCGATAATGCTTTGGGGGCGATTCTCTCCCAAAGGACTGGAGAGAAGGGTCTGCTACATCATTGTGCTTTCTTTTCCCATAGACTAACCTCAGCAGAGAAGAATTACGACGTGGGAGACAAGGAATTGCTGGCCATTATTGCGGCTTTCAAAGAATGGAGACATCATCTGCAAGGAGCTGCACAACAGATCATAGTGCTAACTGACCATCGCAATTTAGAGTTCCTTAGATCCGCTAGATGTCTTTCTCCTCGTCAAGCTCGTTGGAACTTATTTTTAAACCAATTTAACTTTGTTATCTCGTACCGTCCAGGTTCTCGTAATGGGAAGGCTGATGCTTTATCCCGAATCCATGCTGCGGATTCCGTACCTGGAGCCCCACCCAAGACCATTCTATCGGATGCAAATTTCATCGGAGTTATCCACGACCAGGACTTGTGGAAGGAGTGCAGGGAGGCTTATGATGGTGATGTATTTCTGGCCAACCCACAAGTGGATATTAATCTTGTCTTTAAGGGTGGCATGTGGTTCAGAGATCGACGTATCTACGTCCCTGAGGTCGTCCGTCTGCAGATCCTCAAGTTGGTACATGACTCCAAGTTGGCTGGTCACAGGGGGGTACAGAAGACACAAGAGTTCCTGAGCTGATTCTTCTGGTGGCCAACTTGCCTGAAGGATACCAAGGACTATGTGCTCTCTTGCGAGGTATGTGCTCGTTACAAGACTCCTCATGTGGCACCTACGGGTCTTCTATGGGCAGCACGGTGGCTCAGTGGTTAGCGCTGCAGCCTTGCAGCGCTGGGGTCCTGGGTTCGAATCCCACCAAGGACAACATCTGCAAGGAGTTTGTATGTTCTCCCGTGTTTGCATGGGTTTCCTCCGGGCACTCCGGTTTCCTCCCACACTCCAAAGACATACTGATAGGGAATTTAGATTGTGAGCCCCATCGGGGACAGTGATGAAAATGTGTGCAAACTGTAAAGCGCTGCGGAATATGTTAGCGCTATATAAAAAATAAAGATTATTATTATTTATTCTACAACCATTACCGGTTCCGTCTCGCCCTTGGGGGTCTATATCAATGGACTTTATCGTGGAGCTGCCCACATCGGGGGGCATGAATACAATCATGGTGGTAGTTGATCGCCTGACCAAAGCTGCCCATTTTGTTCCGTGCACCGGTCTCCCCTCAGCTAAAGATACAGTGAACTTGGTTATACAGAATGTCTTTCGGTTACATGGGGTCCCGGATGAGATCATCTCTGACCGGGGAGTACAGTTCACTTCAAGATTCTGGAAGGGGTTTTGCTCTGCACTTAATATTAAGGTCTGTCTCTCTTCCACTTACCATCCCCAGACTAATGGTCAGACTGAACGGACCAACCAGACGCTGGAACAATATCTAAGATGCTATGTCAGCCATCTCCAGGATGATTGGTTGGAGTTGCTGCCATTAGCCGAATTTTCATATAACAATTCTCAGAGCGCCTCCACTAAATTTACACCTTTCTTTGCCAATCTGGGTTATCATCCGTGTATCTTAGCTAGGTCGCCAATTAATTCTCTGGTTCCGGCAGTGGAGGAAAGACTGACTGCGATGAGGCAAAATCTGGAAGTTCTGAAGGAATCCCTGACCACAGCTCAAGAACGTTATAAGAAATCGGCTGATAGATTCCATAAACCTGCACCCATGTTCAAGGTAGGAGATTCCGTGTGATTAGCAACTAAGAATCTGAAGTTAAACGTTCCTTCACAGAAACTTGGACAGAAATTCATTGGCCCTTTCAAGATCAACGGAATTGTGAACTCTGTGGCCTGCCGGCTGAAGCTGCCTAGGACTATGAAGGTACACCCAGTTTTTCATGTATCTTTACTAAAGCCTGTATCTCCTAATACCTTCCAGGGACGTGTTGTGCCACCTCCGCAGCCTGTGGTGATTGATGAGCAAGAACAATTTGTGGTGGAGGAAATTATTGATTCCAGGATTCGCAGGAATCGGCTCCAATATCTGATAAGATGGCAGGGATATTCCCCTGAGGAAGACTCTTGGGAACCTGTGGAAAACATCAATGCCCAACAGAAGATTTCTCGTTTTCATCGGAGATTCCCTGAGAAACCAGGTCCAGGATCGTCCTGAGGCCGCTTCTAAGGAGGGAGTAATGTCAGGACTCTGAACATTTTTACCTTTTTGCATTACTGCCCTTTTCCAAGATGGAGTCCTTGGTCTCATGTGCATTGTGTCCTCCTGCTATAAAACTCCACCCCAGCCTTCAGTCTGTGCTTGAGTATTCTGCCTTGCATCCAGCTCCTGACCTTTGATTACTCCCTGGCCATATACCATCTCCTGTGAACCTGTGTGGTGATCCTGCTGCTCTGCTCTGAGTTCCTGCTGCATACTCCAGTTTCCAGAACTCTTCTTCCTCTGCTGCTCGTGTTTCACTTCATCTGCATTTGCTGGACATGTAAGCTGTTCCTGCTCTGCAAGAGCCTGAGACTATTTTCCAGGCCTCCCTTGTCAAGCTAAGATAAGATTTGAACTGCCTTTTAAGCTTACCTATCTGTGTCTGGACTAAGACAAGGATTTATTCATGCCAAGTATCCTCAAGAGTAACTGTGCTTCATAGACTTTTTGCTTGATTGAATTTTCCTCTGAAGTTCCTATAGACTGCTAAGCTGCTTCTTATATTTTCTCCAAGTGTTGTGGACTTGAGTTTCTTTCTGCATCTGTTGTATCACCGTGTGTTAATATAGACTTTACCACTTATAAAGCTGTGTCCTGTAGTCATCTTGTTCCACGCACAGAGTCTCCTGAGTTATCCCCTATAATTTTTACAGACTGTGGGGATAATGGGTGGGGACTGATATATATATGATCACATGACCTGCGTGTAAATGTATATATGATCACATGACCTGTGTGTGTATGTGTATATATATATGTATGATCACATGACCTGTGTGTGTATATACAGTATGTATATACTATATGGATTAACATGAGGAGTGTATTATACTATATGGAGGACTGAGGAGTGTATTTTAATATATGGATGACTCTGGAGTGCATTATACTATGGGGAGTGTATTGTACTATATGGATGACTATGGAGAGTGTATTATACTATGTGAAGGACTATGGGGGTGTATTATGTTATATGGAGGAGCAAGGGGAGTGTATTATACTATATGGAGGAGTATGTGGAGTGTATTATAATATATGGAGGCGTATGTTGAGTGTATTATACTATATGGAGGACTATGGGGTGCATTATACTAAACAAGCAAAAGGCTTCCTATTTATCGAAGGATTGGATTGGTTAGGCGGGAACAAAAATCATTGTTCTCAGCAGCACATCACCTGGTGAAAACTGCAGATATGCTGCGGATAACATGATACTGTATGGGGACAGATAGATCAACTAGTGATCATTTTGTCCTCATCATTGTTCCTCAGCCGATGCATACAGTATAGGCCGGAAAACAAGCATCGAACGATTTCAATATTGTCAATCGCACTTGTTTAGCGGCTTGAAATCAGCGCATGAAAATACAGCCGAAATGTTTCAGTGTGATGGTGCAATATGTTAGCATTTGGGGCCCCATTTTAAACTTTTTCCCAGGGTCCCATGTTGCCTAAAACCAGCTCTAGGTGTAGTCTCAAAGTGATTAATATGGTTATTTTCTTGGATAAAACCCTATGTGAATTTTATTCTAACAATAGATTGTATATACGTGATATAGCTGACTTGGTGAAACTGGACTGTCTCATGCTTCCATTTTATGATAATGTCATACTGGCGTCATTAGATTTAGTAAGCCTCTAAACCAGCATAGACAATCAAAGGGGCAAGGCAGCTGTAAGGAGGGCTTTAGATATCACAGACAGATTTTCTCCAGAAATTTTTATTTACTAACCCATAACTATTTTTTATTCAAATACACTATTCTTCTTCAAATGCATGGTGTCATGATCCAAGGTGGATCTGACAGTTTAAATGCACAAAGTGAACTTTTTTTCCTTTGGCTTGGTGCCAAAGTGGGTTGATTGCCCCCGGTGGCCATTAGAATTATTACACGTGGTGTCGTTCATTCTAAGTTGCACCGGTGGTGGTGAGTGGTAGTGTACTTTAGTTTCTTTGGTTTAATGTGCACTTAATTACAAATCAGGTGTTAGGCGCTATAAAAGGGAGCCAGGTGGGTTCAATCACGGTTGGTGATATTGTGTGTTCATTTGGCAAGTAAGCCTGGGAGAGGAAGGAGTCCTGCGCAGCCCAGCCAGAGGGGACGAGTGACAGCTTTGTGGTCTGCAAGAAGGGCTGGCATGGCGTGGTGGAGTCACAGTTTATGGTGTCGGCAGGAAGTGCTTGCATGGCTTGGTGGAGTGGCGACTATGGAGAGAGTTGCACTCAGCATGCGGGACTTGGTTGCTGAGAGCTGGACTCAAGCATGCTTGACTTTTTGGGCAGGAGCTGAACTCATCTTTGGGACTCTGTTACTGGACAGCTGCAACTGGTGGTGGACTCTGCTCCAAGGCTGCACTATGGTGATGGATCCGGTTATGGTGATGGATCCGGGTGGAGGAGAAGATGGACGCAGGTGGTGGGCTCTGTTGCTAGGAGCGTACGCAACAGAGCAAAGCTAAGTGGTGTTTCCCCTGTTTTGTCATCTTTCCTCATGTGTGTTTTAGTGCAGTGGTGGGATTAGTTTCGGCACCGACCAATTCCCTAGTGAGGGTTTAGGTCAGGGCGAGCTAGGGTTTTTAGGTTCCTGTTGCACGCCTGGTGCGGAACCGGCATAGGGAATGTTAGGAGTGCAGGGACACTGGCTCAGGGGAGCTCAGGAGGTCTCCACTTCCCTATTCCCTATCGCAGGGCCCACCATTGTTAATGTTTCCCAGGTTTCCCTTATTGTTTAAATTCACCTTACTGGAGGCGGGGTTTCCAGACTTGTATATATGTGTGATGTCTAAATTCGCCAGTTGGAGACGGTGTATCCAGCCGCATGTTTTATTATTTAAATTCGCCCCACTGGAGGCGGTGTATCCAGGGTCACGTGCATCACATGGGTTCGCCTTGCGGTAGTCGCTGCGTCCAGACATGCATGACTGTGACATTATCACCAACCCTACATTTTTTTCTGGTGAGCTTTGGCCATGTGGACACCGCTGACTTAATTGCTGCCGGGCCTCACTGAGGTGAGTGGGGAGCGGCAAGGTGTTTAGAGTCGCTGCAGCAGCAGTTATCAGGGTCTGGGGCCTCTGCTCAGGTAACCAGGAAATCAAAACGGCGGCTTTGGCAAATTGCGGGTCTGGCAAAAGCCCCTTGAGTCGCTGCTGGGGAGTGGGACTTGTTCATACAGGTGGACGTAGCCAGACAGGTGGGTGGAGTTGGTGATCCCCATGGTGCTGTCTGGGATTCCCCGAGGTGAAGGGGTACGTCCATCTAGTGAGCAGACTGGTGTATAGTCCGCGGGGATCACGCCAAATCTTCAATACCACCGAAGAAGCCGCCCCGCCTGGTCGGGTGGAGGCGACCAGCGAGTGTATTTCTCCTCCATATTCCTGCGGCTCTGGCAAAGTGCCCCCTAGAGTCGCTGCTGGGGAGCGGGACTTGTTCATACAGGCGGACGTACCCAGACAGGTGGGTGGAGTTGGTGATCCCCATTGTGCTGTCTGGGGTTCCCCGCGGTGAAGGGGTACGTCCCTGTAGTGAGCAGACTGGTGTTATAGTCCGCGGGGCTGATGCCAAATCTTCTATACCACCGAAGAAGCCGCCCCCTCCTGGTCGTGTGGAGGAAGGCGACCAGCGAGTGTATATTTCCTCCATATTCCTGTCCCCTTCTCCTCCAGGTTTGAGCAGCAGGTGCGCTGCGGGGGAGTGGAGACAAATCTCAACCCTCGCCATTAACCAACCCTGGGAGGCGCAGACCTCATGGTGAAAGGGTTGGAGGGTGGTGTCCCTTGGTGAATAGCGGGGGTGTGAGAGTGGTGACACAGGGGGACGCCTCTGTTGAGTCCAGAATGAGTTCACCAAATATATGACAAACGAATGTGTGCAATAAACGTTCATGTCCGGACCTGTGTGTGAATGAGCATGTATGGGTGGCCACCAAAAAACATCTTGTGGAAGTGTGTTGTGGAGTCTGATCATCTCATAGCAAACATACACATACATAGACTCGTTACCCAGGTCTTCGCTGTGGAGATGAGTGGTACCTCCAGAACACATATTGCCAATACCAGCGGTGCGTTTGTCATTAACCTGAAGTGTCAGGTAGTGGTGGGGTGAACTCAGTATCTGGGCGTCCCCGCTGTAGGTGTTTCCCTTATGGGGAGTGGTCTTGAGGGGCCAGAGGCCCCTCATTAAGGAGGGGGTACTGTCATGATCCAGGCTGGATCTGACAGTTTAAATGCACAAATTGAACTTTTTTTCCTTTGGCTTGGTGCCAAAGTGGGTTGATTGGCCCCGGTGGCCATTAGAATTATTACACGTGGTGTTATGCATTCTAAGTTGTCCCGGTGGTGGTTAGTGGTAGTGCACTATAGTTTCTTTGGTTTAATGTGCACTTAATTACAAATCAGGTGTTAGGCTCTATATAAGAGAGCCAGGAGTGTTCAATCACGGTTGGTGATATTGTGTGTTAGTCATTCACAAGGAAGCCAGGGTGAAAGAAGGAGCTGAACATGAGTCCTGCGCAGCCCAGCCAGAGGGGACGAGTGGCAGCTAGGTGGTCTGCAAGAAGGGCATGGCATGGTGTGGTGGAGTCACAGTTTATGGTGTTTACAGGAAGTGCTTGCATGGCTTGGTGGAGTGACGACTATGGAGAGAGTTGCACTCAGCATGCGGGACTTGGTTGCTGAGAGCTGGACTCAAGCATTCTGGACTTTTTGGCAGAAGCTGGACTCATCTTTGGGACTCTGCTTACTGGGCAGGTGCAACTGGTGGTGGATTCTGCTCCAAGGCTGCACTATGGTGAAGGATCCAGTTATGGTGATAGGAGTGGTCTTGAGGGTCCAGAGGCCCCTCATTAAGGAGGGGGTACTGTCATGATCCAAGGTGGATCTGACAGTTTAAATGCACAAAGTGAACTTTTTTTTCCTTTGGCTTGGTGCCAAAGTGGGTTGATTGCCCCCGGTGGCCATTAGAATTATTACACGTGGTGTCGTTCATTCTATGTTGCCCCGGTGGTGGTGAGTGGAAGTGCACTTTAGTTTCTTTGGTTTAATGTGCACTTAATTACAGATCAGGTGTTAGGCTCTACAAAAGGGAGCCAGGTGGGTTCAATCACGGTTGGTGATATTGTGTGTTCATTTGGCAAGTAAGCCTGGGGGAGGACGGAGCTGAACATGAGTCCTGCGCAGCCCAGCCAGAGGGGACAAGTGACAGCTTTGTGGTCTGCAAGAAGGGCTGGCATGGCGTGGTGGAGTCACAGTTTATGGTGTCGGCAGGAAGTGCTTGCATGGCTTGGTGGAGTGGCGACTATGGAGAGAGTTGCACTCAGCATGCGGGACTTGGTTGCTGAGAGCTGGACTCAAGCATGCTTGACTTTTTGGGCAGGAGCTGAACTCATCTTTGGGACTCTGTTACTGGACAGCTGCAACTGGTGGTGGACTCTGCTCCAAGGCTGCACTATGGTGATGGATCCGGTTATGGTGATGGATCCGGGTGGGGAGAAGATGGATGCAGGTGGTGGGCTCTGTTGCTAGGAGCGTACGCAACAGAGCAAAACTAAGTGGTGTTTCCCCTGTTTTGTCATCTTTCCTCATGTGTGTTTTAGTGCAGTGGTGGGATTAGTTTCGGCACCGACCAATTCCCTAGTGAGGGTTTAGGTCAGGGCGAGCTAGGGTTTTTAGGTTCCTGTTGCCCGCCCGTTGCGGAACCAGCATAGGGAACGTTAGGAGTGCAGGGACACTGGCTCAGGGGAGCTCAGGAGGTCTCCACTTCCCTATTCCCTATCGCAGGGCCCACCATTGTTAATGTTTCCCAGGTTTCCCTTATTGTTTAAATTCGCCTTACTGGAGGCGGGGTCTCCAGACTTGTATATACGTGTAATGTCTAAATTCGCCAGTTAGAGGCGGTGTATCCAGCTGCACGTGTTTATTATTTAAATTCGCCCCACTGGAGGCGGTGTATCCAGGGTCACGTGCATCACATGGGTTCGCCTTGCGGTAGTCGCTGCGTCCAGATACGCGTGACCTTGACACATGGGACTGTTGTGGGTTCTCAAGTAGCGCATATGTATGCAAATATCTTTATGGGGACCATGGAGGAGTCTCATAGACATGTACACCATCACTTCAGAACATGTAGATACATTATTGATATTTTTGTGATTTGGACTGACACCTCAAAGACTGAGTGAGTTTCACTCAATTTCAAATTCTGCAGATCCAAATGTCAAATTTACTGTAACATATTCTAAATTCAATTTACAATTCTTGAATGTTAATATTGTTTACTCTGGAGATGGGTTACACTGAATTGTTTGTTAAACCGACTGATAAGAATAATCTATTGGGGACAAGGGCATCGGTGAGTTAAGGTTAATATTATGATTGTTTGTTATTTTCTGTCTTTAAGGCTAGTTTCACACTAGCGCTTTTTGTGCTGCATTTGGAGCGCACATGAAATGCATGTCAAAAGCGCATGCAAACGCTGCTTTTTTTGTAGCATTATTGTGCGCATACCTACAAAAAATCGCAGCTCTTTTATGCGTTTGTAAGCGTTTTTCATGCGTTTGCATTTTTTATGTGCAATAAACTGGAGAAAAATCCTTGAAAAATTCTTGCAACAAACTCCACCAATGGGGCAGCAATGGGCGTATTGAAATTCTTTATATAGACCCTGTTTACAGCTGAATTCTTCACATTTGCTTGCATTTGACTTGAGAAACATGGATCTGCACTGGAAGAGCTTTGACTTTGACTTGGATCTGGACATGAGGATGGCTCAGGCTTTTGCTGTTGCTTGCCATGAACAGAGGGAGAGAGGCAGCGAAGACGGCAGCAGCGGCGTTTGTGGATACATCCCATTATTGAACTCCGGGAGAGCCGTGGAGCGTACCACACCCTTTACAGCGAGCTAAAGGTAAACCCGGAGAAATTTGCGGATTATACCCGGATGACCAAAGAAATTTTTCACTATTTGCTTGGTTGGGTAAAAGAAGTCATCCGGAGACAGGACACACAGCTACGGCATGCGATTACTCCTGATGAACACCTCCTGGTCACATTACCCTATGTAGTTTTGCAAAACCAATGCCTGCAGAATTTTCTTTGTTGTGACCTGTACTCTAAATCTGACAGAATTATAGTTCTGCCCTGTAGTTAGCAAAAGGCTGTAGTAATTTTTTTATGGCATGTATTGAACAAAAGGCTGCAGATATATTTTTTTTTATTGGATTTTAGGTGTGTACAAAAATCCCTATACACAAATAATTAATTTTTGTTTTCTTTGTGTCACAGATTCCTGGCTACTGGAGAGACCCTCTCTTCACTGCACTTCCAGTACTGGATTGGAATATCCACCTTGTCTGGAATTGTTGCCGACACCTACCAGGCTTTGTGGAATGTTCTTTGTCCCGAATTCATGCCCATGCCAACCGCAGAAAAGTGGTTGGAAATCGCCGACAGATTCTGGACTGTATGCAATTTCCCTAACTCTTTGGGAGCAGTGGATGGGAAACACCTCAGGATTATCAAGCCCAAAAGAACAGGCTCTGAGTTCTATAACTACAAAAAGTACTTTTCTACTGTACTGATGGCCATTGCGGATGTAGACTGTATGTTTATTGCAGTGGACATTGGAGCATTTGGCTGTGGGAATGACTCCCATGCTTTTAAGACCTCTGACATGGGCAGGAGGTTGTTTGGCAACAACTTCAATTTCCCCATGCCTCTTCCCCACACCGAAGGTCCGCCACAGCCATTTGTAATGGTTGGTGATGAAGCGATCCAGATGTGGCAAAACCTGCTCAAACCCTACTCCAGCCGGGACTTTGACCTCCACAAAAGAATTTATAATTACAGGCTCACCAGGGCCAGGAGAACAGTAGAGTGTGCATTTGGTATACTTGTATCTAGATGGCGCATTCTTGGCACAGCTATTTGTCATGATCCAGGATGGGGTTTCGCTTTGGCCCGTCCTGGTCAGACAGGGGGTTAATTGTTTCTGCCTCTCTCTGGCTGAGTGTGGCTATTTAATGCTCACTGGACCTAGGTCCGGTGTCAGTTATACTCCTGACCTTGGCTGAGTTAGTTGACCTCTTCTTTTCTGTGCCTTGTGCCTGATGACTTGTTTCTTGTTTGGTTTTGATCCGGTTCTGTCCCTGTTACGAGTTCTGCCTGTCCCTCTTGTACCGCACCGCCATCTCGTGTATGACTCTCTGCTTGTGACTTGACTATTCTCTGCTCGTCCCTTTGGTACCACACCGCCCTCTCGTGTATGACCTCTGCTTGTCTGACCTGCGTTTTCCTCTCCTCTACAGTATTCCTGCAGTAGGTACATTACATCATCTGCAGTAGTAGGACGCTAAGCCCCGCCCCCTGCAGTCACATGATCGTAGGTCCTGGTACTCATTACTATTTTCCGTGCCTCAGGTCCTGTCTGCTTAAACCTTCACTACCATATTGGGCCCCGTGCTCTCCCGCAGTGTGGGTAAGTCACCCTGCTCAGCCATGGCAGTTGCCAATGCTGACAGGATCCTGACACTATTAATCTGAAACTGGAAACAGTGGATGAGGTGGTCAAGGCCTGTGTTGTTCTACATAATTTTGTAATTTCTCGAGAACACCCGAACTTTGATCTTGATGATGTTGCTCCTAATCCATTGCCTGAATTTACACAGCACCCTCTCAGGTCATCTGTTGAAGTTGGCCAAATTAGGGACCAATTTGCGGCCTACTTCAACTCAGATGTAGGACGGGTGGAATGGCCAGAGCAAATGGTGTAAAAAAATTTCTTGTTGGTATGTTAATAAAAAATAAGGTTTTAATACGTGTTGTTGGTGTGTTAATAAAAAAAACTGTTTTGACACCTGTACTGAGTGCATTCTCTGTTTTTACATTCCCAATACCATTAGCAAGTAGCCAGGTGTCTCAGTGAATTTATGATGCTGTGTTTTGTGCATCATGAATTCACTAATACTCCTTAGTAGGTGACATACACAAACAAGTTGTATTACCTTTATAATCTCTACAGTGTGTTCAATTAACAACGATGGTGGAGATAATACAACTGTGTCAGGTAACATACCCAGGCCTTGTGTCATGCTGAATACTTATCACAAATGGCCATTACAATACAGATTAAACTGCAGCATCACTACACTCTTCTGCAAAATATATGGAGAGTTATAGCAACGCTGCAGGTTCAAAATCAATTCACCTGCCCAGGTGTGATAGTGATGCAAGGTCAGGGTATTTGGGAACTATATATAACATTTATTTTCACCATCAGTAATGTGTTTCTTCCACAAACATGTAATAGAGTATGTGGTTATTTACAAGGTATATCTATAGTTCCTTGCCTTTTCTCTAATAGTTAAATGCGAACGGAAAAAAAAGGAAGGTAACAATAGATATGCCTTGCACTCATCAAGGTGAGTACCGCGTTGAATTTTGGGTATCCCAGAGGGGGATTGACCTGGTGGAACAGACTGAACGGCCGCTCCAGTACTGTGCACAACTGAAGTAAGGATATTTAGCTCTAAAGGTGAGAATCCGTGGAAGAAAAAGAAGAATTTCGTGGCTTGGCACATTAATTGTGTGACGAAGGTGTTAGGAGGAACAGAGGAAGTGAATTCTGATTGTTTCTGTTACTGCTATGTTGAAGAAGGAAAAATTGTCTATTATTATGGCAAGGACTGGATGTTTTGTGGTTCAAGAAAGTGACTGTGGTGTGAGAAAGTGATTGGTTAAGAAAGAACTGAGATTGAGACTAATGTGTCAGGCAGACAAACAGTTAAAAGTGATGATTTGAAACAAGAAGGTCTCCCTGCTAGATGATAAGGTCCCTCCCCAGGAACTCAAGCCTCTCCTGCCGACTGTAAACTCTGCGCCCCTTAACCCCAGGGCACCAATATATCCTGGACTACCAAAACTCAGTACGCCCCCACCCTATGATCCTGCCGGGTGGATTTGTGCCATATACGGAGCTACTAATCCTCAGTGGAGAGAGGTCTGTTACAATTGTGGAGCAAAGAGACCTGGAGTCGCAGCCCCCACCTTTCCTTTGTTAAACACTGATGGTACCTATTATCAGCCACCGCCGGCAGCCTCAGTCCCTGCTATGCCTAATATTGCTAGTGGTTATGAGTATCCACCCCCTCCTACTTTTGTCACCCGATCCAGAGAAAAACAAAAGTTTCCAGAAATGAACTTGCTCTGTATCAGCAGGGAAAGAAAAAAAAAGCAAGCTAGCAGCTGCAGCTGCTCCAGTTCTCCCTCCAATCTCAGCCCCCCCACATCCCCCACTGCCCCCACCGCAACTGCAAGCACACAGCTGGTTCCTTATCAGTGGCACACAGCAAACTTAGCTCCCGTGCTCCAACCATACACAAATTCAGCACCCTACTCCAATATCTCTTCCAATCCTATGACTGGGAACCTTACTCCCCAGATCCGCTGTGCCAATTCTTGTCTGCAATGCTGGCGCTGTGGCCGACTCAGTCACTTTCAGACAGATTGTCATACCCCTGCTGTTTTAATCGGAGTAGATGGCAGACCCAATTAACATATTCTTACAAAACCCATCTCTGTGGGACCCTTCACTGAGGTTAGTGCTCAGTTTGTAATCTCTCCCAAATGTCCAGTAAATTTACTAGGGGCAGATTTATTATCACAGTTCCGCTCCAGAATAACCAGTTTGCAAAAAATATGAGGGAATGTCTCTTGCCCTGGCAGTTAAATCACCCCCAGGTCACACAGTTTCAGTATGTGGATGATTTTTTTATTGTGTGCACGGACGGAGCAGGAAGCCATTGCTGCCACTGTTAGTCTCCTTAAGCATCTGGCAGCACTGAACTGTCGCATTTCGGCCTCGAAACTTCAGTTCTGCCTTGGTCAAGTGATATTCTTGGGTCACTGTCTCCTTCAGGGTGTCAGACACCTCACAGAAGAAAGAAAAATAGCTGTCAGCTCCCTTCCTTTCCCAAAAGATGAAGCTGAACTCCGTTTTCTTGGACTATGTATTTATTGTTGTCAGTGGATGCAGGATGCATCCCGCATAATGCAACCCCTTTACAATGCCTTAAAAAATGGTATAATGAATTATAAGGAAAGATGGCAGTGATGAGGATTATCTCCAACGTGATTGTTCCCAACTTTTGACTGAAGAAACAGCTACTCCATCAAATGTCAGCGAAAATCCACTCCCAAATCCTGATCTGGTGCTATACACGAATGGTTCAAGATATGCTGACGAGTTTGGTAGATTCCACAAGGGATATGCTGTTACCACAGAGGACACTGTAGTGCACGCAGCTGCACTCCCACCCTCACAGTCAGTACAAGAAGCAGAACTTCAGGCTCTGTCTACTGCATGTATTTTGGCCAAGAACAGATGGGCTAATATATACACGGACTCGCGGTATGCATTTGGTATTGCTCATGATTTTGGGGCTCTATGGGCCAATCGAGGGTTTATTACTACTGCCGGAATCCCAGTGAAAAATGCTGAAGCTGTTAAAACCCTCATTGACTCGATCAAATTACCTATTCAGGTGGCCATTATCAAAGTTAAGGTGCACAGTTCTAGGAACAGTCCACAGGCTGTTGGCAACGCATTTGCGGATATGCCAGCAAAAGCCGCCGCTCTTTTACCCGTTGAAACAACCATACTAGCTGTGGTGACCACATGCTCTCAGCGTAAACAGCTACAAGAAGCATTGACCCTACAAGAACCTGATGATCTACAACAGACTGTAGTTTTCTGTCGGACCCCGCAACACTGCTTAATGACGATGCAGAGAATGTCTCCAAAGGAAGAGGTGAAACAATGGAAGACTGATGGGGCACGTATGGATAATGGTCTCTGGAAAAAGGACCAACTCGTGTGTCTCCCTAAGCGGATGTACCCTACTATTGCCACATAGGCACATGGGCCTACACATCGAGTAAAAAATTAGGCCCTCGCACTGGTGCAAAAATTCTACTGGGCCCCTGGAATTTCCACAGTTTTCACAGCGCTCAACCGTGCCTGTAATATCTATCAGACTTGCAATCCCGGTCAACTTCAACGTGTACCCCCGAAGCATCTTGCTAAGTCTGACTATCCTTTCCAAAGGCTACAGGTGGACCATATCACGTTACCTAAGTCTGGAAGGTATGAATACTGTTTGGTTGTTGTTGACATGTTCTCCAGTTGGCCGGAAGCATTCCCTGTTACCAACATGACTGCAAAAACCACAGCGAAGAAACTGGTGATGGAAGTCATATGCAGATATGGGGTTCCAGAAGTTGTTGAAAGTGATCAAGGTCTGGCCTTTTTTTCTCATGTGTACCAAGAAGTTCTGACAATGCTTGGATCCACTGTAGCCCTCCATACTCTGTACCACCCACAAACCAGTGGGAAAGTTGAGAGGCTGAAGGGCACACTGAAGGGACAATTGACCATAATTATGCAGGAGACTATGGCTCCATGGCCAGAGCTCCTACCCATTGAACTATACCACATTCGTACTACCCCTATTGCAAAACATGGCCTGTCCCCGTATGAGATATTGTTTGGTGCTAGGCCCCCAGTTGCAAATTTCCAGCCTCAGCAGTTATCAGAAGAAACTGACCGTGCTGTTCAATATGTTATTCAGCTTAGTAAAAATTTTGCTAACACCCATGCTCTAGTTTCCTCTTCTCTTCCAGATTCAGCAGAAACCAACACCTGTCATAACCTGAAGCCTGGTGATTTGGTAGTCGTGAAAAGACTTGTCAAAAAGCACGGACTAGAACCATTGCATGACGGTCCCTATCAAGTTCTCCTTATCACCCAACAAGCCAATAGCAAATAAAGGGGGCATAATGTTTTGGTTTTTCGTATTTTCCATATAATTATTATTATTATTATTATTATTATTATTATTATTATTATTAGTAGTAGAAGTTAAAGTTAAAGTTAGAATACATTCAAAGACTCAGAGATCAATATGATAAAGACAATGATTGAAATAAGGACAGTTGATGGTCAGACACCTTCTCCTTTCTCAATCCAGCCAATTGATTTAAGGGAATTGGGGGCTGGATAGCTGAGATCTTACAAAGCTTGTTATACATTGCTGCCTGTATCCTTGTTGCATATGTGATACTAAAACTTGTTCTTTGGTGTATTTCGGTATGTATTAGGAAACTCTGCACTAGAACAGCTAATGATGATACCAAAGGCGTCGTCGCCCCTGCTCTTCTCTGCACCGATCTCAAAAGGTTACTTGATGAAGATGTTGAAGCCAAGCGCATGGCTACCTTCAAAAGATCTCCACCACCATCATCAAAAATTGTTATTCGGAAATTGCAGCATACAGGGGGGATGGGTGCGCCGCAACAGACTTGACTGATAACACGGCATCAGCCATGTGAAGACCAGTACCCCTCGAGCTTGTGGCTTGGGACAGCACCTCTGATACTGCATATTAGTTAACAAAATTTATCTAGGGGGGATTGTAAAATACAGTATTCAGATGTACGGGACATCTTGTTCTCCAGACTCCATTTTTGTGCTTGCGATGCCATTTTGTTGTTTACGAGTTAAATTTTGTAACTTAACTAGATGAAAGTTCACGGTTGTTATGAAACCAGACTGTTCCAGCTTGTACAAGATATGAGACCCTGAAGAATGTGCTATTGTTCTATTTTCTACGTCACGCAACTAGGGACATATTCCGATTTTCTTGCAATACTATTGGTTTATAAAGTGAATGTGTCACGACGATGTTATTGGTAATTGGGTACTTTGCATAATTAAGCAAAATACTATAAAAAGAGGTGACAAAATAAACGGGCTTAGTGATCTGCCTTGATCCTCCCATACAGAGACACATCTCCGATTGGTCATTCCCCGTTGCTAGCAACATCCTGTGAATTAATTTGGAAATCACTTGGTCAACCGTGAAGGGTTAATTTAGCCCTCCCTGAAAAGCTACTTCAACACTGACAAGTGACACCCGTCACTCCTTGCGTTTTAACACCCTAAATACTACAATCACTAGTGATTGCAGTATTCAGCAGGCATGCTAGCGATTGCCACATTTAGCAGGCATGCGGAGGAACGGAGCCTCCTCTGCACTCCGATTAGTGCTATGGTGACCCGATGTCATCATGATGATATCTGGGTCACCAGGCACTAGCAAGTAAAGCATGGATCTCCGATAGATGCTACTGCACAAAGGGTGACCATCGCCATTTTGAGAAAGAAATTTTTTTTCAAAATAAATGTATATCACTAAATACAATAATTTAATTCATATGATAGGTTGTGATCATGCTGCAGCCCCGGCGCCAACACCTGTGCCAACGCCGGTGCCTGCTGAATGTGATTTTTTTACAATACATATTATATTCAGTATGTAAGATGAGAGCAGGTCACTGAGGGATCAGTTACCTGTCATAAGCCGTCAGTATGAATACCTAAGCAGTGCGCCACATAAAGACCCCCCCACAGGCCCGCCCCGAAGCACGAGAAACTCATTAACTGAAAATAAAGATTAAACAACAACCAAAAGGTGGATTTCATCACCCCAGGTATCATTTTAATCAGTGTAACGCCCCAACCTGAGACTGTGCATATGTTTCTAAGCACAATCCTGCTGATAGGATCTCTTTAAGCCATAAGAATGTTTGCAATGTGCATACTTTCCAGCCTCTAGTGTTCTATCAGAGACAATTTAATTCTTGTGGCTTTGTCACGCCAAAGCAAACCAGATTGTTCTCCACAAGTGCGGAAATAATCCACTTGTAAAAATAAATCAGACTTTGATCAGTGAGGCCATTGAAACAAACCATTGCATCAACATTTTTTTCATCTTTTTAACAAACTTTTGACTTTTCTCACAAAAAAATTCATGTTTCTTCAAAGTGCCATGGCTAAAATATTTTTTGAAAAAAATATGTATGTGGTCAGTTTAAGGAGTGCTATGGCTACAGAGCACACTGCAATAGGTTAGTGGTGAACAAACCTTTTATTAAACCACTACGTGTTTCGGCAGCGGACCGCTACCTTCCTCAGGTGCAATTACCATTTATGGCTAAAATATTAACCCCTTCACCTTCGAGCCTGTTTTCACCTTCCTTGCCAAGGCAAATTTTACAATTCTGACCGGTGTCACTCTATGTGGTAACAACTCTGGAATGCTTCAATGCATCTCAGTGATTCTGAGATTGTTATAAAATTTAGGCTGAAATTTTTTGTGTTTATTTGTGATAATATCACAATTTTGGTAAAATTGTTTAAAAATGTAGCAATGTTCAAACCAGATACTTATATTAGACAACATAGTTAATAAATTTCATTTACCAGATTGCTACATTATATCAGCATTATTTTTTATTATTTATTGAAACAAAAATAAGAGTTAGTTAAAAGAGTTTAAAGTTAATCAGCAATTTCTAAATTTTCTGACAAAATTTACTAAAAACCAACTTGACAGACAATACACAAAAGTGACACCACTATAAAAACTGCATCCCCAAAATGCTCAAATCACATACACTAAGTTTATTAACCCTTCAGGTGCTTCACAGGAATTAAAGCAATAAGGAAGGAAAAACTGGAAATGTTCCATTTTCTCACAAAAAATTTGACACCAAAATGTTGATTGAGCCCAAAACTTTGCAATTTCACATGGGTAAAAAGAGAAAATGGACAATACAATTTGTTGTACATTTTCTCCTGACTAAACTGATACCTCATATGTGGTGGAATACTACTGTTTGGGGGCACTGCAGGGCTAGAAAAGGAAGGAGCACCATTTGACTTTTTGAATGCAAAAAATCGAGAGCTGATGCCATGCTGCGTTTGGAGAGCTTCTGATGCACCTAAACAGTGGAAACACCCCACAAGTGACTCCATTTTGAAAACTACATGGCTCAAGGAACTTATATAGAGGTGTGGTGACTACCTTGAATCCACAGGTGTTTCACAGAACTTTTGTAGCGTTGAGCCAAAAAATGAAAAAATACACTTTTACCACAAAAGGGTAACAGGTGAAAATGGACCATTTAATTTGTTGTGCAAATTCTCCTGAGCACATTAATACCCCATATATGGTGGAAAACTACAGTTTGGGTGCAGAGCATGGCTCAGAGGGAAAGGATTGCCAACTGAATTATAAAGCTCAGTTTTGGTTGGAATATATTGCCTATGCCATTTCACATTTGATTTGAAGAGCCCCTGACAAGTGTCAGCTGGTACTTTTTATCAGGGCCTGTTTGATGGCCTCATTGCCTCTAACACTCCAGACCAAGATGGAGACTAATGCCTCCAGAGCTTTTCCTCAGAGCCCTGAGGTTAAATATAGGGTCCATTGATCCTCAAGCAGCTGGTACTGTCTGCAGGCCTTTTAAACCCCCACAGAAATACATTCAATTCCCTTTCCATTACAGGAAAAAGCTCAGCACAAGGTTTAAAAATGTTGTCGCAGCTGGACTCCCTGTTCTATGTGGTGGATGTCTCATTCTGGATTCTGGCTTTCTCTAGCTGGTACTCTTGTTCCTCCTGATTGGCCTGTCGCTTGACTTGATACTCAGCTTTCTCAGCATCTAGCTCAGCTCTCTCAGACTAGGCCTGTTGCTATTGCTGAATCAGGTTCATAAGTCCCTCATGATTGTCTGCATCGAGTTTTCTGTAGGAGGGGGTCCTCACTACCCCAGTAGTAGGTGTTCTGGCATTCACAAGTGGGACCTCTGCAGCAGCACCAGCTGCACCTTGCCTGTCCTTCCTTTCATCAGGGATCACCTTGCAACAGTTCAGCAATCATTTGGTGATTGGTTTTGCCCATGGAGTCAATCCGTCTAATCATACAGAGGGCAATAAGAATATCTTTGGTCTGCTGGTTATACAAGGGCTATCCAAGCATAACCATCATTGCCAAACAAAAGATAGGACAGAAAAACAAGAGAGGGGTGTAACTGCTACACGTACAGTATTGTCCCAGATAAAAAAAAATTAAAACGTTAAGTCTGATTCCTCAAAACTCTGCACAGAATTATCGCAAAAGCCATGCATGTTTTCAGTGACAGGAATGATTTCTTAAAACAGATCACTAATGTTCTGTAATATCCCACTGCTTGCCATCAATTGTCAAAAAGCGCAGCCAGGGGGATTGCAACTGAACCCTATTGCTTGGACAATTACGCGATTGACCCACAATTAACGGTTGTCGGGAAACTAACAGTAAGCATATGGTGTACATTGCTCCGATTTCCACACATGGGAAATATGTATATACCCCTTGGTATGTTTGTGGATAGCTCCACAATAACCCAAAACTAAACTACTGGCTGCAGCCACCATTTGTTTATACAGGCTGACTGGAGGCCTGGTCTAGCAGCATATGGTTTTGGGGTACAGTTTATAGAACAAAATGAACAGAACTATCATATTTTATATTTAATCCAGCATGATAGGCAGTGTTTTCACCATCCTTCCTCCATCCCTCCCTTATCCTTCTTTCTTCCCTTTCTCTTTTCTTTAATCCTTTATTTTCTTCTTTCGCTCAGTTTTATTCTATAATTTAAATTTAATAGAAACTGAATACAACCTCAGTATAGCATTCTTTGTTTGGCAAAATATTAATCTTAAAGGGAATCTGTGACCTATTTTTTCTACTATAAGATGCGGATACCGCCATCTTCTTTGCTTTCCGTCGTGGCTCCGGACTTCTCTGACCTTTCCCAGCACCTGCACACTGCAGTTATCTGCCCTGCCCTCAACAGGGCAAATCAGTATGCCTGCGCCGGAGCCGCGATGGGAAGCAAAGAAGAGGACGTCATCGCTAGAAGATGGGAGGCGCCGGACTGGACCGCGACAACCGTCGGACCCGGACTAGACCCGAACCGCCCCTGGGTGAGTATAATATACCTCATTTTTCTTCTCTTTCAGGTTACATCAGGGGCTTATCTACAGCATTACAGAATGCTGAAGATAAGCCCCTGATGGCGGTGGCCGCAGCTTGTTTTCTAAAAAATAGGTGACAGATTCCCTTTAATTATAATGAAATACCTTTCCCTTTGCACAATGTAAAATGTAAAATGAAAGATTCCCTTTCCACTGTTTTATCACATTTTATTGTATTTAATTGTTGGAAGTGGTTTTGTTTATATTCTTTACCATAAAGATTGTCACATGCTATTGGAGTGTCCCGCAGGGCGTTAGGTTACTCGGTACCGGGCCGGTCAGGCTCTTTAAAAGGGGATGTGTCAAGGTGGCAGTGACCCGGTCTGTGGCCCTGGGCGTCCAGTAAAGGTGGATGTTCAAGGGGGGGGGGTGATAGGAAAATAGTAGGAAAAGGGGAACCGTGACGCCACCCGTGGTATTCAGCAATGATAGCTGACGCTGCAATGCAGATCCTCTGGGACGGTGTTAGGGCAGCAGAGATGGTGAAGCTCTCTACGGGTAGAGCTGTGTCCCAGGGCAGTTGAGGTGATAACAGTTGAGCCAGTGATGGTGTGTGCGGAGTAGGGCAGGTGAGACGCAAATGACATGAAGAACACAGCGGGGTGCAGTTTCAGTTTTTACTCACAGTTTTTTATGCGCGCTGGTGTCCTCTTGGTGCCATGTCCTTCGGGGGAAGGGTCCTGCTAACGTTCAGGTAGATTGGTGACACCGTTTCAGGACTCCTCTTTATGTCTCCTCTCTAGGCTGTGTCTCTGTGCTGATCTCTCCCTTCTCTCCTGCCCTGCGCCTTCACAAGCAGTGTCCCAAGCTGGCAGCCACGGATGTCACCGAGCGACGTGGGTCAGGCCCCGGGATCCTCTATAGCTACCTTTTTGGGAAGTATTTTTGGATGTGGCTGAGGTACTTGTTGTTACCTCAGCCTCTGGCTTTCTAGCTGAGCCTTGTAGTTCTCCACTAGCCTCAGGACCTAGCTCCCCCACTGTGGCCTGGTCCTTCCCTTCTGGGATGCGGTCCCCACGGGTGGCTTATCGCACTACCCATGCCCCAAGGACCCCTTATTTTCTGTCTAGGAGCGTATTCAAGAAAGATCTATCTAACCTCAGGACTAGCTCCTCCCACTAACTGTCACCTCACTGTCACTGATTGGATGTCCTCAATCGCCCCACTTCCTAAGCTCCTTCGCTTCTACCTACTTTCCCCACTAACTCCCCATCACCCTTTCCTGGCCAGTCTGGTGTGTGCTGGGTGTAGGTGTTAAGAGTCCTGGGTGGTGTCCCCGCCTTACCCGAGGGTGGGATACCACACCCTTGGATGAGGTGCAGTACCTCTGTGGCAACTGGACCCTCAAGGGTGCCACACTATGAACCCCAAAATAATGCCACTGAGAAAAACAACTCTTTTTGACAAAAACAAGCCCTCATATGACTTTGTCACCAAAAAAAGATATAAGATATGTCTCCTGGAATGTGATAATCGAAAAGCTTTTAAAAAAATGGTCTGATGTAAATACCAAAATTGGCTATTAAATCAAGAGGTTAAATAGAAAAGTGTAATAAACATTTCCTTCTTGCATTCTCAAAGTAGCAGGAAGTGTGTGCTTTGTGGCAGCTGCGAAGAATGTGATCTATTTGACAGATAAGTGTCCATAGACTAATGACAGGGGAGTTGTTCCTAGAGTGTTTTCTGTATGTACAGTGTTAATATCTTGCGTTACCTATGACTCTAGCAGAATAAATGCCATGGATAATTATGAGCTGACTGAACAGACTCTAACCCAGTCTAAATAGCAAAGCTTATAAGTAAGCTTCTGAAAACCCCATGAAACGTTAGCCTATTTTTTTTTTGGGTAATCACATAAAAATATATACAAAGGATGGTTGCACTCTATCATGCTAAGGTATGTCAATGTGGAATATATGTAATTAGAATTGCAATACAGCTTTAGAATTCTAATTACATATATTCCACATTGACATACCTTAGCATGATAGAGTGCAACCATTCTTTGTATATTGTATATGGGGGTAGCTCCTCTTGGTATGCACCTATTCACATTAGTTTGGATGTGCCAGTCAGTTTTTTTGTCTCACATAAAAATATATAACACAAATTCTGATGACACATTCTCTTTCATTCAATACAATTATGAACTTACATTTAAAGAGGACCTGTCAGTATAATTAAGCAATGGCCATAATGGCGCTTCTGTACAGATTAAGTTGATACCATTAGTAAAGAAATCATCTTGTAGTTCTTTTTAATCAGCACTTGAAGATTTTGTGTAATTAACTTTAGGTCCATAGGGGCGTGCCTCTGGGCAGGATCTTCGGCTCCTGCCCGACCCCTCCACTCGCCCCTGTTTTCTGTATGAAAAGTCACTGGTTCATGAATGACCTGCCTCCTGTTTGAAATTTCGTTCTTGATGCAGGTGACGTGTTCGCATATTGATCTCCCGGTGATCTTAAATAAAATGGTGCTGGTGTTAGCGCATGCGCAGATTGAGTTATCAACACTTTTAAAAATTTAATTGAGCAGAGATGTAAATCTACGCATGGGCTGCCACGGCACCATTTTATTGAAGACCGACCTCAATATGTGAAAACGTTGCCCGTGGCAAGGACGACACATGCATGAAATTTCAAACAGGCGGCAGGTCACAAACAAAGCAGTGACCTGTCATGCAGACACCAGAACCAGGTGGAGGGGCTGAGGCAGGACCTGAAGACCCTACCCACAGTCCCGCCCTTTTCACCTACAGCTAATTCAAATATGGATTAAAGAACAACCACAAAAGAGATTTCTTCACTAAAGGTGTCAATTTAGTCTTTAGCACCACACCATTATTTCCACTCTTTTATTTTAGATTGCTTAGTCCTAGTGACAGATTCTTTTTAAGCTCATGCCAATAGTTGTACACACTCAAAGAAAAATGTTTATAACAAAAAACACATAAAATGTCACCTTGAGGAAATCATGCTTGGGGTGCAGGACAAATTTCATACTAAGTAAATGAAAAAGTCTTTTTCAGCTCACCTGTCAACTTTGTGCATGGCTGCCATCCCGGGAAAATCTAATCTAAAAAATCCAGCACCAAGAGGTTGCACTCCAACAAACTTTATTCCAATATCTATATGTATATAATTTCCTTAAATTGTCTCTCATCCACTTTCGTCTGGATGTCCCCGAATCCCACAATCCACTGCACCGCATTGAAAGTACGCCGACCGCCATTTTGGAACACCTGAGTGATGCCGCTTGCATCCAGGACGCAGCTGCGATCCCGACCGCCGCTCGGATCCAGGCTCCTGCTGGAATCCCAGCTGCCGCTCGGATCCAGGCCACCGCTGCGATCCTAACCGCCACTGGGATCCCAGCTGCCGCTCGGATCCAGGCTGCCGCTGTGATCCTGACCGCCGCTGCGATCATGAGGGTGTGAAAGGGGTGTAATGAGGGGATATAATGAGAGGGTTGTAATGAGGGGGGAGTAATGAGAGGGATGCCGCCACCGGACCCCTGCCAGGACCAATCGCCTGACTACACGCGCCGGATCCCGCCACTGCCTGCCCACCCACCTCCGTGCAATCACAGCTGGCAGGAAAGACCGCGGCTTGAGGCCTGTGCTGGAGATTGGGTGTGGCCACCCTCTGGTGGTGCCGCACACCATCTCCAGCACAGGCCAAAAAACACTGTCTCTCCTGCCGGTTCTGAATGCACAGAAGTGGGTGGGCCGCCAACCCCAGCACCAGAAAGTTGCCCCAATCATTATGTTACTGCCGTCCCGATGCGATAGCATCGGGCACACATCTAGTCTTCATATAAAAGCTTAGACAACCAACAGTAGAAAAAATGGCTGAAATAGTAGAGGTCCCAGACATCGGTTTACGCATTTCAGGACCAAATATGCCCCTTAGTCATAACCCAGTTACACAAGTGAATTATTTTTTTAGATTGACCAAGGATTCAAAGAAACCCCGAGAAGTACAAACTTAAAACCAACAATATCATGTTGTCATTATACACAATCAAAAGGTCAGTGAACAGTATTAATAAAACAATATTATATCTGTGTGCTTATTTAAATGACAGCATTATATTGTTGGTTTTAAGTTCGTATTTTTGTACTGGTAAAAGATTTTTAATGTTTGCGGGTGTGAAAAATTTGAGCCATGTGATGGGCGGCGGGGTTTCTTTGAATCCTTGGTCAATATAAAACCCTAACTCACTGGTATACCACTAGGTTATGACTAAGAGGCATATTTAGCCCTGAAACTAGTGATGAGCGAGTATACTCGTTGCTCGGGTTTTCCCGAGCATGCTTGGGTGGTCTCCGAGTATTTTAGATTTCGTTGTCTCAGCTGCTTGATTTGCGACTGCTAGACAGACTGAATACATGTGGGAATTCCCTAACAAACAGGCATTCCACAGATGTATTCAAGCTGTCTAGCAGTCCCAAATCATGCAGCTGAGACGACGAAATCTAAATCTCCGAGCACGCCAAAATACTCGGAGGACACCCGAGCATGCTCACGAAAACCCGAGCAATGAGTATGCTCGCTCATCACTACCTGAAACGCATAAACCGGTGTCTGGGACCTCTGCTATTTCTTCCATTTTTTCTACTGTTGGTTGTCTATGCTTTTATATGAAGATATTGGAATAAAGTTCGTTGGAGTGCAACCTCTTGGTGTTGGATTTTTTCACAGAATTGTTTTGGAATTAAATTAAAAAAAAGTGACGAGACTTGAATCTCTTACTACATTTGTGTGCATGTTTCAAGTGAAGTGAAAATGTAATCTGCTAACAATAGAACATTCTCAGAAGCGTGTTTGGATCTCTACCAAATTTACATTGCTGGCAAACAGATCAAAAGGCGGTTCATGGCAATAAATGCTCAGAGCATTTTTACATAGGGGAAGGATGTGTCTTTTTCCTGTTGCCTGTACAAAGGACCACAGTTTCCGACATTGTTCAAATTGTCATATATTTGTAATGTCCAGACATAAAATAATGTCTTTATTATGAGGAAGGAAATGATATTCTGAAATAACTCAAATGCTTTTACTTACTTAACTACGTACAGAAGATTTCTATTATAATGACTATTTTAGCAAAATGTAACATTTTCTACAAAGAGGACTATATAGTAGCTTTAGTGTCATAAAATATGTTTCAAAATTAATAATTTCATCAACAAGAACATAAATACTCTAAATTAAAACCATGAAGATGCTAGGACATCAATCCCTATGGTCCCATTTTGTGGAGAGCGAAAGTGGTCGTATAAGGTGTAATCCAAGCACGCTCGAGTGCTAACCGAGAGTCTTTGGCGTGCTTGAAAAATATGTTCAAATCCCCATGGCTGCATGTTTCACGGCTATTTGACACCCGCAACACATGCAGGGATTGCCTGTTTGTTAGTCAATCCCTGCATGTGTTGCGGCTGTCTAACAGCAGCGGGACATGCAGCGGTGGGAACGCAAACATATTTTTTGAACACGACAAAGACACTCAGTTAGCATCCGAGCATGCTTGGATAAGGCCTTATCCAAGCACGTTCGCTCATCGCTAGTAACATTCCCTTTTCTACTGTGTGATTAGAATTGAGCCAAGGGTTGTCGGAAAGTTGTGGAAGGACGAAGCACACCAAGCCTATTCTAGTCTAGATGACCAAACCTGGAACCATAATATAATATAATAGGCATCTTTTTTATTCTTTGGCTTACTCTCCTGGCTAAGACTGATTATCAGATCTCAAGATGTGTCTACTTCAGATGATCAAAGCTTTGGACATTCAAAATTTTCATAAAAAATTGATTTGCAGCAAAGCGATTACCATTGAAAATAAATGCTTCAAAACCTCTAATTACCTGAAAAAGTTGTGTATAACATTCAAAAGTCTTCCTAGGACTATATAGAACCTCTGTTGAGCATTTTAACACAAACACTGTTAGTAATGTCTTACTGTGGGTAAATGGTGGCAACCTACAGCTTGTTTAATGACACATTGAACTGATAGACTTTTCAAGCCAATAAAAAAATAACTGTTCCAAAACTGTCCCTGTTTGTTGTAAGTTATTAGACACACCATTCTGTCATTGCTTGTAACTCCATTGGAATATCTGATATTTCCTACATAAATGTTCCTGCATAGGCCTGTGTGTTATGCCAAACCTAATTGCCCATGCATTTTTTAAATGATGAATATTTGATGATGACCATCTAATTTTGTGGCAGTCTCATATATTTGGGTCAAATTGGGGTTGGATGGTACTTTCCATGGTAACATGATGTCCAAACCATGGAAAGTCGAAAATTAGATTTCTATTCCTTCTGTAATCATCCTGTTCCGCCTTGTGACTGAGTACCCACAAATGACACAGAAGCTCCAGTTTGTGTGCTACATACTGTACTGTATGACCAGACAGAACTTGTGGATGTGGACTGGTTGACAACGAGGAAACAAAGATTGAATCCTGATCATTTTGATGCTTACTTTGACTTCCTAACATGAGCAGGTGATGCCGTTGTGCTAATGGAAAGACACACACTGACGAGCAAAAGGGTAGCAATTAGGGATGAGTGAGTATTAAGGGCCCCGTCACACAAAGCGACTCACCACCGATCCCGACAACGATATCAACTTGTCAGGATCGCTGGTGTGTCGCTACATGATCGCTGGTGAGTTGCCAAATAGGCAGCTTCACCAGCGACGCCGAGCGCTCGCATCGCTGTGTACCTTAGATACCAGCGCGCTGGTGCAGGGAGCTGGTAACCAAGGTAAACAGCGGGTTTCTAAGCGCTGCGCGGCGCTTAGAAACCCACTGTTTACCTTAGCTACCAGCTCCCAGCATCAGCGCGCTGGTAACTAAGGTACACAGAGGGTTTCTAAGCACCACGTGGCGCTTAGAAACCCGCTGTTTACCTTGGTTACAAGCTCCCGCTCGCTGATCGCTGGTCTCTCGCCTGCCACATGCAGCGATGCGTGCTGGCCATCGGGAGACCAACGATCAAAAAAATGTCCACCCCTTTCCTCAATGATCAGCGATACCCGGCAGGGGGGCCGGTCGCTGATAGGTGTCACACACAGCGATCTCGCAGGTGAGATCGCTGTTGCGTCATAAAACTTGTGACTCAGCAGCGATCTCGCTAACGAGATCGCTGTGTGTGACTGGGGCTTAAGGCTATGTGCACACGTTGCGGAATTGCCACGGAAATTTCTGCGGCAATTCTGCAACTCCCTGCCGCGGGCAATACGCGAGAAATCAGTATGCGTAATTCCCGCGTATTTCCAGCGAAAAACTAGTGTTTTGCAAGTGTAACTAGCTTGCAGAATACTAGCGTTTTCCAAGCAATCTGTAGCATCGCTTGGAAAACTGATTGACAGGTTGTTCACACAGTGTTAAACAGTGTTTGACTAGCGTGACCAACTTTTTACTATTGAGGGTGCCTATGCAGCATCAGTAGTATAAAGATCTAATGTTAAAAATAATTAAAAAAATAAAAAATTGTGTTATTCTCACCTTCCGGCGTCCCCAGGCCTCAGTGATGCTCCCGGCAACTCCCATTCCCAGCGATACCTTGCAACAATGACCTTTGATGAAGCAGCATCTCGCGATACCGTAGCGGAACAATGCATTTCTATGCGTGCAGAATTCCCGCGATTCCGCACAAAGAATGAGCATGTTGCGTATTTTTCTGCGATGCGATTCCGCCACGGAAAAACGCACCAATCTGCAATGTGTGCACACAGCCCAAAATTTGGAACATGTTTTTGGAGGCTTATGTAGCAACAAACTGTAACCAAGAAGATGTAATAACCTATATACAGTATATACCCTAGTATAATAATGATACATTTTTGACAAAGTTTTTTGAGGCTTTTATACCAACAAAATGTATCCAATACCCTATGTGTGAGCAATATAATACAGATACATTTTTGACCAAGTTTTTTTTGAGGATTTTATACCAACAAAATGGACTCCATACTATGGAAAAGTCAATACTTTTTTTAACAAGTTTTTTAAGCCTTTTATAGCAACTAAATGTACCCAAGAAGATGTAATACCCTATGGGTGAGCAATATGATAGCAATAAATTTGCAACATGTTTTTTGAGGCTTCTATAGCATTGAAATGTACCCAAGAAGATGTAATACTCTGTGGGTGACCAATATAATACCAATACATTTTGAACAAGTTTTTTGAGGGTAATATACCAACAAAATGGACGCCAGACTTTGGAATAGTCTATGGGTGAGGAAAATAATTTCGATAAATTTTGAACAAGTTTTTTGAAGCTTACATAACAACGAAATGTATCCAAGAATATGTGTGGCGCCCCCAGGAGTATGGTCGCCACGGTGGCATTACCTTCCTCCTAGGGAGTGTGATGTCATGCTTGGAAGCAATGAAGGGTCTCTCTATCAGTTAAATACAACACACAGCACAGTTCTCACTCCAGGCCAGCAGAGGGAGCTCTGAACCAAAGCAGGGGGAAGGGCTGCTCTCTGGGGGCCAGGAAGGGGAAATTGGGGAGTTCGTGTGAGGAGGGAAACGTGTGTGGATGTGAGGAGAAGAGCTGGAAGATTGAGCAGAGTTCAGGCTCACTTCTAGCTGTAGCGCATGATCTGGAGTCTGGTCTCCAAGGTTGTACGGATACTGATGTTCCTGCAGCAGAAACCGGAGGAATAGGAAGCTGTAAATGCTCTGTTCCCACATAAGACTCGGAGGCACAACAGCAATGTGTGAGCCAGAAGAAGGAGGCTACAGCTGTCTGCCATACGAGGGAGTTCTAAAAGAGAACAAGCAAGTGGAACTTCAGTGTAACACAGTACTGCAAGTACCTCAGAAAGCGCTAGAAAGGAGACTACACAACCCATCTGCATAGAGATTCCTAAGTTGCTTCCAAGCTGGCCAGCCTCTGTTCCATCTGTAATCTGGACCCTGGACTGCACTTACAAAGCACAGTAAAGGTAATGGAAACTGCACCCTGTTGTGTCATTGCATTCTTCCTGCAAACCCTCCAGCACTGCTGCATCTCTGTGCCAGACACTACACCCTTTTCCTCAACACCTATTTCCACTGCCCTGAGACCACAGCTCTACCTGTGGGGAGCTATTACATCTTGCTGCCTTATACCATCTGTCCCAGAGGATCTGCCTGCATCGTCCGCTTTACCCCTTCATTGCCGATCACCACAGGTGGCGTCACATATCATCCACTTATAAACTTTAACCAGCCACTCTTAACCCCTTTTACAAGGACGCCCAGGGCCATGGACCGGGTCACCGCTACTGTGACACTTCCCTCTGAGATACCGGCCCGGTACCGAGTACCCCACTGCCCTGGCGGGCGATCCATTTTGGCGTCACAAACAGGATTTATGGAGCCTGGTGTCCCCGGGTCCTGTGTGCCAGAGAAAGAGTTGTGTGCCATAAACTATCTGCGCAGTTGCCGCCTGTTATGATGAGTCACCGAAGGAGGAAAAAACAAAATACCAGCTAAGTCCAGAAAAACCAGAGAGGTTGGCAACTATCGGATTGCAGACCCCTGAACCTATCCACAACAACTAACAGTAGCCGTGGGGGGTTCCTACGGTGCCCTAGACCCCTCGATCACAGCCGGAGAACTATATAGCCTAAAGACAGAAAGGGGAAAAACTAAACTGCCCCAGAGCAGACCCAAAGCAATAGGCAGCCCCCAACATATAATGACAGGGAAGCAAGATGAAAACACTAACACAGATAGAAAGATAGGTTGAGCAAATGATGGGGCCCAAGCTAACTACATAGGACAAGATAGGAAAGCTGCTGTCTGCCATCCGCAAAAACCCTATCAAAATGAGCCAACCGACTGACAGGAAAAACAGGCCCTGAAGTCGCTAGGCTTCAAAAGACTATATGAGCACTCAGGTATATTCTGAAGACAGAGCAAAATATCAACAGATCAGAGACAAAATGGAGTTCAGCTCACCCCCGGCCGGGGATGGCAGAACTCCCAAAAAAAACCAGGCAAAACAAAAACAAAACTGAAGAGTACAAAGAAGAGCAGAAAAACTTAGCTTTGAGATGCAGGAATCAGACTGGTCTCCAAGAATCCAGCAGGAAAATCACCAGCCAGGAAGAAGGGCGTCGGCAGCCTTATATCCAGTCCTCAATTCCAGCCACCCAGTCATCATCTAGCTGCCCAGGTGTTTGGTAATCAGCCTCACTACCTTCCTTCACCAGAGGAGGGAGTTCATCAGACCTCAATGGTGAAGGGGAAAATGAACTCACAACAGTACCTCCCCCTTGAGGAGGGGTCACCGAACCCTCATCCATGCCACCAGGGCGATCCGGATGAGCCCGATGAAAGGCACGCACCAATCTTTCGGCATGAATATCAGAGGCAGAGACCCAGGAATTATCCTCCTGATCATAACCCTTCCACTTAACCAAATACTGGAGTCTCCGTCTAGCCAGACGGGAATCCAGTATCTTCTCTACCTCATATTCCATGTTACCTTCAACCAATATAGGGTCAGGAGGTGCCACCACAGGAACTACTGGTTCATCAAACCTCTTCAAAAAGGACTTATGAAACACATTATGAATTTTAAATGTGACAGGAAGAGCCAACCGAAAAGAGACCGGATTAATAATCTCCAAAATCTTGTAAGGTCCAATAAATCTAGGCTTAAACTTAGGAGAAGCCACCTTCATAGCGATATTTTTTGATGACAACCAAACCATATCACCCACCTTAAACTGGGGACCAACGGTCCTACACCGGTTGGAAAACCGCTGGGCCTTTTCCTGGGAGAGACAACTTATCCACTACTTTGTCCCAGATCTGGTGCATTCTCTCCACCACAGTGTCAACACCTGGGCAGGCAGAAGGCTCCACCTGCCCTGAAGAAAATCGAGGGTGAAAACCAAAGTTACAAAAAAAGGTGACATCAAAGTGGCAGAACTAGCTCTATTATTTAAAGCAAATTCGGCCAAGGGCAAAAATGAAACCCAATCATCCTGATTGGCAGAAATAAAACATCTCAAATACGACTCCAAAGTCTGGTTTGTTCTCTCGATCTGCCCATTGGTCTGAGGGTGAAACGCAGAGGAGAAGGACAACTGAATTCCCAGCTTGGAACAGAAAGTCCTCCAAAATCTAGACACAAACTGAACTCCTCTGTCAGATACAATGTTCTCAGGAATCCCGTGCAAGCGAACCACCTGTTGCAAAAACAAGGGCACCAACTCAGAGGAAGATGGCAACTTAGGGAGTGGTACAAGATGGACCATCTTAGAGAATCTATCACAAATCACCCAAATAACAGTCATTCTCTGAGAGACAGGCATATCAGAGATAAAATCCATTGAAATATGGGTCCATGGCCTCCTGGGAAGCAAGAAAGGCATCAACAAGCCACTAGAGCGAGAACAAGGTTTAGACCGAGAGCAAGTCCCACAGGACTGCACAAAATTCCTGACATCATGAGACAAAGCGAGCCACCAAAAAGACCGACTCACCAGATCTCTAGTACCAAAAATACCTGGATGACCAGCCAATGCAGAGCAATGAACTTCAGACATCACTCTCTTCCTCCACTGGTCAGGAACATACAACTTTCCACTGGGACAACGCTCAGGTTTGTCCTCCTGAAACTCTTCCAGAGCACGTCTCAAATCGGGCGAGATGGCAGAAAGAACTACCCCCTCGCCTAAGATGGTAGCAGGCTTAGTCACAACAGGAGAATCAGCAAGGAAACTCCTAGAGAGGGCGTCTGCCTTGACATTTTTAGTGCCCGGAAGAAAAGAGACTACAAAATCAAAACGTGTGAAAAACAAGGCCCACCTAGCCTGTCTAGGATTTAAGCGCTTGGCCGACTCCAGGTAAATCAAATTCTTGTGGTCAGTAAGGACCACGACTTGGTGTTTGGCTCCCTCAAACCAATGTCTCCACTCCTCAAATGCCCATTTCATGGCCAACAGTTCCCGATTCCCCACATCATATTTACGTTCGCATGGGGAGAACTTTCTGGGAAAGAAAGCACAAGGATTCATTTTAGATGTCACAGGATCTTTTTGGGACAACACCGCTCCTGCACCAATCTCAGAAGCGTCCACCTCCACCTGAAATGGGAGTGAGACAGCAAGTTGCCGCAAAACCGGAGCAGAAGTGAATCTTCGCTTCAGCTCCTGAAAGGAAGAAACAGCCTCTGGAGACCAATTCAGCACATCAGCACCCTTCCTAGTCAAATCCGTCAATGGCTTGGCAATACCAGAAAAATTAGCTATAAATTTGCGATAAAAATTAGCAAAACCCAAAAACTTCAGGAGGGCCTTCAAAGAAGTGGGCTAAACCCAATCATAAATGGCCTGTACCTTGGCCGGGTCCATTTCAATAGTTGACGGAGACAAAATAAATCCCAAAAATGAAATCCTCTGTACCCCAAAAAGGCATTTCGATCCCTTGACATACAGGGAATTCTCCCTCAAAATCTGGAACACAGTCCGAACATGTTCCACATGAGAGTCCCAATTCTTGGAGAAGATCAAAATATCATCCAGATAGATAATCAAAAATTTATCCACAAAGTCTCAGAATATATCATTCATGAAGCACTGGAAGACAGAAGGGGCATTAGTGAGCCCAAAAGGCATCACCAGGTACTCAAAATGTCCCTCCGGAGTATTAAACGCCATCTTCCATTCATCCCCATGCTTAATGCGAATAAGATTATATGCCCCCCTGAGGTCAAGCTTGGTAAACCAGCAAGCACCTTTAACTCTGGAGAATAGATCAGAAATCAGGGGTAACGGATACTGATATTTAACAGTAATTTTGTTGAGGGCATGATAGTCAATACAAGGCCTTAATGAACCATCCTTTTTAGCCACGAAAAAAACCCCAGCACCTAAGGGTGAAGAGGAAGGTCTAATATGACCCTTCTCCAATGCCTCCTTAATATAGGATTGCATAGCCTCGTGCTGGGTACAGATAAATTGAAAAGCCGACCCTTGGGGAATTTACACCCCGGGTTCAGCTCAATTGCACAGTCATAACTCCTATGAGGAGGCAAAGACGCAGACTCATTCTCACTAAAAATATATCATAAAAGTCAGCCAAATAGTCAGGAACATCATGCGACTGGGGAGAGGTGGAGAAAACAGGAGCATCACTAAGGGCACACCGACAACCCCAACTCATCACAGACAAAGATTTCCAATCCAGAACTGGATTATGGATTTGCAACCAGGGAAACCCCAGAACAATGGTATCATGCAAATTATGCAACACCAAAAATCTGCAATTTTCTTGATGGTCTGGGGCGACCCGCATTACCACCTGCAAAACTCCAAAACTCCAAAACTGAGGTTTATTCTTTGCCAAAGGAGTAGCATCAATACCCCTCAAAGGGATAGGCGTCCGCAGAGGTGTCATAGGAAATCCACAACGTTTAGCAAAATCCAAGTCCATCAGGTTCAGAGCTGCTCCCGAGTCCACAAAAGCCTTAGCGGAAAATGTGGACAGGGAGCAGATCAGAGTAATTGCCAGAAGAAACTTAGGTTGAACACCACCCACAGAAAACGTGTGTGCACAACGTTTCTCTCGTTTAGGGCAGACAGAAATAATATGCGAGGCATCTCCACAAAAAAACACAGCTTATTACGCCTTCTGAACTCCTGACGTTGCGCCCTAGACAAAACTCTATCACATTGCATAGGTTCAGACATTTGTTCAACAGGTGGTAACATCTCTCGTGTAGTTTTGCGTTCACGTAAACGCCGATCCACCTGAATGGCTAATGACATAGAATCGTAAAGACCAGAGGGAACAGGAAATCCCACCATAGTATCTTTTACAGTTTCTGACAAACCCTTCCGAAAGAGGGCTGCCAAGGCACCATCATTCCAGGTAGTAAGGACCGCCCACTTTTGGAATTTTTGACAGTACAACTCTGCCGAATCCCGACCCTGGCTTAATGCCAACAGGGTCTTTTCAGCCTGATCAATAGCATTAGGTTCATCATACAACAACCCCAAGGCTTGAAAACATGCGTTCACATTATTCAGAATAGGATCATCAGGTTTCAAAGAAAATGCCCAATCCTGGGCATCGCCGCGCAGCAAGGAGATGACAATTTTAACCCGCTGCGCGGAGTTCCCCGACGAGTTAGGCTTCAAGGCAAACAATAATTTACAATTATTCTTGAAATTCAAGAATTTAGACCGATCCCCCAAAAATACATCAGGAGTAGGAATCTTTGGTTCAGCAGCATGTGAATGAGCAAGATAGGTGGAAATTCCCCGCACTTCAGCAGCGAGTTGCTCCACACGATCAGACAATTGCTTCATCTCCATTGAGAGAAAAATTCCCCCTACGGCCTCAGAGATATAGAGGAAAAAATATGCACACACGAAAAAAAAAATTCTGACACTTTTTCTCTTTTTTTTTTTCCTACAATTGTCTCCTGCTATTGAGTACCCTAGGATCTGCGGTATGGCTGGTGATTCTGTTATGATGAGTCACCGAAGGAGGAAAAAACAAAATACCAGCTAAGTCCAGAAAAACCAGAGAGGTTGGCAGCTATCGGATTGCAGACCCCTGAACCTATCCACAACAACTAACAGTAGCCGTGGGGGGTTCCTACGGTGCCCTAGACCCCTCGATCACAGCCGGAGAACTATATAGCCTAAAGACAGAAAGGGGAAAAACTAAACTGCCCCAGAGCAGACCCAAAGCAATAGGCAGCCCCCAACATATAATGACGGTGAAGCAAGATGAAAACACTAACACAGATAGAAAGATAGGTTGAGCAAATGATGGGGCCCAAGCTAACTACATAGGACAAGATAGGAAAGCTGCTGTCTGCCATCCGCAAAAACCCTATAAAAATGAGCCAACCGACTGATAGGAAAAACAGGCCCTGAAGTCGCTAGGCTTCAAAAGACTATATCAGTACTCAGGTATATTCTGAAGACAGAGCAAAATATCAACAGATCAGAGACAAAATGGAGTTCAGCTCACCCCCGGCCGGGGATGGCAGAACTCCCAAAAAAAAACCAGGCAAAACAAAAACAAAACTGAAGAGTACAAAGAATAGCAGAAAAACTTAGCTTTGAGATGCAGGAATCAGACTGGTCTCCAAGAATCCAGCAGGAAAATCACCAGCCAGGAAGAAGGGCGTCGGCAGCCTTATATCCAGTCCTCAATTCCAGCCACCCAGTCATCATCTAGCTGCCCAGGTGTTTGGTAATCAGCCTCACTACCTTCCTTCACCAGAGGAGGGAGTTCATCAGACCTCAATGGTGAAGGGAAAAATGAACTCACAACAGCCGCCATTACCCCACCGATTGGCGCGTGGGGAAGCCAAAGGGGCGGGCCGTCGTGGGCAGAGCCTGCCGAAAATCGCAAAAAAGTGAAATGCTGCACGGGAAGAGGCCAGCACTCGGGAAGTGAGGAGCAGAGACCTGCAGTCCCGGCTTCTCCCAATCATCCAGCCTGCAGAGCGGCAGCCGGTAAGTCAGCGCAACCCAGGGCCTGGCCAAACGTTAACTAGGGGGGAGGAGAATGTCTGAGGCAAGAGCAGATGCAGCGGTGGACGCCACTGCACCCCCCACAGCGCCGCAAGATGCAGGGGCCATCGCAGCTGCGGCTCCAATGGCACCACAGAATCCAGAAGCCAGCGTTGCCTCCAGAGCACCACAAGAATCAGCTCCCACCGCAGTAATCCCCATAATGCCGGTGTCCATGCCTTATATACTGGGAGCAGCTTGGCTACTGCAGTACTCAGGGGAGTCACATACCCTGAGTGAATTTAAAGAGAGACTGTTCAGTTTGTTTGAGGTTTATCCTTTGTCTGAAAGCCAGAAAGTGAACATCCTTATTAGGCAGCTAACTGGTGCAGCGCAAAGGGAAGTAAAAGCCTGGCAGGACACTGATAAAGAGACTGTTAAAAAGATCCTGGCTAAGCTAAGAAGCACCTTTGACACCCGCACTGCAGCTGAAATAAAAATGAGATTCTTTGGGTGTAAGCAGAGAGTGCAGGACAGTATACAGGACTATGCTCTTAACCTGCAGGAGGCGCTGCAAGCCATAAAGCAGATTGACCCAGACAGTGTGAAAGATGGAGACAGACTGTTAAAGGAGCAATTTATTGAGGGCCTCCTATCCAGTACCCACAGAGCACAGCTGCGCATCATAGCCTAACAAAACCCTGACCTAGACTTTGCAGACTTCAAAGACAGGGCTATCCGGGTGCTGCATGAACCAAATATCAGTCGTCCAGCGCCCCCTAGGCACCCAGCGATCACATACCACCAAGAAGCAGCATCTTTCCCTCCCAGCCCTGTGGGGGCTGATGCACAGACTCTGGATAATGATCCATCTACAGACCTGCACCTTCAGGTTCAAGAGCTGGCCAAAAGTATGGCTGCACTTGCTAAAACTGTGCAGTCCATGCAGGTGTCCTCAAAGGAGAAGATCCAGCTGGCCTCCAGTCCAGAGGATGTCCCGTGGCTACGGAAGAAGAGGATCCCGCCACGCTGAGGGAGAGACAACGATCGCTATGACCAGGACAGATGTCCCATCTGTCGTCGCTGCTGCAAGGCAGGCCACATCGCGAGATTCTGTTATTTAAATGAGCAACCCCTGGGGCAGAGGGCCAAACCCCAGGAGTAGGACTACAAGGCCCAAAGAACTGGCGAGCCAAGTATGTTCGAGGGCGACCGGTCCTCCCAGTGGTGATTGACGGCATCCCCATGAACGCTTTGCTGGACACTGGCTCTCAGGTGACAACTATGCCATATATCCTTTTCAAGCGGTATTGGGCTGACTCAGAACTTACTCGCGGCCCAAGTGATGAACTGACAGTAGTTGCCAGCAATGGTCAGTCTTTATCGCAAGTAGGATGTAAAGAGATTACCATTAAAGTGGGGCGAGTACAGTTAAAATCTCAAGGTCTGATAGTTGTAGACATTGATCGACGAGAATGTAATCCAATGATGACCTTAGGTACTAATGTGATTGAAAATTGTCTTGCCGAGGTTATTGTTTTGTTGCAACAGGTGGCTGAGACTGCTGGTTCCAGTGAACAACGAGTCCTGCAGAAGGAGATCAAGGCCCTAATGCAAAGACAGAAGACAGCAGGTAGAACTGTCTGGCGGAGAAATTGGCAGCATCAGAGTGAGTGATCCTTTCCCCATTGCGATACCCCCAGATGTGAAATGTTAATTTAGTGTCGGGCAGCCATAGGCCTCAGAGGAAAAGATTACCAAGCATTGGTAGAGCCAGTGTACTCTGATAGCCGGCCCACAGTCCTGACAGCCAGAGGGGTAGTTGATGTTCGCAAAGGGAGAGTACCTGTACGCCTCTTGAATTGTGGGAAAGAGGAGGCCACAATACCTCGGTATGCCACAGTTGCTAAGCTGCTTACTGTCAGTAACAATGCAATATGGGCAGCAGAGCCCTTGGTCTCATCCGACCAGGTGGAGGACAATGGCTCTGTAAAGCAGCTGGAGGAGTGGTGTCAGCAGCTGCAGGTGGGAACTGACTCCACCCCTTCATACCAAAAGAGTGGGGTCTACCGAGTGACTCAGGAGTATGAGCGGGTATTCAGTAAACACCCTCTAGATTTTGGTAAGGCAAAAGGGGCTCAACACCATATCCCCACTGGAGATCATCCCCCCATTAAAGAAATGTAACAGCCTATACCCCCAACACAATATCAATGAGCCAAAAGTATGTTGCGGGAAATGAAGGAGGCTGGGGTGATCAGAGACAGTTGTAGCCCCTGGGCAACTCCAATAGTCTTTGTGAAAAAGAAAGATGGTACCATGAGAATGTGTGTTGATTACAGAAAAATTAACAGCATTACACATAAAGATGCCTACCCATTACCCAGAATTGAAGAGTCATTAGCTGCACTTAAAACTGCTAATTATTTTTGCACCTTAGATCTCACTAGTGGGTATTGGCAGGTTCCTCTGGCAGAGGCAGACAAGGAGAAAACAGCGCTTACCACACCAATGGGTCTCTGTGAGTTCAAGTACATGCCGTTTGGGCTCTGCACCGCCCCAGGGACATTTCAACGGCTAATGGAGTGCTATATTGGACACAAGAACTTCGAGACAGTCCTGTTGTACCTTGATGATGTCATTGTTTTCTCCAAGACTTATGAAGACCATCTGGAGCACCTGGCTGAGGTGTTTGAAGCCTTGTCCAACTTTGGCCTGAAAGTGAAGCCATCCAAATGCCACCTCCTGAAGCCCAAGGTGCGGTACCTTGGTCATGTAGGGAGTGCAGAAGGTGTGGCACCGGATCCTGACAAAGTCACTGTCATCCGAGACTGGCAGAAGTCCAGCAACCTCCATGAAGCACGTTAATTCCTCGGGTTGGTAGGCTACTACCGAAGGTTCATCAAAGGCTTCACTGAGATAGCCATGCCTATGCAAAATCTTCTGGTGGGCCAGCCCAAGAAAGCCAGGAAGAAGAGTGCTATATTTGAATGGAATGAGGAACTGGAGAGGTCCCTCACTCGACTGAAGATGGCTCTCACAGGAGATGAAGTTCTGGCCTACCCAGATTATGACCAACCATTTGTGTTGTATACTGATGCCAGCAACGTGGGACTGGGAGCAGTACTGTCACAGGTACAGAATGGCAAAGAAAGAGTGATCTCCTACGCCAGCAGGAAGCTTCGTCCCACTGAAAGGAACCCTGACAACTTCAGTTCCTTCAAACTGGAGTTCCTCACCATAGTCTGGGCTGTGACTGAACGATTCAAGCATTACCTAGCTTCAGCCAAGTTTACCATCTTCACGGACAACAACCCATTGACTCACTTGGAAACTGCAAAACTAGGTGCACTGGAGCAGCGATGGATGGCCCGGCTGTCTAACTATGAATTTACCATCAAGTACCAAGCGGGGCACAAGAATGCCAATGATGATGCGCTGCCAGATGCAGGAGAAGACCCTGAGGCACTCGAAGAAATAGAGTTACCTGCCTTCCACTGGCCAATTGCGGCCCAACGTGCCCAATGAGTGAGAAACAGACGATCTATTGTGAAGGAGGCCACCCTAAATCCATTGCCTCATCATGACTGGGTAGAAACGCAGGATAGCGACCCCGCAGTCCGCCTGGTAAAGGAGCTACTGTCACAAGCTGACTCACGCCCAGGTCCAGATGCTCCTGAAGAAACCCAGCAGTTGTGGAAGGAAAGAGGCAGGCTGTTCCTCCATGAGAGAAAGCTGTTCCGGAGGAGCATCAATGCCCGCGCTCATGAGTTGGTCTGGCAAGTGGTAGTCTCAAAGAGGAAGGCATCAATGGTCTTGGAAGCATACCACAATTGAGCTGGACACTTCAAATGGAAGAAGTTGGAGGCCTTGCTCTGGGAGAGATTCTACTGGGCTGGTATGAGGAAGGCCATTGAAAATTGGTGCCGGGAGTGTGGACAATGCAACCTGCGCAGGAAGGACCGTAACAGCCAGCGAGCTCCTTTGCAGCCAATAATAACCAAACAACCACTTGAGTTGGTTGCCCTGGACCATGTGAAGCTGGTCCCAAGTCGTTCAGGCTACGTTTATGCTCTTACCATCGTTGACCACTACTCGAGATTCCTGGTAGTCGTGCCTGTCAAGGATCAAACAGCCAGAGCAATCCAACAGCACTTTTGTCGACCACACGGATATCCCGAGCGAGTGCTTACAGATCAAGGTCCAGCCTTTGAGGCAGAAGTGTTCCAGGAATTCTGTAACTTGTACGGTTGCAAGAAGATCATGACAACATCGTACCATCCACAGACCAATGGCATGTGTAAAAAGATGAATCAGATGGTGATCGATCTACTGAAGACCTTGCCATTGGAAGAGAGGAATCTGTGGCCAGAGAACTTGCCAGATCTGGTAGACCTCTACAATCACATTCCTGTGAATTCCACCAACTGCACTCCAGCCTACCTAATGAGAGCGAGGCCTGGCAAGCTGCCTATTGATTTGGATATGGGAGTCCTTACACCTGAGGTGACGTCACCAGATGCTGACTGGGATACGGAGTGGCAGCAACAGTACCGTAGAGTACAAGAGTGCATAAAAAGAGTCTAGCTCAGGCGAGACAAAAACAAGAAAAGAACTACAATCAACATGCACCTGCAGTTTCCTTGTCACCAGGAGAACAAGTCCTAAAGAGGAAAAGGAGGATGCATAAATTGGATGACCAATGTGATGCTGAACCCTACACCGTCCTACCATCAAACTTTGACAACACCAAAGTGTGCCTTATCAGTAAGGATGGAGGAGAAACCTCATCAGCAGTATCGAGGGATCATCTGAAACTGTGCCCTGACCAACTAAAGGACAGAATGGAAGAACAAAACAACCTTCAGCCCATAGAGGAAGAAGAAGAAAAGGTCAGCACTGTACTCGGAGAATTTCCTGCAATCTGGACAAGAATGGATCAAGCCATCATAGTTCCTGTCCTAATCTTTCCCCAGCCTACTGCAACTGAAGTAGCAGAGACTCAAGACAACTCTGAAAATCAGGAAGTTCAGGCAGCGGATGCCACACCAGCAGTGGAGCTAGAGAGTCCTCGCCCTGCCAGTGGTGAATCTGTCATGCCCACAGTGAGTCTAAGAATTCGCAGATGGCTACTACCCAGTTTACCAACAGCAGTAACAGGCCCCCTAAACCTAAATAGGCCATTAGAAGTACCCATGCTACGCAGATCTACCCGTAGTACAAAAGGTGAGATCCCAGTTAGATATAGAGAGTAAAGTGCAAATAGAAAATGTAAACTGTACCTGTAAATATGCAACTTTTCAAGTTTATGTGCCTACAGAGACTGTTTTTGATGGACAATTGGGCCACAGGACTATGTGTGGTCAAAACTATCTTGTACATAGCTGGCCAACTGCTCAGGAAGTGAACCATGGACATTGATGCATGGAATAATCGTCATCAGGACTATTTTTGAGCTTTGGTTTTTCTAATTTTTCATTTTTGAAATCTTCTTACATTTACAATTGTTCATTTGTTAATATGTTTTTGCATGTTTTCTTCAGTCCGGGAGTACTGAATTGCACTAGGGGGAATGTGGCGCCCCCAGGAGTGTGGTTGCCATGGTGGCATTACCTTCCTCCTAGGGAGTGTGATGTCATGCTTGGAAGCAATGAAGGGTCTCTCTATCAGTTAAATACAACACACAGCACAGTTCCCACTCCAGGCCAGCAGAGGGAGCTCTGAACCAAAGCTGGGGGAAGGGCTGCTCTCTGGGGGCCAGGAAGGGGAAATTGGGGAGTTCGTCTGAGGAGGGAAAGGTGTGTGGATGTGAGGAGAAGAGCTGGAAGATTGAGCAGAGTTCAGGCTCACTTCTAGCTGTAGCGCATGATCTGGAGTCTGGTCTCCAAGGTTGTACGGATACTGATGTTCCTTCAGCAGAAACAGGAGGAATAGGAAGCTGTAAATGCTCTGTTCCCACATAAGACTTGGAGGCACAACAGCAACGTGTGAGCCAGAAGAAGGAGGCTACAGCTGTCTGCCATACGAGGGAGTTCTAAAAGAGAACAAGCAAGTGGAACTTCAGTGTAACACAGTACTGCAAGTACCTCAGAAAGCGCTAGAAAGGAGACTACACAACCCATCTGCATAGAGATTCCTAAGTTGCTTCCAAGCTGGCCAGCCTCTGTTCCATCTGTAATCTGGACCCTGGACTGCACTTACAAAGCACAGTAAAGGTAACGGAAACTGCACCCTGTTGTGTCATTGCATTCTTCCTGCAAACCCTCCAGCACTGCTACATCTCTGTGCCAGACACTACACCCTCTTCCTCAACATCTATTACCTCTGCCCTGGGACCACAGCTCTACCTATGGGGAGCTATTACATCTTGCTGCCTTATACCATCTGTTCCAGAGGATCTACCTGCAGTGTCGGCTTAACCCCTTCATTGCCGATCACCACAGGTGGCGTCACATATCATCCACTTATAAACTTTAACCAGCCACTCTTAACCCCTTTTACATGGACGCCCAGGGCCACGGACCAGGTCACCACTACTGTGACACTTCCCTATGAGATACCGGCCCGGTACCGAGTACCCCACTGCTCTGGCGGGCAATCCATATGCGATACCCAATGCGTGAGAAATATAATACTGATAAAATTTGAACAAGTTTTTTTAGGCTTTTATAGCAACGAAGTGTACCCAAGAAGAAACGATACCCTATGGTTGAGCAATATCATACCGATAAATGTTGAGCAAATGTTTTGAGGGTAATATATCAAAGAAATGCACTCCAGACCATGGAATAGTCTAGGGGTGAGCAATATAATAATAATAATAAACTTTTGAATAAGTATTTTGAGGGTTATCTAGCAACAAAATGTACCCAAGATTGTGTAATAATAACTTGTGGGTGAGCACTTTGACACCGATACAGTTAGAACAAGTGTTTGGATGCTTATACAGAAAGTAAATGTTCTCCAGATAACGGAATAGTTCACAGGTGAGCATATACCGATAAAATGTTTGAGCAAGTTTTTTGATGCTTTTATAGCAACAAAATGTACCAAAGAAGATGTAATACCTTATTCGCAAGCAATATAGTACTAATAAATTTTGAACAATTTTTTTGAGATTTGAAATGTAACGGTATGGATGAGTAATCTAATCCTGAAGTCATTTTCTATGCTTTTTTTCATTTTACATATCACCATAATGAAACAATAACTTTGTTAAACTGTATGGTTGAGTCATTGAATCCAAAGCTACATTTCAATTTTTACTGAAAATATTTTGAAAGTGTAGTTGATGTACTTATACAGTCATAAAGGCTTAGCAGAAAATGCAAAGCCATACAGAAAATATGAATATGGTCATCTGTAGACCCTTGAAAGGGATCAACTGTTGAGCACCAGTAAAATATTGAATATTACAAATATTTTATGTGCTGCTGACATCTGGTGGTGTGGGAAAGTGCGGACTAATCTAGGCTTTGTTCATTTTTATGAGAGTAAACCTGTCTGCATTCTCTGTTGACAGACAAAACCATCTGTCTAGTATGACCCCGCCGGGCACTAAAAACCCCAGTCTGGCAAAACACTAGGGGTCGGGCAGCACAACACCTCCAAAGCATGGAAGGACACCTCATGCAAGGCGTCCAGCTTTAAGAGCCAATAGTTAAAAGTTGCAAAAAAATTAGGGTGTACACTGGTTTGGTCGGCTAGGTCTTGCTTGACCATCGTTAACCCCTTTACCCCCAAGGGTGGTTTGCACGTTAATGACCGGGCCAATTTTTACAATTCTGTCCACTGTTCCTTTATGAGGTAATAACTGTGGAATGCTTCCATGGATCCTGGTGATTCTTATATAGTTTTCTCATGACATATTGTACTTCATGTTAGTGGTAAAATTTCTTTGATATAACTTGCGCTTATTTGTGAAAAAACAGAAATTAGGTGAAAATTTAGAAAATTTTGCAATTTTCCAACTTTGAATTTTCATGCCCTTAAATCACAGAGATATGGCGCACAAAATACTTAACATTTCCCACATGTTTACTTTACATCAGCACAATTTTGGAACCAATATTTTTTTGTTAGGAAGTTATTAGGGTTAAAAGTTGACCAGCAATTTCTCATTTTTACAACACCATTTTTTTTAGGGACCACAACACATGTCACTTTGAGGGGTCTATATGATAGAAAATACCCAAAAGTGACACCATTCTAAAAACTGCACCCCTCAAGGTGCTCAAAACCACATTCAAGAAGTTTATTAACCCTTCAGGTTCTTCACAGACATTTTTTGAATGTTTAAAAAAAAATGAACATTTAACTTTTTTTCACAAAAAATTATTTCAGGTCCAATTTGTTTTTATTTTACTAAAGGTAATAGGAGAAATTGGACTGTAAAAGTAATTGCATAATTTGTCCTGAGTACGCTGATACCTGATATGGGGGGAAACAATGTTTTGGCTCATGGCAGAGCTCGGAAGGGAAGGAGCGCCGTTTCACTTTTTCAACGCAAAATTGGCTGGAATTGAGATTGGATGCCATGTTGAGTTTGGAGAGCCCCTCATGTGCATAAACAGTGGAAACCCAACACAAGTGACTCCATTTTGGAAATTATACCCTAAAGGAACTTATCTAGATGTGTGGTGAGAACTTTGAACCCCCAAGGACTTCACAGAAGTTTTTAACGTACAGTGGTAAAATTAAAAAATCATATTTTTTTCACAAAAATGATCTTTTCACCCCCAATTTTTATTTTCCCAAGGGAAACAGGACCCCAAAAGTTATTGGGAAGTTTGTCCTGAGTACACTGATACCCCATATGTGGGGGTAAACCACTGTTTGGGTGCATGGCAGAGCTCTGAATGGAATGAGCGCCGTTTGATGCAAAATTGGCTGGAATTGAGATAGGGCGCCATGTTGCATTTGGAGAGCCATTGATGTGCCTTAACAGTGGAAACCCCCCCACAAATGAGCCCATTTTGGAAACTGGACCCTCCAAGGAACTTATCTAGATGTATGGTGAGCACTTTGAACCCCCAAGTTCTTCACAGAAGTTTATAACGCCCGGGCGTGAAAATTAAAAAATCATGTTTTTTCCACAAACATGATCTTTTAGTCCCCAATTTTTTATTTTCCCAAGGGTGACAGGGGAAATTGGACCCCAAAAGTTGTTGTCCAATTTATCCTCAGTATGCTGATACCCCATATGTGAGAGAAAACTACTGTATGTACACACGTCGGGGCTCGGAAGGGAAGTAGTGATGTTTTGGAATGCAGACTTTAATGGAATAGTCTGCGGGTGTCATGTCGCATTTGGAAAGCCCCTGATGTGCCTAAACTGTGGAACCCCACACAAGTGACCCTATTTTGCAAACTAGACCCCCCAAGGAACTTGTATAGATGTGTGGTGAGCACTTTGAACCCCTAAATGCTTCACAGAAGTTTATAACGCCCAGGTGTGAAAATAAAAAAATCATATTTTTTCCACAAACGTGATCTTTTAGTCCCCAATTTTTTTATTTTCCCAAGGGTAACATGATCAATTGGACCCCAAAAATTGTTGTGCAATTTGTTCTGAGTAGGCTGATACCCCATATGTGGGGGTAAACCACTGTTTTGGGGGCATGGCAGAGCTTGGAAGGGAAGGAGCACCGTTTGACTTTCTCAATGCAGAATTGGCTGGAATTGAGATCAAGATGCCTTGTTGCGTTTGGAGAGCCCCTGATGTGCCTAAACAGTGGAAACCCCCCAATTCTAACCCCAACCCTATCCCCAACACACCCCTAACTCTAATCTCAGCCTTAACCCTAACCCTAGCCCAAACCCTAGCCCTAACTCTAGCCCTAACCCTAACGGAAAAATGGAAATAAATACATTTTTTAAATTTTTTTTATTTTTTTTCCCTAACTAAGGGGGTGATAAAGGGGGATTTGATTTACTATTTAAGGTGGGTTTTTATGTTTGGCAGCTGACACACACTAAAATAGCTTTTGCATCATCACATTTTGAGAGCTATAATTTTTCCATATTTTGACCCACATAGTCATGTGAGGTCTTATTTTTTGCAGGACGAGTTGTCGATTTTATTTGTACCATTTTTGGGCACGTGACATTTTTTGATGGCTTTTTATTCTGATTTTGGGGATGCAGATTGAACAGAAACCAGCATTTCATGAATTTCTTTTGGGGGAGCACGTTTAAACCGTTCCACGTGTGGTAACATTGCTAAAGCAGTTTTATTCTTCGGGTCAGTACAATTACAGTGATACCTCATTTATATTTTTTTATGTTTTGGCGCTTGTATACAATAAGAACAAATTTTATGTAAAAAATAATTATTTTTGCATTGCTTTATTCTGTGAGCTATAACTTTTTATTTCGCTGATGAGGCTGTATGGTGGCTCATTTTTTTGCGGGACAAGATGACGTTCTCAGCGGTACCATGTTTATTTATATTCCTCTTTTTGATTGCATGTTATTGCACTTTTTGATCGGCGGTATGATGATAAAGCATTGTTTTTTGCCTAGTTTTTTTTTAAGGGTTTCACTAAAGAAGTTAACTAGTGCGACAGTTGTATAGGGCGGGTCGTTATGGACGCAGCCATACTAAATATGTGTACTTTTATTTTTTTTTATTTACAAAAAAAAGAATTTATTAGGGAATATTTTTTTTAATTTATTTAGGAATTTTTAAAAAATTATTTTTACACTTTATTTTTACTTTATTAGTTTATCCCAGTGTGGGACATCACTATATAGTGTCAGCTCGCTGATCTGACACTTTGCAGTGCACTGTGTCAGATCAGCGATCTGACAGGCACTGCAGGAGGCTTTCTCAGCACCTGCTCTCAGCAGGCACTGAGAAAGCCGCTTCCCTGCAGGACCCTGAAGACCCCCGCGGAAGGAGGCCCTCGGAACAATGCAAGCACATCGCGTAGTTCCGAAGGGCTCAGGGAAGCACGCAGGGAGCCCCCTCCCTGCAAGATTCTTCCCTTTGCCCCCGGTACACTTTGATTATGTTTGATCGCAGTGTGCCAGGGGTTAATGTGCCGGGGGCGGTCCGTGACCACTCCTGGCGCATAGTGCATGGTGTCAGCTGTGATAATCAGCTGACACCCAGCCGCGATCAGCTGCGCTCCCCCCGTGAGCGCAGCTGATCGCGGTGACGTACTATCTCGTCCATGGTCATATGGGCCCTGGTCACGTGGACGGGGTAGTATGTCCAATTTCAGAAAGGAGTTAAATTGTCACCTTTTGGCAAAAAATTACAAAGCGCTAAAAAAGCTACATTGTTAGGTGGATACATGGAATAGAAGATGAGGTAAAATACGGCAGTATTGTTGTAGGGTGCATAGTTGATACTTTTTAAAAAACATGCAAACTACGTGAGGCACTCAATTAAATTTAAAGTTCTAGGATGTTGATATTTTTCTTTTGTCTGTTTTAAGGATAACAGCAAAAATACACCACCGGATTTGGAAGCAAAAAATGCAAAAAAATATATACTGTAGGTTATAGTTTGTCTGTCTCGCAAGCAAGGAAGCACAGAAGCACATTTTCTATAACAGGCATGCCTTGATTTAAGCATTTTTCTTTAGTACGAAGATTAGCACTTAAGGGACTTTAATTGCACTCTTTTTGTAGTACATCAAGCATGATGGTATTAATAAAGTGCCATACAACAATATATGATGGATCAATAAATTCACAGTCTCATAGACCCTGCAGGTCCAGCACCTCCCTATCACTTAACCCCTTCACCCCCAAGGGTGGTTTGCACGTTCATGACCGGGCCAATTTTTACAATTCTGACCACTGTACCTTTATGAGGTCATAACTCTGAAACGCTTCCATGGATCCCGGTGATTCTGACATTGTTTTCTCGTGACATATTGTACTTCATGTTAGTCGTAAAATTTCATTCAAATAACTTGCGTTTATTTGTGAGAAAAACAGAAATTTGGCGAAAATTTTGAAAATTTCGCAATTTTCCAAATTTGAATTTTTATGCCCTTAAATCACAGAAATACAGCACACAAAAAACTTGATAACTAACATTTCCCACATGTTTACTTTACATCAGCACAATTTTGGAACCAAAATTTTTTTTTGTTAGGAAGTTATAAGGGTTAAAAGTTGACCAGTGATTTCTCATTTTTACAACACCATTTTATTTTTAGGACCACATCACATTTGAAGCCACTTTGAGGGGTCTATATGATAGAAAATACCCAAAAGTGACACCATTCTAAAAACTGCACCCCTTAAGGTGCTCAAAACCACATTAAAGAAGTTTATTAACCCTTTAGGTGCGTCACAGGAATTTTTTTGAATATTTAAAAAAAAATGAACATCTAACTTTTTTTCCTAAAAAAAATACTTCAGGTTCAATTTTTTTTATTTTACCAAGGGTAACAGGAGAAATTGGACTGCAAAAGTTATTGTGCAATTTGTCCTGAGTACGCTGATACCTGATATGTGGGGGGAACGACTGTTTCGGCGCATGGCAGAGCTCAGAATGGAAGGAGCGCCGTTTGACTTTTTCAATGCAAAATTGGCTGGAATTCAGATTGGACGCCATGTCACGTTTGGAGAGTCCCTGATGTACCTAAACCGTGGAAACCCCCTACAAGTGACCCCATTTTGGAAACTAGACCCCCCAAGGAACTTATCTAGATATGTGGTGAGAACTTTGAACCCACAAGGGCTTTACAGAAGTTTATAACGTACAGTGGTACAATTAAAAAATCATATTTTTTCCACAAAAATGATCTTTTCACCCCAATTTTTATCTTCCCAAGAGTAACAGGACCTTAAAAGTTATTGTGCAATTTGTCCTGAGTACGCTGATACCCCACATGTGGGGGTAAACCACTATTTGGGCGCATGGCAGTGCTCGGAAGGGAAACAGCGCCATTTGACGTTTTTGGCTGGAATTGAGATCGGACATCATGTCGCGATTGGAAAACCCCTGATGTACCAAAACAGTGGAAACCCCCCACAAATAACACCATTTTGGAAGCTAGACCCCCTAAGGAACTTATCTAGATGTGTGGTGAGAACTTTGAACCCCCATGGGCTTCACAGAAGTTTATAACATAAAGCCGTACAATTAAAAAATCATATTTTTTCCACAAAAATGATCTTTTCACCCTCAATTCTTATTTTTCCAAGGGTAACAGGACCCTAAAAGTTATTGTGCAATTTGTCCTGAGTACGCTGATAACCCACATGTGGGGGTAAACCACTATTTGGACGCATGGCAGAGCTCGGAAGGGAAGCAGCGCCATTTGACGTTTTTGGCTGGAATTGAGATCGGACACCATGTCGCGTTTGGAAAACTCCTGATGTACTAAAACAGTGGAAACCCCCACAAATGACACCATTTTGTAAACTATACCCCACCAAGGAACTTATCTATATGTGTGTTGAGCATTTTGAACCCCCCAGTGCTTCACAGAAGTTTATAACGCCCGGGCGTGAAAATAAAAAATTCGTATTTTTTCCACAAACATGATCTTTTAGTCACCATTTTTTTATTTTCCCAAGGGTACCAGGAGAAATTGGACCTCAAAAGTTGTTGTCCAATTTGTCCTGAGTATGCTGATACCCCATATGTGGGAGAAAACTACTGTATGGGCACACGTCGGGGCTCGGAAGGGAAGTAGTGACGTTTTGGAATGCAGACTTTGATGGAATGGTCTGCGGGTGTCATGTTGCCTTTGGAGAGCCCCTAATGTACCTAAACAGAGGAAACCCCCCACAAATGACACCATTTTGTAAACTAGACCCCCCAATGAACTTATCTAGATGTGTGGTGAGCACTTTGAACCCCCCAGTGCTTCACAGAAGTTTATAACGCCCGGGCGTGAAAATAAAAAATTTGTATTTTTTCCACAAACATGATCTTTTAGTCACCATTTTTTTATTTTCCCAAGGGTACCAGGAGAAATTGGACCTCAAAAGTTGTTGTCCAATTTGTCCTGAGTATGCTGATACCCCATATGTGGGAGAAAACTACTGTATGGGCACACGTCGGGGCTCGGAAGGGAAGTAGTGACGTTTTGGAATGCAGACTTTGATGGAATGGTCTGCGGGTGTCATGTTGCCTTTGGAGAGCCCCTAATGTACCTAAACAGTGGAAACCCCCCACAAATGACCCCATTTTGAAAACTAGACCCCCTAAGGAACTTATCTAGATGTGAGGTGAGCACTTTGAACCCCCAAGGGCTTCACAGAAGTTTATAATGCCAGGGCATGAAAATAAAAAAATCATATTTTTTCCACAAACATGATCAATTAGTCCCCATTTTTTTTATTTTGCCAAGGGTAACAGGAGAAATTGAACCCCCAAAAGTTGTTGTCCAATTTGTCCTGAGTACGCTGACACCCCATATGTGGGATAAAACTACTGTATGAACACACGTCAGGGCTCGGAAGGGAAGTAGTGACGTTTTGGAATGCAGACTTTGATGGAATGGTCTGCGGGTGTCATGTTGCCTTTGGAGAGCCCCTAATGTACCTAAACAGTGGAAACCCCCACAAATGACCCCATTTTGGAAACGAAACCCCCTAAGGAACTTATCTAGATGTGAGGTGAGCACTTTGAACCCCCAAGGGCTTCACAGAAGTTTATAATGCCCGGGCATGAAAATAAAAAAATCGTATTTTTTCCACAAACATGATCAATTAGTCCCCAATTTTTTCATTTTCCCAAGGGTAACAGGAGAAATTGGACCCCAAAAGTTGTTGTCCAATTTGTCCTGAGTACGCTGACACCCCATATGTGGGAGAAAACTACTGTATGGACACACGTCAGGGCTCGGAAGGGAAGTAGTGACGTTTTGGAATGCAGACTTTGATGGAATGGTCTGCGGGTGTCATGTTGCCTTTGGAGAGCCCCTAATGTACCTAAACAGTGGAAACCCCCACAAATGACCCCATTTTGGAAACGAGACCCCCCACGGAACTTATCTAGATGTGTGGTGAGCACTTTGAACCCCCAAGTGCTTCACAGAAGTTTATAACACTCGGACATGAAAATAAAAAAATCATTTTTTTCCACAAAAATGATATTTTTGCCCCCAATTTTTTATTTTCCTAAGGGTAACAGGATAAATTGGACCCCAAAAATTGTTTTGAAATTTGTCCTGAGTAGGCTGATACCCTACATGTGGGGGTAAAACACTGTTTGGGCGCATGGCAGAGCTTGGAAGGGAAGGAGCACCATTTGACTTTTTCAACTCAGAATTGGCTGGAATTGAGATCAGATGCCATGTTGCATTTGGAGAGCCCCTGATGTGCCCAAACAGTGGAAACCCCCAATTCTAACTCCAACCCGAACCCCAACACACCCCTAACCCTAATCTCAGCCTTAACCCTAACCCTAGCCCTAACCCTTAACCTAACCCTAACCCTAGCCCTAACCCTAACCCTAGCCCTAACCCTACCCTAACCCTAGCCCTAGCCCTAACCCTAGCCCTAACCCTAACCCTAATGGAAAAATGGAAATAAATATATATTTTTTATTTTATTATTTTTCCCTAACTAAGGGGGTGATAACGGGGGGTTTGATTTACTATTTATGGCGGTTTTTATATTTGGCAGCTGTCGCACGCTAAAAGACGCTTTTTATTGTAAAAATAGTTTTTGCATCACCACATATTGAGAGCTATAATTTTTCCGTATTTTGACACACCGAGTCATGTGAGGTCTTATTTTTTGCGGGACGAGTTGACGTTTTTATTGGTACCATTTTCGGGCACGTGACTTTTTTGATCGCTTTTTATTCTGATTTTTGGGACGCAGAATGAACAAAAACCAGTGTTTCATGAATTTCTTTTGGGGGTGCGTTTACACCGTTCCGCGTGTGGTAAAATTGATAAAGCGGTTTTATTCTTCGGGTCAGTACGGTTACAGCGATACCTCATTTAGGTCGTTTTTTTATGTTTTGTCGGTTTTATGCAATGAAAACTATTTTATGTAAAAAATAATTATTTTTGTATCGCTTTATTTTGCGAGCTATAACGTTTTTATTTTTTCACTGATAATGCTGTGTGGTGGCTCGTTTTTTGCGGGACAAGATGACGTTTTCAGCGGTACCATGGATATTTATATGCGTCTTTTTGATCGCGTGTTATTACACTTTTTGTTTGGCGGTATGATAGTAAATCATTATTTTTTGCTTCGTTTTTTATTTTTATTTTTTAAGGGGTTCACTAAAGGGGTTAACTAATGGGACAGTTTTATAGGGCGGGTCGTTACGGACGCGACGATACCTAATATGTGTACTTTTATTGTTTTTTTTTTTGTTATTTCCAAAAAATGGATTTATTGAGGGAATTTTTTTTTTTTTCTAATTTATTTGGCGATTTTTTTTTAATTATTTTAACACTTTTTAAAATTTTTTTTTAACCTTATTAAATAGTCCCAGGTGGGACATCACTGTCCTGTGCCAGATCGCTGATCTGTCACATCACAGATCACTGTGACAGATCAGCGATCTGTCACAGGCAGTGCAGAAGGCTTCCTCATGCCTGCGCTTTGCAGGCACTGAGGAAGCCAGCTTCCTGCAGGCCCCCGAAGGCCCCCGTCGCCATCTTGGATTCGGGGGCCTGCAGGAAAGAAGCCCCCCGCAGCAGCGCTGCACATTGCGCTGCCGTGGGGGGCTCAGGGAAGCACGGAGGGAGCCCCCTCCCTGCCGATGCTTCCCTTTAACCCCCGGTACACCGCGATCATGTTTGATCGCGGTGTGGAAGGGGTTAACGTGTCGGGGGCGGTCCGCGACCGCCCCTGACACATTGTGCCCGGTGTCAGCTGTGATAATCAGCTGACACCCGGCCGCGATCAGCAGCGCTCACCACGTGGGCACGCTGATCGCGGTAGACGTACTATCCCGTCCATGGGCATAGGGGCCCGGGTCCCATGGACGGGATAGTACGTCTGATGGCAGGAAGGGGTTAAATTGATGCATTATTATTTTGATACTGAGACTACCACTCCCATTTTCTATGCTCTTCAGCTCTACAGCAGAACAAATACTTAAATTGATGCCTTTGTTTCCTTATATCTAAAGATTAGTTGTGTGCCCTGACCTCCTATCCCTAGACTGTAAAACCCTGAACTAGCCGCTGCGTTCCCTGTCCACATCTTTTATAGTGGCTGACTGCGTCGAAATACATGGAGGGAAAAATAGTAACAAAATTCTCTTTGGGGTCTGTTACAAACCCCAAAATATAACAGAAATCATGGAAAGTTTACTACTAAGGCAGATAGATGAAGCTGCAACCCATAATGAGGTCCTTGTTATGGGGGCCTTTAGCTACCCGAATATTAACTGGGAAACAGAGACCTGCGAAACCCATAAAGGCAACAGGTTTCTGCTAATAGCCAAGAATAATTATCTTTCACAATTGGTGCAGAATCCAACCAGAGGAGCAGCACTTTTAAACCTAATACTATCTAACAGACCTGACAGAATAACAAATCTGCAGGTTGTTTGGCATCTAGGAAATAGCGACCACAATATTGTACAGTTTCACTTGTCTTTCGCTAGGGGGACATGTCAGGGAGTCACAAAAACACTGAACTTTAGGAAGGCAAAGTTTGACCAGCTTAGAGATGCCCTTAATCTGGTTTACTGGAACAATGTCCTCAGAAATAAGAATACAGAAAATAAATGGGAAATGTTTAAGAACATCCTTAATAGGCGCTGTAAGCGGTTTATACCTTGTGGGAATAAAAGGACAAGAAATAGGAAAAACCCAATGTGGCTAAACAAAAAAGTAAGAGGGGCAATTAACAGTAAAAAGAAAGCATTTAAACTACTAAAGCACGATGGCACCGTTGAAGCTCTAAAAAACTATAAGGAGAAAAATTCTTTATCTTAAAAAATAATTAAAGCTGCCAAAAAGGAAACAGAGAAGCACACTGCTAAGGAGAGTAAAACTAATCCCAAACTGTTCTTCAACTATATCAATAGTAATAGAATCAAAAGTGAAAGTGTAGGCCCATTAAAAAATTGTGAGGAAAGTATGGTTGTAGATGATGAGGAAAAAGCTAATATATTAAACACCTTCTTCTCCATGGTATTCACGGTGGAAAATGAATTGTTAGGTGAAATGCCAAGAGACAAAGAAAACCCTATATTAAGGGTCACCAATCTAACCCAAGAAGAGGTGCAAATCCAGATAAATAAGAATAGAATAGATAAATCTCCGGGTCCGGATATGATACACCCACGAGTACTAAGAGAACTAAGTAATGTAATAGACAAACCATTATTTCTTATATTTAGAGACTCTATAGCGACGGGGTCTGTTCCACAGGACTGGCGCATAGCAAATGTGGTACCAATATTCAAAAAGGGCTCTAAAAGTGAACCTGGAAATTATAGGCCAGTAAGTCTAACCTCTATTGTTGGTAAAATATTTGAAGGGTTTCTGAGGGATGTTATTCTGGATTATCTCAATGAGAATAACTGTTTAACGCCATATCAGCATGGGTTTATGAGGAATTACTCCTGTCAAACCAATCTAATCAGTTTTTATGAAGAGGTAAGTTATAGACTGGACCAAGGTGAGTCATTAGATGTGGTATATTTTGATTTTTCCAAAGCGTTTGATACCATGCCACACAAGAGGTTGGTACACAAAATGAGAATGCTGGATCTGGGGGAAAATGTGTGTAAATGGGTAAGTACTGTAACTGGCTTAGTGATAGAAAGCAGAGGGTGGTTATAAATGATATATTCTCTAACTGGGTCGCTGTGACCAGTGGGGTACCGCAGGGGTCGGTGTTGGGACCTCTTCTCTTCAACATATTTATTATCGATCTGGTAGAAGGTTTGCACAGTAAAATATCGATATTTGCAGATGATACAAAACTATGTAAAGCAGTCAATACAAGAGAAGATAGTATTCTGCTACAGATGGATCTGGATAAGTTGGAAACTTGGGCCGAATGGTGGCAGATGCAGTTTAACAACGATAAATGTAAGGTTATGCACATGGGAAGAAGGAATCAATATCACCATTACACACTGAACGGTAAACCACTGGGTAAATCTGACATGGAGAAGGACTTGGGGATCCTAGTTAATGATAAACTTACCTGGAGCAGCCAGTGCCAGACAGCGGCTGCCAATGCAAACAGGATCATGGGGTGCATTAAAAGAGGTCTGGATACACATGATGAGAGCATTATACTGCCTCTGTACAAATCTCTGGTTAGACCGCACATGGAGTACTGTGTACAGTTTTGGGCACCGGTGCACAGGAAAGATATAATGGAACTAGAGCAAGTACAAAAGAGGGCAACAGAATTTATAAAGGGGATGGGGGAACTACAGTATCCAGAGAGATTAGCAAAATTAGGATTATTTAGTCTAGAAAAAAGATGACCGAGGGGCAATCTAATAACCATGTATAAGTATATAAGGGGACAATACAAATATCTCTCCGAGGATCTGTTTATACCAAGGAGGGTGACGGTCACAAGGTGGCATTCTCTGCGTCTGGAGGAGAAAAGGTTTTTCCACCAACATAGAAGAGGATTCTTTACTGTTAGGGCAGTGAGAATCTGGAATTCCCTGCCTGAGGAGGTGATGATGGCGAACTCAGTCGAAGGGTTCAAGAGAGGCCTGGATGTCTTCCTGGAGCGTAACAATATTGTATCTTACAGTTAATGTTATGTTCTTTAGAAGGACGTAGATCTGGGGATTTATTCTGACAGAATTTTATAGGCTGAACTGGAAGGACTAATGTCTTTTTTCAGCCTTACTAACTATGACTGTGATAGTCCTTTCTGAGTTGCTGTTCTAGACTAAGTGATGTGATAAATGCAAGGCATTAAAGAGAAGCAAGCACGGCGCTGTCTGAAGTCAAGCGATCCCACTCTCTTTTCAGCAATGTGTAAAACGATGCTTTTTTTTTGATCCAGGTGAATTAAAACACAAATTGTTTGAATAGTGTGGGACCCTCAAATTTGAGGAAATTTTACTGAAATTAAATATGCAGCTGATCTATCTAAACATATCTAGTGTTTTCCCTTACCTTTTTTATGTTCCTGGCAGAATTTGTCATGAGACAATATAGCAGAACACTGGTAAAACCTTTCACAGGTTGCAATGCATGACACAACCATTCGGTGGCAACACTTAGACGCATATAATACATCATATTGTATCAAGAGATCATGTGGTTTTTAAAAGTAGTCTTGCAGCACACATTTTAGGATTCGTCGAGCTAAGAAAAAAAGGTACATCTGTACTTATATTGGATATGAAATGTTCTGAATCATCAATTTCTATATTATTTTAAAATTTGTTTCCATATGTGTCTCATGTGGTTTTAAGCTGCAAAAATGTAGAATCTGCTTTAGAACATGGAGAAATACAGGATTCCAAGATTCCATACTGAGTGTTGGAGATTTGAAGACCTGATACTATAAGACTGGGGCTATAACATTGCTCAGCCAAAGATCTCACTGTGCCACTGCCACAATGAAGCATCATCCAAGTAAAATGGAACACATCATAAAAACATTAAAATTATTTGGATTTTTTGCTTGAAACAAGATTGAGCTGTAAGTCCACCTACGAGCCCAAGTAGAATTGTTTCTGACTGCAAAGCAGACCTTATGAGACTGTTAAGGCAGATCACCTAGATTAATATACTGCTCCATGTAATGGCACCATATTACAGCTCCGGATCAGTTGTTCTGCAAATTCAAATTACACAATAATATTTTTGTATTTTGGCCAACAGGAGAGTTAAAAAATAGATCAGACTCAAAGCTATGAGTTATGAGAATTGTGCAATCTAATCCTACTTCTGAGTTGCGATTTTAGGCTGACTTGTTGGCAACTGTGCATCATCATTATCCTCCACTTATTCAGACATGAATTGACATTCCCCAACGTGGCTTTCTTCTGACCGTGGGTGCTCAAATGTTTATGCATCACTGCGCTCCACCTTATCATGACCCTTTAATGGTGCATGTTGAGAGGCCAGAATAATTACAAGGGAAAGTGAACAGTTCCTCAGACTGGCCAGATTTGGGGTCATATGTTTCCAGGGACTCTTGATGGGGGGAGGATTGAGGACCAGGTTGAGGATTGTGAGACCCAGCCTCTTGGCTACTGAGACTGGACCATGTGGAAGTCTTGGTGATGCTGCTTGATATTGGAGCCTTTGTCTGCCAACCAACCCACAACAGCCTCTTACTTGTCTGGGTTCGACAGTGTGTGTAGCGCGTAGACTGAATTTTGACAGGAAGTTAGAACAAGGTAAAGTCAACTTCTGATCTGTCATCCAGCCTTAGCGAGCACCACCACATCCATGTCCCCAATTTTTAACATCACCCTTTCCCATATTGAATGCGTTATGAAAAATAGTGACGTTTGCATACGTCAGCATGCTTTAAACCAGTCGCACAACTGCTAGATAAATATACGCTATTTAACCAGTAGCAGACTAATTTTCTTTTATATCGCCTTTATTTCACATGACAACAGTAGACTCAGGTCAATTACTGATAAATAGTGAAGTTTGTGTGTTATGATTGAGTCACCATAGGAGGCAAAAACAGAAATGCTAGCTAAGTCCAGGAAACCAGAGAAGTTGGCAGCTATCGGATTGCAGACCCCTGAACCTATCAACACAACTAGCAGTAGCCGTGGGGGGTTCCTACGATGCCCTAGACCCCTCGATCACAGCCGGAGAAATAGCTAGGCCTAAAGAAAGAAAGAGGGGAAAACTAAACTGCCCCAGAGCAGACCCCAAAGCAATAGGCAGCCCCCAACATATAATGACGGTGAAGCAAGATGAAAACACTAACACAGGCAGAAAGATAGACTGAGCAAAGACGAGGCCCAATCTAGCTAGATAGAAAAGGACAGGAAGGCTGCTGTCTGCAATCCGTGAAAAACCCTATGAAAATAAGAGCCAACAGACTGACAGTGAAAAAGGCCCTGAAGACGCTAGGCTTCAAAAAAGCTATGTCAGTACTCAGGAATATTCTGAAGACAGAGCTACAGGCAAAAGGAGATTCAGCTCACCCCAGCAGGGAATGGCAGAATCCAGAAAAGCAAAGGAAACAAAAACAAAACACTAATGCAAACAGGCAAAGCAGAAAAACTTAGCTTAGAGGAGCAGGAATCAGACTGGTGTCCTAGAAGTCCACAGAGAAATCACCCGCAGGGCAGAAGGGCGTCGGCAGCCTTATATCCAGTCCGTGACTCCACTCAGCCAGTCATCCTCATCAGGTTCAGGTGCCTGATAATCAGGCTCATTACCTTCCTTCACCAGAATAGGGAGTTCACCAGACCTCAGTGACGAAGGGGAAAATGAACTCACAACATTTGTGTATGTCAACAGGTTTTATGCCAGTCACACAACTGCTTGATAAATAAACGCTATTTAACCAATAGCTGACTAATTTTTTTTATATCGTCTTTAATACACACTAAAAGCAGACTTAGGTAAATTACTGGTAAATAGTGACATTTGCGTATGTCAGCAGGCTTTACGCCAGTTGCACATCTGCTAGATAAATATACGCTATTTAATCGATTGCAGAGTAATTTATTTTTATATCACGTATATTATTACACACGCAAATAGCAGACTCAGGTCAATTACTGGTAAATAGTGATGTTTGTGTATGTTAGCAGACTTTATGTCAGTCACACAACTGCTAGATAAATATACGCTATTTAGCCAATAGTAGACTAATTTTTTTTTATATCGTCTTTAATACACACCAACAGCAGACTTAGGTAAATTACTGCTAAATAGTGACAATTGCGTATGTCAGCAGGCTTTACGCCAGTCGCACAATTGCTAGATAAATATACACTATTTAACCAATATCAAAGTTATTTTTTATATCACCTTTATTACACACGCCAACAGCAGACTCAGGTCAATCACTGGTAAATAGTGACGTTTGCGTATGTGAGCAGGCTTTATGCAAGTCGCACATGTGACACCCCAGAGTCCGGTTGTCACAGTGACATTGCCTCCCTCTATGAGGTGAAGTCATGCTTGGAGGCAGAAGGGGACCCCCATGCCAGGTAACATAGATTAAATCACAATTTCTGCTGCAGGTCAGAAAAGGGAGCTGCCTTATAAATTCTGGCCAGCAGATGGGGTTGGTGAGTCAGCTAGAAGTGAGCTGAGGGGGTTGTCATGGAAACGAGAGCAGCTGTGAGCTGTGAGGAAAGGACAAGACAGTTAAACGTGAGGTAAAAAGATCTTTCTGGAAGATCCAGTGAGTTCAAAACAGGAAGCTGATCTGTGAGGAGCTGGTGAGGGAGAGCTGATCTGTGAAGACGGAAAGGACATGAGCAGAGACGGAGAGGCTCTGGGGAAGCTAAAACTGCGTATATCAGCCCCCAGTGTGAAGCGCTAACAGAGAGAAGAGGGACGTCAGAGTCCTTGGTGGTCAGGAGCTGTATGTTCTGATCGCCGAATCTGAAAGTACAGGGGACTGTAAATTCCTGTGCGACATTGAACACCTGAGGGCACGGCAGCGGATAAGGAGCCCAGGGCTGATGGTGAAACGGACGGTACCTGTGGAATAGGCACTGTTAGGCATCGGATTCCTGCAGCTACACAACATGAATCCAGAGCCTCACATGCTGCTCTGCAGCAAGTCATTCCTGAGGCTAAGTTCCTCTGCCGCTCCACAGCATGCTCACGAGATGATCTCCCATTGGAGGTCAGGAGTCACATACTCAGGTCCTTCTCCAGATCTGATTGGTCCATCTCAGAGATCTTGAAGGTCCCGGCAGCACACAGCTATAAAAGGCCCGCATGGCCGCTCGGCCATGCGCTAGTATAGACTCTTCTTGCTAGATGTGTGAATGGTTATGGATGTATGATTCTGGTGACTGACTTATTAAGATTCCCCTCCCTCTGATATTACGCATGTGGTTAGGGAACTATAGAAAGAGTCAGCGCCAGTCAGTGGCAAGCCATAGGCCACTGTGCACACCGCACCTCTACACTAGCATCCGGTGGTGTCACGTCTCTCACGGCACTATCGCATAGCGGCTGTGTCTGCCGCCGTGCTGCATTCAGCAGCACTTACCGGCATCCGCAGTTGCGACGCTGCACGGTAGGTCTAGACGGACACCGTCCCCTGTCTTGGACCCTGTCCTGTGACCTGATACTGTGCATGCAATTTCGCTGAGACCTGTGAGTCTAACAGGCTCAGTGTTTATGTTTATGTTTATGTTACAGCGCCTCTGTGAGTAAACAGAGTCCACTCTGCGCACATCGGGTGACGTCGAACCCGTGCGCATTATACCACCATATAGCGCGTCTGCCATTGTCTAGCAGCGGTTTTAAAACCTAATGCACGGTGGACCCCGAGCGGCGAACGCACTTTATTATTTATTTATTTAGTGCATTCCGCCATTCCTAACAGGCTCATGCTGACAGCCAAACAGGTTAGTGAAATCAGCACGCAATTGAGGGTCGCAGCTTAGTTACAAACAGCAGAGACCTGCACACAAAGCGCAGAAGGAAGGTCCAAAATCCCCAACTGGCAAGGTGGATCCCCTGAATGCCTCCAGGCGAGCCGGACTCATTCCATCACCTGTATGTGGTACTCTGGATTACAACCAATTACCAGTAAAAGGTAAAGAAACTGCACCTCTCTGTGTCCTCCTCTCATTTCTCTGTACCCCAATGTTCACAGCCATTTTGACTATTAATCTAACATCTTTGCCCTGGGACTATTGCTCTACCTGTGGAGAGCTATTTTCACCTCGGCTGCGCCACATCAACAGTCTCAGGGGAACAACACCGCAGCGCTGGTCACCTCTGACCAGAATACCACAGGTGGCGTCACGTATTTAATCATCTATTAACTTTATCTTCATTTTTACCACATCACCAACAACTTTTTCCCTTCCCCTTTCATCATTTTATTTAATGGACGCCCCAGGGCCACGGACCGGGTCGCCTCCGCCATGATACCATCCCCCGTTGAAGTCGACGGGCCCGGTAACGAGTACCCCAAGGCCCTGCTCCACTTGCGCGCGCCCCCACACCACCGCGCGTACGCCCCGGGCGCTCCACACAATTGCTAGATAAAATTGCTAGATAAATAAACACTACTTCAGCAATAGGCAAGGCATATTAGTTAGCTCTAAAAAATTATGTTTAGTAAATGTTGGTACTCATGAATATTATTTAGCTGTAAAAAATGTGGGTTAGTACATGCTTTCACTCTCCCTATGCTGACAATACGTTCTCACTATGCTGTTTCCGCATGCAATGTGCTCAAGATGGCGCCGGCAGATCTTAAATATCCCCCTATGATACTGTAAGACCAGCCAATCACAGTAATGCCACACCAAAGATGGCAGCGGCATTACTGTAAATGGCAAGCAAGCCTAGTATGTTAATTGGCTGCAAATAAAGCGCCAAACATGCAGTGCGGGTCACTCGAATATACTGAGGCAAATAGTTAATTACTCGTCGAATAGAAAATAGACCGACTAGCATACTATTCGGGCGAGTACTGAATAGTGCCTAATGTATTCGCTCATCACTAGTGATTATCTATGAATGTATGGTCACAAGGTTTTACTTTTACCTTCTGTGATGTATGTACAGATGTTGAGGAGTTTTACTTTTTCATTTTTAATAATAATAATCTTTATTTTTATATAGCGCTAACATATTCCGCAGCGCTTTACAGTTTGTACACATTATCATCACTGTCCCTGATGGGGCTCACAATCTAAATTTCAGTATGTCTTTGGAATGTGGGAGGAAACCCACACAAACACGGGGAGAACATACAAACTCGTTGCAGATGTTGTCCTTGGTGGGATTTGAACCCAGGACTCCAGCGCTGCAAGGATAATAATCTCAATAAGCAATGTCCAGACAACAGGTAAAAAAATCTTTTACTGGAGCAGTTGATGATGATGACTATAGGCTTCCACAGTTAGGCTAAGTTCACATTAGCGTTTCTGCAGACAGGGTATCATTTGCATGTTTACGCAGCATTTTTTATCCGCATCATCTTACACATGACGGCAATAAAATGCTGCGTGTGCATGCGTTTGTATGCTTTTTGCATGCGTTTGCTTTGTTTCTGCGCATGCGTTCGATATTTCCAATGCTTTTCCAGTAGAATTTCTCTCATGGGGTTTCTATATATAGACACACTGCACAGATGAAATCCTCGTCTTTTGCTGCTATATCCAGCTTCAAGATGGATCTTAGCTTGGAGAGCTTAATTATTAATCTGGATTTGCAATTGAAATTGGCTGTTGCCTTTGCTGTGGCTTGTGAAGAAGAAAGAAGAAGAGAAAGACAGAGAAGACGTCGCCGTTATTGGCAACACCCCATCTTAGAAGTCTGAAAGAGCCGTGGAGCCACTCATTGTACAGAGAGCTACGTAAAAACCTGCAAAAGTTTTTCAACTACACAAGGATGTTGGAACAGAGCTTCGATGACTTGCTGCAACGCGTCCAAGGATCCATCACTAAGCAGGACACACAACTACGTTGAGCAATTCCTGTGGAGGAACGTCTGTTGGTGACCGTGAGGTACGTAATTTTGAAAAACAAACACGTCTTTAGACGTGCCGGACGTAACATGTTGCATTTTTTGGTCTGCCCAAAGGCGTAAAAAAACCCGCATACATATGGTTGCACACGGAATGCGTCAAAACAACGCATTACAGTCTATGGGAATGCAGGCATGCGCATGGATATGAGTACACCTGCGTTTGCGTACGCATGCGTTTTAACAGTAAACATGTCTAGACATTGGCTTAAACCACCCCCTACACAAAGAAACATTGTTTGGGGGGTAGTGTATATACAGTAAAAGAAGGTGTTGGAACTGGCAGTCTGTTCACTACTCTACATCCTAGGATAAAGTTACAAAACTGCAAGGAGAAAAACAAGAATCATTGAAATGTGAATATAAAAATGTAATGTCTGACTGTACTTTTTTCTCAATTTATATTATGTACTAATGTCTCTTTTTTATTGCACCATGTCTTCATCAGATGAGTATATACCTGGGACTGGGGAACTGGCACAAGCTGTGAGAGAAGTGAGTACATTCCTTCCCGAATGATTGGTAAGTATTCGCTGTCACATATGCAAATGTGGCAAATTTATTTTTTTTCTTTTCAGACCCCATTGTCCACGGCAGCAGAGGAAGAGCAGGAGCAGGCAGTGCAAGTGCAGGCGGGGAGACAGCATGTAAGTATAGACTTACTGATTGTACTATTTTTTTTCCCTGACTTTTTTCTGGCCTGTTTTTCCTCTTCAATCTTGCTTCTTTTCTGCTTTGTTTTCTATCTTTTTCATTTCCAAATCTTTCAAAGATTAATGTTTTTCTTTTTTTTCTAGGCTCCACAACGGGATGAAGAACTCGCCCTGGACAATGAAGCCCTCATCCGTTTAGTTCAGGAGCGAGTCCCGTTGTAGGACAGCCGTGATCCACTGCACTCGGACAACGTGGTGATCCGGCGGCTCTGGAATAAAGTGGCTGCAGCGCTGATGGATGGCTGGGACAACGCCTCTCCACAGGTCCGCAAGGAATTTCGTAAGTATTTCAATGCTGTGTGATGCGGCAGTGACCTTGGCTGGGATCACACAACTTTGTGTGATGTTAGTAACTCCTGCGAAAATCTAGCATCACACATATTTGTGTTATCCCGGCCTACAGTGCATTGTCTCTTTTTTTTTTTCCACGTTGAGCAAAGACAGAACCCGTTGGCGCTTGATGAAGGACCGCTTCAACAGGGACCTGAGACAGGAGAACCGGGTTCCCAGTGGTGCTGCGGCAAGGACCTCAACAAAATACCGCTACCATCAGGTGTTGGCCTTCTTAAGACCGATCCTTGCGACCAGATCATAAGTATTTTGTTGTTGTATTGTATTGTGTTTTACACTGTGTTTTTCTATTCCACAGGAGTTGGGGCTTTGACTAGTGTAAATGCATGATACTAATGTTTTTCTTTTCTTTTCACAGCACCTGGAGCAGCACCCTGCATCCTGGAGTGTTCCTTCATCGAGCTGCCACGGACCCATCCCAGCTATCCAACAGCCAAGAAGCAGCTTGCGGGTCGGCAGCAAAGACAGCTGGAGACCAGGAAGCTGGTCCATCAGGTGTTCCCCTGTCCCAGGTCTCTGCCACTGGTTTTGCGGGCACTACCCGCCAGTGGCAGAAGGCCTCGGACAGGACCGTCATGCCCGAGTTCCTTCACTTGAGCTCGGTCTTTCAGAATGGCCTCAAAGTGGTTTCAAACTAATGGAAACATGCTTCCAGGCTGTCGACAGTCGCCTTCACCATCTGGAAGCCGACCTCAACAGACCAGCGCACCATTTCTTCACTCAAATTGAATGGGGCATGGCAGAACACCTTAGTCCTGAGCTCCAGCTGAATGTGATGCAGGCCTGCAACACTGCTTACAAGCAGGCTATGCAGCAAAGTCAGTACGTGCAGCAGTCAGTGGTGGCATTTCCAACTGTGCCACCACTTACTCGCTTCACCTCACTATCGACTTCTGCTGCATACCACTGCATGGCCACCTGCATTCAAAGCCATGCAGGACACCACTACGCCATCCCAAGGCCGAATGCAGCTGGACACTCCCCCGCCACCACTATGCCAAGCGCTGCTCCTGCTTGGACCTCCACCACCACCGCCAGCATCACCCTTGCATGGACTGCTACCACCACTGCCACCACCGAGCAGCAACAGCAGCTGGGGGACCCAGATTCGTTATTCACCACCTCGGACCCTGGCAGGACCTCCAACACCACCAGCAGGCCGCAGCAGCTGGAGGATCCTGCTAGGGGGTCCCCCAGCTCCAGAATGTAACCCAGCTCCAGGAGGTCACTGACCTCAAGGACGTCCACCAGCTCCAGGGGTTCCTCCAGCACCAGGTGCTCCAGGCAGGACACAAGGCCGACAGGCCACAGAAGAAGCCATAAAAGTGGCCACAAAAAAAGACTCTTACACTCCCTCCCCCCACACCTCCCACTGTGTCTGACCTGCCCCATGCCTCAAGTCCCATCCCTGAGCTCCCTTCCCCCACTACTTTCGTCGCCCCTTCCCCTAGAACCCCTTCCTCGACTTTAAGCCATTGCTTATGCCTCCACACCCCCAAGTTGCCACCATCTTCCCACAAACGTCGCTCCCAGTAATTTTTTTTTTGTTTTAAATAAATGTCATTTGGTTTTCCCCTAATACTGTTTGGTTTATTGTGTCTTTCGCCGCCTACACACACTGCGCCGTACACTTTGTGTATTTGCCACCACATAGCTCCAGTACTGACACATGTTTCTTGTGTCAGTTCTGGAGTTATGTGTTGTCAAAAATACAAATATATGACTTGTATTTTCACCACCAGTCTCTTCAGTCTGCTAATATTGGTCAGACTGAATAGAGGATGGTGGTGAGTGCAAGACATATCTATTCTCACCTTGCCAGGTATCATAAAGAGTGAATTGAGGATGGTGTGTTTTGGCCATCATCATTTCACTCTTTGTGACACAAGGCCAGGGGATTATAGATATACCTTGTAATTAACCACATCATCTATTCAGTCTATGGTGAATACACTGAAGAGATGATGGAGAAAATGCACATCATATCTACAATACCCTGGACTGGTATCATAACTATTTAGCACACCTGGCCTGGTGAGTATACCTATGAGTTGTCATCTGCAGCGTCGCTTCAGTCTGCATTATCTATTGCACACAGACTGGAGAGATGCTGGAGGATAACTCATATGTGCATTCACCTGCCCAGTTGCCATAAAATTCTGAATGATGCGTTCTTTTGGGCATCCTCACTTCAGCATGACACCAGGCCAGGGGATAGTAGAAGTTGTATAAACCTTTATCATCTCTCCAGTCTGCATGCATACTGAATCGACAGTGGAAATACTACAATTAATATTTGTACTCACATGGCCAGGTGTCATAAAGAGCGAAGGATGCTATTGCATCCCAAAATCACTATTTGTAATATCAGGCCAGGTGATATAAATATTAGTTGTATTATCTCCACCATCGTTGCAATCTGCCTTATTGAACACAGACTGGAGAAGTGATGAAGGTCGTACAACTTTTGTATCTAGACTCACCTGGTCAGGAGTCCTAGTAAAGTCAGGATGCACAAAACACAGCATCCTGAATTCACTGGACACCTCGGCAGGTGATTATTGTATTGGTGTGTATAAAGACAGAGTGCACTCAGTACAGGTATCAAAACAGGTTTTTTATTTACATACACACAAGAAATTTTTTTCACACCATTTGATCTTGCCATGCCACACGTCCTATATCAGAGATAAAGTATGTAGCAAATTGGTCCCTCCTTTGGACAACTTCAACTGATGACCTGAAAAGGTGCTGAGTGAAATCAGGCAATGGGTTGGCAGCTAGTTCATCTAGTTCAAAGTTAGGGTGCTCTTTAGCCATAACAAAATTGTGAAGAACCACACACGCTTTCACCACCTCATCCACTGTTTACAGTTTAAGATTAATGGCTGTGCAGAGAATGCACCATCTGGACACAAGAATCCCAAAGGCACACTCTACAGTTCTTCGTGCCCTTGTGAGTCTGTAATTAAATATTTTTCACATGTGGTCCAAGTCCCGGTTGGATTAGGGTTTCAGCAGGTTTTGGCACATTTGAAAGGCCTCATCACCAACCATTACAAATGTCAGTGGTAGACCTTCGGTGTGGGGAAGAGGTCGTGGCAGGGGGAAATTAAAATGGTTGCCATACAACCTACGGCCCATGTTGAGTTCTTAAAAGTCTGGGTTATTGCCCCGGCCAAATGCCCCAATGTCCACCGCAACAAACCAACAGTCTGCATCCGCAATGGCCATGAGTAGAGTTGAGCGAAACGGGTCGGTCAGATTCAAAAGTCGCCTACTTCCGCCAAAGTTGAGTTTCGTGAAACCCGACCATAGCGTGAGGTCGGCCATGCGGTCGCCGACCCGAGCGCCAAAGTCGCGTTTCTTATAATGCTTTCAGGTCCTTTTTCTTTGCCAATGAGCAAGGATGCACACTGTGGGCAACGCGATGACATGGGCAGTGGCCACCACCATCTTAGAGAAGGGCATTGCAGTGATTGGCTTGCTTTGTGTGGCGTCACAGTGGCTATAAAAGCCCTGACCACCGACCGCCATTTTACTTCTGCTGATGTTAGCATAGGAAGAGGTTACTGCCACTGTTTCTCAATAGGGAGAGTGTTAGGCAGGAAAGAAAACAGATAGGCATTAAAGAAAAAACATTCTGTGCTTCTGCTGATAGCAATTGTGCTGCACAGTTAGTGTGCAGTGACAGGGAAGGATTTTTTGTGTGCAGCAGCGCTGGTTATTAGGCTGCCTGATAGCTGCATTGCTATGTGCACACTGCTGTGCAGACAGCTTTTTACACAGCACTCATACTTTTATTCTTTTTTTCTGCGCAGTTACCGAGCGTTCATTTTTTCCCACACCGTCTAGAGCTGTACGCTCCTCACACACTACCATGTACCGGCTGGTGTCACCGACAAATACATGCTATCTGTGTGTGACTCCGGAAATAAATATATGGAGATTTATATTTTCCATACACCATATAGAGTTGTCCGCTTCTGATACAGTACCGTATATCTGCTGTTTGGATTACGGTCAAATACATACTGAGACAGCGTGTGTGTGTGACTCTGGAAATAAATATACAGAGATTTACATTTTTCCATACACCGTATAGAGCTGTACACTCCTCAAACACTACCGTGTACCGGCTGGTATCATGGACAAATACATGCTATCTCTGTGTGACTCCGGAAATAAATATAGGGAGATTTACATTTTTATATACACCGTATAGAGCTGTCCGCTTCTGATACAGTACTGTATGTCTGCTGTTTGGAATAACGGTCAAATCCATACTGAGACAGTGTGTGTGACTCCGGAAATAAATATATGAAGATTTACATTTTCCATACACCGTAGAGAGCTGTCTGCTTCTGATACAGTACCGTATATGTGCTGTTTGGATTACCGTCAAATCCATACTGAGACAGCGTGTGTGTGTGACTCCGGAAATAAATATACGGAGATTTACATTTCCCCCTACACCATATTCAGCTGTCTGCTTCTGATACAGTACCGTATATGTGCTGTTTGGATTACGGTCAAAGCCATACTGAGACAGCGTGTGTGACTCCGAAAATAAATATACGGAGATTTACATTTTTCCACACTCCGTATAAAGCTGTCCGCTTCTGATACAGTATTGTATATCTGCTGGTTGGATTACGGTCAAATACATACCGGGAGGGCATCTGTGACTAAGGAAATATATAGGGAGATTTAAATTTTTCCTTACACCGTGTACAGCTGTACGTTTCTGATACAATACCGTATATCTGCTGGTTGGATTACGGTCAAATACATACTGGGAGAGCGTCTGTGACTAAGGAAATATATACGGAGATTTAAATATTTCACTACACCTTATACAGCTGTACGCTCCTCATATAGTACCATATATCTGCTGGTATTTTTGGCACATTTTCCCAAACATGAGGAATTATGGTGGAAGAGGCCATGGACGTGGGCGGGGGGGCAGCTGGTACTGATGGTGGTGGTGGTGCATCTGCTGGTTATGCAAAAAGCACAATAGCAGCTAAGGCAGGAGATGTTGAGCCTGCGTCATCGTCTGGCTCAAGAAGGCCTGTAAGGTTCCCTTTTCTGGGAGTAGGTAAACCGCTTTTAAAGTTGGATCATCAGAAACAGGCTTTGGCTTACATTGCCGAAACAGCCTCCAGCTCTATCGCCTCCTCTTCCGAAGTTTCAAAAACTGCAAGCACTGAGTCATCATTGCAGGCTTCTGGTCAGGAACAACACCTTTCCTTGTGTCCTTCACCCCCACCAAAAGTGAAGGATGCAGCAGGCCACACTTCAGATTACTCCATGGAGCTCTTTTCACATGCCATGCCTGAGTTATCAAGTCAAATCCTGAATTCCCCAGTCCAAGATGAATCTGACATGGAGTGCACTGATGCACAGCCACTGCTAGATGATTCTGCTGGTACATTGACCCAGAGCACTACATTGCCCTCGCAGTCTACTGAGCCCGAATGTGACCCTGATGAAACTCAGATGCTCCTTCCCGCATACTATACCATCTTACACGGTGACACAGAGGAAGGTGCAGATGAAATTGAAGAGGAGATGATGGATGACCCAGTTGTTGATCCGGATTGGCATCCATTGGGGGAAGAGGGTGCCGCTGGCAATAGCTCAGAAGAGGAGAAGGATCCGCAGCAAGCATCGTCATCGCAGCAGCGGTTATCTGGCAGGCCCGTAGCTGTCCAAAAACATGGTAAAAAACAAAAAGAGTTGCAGGACAGCTTGACCAGATGGTCAAATTAGCACAGCGTGCAAGCCCTGAAAATTTATACCATAGTAGGAAGAGTGCAGTGTGGCACTTTTTTGATCAAAATCCTATTGATGAGGCAAAAGTTATCTGTAAGAAGTGCGGAAGGACCTTTAGCCGAGGGAAAAATCTCTGAAATTTGAATACCAGTTGCATGCTTAGACATTTAACCACCATGCACTTGCAAGCGTGAATGGACTACAAAACCTCAGGTAGCACATGTGCACCTGCTCCAACTGAAGGTAGCCAGCAATGCTCCATTGCTTCCCCCACTGTAAGCCCACCGGTAAGCACACCACCAGCAAGAAATGTTGAGGTGTCGTCGCAAGGCCAAAGCAGTCAGGGAATCACAATGTTTTTGCAACGAAAGACTGAATCTAGGCCATCACCACAACCACCATCACCAACCCGCTGTCATTCTGTCAGGTCCACCGCTAGTTCCCCCATATGCAGCTCTCAAGTCCAGATCATCCTACCAGACACTCTGAGTAGGACAAGAAAGTACTCATCCCCTCATCCGCGTACACTGGCTTTGAACGTCTACATTGCCCAACTGATCTCATTAGAGATGATGCCCTTCCATTTGGTTGAAAGCGAAGCGTTCTGAGAGCTGATGGCATACGCTGTCCCACGCTATGACCTACCCAGTCGGCACTTCTTTTCTCGAAAAGCCATCCCTGTCCTCCACCTGCATGTGAAAGACTGCATTGTCCATGCACTCAAACAATCAGTGAGTGGAAAGGTGCACCTCACAACAGATGCATGGGCCAGTAGGCATGGCCAGGGCCATTACGTGTCCATCACTGCGCACTGGGTTAATGTGGTGGATGCAGGGTCCACAGGGGACAGCGGCGGTGGGACAGTGATGCCTATTCCACGGTATAGGAAACAGTTGGCTGTAGGCGTTCGACCCTCCTCCTCCAGAAGCGAAAGCTCGTCGACAGAGCGCAGTCGCACGAGCACTCCATCCGCAGCTGCCAGTGTTGCACATGAGGTGTCCCACTATCGAACAGGTAGTGGTAAGCGTCAGCAGGCTGTTTTAAAGATGATGTCTTTGGGCGACAACAGACACACCGCGGAGGCACTGGCCGACTACTTGCAGTGAGAGACTGAGTCATGGCTGGGCAGTCTACATCTTGAGCCAGGCAAGGTAGTCAGTGATAACGGCCGTAATTTTGTGGCAGCCATAGCCCTTGCAAAACTTAGTCACATACCTTGCCTGGCTCACACCTTGAACCTGGTGGTGCAGTGCTTCCTAAATAATTATCCGGAGTTAACAGCCCTGCTCCATAAGGTGCAATGACTGTGCTCGCACATCCGTCGCTCGTCCGTAGACTCCAGTCGTATGCAGAGGCTGCAGCGATCGCTCCACCTCCCCAAGCACCGCCTAATCATAGACGTTGCAACAAGATGGAACTCCACCATGCACATGATTGAGAGGCTGTGCGAACAGAGGCAGGCTGTAATGCATTTGTGGGAGGATACATGAGCAGGCAGTTTGAGGGCAGACATGGAGTTGTCGGGTGTGCAGTGGTCAAAGCTGAAAGACCTCTGTAATGTCCTTCAGTGTTTTGAGGAATGCACACGGCTGGTAAGCACAGACGATGCCATCATAAGCATCCCACTCATGCAAACTATGACGCACAATAAGGATCAGACATCTGCAGTGGAGGAGGAAGAGGAGGAGGAGGAGGAGGGAAGCCTTGATGACAGTCAGTCATAGTCTGCTCAGGGAACTGTACTGGACGAGGTGGAGGAAGAAGAGGAAGAGGAGGAGGATGAGGATGAGGGGGATGACTATTTTGGGAAGGAGGATGCTTCTCGGGGGGACAAGAGAAAATGTTGGCTTGCCAAGGTCAGGTACAGGGTTTGTGCATGACTGGAGGGATGTGGATTTGGCAGAAAGTGCTCCTCCACCCACCACTGTCAGTGCATCATTGACACCTGGAACATTGGTCCACATGTGTGATTATCTCTTGCGGATCCTAAAAAGGGACAAAATTATGAAGGATGACAACTACTGTTTGGTCAGCATCCTCGATCCACTCTATAAAGGCAAATTACAGAACATCATGCCACAGGAGAACCTAGAGCTAATATTGGCTAACAAACAAGCAACTCTGGCAAACCGTTTGTTAGAGGCATTCCCAGCACACAGCAGCGGTGCAGGTTCTACCACGAGCCGTACTGGGCAACATGGAAGAGGTGTTCGTGGTGCACACAGCCGAACTGGTGTTGGAGACAGGGGTTTCATGACCATGTTGTGGACTGATTTCTGGAGGACCGCTCACACGACTGTTAATACTGAATCGATTGCAACAGACAGGAGACAGCAGTTGTCAACTATGGTTCAAAATTACCTCTCCTCCCCTATCGATGTTCTCCCTCACAGTTCATTCCCCTTTGACTACTGGGCCTCTAAACTGGACACCTGGCCTGAATTGGCACAATATGCCTTACAGGAGCTTGCTTGCCCTGCTGGTAGTGTGCTACCAGAAAGAGTCTTCAGTGCTGTTGGATCAATCCTGACAGAAAGAAGAACCCAGGTGTCGACCCAAAATGTTGGTGATCTCACTTTCATTAAAATGAACCATGCCTGGGTTTCAAAGGATTTTGTCCCACCTTCCCCTGATGACACATAGGTTGCCAGCAAAGTGGCTCACTTTGTCCTCCTCTTCCTCTGACTTCTGCAATTCCTCCATTTGCAGCTGCTGAACGTCCAGCCTAAACCTCAACATATGCCAGTTTTTCCACCTCCCTAACTGGGCTGTCCCCAGCCCGCCCACAACTTTAGCAAAATAACCACCAGTTTTCAATGCGTAACTATTATGATAAAGTAAATAAAGATTGACAAGCTTAAGTAATAAGAATTGATGTCGTTGGCATTGAAATGGGCACTGTAGGTGTGTTTACTGTCCTCCATTCCCTGACGACTTTGCTTCCCCATTGTCTTGCATTGAGTTTCGTGTTTCAGTCGGACCTCCGACTTTTCCCGATAGTCGGCCGATTTTGTTCGGCTCGACTTTTGAGAAAGTCCCTAAAAAGGCAAAGTCGCTCATCTCTAGCCATGAGTACTGTAGAAAAGTACTTTTTATAGTTATATTACTCTTCAATCTACTTCTTGCTGGTTTAGTTATCCTGATGTGTTTCCCACCCACCGCTCCCAAACAGTTGGGGAAATTGCAGACTGTCAAGAATTGTTCAGCTATTTCAATCCACTTTTCCACGGTGGGCAGTGGCATAAATTCTGGACAGAGAATGTCCCACAAAGCTCGGCAGGTGTCCGCAACTATTCCCGACAAGGTTGAGATTCCAAGTCGGTACTGGAAGTGGAGTGATGACAGACTCTCTCCAGTAGCCAGGAATCTGCCAGAGAAAGTAAAAAATTAATATTTATGTCTAGGGTTTTGCAAAACACTGAAATGAAAAAAATATTAGTACATGGCATACAATAATTCTGCAGTCTTTTGTTTACTACATGGCAGAACAATAATTATGCAGGCTTTGGATTAGTACATGGCAGAACAAAACTAATTATGCAGGCATTGTTTTTTAAATATTATGTACCGTGATGTGACCAGGAGCCGTTCCTCAGGAGGAATCGCTCGACGGAGCTGTGTGTCCTGTCTCCTGATGGCTCCTTGAACACGACCAAGCAAATCCATGAAGCTTTCATGGGACATCCGGGTATAGTCAATAAATTTTGCCGAGTTTGCCTGGAGCTCGCTGTAGAGGTTGTGGTACGCTCCACGGCTCTCCCGGACTTCAATAATCGGATATCTCCAAAAACACCGCTGCTGCCATCTTCGCTGTCTCTCTGCCTTTCTTGCTGGCAAGCAAATGCAAAAGCCTGAGAGAGCACGATGTCCAGATCCAAGTTGAAGCGAAAACTCTCCCAACGCAGATCCATGGTGACACAGGAAACAGCAGCAAAATCTGAAGAATTCAGCTGTAATAACAGGGTCTATATAAAGAATTCCCATGACACACGCCCACTGGTGTCCCATTGGTGAAGTCTGTTTCAAGGATTTTCCTCCTGTGAAATGTGACACCTAGAGAATGCACGAGCATAAAAATGCAAATGCATGCAAAAATGCATGCAAACGCTGCGTTTTTTGTTGTCATGTTGATGCGGATAAAAACACTGCGTTTGCTTGCGTTTTTGCATGTGTATGCGCTTGCGCACGATATGCTGCGCACAAAGACGCAAATGAGAAACTTGCCTTACACCCCGTCTTTCCTCCTCAGAAACTTGAGGTTGACGACTCTGGGAAGATTCATTTCCACTCGTCTGCTCCTGCTGTTCCGCACTGGAAGGTACCTGTAAAGAAAATACATGATTTACCACATGTATGGTATTGCCAGTCAATACATACCAATCAGTATATCAAATGTGATTGCATAATTGGTGTCATGTCCACTCTCGGAAGCTTCACTGGAGTACATGTTGAAATAGCAAGCAGCAGTCAAGTGAAACACTACAGAAAAGAACAGAGAAGAAAAATTAAACTTGTTAAAAGCCAAAGCCAAAAAAAACCCACAATGGACACCAATACTTACATTACAGGCAGTAGTCCAAAAGCACAGCAGTCAGGCAGCACAGAACAGGGACAGCAGCACAGCACCAGGACGTCAGCACCAGGAAGGTAGCACCAGGACAGAAGCACCAGGAAGGCAGCACCAGGACGGTAGCACCAGGAAGGCAATACCAGTACGGCAGCACCAGGACGGCAGCACCAGGATGGCAGCACAGACTGCAAAAACAGACAGACATTTTTAAAGCTTCTATACTTACATCTGAAGTCTTCTACTTGCATCCAGAGTCTTGAGAGTAATGAACTTGCTGTGTCCTCACCCCCTTTTATACCCCTTTGCTTTAGGAGTGGCTGAAACCAGTTCCTGGACATGCTCAGTCTGAAGTACGCATTCGTATTGAACGCATGCGTACGCATGTCCTTGCGTAACAATGCGTTCCGCTAGACAGTAATGCATTCTTTTGACACACTCAATCAACAATCATCTGCATGCGCATGGCTGCACATAATTGACACCTCAAAAATTGCAACATGCTGTGTTCGCTGCACACCACGAAACGACGCATGCGTACTAGTGTTGAGCATTCCAATACCTCAAATATCGGGTGTCGGCCTATATTCGCGGTATCGGAATTCCGATACTAAGTTCCGATACTTTTTGCATATCGAATACCGGAATCAGAAGTTCCCATAATGCTATGAGCCAGTTTGATTTGATTCAGCCAATGAGGAATCCTCTGAAGTGTGGGCACATCCTGTTAGACATATAGGCATGTTAACTAATGGCATGGCTGTGATTGGCTGCTGAAATGAAGTCATGATGCACTATAAAAGCCACCGCCGCCATTTTGGGTTCACTCTGCTGTGAATTCAGTTAGGGACAGGCTGCTGTTCAAGACTCTGAGGGACAGTTAGAGATAGCGATTTGCTATATAATATTGTGCTTTACCCAGGTTACATTATCAACCACTGTAGCTTTCTTTTGCCTTGCAGCGCTGTTCACAGCTGTCTGCAAGGTCTGTGTGAGTGCAGCTCACACTGTGTATTGTGTCCTGCAGCCACCTCTGGTTGTAGGCCGCTCAGCGTGCGCCACTGCCTCATACATATTTATTTTTGTTTTATTGCTGCTCATTTTTCATTAATTCTCCTATTAGTGTGCATCCATCCGTATCCATCTACATTGGTTGCAAACACTATATATGAGTAGACAGCGGAGTGTTGTGAGTTCATTCTCTGGTTCACCAGTTGTGAATTCTCCTTCCAGACTCCCTCTGCTGGTAACAGGAGGTAGTGAAGCTGATTTGATCAGTGGAGATCTGCCACCTGAGAATGAGGATGACGATTGGACCTCAGGAGTCTCAGATTGGATTAAGACAGCCGACGCCCTATTCAGTTGCTGGTGATTCCTTCTGGCTTGTCAGCTCTTGGTTTTCAGCTATGTTCCAGTCATCTAAAGCTAAGTTTTCCTGCTAATGTTCACACTTGATTTTGTTGGTCTATTCAGTTTTTTGTGTGGTCAGCCAGCCCCAGCTGGGGGCTGTGCTGAATTTCCACTCTTATTTATCAGTGTTTTGCCAATTTTCTTTTTGTCCCTTACTAGTTTGGTCTCTTTTTGCTCTGTCTCAGAATATTTCAGAGTGCTGATATAGTGGGAGAAGTCTAGTGACTTCAGGGTTAATTTTGCAATCAGAAGTGTTGGACTTTATTTTTGTAGGGTTTTTTGCAGGTTGCAGACAGTGTCTTTCCTTTCCTTTCCTTTCTAGTTAGTTTGGGCCCCATCGTTTGCTCAGCCAATTTTCCTGCCTGTGTTTGTGCATTCATCTTGTTTCACCGTCAATACATGTGTGGGGACTATCTATTCCTTTGGGGACTGCTCTGGGGCAGTTAGTTTTCCCCTTTTCATGCTTCAGGCTTATTTAGTCCTCCGGCCGTGACGAAGCGTCTAGGAACATCGTAGGTACTCTCCACGGCTGCTGCTAGTTGTGTGGTAGGATCAGGGATCTGCAATCTGCATGGTTACCAACCTCTCTGGTTTTCTGTGACTTAGCTTGTTTTGCTTTTTTCTCCTCGGTGACCCATTCATAACAGATTCACCAGTCATACCGCAAATTCTAGGGTACTCAAAAGCAGGAAAAAGTTGTTAAAAAAAAAGTGTCAAAATTTTATTTTTATATTTTTTCCTCTTTTTCTCTGGGGTCATAGGAGGATTTTTTTTTCTTTTTCCTAATGGAGATTAAGCAATTGTCTGATCGTGTGGAGCAGCTGGCTGCTGAAGTGCAGGGAATTTCCACCTACCTCATTCAGTCACATGCTGCTGAACCTAAGATCTCTACTCCTGATGTGTTTTCTGGGGATCGGTCTAAATTTCTGAATTTTAAGAATAATTGTAAATTATTTCTGCCCTTGAAGCCTAACTCATCGGGGAGCTCTGTGCAGCAGGTTAAAATTGTCATCTCCTTGCTGCGCGGCGATCCCCAGGATTGGGATTTTTCTCTGACACCTGAAAATCCTATTCTGACTAATGTGGATGCATTTTTTCAAGCCTTGGGGTTGTTGTATGATGAACCTAATGCTGTTGATCAAGCTGAGAGAACCCTGTTGGCATTAAACCAGGGTCAGGATTCTGCAGAGTTATACTGTCAAAAATTCCGAAAGTGGGTGGTCCTTACTACATGGAATGATAGTGCATTGGCAGCTCTCTTACAGAAGGGTTTATCAGAGACCGTAAAAGATGTTATGGTGGGATTTCCTGTTCCCTCTGGTCTGGATGATTGTATGTCATTAGCCATTCAAGTTGATCGGCGTTTACGTGGACGTAAAACTACACGGGAGGCGCTGCCACCTTTTGAACAAACGTCTGAACCTATGCAATGTGATGGGGTTTTGTCTAGGGCGCAATGTCAGGAGTTTAGAAGGCGTAATAAGCTGTGTTTTTTCTGTGGAGACGTCTCTCGTACTATTTCTGTCTGCCCAAAATGAGAGAAGCTTTTTGCACACTCATTTGCTGTGGACAGTATACAACCTAAGTTTCTTTGGCAATTACTCTGATCTGCTCCTTATCCACGTTTTCCACGAAGGCTTTTGTGGATTCAGTAGCAGGGTTGAATCTGATGGATTTGGACTTTGCTAAACGTTGTGGTTTTTCCATGACGCCTTTGCGGACGCCTATTCCTTTGAGGGGTATTGATGCTGCACCTTTGGCGGAGAATAAACCTCAGTTTTGTACCCAGGTGACAATGCGAGTTGCCCCAGACCACCAAGAAAATTCTAAATTTTTGGTGCTGCATAATTTGCATGATACTATTGTTCTGGGTTTTCCTTGGTTGCAAACTCATAATCCAGTTTTGGATTGGAAATCTGGGTCTGTGGTGAGTTGGGGTTGTCAGTGTGTTCTTAGGGACGCTCCTGTTTTCTCCACCTCTCCTCAGTCATGATATTCCTGATTATCTAGTCGATTTTTCTGATGTATTTAGTGAGAGCAAGTCTGCGTCTTTGCCTCCTCATAGGAGTTATGACTGTGCAATTGAGTTGATGCCTGGGTGTAAATTTCCCAAGGGTCGGTTTTTCAACTTATCAGTACCCGAACATGATGCTATGCGATCCTATATTAAGGAGTCATTGAAGAAGGGTCATATTACAGTGTCCAGTGTCCACAAGTGTCTGCAGAAATTCAAAATCTCCCTTATCCTGCAGTCACTTTTTTCACACCTGTGCCATCGAGCCTGTGACATAGCACTCTGATATTCAGTGGGCCTCACACAATCCAAGTGTCCAGTGTCCACAAGTGTCTGCAGAAAATCTAAATCTCCCCTGTCCTATAGACACCTTGTACCTTGTTTTACATTACTATATAGTTTGTTGGATTTTGTCTACATTTCTACCAAAAATGAGGAAGGCTGTTGGAAGAGGCCGTGGAATTGGGCGGGGGTTGGCAGCTGGTAATGATGGTGTTGGTGGTGGATCTGATGGTAGTGGCAAAAGCAAAATAGGACCGAATGCAGGAGGTGTTGAGCCTGCGTCATCGTCTGGCTCCATAAGGCTTTGAAGGCTTAGTTTTCTAGGAGTTGGCAAACCGATTTTAACGCCAGAGCATCAGGAAAAAGTTTTGTCTTACATTGCTGACTCAGCCTCCAGCTCTATCGCCTCCTCTTCTGAAGTTGTAAAAAGTAAAAGCACTGGTCGTCATTGGAGGCTCATGTTCATGAACCACACCTTTCCTTGTGTCCTTCACCCCAACCAAGATTGAAGGATGACGCAGGCCATACCACTGATTACTCCATGGAGCTGTTTTCAAATACCATGCCTGGATTATCAAGTGAAATGGTGAATTACCCAGGCCAAGATGAATCTGACATGGAGTGCACTGATGCACAGCCGCTGATAAATGATTCTGCTGGTACATTCACTCAGAGCACTACATTGTCCTCGCAGTGTACAGAGCCAGATTCTGACCCTGATGAGACTCAGGTGCCCCTTCTCGCACACTATACCACCATACACGGTGACACAGAGGAAGGTGCACATGACATTGAAGAGGAGTTGATGGATGACCCAGTTGTTGACCCAGATTGGCATCCATTGGGGGAAGAGGGTGCTGCTTCCAATAGCTCAGATGAGGAGCATCCACAGCAGACATCGACATCGCAACAGCTGTTATCTGGCAGGCCCGGAGCACTCCAAAGACAGGTTCCAAAAATCAAAAGAGTTGCTGGACAGCTTGTCCAGTGGGTCAAAACATCACAGCGTGCTAGGCCGCAAAATGTCTGCCAAAGTAGGAAGAGTGCAGTGTGGCACTTTTTTGAACAAAATCCTCATGATCAGGCCAAGGTTATCTATAAGAAGTGCGCAAAGACCTTTAGCCGAGGGAAAAATCTGAAAAATTTGAATACCAGTTGCATGATTAGACATTTAACCAGCATGCACTTGCAAGCGTGGACACAACACCAAACCTCAAGTGCCACATGTGCAACTGATCACAAAGAAGGTAGTCAGCAACGCTACATTGTTTCCCCCACTGTAAGCCCACCGGTTTGCACAGCAGCAAATGTTGAGATGTCGTTGCAAGGCCACAGCAGTCAGGGAATCCCACTGTTATATCAACAAAATACTGAATCTAGGCCATCAGAAAGAACACCAACTCCATCACCATCATCAACCCTCTCTCAGTCCGCCCTGTCCACCGCTACTTCCACCATATGCAGCTCTCAAGTCCAGCTCACCCTCCCAGACACTATGGGTAGGTCAAGAAAATACTCAGTCTCTCATCCGCGTACACTGGGTTTGAACGCCCACATTGCCAAACTAATCTCATTTGAGATGATGCCCTATCGGTTGGTGGAAAGCGCAGCTTTCCGCGAACTCATGGCCTATGCAGTACCACGCTATGACCTACCCAGTCGCCACTTCTTCTCTCGCAAAGCCATCCCAGCCCTCCACCATCATGTGAAAGACCGCATTGTCCATGCACTCAAGCAGTCAGTGAGTGGAAAGGTGCACCTCACAACTGATGCATGGTCCAGTTGGCATGGCCAGGGCCGTTACGTGTCCATCACTGCGCACTGGGTTAATGTGGTGGATGCAGGGTCCACAGGGGACAGCGGTGGTGGGACAGTGCTGCCTAGCCCACGGTATAGGAAACAGTTGGCTGTAGGCGTTCCACCCTCCTCCTCCTCCTCCTCCTCCAGAAGCGAAAGCTCGTCCACAGAGCGCAGTCGTACGAGCACTCTATCTGCAGCTGCCACTGTTGCACACGATGTGTCCCCCTATCGAGCAGCTAGTGGAAAGCGTCAGCAGGCTGTGTTGCAGATGATGTGTTTGGGCGACAGACACACTGCCGAGGTGCTGGCCGAGTACTTGAAGCGACAAACTGAGTCATGGCTGGGCAGTGTACATCTTGAGGCAGGCAAGGTAGTTAGTGATAACGGCCGTAATTTTGTGGCAGCCATAGCCCTTTCAAAACTCAGCCACATACCTTTCTTGGCTCACACCTTGAACCTGGTGGTGCAGTGCTTCCTCAAAAATTATCCGGAGTTAACAGCCCTGCTCCATAAGGTGCGAAGACTGTGCGCGCACATCCGCCTGTTCGCCTGTACACTCCGTTCGTATGCAGAAGCTGCAGCGATTGCTCCACCTTCCCAACCACCGCCTCATTATCGACATTGCAACAAGGTGGAACTCCACCCTGCACATGGTGGAGCGGCTGTGCAAGCAGAGGCAGGCCATAATGCATTTGTGGGAGGATACACGGCCAGGCACTTTGAGAGCAGACATGGAGTTGACAGGTGCGCAGTGGTCGATAGAGTTGAGCGAAACGGGTCGAAAAATTTCAAAAGTCGCCGACTTTTGGCAAAGTCGGGTTTCATGAAATGAAACCCGACCCTAGGATGAGGTCGGCCACGAGGTCGGCGACTTACGCGCCAAAGTCGCGTTTCAAAAGTTTGTTTTGCGCTCTTTTTCAGCCAATCAGGATCCACGGACACTGTGGGCAACGTGATGACATAGGCACGGGTCACCAACATCTTTCAGAAGGGCATGCAAGTGATTGGCTTGCTTTGGTGGGCGTCACAGGGGGTATAAAAGGGCGTGCATGCCGACCGCCATCTTACTTCTGCTGATCTTAGTATAGGGAGAGGTTGCTGCTGATTCTGTAGGGAGAGCGTTAGGCAGGGAAGAAGACAAAAAAACTGCTTCTGCTGCTAGTGATTTGGCCTGCACAACACACCAGTCACTGTGTGTGCAGTGCAAGGGGAGGCTATATAGTGGTGTATCAGTGGTGTTGGTTGTTGGGCTGCCTTCTAAGGCTTCCTGACATTCCTGCATTGCTGTTTACCCACTGCTCCGCAAACTGCTTTTTTAAAAGCAATCCCAATTTTTTTTTTTTGTCCTGCTGAGAAGACAAAAAAACTGCTTCTGCTGCTAGCAATTTGGCCTGCACAACACACCAGTCACTGTGTGTGCAGTGCAAGGGGAGGCTATATAGTGGTGTATCAGTGGTGTTGGTTGTTGGGCTGCCTTCTAAGTCTTCCTGACATTCCTGCATTGCTGTTTACCCACCGCTCCGCAAACTGCTTTTTTAAAAGCAATCCAATCTCCCTTATCCTCTAGTCACTTTGGTCACAGCTGTGCCATCGAGCCTGTCACATAGCGCTCAGATATTCATTGGGCCTCACACAATCCAAAAGTGTCCAGTGTCCAAAAGTGTGTGCAGAGATTCAAAATCTCCCTTATCCTCTAGTCACTTTGGTCACAGCTGTGCCATCGAGCCTGTCACATAGCGCTCAGATATCAGTGGGCCTCACACAATCCAAAAGTGTCCATCCAGTGTCCAAAAGTGTGTGCAGAGATTCAAAATCTCCCTTATCCTCTAGTCACTTTGGTCACAGCTGTGCCATCGAGCCTGTCACATAGCGCTCAGATATCAGTGGGCCTCACACAATCCAAAAGTGTCCATCCAGTGTCCAAAAGTGTGTGCAGAGATTCAAAATCTCCCTTATCCTCTAGTCACTTTTGTCACAGCTGTGCCATCGAGCCTGTCACATAGCGCTCAGATATCAGTGGGCCTCACACAATCCAAAAGTGTCCATCCAGTGTCCAAAAGTGTGTGCAGAGATTCAAAATCTCCCTTATCCTCTAGTCACTTTTGTCACAGCTGTGCCATCGAGCCTGTCACATAGCGCTCAGATATTCATTGGGCCTCACACAATCCAAAAGTGTCCAGTGTCCAAAAGTGTGTGCAGAGATTCAAAATCTCCCTTATCCTCTAGTCACTTTGGTCACAGCTGTGCCATCGAGCCTGTCACATAGCGCTCAGATATCAGTGGGCCTCACACAATCCAAAAGTGTCCAGTGTCCAAAAGTGTGTGCAGAGATTCAAAATCTCCCTTATCCTCTAGTCACTTTTGTCACAGCTGTGCCATCGAGCCTGTCACATAGCGCTCAGATATTCATTGGGCCTCACACAATCCAAAAGTGTCCAGTGTCCAAAAGTGTGTGCAGAGATTCAAAATCTCCCTTATCCTCTAGTCACTTTGGTCACAGCTGTGCCATCGAGCCTGTCACATAGCGCTCAGATATCAGTGGGCCTCACACAATCCAAAAGTGTCCAGTGTCCACAAGTGTCTGCAGAAATTCAAAATCTCCCCTGTCCTATAGACACCTTGTACCTTGTTTTACATTACTATATAGTTTGTTGGATTTTGTCTACATTTCTACCAAAAATGAGGAAGGCTGGTGGAAGAGGCCGTGGAATTGGGCGGGGGTTGGCAGCTGGTAATGATGGTGTTGGTGGTGGATCTGATGGTAGTGGCAAGAGCAAAATAGGACCGAATGCAGGAGGTGCTGACCCTGCGTCATCGTCTGGCTACATAAGGCCTCGAACGCTTAGTTTTCTAGGAGTTGGCAAACCGCTTTTAAAGCCAGAGCATCAGGAAAAAGTTTTGTCTTACATTGCTGACTCAGCCTCCAGCTCTATCGCCTCCTCTTCTTCAGTTGTAAAAAGTAAAAGCACTGGTCGTCATTGGAGGCTCATGTTCATGAACCACACCTTTCCTTGTGTCCTTCACCCCAACCAAGATTGAAGGATGACGCAGGCCATACTACTGATTACTCCATGGAGCTGTTTTCACATACCATGCCTGGATTATCAAGTGAAATGGGGAATTACCCAGGCCAAGATGAATCTGACATGGAGTGCACTGATGCACAGCCGCTGATGGATGATTCTGCTGGTACATTCACTCAGAGCACTACATTGTCCTCGCAGTGTACAGAGCCAGATTCTGACCCTGATGAGACTCAGGTGCCCCTTCCCGCACACTATACCACCATACACGGTGACACAGAGGAAGGTGCACATGACATAGAAGAGGAGGTGATGGATGACCCAGTTGTTGACCCAGATTGGCATCCATTGGGGGAAGAGGGTGCTGCGTCCAATAGCTCAGATGAGGAGCATCCACAGCAGACATCGCCATCGCAACAGCTGTTATCTGGCAGGCCCGGAGCACTCCAAAGACAGGTTCCAAACATCAAAAGAGTTGCTGGACAGCTTGTCCAGAAGGTCAAAAGATCACAGCGTGCTAGGCCGCAAAATGTCTGCCAAAGTAGGAAGAGTGCAGTGTGGCACTTTTTTGAACAAAATCCTCATGATCAGGCCAAGGTTATCTGTAAGAAGTGCGCAAAGACCTTTAGCCGAGGGAAAAATCTGAAAAATTTGAATACCAGTTGCATGCTTAGACATTTAACCAGCATGCACTTGCAAGCGTGGACACAACACCAAACCTCAAGTGGCACATGTGCAACTGATCACAACGAAGGTAGTCAGCAACGCTACATTGTTTCCCCCACTGTAAGCCCACCGGTTAGCACAGCAGCAAATGTTGAGGTGTCGTTGCAAGACCACAGCAGTCAGGGAATCCCACTGTTATATCAACGAAAGACTGATTCTAGGCCATCAGAAAGAACACCAACTCCATTACCATCATCAACCCTCTCTCAGTCCGCCCTGTCCACCGCTACTTCCACCATATGCAGCTCTCAAGTCCAGCTCACCCTCCCAGACACTATGAGTAGGTCAAGAAAGTACTCAGTCTCTCATCCGCGTACACTGGGTTTGAACACCCACATTGCCAAACTAATCTCGTTTTGAGATGATGCCCTTTCGGTTGGTGGAAAGCACAGCTTTCCGCGAACTCATGGCCTATGCAGTACCACGCTATGACCTACCCAGTCGCCACTTCTTCTCTCGCAAAGCCATTCCAGCCCTCCACCATCATGTGAAAGACCACATTGTCCATGCACTCAAGCAGTCAGTGAGCGGAAAGGTGCACCTCACAACCGATGCATGGTCCAGTCGGCATGGCGAGGGCCGTTACGTGTCCATCACTGCGCACTGGGTTAATGTGGTGGATGCAGGGTCCACAGGGGACAGCGGTGGTGGGACAGTGCTGCCTAGCCCACGGTATAGGAAACAGTTGGCTGTAGGCGTTCGACCCTCCTCCTCCTCCTCCAGAAGCGAAAGCTCGTCCACAGAGCGCAGTTGTACGAGCACTCCATCTGCAGCTGCCACTGTTGCACACGATGTGTCCCCCTATCGAGCAGCTAGTGGAAAGCGTCAGCAGGCTGTGTTGCAGATGATGTGTTTGGGCGACAGACACACCGCCGAGGTGCTGGCCGAGTACTTGAAGCGACAAACTGAGTCATGGCTGGGCAGTGTACATCTTGAGGCAGGCAAGGTAGTTAGTGATAACGGCCGTAATTTTGTGGCAGCCATAGCCCTTTCAAAACTCAGCCACATACCTTGCTTGGCTCACACCTTGAACCTGGTGGTGCAGTGCTTCCTCAAAAATTATCCGGAGTTAACAGCCCTGCTCCAGAAGGTGCGAAGACTGTGCGCGCACATCCGCCGGTCGCCTGTACACTCCGTTCGTATGCAGAAGCTGCAGCGATTGCTCCACCTTCCCAACCACCGCCTCATTATCGACATTGCAACAAGGTGGAACTCCACCCTGCACATGGTGGAGCGGCTGTGCGAGCAGAGGCAGGCCATAATGCATTTGTGGGAGGATACACGGCCAGGCACTTTGAGAGCAGACATGGAGTTGACAGGTGTGCAGTGGTCGAAGCTGAAAGACCTTTGTAAAGTCCTTCAGTGTTTTGAGGAATGCACACGGCTGGTAAGCGCAGACGACGCCATCCTAAGCATGAGCATCCCACTTATGCGTCTGCTCATGCAAACTTTGACGCACCTTAAGGAGCAGGCGTCTGCAGCCAATGTTGATGAGGAGGAAGAGGAGGAGGGAATCCTTGATGACATTCAGCCATTGTCTGCTCAGGGACCTCTCCTGGACGAGGTGGAGGAAGAAGAGGAGGAGGAGGATGATGATGGGGATGATTACTTAGGGGAGGAGGATGCATCTCGTGGGGCAAGTGAAAATGTTGGCGTGGCAAGGTCTGGTACAGGGTTTGTGCATGACTGGAGGGATGTGGATTTGCCAGAAAGTGCTCCTCCAACCAGCACTCGCAGTGCATCATTGACACCGGGAACATTGGCCCACATGTCAGATTATGCCTTGCAGATCCTAAAAAGGGACCCCCGCATTGCCAAAATGATGAACGATGATGACTACTGGTTGGCCAGCATCCTGGATCCACGCTATAAAGGCAAATTACAAAACATCATGCCACAGGAGAACCTTGATCTAATATTGGCTAATAAACAAGCAACTCTGGTAAATCGGTTGCTTGAGGCATTCCCAGCACACAGCAGCGGTGATGGTTCTCACACGAGCCGTACGGGCCGGGGGCAGCTTGGCAGAGGTGTTCATGGTGCACACAGCAGAAGTGGCGTTGGAGACAGGGGTTTCATGACAATGTTGTGGACTGATTTTTCAAATACCGCTCACACAACTGGTAATACTGCATCGATGGAAAGTGACAGGAGACAGCAGTTGTCAACTATGGTTACAAACTACTTTTCCTCCCATATCGATGTTCTCCCACACAGGTCATTCCCCTTTGACTATTGGGCTGCTAAACTGGACACCTGGCCTGAATTGGCCCAATATGCCTTACAGGAGCTCGCTTGCCCAGCTGCAAGTGTGCTATCGGAAAGAGTCTTCAGTGCAGCTGGATCAATCCTGACAGAAAAAAGGACCCGTCTGTCAACCCAAAATGTGGATGATCTAACCTTCATTAAAATGAACCACGCATGGGTTTCCAAGGATTTTGTCCCACCTTCCCCTGATGACACATAGGGTGACAGAAAAATGGCTTGCTTTGGTCCACCTCTTCCTGGTACTTCACCTATTTCGCCTTTTGCATCAGCTGAATGTCCAACATCAACATATGCCACTTTCTAAAACTCCCTAACTGTGCTGCCTCCCCCCCCATGGCCGGGGTCACCACCTAGCGCATGACACCGTGCGAGTGCCGTTGCCCTGGACAGGTGGGTAGGCCGACTCTTGGGCGCGGGCACTGGCACAGGGTCCCTCATAGTGCAATCAAGTGTCTCTGACGGTGGTGGTGCACACCCGCCGTCAGACACACCGCTGTACTATGAGGGGCCCAGTGCCAGTACCAACGCCCACGAGTGGGCCCCCCTTGCTTGGGCAGGGCCCCAGCATTTGCAATCTTTACCTCTCCCTGCTCCTCCGCTGTGTAATCTGGGCCGTCAAATCCATACTGTGCCTGACACCGTCTGAGCCTGCCTCCTGATGTATAGACATATATTTTGAATGTGTATGCTATCCATACATGTTATCCGGGGATACGGTACCCTTTCTAACCTTTGTGCAATCACGTGCAATCCATACTGGGCCTAACGCCGTCTGAGCCTGCCTCCTGAGACATATATTTTGAATGTGTACGCTATCCATACATGTTGTCCGGGGATACGGTACCCTTTCTAACCTTTGTGCAATCACGTGCAATCCATACTGGGCCTAACACCGTCTGAGCCTGCCTCCTGAGACGTATATTTTGAATGTGTACGCTATCCATACATGTTATCCGGGGATACGGTACCCTTTCTAACCTTTGTGCAATCACGTGCAATCCATACTGGGCCTAACAACGTCTGAGCCTGCCTCCTGAGACATATATCTTGAATGTGTACGCTATCCATACATGTTATCTGGGGATACGGTACCCTTTCTAACCTTTGTGCAATCACGTGCAATCCATACTGGGCCTAACACCGTCTGAGCCTGCCTCCTGAGACATATATTTTGAATGTGTACGCTATCCATACATGTTATCCGGGGATACGGTACCCTTTCTAACCTTTGTGCAATCACGTGCAATCCATACTGGGCCTAACACCGTCTGAGCCTGCCTCCTGAGACATATATTTTGAATGTGTACGCTATCCATACATGTTATCTGGGGATACGGTACCCTTTCTAACCTTTGTGCAATCACGTGCAATCCATACTGGGCCTAACACCGTCTGAGCCTGCCTCCTGAGACATATATTTTGAATGTGTACGCTATCCATACATGTTATCTGGGGATACGGTACCCTTTCTAACCTTTGTGCAATCACGTGCAATCCATACTGGGCCTAACACCGTCTGAGAATGATAGATGGGGCCCACCATACACTGGAACATTCCAAAGGTGGACATCAGACACTGGAGCAGCATTTACAGGGCCCATTATACACTAGAGCATTAGAAATGGGGCCCATTATGTTTGGAGCATTATTTGGGCCCATAAGACAGTAGAGCTTCATCCATGGGGACCAACATATACTGTAGCATTATGTGGAGCTCATCATATACTGTTTCAAACATTATATGGGACCAATGATTCTGTATGGAGAAATAGATGGGCCTCGTCATGAGATGTAAAAAGTGAGGTATTTTTCATTGTACTATACCGCTATTTCTCTGCCGTATCGGAGCATGATGAGTTGTGGTATGTGTTAAAGGGGCGCTCTTTCGCCCAGGGCACATGAAAACCTGGAGCCAGCCCTCCCCCCCCACAGTCTGTAGCCAAATAACCCCCATTTTTCAGTGCGTAACTTGTATTATGAAGTTAATTAAGGTTGACAAGCTTAAGTAAGAAGAATTGATGCTTTTGGCATTCAAATGGGCACTGTTGGTGTGTTTCCTGTCCTCCTCTCACTGCCGACTTTTATTCCCCATTGACTTACATTGGGTTTCGTGTTTCGGGACGACCCCGACTTTTCCCTATAATCGGACGATCTTGCTCGACCCGACTTTTGGAAAAGTCGGGTTTCACAAAATGAAACGCGACCCTAAAAAACCAAAAGTCGTTCAACTCTAGTGGTCGAAGCTGAAAGACCTCTGTAAAGTCCTTCAGTGTTTTGAGGAATTCACACGGCTGGTAAGCGCAGACGACGCCATCCTAAGCATGAGCATCCCACTTATGCGTCTGCTCATGCAAACTTTGACGCACCTTAAGGAGCAGGCGTCTGCAGCCAATGTTGACGAGGAGGAAGAGGTGGAGGGAATCCTTGATGACATTCAGCCATTGTCTGCTCAGGGACCTCTCCTGGACGAGTTGGAGGAAGAAGATGAGGAGGAGGATGATGATGGGGATGATTACTTAGGGGAGGAGGATGCATCTCGTGGGGCAAGTGAAAATGTTGGCGTGGCAAGGTCTGGTACAGGGTTTGTGCGTGACTGGAGGGATGTGGATCTGCCAGAAAGTGCTCCTCCAACCAGCACTCGCAGTGCATCATTGACACCGGGAACATTGGCCCACATGTCAGATTATGCCTTGCGGATCCTAAAAAGGGACCCCCGCATTGCCAAAATGATGAACGATGACGACTACTGGTTGGCCAGTATCCTGGATCCACGCTATAAAGGCAAATTACAAAACATCATGCCACAGGAGAACCTTGACCTATTATTGGCTAATAAACAAGCAACTCTGGTAAATCGGTTGCTTGAGGCATTCCCAGCACACAGCAGCGGTGATGGTTCTCACACGAGCCGTACGGGCCGGGGGCAGCTTGGCAGAGGTGTTCATGGTGCACACAGCAGAAGTGGCGTTGGAGACGGGTTTCATGACAATGTTGTGGACTGATTTTTCAAGTACCTCTCACACAACTGGTAATACAGCATCGATGGAAAGTGACAGGAGACAGCAGTTGTCAACTATGGTTACAAACTACTTTTCCTCCCATATCGATGTTCTCCCACACAGGTCATTCCCCTTTGACTATTGGGCTGCTAAACTGGACACCTGGCCTGAATTGGCACAATATGCCTTACAGGAGCTCGCTTGCCCAGCTGCAAGTGTGCTATCGGAAAGAGTCTTCAGTGCAGCTGGATCAATCCTGACAGAAAAAAGGACCCGTCTGTCAACCCAAAATGTGGATGATCTAACCTTCATTAAAATGAATCATGCATGGGTTTCCAAGGATTTTGTCCCACCTTCCCCTGATGACACATAGGGTGACAGAAAAATGGCTTGCTTTGGTCCACCTCTTCCTGGTACTTCACCTATTTCGCCTTTTGCATCAGCTGAATGTCCAACATCAACATATGCCACTTTCTAAAACTCCCTAACTGTGCTGCCTCCCCCCCCATGGCTGGGGTCACCACCTAGCGCACGACACCGTGCGAGTGCCGTTGCCCTGGACAGGTGGGTAGGCCGACTCTTGGGCGCGGGCACTGGCACAGGGTCCCTCATAGTGCAATCAAGTGTATCTGATGGTGGTGGTGCACACCCGCCGTCAGACACACCGCTGTACTATGAGGGGCCCAGTGCCAGTACCGACGCCCACGAGTGGGCCCCCCTTGCTTGGGCAAGGCCCCAGCATTTGCAATCTTTACCTCTCCCTGCTCCTCCGCTGTGTAGTCTGGGCTGTCAAATCCATACTGTGCCTGACACCGTCTGAGCCTGCCTCCTGATGTATAGACATATCTTTTGAATGTGTACGCTAACCATACATGTTATCCGGGGATACGGTACCCTTTCTCACCTTTGTGCAATCACTTGCAAGCCATACTGGGCCTAACACCGTCTGAGCCTGCCTCCTGATGTATAGACATATCTTTTGAATGTGTATGCTATCCATACATGTTATCCGGGGATACGGTACCCTTTCTCACCTTTGTGCAATCACGTGTAATCCATACTGGGCGTGAGAATGGCTGGCGAGCTGTTAAGCAAGCTACAGCACCTGTGGTTTGCACACGTAAGTTTTTCATTTTTTTCAGGAATGACGGTTAGGCCTAATTCCGGAACTGCGGTTGACCTGCACTTACTGGGAAATCATCGATCGTGAGTAATAATTGTAATCAGTGATCCCCATCACTAACGTTGTTCAGCGGGTTATCTGCACCTGTAAGCGACAAACGCTGGCCTTTTCAGTGTAGTGCACATGCAGCCACGGACATGTAAGGGCATGACACACCAGTTATTGGCCAATCTCATGTGCCAGAGCCTCACGTGTCCCTCTAGTAAGCCGGACTCAGACCGCGGGGCATGACGGAGTCTCATAGAATCATAGAATCATAGAATCGTAGAGTTGGAAGGGACCTCCTGGGCCATCTGGTCCAACCCCCTGCTCAAAACAGGATTCGCTAAATCATCCCAGTCAGATGTCTGTCCAGCCTCTGTTTGAAGACTTCCATTGAAGGAGAACTCACCACTTCTCGTGGCAGCCTGTTCCACTCATTGATCACTCTAACTGTCAAAAAGTTTTTTCTAATATCTAATCTGTTTCTCCTCCCATTCAGTTTCATCCCATTGCTTCTAGTCTTTCCTTGTGCAAATGAGAATAAAGTTGATCCTTCTACAATGTGACAGCCCTTTAGATATTTGTAGACAGCAATTAAGTCTCCTCTCAGTCTTCTCTTTTGCAAACTAAACATTCCCAAATCCTGCAACCTTTCCTCATAAGACAGGGTTTGCAGAGCGGTCACCATTCTGGTCGCTCTTTTCTGAACTTGCTCCAGTTTGTTGATGTCTTTTTTAAAATGTGGTGCCCAAAACTGGACACAATATTCCAGATGAGGTCTGACCAAAGAGGAGTAGAGGGAAATAATGACTTCACGTGATCTAGACTGTATGCTTCTGTTAATACATCCTAGAACTGCATTTGCCTTTTTTGCTGCTGCATCACACTGTTGACTCATATTCAGTCTGTGATCTATTAGTATACCCAAGTCTTTTTCACATGTGCTGTCACTTAGCCCTATTCCTCCCATTCTATATATGCTTTTTTCATTTTTATTGCCCAGATGTAGTACTTTGCATTTCTCCCTGTTAAAAACCATTCTGTTAGTTACTGCCCACTTCTCCAGTTTATTTAAATCTTTTTGAATCCTCTCTCTCTCTTCTCTAGTATTAGCTATCCCTCCTAGCTTTGTGTCATCAGCAAATTTAATCAGTTTACCCTCAATTCCTTCATCTAAATCGTTGATAAAGATGTTGAACAATACAGGGCCCAGGACAGAGCCCTGTGGTACCCCACTTGAGACATTCTTCCAACTGGATGTGCAGCCATTTACGACCACTCTTTGGGTCCGATCACTAAGCCAGCTATGAATCCACCTAACAGTTGCCTTGTCCATTCCATACTTAGTCATTTTTTCAATAAGGATTGTATGAGAGACTTTGTCAAATGCTTTGCTGAAGTCAAGATATACTATATCTACAGCATTTCCTTGATCCACCCAATCAGTGATACCGTCATAGAAGGAAATTAAGTTAGTCTGACATGACTTATTAGTTACAAACCCATGCTGACTCTGTTTGATCACTTCATTCTTATCCAGGTATTGACTTACATGTTGTTTAATAATTTGTTCAAAGATCTTTCCTGGTATAGAAGTCAGACTCACCGGCCTATAGTTGCCTGGGTCCGCCTTCTTCCCCTTTTTGAAGATAGGAACAACATTTGCTCTTCTCCAGTCTTCTGGCACTTCTCCTGTTCTCCAAGAATTTTCAAAGATTATGGAGAGTGGTTCAGAAATTTCTTCTGCTATCTCCTTCAGTACTCTGGGGTGTAATTCATCTGGACCTGGAGACTTGAATTCATTTAGGTTAGCTAAGTGTTTCCTCACTATCTTTCTGTTTATAGATATCCTGGATTCTTCTATTCCCTTAATAGGACAGTGAATAACAGTTGGTGTTACATTTCCTTTCTGAGAGAAAACAGATGCAAAATAGGAATTTAAAAGTTCAGCCTTCTCAACATCCTGTCTTACCATTTCATCATTTTCATCCTGTAAAAATCCTATAGCATCTTTGACTTTTCTTTTACTTTTGACATATCCCCAAAATCCTTTATTATTGCTTTTGACATCTCTTGCAAGCCTCAATTCATTTTCAGCTTTAGATAATCTGATTTGTGCCCTGCAGATTCTGCAGACAGCATTATATTCTTCTTTAGATATGCCTCCCTCTTTCCATTTTATAAACATTTTTTTCTTCCTTTTTAGCATGTGCTTAAGTTCTGTGTTCACCCATCCTGGTTTCCTTAAATGCTTCCTATTCTTCCCTCTTTTCGGAATTGTTAACAACTGTGCTTTGAGAATTTCATTTTTCAAGATTTCCCATCCTTCCTGGACATTTTTGTCTTTAAGGATATCCAGCCATTGGATCCCTCCAATTATCTTTCTGAATCCCTTAAAATCTGCCTTTCTGAAATCTAACCTTGACGTCTGAGTCTTCACAGGTCTTCCGCCTCTAGTTATCCAAAATTCTAAAATAGCATGGTCGCTACCTCCTAGGGTTCCAGCCACTTTTACCTCCTCAACCATTTCCTCCCTGTTTATAAGGATTAGATCCAAGGTAGCAGTTCCCCTTGTTTTCTCCCCTACCTTTTGGAAGATAAAGTTGTCAGCAAGAGAGGATAAGAATTTCCTTGACCTGTTAGTTTTGCCTGAGAGAGATTCCCAACAAATGTCTGGATAGTTGAAATCTCCCATGACAACTATGTCATATTTTTTGGAGAACTTGGCCATTTGATGCATAAAGAGTTCATCCATATCTTCAGCTTGCACAGGCGGCCTGTAGTAAATGCCTACAATGGTGTCCTTTCCATTGTTCTGTCCTTGTATTCTTACCCAAACAGTTTCCACAGAACTCCCAGTCTCTGAAGCTTCAATCTCTGTGCAGATATACGCGTTTCTAACATACAATGCAACACCTCCTCCTCGTTTATCAAGTCTGTTTCTTGCAAATAAGTTGTATCCTTCTAGTCTTGTATTCCAATCATGTGTATCGTCCCACCAAGTTTCAGTGATTCCAATGACATCATATTTCTTTTCCTGTGTTAGTAGTTCCAATTCTCCTTGTTTGTTGCCCATGCTTTGTGCATTAGTATAGAAACATTTTAGTTTGTGATTGGTTTCTCTTTCTCCAATATTTTTATTAATTAGATTCTTTCGTCTTTGTTCTTCCTTTCCACTTCTATTAGCAGAGTTCTCAATAGCATTTGTCAGGTGTATGGCTTTTTCTGGTCTTTTGCTTCCCTTCCCATGTTGTTCTAGTTTAAAGCTCTCCTTACAAGTGTAGCAAGGCGACTTCCAAATACATGCTTTCCAGTCTTCGTAAGGTGCACCCCATCTCTAGCAAGTAGTCCATCGTATAAGTAGTTCACTCCGTGATCCAGAAATCCAAATCGTTGCTGACGGCACCATCGACGTGGCCAGTTGTTCACCTGCAGAATCTTATTCCACCTCCTTGTTCCATGGCCATCCACTGGGAGGATGGAAGAGAAGACCACCTGCGCTCCCAGTTCTTTCACTTTCTTGCCTAAGTCTTCAAAGTCTCTGCAGATGGTTTCCAGGTCGTTTCTTGTGGTGTCATTTGTCCCCACATGTAGTAGCAGGAATGGGTAGTCATCTGTAGGTCTGAAGAGTCCTGATATCCTGTCAGACACATCTTTAATTTTTGCACCTGGAAGACAGCACATTTCTCTTGAAGTTATATCCGGTCTGCAGATAGCGGCCTCTGTTCCTCTCAACAGGGAATCCCCCATGACCACCACTCTCCGTTTCTTCTTCACAACATTTTTCTTTCTCCATCCAGGAGGACTCTGAAGGCGTACAAGGTTGCTGTTTGTTGGCAAAGTCTTATCCTGATGTATTTCTTCATCATTTTCCTGCGTGAGAGCCTGGTACTGGTTTCTGAGCAGTATGGGTGCTGACTGCCTCCTGATCCTCCTGCTTCTCTGGGTCACATGTCTCCATTCCTCTGTTTCTTCAGGTGCACTTCGAATTTCTTCTCTTTCTGTAACATGAAGAGATAATTCTGCTCTGTCCAAGAACTCTTCACCTTCCTTAATGATCTTCAACGTAGCCAACCTCTCTTCGAGATTTTGCAACTTTTCCTCCAACAGGGACACAAGCTTGCATTTGTGGCATGTGAAATTTGGCTTTTCCACTGGTAAGTCTGTGAACATGTAGCAAGAAATGCAGCTCACCAAATGGCTCCTGGCCTCTTCCATCTTGAGATTTCTTAAAAACGATGAAAGATGAGCCAAAATTTTCCGATTTCCTCTTTTCAGCTGCAACGGCCAAAACCCAGTGATCGTAGAGCTCGCGGAGACTCTTCACTTATCCCAGAAGGCACTGGGAATATGCAAATGATCTCCTCAAGACTCTTCCCCTGGTTTTCCGATTTCCTCTTTTCAGCTGCAATGGCCAAAACCCAGTGATCGTAGAGCTCGCGGAGACTCTTCACTTATCCCAGAAGGCACTGGGAATATGCAAATGATCTCCTCAAGACTCTTCCCCTGGTTTTCCGATTTCCTCTTTTCAGCTGCAACGGCCAAAACCCAGTGATCGTAGAGCTCGCGGAGACTCTTCACTTATCCCAGAAGGCACTGGGAATATGCAAATGATCTCCTCAAGACTCTTCCCCTGGTTTTCCGATTTCCTCTTTTCAGCTGCAACGGCCAAAACCCAGTGATCGTAGAGCTCGCGGAGACTCTTCACTTATCCCAGAAGGCACTGGGAATATGCAAATGATCTCCTCAAGACTCTTCCCCTGGTTTTCCGATTTCCTCTTTTCAGCTGCAACGGCCAAAACCCAGTGATCGTAGAGCTCGCGGAGACTCTTCACTTATCCCAGAAGGCACTGGGAATATGCAAATGATCTCCTCAAGACTCTTCCCCTGGTTTTCCGATTTCCTCTTTTCAGCTGCAACGGCCAAAACCCAGTGATCGTAGAGCTCGCGGAGACTCTTCACTTATCCCAGAAGGCACTGGGAATATGCAAATGATCTCCTCAAGACTCTTCCCCTGGTTTTCCGATTTCCTCTTTTCAGCTGCAATGGCCAAAACCCAGTGATCGTAGAGCTCGCGGAGACTCTTCACTTATCCCAGAAGGCACTGGGAATATGCAAATGATCTCCTCAAGACTCTTCCCCTGGTTTTCCGATTTCCTCTTTTCAGCTGCAACGGCCAAAACCCAGTGATCGTAGAGCTCGCGGAGACTCTTCACTTATCCCAGAAGGCACTGGGAATATGCAAATGATCTCCTAAAGACTCTTCCCCTGGTTCGTTAACGGAATTAAGCTTGCAATGTGTGCATCTGTTCTGTAGCTGGCATGGTTGAGGTTGCCCGTGTTGAGTCAAATTACGCCGTAGGCTCCACTCCTGGTGGTGCCTTTCTGGACATTCCTTTAAGGTTCAGCTTTGCAACCATACTGCCCACGTAAAACAAACACTTTGCCTTCATGAACGCTGTTTGGAGGGTCATGACTCGTGGGAATAACGCCGCCCAATCAGTTAACCTGCTAGAGAGATCCTTCGTTGTTCCCAAGCATGACATCATACTCCCTAGGAGGAAGGTAATGCCACTGTGGCGACCATACTCCTGGGGGCGACACAAGTGCACTGATGCCCAGCCACTGCTCGATGAATCTGCTGGTACATTGACCCAGACCACTACATTCCCCTCGCACGCTACCCGGCCTGAATCTGACCGTGATGAAACTCAGGTTACCCTTTCCATATACAGTTCCATCTTACACGGTGACAAAGAGGAAGCTGCAGATGAAAGTGCAGGTTCGGCCCACCCGCCATCAGACACACCACCGTACTATCAGGGGCCCTGTGCCAGTGCCGTCGCCAACGAGTGGGCCCCCCCTGCTTGCTCAGGATCACAGCACTTGCAAGGTTGAAATACTGTGCAGTGAGATGGAAGATGGGGACGACGAGGAGTCCAGACTAGTACAGGGATTCCCTAGCGAGGAGACTTATTTGATTGTTTTCAATGTTGGGACAGCAATTTTTGGGGAGCACTATACTCTGGAGAATGATAGATGGGGCCCACCATACACTGGAACATTCCAAAGGTGGACATCAGACACTGGAGCAGCATTTACAGGGCCCATTATACACTAGAGCATTAGAAATGGGGCCCATTATGTTTGGAGCATTATTTGGGCCCATAAGACAGTGGAGCTTCATCCATGGGGACCAACATATACTGTAGCATTATGTGGAGCGCATCATATACTGTTTCAAACATTATATGGGACCAATGATTCTGTATGGGGAAATAGATGGGCCTCGTCATGAGATGTAAAAAGTGAAGTATTTTTCATTGTACTATACCGCTATTTCTCTGCCGTATCGGAGCATGAATAGAAAGGAAAAATACAGGGCACATCCACTGTGTAAAATCCATATCAAAGAACACATTAACAGAGAAAAAGGAAGGTGCTCACCTATTGGGGTTGTGAAAAAGTCACAACACCCATAAACGCATGAGAAGCAGCAGCAAGTCTGCACAGGGTCCTAGGACAAATTTGCAAAAACGGCGTGAAAGTGCAATGAGGACTGCGCTTGCTTCTGGTGGAGTACAAAGTTCTTTATTCAGCCAACGCGTTTCCTGAGCCTACTGGCTCACTTCATCAGGGCAGATTCAGATTCAGTAGGCTCAGGAAACGCGTTGGCTGAATAAAGAACTTTGTACTCCACCAGAAGCAAGCGCAGTCCTCATTGCACTTTCACGCTGTTTTTGTATCGGAGCATGATGAGTTGTGGTATGTGTTAAAGGGGCGCTCTTTCGCCCAGGGCACATGAAAACCTGGAGCCAGCCCTACCCCCCCACAACTTTAGCCAAATAACCCCCATTTTCCAGTGTGTAACTTGTATTATGAAGTTAATTAAGGTTGACCAGCTTAAGTAAGAAGAATTGATGCTTTTGGCATTCAAATGAGCACTGTAGGTGTGTTTCCTGTCCTCCTCTCACTGCCGACTTTTATTCCCCATTGACTTACATTGGGTTTCGTGTTTCGGGACGACCCCGACTTTTCACTATAATCGGCCGATCTTGCTCGACCCGACTTTTGGAAAAGTCGGGTTTCACGAAACGAAACTCGACCATAAAAAACCAAAAGTCGCTCAACTCTATTCCTAACCAGTGGAGAAAGAGAGTGATGTCTGAAATTCATTGTTCCGCATTGGCTGGTCATCCAGGTATTTTTGGTACCAGAGATTTGGTGAGTCGGTCCTTTTGGTGGCCTGCCTTATCTCGCGACGTCAGGAATTTTGTACAGTCCTGTGGGACTTGTTCTCGGTCTAATCCCTGTTCTCGTTCTAGTGGGTTGCTGATGCCCTTGACGGTGCCCAAGAGGCCATGGACCCATATCGCAATGGATTTTATTTCTGATCTTCCTGTCTCTCAGAGAATGACTTTTATCTGGGTGATTTGTGATAGATTTTCGAAGATGGTCCATCTTGCACCACTCCCAAAGTTGCCATCTTCCACTGTGTTGTTGCCCTTGTTTTTACAACAGGTGGTTAGGTTACATGGGATTCCTGAGAACATTGTGTCCGACAGAGGAGTCCAGTTTGTTTCCAGATTCTGGAAAGCCTTTTGTTGCAACCTGAGAATTCAGTTATCCTTCTCCTCCATGTTTCATCCCCAGACCAATGGACAGACTGAGAGAACAAGCCAGACCTTGGAGTCTTATTTGAGATGTTTTATATCTGCTGATCAGGATGATTGGGTCTCATTTTTGCCCTTGGCCGAATTCGCACTGAACAATAGAGCTAGTTCTGCCACTTTGATGTCACCCTTTTTCTGTAATTTTGGGTTTCATCCTCGATTCTCTTCAGGGCAAGTGGAATCTTTGTCCTGCCCAGGTGTGGACACTGTGGTTAAGAGAATGCAGCAGATATGGGACCAAGTAGTGGATAAGTTGTCATTATCTCAGGAAAAGGCCGAACGATTTTTCAACCGGCATAGGACCATTGGTCCCCGGTTTAAAGTGGGTGAGGTGATATGGTTTGGTTGTCGTCTAAGAATATTCCTATGAAGGTTGCATCTCCTAAATTTAAGCCAAGATTTATTGGTCCTTATAAGATTTTGGAAATTCTTAATCCTGTTTCGTTTCGATTGGCTCTTCCAGTTACGTTCAAGATCCATAACGTATTTCACAAATCTCTGTTGAAGAGGTTTGTTGAGCCAGTGATTCCTATGGCAGCACATCATGACCCTGTGTTGGTTGAAGGCAATGTGGAATATGAGGTAGAGAAAATATTGGATTCTCGTTTGGTTAGACGGAGACTCCAGTATTTGGTCAAATGGAAGGGTTATGGTCAGGAGGATGATTCTTGGGTCTCTGCCTCAGATATTCATGCCAATAGATTGGTTCGTGCTTTTTCACCGGGCCCATCCTGATCGGCCTGGTGGCGTAAATGAGGGTTCGGTGACCCCTCCTCAAGGGGGCGGTACTGTTGTGAGTTCATTCTCTGGTTCACCAGTTGTGAGTTCTCTTCCAGACTCCCTCTGGTGGTTGCAGGAGGTAGTGAGGCTGATTTGATTGGTGGAGATCTGCCACCTGAGAATGAGGATGACGATTGGACCTCAGGAGTCTCAGATTGGATTTAAGACAGCCAACGCCCTATTCAGTTGCTGGTGATTCCTTCTGGCTTGTCAGCTCTTGGTTTTCAGCTCTGTTCCAGTCATCTAAAGCTAAGTTTTTCTGCTAATGTTCACACTTGATTTTGTTGGTCTATTCAGTTTTTTGTGTGGTCAGCCAGCCCCGGCTGGAGGCTGTGCTGAATTTCCACTCTTATTTATCAGTATTTTGCCAATTTGCTTTTTGTCCCTTACTAGTTTGGTCTCTTTTTGCTCTGTCTCAGAATATTTCAGAGTGCTGATATAGTGGGAGAAGTCTAGTGACTTCAGGGTTAATTTTGCTATCAGAAGTGTTGGACATTATTTTTGTAGGGTTTTTTGCAGGTTGCAGACAGTGTCTTTCCTTTCCTTTCTAGTTAGTTTGGGCCCCATCGTTTGCTCAGCCTATTTTCCTGCCTGTGTTTGTGCCTTCATCTTGTTTCACCGGAAATACATGTGTGGGGGCTATCTATTCCTTTGGGGTCTGCTCTGGGGCAGTTATTTTTCCCCTTTTCATGCTTCAGGCTTATTTAGTCCTCCGGCTGTGATGAAGCGTCTAGGAACATCATAGGTACGCTCCACGGCTGCTGCTAGTTGTGTGGTAGGATCAGGGATCTGCAATCTGCATAGTTACCAACCTCTCTGGTTTTCTGTTACTTAGCTTGTTTTGCTTTTTTCTCCTCGGTGACCCATTCATAACAGCGGAGCCTTTCTGCAGCCTTTCAGTGCTAGTGCACAGTTCTCAGCACTGTTCACGGCTGTCTATGAGGTCTCTGTGTGTGAGTAACTAAAAAAGGAAATCAGTGCATAAATGTCCAGAGTATGGTATAAGGTCGCAAATATTTATTAAATAGCATAGGTAAAAATAGCCCAAACCATGGCAAACACAGGGTGACACGCCCCCTGAGGAAGGAAGATCATTTCCAAAACGTACGTCGGGGTCTGCTGAGCTCGGGATCCAGTGTCTCTCCCCCTCCCCCCTGGCATGTTTCACTAATGTATTTGTGTCCTTGCTACTTCATTTTTTATTATCTGGCCGTCCAGTTGGGGATTTTACCCCCTATTGTTTTCTAACTGGCCCGCTTGTTACATTTTTTGACACTAATTTATCTATACTACCAGGTGTATGCATATGATAATGGGTAGAGTGAGTATTTTGACACTGTATACCCCTTAGCTCCGCTTTTTTCTTGTGTCACCCTGTGTTTGCCATGGTTTTGTGCTATTTTTACCTATGCTATTTAATAAAGATTTGCGACCTTATACCATACTGTGGACATTTATGCACTGATTTCCTTTTTTAGTTTCTTATTGATTACAGTGTGTCCTACACTAATTTTCCATGGGCTGATTGTGATGGTTTCCTTTATCATCTATATCCACACGTAATATATGATGTCATATTGTTTCAGCCTTGTGGTCTGTCATTTTTGTTTATCTCTGTGTGTGAGGGCAGCTCACACTGTAGTGTGTTCTGCAGCCACCTCTGGTTGTAGTCCGCTCAGTTTGCATCACTGCCTCATATATTGTTCTTTTTTTGCTGTAGTGCTGCTTATTTTCCCAGAATTTCTCCTATTAGTGTACTTCCATCTGTATCCAGCTAGATTGGTTGCAAACACTATATAGGAGTAGATAGAAGAGCCTTTTTTCTGGCTTGTGCCCTGCAGCCGCAGCCAGATTAGTATTAGCCTATTTTTTGGAGCCTCATCTATTGCATTGTAGGTTACCTTCCTGCATTGTAATAGCTCCAAAAAGTTTGTGATACTATCGCTTTCACATCTTTGGTCACATCCGTTTTGTTTTTTTGAAAAAAAACACGTAAATAAAGTTCACCAATCACTCCACTTGACAGTTATGTAGGCCACATTAGCTCATATTAAAGTGTAGTCCACACAATTTATAAAATTAGTGTTTCTTATACCTGTTAGCAGCTGTTCAGGAATAAGCACACTAGGCCCCCCCTTTTTACTTTTCTGCCTATCTTTATCAGTCTACCAAGATGAAGAAGGCAGGGAGTAAGGCACGTGGTCGTGGGTGTGGAGTTCCAGCAGGTAGAGGACATGGGGATTCTGTGCCTGCTGCGGGCACCAGTGACTCAGCATCCCCCAGTTTTACCAGGGAGCAGTCCTTTATGGGCAGCTTTTTAGGACCTCGCCGTACCCCACTGCTGCGGGATGACCAAATTGAAGCCGTTGTCGAATGGATGGCAGCTAACGCATCGACTTCAATGACTTCCACATCCTCTCAGGGCCAAAGCACTGAAGAGCAACCATCTGTCTCTTCCCCACCTGCCAAATTGCCCATGCAGTCAGAGAACCCTGGACAGGAGCCATCTTCTCTACTTCTGTTCTCTGAATCTCTTGGCTTGGAAACAGGGTGCCAGCCAGCAGCATTCTAGAATGTGAAGAAGAGGGAGTATGCAGTGATGCACAACTGCTTTGTCCCTCTGAATCTGAAGAGGCGGGTGGGCCAGTGCCTATGGTCAGCACACCTCAGTACGCATCAGATGATGAGACTCAGGTGCCACTTTCTGGTGCGTACTGTGCTGGGGAGACTACCCAGGAGAAGCAGGTGTTTGAAGAGGGGAGTGTAGATGATGAGGTCCTTGACCCATCATGGCATGAGGAACAGGAAGGTGGTGGGAGCAGTTCTGAGGAAGAGATTCCTCGAATGGCCAAAACAGGAGGGAGAGGGAGGGGGCAGACTTGGCTGCCTATAGCCTCCACTTCGGCACACATTAGGAGCATTCCTCTTCCAAAATCCAAAACGGGCGCTCCCAGGACTTGTAGTGCATGGTCCTTTTTTGACACAGTTGCAGATGACATTTGCTTTGTCAAATGCAAGCTGTGTAATCAGAAAGTCAAAAGAGGGAAAAGTGTCAGCAACCTCAATTCCACAAATATGTGGAAACATGTGCGGACCAAGCACGTGGTGGAGTTACAAAGACACACTGAAGACGTAGGCCAACCTACAGCACCACCTACCACGTCTTCAGCTCGTGTTGTAGCCTCTTCCTCCAGCTCACACACAGCTGGTTCGGCTTCCTCACAGGATCGCCATGGAAGAACCTCTGGCACTGTTGTACAGAGACCCAGTGTAATTACACCCACAGCACCACGTTCCCTGTCATCCTCACACTCCCAGGCCACTCTACAGCCATCGGTAGCACAGGCATGGGAGAAAAGGCGGCCATACTCGGCAAACCATCCCCGAGCACAGGCTCTGAATGCTGGCATTGCAAAACTACTGGCCCTTGAAATGCTTTCATTAAGGCTGGTGGAGACTGACACTGTCAGAAACACCGCACTGAACTTGCTCACTGAGCCAGTGCGCGTGTCCTGAGTAAAGCGACCTGTGCTCAAAGATACCTGTGGAGCGGGCAGCAGCCGAGTAGATGCGTACTTCAGAGCCGCAGGACCTGAAGCACGTGACTGCTAGGGGCGTGGCCTAAACTCCAGAGAGCTAGAAGCTGCAAGAGAACTCCTAGCAGGGTAACTGCGAGACAAAGTTACCAAGGGGCATAGACAGGGAGGATTGATGTGAGTTCATTCTCTGGTTCACCAGTTGTGAGTTCTCCTTCCAGACTCCCTCTGGTGGTAGCAGGAGGTAGTGAGGCTGATTTAATCGGTGGAGATCTGCCACCTGAGAATGAGGATGATGATTGGACCTCAGGAGCCTCAGATTGGATTTAAGACAGCCGACACCCTATTCAGTTGCTGGTGATTCCTTCTGGCTTGTCAGCTCTTGGCTTTCAGCTCTGTTCCAGTCATCTAAAGCTAAGTTTTTCTGCTAATGTTCACACTTGATTTTGTGGGTCTATTCAGTTTTTTGTGTGGTCAGCCAGCCCCGGCTGGGTGCTGTGTTGAATTTCCACTCTTATTTATCAGTATTTTGCCAATTTGCTTTTTGTTGCTTACTAGTTTGGTCTCGTTTTGCTGTCTCAAAATATTTCAGAGTGCTGATATAGTGGGAGAAGTCTAGTGACTTCAGGGTTAATTTTGCTATCAGAAGTGTTGGACATTATTTTTGTAGGGTTTTTTGCAGGTTGCAGACAGTGTCTTTCCTTTCCTTTCCTTTCTAGTTAGTTTGGGCACCATCATTTGCTCAGCCTATTTTCCTGCCTGTGTTTGTGCCTTCATCTTGTTTCACCATAAATACATGTGTGGGGGCTATCTATTCCTTTGGGGTCTGCTCTGGGGCAGTTATTTTTCCCCTTTTCATGCTTCAGGCTTATTTAGTCCTCCGGCTGTGACGACGCGTCTAGGAACATCATAGGTATGCTCCACGGCTGCTGCTAGTTGTGTGGTAGGATCAGGGATCTGCAATCTGCATAGTTACCAACCTCTCTGGTTTTCTGTGACTTAGCTTGTTTTGCTTTTTTCTCCTCGGTGACCCATTCATAACAGAGGATAGTCAGGACGTAGCCAATTAGTCATACACAGAGATAGCTGCAAGGTACAAGAGGGGCGAGCAGAGAGTAGTCAGATCACAGGCAATGAGTCATACACAGAGAGGATAGCACAGTACAGAATCAACAGGCAAACTCACAACAGGAAACAGAACCAGGTCAGAACCATATAAACAAGCTATAACAACGAACAGGCACAGGCACACAGATGTCAGCACACTCGGCCAAAGGCAAAAGTATAACTGGCAGGGATTGGATCTTCCCAGGGGTTTAAGAAGTTCTCCCAGAACCAGAAAGAGGCCACAATCACTAAGCCCAGGTGTGCAGGTAAAAAACCTGCACTGAACTCCAGACATTAACCCCTGGAGTGCAGCTCAAAAACCTGCACTGGGATCATGAAAGACACCGTCCGTAACTTCATGGCATTGGCAGTCCCAAAATACACCATGCCCAGATGCTTTTATTTCAGCAGGCAAGCCATCCCTGCCCTGCAAAAGCATGTGGAGGGAAAAATTAAACATGTGCTACTAAACGCCGTCAGTAGCAAGGTCCACCTGACCACCGATGCATGGACCAGTAACCATGGACAACAGGGACAATACCTTTCCCTCACTGCCCATTGGGTCAATGTTGTGGAACCTGGTACAGATCTTGAGAGTGGCGCTGTACGTGTTCTGCCAACTCCAAGGATTGCAGGAATCCAGTCTGTACACATTGACTCCTCCTCATACTCCAGTTCCTCAGAATCAGCGCTGCAGGAGCCATCATGGTCTACCTCCACATGGACCCGTGAACGCTTAACTGTTACGACCGATATGAGCACAGCCGTGGCAAAACGTCAACAGGCTGTACTGAAATTAATTTCTTTGGGGAATCAAAGCCACACAGCGCAGGAGCTCTGGAATGCCATCAAGCAGGAGAGCGACGTGTGGTTTGTGCCAGCGAATCTCCAGCCAGGCTTTGTAGTGTGTGACAATGGCCGAAATCTGGTGGCAGCTCTGGGCCTAGGCAACCTCACTCACATCCCAAGTCTGGCACATGTGCTCAACTTAATAGTAATAATAAATTTTGTTTCTATAGCGCTGACATATTCCGCAGCACTTTACATTTCAGAGGGGACTTGTACAGACAATATACATTACAGCATAACAATAATCACATAGGTCATAACAGATATCAAGAGGAATGAGGGCCCTGCTCGCAAGCTTACAATCTATGAGGAAAAAAGAAGAGACACGAAAGGTGGGTGGTAACAGTTGCCCTGATTGTATGGACCAGCCATAATGTTAAGTGTGTAACAGTACGGATGCAGAGGGCTAAAGGATGCATAAAGCATGTGGGAACATGATGCGGGGAACCTGGTTATGGTAAAAAACTTTTTGCTGTGCCACATAGGGCTGGATTAGGTTAATGTGTTGAGGCGTGGTCTGCACTTGGTCATGCAGAGCTTTCCAAGGGACTATCCGGATCTTGATGCACTGCTGCACAAGGTCCGCATAGAGTGCGCTCACTTGCGGCGTTCGAGCATGGCAAGATCGCGCATTGCAGCTCTGCAGCGCCAATTCCGCCTTCCGGAACATCGCATCATATGTGACCTACCCACCAGGTGGAATTCAACGTTACATATGTTGGAGCGGTTGTGTGAGCAGCAGGCAGCAGTAATGGAGCACCAGCTGCATCAGGCGCAAACAAGTCGCACTGCGCGCCGGTCACACTTCACCACCACTGAGTGGGCCTCTATGAAGGACACCTGCCACGTTTTGCGTGCCTTCTATGATTCCACGTGGATGGCGAGTGCAGATGATGCACTAGTCAGCATGACTGTCCCCCTTGTCTGCCTGCTTCAAAAAACACTGCAAGCACTAAGGGAGGAGGTTTTGGAAGAGGTGGAGGATGAGGAGTCACAAATGCCATCTGCTTCTGGACAGTCTGCGCAACGTGGTTCCTCACAAAGGCCTAGGCAGGGGAAACTTTGTGAGGAGGAGTCAATGGAGGAGGCAGACATCTCTCCAGAGGAGGGAGGTACACAATGCTCTAGTAGTCAGTAAGTAGAGCGAGGGTGGGGTGATGCAGAGCAGGCAGAGATGACGCCTCAAGCAGGGGACAGCGTTTCTTGCCCAGTTGGAAGTCTGCAGCACATGGTTGATTTCATGCTGCAGTGCCTGAGAAACGACCGCCGCATCGCCCACATTCTCAACACGGCTGATTATTGGGTGTACACCCTCCTAGATCCTCGCTACCGGGACAACTTACAAAGCCTCATAACACCGATGAACAGGGAGCGTAAAATGCGGGAGTACAAAGACACACTGGTGCATTCCATCATGTTCTCCATTCCATCCGAGAGCAGTGCTGCTAGTGCTTTACAAAGCAGCTCTGTGCGTCGAGGCAGTGGAGGATGCTCTGCACAAAGAGGGAGCAGAGGCAGCACCTCAGCACAAGGCAAGACCAGTATGGCCCAAATGTGGCAAAGTTTTGTGTGCCCGCCACAAATGTCTACACCATCACAGACGGCTCCAGTCAGCAGGAGGCAACGTTTCCATCAGATGGTGACAGACTACATGTCTTGCCCTGTCAGTGTACTCCCAGACGGCTCTTCCCCCTTCAAGTTTTGGGTCTCTAAGCTGGATAGATGGCCAGAGCTTAGCCAGTATGCATTGGAGGTGCTGGCTTGCTCTGCTGCTAGTGTATTATCGGAATGCGTCTTTAGTGCCGCAGGTGGGGTACTAACAGACCGTCGCACGCGACTATCCTCCGATAACATTGACCGGCTTACTTTTCTGAAAATGAACAAGGCCTGGATCTCGCCGGAATTTGCCAGTCCTCTTCCAGAATAAATAATGTTTCTACCACCTGAACTGTAATCCCTGGGCTCGAACACTGCCAGTTGTTGCTCAGAAGTGCCGTCTGCACAGAGAAAAACACTAGCTCTTGTGTTAGTGGGGTTCAGTAATGTCAGCTGCTCCCCTGCTGTGTGTCCGGCAATGGCACCTGCTTCCGCCACATTCACACTACATCAGATATTAAACTTGTTCCAATTAGGCCTCAGCCTACACCCTGATTGACACTGGGCTCCAACACTGCCAGTTGCTGCTCAGAAGTGCCGTCTGCACAGAGAAAAACAATAGCTACTGTGTTAGTGGGGTTCAATAATGTCAGCTGCTCCCCTGCTGTGTGTCCGGCAATATCTCCTGCTCCGTCTACATTCACACAACATCAGATATAAAACTTGCTCCAAGTAGGCCTCAGCCTACTCCATGATTGATCCTGGGCTCTAACACTGCCAGTTGTTGCTCGGAAATGCCGTCTGCACAGAAAAAAACACTAGCTCCTGTGTTATTGGGGTTCGGTAACGCCAGCTGCTCTCCTGCTGTGTGTCCGGCAAAATCTCCTGCTCACTCCACATTCAAACTACATCAGATTTTAAACTTGCTCGAAGTAGGCCTCAGCCTACTCTATGACTGATCCTGGGCTCCAACACCGCCAGTTGTTGCTTGGAAGTGCCGTCTGCACAGAAAAAAACACTAGCTCCTGTGTTAGTGGGGTTCAGTAACGCCAGCTGCTCTCCTGCTGTGTGTCCGGCAATATTTCCTGCTCCCTCCACATTCAAACTACATCAGATTTTAAAATTGCTCCAATTAGGCCTCAGCCTACTCCTTGATTGATCCTGGGCTTCAACACAGCCAGTTGCTGCTCTGAAGTGCCGTCTGCACATAAAAAAACACTAGCTCCTGTGTTAGTGGGGTTCAGTAACGCCATCTGCTCTCCTGCTGTGTGTCCGGCAATATTTCCTGCTTCCTCCACATTCAAACTACATCAGATTTTAAACTTGCTCCAAGTAGGCCTCAGCCTACTCCATGATTGATCCTGGGCTCCAACACCGCCAGTTGCTGCTCTGAAGTGCTGTCGGCACATAAAAAAACACTAGCTCCTGTGTTAGTGGGGTTCAGTAACGCCAGATGCTCTCTTGCTGTGTGTCCGGCAATATCTCCTGCTCCCTCCACATTCAAACTATATCAGATTTTAAACTTGCACAAAGTAGGCCTCAGCGTACTCCATGATTGATCCTGGGCTCTAACACCGCCAGTTGTTGCTCAGAAGTACCGTCTGCACAGAAAAAAACACTAGCTCCTGTGTTAGTGGGGTTCAGTAACGCCAGCTGCTCCCCTGCTGTGTGTACAACAGTGTCTTCTGCTCCCTCCACATTCAAACTACATCAGATATTAAACTTGATCCAAGTAGGCCTCAGCCTACACCATGATTCATCCTTGGCTCCAACACCGCCAGTTGTTGCTCAGATGTGCCGTCTGCACAGAGAAAAACACTAGCTCCTGTGTAAGTGGGGTTCAGTAACGCCAGCTGCTCTCCTGCTGTGTGTCCGACAATATCTCCTGCTCACTCCTCATTCAAACTACATCAGATTTTAAACTTGCTCCAAGTAGGCCTCAGCCTACTCCATGATTGATCCTGGGCTCCAACACCGCCCAGTTGCTGCTCAGAAGTGCCGTCTGCACAGAGAAAAACACCAGCTCCTGTCTTATAGGGGTTCAGTAACGCCAGCTGCTCCCCTGCTGTGTGTACGGCAATATCTCCTGCTCCCTCCACATTCACCCCGCATCACATATTAAACTTGCTCCAATTAGGCCTCAGCCTACTCCTTGATTGAATCTGGGCTCCAACAACGCCAGTTGTTGCTCAGAAGTGCCATCCGCACAGAGAAAAACACTAGCTCCTGTGTAAGTGGGGTTCAATAACGCCAGCTGCTCTCCTGCTGTGTGTCCAGCAATATCTCCTGCTCACTCCGCATTCAAACTACATCAGATTTTAAACTTGCTCCAAGTAGGCCTCAGCCTACACCATGATTGATCCTGGGCTCTAACACCGACAGCTGTTGCTCAGAAGTGCCGTCTGCACAGAGAAAAACACTAGCTCCTGTGTTAGTGGGGTTCAGTAACGCCAGCTGCTCCCCTGCTGTGTGTACGGCAATGTCTCCTGCTCCCTCCACATTCAAACTACATCAGATATTAAACTTGCTCCAAGTAGGCCTCAGCCTATACCATGATTGATCCTGGGCTCCAACACCGCCAGTTGTTGCTCAGAAGTGTCTTCTGCACAGAGAAAAACACTAGCTCCTGTGTTAGTGGGGTTCAGTAACGCCAGCTGCTCCCTGTAGAGATGAGCGACTTTGCCTTTTTTCAGGTCGAGTTGGGTTTCATGAAACCCGACTTTCGCAAAAGTCGGGTTGAACGAAATCGGCCGATTTTTGTGAAAAATTGAAGGCCGACTGAAACACGAAACCCAATGCAAGTCAATGGGGAAGCAAAGTCGGCAGGGAGTGGAGGACAGGAAACACACCTACTGTGCCCTTTTGAATGCCAAAAACATCAATTCTTATTACTGAAGCATTTCAACCTTAATTTACTTCATAATACTAGTTACGCACTGAAAAATGGGGGTTATTTGGCTAAATTTGTGGAGGGGTAGGGTTGGCTCCAGGTTTTAATGTGCCCTGGGCCAAAGAGCGCCCCTTTAACACATAGCACAACTCATGATGCTCTGATACAGCAGAGAAATAGCGGTATAGAACAATGAAAAATACTTCACTTTTTACATCTCTTGACTGATATCCATTTTAAATTCTCCAATAGCTCCAAAAACGGACAGTATATTTCTCCATACAGAATCATTGGTCCCATATAATGTTTGAAACAGTATATGATGAGCTCCACATAATGCTACAGTATATGTTGGTCCCCATGGATGAAGCTACACTGTCTTATGGGCCCAAATAATGCTCTATATATACTGTGCCCCATTTCTAATGCTCTAGTGTATAATGGGCCCTGTAAATGCTGCTCCAGTGTCTGATGTCCACCTTTGGAATGCACCAGTGTATGGTGGGCCCCATATATCATTCTCCAGAGTATAGTGCTACCCAAAAATTGCTGTCCCAACATTGAAAACAATTAAATAAGTCTCCTAAAATAAGTCTCCTCGCTAGGGAATCCCTGTACTAGTCTGGGCGTACAGACGTGATGTCATTGCGCTCTTTGATCAGAATATCACTGTCAGGAAACGCGGAAGACGTCATGGCGGTGGAGCAGGGAGAGGTAAGTATTTCAACGTTGCAAGTGCTGTGATCTGTAGCAAGCAGGGGGGCCCCACTCGTTGGCGACGGCACTGGCACAGGGCCCCTCATAGTACAGCAGGTGGGCCGAACCTGCACTTTCATCTGCACCTTCCTCTTTGTCACTGTGTAAGGTGGTACAGTATATGGGAAGGGTAACCTGAGTTTCATCAGGGTCAGATTCTGGCTGTGTAGAGTGTGAGGGGAATGTAGTGGTCTGGGTCAATGTACCAGCAGAATCATCTAGCAGTGGCTGGGCATCAGTACCCTTGTGGTGCCCCCCCAGGAGTACGGTCGCCACAGTAGCATTACCTTCCTCCTAGGGAGTGTGATGTCATGCTTGGGAGCAACAAGGGATCTCTCTAGCAGTTAAACCAACACACAACACATTTCCCATTCCAGGCCAGCAGGGAGACCTCTGAACCTGACTGCTGAGGAGCTTCTCTCTGGTCGAGAGTAGGTAAGTTAGGGAAGTCTGTGAAGGGAAGGGGACGTGTGTGGACATGAGAAGGGGAGCTGGAGGATGAGCAGAGTTAAGGCTCACTCCTAGCTGGAGCTCATGGTCCGGATTCCGGTCTCCAAGTTTGTAGGGACACTGATGTTCCTGCAGCCGAAACCGTAGGAAGTAGCAGTTGTAAATGCTCTGTACCCAACTAAGGCTCGGCGGCCCCAGCAGCGACGTGTGGGAGCCAGAAGGAAAAGGCTACGGCTGCCTGCCATACGAGAAAGTTCCAAAAGAGAGTCAACAGGGGGAACTTAATTGAACTCAGCACTGCGAGTACCTCAGATAAGCGCTAGAACGGAGGCCACACTACCTATCTGCAGAGAGAGAATTCCAAATTGGCTTCCAGGCTGTCCAACTTCTCCATCTGTACTCTGGGTCCTGGACGGCACTTACCAAGTACAGGTAAAGGAACTTCACGACTGTGTTTGTCATCTTTCTCCTGCGCCTGGCACACAGCTCTGCTACATCCTGCACTGCACACCATCTACCAACTCTTTCATCTGCCCTGCGACTACGGCCCTACCTGTGCAGGGCTTCTACATCTTAGCTGCACCACAACATCTGTCCCAGAGAAGCGACACTGCAGCGCTGGTCAATCTAATCAGAAACCACAGGTGGCATCATGTATCATTCACCTATAAACGTAATTCACCCCTTTGCATGGACGCCCAGGGCCACGGAATGGGTCACCACCACCGTGACACATCCCTGTGAGACACTGGCCCTGTACCGATTAACCCCACTGCCCTGGCTGGCCACCCACACTCCATGTCAGATTCATCTTGGACTGGGGAATTCACGATTTGACTTGATAACCCAGGCATGGTATGATAGAAAGAGCTACATGGACTAATGTCAAGTGTGGCCTGCTGCATCATTCACTTTGGGTGGGGGTGCAGGACACAAGGAAAGGGGTTCTTCCTGACCAGGAGCCAGCACTTGATGACTCAGTGCTTGCATTTTTTGAAACTTCAGAAGAGGAGGGCATATTTGCTGGAGTCTGTTTCGGCAATATAAGCCAAAACCAGTTCCTCATGCTCCGCCTTTAAAAGCGGTTAACCTACTCCCAGAAAAGGTAGCCTTCCAGGCGTTCTGGAGCCAGACCATGATGCAGGCTCAACACCTCCTGCCTTAGCTGCTATTGTGCTTTTGCCACTACCAGCAGATGCACCACCACCATTAGCACCTGCTGGCCTCCCCATGCCCACGTCCGCGGCCTCTTCCACCAAACTTCAAAATTTAGCACAAAATAGACACAAAATAACATCAGATATATGGCAATGTATCAGAAGCGTACAGCTCTATTCAGTCAAAGGATAATTGTCAATCTCCATATATATTCCATCAGTCACACAGAGACGCTCACAGGCTCAGTATGGATTAGACAAGAATATAAAAAGTAGACAAAGTGTACAGTATCATCAGATAGCAGGTATATATAGCATAGTTTAAACATTAACAATGTACGTCTATATATCAGGAGTAGTGTTGAGCCACCCCGCTAGTGTTTTGGATCGTCGCACAGGAGGCAAGTTCGTCGAATGTTCGTTGAACCACATTGAAAACAATGGCAGGCAAACACAAACACATACAAACACATAGAAAACAATTGCAAAACACCTTAAAAGGTGTCCCAAAGCCGAAAAAATGCTCAGAAGACAAAAATTAACATATGGAAAAGGGCAACTACATTTAGAAAAGAGGTGGAGGAGTAAAAGGAGGAGGTGGAGGAGACACAGATATAGGCTTGTCATGCCCTTATGAAGCCTAGAAAGGCTGGAATAAAAATGTGAAATACAAACCAAAAAAAAAAAATTCTGAAATCAAACACGATCATATACCGTCGGACTTCCCACCAATAAATTATGACAACTGACGATCGGGCGACGTTATTCCCACGAACCTCCAAACAGCGTCCATGAAGGCAAAGTGTTTGCTTTCCGGGGGCAGTATGATTGCAAAGCTGAACCTTAAAGGAATGTCCAAAAGGGCACCACCAGGAGTGGAGACTGCGGCTTAATTGGACTCCACCCGGGAAACCACAACCATGCCACCTCAAGAAAAGATGCACACATTGAAAGTTTTGTCGATTCTGTGTGTGGTGTGGTATGTCCGTTTGTAGTTGTGCTAGTGATTTGTCAGCTTTATTCCGTTAACGAACGAGACTCCGGCATGCCCCCGCGGTATGCGTCAAGCTTACTAGAGGGATACTCGAGGCTCTGGCACGCGAGATCGAGCAATAACAGGTCTATCATGGCCTTACATGTCCGGGGCTGCATGCGTGCTACACTGAAAGGACCAGCTTTTGTCGCTTACAGGTGCAGATAACCCGCTGAACACCGTTAGTTATGAGGATCTGTGATAGCTATTATTCCCCGCGAACAATGATTTCCCAGTAAGTGCAGGTCAACCACAATTCCTGAATTAGGCCTAACCGGCATTCCTGAAAAAATGCAAAGAATTACGTGTCCAAACCACAGGTGCTGTTGCTTGCTTATCAGCTCGGCAGCCGTTCTCAGGCCCAGTATAGATTCGACAGCATTGTAGAAAGTTGATAAAGGGTACAGTTTCACCGGATAACACGTACATATGTAGCATAGTTTACACATTAAAAATATATGTCTATAGATCAGGAGGCAGACTCAGACGTTCTCAGGTCCAGTATGACTTTGACCAGATTGTACAAAGTTGAGAAAGGGTGCATTATCACTGGATAGCAGGTATATATAGCATAGTTTAAACATTTAAAATCTCCGTGTTCTCAGTATGGATTAGACAACAATCTAAAAAGTCGAAAAAAGAAAATGTATTTGAAGCGTACACCAGTATACACTTTTGGTGGTATTTTTTAATCTTCATATATATTTCTGTATATATTTCTGTATCAGTAAGACAGTCCAGACTCTCCGCAATAGGAAATGAGATGCATACAATTACTGACATAAAGTCTAGTGATTACAGAAATCTAGGAATTACCATTCACTGGAAAAACTTCCGTCACAATTCTCAGAGGCGATGCTGACCATCAATTAATTAGTGTGTGGAGACAGCAAAAACCTTTCTTTGTGAAGAAAGTGTTGCTGTATCGCAGTACCATTGATCCCATCGCCATTACTCATATCCATCCAATTTTGATCACAGGGAGAGAGGTAAACATGGTGCTCACTGCCTATCATGATCTGTCACGTAACTTTGGAGTGCAAAACACAGAAGTCACAGGCCGTAGGCGATTCAATTGGATTGGCATGAAAGGGCACATTTAAAAATGTGCGCTGGAATGTCACACGTCTGTGGGTAGGAAAACTGTGAAAGCTGATGAGAAACCACCACTGCATCTCATTGTGAGTCGACGTCCATAAAAAATGGAAGCCATTGATCATCTGAAACTAGAGCCCGGCCAGCGGGACAGGGCATAGCTACGTCGTAACCATCATCTTCTATCAGTTCACCAAATTTGTAGTGGCAGTCCCAGTGAAGGATCTGACAGCCCAGACTACACAGCGGAGGAGCAGGGAGAGGTAAACATTGCAAATGCTGGGGCCCTGCCCAAGCAAGGGGGGCCCACTCGTGGGCATCGGTACTGGCACTGGGCCCCTCATAGTACGGCGGTGTGTCTGACGGCGGGTGTGCACCCCCACAGTCAGAGACACTTGATTGCACTATGAGGGACTCTGTGCCAGTGCCCGTGCCCAAGAGTTGGCCCACCCACCTGTCCAGGGCAACGGCACTCGCACGGTTGCGCATGCTAGGTGGTGACACCAGCCATGGGGGGAGGAGGCAGCCCAGTTAGGGAGGTTTACAAAATGGCATATGTTGATGTGGGACATTCACCTGCTGCTAAAGGTGAAATTGGTCAAGTCCCAGGAAGAGGAGGACCAAAGCAAGCCATTTTTCTGGCAACCTATGTGTCATCAGGGGAAGGTGGGACAAAATCCTTGGAAACCCATGCATGGTTCATTTTAATGAAGGTTAGGTCATCCACATTTTGGGTCGAGAGACGGGTCCTTTTTCTGTCAGGATTGATCCAGCAGCACTGAAGACTCTTTCCGATAGCACACTTGCAGCTGGGCAAGCGAGCTCCTGTAAGGCATATTGTGCCAATTCAGGCCAGGTGTCCAGTTTAGTGGCCCAATAGTCAAATGGGAATGACCTGTGAGGGAGAACATCGATATGGGACGAGAAGTAGTTTGTAACCATAGTTGACAAGTGCTGTCTCCTGTCACTTTCAATCGATGCAGTATTACCAGTCGTGTGAGCGGGACTTGAAAAATCAGTCCACAACATGGTCATGAAACCCCTGTCTCCAACGCCACTTCTGATGTGTGCACCACCAACACCTCTTCCAAGGTGCCCCCGGCCCCTACGGCTCGTGTGAGAACCATCACCACTGCTGTGTGCTGGGAATGCCTCAACCGACCGGTTTACCAGAGTTGCTTATTTGTTAGCCAACATTAGGTCAAGGTTCTCCTGTGGCATGATGTTTTGGAATTTGCCTTTATAGCGTGGATCCAGGATGCTGGCCAACCAGTAGTCGTCATCGTTAATCATTTTGGCAATGCTCGGGTCCCTTTTTAGGATCTGCAAGGCATAATCTGACATGTGGGCTAATGTTCCCGGTGTCAATGATGCACTGCGAGTGCTGGGTGGAGGAGCACTTTCTGGCAAATCCACATCCCTCCAGTCACGCACAAACTCTGTACCAGACCTTGCCACACCAACATTTTCTCTTGCCCCACGAGAAGCATCCTCCTCCCCTAAATAATCATCCCCATCATCATCCTCCTCCTACTCTTCCTCTTCTTCCTCCACCTCGTCCAGGAGAGTTCCCGGAGCAGACAATGGCTGACTGTCATCGAGGCTTCCCTCCTCCTCTTCCTCATCATCCTCGGCTGCAGACGCCTGCTCCTTAATGTGCGTCAAAGTTTGCATGAGCAGACGCATAAGTGGGATGCTCATGCTTATGATGGCGTCGTCTGCGCTTACCAGCCATGTGCATTCCTCAAAACACTGAAGGACTTTACAGAGGTCTTTCAGCTTCGACCACTGCACACCTGTCAACTCCATGTCAGCCCTCAAAGTGCCTGCCCGTGTATCCTCCCACAAATGCATTATGGCCTGCCTCTGTTCGCACAGCCGCTCAACCATGTGCAGGGTGGAGTTCCACCTTGTTGCAACGTCGATAATTAGTTGGTGCTTGGGAAGGTGGAGCAATCACGGCAGCTTCTGCCTACGACTGGATTGTACCGGCGGATGTGCGAGCACAGCCTTCGGACCTTCTGGAGCAGGCCTGTTAACTCCGGATAATTATTGAGGAAGCACTGCACCACCAGGTTCAAGGTGTGAGCCAAGCAAGGTATGTGTCTGAGTTTTGAAAGGGCTATGGCTGCCACAAAATTCCGGTAGGGCATCATCTCTAACGAGATTAGTTTGGCAATGTGGGCGTTCAAACCCAATGTACACGGATGAGAGGATGAGTACTTTCTTGTCCTACTCATAATCTCTGGTAGGGTGAGCTGGACTTGAGAGCTGCATATGGTCGAACTAGCGGTGGACATGGCGGACTGAGAGAGGGTTGATGATGGTGATGGAGTTGGTGTTCTTTCTGATGGCCTAGATTCAGTCTTTCATTGCAATAACAGTGTGATTCCCTGACTGATTTGCCCTTGCGATGACAACTCAACATTTGCTGCTGGTGGTGTGCTTACCGGTGGGCTTACAGTGGGGGAAACAATGTAGTGTTGCTGACTACCTTCTTTGGGAGCAGTTGCACATGTGGTAAGTGAGGTTTGGTAGTCCGTCCACACTTGCAAATGCATGGTGGTTAAATGTCTTAGCATGCAACTGGTATTCAAATTTCTCAGATTTTTCCCTCAGCTAAAGGTCTTTGCGCACTTCTTACAGATAACCTTTGCCTGATCATTAGGATTTTGTTCAAAAAAGTGCCACACAAAGACCTGCACTCTTCCTACTATGGAAGACATTTTGAGGCCCTGCACGCTGTGCTATTTTGACCGTCTGGCCAAGCTGTCCTGCAAATCTTTTGGTTTTTGTAACCTGTTTTTGGACTGCTAAGGGCTTGCCAGATAACAGCTGTTGTGATGTCGATGCCCGCTGCGGATGCTCCTCCTCCTCTTCTGAGCTATTGGCAGCGGCACCCTCTTCCCCCAATGGATGCCAATCTGGGTCAACAACTGGGTCATCCATCACCTCCTCTTCAATGTCATGTGCACCTTCCTCTGTGTCATCGTGTATGGTGGTATAGTATGCGGGAAGGGGCATCTGAGTTTCATCAGGGTCAGATTCTGGCTCAGTACACTGCGAGGACAATGTATAGTGCTCTGATTGAATGTACCAGCAGATAAATCTAGCAGTGGCTGTGCATCAGTGAACTACATGTCAGATTCATCTTGGCCTGGGTAATTCACGATTTGACTTGATAACCCAGGCATGGTATGTGAAAACAGCTCCATGGAGTAATCTGTAGTGTGACCTGCCGCATCCTTCAATTTTGGTGGGGGTGAAGGACACAAGGAATGGTGTGGTTCATGACCATGAGCCTCCAATGACGACTCAGTGCTTTTACTTTTTAAAACTTCAGAAGAGGAGGCGATAGAGCTGGAGGCTGAGTCAGCAATGTAAGCCAAAACTTGTTCTTGAAGCTCCGACTTTAAAAGCGGTTTACCTACTCCCAGAAAAGGGAGCCTTCGAGGCCTTGTGGAGCCAGACGATGACGCAGGCTCAACACCTCCTGCATTAGGTGCCATTTTGCTTTTGCCACTACCAGCAGATCCACCACCAACACCAACACCATCATTACCACCTGCCAACCCACGCCCACTTCCACGGACTCTTCCACCACAGTTCCTCATTTTTGGGGAAAATGTACCCAAAAAAACACCAACTATATGGTACTGTAAAACAAGGTACAAGGTGTATATAGAAGTGGGGAGAATTTGAATCTCTCTAGACTTCAGGACACATATAGTCAAGGAGAAAAGGAGTGATTAATTCCAAAAGGATTTTTTTATTTATAAAAAATTACCAATTTATTAATACAAAAACACATAGAAATATACAATAATCATAGCACAATTGCACATAATATATGACGTCAGAAGCCAGGAGAGATAAGTGGGGATAATCAACAAGGCACCATCATGCTAAAGCCATTTGTAAAGATAGGGCCCTGAATAAAATACCGCTGTCTCTATAAAGTGCTATTAAGACCATAATAGGTCTATAGTGGCGGAGGGCCTCAAACAAAGGCTCAACATGTATAAAAGATGGTAGAGGTATAGCACGTTCCACAGTATGTCATTGTGCCCTAGTGGCAGAATGACCAAGCGACAGGAACGCTTACCTAATGGTGCACAAATCCCCCAGGTGGTGACAAAAAAACTCAGACGCGCGTTTCGCGCTTCCCAATAGCATTCTGTCAGGCCCTGTTTATATTACACCGCAATGTGACAGGCAGATTCAGGATAGTGTAAGAAAGATGTATAGAGGACTGGGGAGAATTTGAATCTCTCTAGACTTGAGGACACAGTTGGATTCTGTCAGGCCCTGTTTATATTACACCGCAATGTGACAGGCAGATTCTGGATGGTGTAAGAAAGGTGTATAGAGGATTGGGGAGAATTGGAATCTCTCTAGCCTTCAGGACACAGTTGGATTCTGTCAGGCCCTGTTTATATGACACCGCAATGTGACAGGCAGATTCAGGATGGTGTAAGAAAGGTGTATAGAGGACTGGGAAGAATTGGAATCTCTCTAGACTTCAGGACATAGTTGGATTCTGTCAGGCCCTGTTTATATTACACCGCAGTGTGACAGGTAGATTCTGGATGGTGTAAGAAAGGTGTATAGAGGAATGGGGAGAATATAAATCTCTCTAGACTTCAGGACAAAGTTGGATTCTGTCAGGCCCTGTTTATATTACACCACAATGTGACAGGCAGATTCTGGATGGTGAAAGAAAGGTGTGTAGAGGACTGGGGAGAATTGGAATCTCTCTTGTCTTCAGGACACAGTTGGATTCTGTCAGGCCCTGTTTATAATACACCGCAATGTGACAGGCAGATTCTGGATGGTGTAAAAAAGGTGTATAGAGGACTGGGGAGAATTTGAATCTCTCTAGACTTCAGGACACAGTTGGATTCTGTCAGGCTCTGTTTATATTACACCGCAATGTGACAGGCAGATTCTGGATGGTGTAAGAAAGGTGTATAGAGGACTGGGGAGAATTGGAATCTCTCTAGACTTCAGGACACAGTTGGATTCTGTCAGGCCCTGTGTATATTACACTGCAATGTGACAGGCAGAAATTGCCTAGTGTATGACAAACTACAAGGTGTATATAGAATTGGGCAGAATTGGAATCTCCCTAGAGTGTAGGTCTATAAGAACGGACAAACTCCTCGGCTTTTCCTTATAGAGTCGCACACTTAGATAGCTTCAATTTGGCCGTGATAACAGCTGTTACATGGTACTGTGAGAGGAGCGTACACGTACACCGCTGCATGGTGTATGTAAAATTGTCAATCTCCGTGTTTTTGTATATGGACTGACACACGCTGTCTCTCTTTAGTTTTGAATGTAATCAAACAGCAGATATACTAAACTGTTTAAAAACGGACAAAACTATAAGGTGTAGGTCTGTAAGAACGGACAAACTCCTCGGCTTTTCCTTACAGAGTCACACAATTAGATAGCTTCAATTTGGCCGTGATAACAGCCGTTACACGGTACTGTGTGAGGAGCGTACACACCGCTGTACGGTGTGTTAAAAAATGAACGCTCAGTACCTCACCAGGACAAAACAATAAAATTTGGATTGCTTTTAAAAAAGCAGTTTGAACACCAGTGTGCACACAGCAATGCAGCTAGCCTTAAAGGGCAGGCTAATCACCACCAGCGCTGCTGCACAAAAGCAAAAAATATTCACCTTTCACTGTACAGTAACTACAGTAAAAGCGCTATCAGCACAAGCAGTGTTTTTTTTCTTTTTGCCTTCCTAACGCTCTCCCTACAGAATCATCATCAGCAGCATTTCTCCCTATTCTGAGATCAGCATGAGTAACATGGCGGTCGGCGTGCACGCCACTTTTATACCCCATGTGACGCCCCACAAAGCAAGGCAATCACTTGCATGCCCTTCTCCAACATGGTGGTGACCGCTGCCTATGTTATCACGTTGCCCACAGTGTCCGTTCTTCCTGATTGGCTGAAAAAGGGCACTAAAGCATCTTTTGAAACACAACTTTGGCACTAAAGTCGCCGACCTTGTGGCCGACCTCACGCTAAGGTCGGGTTTCGTTTCATGAAACCCGACTTTGGTGAAAGTCGGCGACTTTCGAATTTTTTCGACCCGTTTTGCGCAACTCTACTCCCCTGCTGTGTGTACGGCAATATCTCCTGCTCCCTCCACATTCACCCCGCATCACATATTAAACTTGCTCCAATTAGGCTTCAGCCTACTCCTTGATTGACCCTGTTCTCCAACACTGCCAGTTGTTGCTCAGAAGTGCCGTCTGCACAGAGAAAAGCACTAGCTCCTGTGTTAGTGGGGTTCAGTAACGCCAGCTGCTCCCCTACTGTGTGTACGGCAATATCTGCTTCCTCCACATTAACCCCGCATCACATATTAAACTTGCTCCAACTAGGCCTCAGCCTACTCATTGATTGACCCTGGGCTCCAACACTGCCAGTTGTTGCTCAGAAGTGCCGTCTGCACAGAGAAAAACACTAGTTCCTGTGTTAGTGGGGTTCAGTAACGCCAGCTGCTCCCCTGCTGTGTGTACGGCAATATATACTGCTCCCTCGACATTCACCCCCCCATCACATATTAAACTTGCTCCAAGTAAGCCTCAGCCTACACCATGATGTTTCCTGGGCTCCAACACTGCCAGTTGTTGCTCAGAAGTGCCATCTGCACAGAAAAAAACAATAGCTCCTGTGTAAGTGGGGTTCAGTAACGCCAGCTGATCCCCTGCTGTGTGTCCGGAAATTTCTCCTGCTGTGTTCACACTCACACAAATACAGAGTTTAAACTTGCTCCAATTAAGCCTCTGTCTCCACTCTGTAGTATTTACCCTGGGTTCCAGCACCGCCAGCTGGTTCCCGGCAGTGACTTTGACACGGGTACTCCCTCCTGCCCAGCCTGGTTCCAGCACGCCAGCTGTTTCCGGGTAGTGTCAACGTCACTTTGCCTCCAAAACTTTGTCCTGTCGTGTTGCGGTCAGGTTAGCCGACTATATGGTGCCTGCAGTTTAGGTGCTTCCTATGTGGGCTGCAGGATCTGGCAAAAAAGGCTGGTTCCGTAGTGCCAATAGGACAAGCACCCCCTGTAGGACTGTGGGTTTCGGTAACTGCGGCCGGCTCGCGGCCTTGCAACTTTGTTTTTCATGGGTACCTACTGCAACCCATCCAGGTTCCAGCACCGTCAGCTGGTTCTCGGCAGTGCCTTTGGCTTAGGTGCCTCCTTCTCGGTATCCGAGTTCCAGCAATGTCTGCTGGTCCTTGGTAGTGCTTTCTGGCACAGGTTCCTCCTTAGTAACCGGGTTCCAGTACCATCAGCTGGTCCTCGGTAGTGCCATTGGCTCTTATTCCTTCTGCTGCCCCTCCAGGTTCCAGCACCGTCAGCTGGTCCTCGGTAGTTCCATTGGCTCTTGTAGCTTCTGCTACCCATCTGGGTTCCAGCACTGTCAGCTGGCTCCCGGCAGTGTCTTTGGCACGGGTACTCCCTCCTGCCCAGCCTGGTTCCAGAACGCCAGCTGTTTCCGAGTAGTGTCAACGTCACTTTGCCTCCAAAACTTTATCCTGTTGTGCTGCGGTCGGGTTAACCGACTCTATGGTGCCTACAGTTTAGGTGCTTCCTATGTGGGCTGCGGGTTCTGGCAATAAAGGCTGGTTCCGTAGTGCCAATAGGACAAGCACCCCCTGTAGGACTGTGGGTTTCGGTAACTGTGGCCGGCTCGCGGCCTTGCAACTTTGTTTTTCATGGGTACCTTCTGGTACCCATCCGGGTTCCAGCACCGTTAACTGGTTCTCAGCAGTGCCTTTGGCTTAGGTGCCTCCTTCTCAGTATCCGAGTTCCAGCAACGTCTGCTGGTCCTTGGTAGTGCTTTCTAGCACAGGTACCTCCTGTTTAGTCACCGGGTTCCAGTACCGTCAGCTGGTCCTCGGTAGTGCCATTGGCTCTTGTTCCTTCTGCTACCCATCCATGTTCCAGTACCGTCAGCCGGTTCTCGGCAGTTACTCAGCCTTCTTGTACCTTCTGCTACATTTCCAAGTTCAAACTTTTTGAAATGGTTTTTAGTAATCACTCTGGATCTCCTTGACGATGACCCTGAAGACCACCCCAAAGAAGACCAAAAAGATGACCCTGAAGAAGATGACCAAGAGGACAAAGAACATGAAGACAACCACCAAAATACAGAACAACAAGAGACAGAAGACCAAGAAGCAGAAGAACAAAAAGCAGAAGAACATTAAGCATAAGACTAAAAATCAGAGCAAAAGATATTATCTAAATTATAAGCAGAAGAAGACTAAGCAGTGTATGGGGTTGAGTCCGTTCCTCCTCGTGGTGCCCCTGGAAAATGCTTGCTGCTGCAGGCCAAACTTAACGTGGACAAATCCTGTGGTAAATCTTTTGTGACAGGCAGAGCGGCTGGTGTGTTCTTCAAACTTTTATAGACAACAACTACAGGAATGCCTGTCACAAATAAGAATATGATGAAGAAGAAGAATAGGAAGAAGATTAAGAAGTAGAATATGAAGAATAATAATAGTTGAATAAGAAGAATATGAAGAATGTAAAAAAAAGAATAATAGGAAGAAGGTGAAGAAGAAGAAGATGAATAAGGTGAAGAAGAAGTTGATGAAAAAGATGCTGCTACTGCTGAGGATCATGAAGGAGAAAGTGTGGGAGAAGTAAAAAAGAAGGTGAAGAGCATGGAAGTAGTGAAACATACATATCTGACAAAATATAAAAAAGGTTAACATAGTCAATATCTTTGTAATTCCGAACGTCATAAAAAAAAAATTATTCCTGCTATTCCTTTTGATTGGGCTTAACCTCTATGCCTTTAATGTCTCCTCCACCTCCCCAAATACATTCTACATTATTATTAGTTGTTTTTCTTCATGTAGAATTAACCTACAAGGAAAGAAAGGGTTTATTTTAATTCCGATATTTCTGTCCCATTGACTTGCAATGGTTTCCGGTATCGGAATCGGTGATATCCGATATTTTTTGGGTATCGGTCCGATCCAATCCGGTCCGATATTTCGCGATATCGGAAGGTATCACTCAACACTAATGCGTACACATCTGCATGGGAACGCATGCAAACGCATGTCCCTGCGTACAACATGTTAAAGATATGTATGCATAGCGTATGCAGATCTATGCAGATCATATGCTGCGCACAGATACGCTAATGTGAAACCAGCCTTATACAGTATACTGAGCCAACAGCCCCTCATGGTGTGATGAACCCAGCTCTTTTTTGGCAATGTGTAGCAATTCTCCTCACTCCCGCTACATATAACACTATAGGTGCACTAAAACTTCTCCACTCAGCCTGGACCTTGGCATCCATGGCACCTCAGGCTTACAGGAAAGTACCTCAGCTCTCTTTCCATCACTGACAACTAAGGCTGGTTTCACATTAGCGCTTTTTAAGCGCACGCACGGCCGGGGGTAGCTCCGCCCCCGAGCCGGCTCTCTGCCCGGCGTGCCCGCCCCTTGCTTGTAGTGCCGCCTCCTAGCGCACAGCGGCCCCTGCGATCGGCGCACCCTATCTTTAGCATAGGGTGCGCAGATCGTGCGCAGGCCGTGCGCTAGTTGCGCTTTGACCTGCGCTGCGCACTTTTGACGGTGCGCCGTGCGCGCCAAAATCAAACTTTTTGGATTTTGGCGCGCACGGCGCACCGTCAAAAGTGCGCAGCGCAGGTCAAAGCGCAACTAGCGCACGGCCTGCGCACGATCTGCGCACCCTATGCTAAAGATAGGGTGCGCCGATCGCAGGGGCCGCTGTGCGCTAGGAGGCGGCGCTACAAGCAAGGGGCGGGCACGCCGGGCAGAGCTACCCCCGGCCGTGCGTGCGCTTAAAAAGCGCTAATGTGAAACCACCCTAAGGATCGTATCAAGACATCTCTCTTCTGATCCCTAACTGATGTCGTCTGGCAGTTGGGCACTTATTGAAAATGCAAAACACTATGTCTTGTACGGCTGCACAGACTTCGCTGTAGCCCGACAGTGATGACAGCAATGGCACTAGGTGGCCTCCTTCATCTCCAGTACCACCCAATCCCAGGGGTGTAGGAGTTGCTTCTTGTTAGGCGTCGGATTCCTGGCACTGCACAGCGGGAATCCAGAGCCAGACATCCTGCGGTCTCCCATTCTCCTCCAACTGCTCGGACTCGTGCTCAGCAATCACGGCGAGCCAGGCTTGCTGCTCAGACTCGCTCTGACAGCCTGGATGTTGCTGCCACCTCTGGTGCAGCAATAGCAGCGCAACCTGCTTTGCAGGGAACTGCTCCTGAGGCTAAGTCCTCATGCCGTGCTACTGGGCATGCTCGCAACTTGACCTCTCACTGGAGAGCAGGGGTCACATGCTCAGGTCCTATGTCGGATCTGATTGGTCCTTCTCAAGCTAATGGAAGGTCCCGGAAGCGCATCGCTATAAAAAGCCCGCATGGCGGCTCGGCGATGCGCTAGTGTAGCATATTATTCTGTGTGTGTATGGTGATGGATGCATGGACTGGTGTCTGACTCATTATGAAACCCCTACCCTCTGATATTACGAGTGGTGACTGAGTGTGTATAGTCAGCTCCAGGGTTGTGGCAAGCTACACGCCACTTGCTCCACGCCTACACTAGCGTCCGTCGGCCCCCGGTTCTCGGCGCCAACGCTTGCGGCCTTAGCTTCCGCTGCGCTGCAATACCAGCAGCTATTGGTGTTCGCGGCTGCGATGCCACACGCCGGCTCCTGTGACGTTAACAGGGCCAGCACCTTTGCATATAATTTTGCCAAGCGACTCTGTGTCTGAACAGAGCCGCTCCTAGCGTTCAGGTGACGTTAACCCGTGCGCACTACAGCACCTTCTGGTGCATCTGCCATTGTCCAGCAGCGGTCTAGTCACCTACCACACGGTGGACCCCGGGTGGCGAACGCACCTCCTATTATTTATATTAGGTGCGTTCCACCGTCCCTAACATTACACTAGCGCCAGGGTCTGGCTGGTAATGGCAGACGTGCAGCAGTTGCAGCGCTATATTCGGCAGCTGGAGAGCAGGTTGGCGGCTATTGAGAGGGCCAACTCAGCAGCGAATACCACGCTAGCTGCTGTCCAGACAGTCGCCGAGGCTGTCTCACGTGCGCCCGCTCTTTTGCCCATGCCGACACTTTCTCGCCTCCCGCTTCCCGACAAATTTTCGGGTGACAGCGCCACCTGTAGGGGATTCGTCAGTCAGTGCTCAATTCAGCTTGAGTTACTGGCTGCACGGTTTCCTACAGAGCGGGCTAAGGTGGGGTTTATTGTGTCACTTTTGTCTGGCAGAGCATTACAGTGGGCCACGCCATTGTGGGAACGTGATGATCCCGTGGTTCAGGGTGCTGCGCAGTTCCTCGCGGCCCTGAAGCAGGTCTTTTTGGGACCACGGATCACGCCCGACACCGCTTTACAATTACTCTCCCTAACACAGGGGTCTCTCTCGGTCAGCCATTATGCCGTCCGGTTCCGGACATTGGCTTCCGAGTTAGAGTGGCCGGACAAAGCCTTAGTCCCGGTGTTTTGGAGAGGGTTGGCTGAGCACGTTAAAGACGCTCTAGCTACCAGAGAGGTTCCCACAAGTCTGGACGATTTGATTGCCGTTTCCATCCGCATTGACCTCCGGTTTACGGAGCGCGGGCTGGAACGGGCACAATCCAGACGTAGGGTTAACTTGGCTCCCACATTCACCAAACCACTAATATACCCCGCACAGGAGCTTTCACCCTCTGAACCTATGGAGGTGTCTCGCACCGGCTCTAAGCCACGACCGATGCGAAGCTCTGCACGTTGCTATCAGTGCCGACAGTTTGGTCACCCGGCTAGCACGTGTCCTCTGCGGGCGAAAAGGCGTCCACGCCCAGTGGCCGTAGGTAGTGGACAGTCCGATATGAAACCCTTTTCTCCCAAACCGGTATTCCGGGGCATCTTAGACAGTGGGTCCTCCACCTGGGAGGCAGAGGTTACCGTGGACTCTGGGGCCGAGGGGAACTTTATGTCTTCTACCTTCGCCCAGAAACACGCCATTCCCCTGGTATTATTACCTCAGCCTCTGACCATCAGAGTGGTTAACGGAGCACCGTTACCCTCTCAGGTGACCCATCAGACAGCTCCACTAGGGCTCACTATCTCACCCTCTCATCATGAGACTCTGTCCCTGCTAATCCTGCCAGACGGCATCGATCAGGTGCTGCTCGGGGTTCCCTGGCTTCGGTGCCACTCTCCTCATATCGAGTGGGCTACAGGGAAGATACTGGCCTGGAGCAAGGACTGTGAGGGAAGATGTCTGAGGAGCAGTCTTCAGGTGGCTTCCACTGAAGTGCCTGCGGATCTCTCCGCACTACCTAAACCCTACCACCAATACGCGGACGTCTTCTCCAAAAAATCTGCAGAGACGCTCCCGCCGCACCGTCCTTACGACTGACCGATAGACCTCATGCCAGGCACAGAACCTCCTAGAGGCTGTGTGTATCCACTTTCTCTCCCTGAGACTGAAGCTATGTCACAATACATCCGGGAGAACCTGGCTAGAGGCTTTATCAGAAAGTCGGTGTCACCGGCTGGTGCAGGGTTCTTCTTCGTTCAGAAGAAGAGCGGAGAGTTATGCCCCTGCATTGACTACAGAGGTCTCAATGCGATCACGGTTAAAAACAAATACCCTCTACCGTTGATCTCTGAGTTGTTTGACAGGTTGCGAGGGGCCCAGATCTTTACTAAGTTGGATCTGCGAGGGGCATACAACCTGATCCGCATTCGCGAAGGAGACGAATGGAAGACAGCTTTTAATACCAGGGATGGCCATTACGAATATCTGGTTATGCCTTTTGGCCTTTGTAATGCGCCAGCTGTCTTTCAGGATTTTGTCAACGACGTCTTCCGCGACATGCTTTCTAACTCGGTGGTGGTATATCTGGATGATATACTCATCTTTTCGCCAGATTTGACTACCCACCAGAGGGACGTCTGCAGGGTCTTTGACCGTCTTTGGGCGCATTCTCTCTTTGCCAAGCTGGAGAAGTGCCAGTTTGAGCAGGAGTCCTTGCCGTTCCTGGGCTATATCATCTTGGCCCAGGGGCTGGCCATGGATCCTGCCAAACTGCAAGCGGTAATGGACTGGCAAGAACCTCATTCACTCAAAGCGGTGCAGCGCTTTCTGGGGTTTGTGAACTATTGCCGCCAGTTTATACCACACTTTTCCACCCTGGTAGCTCCTTTGGTTGCTCTCACTAAAAAAGGAGCTAACCCCAACGCTTGGTCTGAACAGGTCTCCAAGGCCTTCTCGGCTATAAAGTCTCATTTTGCTGGCGCTCCCATCCTACATCGTCCCGATGTGAACAAGCCATTTATACTAGAGGTAGATGCCTCCTCTGTCGGTGCAGGAGCAGTTCTTTTCCAAAAGGACGCTCAAGGTCGGAATCATCCCTGCTTCTTCTTCTCAAAGACCTTCTCACCGGCAGAGAAGAATTACTCCATCGGTGACAGGGAGCTGCTAGCCATGAAGTTGGCCTTTTCAGAATGGAGACATCTCCTGGAGGGGGCTCGGTTTCCTTCCAGGTATATACGGACCATAAAAATCTGGTCTATTTACAGACTGCCCAGCGCCTGAACTACCGTCAGGCTAGGTGGTTGCTCTTCTTTTCCCGCTTCCGCTTCACCCTGCACTACCTTTCTGGAGAGAAGAACGTCTGTGCGGATGCTCTCTCACGCTCGGTGGTCTCGGCGGAAGAAGGAGAGGCTGAGCCTCGGTTAATTCTCCCGACGGAGAGTTTTACGACCGTGGCTCCAGTCGCTCTCGAGTCAGTGCCACCAGGCAAGACCTTGGTGCCTCCTCAGCTACGGCCGGAGGTCCTCGCCTGGGCACATGCCTCCAGGGTGGGTGGTCATTTTGGCAAAAAACGGACCACCGAACTCCTGGCAAGGTCATATTGGTGGTCACATATGGCTCGAGATGTCAAGGAATACGTGCAAGCATGCATCTCGTGTGCTCGAAACAGACCCTCTAGACAGAGGCCGGCGGGGCTGTCGTATCCCCTGCCAGTGGCGGATAGACCGTGGGAGATGGTTGGCATGGATTTCATAGTTGGCCTGCCCAAGTCTGGTGGCAGTACGGTCATCTGGGTGGTCACCGACCATTTTTCCAAAATGGTGCACCTGGTGCCACTCGCACGCCTGCCTTCCGCTCGAGGTCTGGCCACTTTGTTTATTATGCACGTATTCCGTTTGCATGGCATGCCGGACAAAATCGTGAGTGACCGAGGTCCCCAGTTTGCGTCTCGGTTTTGGAGGGAGCTCTGCAGCCTACTCAGCATCGAGCTAAATCTGTCCTCCGCCTACCATCCCGAGACGAATGGCTTGGTCGAGAGAGCCAATCAAACCTTGGTCACCTATCTACGGCATTTTGTCTCTGCCAGGCAGGATGACTGGGCATCCTTGCTACCTTGGGCTGAATTTGCCCTAAACAATGCGGTGGCTGATTCCACTGGACAGACGCCCTTCCTCTTAAACTACGGTCAACATCCACGCGTCCCTGTCCCGATGCCAGTGTCCTCCACTGACTCCAGGGTGGCAGACTGGGCAGTGGAGGCCCGGGACATTTGGGATCGCACTCAGGATGCTATCCCGGCATCTAAAGAAAGGATTAGGGCGTTTGCCGACACGCATCGGCAGCCCGCGCCAAGCTTCTCCCCTGGCGACATGGTATGGCTCTCTACCCGAAATATTAAACTGCGGGTCGGGTCTCCCAAGTTCGCACCGCGATACATTGGACCATTCAAGGTCCTTGAGCGACTTAGCTCGGTGGTCTACCGCCTGGCTCTTCCTCCACAGTTGGCCATTTCGGACGTGTTCCATGTGTCCCTCCTCAAACCAGTTCACATGATCCGGTTTCCTGAGTCACCTGCCGGATCATCAGACATATCGTCTGACGAGTTTGAGGTTAACGTCATCGTGGGGCGCAGGTTTGTCCGTGGCAAAAAGTTTTATTTGGTGGACTGGAAGGGTCATGGTCCCGAGGCTTGGACCTGGGAACCGGTGGAAAAAAATTCATGCACCGCTCCTGATTGCTGCCTTTGAGCGCAGTGAGGCTCAGAGGGGGGTAATGTTAGGTGTTGGATTCCTGGCACTGCACAGCGGGAATCCAGAGCCAGACATCCTGCGGTCTCGCATTCTCCTCCGACCGCTCGGACTCCTGCTCAGCAATCACGGCGAGCCAGGCTTGCTGCTCAGACCCGCTCTGACAGCCTGGATGTTGCTGCCACCTCTGGTGCAGCAATAGCAGCGCAACCTGCTCTGCAGGGAACTGCTCCTGAGGCTAAGTCCTCATGCCGTGCTACTGGGCATGCTCGCAACTTGACCTCTCACTGGAGAGCAGGGGTCACATGCTCAGGTCCTATGTCGGATCTGATTGGTCCTTCCCAAGCTCATGGAAGGTCCCGGAAGCGCATCGCTATAAAAAGCCCGCATGGCGGCTCGGCGATGCGCTAGTGTAGCATATTATTCTGTGTGTGTATGGTGATGGATGCATGGACTGGTGTCTGACTCATTATGAAACCCCTACCCTCTGATATTACGAGTGGTGACTGAGTGTGTATAGTCAGCTCCAGGGTTGTGGCAAGCTACACGCCACTTGCTCCACACCTACAATAGCGTCCGTCGGCCCCCGGTTCTCGGCGCCGACGCTTGCGGCCTTAGCTGCTGCTGCGCTGCAATACCAGCAGCTATTGGTGTTCGCGACTGCGACGCCACACGCCGGCTCCTGTGACGTTAACAGGGCCAGCGCCTTTGCATATAATTTTGCCAAGCGACTCTGTGTCTGAACAGAGCCGCTCCTAGCGTTCGGGTGACGTTAATCCGTGCGCTCTACAGCACCTTCTGGTGCATCTGCCATTGTCCAGCAGCGGTCTAGTCACCTACCGCACGGTGGACCCCGGGCGGCGAACGCACCTCCTATTATTTATATTAGGTGCGTTCCACTGTCCCTAACACTTCTCTTCAGCTCGGTACTTCTCCAGTGGGGGCTGCTACCCACCAGACTTCACTATAGCCCTTACACTAATTAAATGTGTGTGTAAAAATGGCTGAGGAGCCGGCTTCTCACACCATCAGCATCCACAGACATTTGTGATGCCTGACTTTGCATTGCTCCACATACAGTATATATAGTATGTATATACACTCACTGGCCACTTTATTAGGTACACCTGTCCAACTGTGTGTTAAGACTTAATTTCTAATCAGCCAATCACATGGCGGCAACTCAGTGCATTTAGGCATGTAGACATGGTCAAGACAATCTCCTGCAGTTCAAACCGAGCATCAGTATGGGGAAGAAAGGTGATTTGAGTGCCTTTGAACGTGGCATGATTGTTGGTGCCAGAAGGGCTGGTCTGAGTATTTCAGAAACTGCTGATCTACTGGGATTTTCACGCACAACCATCTCTAGGGTTTACAGAGAATGGTCCGAAAAAGAAAAAAAATCCAGTGAGCGGCAGTTCTGTGGCCAGAAATGCCTTGTTGATGCCAGAGGTCAGAGGAGAATGGGCATACTGGTTCGAGCTGATAGAAAGGCAACAGTGACTCAAATTGCCACCCGTTACAACCAAGGTAGGCAGAAGAGCATCTCTGAACGCACAGTGCGTCGAACTTTGAGGCAGATGGGCTACAGCAGCAGAAGACCACACTGGGTACCACTCCTCTCAGCTAAGAACAGGAAACTGAGGCTACAATTTGCACAAGCTCATCGAAATTGGACAGTAGAAGATTGGAAAAACGTTGCCTGGTCTGATGAGTCTCGATTTCTGCTGCGACATTCGGATGGTAGGGTCAGAATTTGGCGTAAACAACATGAAAGCATGGATCCATCCAGCCTTGTATCAACGGTTCAGGCTGGTGGTGGTGGTGTCATGGTGTGGGGAATTTTTTCTTGGCACTCTTTGGGCCCCTTGGTACCAATTGAGCATCGTTGCAACGCCACAGCCTACCTGAGTATTGTTGCTGACCATGTCCATCCCTTTATGACCACAATGTACCCAACATCTGATGGCTACTTTCAGCAGGATAATGCGCCATGTCATAAAGCTCGAATCATCTCAGATTGGTTTCTTGAACATGACAATGAGTTCACTGTACTCAAATGGCCTCCTCAGTCACCAGATCTCAATCCAATAGAGCATCTTTGGGATGTGGTGGAACGGGAGATTCGCATCAGGGATGTGCAGCCGACAAATCTGCGCCAACTGTGTGATGCCATCATGTCAATATGGTCCAAAATCTCTGAGGAATGCTTCCAGCACCTTGTTGAATCTCTGCCACGAAGAATTGAGGCAGTTCTGAAGGCAAAAGGGGGTCCAACCCGTTACTAGCATGGTGTACCTAATAAAGTAGCCAGTGAGTGTATGTTGGCAATGTATGGACTTTACTCCATCTTAGGCTTCCTTTACCTTCACATGTCCTAGTCATTTCTGTACAGGAAAAAATAATACTGGTGAGATCCGTGGTCTGTGTCCATGTGCCATCTGTATGTACGTATATGACATCCGTGTGACATCAGTGTATCCATTTGGTGTCCGTGTGTCACATCCATATGTCACCTATGTGGATGAAATTATTAGCCTGGGAAAGAGTCATGGATATTGCTACCAACATCAGCCCTCAGCTGCCTCAGAAATGGGGCATCCATAAGATATGCTAAATGTGGCACTTATCCTTGCTCTTCCCAATTGTCCTGGTGCAGTGGCAAGTGGGATAATATTTGTGGTGTTGATGTTAGCCTTGTATTTTCAGCAGACATCAAGCCCAGGGGTTAGTAATGGAGAGGCATCTATAAGACGGCCCTATTACTAACCCCATAGTAACTTTAGAAATAAACACACAGCAAGAAAAAATCCTTTATTTGAAATACAAATCAGCACCCTGTTTTACGCATTTATTTAAAAATAAAAAACAAAGTTATACCCACCTTATGTCTAATCCATTAAAGCCCTTGTACCCTGGAAAAAAACAAAAATAATAAACAACCATATCCCTCACCTGTCCGATGTGAAGATAATCCATATTATCCCACACTGTAATCCATCGCTGCGATCTCTAGTTTATAACCTGAACAGTGGTGTGATGCGACCATCCAGGTTGAAAATCATGAGAGAATGTGGTGCTGCAAGCACATCTTCAGTGACGAGCGGTGATGTCAAAGGGGCTACTGCAGGACAATGAAGGTGCGTTTCCAGGCTCACATCTCTGTGAGCAAAGAGGAGTAAACTGGGGTAAACTCGCGAGCAAGAGACAATGAGGAGAGCTGCCTTCAGCCTCCAGCGCCTGGGAACAGAGCAAACTGTTCTGCTTCTTCCCAGGTCCCGGTACATGTCACGCTAATGACACATAGATGTCATCTGTGTGTCATCAGTGTGAACATGTGCAACACGCACTTTATCCGTGCTGCGTGACAAAAACTGATATGACTATGGACCAACAATGAATACAATGGATGTGTGTCTGTCATTGTGGCACTTAAAAAATGGACCGGCTATCTGTAGCTTACCTGTACACGTGTAGAGCCATGCACCATGTGGATCCATGTTTAGCATCTACATTCTGCTCTACTGATGCTGGCAATTTGCCTTGTAATTTGGGTAAACGCCAGTGAATACATTAGCACAATTTAGGCCAGCTAAAGCCCAAGCATACTGCTAGCGTGGCTGGTCTGGAGCCGGAATCTCCAGGAGTGGACCCTCTGGGCCATGGCACCGAGGGGCCCCGGGCGAGCTGCCAGGTGAAACCGACCCCTATACAGGCACCATTAGGAGCAGGCCCAGGGGTTCGAGTACCACGGTAGCCGGTACCGAGAGGGGAGGCTCAGGATAGACTGGAGTAGGAGTGTGGGACTGAAGTGTAGGTGACAGGACAGAGCTGGAATACCGGAGGCAGGACTGGAGTAGGACGGAAGGACTGGAGCAGGATGGGACAGGAACACCGGAGGCAGGACTGGAGTCGGACTGCGGAGTACAGCAGGGGACACGGATAGCAGGACTACGAGGCTGCTGCAGGGAGCACACAAGAACGGGACTGTGAGACTGCAGAGAGCACACTAAGAAGCGAGGCCCAGTGTGCTAGGAAACACAACGATCAGGCGCCTCCCTCAGGGGGAAGCAGCCTGACATGCCCCTGTCTGGTCTGCCAGTGGTCAGGGGGTACTCCCGGGCCAGGGCATAGCCGGAGCACAAGAAGCAGAAGGGAGGCGCGGCCGCGGCCTATGGCGCATGCGCATTGCATGCAAAGACGCTATCGGCCACTCGCCTGTCAGAGGTGACCGCCGTGGCTGTCGGGCGATGAGGGGCTGCAGCGTGGGAGCGATGACCGGGTGAATATGCAAAGACGGCGTGGGAGCGGAGGCCGGGTGAGTATGTTGGAATGGCGTGACAGTACCCCCTTCCCTAAGCCGTCCTCCCCAGAGATTAGCAAGAAATCTCTTGAGGAAACTGGGAACATTGATATTCTCTGAAGGCTCCCAGGATCTCTCCTCAGGGCCAAAGCCCTTCCAGTCAACAAGAAAAAATGTCCTACCTCTAACCTTCTTCATGGGCGATAATGTCCTCCACTTCAAAGACATCATCGGCACCCACCGGCTGAGGACCGGAATCAGGCAAGGAATGGAAGCGATTCAGCGCCACAGGTTTCAGGAGAGAGATGTGGAAGGTGTTCGGGACCCGGAGCGAAGCAGGCAACCTCAATTTGTAGGCGACTTCGTTGATACGTCCAAGAATTTCAAACGGATCGATGTAGCGTGGCCCCAACTTGTACGAGGGCAGTTTCAACTGGATGAATTTGGACGAGAGCCAGACCTTGTCCCCGACACGATAGGGTGGAGGATCCAGTCTCTTCTTGTCGGCAAAATTCTTCATCCCATCAGTGGACTTTTTGAGTGACGTGTTGGTCTTGGCCCAAATCTAGGAAAATTCGGAGGACAAAGCGTTGGCCGCGGGTACCTCGGAGGCAGGGGTTATCGGAAAGGGAACACCAGGATGTCTGCCGAACACAATGAAAAGCGGAGACTTGGCCGAGGACTCGCCAGCATGGTTGTTGTTGCCCAGGGAAGTAAGTCAACCAATCGTTATGGTGGGCGTTGGAGAAATTACGTAGGTACCCAGTCAACATCTGGTTGGTACGCTCCACCTGCCTGTTGGATTGTGGATGGTAGGCTGAGGAGAAGTCAAGGGAATCGTTCATGAGCTTACAAAGTGATCGCCAGAACTTGGAGGTGAACTGAACCCCTCGGTCCGACACAATGTGTTGAGGTAGTCCATGGAGTCTGAAGATTTGGTGGATGGAGACTTTGGCCAGCTCCGGAGCCGAGGGGAGACCGGGCAGAGGGACGAAGTGGGCCATCTTGGAAAAACGATCCACCACCACCAAGATAACTGTGCAGCCAGAAGAACAGGGTAGGTCGGTGATAAAATCCATGGCGATGTTTTCCCAAGGGACCGCAGGGACGGGCAACGGCAGCAACAAGCCGGATGGAGGTCTTCGTGGCACTTTGATTTTTGCACAGGATGGACAAGAAGCCACAAAATCGAGTACATCTTGGCGATGTGTGGGCCACCAGTAGTGACGCGCGATAAGATCCAGGGTCTTCTTAGTCCCGGCATGGCAGGCCAGTTTGGAGGAGTGCCCCCATAGGAGGAGGTTCTCAGGCACAAGCGTTTTGCCAGGAGGAGGAGCAAGCCAGTTCACTGGAGCCACTGTGATGATCCTAGTGGGGTCAATGATATGCGAGGGTTCCTCCATGGTTTCGTGTGGCTAAAAGACTCTGGACAGAGTGTCGGCTTTGGTATTCTTGGTGCCGGGAAGGAAACGGAGCTTGAAGTCAAATCGGGCGAAAAACAATGACCATTTGGCCTGACGAGGGTTAAGTCTCTGGGCAGACTTGCGACAGGCCAGATTCTTGTGGTCCGAGAAGATGACAAAGGGATGGACAGCTCCCTCCAGGAGGTGACGCCACACCTCCAAGGCCAACTTGATGGCCAGAATTCCCAGTCGCCAATCGAATAGTTACACTCGGATGGAGAAAAGGCCTTCGAGAAGAAGCCACAAGGGTGCAGACGACCGGAGGAGGATCTCTGGGACAATAATGCCCCGGCACCTGTCCATCTCGAGTACGAAAGGTCGGTTTCTCTCTGGGCGATGCAGGACCGGAGCCATGGAGAAAGCCCTTTTTAGGGTCAGAAAGGCCTCTTCAGCCTCCGGAGGCCAATCGTTGGGAGTAGTCCCTTTATGGGTGAGAGCAGAAATAGGTCTTGTGATTGCGGAAAAGTGAGAGATGAATTGCCGGTAATAATTGGCGAATCCGAGAAATCGTTGTATCGCCCTTACTCCGACGGGGCGAGGCCATTTGAGAATGGCAGACAGTTTCTCGGGGTCCATCCTCAGTCCAGCGTCAGAGATAATGTATCCCAGAAACGGCAGAGAGGTCTGTTCGAAGAGACATTTCTCTACCTTTGCATACAGGCGGTTCTCCCGAAGACGCTGTAACACCAAGCGGACACTCTTTCTATGGGACAAGAGATCCGGCGAGAAGACGAGGATGTCGTCCAAGTACACGACCACACAGGAGTACAAGAGGTCCCGGAAGATCTCATTGACGAACTCTTGAAACACCGCAGGAGCATTGCAGAAGCCAAAGGGCATGACCAGGTACTCGAAATGGCCATCTCGAGTGTTAAAAGCCATCTTCCACTCGTCTCCAGCACGGATACGGGCCAGATTATAGGCTCCTCTGAGGTCCAGCTTGGAGAAGACCCGAGCCCCTCTGAGACGGTCAAACAACTCCGGAATGAGTGGAATAGGGTACCTGTTCTTGATGGTAATCTCATTCAAGCCCCTATAATCAATGCACGGCCGTAGAGTTCCATCCTTCTTTTTGACGAAGAAAAACCCAGCTCCCGCGGGCGATGAGGATTTCCGTATAAAGCCTTTGGCGAGGTTCTCCTGGACGTATTCGGACATGGCTGTGGTCTCAGTCGGAGACAGGGGGTAGATTCTGCCCCTTGGGTGGTTGAACCGGGAACAAGTTCAATTGGGCAGTCAAAAGGCCGGTGTGGAGGAAGGACCTCCGCTTCCTTCTTATCAAAGACATCGGCATAGGAACTGTAGGCTGGAGGGAGACCCGGAAGGTCTGGGGGTGGCCGAGGAGCGGCCGCCAGGTGGACAGGAGTCAGACAGCGAGCTTGGCACAGGTGCCCCCAGCGGAGTATCTCCACAGAAGACCAGTCGAGAACAGGCTGATGAGTCCTTAACCATGGGAGACTGAGTAGAATGGCGTGGGAGAGCTTAGGAAAAATGTAAAAGGCTATCTTCTCTCGATGTAAGGCACCGACTTGCAACTCCACTTCTTCAGTGACCAATGTGACGGTCACCTGTAGCGGTTTGCCATCCACCGCGGCAATCTGGAGAGGGTTAGATAGGGCAACCACGGGAATTTGGTATTTATCCACTTCTTCAGGCCGAATGAAGTTATCTGTCGAGCCCAAATCCACGTAAGCCACCTCGGACCCACGTCTCTTCCCTGAAAGAAAAAGAATAGATATAGTAAGAGGTTGAGAGGGATAATCATCACCTAGGGAGGCCTCTCTTACCTGACCTAGGCGGAGGAGTTTGCCTTTCTCTTAGGACAGGTGCGGATGTAGTGCGATGAACCTCCGCAATAAAGGCACAGACCTTGTGCCCGCCTCTCTTGCTGACGCAACTCGGCCAACTTGAGGCGGTCTATCTGCATGGACTCGATCGAGGAGGAAGAAGGGGACCCGGCTGAACGAGGACTGGCAGAACGGGTGAGACGGAGAGCTGGCCTGGTGGACCTCCTGTCTCTCGCTGACTCCCGAGCGCGCTCCTGGAATCATAGGTCAATGCGGGTAGCCAGTGAGATAATGTCCTCTAAGGTGGGCGGGGTATCTCGACCTGCGAGTTCATCTTTTATTCTGCCTGAAAGACCGCGCCAGAATGCCCCTACCAAAGCTGTGTTATTCCAGCCGAGCTCGGAGGAGATAGTGCGAAAGAGGATAGCATACTGTCCAACCGTGAGAGAACCCTTATGTAGGTTAAAGAGTGACTCGGTGAGAGCGGCTAACCGACCCGGCTCATCGAAGACCCTGCAAAAAGAGTCCAAGAAAACCGGAAGACTTGAGACAATGGGATCGTCACGTTCCCAGAGAGGATTCAACCAGGACAGGGCCTCTCCCTCCAGATGGGACATAATAAAGGCTACTTTAGCCCGGTCAGAGGGATATTGCTGTGGCAACCATTCAAAGTGGAGGCTACACTGATTTAAGAACCCCCAGCAGAGCTTGGGATCCCCAGTGAAGCGAGGCGGTTTGGAGAGGTGGGGCGTCGGGAGAGCTGTAGGAGCGGAGGGAGGAGTCGGAGTTGCGGCGCCAGACTGGAGGACCGACAAGCGGCTATCAAAGGAGTCCATGTAAGACACAATATGGGCTTGAGTATCTTGTTGCTGGCCCAGCTCCTGTTGAAAACTGGCCAGTAGATTGGCAGTTCCAGGATCGGCCACCTGCAGGGCCGACAAACGGGTGTCCATAGACTTCATGACAGGCATAATACGTCCCTGATTCTCCCGCAGGAAGAGTAACTCTTTCTGGGTAGCAGCAGTGGTAGCAGCGGAGTCCATGGCCTGATCATACTGTTAGCGTGGCTGGTCTGGAGCTGGAATCTCCATGAGTGGACCCTCTGGGCAGTGGCACCGAGGGGCCCCAGGTGAGCTGCCAGGTGGAACCGATCCCTATACAGGGACCGTTAGGAGCAGGCCCAGGTGTTCGAGTACCACAGTAGTTGATACCGAGAGGGGCGGCTCAGGATGGACTGGAGTAGGAGTGTGGGACTGAAGTGTAGGTGACAGGACAGAGCTGGAACACAGGAGACAGGAGTGGAGTAAGACTGTAGACTGGAACGTGGAGGGATGGTTGAAGCAGGAACACAGGAGACAGGATTGGAACAGGAACACCGGAGGCAGGACTGGAGTAGGACGGAAGGACTGGAGCCGGATGGAACAGGAACACCGGAGGCAGGACTGGAGTAGGACGGGAGGACTGGAGCAGGATGGAACATGAACACCGGAGGCAGGACTTGAGTAGGACGGAAGGACTGGAGCCGGAAGAAACAGGAACACCGGAGGCAGGACTGGAGTAGGACGGAAGGAGCAGGATAGGACAGGAACACCGGAGGCAGGACTGGAGTAGGACGGAAGGACTGGAGCAGGATGGAACAGGAACACCGGAGGCAGGACTGGAGTCGGACTGCGGAGTACAGCAGGGGACACGGATAACAGAACTGCGAGGCTGCTGCAGGGAGCACACGAGAACGGGACTGTGAGACTGCAGAGAGCACACTAAGAAGCGAGGCCCAGAGTTCTAGGAAACACAATGATCAGGTGCCTCCCTCAGGGGGAAGCGGCCTGATATGCCCCTGTCTGGTCTGCCATTGGTCAGGGGATGCTTCCGGGTCAGGGCATAGCTGGAGCACAAGAAGCAGAAGGGAGGCGCGGCCGCAGCCTATGGCGCATGCGCATTGCATGCAAAGACGCCGTTGGCCGCGCTTCTCAGAGGTGACCACTGTGGCTGTCAGGTGGCGAGGGGCTGCGGCGTGGGAGCGATGGCCGTGAGAATATGCAAAGACGGCGTGGGAGCAGAGGCCGGGTGAGTATGTCAGAACGGCGTGACACATACATGAGCAATTAACACACCTCCCTTGTATGCTATGGTTGTATTTAAAATACAGCTGATGATTTACACTTGTGATAGTATAACAGATCATAGTCTATATGTATGCAGAATTACTAAATTGTGCTTTCAAGGGAAATGTTTATAAGTGGATTTAGTATGGCTATACTGTTTCTACATACTTTGATTTTTACTAATTTTATTCTCTTGCAAATTTTGCTAGTTTTTCATAAATATAAAGTGTTACATTTTTTACTGGCACAGAAGATGAGTGCAGGAGCTTCTATTTCTTTGAGGGTATGTGCAGACGATCAGTAAATGCTGCGAGTTGGACGCTGCGTACTTGTGCAACATCCAATCCGCAGCGGCCAGATGTTACAGCATAGTGGACGGGATTTCAAGAAATCCCATGTCCAGTATGTGTCCGCAGAACCTCGCGACTCACCAGTGGAGACTGACATGTGGCGCGTCTTTTCAGACCGCAGTATGTCAATGTCTCTTGTGGAGGCACTAGTCTCCGCAAGAGAAATGACATCCATGCAATGTATTCAATGCGGTGAATCCTCAGGGTTCAGTGATCACAAGCGGAATTGCCTGCGTTCAATAGACGGCAGCGCTTTGGGTCAGAGGACATAGACTGCGTCCAAAGCGCTGACAGCCGCTCTGCCTTTGGCTCGGAGACCGCACGGCATTACGTGGGGTCCCTTTCGCTTCCATGGTAACCCGATGTCGTCATGATGACATCCGGGTTACAAGAGCTCAGAGACTTCCTGTCATGCGCAGTGTATGTCAGGAAGTCTCTGAGGTTAGTGAGAAATTACATGCAGCGCTGACAGTTTATATGGCATGCAGATCTGCATACCATATAAACGATCAGCCTGCACAAAATGAGCGTCCCATAGTGTGACACAGTGCAAAACATAGAATGAAATTAAAAAATTAAATAATTGTATATATATAAATAATAAAAAAATCAATATTTATTCAATGATTAAATAGATATTTAAATAAAAAAATCTAAACAATAAAAGTACACATATTTAGTATCGCCGTGTCCGTAACGACTCGACCTATAGAACTGTCCCACTAGTTAACCCCTTTAGTGAACACCGTTAAAAAAAAACAAGGCAAAAACAATGCTTTATCATCATACCGCCAACCAAAAAGTGGAATAACACACAACCAAAAAGACGGATATAAATAAATGTGGTACCGCTGAAAACGTCATGTTGTCCCACATCAAAAACAAGCCACCATATAGCTCCATCACCAGAAAAATAAAAAGTTATAGCTCTCAGAATAAAGCGATGCAAAAATAATTATTTTTTCTATAAAATAGTTTTTATTGTGTAAAAATCGCCAAAACATAATAAATGATATAAATGAGGTATCGCTGTCATCGTACTGACCCAAAGAAAAAAGCTGCTTTAGGGTTGGGGCTAAAATTAGGGGTAGGGTTGGAGGTAAAGTTAGGTTTAGGGTTGGGGCTAGTTAGGGTTTGGGTTGGGGCTAATGTTAGGGTTAGGGTTGGGGCTAAAGTTAAGGTTAGGGTTGGGATTGGGGTTAGGTTTGTGGTTAGGGTTATGGTTGGGGTTAGGGTTAGAGTTATAATTGGGGGGTTTCCACTGTTTAGACACATCAAGGGCTCTCCAAACACGACATGTGTCGGATATCAATTCCCTTTCGAGCTCTGCCATGCACCCAAACAGTGGAAATTGCAAAACAAATATTGGGGTCCAATTTCTCCTATTACCCTTGGGAAAATAAAAAATTGGGGGTGAAAAGATCATTTTGTGAAATTTTTTATTTTTTTATTTTTACGGCTCTATATTATAATATAGCACTTGGGGGTTTAAAAAGCTCACCACACATCTAGATAAGTTCCCTAGGGGCTCTACTTTCCAAAATGGTGTCACTTGTGGGGGTTTTTTCCAGTTTAAACACATCAGGGGCTCTTCAAATGCGACATGGCGTTCGACAACAATTCCAGCCAATTTTGCATTGAAAAGTCAAACGGCGCTCCTTCCCTTTCGAGCTCTGCCATGTGCCCAAACAGTGGTTTACCTGCATTTATGAGGTATCAGCATACTCAGGATAAATTGCACAACTTTTTGGGTCCAATTTCTCCTGTTACCCTTGGTAAAATAAAACAAATTGAGTTTAAGTAAATTTTTTGTGAAAAAAGTTAAATGTTCATTTTTTTAAACATTCCAAAAATTCCTGTGAAGCACCTGAAGGGTTAATAAACTTTTTGAATGTGGTTTTCAGTACCTTCAGGGTGCAGTTCTTAGAATGGAGTCACTTTTGGGTATTTTCTATCATATAGACGCCCCAAAGTGACTTCAAATGTGAGGTGGTCCCTAAAAAAATGGTGTTGTAAAAATGAGAAATCGCTGGTCAACTTTTAACCCTTATAACTTCCTAACAAAAAAAATTTTGGTTTCAAAATTGTGTTGATGTAAAGTAGACATGTGTGTAATGTTATTTATTAAAGGGATTCTGTCACCCTTTTTTTGCCCTATGAGCTGCTGGCATTGACAGGGCAGAGCAGTGCACCTGTGCCAGAGCCACGACAGGAAGGAAAGAAGAGGACGGCATCATATGAAGATGTGAGGCATTGGACCGGACCACGACATACATCGGACTGGACCGCCCCCTCCGGTGAGTAAAATCTAATGTGTTTTTCTTATCTTTCAGTTTACATTGGGGGCTTATCTACAGCATTACAGAATGCTGTAGATAAGCCCCTGATGTCAATGCCGGCAGCTGACAGTCCAAAAAAAGGGTGACAGATTCCCTAACTATTTTGTTTGACATATTTCTCTGCTTTAAGGGCATGAAAATTCAAAGTCGGAAAATTGCAAAAATTTTTACCAAATTTCAATTTTTTTTCATAAACGCAAGTCATATCAAAGAAATTTTATCACTGTCATGAAGTACAATATGTCATGAGAAAACAATGTTAGAATCACCAGGTTCCAGTAAAGCGTTCCAGAGTTATTACCTCATAAAGGGACAGTGGTTAGAATTGTAAAAATTGGCCTGGCTATTAACATGCAAACCATCCTTGGGGTAAAGGGGTTAAGAGGCTCCTCTGTCCTCCACTCATTACCTGTAGTAATGACACCTGTTTGTACTTGTTATCAGTATAAAAGACACCTATCCACAACCTCTAACAGTCAGACTCCAAACACCAGTTTGGTGAAGACCAAAGAGCTGTCGAAAGACACCAGAAACAAAATTGTAGCCCTGCACCAGGCTGGGAAGACTGAATCTGAAATAGGCAAGCAGCTTTTTGTGAGTGATAAAAAAAGCAATAAAATAGAAGACATACAAGACCACTGATAATCTCCCTTGATCTGGGGCTCCACGCAAGATCTCACCCCGTGGGGTCAAAATGATCACAAGAACGATGAGCAAAAATCCCAGAACCACACAAGGGGATCTAGTGAATGACCTGCATAGAGTTGGGTCCATCGTAGCAAAGGCTACCATCAGTAACACACAACATCGCCAGGGACTACCATCCTGCAGTGCCAGGCGTGTCCCCCTGCTTAAGTCAGTAGATGTCCAAGCCCCTCTGAAGTTTGCTAGAGAGCATTTGGATTATCCAGAAGAGTATTATGAGAATGTCATATGGTCTGATGAAACCAAAGTAGAGCTGTTTGGTGGAAACAAAACTTGTCATGTTTGGAGGAGACAGAATCTGAGTTGCATCCAAAGAACACCATACCTACTGAGAAGCATTGGGGTGGCAACATCATGCTTTAGGGCTGTTTCTCTGCAAATGGACCATGACGACTGATCTATGTACATGAAAGAATGAATAGGGACATGTATTGTGAGATTTTGAGTGCAAACCTCCTTCCATCAGCAAGGACATTGAAGATGAAACATAGATAGGTCTTTCAGCATGACAATGATCCCAAGCACACCGCCAGGGCACTGAAGGAGTGGCTTTGTAAGAAGCATATGAAGGTCCTGGAGTGGCCTAGCCAGTCTCCAGATCTCAACACTTTAGAAAACCTTTGGAGGGATTGGAAAGTCCATGTCACCCAGCGACGGGCCCAAAATATTACTGCCCTAGAGGAGATCTGCATGGAGGAATGGGCCAACATACCACCAACAGTGTGTGCCAACCTGATGTAGATTTACAGAAAATGTTTCACCTCTGTCATTGCCAACAAAGGATATATAACAAAATATTGACATGAACTTTTGTTAATGATGACCAAATACTCATTTTTCACCATAATTTGCAAAATAAATCTTGCCAAATCTCGCAAGTTGATTTTCTGGATTTGTTTTCTGTGGAATTATGCAGTTGGAAGCCACATTGTTAGCCGTCAAAGAGGGAGCTAGAGAAGAAGTGGGAGGACAGTTATAAATGAACGTGGTGTTCCAGTTGTTTGAAAGTATAGGGGAGAAGTGAGATGGGGCGATAGCTAGTCACAGAGGATGGGTCAAGGGAGGGTTTTTTGAGGATGGGTGTTATTGAGGCATGTTCAAAGCAAGAGGGAAATACACCAGTTGTTAGTTACAGGTTGAAGAGAAGATTTAGAGTTGGCATAAAGACTGTGGTGAGGTTTGGGATGAGGTGGGATAGGATGGGGTCAAGTTTGCAGGTGGGGAGATGTGATCTGGAGAGTTGAGTTGAAAGTTGATCTTCCGTAATGGCGGAGAAGCTGGTTTTAGAGGAGGACTGAGTAGTTATGAGGAGAGGCTGTGGGACTGTAGGCCAAAGCTTTGTCTGATGTTATCAATTTTCTGCTTGAAGAATGAGGCAAAGTCATCAGCTGAGATGAGGGAGGAGATGCTGGGTGATGAAGGAGAGAATTCAAAGTGTTGAACAACCCTAGAAATCCACCTCAGTTGGTGTGCCAGGGTTGCCTGTTGATTGTGCTACCTTTGGTATGTGTGAGAGGGGCTGCTAATTCGAAAGCTGTCGCTGTTGTGGTGTTATAAAAAGTGGTAGCAGCATCTGCATTGTGCAAGGAATTTATGTCTGTAAGAGGGAGAAGGTAATCATAGAGTGAGTGTAAATCAAGATGTTTGAGATTTCAGAGAGGGTGTGCAAGTTTGTTAAGTGGGGATTGTGCATCTGGAGAGGAGAGAGAATAGAATTTAAGTAGGTTGTGGGCAGACAGAGGGAGAGGACAGTTAGAGAGTTTAGATAGGGAACAGAGGCAGGTGAAGATGAGGTCCAGTGTGTGGCCCTCTTTCTAAGTGGCTGTCAAAGACCATTGAGTGGTGAGGCCGAAGGAGGATGTGAGAGATAAAAGCTTAGAGACAGCAGAGAGGAAGTTGAAGTCAATGGTAAAGTTGAAGTCATCAATGATGATAGTGAGAATGTGATAGTGAGAAAGAAAATGAATCAGCCAGGTGATGAAGAGGTGGAAAAAAATGATAGCTGGCCCTGGGCGGGGTAAATGACAGCCAGTTGGAGTTTGGAGGGGTAGTAAATGTGCACAGAGTGCCCCTCAAAAGGAGAGAGAGTAATGGAGGCTTGCAATGGAATTTAGGTGAAGAGTAGTTATGTAACAGGAGAAAACTAAACTCCTCCATCATGCTTGCTGCAGGGGTGAGAAGGGTGAGAGAGGTGGAATCTACCAAAAGAAATTTCAGCAGTCTAGGCTGTGTCAGAGGTGGTGAGCCAGGTTTCGGTAATGCCAAGGAAGGTAAGTTTGTTAATAATGAAAAGATCATGGGTGTGTAAAAGTTTGTTTCCTGCAGGACGAGGGTTCAATAGATCTCCTGTTAGAGGGAATGGAGAAGCGGAGGCTAGGCAAGTAGGTATAAGATTAGAAAGGTTGTGGAAATTTGTGATGGATCATGGATAAGAGGTAGATATGACTGTGGAGAAGTGGTAAGGAGGACTAGGATTTGGAGAGATATCACCGGCAGTGAGGAGGTGCAAAGAAATTGTTAATAGATGGTAGCAGGAGAAAGAATGAGGTGGCTGTCGGTGTTTGGAGACGCAGGATTTTATGATGAGAAACCGCTCTGAGGAGGAGGTGAGATGGATGGGGAAGATGGAGGGAGAGATTACCAGTTCATGTTTAGGGATTAGGAGGGTTAGTAGGAAGTGTAGGACTATAAGGGTGATAGTGGAAACAAACAGAAACATTGTTTACCATGACTATGTATCCAGTTTCCTTCAGTTCCCTTCTGGTTCAATCCTGGTATAATTCATTGCAATACCCTTACAGTACATGCTGTGCTTTCATGTGGCATCTGTTATAAAGGCATAAACATTCAAATTTTGAAAACTGCTAATTTTTCAAAATTTTCATCAAATTTCTGATAACCTCATGAAAAATGCAAATATTATTGACTAGATTTACCCCTAATATAAAATAAATAAAATAAAATGTATCTAAAAAAAAATTTTGAGGAGAAAAATAGGAAAATGTTTTTTTTTAATAAAATAGTGGTGCTTCTTATTATCTATGTGTCTTATTGCTTACCTGGGGTGGTGGCTGTGGTGAAGCGGGGTCACAGTGTTGCTGCTGGAGGCAATAGGAGTGGGGTGATGCTGCAGGCCGCAAGCTGGGATGAGGGGGTGTTCCATTGTGTGGAGCGCCGCTGCGGGTGTCTGCTGCTGCTGCTGTGTGGTGTCCGGCGGTGCTGTGGGGGGCTCTGCTAACATTTTGTGACTGGACAGAGTCCCTGCAGTTCCGTGGTTTCCTGTGCGCTGGACTCCAGGAAAATGGCCGCCAGGGGGCGGCACATGTGCAGATGGAGCTCTCGTTACCAAGATCGCGGGAGATGAGATCTCAGCTTTCCCCTGACGGAGTTGCACTGCATCGATACACGTGGGGCTCTCTCACGTCTCCATCTCCATATGCCATTCATGTAACTTCCTCAGCCAGGATTCTCTCATTACATGGGCCCTCATCTTCCCAGGGGTGCACAGGACCCACTTCTGAATCCTCCTTTGGATTGTCCTGTTGGTACTTGTTGTTTTCCATGTTGATTATTTCTCCACAACTCTGGACTACTCGTTTGTGCCCCCTTTCACCCTGGGTGGGCCACGTTGTGCACATTTGTAGACCCTGGTGGTTTTGTTATTGTAACCCTTGGTTATCCCTTAGGACGCTTGGCAATAATTGCTCACCTGTGGGGATGCCCACTCACTATCTGCCTGGCTAGCCCTGTTCACTACATTAGAGTGGATTACATATTGAACTCACAAGTCTATATTGATTATGCATCTATATGTATTTTTCATTGCTATTGTTCTGCATTATATTATTATATTATTGGTATTAGGTGCTTACTATTTCATTTGTACATAGGCCACCTCACATGTTGGTTACCACTTTTTGTAATATCATGACATATGGCTTTACTATTTTTAGCCCATTTGGAGATGGGTGTTATTGTCTATTTTTAAATGTTTTTAACTATGTTTGTGCTTCTATGACAACAAAGAAGCTCATCTGTATTTTGCATTTCTGGCTTGCAAATCTCACTTCTCATGGACAAGCCATGAATTAGGGAAGTCAAGGGGTCCAGAGTCAAATACCAAGAGAGTTTATCATAAACAGAGGGGCAAGACAAAGGAGTAAACAGGTTACAGTTTGAGGTCAGAATTCTGAGGAGGTTACGGATTGAGAAAAAGGGGATAGGCAAACAGGTGGTCAAAGGCAAGTTCCAAGCCAGATAATAGCAAACCATCCAAAGCACAATGTATGATAGAACACCCACTTGACCCATATCAGTGATAGGTAATAGGGGGCTTCCACAGGACACTCCACATTAGAACTTGATAACCAAAGACACCATAAGGAGTACAAAGTCCAAAGAATATAAAATATATATAATTTTATTAGACATAATTGTCACAAACATGAATACATACAAAAGGATCAGGTAATGAAGGCAAGGTCACAGATTAAATACCATGTAAAAATTGCCAAAGTGCATTATACCACTATGGGAATAGATTATAAAAGTACTGGCCAGTATATGTACTAAATCCCCCACTGTTGGAACCGGCCAAAATACAATTAAATATACATCATAAATAAATGCCCCAAGTGCTTACCCATAAGCGATATGAATCAAGACCAAAACCCCACGCCAGCGACGCGCGTTTCACTGCTCTTTTTCAAGGTGCCGTCAAGATGCCTTTTGTATGTATTCATGTTTGTGACAATTATGTCTAATAAAATTATATATATTTTATATTCTTTGGACTTTGTACTCCTTAAGGTGTCTTTGGTTATCAAGTTCCAAGCCAGGCAGCAAAAGATCAGAATAACAGAGTACTAGAGAACATGGCAGACACACCACTGAGCTAAAGCTATGACTGGCAATTACCAAACCATTGTCAGGTGCTAAATAGCAAGGCAATCAACCTCAAAGGCAGACAACTGGAGGAAACCCAGCAGGCCCAGCTTGATTGAGCTGTTGGGCAATCCTATTAATAATAGAAGTGAATGAACGTGTTCAGAACACATTCGCCAATATTAAATTCAACACGAACATAGCACATTCGGATTCGGGTTCGCTTTCACAAGCATTTTTACTCAAAGTCGACAAAAGTCAGTCACAGTTCAAAAATCATTGCGTTTCCACTAATGCTTTTATATGACTTTTGCTAGGATAGTGGTGCTGTATTATGAGCGGGGGGGATGGGGAGATGTGATTTATGAGTGGAGGGGGTTCGGAGAGGTTAAAGGAGCGTCTGAAGAGATTACAGCAGCAGTGCACCTTTTTTTTTCACTTAACTTTATGTGTGTTGATTCCGGGAGCCAAGTAGAGTTCAGAAATCAACCACAACGTCATGGCACAAAGTCTTCTGTGATTGGTTGCTGAAGTCACATGTCCCTGGCCATATAAAAAGCGGACATCTTGTTTTGCTGGTGCCATCCAGGATCCTATTCTGTGTGAAATCGATCTTCCAGCATCTAAATAGATTGTGCAAATACTGTGTGGCAGTCTCCGGGTGCCCCATTTGCTACTCCAAATCGTTTGCTCCAACATTGTGTTTCAGTTGCAAATCAGAAGGCCAGATTTCCACTTAAAAATTGATAGGCCTAATATAGTGGTGCAGCCATAAGGCCCAATTAGCCACTCCAAATTATTTGTGTCACAATTGTGTTTCAGTGGCAAATCAGAAGAGCCTCATTTGAAAATATAAATTTCTTGTGCTAATACCGGTGTCCTGAAACATTGCCACATTTTGGCAGAATAGTATGTTGTTCTGGTAATATTTTAGCCTAGGCAGGAGTCCACATTTCAAAATATAAATTCTTTGTGCTAATACTGTGGTATTAAAATATTTTGTTCTGGTAATATTTTTTTGCCATGTGTAAGGGGATGGAAAATATGTTTGTAAAATATGTATAGGTATTGCTACACCATTAGGTGTATTACCATTAGTTGCTTTATTGGTACTGCTACACAGTCAAGTGTATTACCATATTATTAATTTGTATATAATGTACATTTGTGTGCTGTTATATTCATATGACAGGGTAAGTGTAGTTACTATTATAGGCCACTAGATAGGGCATTATAGGATATGCAGTTCCCAGTTAGATGTGAAGTGTAAGATAGAGATTTATGTTATGAATGGGTCACCGAGGAGGATGGCAGGAACAGGCTAAGCCACCAGAAGACCAGAGAGGTTGGTAACTAAGCAGATTGCAGACCCCTGATCCTATCCGCACAACTAGCAGTAGCCGTGGAGCGTTCCTACGATGCCCTAGACGCTTCGTCACAGCCGGAGGACTAACTAAGCCTAAAGACAGAAAGATGAAATCTAAACTGCCCCGGAGCAGATCCCCAAAGGAATAGACAGCCCCCAAACATATATTGTCGGTGAGACAAGATGAGGCACAAACACAGGCAGAGAACAGACAGAGCAAACGGTGGGGCCCAAGCTGTCTAGATAGGACAGGACAGAAAAAGATGCTGTCTGCAATCATGCACAAAACTCTGAAAAAGTCCAACACTTGATATAAAAAAAACCTGAGATCACACGATCTCACCCCCGCTAGATCAGCACTCTGGTATAAACTGGCAGCAAGCAAAAAGATACTAACATAACAGGGGACTGAACAACTGAACAAGCTGCAACATATGAAGCAGGGCCCAGCGCTGCCCCCAGCAGGGAGCACGCTGAACCCTAGCAGCAAAGCAAAAAAAGACACAACCAGATTAGATGCAAAGGATTAGCAAAAGAATCACTTAGCTGAACATGCAGATCAGGCAGAGGACAAAAGAGCTACAAATGCACACAGTGGAAAAAATCACCAGCAACCTTCAAGAGCAGCCAGCTCCATTATATGCTCCCAGCCAGCAATCCCAGATTCCCAATTATCATCGTCAGGTGGAGAACCTCCATCCACATGGCCAGCTCCACTACTCTCAGTAACCACCAGAGGGAGCAGAGGGAGCTTTGGCTCAGAAATCCGAGCAAGGGAGTTCACAGCAGATTTAGCAATATAGTATAGGAAATAGTTAATTTAGGAGGGGCTTGCTGTGAGGTAAGGGAGGAACATTTCCTGTTATCCAGTAGTCGGGCTAGGAAGCTGAAGGAGCTCAATTGGGGCCAGAGAGCCCCTTACCATCCAGGGAGCTAATGCCCTATGGACAACGCAGTGGCCCCGTACCATTTGAAGCTTAATCCCAGCCATGCAGGGCCAGTGGCAAGAAGACTACAGCAGTGACAGCAGTGAGAGCAGTCAGTGGAAGGAGAAGCCAGTGCTCTGTGGACATTGCAGCAATGACAGGCAGGTCAGGAGCTGATGATCTTATGTCTGGGGCGAAACAGACAGGTCTATATTTACCCATAGCAGAGCTGAACAGGGAGGACACTGAGGACTCGTCTGGGACGGTACAACCCGGGTACATGCTGTGTAACTGTGAGAGAGGTGCAGGGAAAGACAAGGAACAATGCAGTGTGAAACCTGTTGTTAATGCTCTGAAGACTAAGGAGCCGGACCTGGAGACACAGGTATGCTGACAAGTGGACATTGTTTTTCTGTGAGGAGAGGCCAGGACACTAATGCCCAGGTGTCCTCGGCTACAACTACTGTCCAGGAACTCCCTTACACATGCATGCGACCACATTTGAAAATAAAAATTGTTACTGCTAATAGCATGTTCCTGAAACAAGGCCACATTTAAGTATATAAGTATTTAGAGCAACTAGTTTTTCTCCAGCCAGCAGTCCACATTTCTGAAACTAAATTATTTTGACTGATAGTGTGCTATAGAAAGCAGGCTACATTTCAGTATATAAATCCGTTGTGCTAAATGTGTGCTCCAGCCAGCAGGCTACATTTCACATTTCAGCATGGGACAGGGCCTGAGACTAAAGGCCCCGTCACACACAGCGATCTCGCCAGCGAGATCGCTGATTTTGTGACGCCACAGCGATCTTGCCAGCGAGATCACTGTGTGTGATGGGGATCAGTGACTGGCCCCCCTACCGGGTATCGCTGATCATGCTCGATCGTCCTGGGCCATTTTTGGATCATTGGTCTCCCGCTGGCCAGCGCGCATCGCTGCGTGTGGCAGCGAGAGACCAGCGATCAGCGACGCTGGACGCTGGTTTCCAATGTAAACAGCGGGTATCCAAGAGCCACGCAGCTCTTAAATACCAGCTGTTTACATTGGAAACCAGCTTGCTCGCTGGACCTGATCGCTGGAGGGGCTGTATATGTGACAGCTCACCAGCGATCAGCCTAACGATGTCCCAGCGATCCCATCCATGTCGGATCGTTGGTGGGATCGCTGAGACATCATTATGTGTAACGGGGCCTTAAGATTGGAACAGCATTTGTAGCTTAAACATTGATCAGTAATAGGTGGATGAGTAACAGGTGTAGGCCTGGTGGTCTGAGAACCTTGCCAAATTCAGGCAAGACACATGAAGAATACCCAATTTGGAGTCCAAACATTTTCAAAAATTAGGGGGAGACACCAGTAAAGTGTCATCAATTTATTTTATTTATTTATTTTACTCACTGATCTAGCATCATTAATTCCACAGCACTTTACAGACATAATCAATTTCCCCAGAGGATAAATAATATAATGGAGCTCTGACACCCCTACAGACAGCCCACCAGATTGAGACCATCCTCAAAAAGTCCTCTCTTGACCCATCCTTTGTGTATAGCTATCGCCCCATACCACTTCTCCCCTATGTCTCAAAACTAGTGGAACCACACATACATTTTGAACTGTCCTCATATTTATCCTTCTGCTACCTCTGTGACCGCTTACAATCTGGCTTCCAACCCTACCATTTCACTGAAACTGCCCTGACTAAAGTCAACAATAACCTACTAACTGTGCCAAATCCAGGCGACACTACTTTGTCTTCCTCCTCTTGGACCTGTCATGTATAGAAGGATGTTGTGAGTTCATTTTCCCCTTCACCATTGAGGTCTGATGAACTCCCTCTTCTGGTGAAGGAAGGTAGTGAGGCTGATTACCAAGCACCTGGGCAGAATGATGATGACTGGGTGACTGGAATTGCTGACTGGATATAAGGCAGCCGCCGCCCTTCTGCCTTGCTGGTGATCTCTCTGAGGGATTCTAGGAGACCAGTCTGATTCCTGCTCCTCAAAAGCTAAGTTTTCTGCTCTGCTTTTTGCATTTGTGTTTTGGTTTTGTTTTGCCTTGTTTTTCTGGATTTCTGCCATTCCCTGCTGGGGTGAGCTGAATTCCTTTTTGCTCTGTCTTCTGAAAATACCTGAGTACTGATATAATCTTTTTTTAAGCCTAGCGTCTTCAGGGCTTTTTTCCCTATGAGTCTGTTGGCTCTTGTTTTGATAGGGTTTTGGCGGATTGCAGACAGCAGCTTTTCTATCCTGTCTGTTGCGAGTTCATTTTCCCCTTCATTACTGAGGCCCGTGGAACTCCCTCTTCTGGTAAAGAAAGGTAGTGAGCCTGATTATCAAACACCTGAGGCTGATGATGATGACTGGCTGAGTGGAGTTACTGACTGGATATAAGGCTGCCGACGCCCTTCTGCCCTGCGGGTGATTTCTCTGTGGGATCCTTGGAGACCAGTCTGAATTCCTGCTCCTCTAAAGCTAAGTTTGCTGCTCGGCCTTTTGCATTGGTGCTTTGACTTTGTTTTGCTTTGTTTTTCTGGATTTCTGCCATTCCCTGCTGGGGTGTGCTGAATTCCTTTAGCTCTGTCTTCTGAAAATACCTGAGTGCTGATTTAGTTTTTGAAGCCTAGCTGCTTCAGGGCCTTTTTCATATCAGCTTGTTGGCTTATGTCTTTGATAGGGTTTTGGCAGATTGCAGACAGCAGCCTTCCTGTCCTTTCCTATCTAGGTAGTTTTGGGCCCCGTCTTTGCTCAGTCTATCTTTCTGTCTGTGTTAGTGTTTTCATCTTGCTTCACCGTCATTATATGTTGGGGGCTGCCTATTGCTTTGGGGTCTGCTCTGGGGCAGTTTAGATTTCCCCTTTCTTTCTTTAGGCCTATTTAATTCTCCGGCTGTGATCGAGGGGTCTAGGGCATCGTAGGAACCCCCACGGCTACTGCTAGTTGTGTTGATAGGTTCAGGGGTCTGCAATCTTATAGTTGCCAACTTCTCTGGTTTTCTGGACGTAGCTTCTATTTCTGCTTTTGCCTCCTACGGTGACTCATTCATAACACCTGTCCTATTTAGTTAGCTTGGGCCCCATCATTTGCTCAGCCTATCTTTCTATCTGTGTGAGTGTTTTTTCATCTTGCTTCACCGTCATTATTTGTTGGGGGCTGCCTATTGCTTTGGGGTCTGCTCTGGGGCAGTTTAGATTTCCCTTTCTGTCTTTAGGCTATTTGGTTCTCCGGCTGTGATCGAGGGGTCTAGGGCACCGTAGGAACCCCCCATGGCTACTGCTAGTTGTTGTTGATAGGTTCAGGAGTCTGCAATCCGATAGCTGCCAACTTCTCTGTTTTCTGGACTTAGCTAGTATTTCTGTTATTGCCTCCTACGGTGACTCATTCATAACAGAAGGACCTGTCATCTGCCTTCGACACAGTGGACCATTCCATTTTGCTACAGACTCTCTCATCTCTTGCCATCACAGACTTGGCCCTAACAAGGATCTCCTCATACCTAACATGCAGGTCATTCCGTGTTTCCCACTCACACACCATCTCCTCATCTTGCCCCCTATCTGTCAGTGCCCCCAAGGTCCAATTTTTGGACCCCTGCTCTACTCCATCTACAACTTCGGCCTGGGACAGCTCATAGAGTCTCACGGCTTTCAGTATCACCTCTATGCTGATGACACACAGATCTACGTCTCTAGACCTGATACCCCCTTCTTATTTACCAGAATCCCACAATGTCAGTCCTCTATTTCATCTTTCCTCTCTGCTAGGTTTCTTAAATTTAACATGGATAAAACTGAATTCATCTTTCCACCATCTCATCCAACGCCCCCCCAACTGATATATCCATTAAAATAAATGCTTTGACTATGATCTTTCCTTCAAATCTAAGATCCAAGCCCTTTCCTCTTCCTGCTGAGTCTAGCAAAAAAAAATATCTAACAAATCCACAGATTCCTCAACCATGAATCTGCAAAAACACTTGTGCATGTTCTCATCATCTCCCGCCTCGACTACTGCAACCTCCTGCTGTGTGGCCTCCCTTGTAACACTATTACACCCATCCAATCTATCCTAAACTCTGCTGCCCAACTATTTCACCTGTCACCCCACTATTCCCCAGTTTTTCCCCTCTGTCAATCACTGCACTGGTTCCCCATTGCCTGGAGACTCTGGTTCTGAACCCTAAGTTTGGCATACGAAGCGATTCAAAACCTGTGTCCTCCATACATATGTGACCTAATCTTCTGGTACATATCTGCACGCAATCCCCGTTTGTCACAAGATCTCCTTCTCTACTCCCATTTTATCTCCTCTTTCCACAAACACATACTAGATTTCTCCCCTCTACTCTGAAACTGTATCACTCAACATATCATATTCTCGCCTAACATGGGAACCTTCAAAAGAAACCTGAAGAAATACCTCTTCCGACAAGTCTACAACCTACATTAACCATCGCTCCATCATACTGCTACACAAGTAGCTTTACTCTCACCTATTGTATCCTGACCCACCTTTTGTAGACTGTGATCCCTCATGGACAGGGTCCTCTGTCCTCCAGAACCAATCTTGACTTGTATTGTTTACCATTATTTTACTTGTTTTTATTATGTATACCTTTTTCTCATAAATGGCACTATAAAAATAAATAATACCGCTGTGTGGGTGCCAAAGAAAGAGAGTAGAGTAGACATTACAGTAACTGAAGCTTGAAAAAAAATGCACAATTATAACATTTCTACTCTGTGAAATTGATCACACTGTAGTGGAGTGTGTCAATAATTTTGGGAAATCTTTGCATTCCAAGTTGGGTTTCGTTCATGTGTGCTGCCTGTAGTAGTAGGGTTCCCAGACCGGCAGGCCAGCAATTACTTTCAGCCAACTAGCTGTGTTACTATCCTTAAATTTTGATAACACTTATGTTATACCAAGCTGATATTTGTGCCACCTGAGTGTGGCTGATCAAAAATCACATTTAAGATGTTGCATGAGGTATCAGGGCTACAAGTTCTACTGTGGGTCAATTGATCAGTCAACTTCCTGTGTTACATTTTTCTATCAGTAGTAGTCTATAAAATTGATGTTTGTGCCTTCTGAGTATGGCTAGGAATAATAAAAAAAAAATGGAGGTGTTGCATGAGGTGTGAGGTCTCCCAACTAAGAAGACTTACACCGCTTCTCTTATCCACCAGGTCCCCATTGAAACCTCAATTCCAAGCTGTAAATGCTAGGCCAGACCATGATACCTTTTTTCATGGCCCATCTCTGACTGCTGCTGCACCATTTGCAAATTTTTACTGTGGGTCAATTGATGCCACTTTTCTTGGTGTCTGCCCCTAATTGTAGCTGTTTGGGAAGCTTTTTGTCACCCCTTAAGGTGTTGTCTTTGCTTTTAGTTTTGCCTCTTATTGAATCTAATGGTATTCGGGTACGTTCGGCGATCCAAATTGAACCTTTACAGTTCCGCTCATCTCTAATTAACAATACTGAGAGCTTAGAATGCCCCTGCACAATATAAGGCAGCTGAGATATCACCCACAATAGAATCATAGAATCATAGAATGGTAGAGTTGGAAGGGACCTCCTCGGCCATCTGGTCCAACCCCCTGCTCAAAGCAGGATTTGCTAAATTATCCCAGACAGATGTCTGTCCAGCCTCTGTTTGAAGACTTCTGTTGAAGGAGAACTCACCACCTCTCGTGGCAGCCTGTTCCACTCATTGATCGCTAACTGTCAAAAAGGTTTTTTCTAATATCTAATCTGTGTCTCTTCCCATTCAGTTTCATCCCATTGCTTCTAGTCTTTCCTTGTGCAAATGAGAATAAAGTTGATCCTTCTACAATGTGACAGCCCTTGAGATATTTGTAGACAGCTATTAAGTCTCCTCTCAGTCTTCTCTTCTGCAAGCTAAACATTCCCAAATCCTGCAACCTTTCCTCATAAGACAGGGTTTGCAGAGCGGTCACCATTCTGGTCGCTCTTTTCTGAACTTGCTCCAGTTTGTTGATGTCTTTTTTAAAATGTGGCGCCCAAAACTGGACACAGTATTCCAGATGAGGTCTGACCAAAGAGGAGTAGAGGGCAATAATAACTTCACGTGATCTAGACGGTAATCTTCTGTTAATACATCCTAGAATTGCATTTGCCTTTTTTTTGCTGCTGCATCACACTGTTGACTCATATTCAGTCTGTGATCTATTAGTATACCCAAGTCTTTTTTCACATGTGCTGTTGCTTAGCCCTATTCCTCCCATTCTGTATATGCTTTTTTCAATTTTATTGCCCAGATCTAGTATTTTGCATTTTTCCCTGTTAAAAACCGTTCTGTTAGTTGCTGCCCACTGCTCCATTTTATTTATATCTTTTTGAGTCCTCTCTCTCTCTTCTGTAGTATTAGCTATCCCTCCTAGCTTTGTTTCATCAGCAAATTTAATGAGTTTACCCTCAATTCCTTCATCTAAATCGTTGATAAAGATGTTGAACAATACAGGGCCCAGGACAGAGCCCTGGGGTACCTCACTTGAGACATTCTTCCAACTGGATGTGCAGCCATTTACAGCCACTCTTTGGGTCCAATCACTAAGCCAGTTATGAATCCACCTATCAGTTGCCTTGTCCATTCCATACTTAGCCATTTTTTCAATAAGGATTGTGTGACATACTTTGTCAAATGCTTTGCTGAAGTCAAAATATACTATATCTACAGCATTTCCCTGATCCATACATTCAGTCAATCTGTCATAGAAGGAAATTAAGTTAGTCTGACATGACTTATTAGTTACAAACCCATGCTGACTCTGTTTAATCACTTCATTCTTATCCAGGTACTTACATACATGTTGTTTAATAATTTGTTCAAAGATCTTTCCTGGTATAGAAGTAAGACTCATCGTTCTATAGTTGCCTGGGTCCACCTTCTTCCATTTTTTGAAGATAGGAACAACATTTGCTCTTCTCCAGTCTTCTGGGACTTCTCCTGTTCTCCAAGAATTTTCAAAGATTATGGAGAAAGGTTCAAAAATTTCTTCTGCTATCTCCTTCAGTACTCTGGGGTGTAATTCATCTGGACCTGGAGACTTGAATTCATTTAGGTTAGCTAAGTGTTTCCTCACTATCTTTCTGTTTATAGATATCCTGGATTCTTCTATTCCCTTAATAGGACAGTGAAGAAAAATTGATGTTACATTTCCTTTCTGAGAGAAAACAGATGCAAAATAAGAATTTAAAAGTTTGGCCTTCTCAACATCCTGTCTTACCATTTAATCATTTTCATCCTTTAAAAATCCTATAGCATCTTTGACTTTTCTCTTACTTTTGACATATCCCCAAAATCCTTTATTATTGCTTTTGCAATCTATTGCAAGCCTCAATTCATTGTAAACTTTAGTAATCTGATTTGTGCCCTGCAAGTTATGCAGACAGCATTATATTCTTCTTTAGATATGACTCCCTCTTTCCATTTTATAAACATTTTTTTCTTCCTTTTTAGCATGTGCCTAAGTTTTGTGTTCATCAATCCTGGTTTCCTTAAATGCTTCCTATTGTTCCCAATTTTCGGAATTGTTAACAATTGTGCTTTGAGAATTTCATTTTTCAAGATTTCCCATCCTTGCTGGACATTTTTGTTCTTAAGGATATCCAGCCATTGGATCCCTCCAATTCTCTTTCTGAATCCCTTAAAATCTGCCTTTCTGAAATCTAACCTTGATGTTTGAGTCTTCACAGGTCTTCCTCCTCTAGTTATCCAAGATTCTAAAATAGCATGGTCGCTACCTCCTAGGGTCCCAGCCACTTTTACCTCCTAAACCATTTCCTCCCTGTTTATAAGGATTAGATCCAAGGTAGCAGTTCCCCTTGAATCAGATTTGCTTCTATTACAATAATAAACAAATTAGCAGAAATGTAATAAGAATTAAAAGGAACACTGTATTAAGGGGTTAGGCTGTCAATGGGAGAATTTAAAATGTTAGATCTTAATGTATTTTGTTATCCAGATATTACAAGATGTTTGGAGGTTTTTGACTCTGAATCTCTTAACACTGGTCCATAGGATAAGAGATAGGGTTAAAATTTAGTGTTCATTACCGCTATCCAGGGCAGATGGAATTGAGCAAATTAAAATGGTAATTCTACCATAATTCTATGTCTTTTATGTGTCAACTCAATATTAATTGATGAGAGGATATTTAAATTAGTCGATATTCTAAATTTATAGAAAGAACACTGTGAGCACAACTCAAGATGGTGCTAGGGTTAGATTCCCAAACCGTTAAAGCTACAAATATAAACCTAGCACTCAACTTAAACCATAGCTCAAAAAATCAGACCCAGAGTGGCCCCGCCCACCAAATTGGACCCAGAGTGACCCCGCCCACCAAATCGGACTCAGAGGGGCCCCGCCCACCAAATCGGACCCAGAGAGGTCCCGTCTGCCAAATCGGACCCAGAGGGGCCCCGCCCACCAAATCGGACCCAGAGGGGCCCCGCCCACCAAATCGGACCCTGAGGGGCACCGCCCACTAAATCGGACCAAGATTGGCCCCGCCCCCCAAATCGGACCCTGAGGAGCCCCGCCCACCAAATCAGAGCCCAAGGGGCCCCGCCGACCAAATCGGACCCAGAGTGGCCCTGCCCACCAAAATGGACCTAGGGGTTCCACCCACAAAATCGGACTCTGAGTGGACCCAGCCACAAAATCAGACCCTGAGGGGCCCCAACCACAAAATCAGACCCAGAGGGGCCCCAACCACAAAATCGGACCCTGAGGGGCCCCAACCACAAAATCGGACCCTGAGGGGCCTGGGCCACAAAATCACTCCCTGAGGAGCCCCGGCCACAAAATCGGACCCTTAGGGGCCCCAGCCACAAAATCGATCCCTGAGGGGCCCCGCCACGAAATCGGACCCTGAGGGGCGCCAGCCACAAAATTGGACCCTGAGGGGCCCCAACCACAAAATCAGACCCTGAGAGACCCCGGCCACAAAGTCGAACCCAGAGGGGCCCCAATCACAAAATTGGACCCTGAGGGGCCCCACCCACAAAATCGGACCCTTAGGGGCCCCACCCACAAAATCGGACCCTGAGGGGCCCCACCCACAAAATTGGACCCTGAGGGTCCCCACCCACAAAATCGGACCCTGAGGGGGCCAAACCACAAAATCGGACCCTGAGGGGCCTGGGCCACAAAATCGCTCCCTGAGGGTCCCCGGCCACAAAATCGGAACCTTAGGGGCCCCAGCCACAAAATCGAACCCTGAGGGGCCCCGCCACGAAATCGGACCCTGAGGGGCGCCGGCCACAAAATTGGACCCTGAGGGGCCCCAACCACAAAATCAGACCCTGAGAGACCCCACCCACAAAATCGGACCCTGAGGGGCCCCACCCACAAAATTGGACCCTGAGGGGCCCCACCCACAAAATTGGACCCTGAGGGGCCCCACCCACAAAATCAGAACTTGAGGGGCCCCACCCACAAAACCGGACCCTGAGGAGCTCCAACCACAAAATTGGACCCTGAGGGGCTCCAGCCACAAAATTGGACCCTGAGGGGCCCCAGCCACAAAATCAGACCCTTAGGGGCCCCAACCACAAAATCGGACCCTGAGGGGCCCCGGCCACGAAATCGGACCCTGAGTGGCGCCGGCCACAAAATCGGACCCTGAGAGACCTCGGCCACAAAATCGAACCCAGAGGGGCCCCAATCACAAAATAGGACCCTGAGGGGCCCCACCTACAAAATCGGACCCTGAGGGGCCCCACCCACCAAATCGGACCCAGAGTGGCCCCACCCACAAAATCAGACCCTGAGGGGCCACACCCACAAAATCGGACCCTGAGGGGCAACACCCTCAAAATCGGACCCTGAGGGGCAACACCCACAAAATAGGAGCCTGAGGGATCACGGCCAACAATTCAAGCCCTGAGGAGCTCAGGCCAAGGAATCAGATCCTGAGGGGCTCCACCCACCAAATCGGACCCTAAGGGGCACCGCCCACTAAATCGGACCACGAGGGGCCCGCCCACCAAATCGGACCCAGAGTGGACCCGCCCACCAAAATGGACCCAGGGGGCTCCACCCACAAAATCAGACTCCAAGGGGCCCCACCCACAAAATCAGACCCTGAGGGCCACGAAATCGGACCCTGAGTGGCACCGGCCACAAAATCGGACCCTGAGGGGCCCCAACCACAAAATCAGACCCTGAGAGACCCCGGCCACAAAATCGAACCCAGAGGGGCTCCAATCGCAAAATCGGACCCTGAGGGGCCCCACCCGCAAAATCGGACCCTGAGGGGCCCAACCCAAAATATCGGACCCTGAGGGGGCCCAACCACAAAATCAGACCCTGAGGGGCCCTGGTCACAAAATCGGACCCTGAGAGGCCCCACCCACAAAATCAGACCCCGAGGGGCCCCACCCACAAAATCGGACCCTGAGGGGCCCCACCCACAAAATCGGACCCTGAGGGGCCCCACTCAACAACTCAGACCCAGAGTGGCCTCCGCCCACCAAATCGGACCCTGATGGGCCCCGCCCACCAAGTTAGACCCAGAGTGGCCCTGACCACCAAATTAGACCCAGAGTGGCCCCGCCCACAAAATCAGACCCTGAGGGGCCCCGGCCACAAAATCGGACCCTGAGGGTCTCGGCCACAAAATCGGACCCTGAGAGGCCCTGGCCACAAAATCAGACCCTGAGGGGCCTCAACCACAAAATCGGACCCTGAGGGGACCCACCCACAAAATCGGACCCTGAGGGGCCACACCCACAAAATTGGACCCTGAGGGGCCACACCCACAAAATTGGACCCTGAGGGGCCACACCCACAAAATTGGACCCTGAGGGGCCACACCCACAAAATTGGACCCTGAGGGATCCCGGCCACCAATTCAAACCCTGAGGAGCCCAGGCCACCGTATCGGATCCTGAGGGGCCCCATCCACCAAATCAGACCCTGAGGCCAAAGTGGCCCCTGAGAGGCACCCACACTTAAAACGGATCCTGAGTTGAAAGTCTTGCAGGGTCAGCAGGCAAGTCTCTCTTAAAGGGGCAGCCCGGGCACCATTTTAAACCACTATCTGTACTTCCTTCAGGAAATACACATCTAGTTATTCATTTGATTTCTGCAATTAATGCGGCCCGAACCGCTACACGCACAGACTCCGTTGAGGTGTCATTTTGAAGCCAGCGTCCACGAGAGGTGTGCTAAGTATTTTTCGTGTCGATCGGATTTGTAGTTTTTGCACAATTTGCGTTACAAAAATTTTTTTCCCGTCATTGGAATGAATTGTCTCAATGCATTTGAATGGGGAAATTTTGCCATAGACAAAACATGCCCTGTGGCGATTGAAATGGCAGGTAAGATCATTGATATGCACAGGCAGACCCAGTTACTATGCCAACGCCTAGGAACGTCACATGACGCCCCCAGGACAGAGCTTCTGCCACATAATATCAGCTCTTAAAGCGAAACCCACAGCACAAATGCAAATCTAGCTTCATCACATGACGCATGCCCCTGAGAGAGAATGTACGCCAAAGTGGATTTAGAAGCCCAGTGAGCCAAACTGGCTCTTAAAGGGCCGACGCGCCAAAGTAATTCTTAAAGGGCCGGCGCACCGAAATGAGTCTTAAGGGTCGGCGCACCAAACCGAAAGCTGAGTGACCCCAGACTCCAAATCGGAGGCTGAGTCACCCCGGCCTCCAAATCGGAGGCTGAGCCACCCTGGCCTCCAAATCGGACCCAGTGTGGCCCCGCTCAAAAAATCCGACCCAGAGTGACCCCGCCCACTAAATCGGACCCTGAAGGGCCCCGCTCACCAAATCGGACCCAGAGTGGCCTCGCCCACCAAATCGGACCCAGAGGGGCCCCGCTCGCCAAATCGGACCCAGAGGGGCCCTGCCCGCCAAATCGGACCCAGAGGGGCCCCGCCCACCAAATCAGACCCTGAGGGGCACCGCCCACTAAATCAGACCGAGAGTGGCCCTGCCCACCAAATCGGACCCTGAGGAGCCCCGCCCACCAAATCAGACCACGGGGGGCCCCACCCACCAAATCGGACCCTGAGGGGCCCCGCCCACCAAATCGGACCCAGAGTGGCCCCGCCCACCAAAATGGACCCAGGGGGCTCCACCCACAAAATCAGACCCTAAGGGGCCCCAACCACAAAATCCGACCCTGAGTGGACCCGGCCACAAAATCAGACCCTGTGGGGCCCCAACCACAAAATCGAACCCTGAGGGGCCCCGGCCACAAAATTGGACCCTGAGGGGCCCCGGCCACAAAATCGGACCCTTAGGGGTCCCAGCCACAAAATCAGACCCTGAGGGGCCCCGGCCACAAAATCGGACCCTGAGGGGCCCCAACCACAAAATCAGACCCTGAGAGACCCCGGCCACAAAATCGAACCCTGAGGGGCCCCAATCACAAAATTGGACCCTGAGGGGGCCCACCCACAAAATCAGACCCTGAGGGGCCCCACCCACAAAATCAGACCATGAGGGGCCCCACCCACAAAATTGGACCCTGAGGGGCCCCACCCACAAAATCAGACCCTGAGGGGACCCACCCACAAAATCGGACCCTGAGGGGCCACACCCACAAAATACTTGGGGGGCATTTGGGCCAAAAGAAGACCCTCGACCGAATTCTGCAGCGATTTTACTGGCCAGGGGTTCATGAAGAAGTTAAACGCTGCTGTAGCTCCTGTCCAGTATGCCAGGTAACCAGTCCCCAGTCTCACTTTCAGAGCCCTTTGGTGCCTTTGCCAATTATAGAGGTACCCTTCGAGAGAGTGGTCATGGACCTGGTGGGGCCTCTAAATAAGTCGGCAAGGAGACACCAACACATTCTTGTAGTTCTAGACTATGCTACCCGATATCCTGAGGCCATTCCTCTGCGCCACACATCAGCTAAGCTTATAGCAAAGGAACTCATGGGTATGTTTTCACGGGTGGGAATTCCACAAGAGATTTTAACAGACCAGGGAACCCCCTTTATGTGAAAAATTATGAAGGAACTATGCCGGTTGTTAAATGTTAAACAGTTGCGTACCACGGTCTATCATCCCCAAACAGATGGTCTGGTAGAAAGATTCAATAAGACACTGAAGAGCATGTTAAAAAAGGCAGTTTTCAAAGATGGGAAGGACTGGGATCTGTTATTGCCTTTTTTGTTATTTGCAGTGCGGGAGGTACCTCAGGCATCTATAGGGTTCTCGCCCTTTGAACTATTGTACGGCAGACATCCACAGGGCTTACTAGATATAAGCAAAGAGGCCTGGGAGAACCAACCTACTCCCCACAAAAGTGTGATAGAACATGTTGCAAAAATGCAAGAGAGAATGGAGACAGTCCTACCTTTGGTCCGGGAACATATGGAGGCAGCACAACGGTCACAGAGTCGGGTCTATAACCGGGAGGCTCGGGTAAGAACCTTTAGCCCTGGGGATCGAGTTTTGGTGCTTGTGCCTACCGTAGATAGCAAATTTCTCACAAGGTGGCAGGGACCCTACGAGATCATGGAGAAGGTGGGACCAGTAGACTAAAAGGTACACCAACCAGGTCGGAGAAAGCCAGGACAGGTTTACCATATTAATTTGCTTAAACCCTGGAAAGATAGAGAGCACCTTGGTGGGGATAGTCCACTGCCAGCGTTTCAGATGGAAAAGGCTCCATTACCTCGGGGCGAGGCAGGAGAAGTCCAACCCGCGGTCAAAATTGCAGATGCTTTGTCTCCTAAACAGGTTCAGGAGGTCCGGGAGTTCATCAGCCGAAATACAGATGTTTTTTCGGAGCTCCCTGGACGCACCTCCCTAATCCAACATGACATTGTCACAGAGCCACAGGCCAAGGTCCGATAAAAGCCATATCGAGTGCCTGAGGCCCGGCGACAAGCCATCTCGGAAGAGGTAAAAATGATGCTACAGTTAGGGGTCATAGAAGAGTCTCAGAGTGAATGGGCCAGCCCAATAAATCTAATACCCAAGCCTGATGGGTCTCTAAGATTCTGTAATGATTTTAGAAAACTCAAAGACATTTCAAAGTTTGACGCCTACCCCATGCCCCGGGTTGACGAGTTGATAGAGCGCTTTGGGCAAGCACGGTATTTTACAACTCTGGACCTCACAAAAGGTTATTGGCAGGTACCCCTAACAGAGGCGGCGAAGGGAAAGAAGGAATTTATAACACCTGAGGGGCTGTTCCAGTATAAGGTGTTAACCTTTGGGTAACAGCTCCAGCAACGTTCCAGCGGTTAATGGATATTGTTCTCCTTCCCCATCGCCGCTATGCCTCAGCCTATCTAGATGATATTATTGTGTTCAGCACCGATTGGGAAAGCCACTTAGCAAAAGTACAGGCAGTGGCAGACTCCCTGCGACAAGCAGGGCTAACTGCCAACCCAAAGAAGTGTTTCATAGGGTTGGAGGAAGCCCGGTACTTGGGTTATGTCATTGGGAGGGTGAGTTCTCAAGCCCCAAGTGAACAAGGTTGAGGCAATTCAGAACTGGCCCCGTCCCCTCACAATAAAGCAGGTAAACGCCTTTTTGGGTTTGGTGGGATATTACAGGCGATTCATTCCCAACTTTGCAACCCTGTCCATGCCCTTAACAGATTGTTTAAAAGGAAAAAAATCTGTGATGGTCCACTGGAATGATCAGTTAGAGGAGGCTTTTACAAAATTAATCAAGTGGGCACTGGAATCGTTGCGCTACTATTTGCTGGGGAGAACATTTTGGTTGGTGACACATCATTCCCCTTTTACGTGGATGAGTCAAGCTAAGGAGAGGAATGCTTGAGTCACCAGTTGGTTCCTTTCCCTGCAAAACTTTAAGTTTTCAGTAGAACATCGCGCAGGCAGACTACAGGGGAATGCAGATGCCCTGTCCAGAGTTCACTGTATGTCATGTGTCCACCCCCTTAGGGTTGAACATAGAGGGGAGGTATGTGGTACAGTAAAGGGTGTTTTACTGGATGGAAGATATGTTTCTCCTAGCAAATTAATGCTTGGCCGGGTTTTTCCTTAAAGACGGGACCTGCATGATTTCAGTGTCACCTGATCAGCCCATGTGATGTCTACCTCACTGGTGGGAGGGGTTAGGCCCTATGTAATGGAGGTTGGTAAATGCCACAGTGGGAGTGTGTTTCTGGAAACTACAGGGACTTGTGTGGACGCAGCCTGCAACTTGTATATAGGATTCCCGTGCTGCAGGACTGTTGCAGGACTGTTGCAGCAAGACTCGGAAGAACCCCTGGAATGGCACCTGGCGGATGCCGCAGGACCTGGCAGCCGCTTAGTTACGCCCGTCCCGTACAAGGGGTGAATCTGGGACCAGTGGTTCTCCAAGCTGGAGTATGTGTTTTATTTCCCTCATGTTTTGTTAAGCTGCTGGTTACTGAGTGACATTAAAACCAATGAAATTGGACTTTATGTCTGTGTGTTGCCTCGTTACTGCCGCCCTGCTATTGCCTACCAGAGCGAATCCCTACAATACTTACATCAAAATGATGTGCCAGTAAAAGAGAAGGTAAGGTGCATGTGCTCTGGTCTGCCAACCCCAATGCACGTTTTACCCACGCGCCCCCTGGCGAAACCTGTGGGTGAAATGTGCATTGGTGCTGGTGGACCAGAACACATGCACTTTACCTTCTCTTTACTGGCACATCATTTTGATGTTAGTATACTAGGGTACGCTATGGTGCTTTCCACAAGAGAATAATCAGCCTCTCCCACAAAAAAACAGAAGTTTCAGATAAATTTGCTTTACTGCAAACAGGCATAAAAAACTTAGACTTTTTTTCTAGGATGAATTTTAATTTTTTTACCTTATTTTATATTTCTTTCTTTCATCTTTATATGTATGACCTCAGTAACATGCAGAGTGAACATATACAATCCCTATAAAAACTATTTTATTTCATACATATAAAAAAACAAAAAAAAAAACAATTTCCCAGTGAAACCATGGCAAATGCCATAATAAAAAGACCTGAACTGAGATGCTGCAAAGCCCTGCAATAAGCCTTTCTGATACCTTCCTATCCGTGGAGGTTGGCACCCTAGGGATCCGGATTTTGGTGCCCCCACTCAGCGAGGACTGTCCCTTACTGCCCTGCCGGTCCCTGATATCACAGGTATGAAAACAATGACCAATAGTGCAGAGATGAATGGTAAAAAATGCCCTAAACTAATGCAGGCAATCCCAGAAAAATAGAATAACAATTACCAAATCATGACATAGGGGCCACAATAAATGTAAAAAGACATACCCTCACAATGGAGCATATATATATAAATAAAGTGACCACTTATCATTTGTGGAGTACCCCAAATCCCTAGGGTGCCAACCTCCACGGATAGGAAGGTATCAGAAAGGCTTATTGCAGGGCTTTGCAGCATCTCAGTTCAGGTCTTTTTATTATGGCATTTGCCATGGTTTCACTGGGAAATTGTTTTTTTTATATGTATGAAATAAAATAGTTTTTATAGGGATTGTATATGTTCACTCTGTAATTATTAATTCCTACAGTATATGCTTTTTCAAATAGACTCAGAAACATGCAGCCAATGGCGGTAGGCTGCAAGATCACTATGGGGCCCATGTACAGAGGGAGCCTGGAGCAGAATGGCCCCATCCCCTGCTTATACCGTATATATGTACAGCTCAAGTTAGGATGATTTATAAGGAGCAGAATTACAAGCTGAGCCCACTCCATACAGCCGGCTGTTTTACACAGCTGACAACCAGCCGTAACTGCCTTAATACAAGCCATGCTGATGGCAGCAGTTTAACCCGGTAGAATCTATTGTGGCCAGCAACCATGGAATCTAAGAAGTCAAACAAGGAGGTCTCTGCCATCTCGATGGGTTGTTTAATAGCATCTGGGGCCAATGGGATGTCCTAATTCAGGGATTTCTATGTACGTCCCTATATGACCTGATTATTTTCCTAAGGGTTAATCAGATGGACCAACATGATCTGTGTAGTCACAGCATTCCTCTCTCTGTATATCATACCATTAGTATCCACCTTCATATATGCCATTTTCTGAAAATCTCATTTATCTGTTTTCTTTTCTAAAAATGTTTCTTTTGAATTATGATAAAACATATTAATGGGAAATTTCTATTAAATTAAGTGATTGGCTGCAGTGGTCACCCAATGGCCTCTGCTGGAAGAGGAGGACACTGGCAGCAGTACCGAGGAGTAGCGGAGTTTGGTACTTGACTTTGTGTTTTGTTTCTTTCAGGACCACCATGAGAAACATGTTCTGCAGTGGCTGAGGTTTAGGGAATAATGCACACACTGATATAAATGATAAAACTGATTATCATTCCTAGGTGTGTAATATTCTTACAATGAATACATTTGTTTCCCAGGAGTGTATGTGTGTGTATATAGAGGACATATAACAGACTGGACAGTCAGCCATTATGACAGCGCGTGGTTCCTCTCACATGTGATGTCACAATGACACAGAATGTTGTGAGGTTATACAATCTCTGTTCTCGATGACCTCAGCGCCATTTTCAGAGTTGATGCATTTGCGGAGACTCCACTTTGGTTTTGGAAGCGCGCGCTAGATTGTTTATACGTCTGGTATTTACTTCCACGGATTCTTATTTTTTGGCACAATATCATCTTTGCCATCAGAGAACTTAGTTCTTTACATTTCACCATCTCAGCCCCGAGAAACTGAGCCATGACGTCCCGGGAGCTGCATCAGCTCAATGCTGACAACGAGACGTGGCTGAGCCGACCTGAAAATCAGGGTAAGTGAGAGAATATTCCGCCTTATAGGAGTTTTTCTGAGGGTTTTCTTTGGGCTAAGATGTTTCAGGACACACAGTGCGTCCTTCACCATCTATTCATATTCCTTAGGGGTTGGTCAGGGAAAGTTGCAGACAAAGTGAGGCCCTGGGTAAAAGTTAAACGTGGAGCCCAAAATGCTAACATATTTGCACCCTGCTTTGTAATGTCTGCAGAGAAGGAATACTGAGCAGGTTTATGTAGGCCAAAGATGAAACAATGTTTCCTTCTCTCTATAAATTCGAGAGCAACAGCTAGTTCTATCCATTTAGCCCAAAAGTGATTTTTTTTGCAATTTAGCATAATTATAGTAATCTTTTTCTTTATAGGTCATGCCATAATCCTCCACCATCGCCTAAGGGAGCAGAGAAGGCTCATTACCAATGATGGCCATCATACAGACCCCACTGAAGTCACCGCAAGAGGGAGAAGGGCCAGAGCTCCTCTGTGTCAGAGAGCACACCATAACAGGGAAAGAAGCCGCTCGCCACTGAGACTGGCCCCTGCAGAGCCCTCCAGACCCAGGGAGGTCCCATCTCCAAGCCCATCTGCTCTACAGTCACACCAGGCAAACCATCTTTTTAACCGCATCATTCAGCTGCAGGGAATGGGAGTATATCCACCTCCTCCACATATGCGGCCACCATCGCCACCTGCCCAATTTAACCTACTTAATATTCTGCAGCAAAGGCAAGCTCTGTGCACTAAGAGCTTCCCAACAAGAAGGATAACATCTCAGGAAGAGGCAGAATCCTGTGCCATCTGCATAATGGACTATGAGATTGGAGAGGAAGTCGTAGTTCTTCCATGCAAACATTGCTACCATCACAGTTGCATCTCCACATGGCTCCGCTCCAACCCTCGCTGCCCCCTATGCCGTAGTCACTGCTTCCTTTGAAGCATCAGAAGAACATTGTAAAGATGCAAGGAAGAAGTGTAAGATTATGGCAGTGATACTGGGAGAGACCATCAGTCCATTTAGCAGCTATCTAATGGTAACAGTGTTGATACTGCTGCAGCTTTGGACTCCATTGCCTCATTAAATAAATATCATGTACCATCTTTATGACTGTCTGTTACTTTTTACTGTATAGAATTAGGTTACACAGCTGAATATTGGGTACGGTGCTGGTTAGGGCCAGCTCCAAGTTTTTGTGGGCCCTGGTCCAAAGAGTCTCATTGGGCAGCTTTAACACATACCGCAATACATGATGCACAGATACGGCAGAGAAATATAGGTATAGTACAATGCCAAAGATTTCTCTTACTTTTTACATTACATGAGTGAGATGCATTGGACATTCTACAATAGTTCAGAAACCAGACAGCATAGTCCTCCATACAGTATTATGGGCACCACATAGTGCTCCATACAGAGTAATGAGCCCCATATATTGCATCATACGGTATAATGAGCCCCATATATTGCTCAATACAGTATTATGGGCAACGCATAATGCTCCATACAGAATAAATGAGCCTCATATATTGCTCCATACAGAATAAATGAGCCTCATATATTGCTCCATATAGTGTAATGGACCCTTTTTCCATATTTTTATTTAAATTTTTCAACATTAACTCAGATGCATTTATACAAGTAAGTCAAGTCAGCAATGGTGTAATACGTGAGGGAAGAAGGGGAGGGGGGAGGTGGATGGAAGGGGGGAGGGAAAGGGAAGGTGGTTAAGGGGGGGTACAAAACATGACAGTTGAACAAACAATTTGTTGTTTAAACAGTTGTAATTATTTAAGCGGACTGACATAAGTCAAATAGAAGAACAGAAAAAATTGTACAATAAATATCGTACATAGCATTAGCATAAAATGTAGTATTGTTATACGGGATAGGTACATAGACTAAAGCGGAGTTGCAATAAGTCGAAGATATGAGCAGTGAGACTTTCTGCAAAAAAAAAATAAATATCATATGTACTTTGAGGTGAAGCGCTATTATGTAAGACGGATGCAATGTTAGAGGTTTAGGGAGTCAGGTAGTCCCAGTAAGACCATTTTATGGAGCATTTGTTTAATTGGTTGTTAACCAGAGCAAATCTTTCTTCATAGGATTTGTGGAGAAGAATTCTATCTTTTATATTTTGAAAGGCGGGGGGGTTTTATTTTTCCAATTGAATGCGATCAAATTTTTAACTTCAAGCAGAGTGTGGATGATGAGGGATTTTTTTGTCTGGACTGACATCTAAGAGATCAAGTAATAGTAGCGCAAGTTGAGGGGAGAGAGTAGTAGGCTTACCTAATATTTTATTGATGGTATCCGATACTTGTGACCACAATAGGGCCAGTTTAGGACAGCTCCAGAACATATGTAGAAGGTTTCCATGGGAGCCACAACCTCTCCAGCATAAAGAAGAGGTTTCTTTATCAAAATGTGCTCCCCTGGCTGGGGTGAAGTACCATCTGGATATAACTTTGTAATGTGTTTCCTGTGGTGCCATGGACATTGTGGAGGCGTATGTGTGATTTAAAGCGTCTTCCCAGTCATCACACGATATGTTAATTTTTAGATCATTTTCCCATTTTTTTAATGGTCGCGTTTTTTGTAAGATCGGTGTCATTGTTGAGCCAGTCTTAGATGTAAGCATGACTCCAGAAAATCCTGTGCTCAGTATTACAGAATAGATTTAAAGTTGCTTCTGAAAACCTTGTTTTTTTCTGGAGAAAAGATAGAACCTGTTGTTTTAGTATCATGAACTGGAGAAACATTGATGAGGGAAGTCTATATTTTATTTTTAATTCGCCAAATTTTTGAATTGATGGTCCGTCAAAGATGTCCCCTAGTTTTTTTATACCATATTCATCCCATGAATTATGTAAGTCTTGGTTGATCAGGGAAGACAATACATTTAGGGGTAATTTTTTCAGAATTGTTAGGTTGTAAGAACCTTTTTTTCTGGATGCCAGTTTTTTCCAAGTGTACGTAGTGGTAATAAAAATGGGGTGAGCTGTAGTGTCCGGGAAACATTTTGTTAGGGTATTAATGATTAGGTTTCAGGGGTTTTTATCATTGTTTATGAAGGTTTCTATGTCTAGCCATGCTGGGGGGCTATTGGATAGAAGCCAGTGTTTACTATTCTTGATCAAGGATGTTAGATAGTGAGCTGTGATATTAGGGATCCCTAAGCCTCCATGAGATTATTTTTGAAGGTGATAGACTGAAGGGTTTTGGGTTTTTTATTGTTCCAGATGAAGTTCTTGATGTTTGTTTGGATGGTTGTTAATTGTGGTACCGAAATAGGTAAAGGCAAGGAGTCTAGAACATAGAGAATTTTTGGAAGGGTGAAAATTCTCACAGTGAGAATTCTGCCCCACTATGATAGGTCTTTCTCTTCGTAGATGCTTGTATCCTTATTGATGGTATTCAATAGAGTGTTGAAATTGGCTGATACCAGGTTTTTTGTAATGGTGATTCCTAGGTAGGTAAATTCTTTATTGACCCAACAGATGGGTGAAAAGGATTTAATTTGGGAGATCTGGTCTTTGGACAGATAGAAAGGTAGGAAATTTGATTTTCTTTCATTATAGTGGTTTGAAAAAACCACTATATTGTAATCCGAATGCTGCTAACTTCTTATTATTATTCAGTTGATTTCCGCAATTAATACAGCCCGAACCGCTACACGCACAGACTCCGTTGAGGTGTCGTTTCGAAGCCAGCGTCCACGAGAGGTGTGCGAAGTATTTTTCGTGTCGATCGGATTTGTAGTTTTTGCGCAATTTGCGTTAGAAATTTTTTTTTTCCCGTCATTTGAATGAATTGTCTCAATGCATTTGAATGGAGAAATTTTGCCATAGACAAAACATGCCCTGAGGCGATTGAAATGGCAGTTAAGCTCATTGATATGCACAGGCAGACCCAGTTACTATGCCAACGCCTACGAATGTCACATGACGCCCCCAGGACAGAGCTTCTGCCACATAAAATCAGCTCTTAAAACGAAACCCACAGCACAAATGCAAATCTAGCTTCATCACATGACGCATGCCCCTGAGAGGGAATGTGCACCAAAGTGGATTTAGAAGCCCAGTGAGCCAAACTGGAGCTTAAAGGGCCGACGCGCCAAAGTGATTCTTAAAGGGCCGGCGCACCGAAATGAGTCTTAAAGGGCCAGCGCGCCAAATCGAAAGCTGAGTGACCCCAGGCTCCAAATCAGACCCAGTGTGGCCCCGCTGAAAAAATCAGACCCAGAGTACCCCGCCCACCAAATCGGACCCAGAGAGACCCCGCCCACCAAATCGGACCCTGAAGGGCCCCGCCCACCAAATCGGACCCAGAGTGGCCCCGCCCGCCAAATCGGACCCAGAGTGGCCCCGCTCGCCAAATCGTACCCAGAGTGGCCCCGCCCACCAAATCGTACTGAGAGTGGCCCCGCCCACCAAATCGTACTGAGAGTGGACCCGCCCACCAAATCGGACCCCGAGGGGCCCCGCCCACCAAATCGGACCCCGAGGGGCCCCGCCCACCAAATCGGACCCTGAGGGGCCCCACCCACCAAAATGGACCCAGGGGGCTCCACCCACAAAATCAGACCCTAAGGGGCCCCACCCACAAAATCGGACCCTGAGTGGACCCGGTCACAAAATCAGACCCTGAGGGGCCCCAACCACAAAATCGGACCCTGAGGGGCCCTGGCCACAAAATCGGACCCTGAGGGGCCCCAACCACAAAATCGGACCCTGAGGGACCCCGGCCACAAAATCAGACCCTGAGGGGCCCTGGCCACAAAATCTGACCCTTAGGGGCCCCAGCCACAAAATCGGACCCTGAGGGGCCCCGGCCACGAAATCGGACCCTGAGGGGCGCTGGCCACAAAATCAAACCCTGAGGGGCCCCAAACACAAAATCAGACCCTGAGAGACCCTGGTCACAAAATGAAACCCAGAGGGGCCCCAATCACAAAATCGGACCCTGAGGGGCCCCACCCACAAAATCAGACCGAGGGGCCCTGCCCAACAAATCAGACCCAGAGTGGCCCCTGCCCACCAAATCGGACCCTGAGGGGCCCCACCCACCAAATCGGATCCTGTAGGGCCCCGCCCACCAAGTTAGACCCAGAGAGGCCCTGCCCACCAAATTAGACCCAGAGTGGCCCCGCCCACAAAATCGGACCCTGAGGGGCCCCACCCACAAAATCAGACCCTGAGGGGCCCCGGCCACAAAATCAGACCCTGAGGGGCCTCAACCACAAATTCGGTCCCTGTGGGGCCCCACCCACAAAATCAGACCATGAGGGGCCCCACCCACAAAATCAGACCCTGAGGGGCCCCACCCACAAAATCGGACCCTGAGGGGCCCCACCCACAAAATTGGACCCTGAGGGGCCCCACCCACAAAATCAGACCCTGAGGGGCCACACCCACAAAATCGGACCCTGAGGGGCCACACCCACAAAATAGGAGCCTGAGGGATCCCAGCCAACAAGTCAAGCCCTGAGGAGCCCAGGACAAGGAATCAGATCCTGAGGGGCCCCACCCACCAAATCAGACCCTGAGGGGCCCCTCCCACCAAATCAGACTCAGAGTGGCCCTACCCACCAAATTGGACCCAGAGTGGACCCCGCCCACCAAATTGGACCCAGAGTGGCCCCGCCCACCAAATCTGACCCTAAGGGGCTCCGCCCACCTAATCAGACCCAGAGTGGCCCCCTCTATGGTGTTACTAAGAGGCTGTGAACCAGAAGCCCTGCATTCCCTGTGTGAAGACTGCCACATGCGGATTATTTTTTTGCACTGGTGTACCATATGGCCAATCCCTGATTGTAGGCTGGCTATTTCATTTGGTATTATTGCACCTGTGCAGTTGCCATTTTACTTGGGTCCGCTGCACCCTGGTTAGTGCAGATGTATTTAGGCCTGTCTGGTTTTCTCTTGAACTTTAAAACTTGTTGGCTAATAAAGCCGCAGTTTTCAACACATTGCCTCCTGGTTCTCCTTTTTCACCATCTGGTGTCTTCGGAAGCGCAGTTAAAGATCCATCCTCCATGGTTTTCCTTTCCATTGCATGTTTCTTGAATCTTCAGCAGCCACTCTACTGAGCTTCTTTGGTGTTGTGGCACACAACCCTGCCAGATAAGCACATCCCAGGATCAACCATTCTCATCTTCTCTATCTGAGAAAACCCTACTTTGCGCTATTGTCTTACATTTTTTTCCTATTATATGTCAAACCCTCGCACGAGTGAGACAGCAAACCATTCCGTTGAGTCTGAATGACAAATTATTCTAGCATTCTTCTATGTTATAGAATTTTATATAACTATTAACTAACTGTCTTAGCATATCTATATTATCATACCTCTGGCTATTGGCTTAGGTATTTTCCTGGCCCATAAGGAGAACAGTATCCACTTGAGATTGCATTTCTGAGTTTGACACTCTTGCATAATCAATATACAAAAAAGTTGCACTCTATCATGCTAAAACATGGCAATGTGAAATATATGAAATATGAATAGCAATATGGCTTCTGAATATTAGGAAAAAAATGAGACGCTATGCACATAATTTGGTCAATTCATGTCTGCCCATCAACCAATGTCAAGGCGGTCTCAAAAACGGATGGGTCTCTTGCATAATCATTCAATTGCCAATTTTGCTTGGAAGTGCAGAAACAGAAGTGGTTCTCTTTTTTTTAACCCAGCTACTTGTCTGCTTTTGATAACCCACTGCTCCATCCTTAATGTCTTCTTCACTAAATATTTTCTTAATGAGCAGCATAGTTCTCTTTAGATTGCCAATCACCCTTAGGATTGCATTTTGCTCCTTCTGATCTCGAATACGAGCTTCCAAGTTGGTAACATGGTCACAACTGCCACAGCGATGTTCACTCTGAAGCTCCTGCTACAGTTGAGTATATATATGGAAGACTGTGCATTGAAGAAAACATCCATTCCTGCTATTATCCCCCAAAATAACCTCAGTAAAAAATAATAAAATTAATAGAAAATTAGCTACAGGTCTTGAGCTCCTCATTTTGACTCCTGTTTCTTAACTCTCATTTTGTTCACAGACCACTTAAGGCCCCGTTACATGCATCAATGTCCCAGCGATCCCACCAACGATCCGACGTGGATCACTGGGACATAGCTGATCGCTGGTGAGCTGTCACATAGACAGACTCACCAGCGATCAGGACCAGCGAGCAAGCTGGTATCCAAGGTAAACAGCGGGTAACTAAGAGCCTCGCTGCTCTTAGATACCCGCTGTTTACAATGGAAACCAACTCCCAGCGTCGCTGATCGTTGGTCTCTCGCTGTCACTCGAAGCAATGCGTGCTGGCCAGCGGGAGACCAATGATCAAAAAATGGCCCAGGGCGTTCAAGCGCGATCAGGGGGGCCGGTCGCTGATACATGTCACACACAGCGATATCACTGGCGAGATCGCTGTGGCGTCACAAAATCAGCGATCTCGCTGGTGATCTCGCTGTGTGTTACGGGGCCTTTAGTTAGCAAGCCCAGTGAGTGATATAAGATTAGTCAGTGATTAAGATTTAACTGTTCCCTTATTGCCTAATGTATCCCACCTCTTGACAGGTGCCATTGTAATGAGATAATCAATGTTATTCACGTTATCTGTTAGTGGTTTTCTAGCTATTACTGATCATTATATCTTCTGTATACACTGTTGTCTTTTTTTCTGTCTTTCTTTCTTTATAATACTCTACCTCTACTTTTCAGCTAATTACATGTTTACTTTGCATTCAGATAAGACACTGAAACTTTATGACACTAATTATTTCTCTACATAACAGCATATCTGCTTATATAAAAATATTACATACGTTATATTTATCTTGGTCACCCTAAGTTGAGATGACAGGGATAGAAAAAAGAAGCTTAAAAGTATGCTAATTGGAGACAAGGCTAAAAATAAAATACAGGATAACATACAGAAACGCATAGTGGGAAAATGCAAGATTTTCTAATCAACACGTTCTATCGCTAGATATTTTTTCAAGAACGAGATGACTCATAGGTAGACATGGGTGAACCTAAACGGCAAAGTTTGGGGTCCGTTCTGACTTTCTGAACACCTAGAGTCTGTGCACAGACCCCGAACACAGACTTCTCCTGGATGTCTGTGTTACTGTTAAGATTCAGCAGCTCGGACAATGTTTGTTGCAAGGCTGAGAGAATCAAAACGTTTTTCCTTTATGGGCACTTCCGGCCCTATCACAGCTATGTCAAGTATTTCAAGTATTATATTAAAATATGAATAAATAAAAAGATGTGTGGTCCCCTCTATTCTTGATAACCAGTGCAGGTAAAGCTGACAGCTGCTAGCGGCATCCATTAAATGGGCCAATTCGGGAGCTTAGCTTCGGTACTTCCCATTTACTCTCGTGAGTTGGCAAGTGAGAAAATGGTTTTGGGGTTGATTTCAGCTGTTTCATAGAATCATAGAATCGTAGAGTTGGAAGGGACCTCCTGGGCCATCTGGTCCAACCCCCTGCTCAAAGCAGGATTCGCTAAATCATCCCAGTCAGATGTCTGTCCAGCCTCTGTTTGAAGACTTCCATTGAAGGAGAACTCACCACTTCTCGTGGCAGCCTGTTCCACTCATTGATCACTCTAACTGTCAAAAAGTTTTTTCTAATATCTAATCTGTGTCTCTTCCCATTCAGTTTCATCCCATTGCTTCTAGTCTTTCCTTGTGCAAATGAGAATAAAGTTGATCCTTCTACAAAGTGACAGCCCTTTAGATATTTGTAGACAGCTATTAAGTCTCCTCTCAGTCTTCTCTTTTGCAAACTAAACATTCCCAAATCCTGCAACCTTTCCTCATAAGACAGGGTTTGCAGACCGGTCACCATTCTGGTCGCTCTTTTCTGAACTTGCTCCAGTTTGTTGATGTCTTTTTTAAAATGTGGTGCCCAAAACTGGACACAATATTCCAGATGAGGTCTGACCAAAGAGGAGTAGAGGGAAATAATGACTTCACGTGATCTAGACTGTATGCTTCTGTTAATACATCCTAGAATTGCATTTGCCTTTTTTGCTGCTGCATCACACTGTTGACTCATATTCAGTCTGTGATCTATTAGTATACCCAAGTCTTTTTCACATGTGCTGTCACTTAGCCCTATTCCTCCCATTCTATATATGCTTTTTTCATTTTTATTGCCCAGATGTAGTACTTTGCATTTCTCCCTGTTAAAAACCATTCTGTTAGTTGCTGCCCACTTCTCCAGTTTATTTAAATCTTTTTGAATCCTCTCTCTCTCTTCTCTAGTATTAGCTATCCCTCCTAGCTTTGTGTCATCAGCAAATTTAATCAGTTTACCCTCAATTCCTTCATCTAAATCGTTGATAAAGATGTTGAACAATACAGGGCCCAGGACAGAGCCCTGTGGTACCCCACTTGAGACATTCTTCCAACTGGATGTGCAGCCATTTACGACCACTCTTTGGGTCCGATCACTAAGCCAGTTATGAATCCACCTAACAGTTGCCTTGTCCATTCCATACTTAGTCATTTTTTCAATAAGGATTGTATGAGAGACTTTGTCAAATGCTTTGCTGAAGTCAAGATATACTATATCTACAGCATTTCCTTGATCCACCCAATCAGTGATACCGTCATAGAAGGAAATTAAGTTAGTCTGACATGACTTATTAGTTAGAAACCCATGCTGACTCTGTTTAATCACTTCATTCTTATCCAGGTATCGACATACATGTTGTTTAATAATTTGTTCAAAGATCTTTCCTGGTATAGAAGTCAGACTCACCGGCCTATAGTTGCCTGGGTCCACCTTCTTCCCCTTTTTGAAGATAGGAACAACATTTGCTCTTCTCCAGTCTTCTGGCACTTCTCCTGTTCTCCAAGAATTTTCAAAGATTATGGAGAGGGGTTCAAAAATTTCTTCTGCTATCTCCTTCAGTACTCTGGGGTGTAATTCATCTGGACCTGGAGACTTGAATTCATTTAGGCTAGCTAAGTGTTTCCTCACTATCTTTCTGTTTATAGATATCCTGGATTCTTCTATTCCCTTAATAGGACAGTGAATAACAGTTGATGTTGCATTTCCTTTCTGAGAGAAAACAGATGCAAAATAGGAATTTAAAAGTTCAGCCTTCTCAACATCCTGTCTTACCATTTCATCATTTTCATCCTGTAAAAATCCTATAGCATCTTTGACTTTTCTTTTACTTTTGACATATCCCCAAAATCCTTTATTATTGCTTTTGACATCTCTTGCAAGCCTCAGTTCATTTTCAGCTTTAGATAATCTGATTTGTGCCCTGCAGGTTCTGCAGACAGCATTATATTCTTCTTTAGATATGCCTCCCTCTTTCCATTTTATAAACATTTTTTTCTTCCTTTTTAGCATGTGGTTAAGTTCTGTGTTCATCCATCCTGGTTTCCTTAAATGCTTCCTATTCTTCCCTCTTTTCGGAATTGTTAACAACTGTGCTTTGAGAATTTCATTTTTCAAGATTTCCCATCCTTCCTGGACATTTTTGTCTTTAAGGATATCCAGCCATTGGATCCCTCCAATTCTCTTTCTGAATCCATCAATATCAGGGGTTAGTAATGGAGAGGCATCTATCAGACACCCCCTTACTTACACAGTAAGTAGAAACTAATAAAGGCACACAGAGTAAAGTCCTTTATTTGAACAGAACACTCCCCAACCTGCTTTTACCCATTTATTAATGTAAAAATAAAAGTTATACTCACCTCTCCACTGATAATCCATAATGTTGATGTCTCATGACGATCCCCAACTCTGCTACATCTGGTTGCAATTCTGAGTGGGTACAAATGTTAAAGCTCAGCCCGGCAACCAGCTCACACTGAGCTGAGTGTGAGAACGCAGCTGTACATGGATGGCGGTAACCTTATTGACATTACCGCCATTTTTACTCAGGTGCGTTCTCACACTCAGCTCAATATGAGTGGGTGGCTAGGCTGAGCAGTAATATTTGTCACCACTCAGCGATGCAGCCAGATGTAGCACAGTTGGGAATTGTCGTGGTACATCAGCATTATAGAGTATCAGCGGAAAGGTGAGTATAGCTTTGAGTTTTTTTTTATGAATACATGGGTAAAAGAGGGTTATTGTGAGGGACTGTTTTATTCAATTAAAGGACTTTTTTCTGCGTGTGTCTTTCTAACTTTTGATTACGGGGTTAGTAATGGGGATGTCTTATAGATGCCTCTCAATTACTAACCCCTGGGCTTGGTGTCAGCGGACATAAAACAGCTGACATCAACCCGAAGATTATTACCCCACTTGCCAACGCACTAGTGCAAGTGGGAAAAGCCGGGCAAAGCACCAGAATTGGCGTATCTAATGGATGCGCCTTTTCTGAGGCGGCTGCTATTTTTTAGACTGAGGAGGACCAATATCCAAATTAACAGAAATGGATGGGAACCCCAAGCCATTTTTTTTAAATTATTTGTTTAAATTAAAAAACAGCATGGAGACCATCTATTTTAGATAACCGGTCAATTAAAACTAACAGTCCAGGGCTGGTTATCAAGAATAGAGAGGACCCCACACCATTTTTTCTTTTAATTTATTAGCTAAGTACATTCATAGTAAAATACAGAGACACCACACTAGTTATCTCACAGACATACTTATCACTATTGACAGGTATCGGCTGGTGAATACTCTCATCTGCGTACACCTGCTCTCGCTACTATCAGTGAGACCAGGCGTATGCTGATGTGAGTAGTACTCAGCAGCCAATGCCTGACTGGCGATAACCTTTTCACCTCCAGCCACAGCTGCTGGCTCACACGTGGTCATCTCTGTGACAGCGTGGGAACCACAGCGCTGTGACTGGCCATAATGTGTAAGGTTACCGCCGATCAGAGTGTTTCCCACTCTGCCATACAGATGACAGCATGGATAATCCTGAAAGTTTGAGCCCCCTATTCATTTGAATTAGGTCCAGGTTAGGGTTCGAGTTCGGGTATTTTTCTGTTACCTGAAAAATACTTTTTTTTAAAGTTCAGTCGAATAAGAATCCAAGGGTGGCCTCATCTTTACTCATAAATGTGCAATTTCAGTTTACTGATAGAAAAAAAGGTGGGGGTAGGCATAATAAGGACTTAGAGCATTAGAAAACATATGTTGGATGTATTATTGTCATTTATAAGATTTTTAATTCAGTTAATTACTACAATTTGTTTTATAGTCAAAAAGTACTTGTTGCTAAGTGCAACTACTTCACTTTTACTTCACGGCAGTTTTAATAAATTATCCCTATATTATATTCTATAACCACCACTACAACTGCCATGCAAGTGTCATTGAGAGTGTCCAAACCTTTGGGTGGCAAATCTGACTAGTTAGGCAGCCATTTAAATGACTATACGCTAGACAGACCTGCCCGGTTATATCTGTAATGGATTGTTTTCATCCATTTTCCTCAAAAATTAGATGCAACTGTGAAGTTGCTCAAACTTTTGATAGAAGAGGACTTATATTTACAGTTGGTAGTATGGGGCAAGCTCTTGGACTTTTGGCTGAATATTTTGTTAAGTCCTCTTAAGGCTTTCAAAAACCATGAGATTTTAAATTTTTGCTGTCCCAAAACATCACCCAGTGTTAGCCTGTTGAAACTGTCATTTTGACAACAATGCCAAAAAGTAAATAGCAGAACCACAATCAATCTCTGTCCTGTTTTGTGAATTGGTCCAGAATCCTGTTGATGATATTCTGGGTACCTGCCTTTTTAAAATATTGACAATGAATGCACTAGACTACCAAAAAGTAACATATATTGAATTTTGAACAGATATCTAGTGTTGAGCGATACCATCCGATATTGAGAAATATCGGATCGGATTGGATCGGCCGATACCCAAAAAGTATCGGGTATCGCTGATTCCGATACCGGATGTCCCATTCAAGTCAATGGGACAGAAATATCGGAATTAAAAAAAACCCTTTCTTTCCTTGTAGGTTAATTCTACATGAAGAAAAACAACTAAGAATAATGTAGAATGTATTGGGGGAGGTGGAGGAGACATTAAAGGCATAGAGGTTTAGCCCAATGAAATGGAATAGCAGGAATAAAATTTTTTTTTAAAGACATTCGGAGTTACAAAGATATTGACAATGTTAAACTTTTTTATATTTTGTCAGATATGTATGTTTCACTACTTCCATGCTCTTCACCTTCTTTTTTACTTCTCCCACACTTTCTCCTTCATGATCCTCAGCAGCATCTTTTTCATCAACTTCTTCTTCACCTTACTCATCTTCTTCTTCTTCACCTTCTTCCTATTATTCTTTTTTTTACATTCTTCATATTCTTCTTATTCAACTATTATTCTTCTTCATATTCTACTTCTTCATCTTCTTCCTATTCTTCTTCTTCATCATATTCTTATTTGTGACAGGAATTCCTGTAGTTGTTATCTATAAATGTTTGAAGATTACACCATCTGTTCTGCCTGTCACAAAAAATTTACAACAGGATTTGTCCGCGTTCAGTTTGGCCTGCAGCAGCAGGCATTTTCCAGGGGCACCACGAGTAGGAATGAACCCACCCCCATACACTGCTTAGTCTTCTTCTGCTTATAATTTAGATAATATTTTTTGCTCTGATTTTTAGTCTTATGCTTAATGTTCTTCAGCTTTTGGTTCTTCTGCTTTTTGTTCTTCTGCTTCTTGGTCTTCTGTCTCTTGTTGCTCCGCATCTTGGTGGTTGTCTTCATGTTCTTTGTCCTCCTGGTCATCTTCTTCAGGGTCATCTTTTTGGTCTTCTTCGGTGTGGTCTTCAGAGTCGTCGTCTTCAGGGTCGTCGTCAGGGAGATCCAGAGTGAGAACCAAAAACCATTTCCACAAGCTTGAACTTGGAAAAGTAGCAGAAGGTACAAGAAGGCTGAGGAACTGCCGAGAACCAGCTGATGGTACTGGAACCCGGATGGGTAGCAGAAGGAACAAGAGCAAATCGAACTAGCGAGGACCAGCTGACGGTGCTGGAACCCGGAGGGGCAGCAGAAGGAACAAGAGCCAATGGCACAACCATGGACCAGTTGACGGTGCTGGAAACCGGTTACTAAGCAGGAGGTACCTGTGCTAGAAAGCACTACCAAGGACCAGCAGACGTTGCTGGAACTTGGATACTGAGAAGGAGGCACCTAGGCCAAAGGCACTGCCGAGAACCAGCTGACGGTGCTGGAACCAGGATGGGTAGCAGAAGCTGCAAGAGCAAATGGAACTAGCGAGGACGAGCTGACGGTGCTGGAACCCAGAGTGGCAGCTGAAGGAACAAGAGCCAATGGCACAACCGTGGACCAGCTGACGGTGCTGGAACCCGGTTACTAAGCAGGAGGTACCTGTGCTACAAAGCACTACCAAGGACCAGCAGACGTTGCTGGAACTCGGATACCGAGAAGGAGGCACCAAGGCCAAAGGCACTGCCGAGAACCAGCTGATGGTGCTGGAACCTGGATGGGTAGCAGAAGCTGCAAGAGCAAATGGAACTAGCGAGGACCAGCTGATGGTGCTGGAACCCGGAGGGGCAGCAGAAGGAACAAGAGCCATTGGTATAACCATGGACCAGCTGATGGTGCTGGAACATGGTTACTAAGCAGGAGGTACCTGTGCTACAAAGCACTACCAAGGACCAGCAGACGTTGCTGGAACTCAGATACCGAGAAGGAGGCACCTAGGCCAAAGGCACTGCCGAGAACCAGCTGACGGTGCTGGAACCCGGATGGGTAGCAGAAGGTACCCCTGAAAAACAAAGTTGCAAGGCTGCGAGCCAGCCGCAGTTACCGAAGCCCACAGTCCTACAGGGGGTGCTGGTCCTATTGGCACTACGGAACCAGCCTTTATTACCAGAACCCGCAGCCCACATAGGAAGCACCTAAACTGCAGGCACCATAGACTCGGCTAACCCAACCGCAACACGACAGGACAACGTATTGGTGGCAAAGTGATGTTGACACTACCCGGAAACAGCACTTGTGCTGGAACCAGGCTGGTCAGGAGGGAGTACCTGTGCCAAAGACACTTCTGAGCAGCAACTGGCGATGTTGGAGCCCAGGGTCAATCAGGGTGTAGGCTGAGGCCTAATTTCATCAAGTTTAAAATCTGTTGTAGACTACTACTGATTTTAAACGTGCTCCAACTAGGCCTCTGGTTCCACTCTGTCTCTAGTATTTCCCCTGGCCTCCAACCCTGCCAGTTGCTGCTCAGAAGTGGCGTCTGCACAATCAACACTTGTTCCTGTGCTACTGGCGTTCACTAACGTCTGCAAATCCCCTGATGTGTGTCCGGCAATGTCTCCTGCTGTGTCCACATTCCCATTAATAGTTGTGGGAATGTGGACACAGCAGGAGACATTGCCGGACACACATCAGGGGTTCAGCTGATGTTACTGAACCCCAGTAACACAGGAACAAGTGTTGATTGTGCAGACTCCACTTCTGAGCAGAAACTGGTGGGGTTGGAGGCCAGGGGAAATACTAGAGACAGAGTGGAGCCAGAGGCCTAATTGGAGCAAGTTTGAAATCAGTAGTAGTGTGAATGTGGAGGCAGCAGGAGACTTTGCTGTCCACACAGCAGGGGAGCAGCAGGGATTACTGAACCCCCACTAACACTGGAGCACGTGTTTTTCTCTGTGCAGACGGCATTTCCAAGCAACAACTGGCTGTGTTGAAGCCCAGGATCAATCATGGAGCAGGCTGAGGCCTATTTGCAGCAAGTTTTATATGTGATGTAATTTGAATGTGGAAACAGCAGGAGATGTTGCCGTCCACATAGCAGGGGAGCAGCAGGCATTACTGAACCCCACTAACACTGGAGCATGTGTTTTTCTCTGTGCAGACGGCACTTCCGAGCAACAACTGGCTGTGTTGAAGCCCAGGATCAATCATGGAGCAGGCTGAGGCCTAATTGCAGCAAGTTTTATATGTGATGTAGTTTGAATGTGGAAACAGCAGGAGATGTTGCCGTCCACACAGCAGGGGAGCAGCAGGCATTACTGAACCCCACTAACACTGGAGCATGTGTTTTTCTCTGTGCAGACGGCACTTCCGAGCAGCAACTGGCTGTGCTGAAGCCCAGGATCAATCATGGAGCGGGCTGAGGCCTAATTGAAGCAAATTTTAAATGTGATGCAGTTTGAATGTGGAGGCAGCAGGAGATATTGCCATCCACACAGCAGGGGAGCAGCAGGCATTACTGAACCCCACTAACATTGGAGCATGTGTTTTTCTCTGTGCAGACGGCACTTCCAAGCAACAACTGGCTGTGTTGAAGCCCAGGATCAATCATGGAGCAGGCTGAGGCCTAATTGCAGCAAGTTTTATATGTGATGTAGTTTGAATGTGGAGGCAGCAGGAGATATTGTCGTCCACACATCAGGGGAGCAGCAGGCATTACTGAACCCCACTAACACTGGATCATGTGTTTTTCTCTGTGCAGATGGCACTTCCGAGCAACAACTGGCTGTGTTGAAGCCCAGGATCAATCAAGGAGCAGGCTGAGGCCTAATTGAAGCTAGTTTTATATGTGATGTAGTTTGAATGTGGAGGCAGCAGGAGATATTGTCGTCCACACATCAGGGGAGCAGCAGGCATTACTGAACCCCACTAACACTGGAGCATGTGTTTTTCTCTGTGCAGACGGCACTTCCAAGCAACAACTGGCTGTGTTGAAGCCAAGGATCAATCATGGAGCAGGCTGAGGCCTAATTGAAGCAAGTTTTATATAGGTTGTAGACTACTACTGATTGTAACCGTGCTCCACTTAGGCCTCTGGCTCCACTGTCTCTACTATTTCCCTTGGCCTCCAACACCGCCAGTTGCTGCTCAGAAGTGGCGTCTGCACAATCCACACTTGTTCCTGTGTTACTGGGGCTCAGTCACGTCAGTTGGTCCCCTGATGTGTGTCTGGCAATGTCTCCTGCTCTGTCCACATTCCCACTACTAGTAATGGGAATGTAGACAGAGCAGGAGACATTGCCGTACACACATCAGGGGATCAACTGACGTGACTGAGCCCCAGTAACACAGGAACAAGTGTGGATTGTGCAGACGCCGCTTCTGAGCAGCAACTGGCGGTGTTGGAGGCCAGGGGAAATACTAGACACAGTGGAGCCAGAGGCCTAAGTGGAGCACGGTTAAAAATCAGTAGTAGTGTGAATGTGGAGGCAGCAGAAGACATTGACGTCCACAGAGCAGGGGAGCAACTGATGTTACTGAGCCCCACTAACACAGGAGCTAGTGCTTTTCTCTGTGCGGACGGCACTTCCGAACAACAAGTGGCGATGTTGGAGCCCAGGATCAATCATGCAGCAGGCTGACGCCTACTTGGAGCTAGTTGAAAATAACATCTAGTTTGAATGTGGAGGCAGTAGGAGACTTTGCCGTCCACACAGCAGGGGAGCAGCTGACGTTATTGAACCCCACTGACACAGGAGCTGGTGTTTTTCTCTGTGTGGACAGCACTTTCGAGCAACAACTGGCTGTGTTGAAGCCCAGGATCAATCATGCAGCAGGCTGAGACCTACTTGGAGCTAGTTGAAAATATGATCTAGTTTGAATGTGCAGGCAGCAGGAGACTTTGCCGTTCACACAGCAGGGGAGCAGCTGACGTTACTGAACCCCACTAACACAGGAGCTAGTGTTTTTCTCTGTGCAGACGGCACTTCCGAGTGACAACTGGCTGTGTTGAAGCCCAGGCTCAATCATGCAGCAGGCTGAGGCCTACTTCGAGCTAGTCGAAAATATGATCTAGTTTGAATGTGGAGGCAGCAGGAGACTTTGCCGTCCACACAGCAGGGGAGCAGCTGACGTTACTGAACCCCACTGACGCAGGAGCTAGTGTTTTTCTCTGTGCGGACAGCACTTCCGAGCAACAACTGGCTGTGTTGAAGCCCAGGATCAATCATGCAGCAGGCTGAGGCCTACTTGGAGCTAGTTGAAAATATGATCTAGTTTAAATGTGGAGGCAGCAGGAGACTTTGCCATCCACACAGCAGAGGAGCAGCTGACGTTACTGAACCCCACTAACACAGGAGCTAGTGTTTTTCTCTGTGCAGACGGGACTTCTGAGCAACAACTGGCTGTGTTGAAGCCCAGGGATTACAGTTCAGGTGGTAGAAACATGAACACAACAGGAGACCTGGATACTGTTGCCAACCAATTATTTATTCTGGGAGAGGACTGGCAAATTCTGGTGAGATCCAGGCCTTGTTCATTTTCAGAAAAGTAAGCTCTGGCCATGTTTCCAGCTTAGAGACCAAAAACTTGAATGGGGAAGAGCCGTCTGGGAGTACACTGACAGGGCAAGACATGTAGTCTGTCACCATCTGACGGAAACGTTGCCTCCTGCTGACTGGAGCCATCAGTGATGGTGTAGACATTTGTGGCGGGCACACAAAACTTTGCCACATTTGGGCCATACTGGTCTTGCCTTGTGCTGAGGCGCTGTCTCTGCTCCCTCTTTGTGCAGAGCTTCCTCCACTGCCTCGACGCACAGAGCTGCTTTGTAAAGCACTAGCAGCACTTCTATTGGGTGGAATGGAGAACATGATGGACTGCACCAGTGTGTCTTGGTACTGCCGCATTTTACGCTCCCGGTTCAACGGTGTTATGAGGCTTTGTAAGTTGTCCCGGTAGCGAGGATCTAGGAGGATGTACACCCAATAATCAGCCGTGTTGAGAATGTGGGCGATGCGGCGGTCGTTTCTCAGGCACTGCAGCATGAAATCAACCATGTGCTGCAGACTCCAAACTGCCCAAGAAATGCTGTCCCCTGCTTGAGGCGTCATCTCTGCCTGCTCTGCATCACCCCACCCTCGCTCTACATAATGACTAGAGCATTGTGTACCTCCCTCCTCTGGAGAGATGTCTTCCTCCTCCATTGACTCATCCTCATCCTCCTCACAAAGTGTCCCCTGGCTAGGCCTTTGTGAGGAACCACGTAGCACAGACTGTCCAGAAGCAGATGGCATTTGTGACTCCTCATCCTCCACCTCTTCCAAAACCTCCTCCCTTAGTGCTTGCAGTGTTTTTTGAAGCAGGCAGATAAGGGGGACAGTCATGCTGACTAGTGCATCATCTGCACTCGCCATCCGCATGGAATCATCGAAGGCATGCAAAACGAGGCAGATGTCCTTCATAGAGGCCCACTCAGTGGGGCTGAAGTGTGACCGGCGCACAGAGCGACTTGTTTGCGCCTGATGCAGCTGGTACTCCATTACTGCTGCCTGCTGCTCACACAACCGCTCCAACATATGTAACGTTGAATTCCACCTGGTTGGTAGATCACATATAATTCGATGTTCCGGAAGGCGTAATCGGCGCTGCAGAGCTGCAATGAGCGATCTTGCCGTGCTGGAACGCCGCAAGTGAGTGCACTCTATGCGGACCTTGTGCAGCAGTGCATCAAGATCCGGATAGTCCCTCAGAAAGCTCTGCACGACCAAGTTGAGCACATGTGCCAGACATGGGATGTGAGTGAGGTTGCCTAGGCCCAGAGCTGCCACCAGATATTGGCCATTGTCACACACTACCAAGCCTGGCTGGAGATTCGCTGGCAGAAACCACACGTCGCTCTCCTACTTGATGGCATTCCAGAGCTCCTGCGCTGTGTGGCTTCGATTCCCCAAAGAAATTAATTTCAGTACGGCCTGTTGACGTTTGGCCACGGCTGTGCTCATATCGGTCGTAACAGGCTCCTGCAGCGCTGATTCTGAGGAACTGGAGTATGAGGAGGAGTCAATGTGTACAGACTGGATTCCTGCAATCCTTGGAGTTGGCAGAACACGTACAGCGCCACTCTCAAGATCTGTACCCGGCTCCACAACATTGACCCAATGGGCAGTGATGGAAAGGTATCGTCCCTGTCCATGGGTATTGGTCCACGCGTCGGTGGTCAGGTGGACCTTGCTACTGACGGCGTTTAGTAGCGCATGTTTAATTTTTCCCTCCACATGCTTTTGCAGGGCAGGGACGGCTTGCCTGCTGAAATATAAGTGGCTGGACACGGTGTACTGTGGACTGCCAATGCCATGAAGTTCCGGAAGGTGTCAGTCTCCACCAGCCTGAATGACAGCATTTCAAGTGCCAGTGTTTTGGCAATGCCAGCATTCAGAGCTCGAGGATGGTTTGCCGAATATGGCCGCTTTTTCTCCCATGCCTGTGCTACCTATGGCTGTAGAGTGGCCTGGGAGTGTGAGGATGACTGGGAATGTGGTGCTGTGGGTGGAATGTCACTGGGTCTCTGGACAACAATGTCAGAGGTTCTTCCATGGCGATCCTGTGAGGAAGCCGAACCAGCTGTGTGTGAGCTGGAGGAAGAAGCTACAACACGAGCTGAAGAGGTGGTAGGTGGTGCTGTAGGTTAGCCTACGTCTTCAGTGTGTCTTTGTAACTCCACCACGTTATTGGTCCGCACATGTTTCCACATATTTGTGGTATTGAGGTTGCTGACACTTTTCCCTCTTTTGACTTTCTGATGACACAGCTTGCATTTGACAAAGCAAATGTTATCTGCAACTGTGTCAAAAAAGGACCACGCACTGCAAGTCTTGGGAGCTGCCGTTTTGGCTTTTGGAAGAGGAATGCTCCTAACGGGTGCCGAAGTAGAGGCTACAGGCAACCAAGTCTGCCCACTCCCTCTCCCTCCTGTTTTGGCTGTTCGGGGAATCTCTTCCTCAGAACTGCTCCCACCACCTTCCTGTTCCTCACGCCATGATGGGTCAATTACCTCATCATCTACACTCCCCTCTTCAAACACCTGCTTCTCCTGGGTAGTCTCGCCAGCACCGTACGCACCAGAAAGTGGCACCTGAGTCTCGTCATCATCTGATGCGTACTGAGGTGTGCTGACCATAGGCACTGGCCCACCCGCCTCTTCAGATTCAGAGGGACAAAGCAGTTGCGCATCACTGCATACTCCCTCTTCTTCACATTCTTGAATGCTGCTTGGCTGGCCCCCTCTTTCCAAGCCAACAGATTCAGAGAACAGAAGTAGAGACTGTGATGGCTCCTGTACAGGGCTCTCTGACTGCCTGGGCAATTTGGCAGGTGGTGAAGAGACAGATGGTTGCTCTTCAGTGCTCTGGCCCTGAGAGGACGTGGAAGTCATTGAAGTCGATGCGGTAGCTGCCATCCATCCAACAATGGCTTCAATTTGTTCCTCCCACAGCAGTGGGGTACGACGAGGTCCTACAAAGCTGCGCATAAAGGACTGTTGCCTGGTAAAACTGGGGGATGCTGACTCACTGGTGCCCGCAGCAGCCACAGAATCCTCAAGTCCTCTCCCTGCTGAAACTCCACGCCACGTGCCTTACTCCCTCCCTTCTTCATCTTGGTAGACTGATAAAGATAGGCAGAAAAGTACAAAGGGGGGGCTTAGTGTGCTTATTCCTGAACAGCTGCTAACAGGTATAAGAAACACTAATTTTATAAATTGTGTGGACTATACTTTAATATGAGCTAATGTGGCCTACATAACTGTCAAATGGAGTGTTTGGTGAACTTTATTTTGTTTTTTTTTTTCAAAAAAGCGAAAAGGATGTGACCAAAGATTTGAAAACGATAGTATCACAAACTTTTTGGAGCTATTACAATGCAGGAAGGTAACCTACAATGCAAAAGATGAGGCTCCAAAAAATAGGGTAATACTAATCTGGCTGCGGATGAAGGGCACAAGCCGGAAAAAAGGCTCCTCTATCTACTCCTATATAGTGTTTGCAACCAACCAATGTAGATAGATACGGATGGATGCACACTAATAGGAGAATGAAAAATAAGCTGTAATAAAAGAAAAATATGTATGAGGCAGTGACGCACGCTGAGCGGCCTACAGCCAGACATAGCTGCAGGACACACTACAGCGTGAGCTGCACTCACACACAGAGACCTCTCAGACAGCCGTGAACAGTGCAGATAGCTGGGAACTAGCACTGAAAAGCTGCAGAGAGGCTCCGCTGTCTACTCCTATAGTGTTTGCAACCAACGTATATGGATACGGATGGATGCACACTAAAAGGAGAATGAAAAATGAGCAGCAATAAAAGAAAAATATGTGTGAGGCAGTGATGCACGTTGAGCGGCCTACAACCAGGCGTGGCTGCAGGACACACTACACAGCGAGAGCTGCACTCACACAGACCTTGCAGACAGCTGTGAACACTGCTGCTAGGCAAAAGAAAGCTACAGTGTTTGATTATGTAGCTTGGGTAAAGCACAATATGATTTGGAAAATCGCTCTCTAACTGTCCCTCAGAGTCTTGAACAGCAGCCTGTCTCTAACTGAATTCACAGCAGAGTGAACCCGAAATGGCGGCGGCGGCTTTTATAGTGCATCATGACATCATTTCAGCAGCCAATCACAGCCATGCCATTACTTAACATGCCTACATGCCTAGCAGGATGTGCCCACACTTCTGAGGATTGCCATTGGCTGAATCAAATCAAACTGGCTCATAGCATTATGGGAACTTCCGATTCCGGTATTCGATATGCTAAAAGTATCGGAACTCAGTATTGGAATTCCGATACCGCGAATATCGGCCGATCCCCGATATTTGCGGTATCGGAATGCTCAACACTACAGATAACTGTTTTTAATGTTTAATTTTTTTTTTGCCCCCAAAAGGGTCAACTAGGGACCATAGTTTTATTTTTGTGGAATGGGTGGTTAAATTAGCATCCTTTTTTAAAAAAAATAAATATATCTCATTCTCTTTCACCAATATTGTTCTAAATTCCTATATTTGAAAGATGTGCATATATACTTGTGATCTCACCACCTTTTGCTCATGAGGCTAATATTTTAACAGTTATTTACCTTTTAAAGGGAATCTGTACTGCAGAGTACTGCAGTGCGCAGGCGCCAGACCTCTTTGACCTTTCCCGGCGCCTGCGCACTGCAGTACTCTGCTCTTCCCTCAACAGGGCAGAGAAGAGCGCCTGCGCTGGAGCTGCGACGGGAAGCAAAGACGAGGACCTCATCGCTAGAAGATGGGAGGTGCCGGACCGGACCGCGACACCCATCGGACCGGACCCGGACCACCCCTGGGTGTGCATAATATAACTCTTTTTTCTTATCTTTCAGGTTACATCGGGGGCTTATTTACAGCATTACAGAATGCTGTAGGTAAGCCCCTGATGGCGGTGGCCTCAGCTTATATGCGAAAAAATAGGTGACAGATTCCCTTTAAATCTCAACATCATTTATTTCTACCGGATCATACTCCATGTAAAAGTCAACACATATCTTATTTTTCTCTAATACTATATAACTGGCTCTAAATGCAGACCAAATAAAGTACTGAAGACTTTAAGAAAAGATTCAAGAAGACTCAGTAGCAAATAATTCTGCTACAGTGATTGAAAAACTTGAAGAACTGTCACGAAGATTCAAATCTGACTCATCCTTCAGAGAAAAGATGCAGAAGTGCAATAATACGTTTAAAACTGATTCATTAAAAAGTTCTAAGGATTGAAAGAAAAATTAAATAAGGGCTTCAAGCCGTCATCATCATAAGATCAAGCTGTCACGCAGGAAGAAGGCCAAATTCATCAGTAGTAACTGAATGAGTTTGTTTTATACTGAACAGAAGTTATCATAAAAAAACACACTTTGCCATCAGAAAATAAAACAATGGTTGTGTTTATCCAGTTTACATTCGGGTTTTAAGTGTGATTTGTAGCAGGCAAAATGCCCCTGGATACCCTGAATGCAATAGTGTCCATTTTATTGCAGCAAAATCTATCTAATGAATGAGGGGATTCATTATTTTCATGAATCGTAATCATGATTCTCCTTCTCTACTCCCCCCTTATCTCTTCTTCCCACAACCGCATACAAGCCTTCTCCCGTGCTTCCCCCATACTCTGGAATTCTCTACCCCAATACCTCAGACTCTCACCAATAACGGAAACCTTCAAGAAGAACCTGAAGACCCACCTGTTCCGACAAGCCTACAGCCTGCAATGATCCTCGGTCTACTGAGCCACCGCACGACCTGCTCTACCCTCTCCTAGTGTATCCTCACCCATCCCTGTAGACTGTGAGCCCTTGCAGGCAGGGTCCTCTCGCCTTCTGTACTTGTGTGTCCCTTGTCTTATACGTTTATTGTACTTGTCTATATTTCCCCTTTTCACATGTAAAGCGCCATGGAATAAATGGCGATATATAATTGTATAATAATAATAGTAATGATTTTGCAATACTGTTTGCTATACGTGTCTAGGTTTGGCTACTCCCAGCGGTTTTGATGTGATTTCTAGCTATTCAGGAGTGTGAAAATTTGGGGTATTTAGAACGCTATAATTGACCATCAGCTGAATTTACAGGTTTTGCATGAAATTGTACTTATATTTTATATCTAACAACATAGCAATCTATAAGGCTAGCTTCAGACAAGCGCATTTTACATGCAGCGCACGGCACCGCTAAGCCCCGCCCCCTGCCCTCCCCATCCGGTCATTTCATCCTACTATCGCACACGGCTGTATGCAATCTGCACACCCTATCTTTAGCATAGGGTGCACAGACTGTGCGCTGGCCGTGCGCTAGTAGGATTTTTGCGTGTGCTGCGCACTTTTGAAGGTGCGCCGACCGCACCAAAATGCAACATGGTGCATTCGGCGCACACAGGCGCACCTTCAAAAGTGCGCAGCACACGCAAAAATCCTACTAGCGCACAGCCAGCGCACGGTCTGCGCACCCTATGCTAAAGATAGGGTGCGCAGATCACATGCAGCCGTGTGCGATAGTAGGAGGAAATGACCGGACGGGGTGGGCAGGGGGCAGGGCTTAGAGGCGCCATGCGCTGCATGTAAAATGCGCTAGTCTGAAGTTAGCCTAAGGCCTCTTCACTCATCAGTGTTTAGATGCATGTGAAAAACCGATACAGGTGCCATCAGTGTTTACCATCAGTATGTCCATTTTTACCATCAGTGTGTTATCAGTGTTTTTCCGGTACGGATAAAGAAAGAATTAAATTACAAAGCTTCTCCTACACTTGGCAATGGGTTTTTCACCGACCAACAGATTTGTATTGGCTCTGCCAGGAAAAATGGACATTTCTCTTGTGTGTTTTGCATGGAAATATTGTCTGTGTAAAAACACGGACATAGGTAATGACTAGAGATGAGCAAACATCGCCGGCTCCCTCCTTATTCGGCAAGCTATAGCGCTTACTGAACAACTGCATCGGGAACCCGGATACCTGGAGCGCTCCTGATAATCAGCTGTTCAGTGCCGTAGCCGCATGTGTCGTGGCTGTGTGACAGTCACAACACATGCATCCATAGCCTGTTTGTTGGGCTCTCCATGTGTTGTGACTGTCACACCACCATGACACATGCAGCTGAGGAGCCGAATAGTTGATCATCGGGAGCGCTCCAGGTCCGGGTTCCCGATGCAGCTTCTTCAGTAAGCTCTATTGCTACTTGAATAAGGAGGGAGCCGACGATGTTCGCTCATCTCTAGTTATGATGGGTACGTGTGGAATCTATATAAAAAAAGAAGGCCACACATACTGAAAACACGGATATGTGAAGGAGACCTAATGAAAACTTTGGACTTAGTCTCAATAAAACTGGCCATGTGACAAATTACATAAAATGAAATTATGGAGAAATTGTTCGTACCACTAAATAAATCTATACCTCTGTGAGATTTTTTCAGTGGCATGTAATGTTTTTTTGTGGAATGCTTCCCTTATTGATAAATCGCTCTCATGAGCCACCATTTGTAAATGCAATTCACTGATGCTCAATGCCAAAGTTGTCCGAATCTCGCTCTTTTTTTTTAGGATTAGGTTCATGCTGAATAATGTTGTTACAATATGAGACTACATACAAAAAAACCCATTGAACTTAGAGTCTCCAGTGTTATAGTTGTGACATTGAGACTGATTACGCTATTTGGAGCTTGTCAATGAATGTTATTAGTCGCTAACAGAAATTTCAATAATACAGCCTCTGTAATGAATTACTTTTTCAGTCATTTCCTCCAATAGGTTCTACATGGAAAATGTCTACAGCGCTTATGACGAGGGCGAATTTAAGGCATCTAAGATTTATGAATCCTGATTTGTGAAATAGAGTTGACAATTCCTCATGGCTATTAAAAGGTAAATATGTCTGGCAGTAGCAATATAGCATTGTTTATTTTGCAGATTTTGAAGAATGACTCCCTCTCAAGTGGGTTGTTTCCAGCATTACATCGCAATTCAACTCCACGGAATATTCCTTTAAGCTGCAAAGACTCTTGTGCTTCCATACAAATATTTAGTTTCAGAGCAGCAGAATGGAAGCTTGGTATGTAGCCTCTTTGTCGACTTGGGGTTCCTTGTGCCCAGTCAAAAAAATAAAATAATATAGCAACTGACCAACAGAATATTGGCAAGTACAACACTGCATGAAGGTTAGAAGGTAAAGAGGACGCGACTGGTGCTCCACTGGCTAAACCTGACCAAGCCAGGCACGATTCTGATGAGAAGAGGCATTTACTTACTACAGGGTATTTGCTCATTTTGTTTTTCTTTCTTGGGTTTCATCTGTGAAATGGCCACAGTGTGAACTTTCTCTTGTATATTGCATATATTTTGACTTATTCTCTAGCTCATTTTCTTTGGTTTTGCTGTAGTTTCTTATACTCTGTGCAATCCGGGGCGTGGCCTAAATTTTTGAGCTAGGCATGAATCTTTATAGCTTTCCATCTAAAGGTGGTTGAACAGTTGGGCATCTGTCCTGCTCTGTCCTTGTCTACATTGAGGTTAGCTGACACAAGGTAAGGTTTTAAAGGGAATCTGTCACCTCATTTTTCCGATATGAGATGCGGCCACCGCCATCAGGGGTTTATCTACAGCATTCTCTAATGTTGTAGATAAACCCCCAGTGTAACCTGAAAGATAAGAAATAGAGATATAGTACGCCTGTGAAGCGATGGCCGGGGGACCACCACAATGCAGGGAGACTACGGTACACAAGATGAGGTGCAAGCAACAAAGGGTTAATTTATTTACTGGCAAGGAATGCAGTGTTAGGAAAGCGTAAACAGGGGTATGCAATGACATAAAACAATTTACAAAAGTGATATTCTCTAGCTGGGCCGTACAAATGGCACGGTGCACCAACTATTACAGATTAGTGTATTTCTCAAAAAAGCAAAACAATATAATAAAGTACAGTATGCTGCTACTCTAACTCTAGCCTGACTGACCTCTGCTACCTCAGCTGCACGGCTACTGTGTTCTGTCTATTGCAGCCTATCCTAAGCCCTAAACATGTGTGCACACGGGGTTAACACTCATGGTGAAGGTGGTGTTGCAGTTCCTTTCTGGGGGCCCCCTGCAGTTCTCTGCAAGATGATGCGACGTCCTCCCTGGAAGCTCAGTGCAATGTGGTCTTGTCCTTGTGTGAAGATGCCGAGCCTGTTCCTTCCATGTAGATCTTTGTGGCTCCTCGCAGTAACACAGGAAAACCACCTTTGTTATCCCCGGAAGGGTACACAATCCCTCAGGGTCAGTCAGTTCTAAGCTGCATGTTTTTGTCCTTACAGAATCCAGCACGCCAGCTTCCTTCAGACTCCAAGCTCAGATCACTCCCTGGAAACACAGCCTCTCCTAGCAGGCAGAACAAACCAAAAACAGTCTTATTACAGGGGAGATCGGAATCTCCAATTGCTCTAGCCAAGGGGGTTCTGTCTCTTAAAGTTGCAGTTTGTCTCTACTGTCTGTTATGAGTTCATTTTCTCCTTCACCTTTGATGTCCGATGAACTCCCTCTGCTGGTGAAAGGAGGTAGTGAAATTGATTTGGATGGGAAAAACCTGTCATCTGAACAGGTGGAGTGTGATTGGACATCCGGAATCTCTGAGTGGATATAAGGCCGCCGACGCCCTGCTGGGTTGCTGGTGATCCTCTCTTCTCTGAGCTCTGGCCTCCAGTTTAGTCCTGTCTACTAAAGCTAAGTTTTTGCTCTGCTATTTTTCCATAAGATTTTGTCTGGTTTACTTAGTGTTTGTGTTCAGCCAGTCCTGGTTGGGACTGGCTGAACTCCATTTTTATCTCTGATCAGTTGATCTCTTTGCTCTGTTTTCAGAATATACCTGAGTGCTGATATAGTGATTTTGAAGTCTAGTGACTTCAGGGCCTTTTCTATCAGACGTGTTGGACATTATTTTTGGCAGGGTTTTTGCGTGATTGAAGACAGTTGCTTTTCTTTCCTGTCCTATCTAGATAGTGAGGGCCCCATTGTTTGCTCAGTCTGTCTTTCTGTCTGTGTTTGTGTTTTCATCTGTTTTCACCGTCAACACATGTTGGGGGCTGTCTATTGCTTTGGGGTCTGCTCTGGGGCAGTTTAGATTTCCCCTTTCTTTCTTTAGGTTTATTTAGTTCTCCGGCTGTGAATGAGGTGTCTAGGACCACCGTAGGAACACCCCACGGCTACAGTTAGTTGTTGTGAATAGGATCAGGGGTCTGCAATCCGCTAGCTACCAACCTCTCCGGTTTTCTGGACTTAGCTTGTATTTTTGTTTTTTCCTCCTCCGATGACTCATTCATAACAGAATCACCAGCCATACCGCAGATTCTAGGGTACTCAATAGCAGAAAAGAATTGTAAAAAAAAAAGTATCAGAATTTTTTTATGTATATTTTTTCCTCATTTTCTCTGGGGCCGTAGGAGGAATTTTCTTAATGGAGATTAAGCAATTGTCTGATCGTGTGGAGCAGCTGGCTGCTGAAGTGCGGGGAATTTCCACCTATCTTGCTCATTCACATGCTGCTGAACCAAAGATTCCTACTCCTGATGTGTTTTTTGGGGATCGGTCTAAATTTTTGAATTTTAAGAATAATTGTAAATTATTTCTTGCCTTGAAGCCTAACTCATCGGGGAGCTCTGCGCAGCAGGTTAAAATTGTCATCTCTTTGCTGCGCGGCGATCTCCAGGATTGGGCGTTTTCTTTGACACCTGATGATCCTATTCTAACTAATGTGGATGCATTTTTTCAAGCCTTGGGGTTGTTGTATGATGAACCTAATGCTATTGATCAAGCTGAGAAAGCCCTGTTGGCATTGAGCCAGGGTCAGGATTCTGCAGAGTTATACTGTCAAAAATTCCGAAAGTGGGCGGTCCTTACTACCTGGAATGATGGTGCCTTGGCAGCTCTCTTTCGGAAGGGTTTGTCAGAAACCGTAAAAGATACTACGGTGGGATTTCCTGTTCCCTCTGGTCTTGATGATTCTATGTCATTAACCATTCAGGTTGATCGGCGTTTACGTGAACGTAAAAGTACATGAGAAATGTTGCCACCTGTTGAACAAATGTCTGAACCTATGCAATGTGATAGAGTTTTGTCTAGGGCGCAACGTCAGGAGTTCAGAAGGCGTAATAAGCTGTGTTTTTTCTGTGGAGATGCCACTCATATGATTCCTGTCTGCCCTAAACGAGAGAAACGTTTTGCACACACATTTGCTGTGGATGGTGTTCAACCTAAGTTTCTTCTGGCAATTACTCTGATCTGCTCCCTGTCCACATTTTCTGCTAAGGCTTTTGTGGATTCGGGAGCGGCTCTGAACCTTATGGACTTGGATTTTGCTAAACGTTGTGGGTTTCCTATGACACCTCTGCGGATGCCTATCCCTTTGAGGGGTATTGATGCTACTAATTTGGCAAAGAATAAACCTCAGTTTTGGACCCAGGTGGTAATGCGGGTCACCCCAGACCATCAAGAAAATTGCAGATTTTTGGTGTTGCATAATTTGCATGATACCATTGTTCTGGGATTTCCCTGGTTGCAAATCCATAATCCAGCTTTGGATTGGAAATCTGTGTCTGTGGTGAGTTGGGGTTGTCGGTGTGCTCTTGGTGACGTTCCTGTTTTCTCCACCTCTCCCCAGTCGCATGATGTTCCTGACTATTTGGCTGATTTTTATGATGTATTTAGTGAGAATAAGTCTGTGTCTTTGCCTCCACATAGGAGTTATGACTGTGCAATTGAGTTGAGCCCTGGGTGTAAATTTCCCAAGGGTCGACTTTTCAATTTATCTGTACCCGAGCACGAGGCTATTCGATCTTATATTAAGGAGTCGTTGGAGAAGGGTCATATTCGACCATCCTCTTCACCCTTGGGTGCTGGGTTTTTTTTCGTGGCCAAGAAAGATGGTTCATTAAGGCCTTGTATTGACTATCGTTCCCTCAACAAAATTGCTGTTAAATATCAGTATCCGTTACCCCTGATTACCGATCTATTCTCCAGATTTAAAGGTGCTTGCTGGTTTACCAAGCTTGACCTCAGGGGGCGTATAATCTTATTCGCATTAAGCATGGGGATGAATGGAAGACGGCGTTTAATACTCCGGAGGGACATTTTGAGTACCTGGTGATGCCTTTTGGGCTCATTAATGCCCCTTCTGTCTTCCAGTGCTTCATGAATGATATTTTCCGGGACTTTGTGGATAAATTTTTGATCATCTATCTGGATGATATTTTGATCTTTTCCAGGGATTGGGACTCTCATGTGGAACATGTTCGGACTGTGTTCCGGATTTTGACGGCGAATTACCTGTATGTTAAGGGATCGAAATGCCTTTTTGGTGTACAGAGGATTTCATTTTTGGGATTCATTTTGTCTCCGTCAACTATTGAAATGGACCCGGCCAAGGTACAGGCCATTTATGATTGGGTTCAGCCCACTTCTTTGAAGGCCCTCCAGAAGTTTTTGGGTTTTGCTAATTTTTATTGTAAATTTATAGCTAATTTTTCTGGTATTGCCAAACCATTGACTGATTTGACTAAGAAGGGTGCTGATGTGCTGAATTGGTCTCCAGAGGCTGTTTCTTCCTTTCAGGAGCTGAAGCGGAGGTTCACTTCTGCTCCGGTTTTGCGGCAACCTGATGTCTCACTCCCGTTTCAGGTAGACGTGGACGCTTCTGAGATTGATGCAGGAGCTGTTTTGTCCCAAAAAGATCCGGTAACATCTAAAATGAATCCCTGTGCTTTCTTTTCCCGAAAGTTCTCCCCATCCGAACGCAACTATGATGTGGGGAATCGGGAACTGTTAGCCATGAAATGGGCATTTGAGGAGTGGAGACATTGGTTGGAGGGAGCTAAACATCAAGTCGTGGTCCTTACTGACCACAAGAATTTGAGTTACCTTGAGTCGGCCAAATGCTTGAATCCTAGACAGGCTAGATGGACCTTGTTTTTCACACGTTTTGATTTTGTGGTCTCTTTTCTTCCGGGCACTAAGAATGTCAAGGCAGACGCCCACTCTAGGAGTTTCTTTGCTGATTCTCCTATTGTGACCAAGCCTGCTACCATCTTAGGTGAGGGGGTAGTTCTTTCTGCCATCTCGCCCGATTTGAGACGTGCTCTGGAAGAGTTTCAGGAGGACAAACCTGAGAGTTGTCCCATTGGAAAATTGTATGTTCCTGACCAGTGGAGGAAGAGAGTAATGTCTGAAGTTCATTGCTCCGCATTGGCTGGTCATCCAGGTATTTTTGGTACTAGAGATTTGGTGAGTCAGTCTTTTTGGTGGCCCGCCTTGTCTCGTGATGTCAGGAATTTTGTGCAGTCCTGTGGGACTTGCTCCCGGTCTAAACCTTGTTCTCGCTCTAGTGGGTTGTTGATGCCTTTGCCGGTGCCCAGGAGGCCATGGACCCATATTTCAATGGATTTGATTTCTGATATGCCTGTCTCTCAGAGAATGGCTGTTATTTGGGTGATTTGTGATAGATTCTCTAAGATGGTCCATCTTATACCACTCCCTAAGTTGCCATCTTCCTCAGAGTTGGTGCCCTTGTTTTTGCAAAAGGTGGTTCGCTTGCATGGGATTCCTGAGAACATTGTGTCAGACACAGGAGTTCAGTTTGTTTCTAGAATTTGGAGGACTTTTTGTTCCAAGCTGGGAATTCAGTTGTCCTTCTCCTCTGCGTTTCACCCTCAGACCAATGGGCAGACGGAGAGAACAAACCAGACTTTGGAGTCTTATTTGAGATGTTTTATTTCTGCTGATCAGGATGATTGTGTTTCATTTTTGCCCTTGGCCGAATTTGCTTTAAATAATAGAGCTAGTTCTGCCACTTTGATGTCACCTTTTTTTTGTAACTTTGGGTTTCATCCTCGATTCTCTTCAGGGCAGGTGGAGTCTTCTGCCTGCCCAGGTGTTGACACTGTGGTGGAGAGAATGCACCAGATCTGGGACCAAGTGGTGGATAAGTTGTCTCTCTCCCAGGAAAAGGCCCAGCGGTTTTCCAACCAGCATAGGACCATTGGTCCCCGGTTTAAGGTGGGTGATATGGTTTGGTTGTCATCAAAGAATATCTCTATGAAGGTGGCTTCTCCAAAGTTTAAACCTAGATTTATTGGACCTTACAAGATTTTGGAGATTCTTAATCCGGTCTCTTTTCGATTGGCTCTTCCTGTTACATTCAAGATCCATAATGTGTTTCGTAAGTCTCTGTTAAAGAGGTTTGTTGAGCCAGTAGTTCCTGTGGTGGCACCTCCTGACCCTGTATTGGTTGAAGGTAATGTGGAATATGAGGTTGAGAAGATACTGGATTCTTGTCTGGCTGGACGGAGACTCCAGTATTTGGTTAAGTGGAAGGGTTATGGCCAGGAGGATAATTCTTGGGTCTCTGCATCCGATATTCATGCCAAAAGATTCGTTTGTGCTTTTCATTGGGCCCATCCTGATCGCCCTGTTGGCGTGGATGAGGGTTTGGTGACCCCTCCTCAAGGGGGAGGTACTGTTATGAGTTAATTTTCTCCTTCACCTTTGATGTCTGATGAACTCCCTCTGCTGGTGAAAGGAGGTAGTGAAATTGATTTGGATGGGAAAAACCTGTCATCTGAACAGGTGGAGTGTGATTGGACATCCGGAATCTCTGAGTGGATATAAGGCCGCCGACGCCCTGCTGGGTTGCTGGTGATCCTCTCTGCTCTGAGCTCTGGCCTCCAGTTTAGTCCTGTCTACTAAAGCTAAGTTTTTGCTCTGCTATTTTTCCATAAGATTTTGTCTGGTTTACTTAGTGTTTGTGCTCAGCCAGTCCTGGTTGAGACTGGCTGAACTCCATTTTTGTCTCTGATCAGTTGATCTCTTTGCTCTGTTTTCAGAATATACCTGAGTTCTGATATAGTGATTTTGAAGTCTAGTGACTTCAGGGCCTTTTCTATCAGACGTGTTGGACATTATTTTTGGCAGGGTTTTTGCGTGATTGAAGACAGTTGCTTTTCTTTCCTGTCCTATCTAGTTAGTGAGGGCCCCATCATTTGCTGAGCCTGTCTTTCTGTCTGTGTTTGTGTTTTCATCTGTTTTCACCGTCAATACATGTTGGGGGCTGTCTATTGCTTTGGGGTCTGCTCTGGGGCAGTTTAGATTTCCCCTTTCTTTCTTTAGGTTTATTTAGTTCTCCGGCTGTGAATGAGGTGTCTAGGACCACCGTAGAAACACCCCATGGCTACTGTTAGTTGTTGTGAATAGGATCAGGGGTCTGCAATCTGCTAGCTACCAACCTCAACGGTTTTCTGGACTTAGCTTGTATTTTTGTTATTTCCTCCTCCGGTGACTCATTCATAACAACTGTCCAGAGAAATGCCACCCCCTTACATGCCTCACTACTTAAAGATGGTCATCCTAAACCATCACAGCATCATGGTTGCAGTGGGAAGAAACTTGCAAAGCAGAATAGCATCTATAGGGGAGACAACACAAGCTGAAAAACAGACAGAGAACACTGTTCTACATAACAGACTGGTGGAACCCCTGCAGTAGACCTCTGAGATCTCCGGAGGTCTTACAAATCTTCCAAAGGAATACTTGCTGCAGGAATTGTAGGCTCTTGTCTGGACTCATCGTCACATGGCGGTAGTGGTACCTCCAGAGGATTACCATGTCTGTCCAGCTGAGGACACCCCACGGTGTCAGGGTCGATCCACCATTCATCATTGATTTCACCAGCAGGCAAGACAGGTTCAGGAAATGGAACAACATCTTCAGGCGGCACTGATACAGGATGGGCCCCGGACCGGAATGGCCGCAGCATATTTCTGTGAAGCACTCTAGGGGCGGACGCCCCACTCTCAACCTGCACCTTGTAGACCGGACCGTCAGCATACACTTGCTTGATGACTTTGTAAGACTGTACTTCCCATCTCTCGCTTAGTTTACCCTTGGGGAGTTTCTCTCTGACTAATACTCAGTCCCCAGGTCAGAGCGGTATCTCTTGAATCGGTTTACGGCCCGTATGTTCTTTGTCTTGTAGCTGCTGACTCACCAACCGCCGTATTGTTTGCAGTCGTTTCCGTTGTTCTTTCACCCATGAAGTGACGTTTTGCTCCATCAGCTCCTCTGTCTGTTCCAACTTCAATTCAATGATCTCTCGTCCAGCTCTTCCGACAGCAGCAGATAAGGGGTGTAACCCGTGGTGGAATGGACCCGATAGCTGTAGGTCCAGACCAACTCTGGCAGGAAATCTGGCCAGCATGCCTTCTTGTCCTCTTCCAACGTTCTCAGCATTTGAAGTAAGGTTCGGTTGAAGCGTTCACATGCTCCATTGCCTTGAGGATGGTAAGGGGTGGTCCGGGACTGCTCGATGCCATACAAACGATACAGTTCTTCCATCACCTTGCCTTGGAAACATGCACCTTGGTCAGAGTGGATGCGCTTTGGGCACCTATACACTCGGATGACGTCTTGACAGATGGCCCGCGCTGCCGACTCGTCAGTCTGATCTCTAGTCGGGGTGACTACCACGAACTTGGAGAAATGGTCAGTCATCACCAAACAGTTCTGTGGCCCCCTGGCTGAGTGTCCCATGAGGAGATAGTCGATCATCAAGACTTTTAGCGGTTCCTTAGTATGTATGGTCTGGATGGGTGCCCTTTGTTCAGTACTCTTAATGAGGTCACACACCCGACATTGCCGGCAAAGCTCTTCTACCACGGACCACAACCAGTGGGCAGTACACATGCCGCTGTAACAACTGGTAGGTGGTAGGTCTTTGTGGATCTGAAGTGGGCTCCAAATTCATGGGCATCTTTAGCCATTTCTTGGGCCATTCCTCCTGGGATGACCACCTGCCACCTTACTTCAGTATCTTTCGGCTGTTGCCTGTTGCGATATAGCACCGATTCTCGCACCTCCAGCCTATCCCACTGGTGTAAGACACTCTTCATCTCAGCGTCCAGACTATCTCTCTCATGTTTGCCTGGCTTCCGCTTCTGCACTACCCAGCATTTCATCTGTCTCAGCCCTCCGTCTTCATCTTGAACATTTCCTCACTCTTCATTGGTTCTCCCCAGAGATCGGGGTAGTGCACAGGCCTCCCAACTTGACTGGACTGCAACCACTGGGGTCTTGAACTTACAGAAGTCTGGGCTTTCTTCCTCTTCGAGTTGTTCATCGAGATCCCCCACTGGAGTTTCCACCGTCACTCGTGACAGGCCATCGGCATTTGCATTTTCAGTAGCAGAGCGATAACGGATGGTAAAGTCAAACTTGGCCAGGCGAGCAACCCACCATTGTTCTAGGGCCCCTAATTTAGTATTCTCAAGGTGGGCCAGGGGATTATTGTCTGTTCGAACTTGAATCTTGGTCCCTGCCAGGAAGCCTGCAAACTTCTCTGTCATGGCCCATTCGAGGACCAGGAGCTCTAACCGGAAAGAGCTGTAATTATGGGGGTTTCTTTCACTGTCTTGCAGGGACCTACAGGCATACCCGATGACTCTCTCATGTCCATCCTGTATTTGGGAAAGTACTGCACCGAGTCCATGAATGCTACCATCTATGTACAACAGGGATGGTTGATCGAAATCTTTGCAGGCCAAATTTGGGGCTGAAGTAAGAGCATTCTTTATAGCCTGGAAGGCCTCATCTCGCCTCAGGTCCCAGGGGATGCACTGGGTCTTTGGCACTCTGGCGGTCCCCCTCAGCAGTTCATTCAGAGGACCTGTCACCTTTGCGAAATCTTTGACAAACCGTCGGTAGTACCCGGCGAGTCCAAGGAAGGCCTGGAGTTCCCACACGGTTCGAAGAACTGGCAACTTCTGGACAGCAGCCACTTTTTCTAGTGAAGGTAGAACTCTGTCTTGTGACACTATGTGGCCCAGGTAATCAATCTCTCTCTTGAAGAGGTGGCACTTCTTTGGCTTCACCTTCAGGTTATGAGCCCGCAGTCTTCCGAGTACCTGTCCAAGCCGGGCAAGATGGTCTTCAAACGAGGCCAAGAACACAATGATGTCAACCAGGTAGATCAGGGTAGCCTCAAAGTTTAAGTCTCCCAAACACTTTACCATCAGCTGTTGAAACGTGCCCGGAGCATTGGAGAGCCCGAAGGGCATCCGGTTAAACTCGAACAATCCCATAGGGAGGATGAAGGCAGTTTTTTCCTTGCCTTTCTCGGCCACGGCCACTTGCCAGTATCCGCTTGCTAGGTCCAAGGTGGAAAAGTACTTGGCTTTCCTCAGCGCTGTCAAGGATTCCTTGATGCGGGGTAACGGATATGAGTCTCGCACAGTGCAGGCATTGAGTTTCCTGTAATCTACACAGAACCGGATGGTCCCATCCTTCTTCTTGACGAGCACCATCGGGGCCGCCCAAGGGCTCTGACTACCCCGCACTACTCCTGAATCCAGCATCTGCCTCAGTAATGTCTTCACCTCTTGGTACATCATGGGTGGGATTTGCCGGTATCGTTCTCGAATTGGATAAGAGTCCCCGGTTGGTATCTCGTGTGTGATTGCTTCCGTACAGCCAAAATCTTCGGCGTGATGGGCGAATGCGGCCTGATATTCCCACAGCATTGCTTCTATCGCCCGCACATGCTCAGGGCCAAGAGCCTTCACATCCACTTCCATTTGGTCAAGGATGATCTGCCCATTCCACTCTGGAGATGGCTTCTCTTCAGGCCCCGCAGCGACTGCCAGGGTCCACCCCACACCTTCGATCGGCAATAAAGACATCACCGGGCCAGATTTGTCCCCCGGAGCAAGGTGACTTCCCCAGGGTCCACGTTCAAAGCTCTTATGGGGACATTGCCTCGCTGGACCACAGCTATCGTATGAGTTATCATGACGTCTTGGTCTGCTCTTCTGCCTACCACAGGCAGAACTATCACCTCCAGCCCGTCAAGGTTGCGATGAATCCCCACTGGAAGGTGTAGTATACTTTCTCACTTGGGAGGCAGGATTACAGACTCCTTCCCAGGGGCCCTGATGACCCCTACCGCCTGATAAGACGGCACACTCTTCTGCGTCCCACAGACGCGGATCAATCACTGAAGGGCTTCTTGAGTAGGCTTGTGTGTGGTAGCCATCTTCCAATAACTGGGCCCTTATTTGGTGAACATTATCTGATTGAGTTCTCGTAGGATATTCATTCCCAGTACTACAGGCACATCTTCCTTGATGGGCTCAGGGACTAGCAGGATCCCTTTCTTTCCTACTTCTTGCCCACAGATTCGAATATTCATCCACACGACCCCTGTGACCAGGATCGGCTGTTGATTGGCAGCAAACATCCGGATCAATGTCTCCTTCTCTGGCTTGGACAGGGCTTGAAAATGCTGTTTGAATTATGATTCTGGCATCGTTGTCACTTGTGAACTGGTATCTATTAAGCAATGCACTGGAACGCCCTCAAATTGAGCACGCAGGATGGAACTCCCAGCATTCAAGTGTTCATTCATTCTTGCTTCCCCCACAGAGTGCTGCGTTACTGCGGGGGTTGTTAGTATAAGGCGGCTGTTGTTGGCTTTGAGCATAATTCTGGCAGTCTCTGGCAAGGTGCCCTTGTCCTCCACATTCCCAGCATTGGATGCCTACTCTTCGCCGAGGGGCACCCTGAGCTTGTGTTCATGCCTCTGATGCCTGGCGGGGGGAGCTTGCACCCACCGACCCCTTAAAGGTCGGGCTGAAGGATGGTTATATGAGTGTGATGAAACATACTGTTGTTCTCCCATTCTTTGCTCCATCCGGGTTAATTTGTCATGCATACTGACAAGAGATTTCTGCAAGTCATGCACTACAGTGGCAGTTTGTCTCTACTCTCCATAGAAATGCCACCCCCTTACACCTGTGCAGGAGCCACGGCAGAAGTAAGGAGGAGGACATCATCGCTAGAAGATGGGAGGCGCCGGACCGGACCGCGACACCCATTGGAATGGACAGGACTCCTGGGTGAGTATAATCTAACTAGTTTTTCTTATCTTTCAGGTTACATCGGGGGCTTATCTACAGCATTACAGAATGCTGTAGATAAGCCCCTAATGGCAGTGGCAGCATCCCATATTGGAAAAATGAGGTGACTGATTCCCTTTAATGCTAGAGAAAGGATAGAACCATTCCAATTGGGCACACCTTGTCAAGGTGTGATGGATTTTTTTCTTTTTTTTTATTAAAGTATTAACTAAGTACCATATGTTATTTACATGTACTATTACTATTTAATTTTTTACTAAAGGGTATGTGCTCATTTTGGGTTTTTTTCTTGGAATTTGTCTGTAAAATGGCTGCAGTGTAAATGTACTCTTACATATAGTATGTATACCAACTTATGCTCTGGCTCATTTCATTGGTATTTTTAGAAGAAAATAGAAAAAGTGGTATTGTCGGGCGCCACCAGGTCTGAAAAACAAGGTGAAAAGAGAATCAGCAAAGGGGAGACTTTATTAACAATGTGTTTCAGAGTTGCTCTAACTCCCTTGTGAGCTACAAACAAGGAAACACACAATTGCATTTTGTAATGAGCATGATTGATATAATGCTCCAATACCGGCCCCCATTTTGCCAACATGGATAGATAAAACATTAATGTTACAAATTAAGAAAAACTTTTTTTTTGTCAAATAAAGCATTAGAAAAAAATGTACAGATAATCTCTGAAAGAGATATAAACAAAAAAATAAAGAAGAGAAAAAGTTTTTCATATATACAGTTGTGTGAAAAAGTGTTTCCCCTTCATGATTTCCTTGTCTTTTGCATCTTTGTCACATTTAAATGTTACAGATCACCAAACAAATTTAAATATTAGACAAAGATAACACAAGTAAACACAAAATTTAGTTTTTAAATTAAGGTCTTGATTATTAAGGGAAAAAGAAATCCAAACCTACAAGGCCCTGTGTGAAAAAGTGATTGCACCCTCTCCTTCTTAAAACCTAAATCAACCCCTTTCTGACATCAGGCATAATAGTACGCCGATGTCGGACTCCCTCCCTTTGATGTGGGCTCTGGCGGTGAGCCCACATCTTTCCAAGGACATGTCAGCTGTTTTGAACAGCTGACATGTGCCCGCAATAGCAGCGGGTGGAATCGCGATCCACCCGCGGCTATTAACCCATTAAGTGCCACTGTCAAACACTGACAGCGGCATTTAACAAGTGCTTCTGGCAATCGCACTGGAAATCTGCCCACCGGTGACAACTGGAGGTCTCCTGGAGACCTCTATGGTTGTTAGTGCCGGCTTGCTGTGAGCGCTACCCAGTGGTCGGCGCTCATAGCAAGGGAGTAATTTTACTACATATAGGCAAACTGATCAGCACCTGCGCCTGCATGTAGCAGAGCTGACTGGATTATGGCAGTTTCTAGTCTCCCATGAAGACTATTGAAGCATGGCAAATGTAAAAAAAAAAGCTTTTAAGAATATTAAAAAATATATAAAAGTTCAAAGCACCCCTCTTTCGCCTCATTCAAAATGAAACAATAAAAAAATCATACACATGTGGGGAGGAGGACTCCCAGATAGTGACTGGGCCGGAACCCAGGGGACCACCATCAGGGTTCCTGAAGGATCCACACCGGGGGGGCAACAAAGGGAGACAAACGACTGAAGGTGTCAGGGCAACAGGGGGCGGGGCGAAGATAAAAGGAGCAGAGGGCGCGTTCAGGTGGCAGTTGGCAGAGAGTGTGACAGGAGGCAGGAAGCCGAGTGACATAGAGAGAAACGGGGTAACGGGCGGTGTGTTTCGGAGACACCGTCAGGAGTCTGTGAGGGGTAAGCGACTCACTCTCCGACAAGTGAGACGTGAGAGACTTTCACCGGGGGCTGCTCCCCGCACATGGTCACACACAGCCGAACCCGCTGTTCCCCGCCCTATTGAGACAGGTCCGTTACCTCAAGTCGCCACTGCGACTCCACATCTAAGAGCTACAGCAGCCTGGACACTGCCCCCCTGCCTTCTCCCACAGCTGCGGCCCTGTCATCACCGGCCTCAGTGGATGCCACCTCGCCATAGGTGACAATAGAGGCCCACGTCCCATCTACAGAGGGACCCTGAGCAGAGGCCGGCCAACCGTCATTTGGCAAACTGCGTCATTACTGCGCTGTGAGACAGGAGCCGGTAAAGACGTCCTGAAAAGCCTACCAGCACAGATACTTCAGGGCCTGTTGTGCCCCCACCAGCACAGAGTCTTCAGGGCCTGTTGTGCCCCACCTGCACAGAGTCTTCAGGGCCTGTTGTGCCCCTCCGGCACAGATTCTTCAGGGCCTGTTGTGCCCCTCCGGCACAGATTCTTCAGGGCCTGTTGCGCCCCACCAGCACAGATCCTTCAGGGCCTGTCGAGCCCAAATCATCCCGGAATATCGAGGCGTCAAGGCAGCCGCATCAGCGACCTTTAAGCGGCCGCGCCTGCGATCCTGAATGACGCCTGGAAGGAAAGTCGACTATAGGAAATAAGGACCCATAGTTTGGCCATACGTGGCCTTTAACACCCGGACTAGCCGGATTAGTCACATTTAATATAAGAAAAATTATTGTTTATGTTGTTGAGTCCCTGCGAGGACAAATTGTTGTTACCCCTTTTATTTGTTCAGCATAGCCCCAGTGGCTCCAAGCTAAAAACGTTGATTTCACAAATCATATCCTGTCTCGTGTCTCATCATTGCATCCTGAGAACCTGCTCAACCCTACACACATATTTGGCATCGCCGCGTTTACAATCACCCAAATCTACCAATAAAATAAGGAATAACCTGAGCGCTAAATGACTTAGCAAGAAAAAAAAGTCAAAACACCAGATTTATGCTTTTTTGGTCGCCGCGACTTTGCATTAAAATGTAATAACGGGCAATCATAAGATTGTATCTGCACCAAAATAATATCATTAAAAGCGTCAGCTTGGCATGCAAAAAATAAGCCCTCACCCAACCCGACATCTCGAAAAATGGAAATGCTACGAGTATCGTAATATGGCGCAATTGTTTTTAAAACAAAGTGTCACGCCGCTCCAACATACTCACCCAGCCTCCGCTCCCACACCGCAGCCCCTCGCCACCCGACGGCCACAGTGGTCACCTCTGACAGGCTCATGGCCGACGCCATCTCTGCATGCAATGCGCATGCGCCAAAGGCCGCGGCCGCGCCTCCATTCTGCTTCTTGTGCTCCGGCTGTGCCCTGACCCGGAAGCACCTTCGGACCAATAGCAGAACAGACGGGGCCATATCAGGCCGCTTCCCCCTGAGGGAGGCACCTGATCGTTGTGTTACCTTGCACACTGGGCCCTGCTTCCTCCTGTGCTCCCTGCAGCCTCTCGGTTCCATCCTCGGTGTTTCCTGCAGCAGCCTCGCAGCCCTGTCATCTGTGTTCCCTGCAGTATTCACTTTCCTGCTCCAGTCCTGCTCCAGTGTTCCTGTTTCCTCCGTCTCCTGCCCTGTTCCTGTGTTCATGTTTGGTCCCACACCAGTCCTGCTCCTGTGTTCCTGTTCCATCCCACTCCAGTCCTGCTTCCGGTGTTCCTGCTCCATCCATCTATCCTCACTCCTACAGTCCTACTCCAGTCATGCCTCCGGTGTTCCTGCTCCATCTACCTAGCCACACTCCTACGGTCCTACTCAAGTCCTGTTCCTGTGTTCCTGTTCCATCCTACTCCAGTCCAGCTTCCAGAGTTCCTGCTCCATCCAGCTATCCACACTCCTACAGTCCTACTCCAGTCCTGTCTCCTGTGTTCCGCTCCAGCCATCCCTTCACATTCCAGCCTTACAGTTTACACTTCAGTTCCGCACTCCTACTCCAGTCCATCCTGAGCCACCCCTCTTGGTACCGGCTACCGTGGCACATGAACCCTTGGGCCTGCTCCTAACTGTCCCTGTATAGGGGTCGCTTCCACCTGGCAGCTCGCCCGGGGCCCCTCGGTGCCATGGTCCAGAGAGTCCACTCCGGGAGTTTCCGGCTCCTGACCACCCACGCTAACACAAAGTTTGGATTTTTTTTCACCACTTACTGTAGATAAAAAAGAACCTAGACATGTTTGGTGTCTATGAACTCGAAATGACTTGGAATTTTTTTCCCCTTTTCTAGTGCATGACATAGTAAAACCAATGGTGTCATTCAAAAGTACAACTCGTCCCACAAAAAACAAGCCCTCACATGGCCATGTTCACTGAAAAATAAAAAGCTTATGATTCTGAGAAGAAGAGGAGAGAAAAATGTAAATGCAAAAACAAAAATACCTCAGGGGGTTAAGGGGTTAACTGTGATTTTTCTCATCTTTGGGAGTTCACATACCCTAGCCACACCCAGGCCTGATTACTGCCACACCTGTTCTCAATCAAGAAATGTGAAACATTTAAGTGTGAAAAGAAAAGGAAATCAGGACGGGGCAAACACTTTTTTTACACAACTGTATAAAATCAGGCACACCATACAACGGCTGTTCTCTATGGCTTCATTTATTATTATTATTATTATTATTATTTATTGTTATAGCGCCATTTATTCCATGGCGCTTTACATGTAGGGAGGGGTATACATAAAAACAAGTACAATAATGTTTAACAATACAAGTCATAACTGGTACAGGAGGAGAGAGGACCCTGCCCGCGAAAGGCTCACAATCTACAAGGGATGGGTGAGAATACAGTAGGCGAGGGTAGAGCTGGTCATGCAGCGGTTTGGTCGATCAGTGGTTACTGCAAGTTATAGGCTTGTCGGAAGAGGTGGGTCTTCAGGCTCTTTTTGAAGGTTTCGATGGTAGGTGAGAGTCTGATATGTTGTGATAGAGAGTTCCAGAGTAGGGGTGATGCGCGAGAGAAATCTTGTATGCAATTGTGGGAAGAGGAGATAAGAGGGGAGTAGAGAAGGAGATCTTGTGAGGATCGGAGGTTGCGTGCATGAAAGTACCGGGAGACGAGGTCACAGATGTATGGAGGAGACAGGTTGTGGATGGCTTTGTATGTCATGGTTAGGGTTTTGTACTGGAGTCTCTGGGCAATGGGGAGCCAGTGAAGGGATTGACAGAGGGGAGAAGCTGGGCTCAGTGTACAAAGATTAAAAAGACGATAGGTCTCACAATTCATTTTTAAAATGATTAGCTATTTTTGGGTATCTGTTCATATACTGTCAGATGGAGCCTATTGAAACCTTTTTGAGTGTTCCATATAGAAATATTTGGCTAAACCATGTTTGAATCCACCATTTCTGATGCTAGTCCTGCTTTTCATCCTTTTCCTGACAATTTGGATGGCACTTCCCACATATAGGAGCTTGCAAGCACATTCCAACAGATATACCACAAATGATGCATTGTAATTTATAAATTGTTTGATCAAAAATAATAATAAAAATAATAGTATAGTATAGTGAAAAAAATAACATTATCCAAAACAAAGAACGGGAAAGGCATGAAAGGGCAGCTATTTTGGGGTAAAAACTTGTAAAAGTGACTGGTATTAGGCAAAATCATTATTTTTAATTGATCAAATCCTATAAAGAAATTGTGGGTGATTCATTAAGGTGTTTACACCATAAATCTGGCATAAACATCTTAATAAGTTGCAATTTTTTGGAGCGTGGTCACGTAAACCCGTCAAATTCATCATACAGTGGGTACGGAAAGTATTCAGACCCCTTTAAATTTTTCACCCTTTGTTTCTTTGCAGCCATTTAGTAAATTCAAAAAAGTATTTTTTTATCATTAATGTACACTCTGCACCCCATCTTGACTGTAAAAAAGCAGAAATGTAGAAATTTTTGCATATTTATAAAAAAAAACCTGAAATATCACATGGTCATAAGTATTCAGACTCTTTGCTCAGACACTCATATTTAAGTCACATGCTGTCTATTTCCTTGTGATCCTCCTTGAGATGGTTCTACTCCTTCATTGGAGTCCAGCTGTGTTTATTTAAACTGATAGGACTCGATATGTAAAGGCACACACCTGTCTATATAAGACCTCACAGCTCACAGTGCATGTCAGACCAAATGAGAATCATGACATCAAAGGAACTAGACAAGGAGCTCAGAGACAGAATTGTGGCACAGATTTGGCCAAGGTTACAAAAGAATTTCTGCAGTACTCAAGGTTTCTAAGAGCACAGTGGTATCTTTAATCCTTAAAAGGAAGACGTTTGGGACCACCAGAAGTCTTCCTAGACTTGGCCGTCCAGCCAAACTGAGCAATCAAGGGAGAAGAGCCTTGGTGAGAGAGGTAAAGAAGGACCCCAAGATCACTATGGCTAAGCTCCACAGATGCAGTAGGGAGATGGGAGAAAGTTCCACGAAGTCAGCAATCACTGCAGCCCTCCACCAGTCAGGCCTTTATGGCAGAGTGGCAAGACGGAAGCCTCTCCTCAGTGCAAGACATATGAAAGCCCGCATAGAGTTTGCTAAAAAACACATGAAGGATTCCCAGACTGAATACTTTCTGTACCCACTGTGTATATATATATATATATATATATATATATATATGAGCTGGGTTGCATAGGGAAAGTGCCGGCTCCTGCTTCCCTATTAGGTATTATGCATATTATTCCTGACTTTAATTATATATATTGGGCGCAATACCTCTATAATTAAGTAGGCTATTTGGGCTATGTGCAATGTACTATGTATGAGCATCTTTGCTCTATATTATATATGTATACTTAATTGTATATATTTACATTGTATAAAATAGCTGCTATGATTTTGTTATATTGGTCTTTTTGGGCGTCCTATCTTCACATGTGCCACTAGGTGGAACTTCTCCCCTCCCTGTACCTATTTATTTCAATAAATATTTTTGCATATTTTATATTCTTATTGCATTTTTTGTGTGATCGTTTATACTTTTTCTTTGAGTTTTCTAGTTGTATGTGATCTTTGCCATGATTGTCCAGTGATATGGTACCACACTGTTATAAATGGGTCACGGAGGAGGAAAACTAAACAAGCTAAGTCACAGAAAACCAGAGAGGTTGGTAACTATGCAGATTGCAGACCTCTTATCCTAACCACACAACTAGCAGCAGCCGTGGAGCGTTCCTACGATGAATCTAGATGCCTCGTCACACCCGGTGGACTAAATAAGCCTAAATCAAGAAAAGGGGAAAACTAACTGCCCCAGAGCAGACCCCAAAGGAATAGACAGCCCCCACACACGTATTTACGATGAAACGAGATGAAAACACAAACACAGGCAGGAAAATAGGCTGAGCAAACGATGGGGCCCAAACTAACTAGAAAGGATAGGAAAGACACTGTCTGCAATCTGCCCAAAAAACCCTACAAAAATAATGTCCAACACTTCTGATTAACCCTGAAGTCACTAGACTTCTCCCACTATATCAGCACTGTGAAATATTCTGAGACAGAGCAAAAAAGAGGCCAATCTAATAAGAGACAAAAAGCAAATTGGCAAATACAGATAAATAAGAATGGAAATTCAGCAGAGCCCTAGCCGGGGCTGGCTGACCACACAAAAAACTGAATAGACCAACAAAATCAAGTGTGAACATTAGCAGAAACACTTAGCTTGAAATGACTGGAACAGAGCTGAAAACCAAGACCTGAAAAGCCAGAAGGAATCACCAGCCCCAGAATAGGGTGTCGGCTGCCTTAAATCCAGTCTGAGATTCCAGAGATCCAGTCGTTATCCTCATCATCAGGTGGCAGAAAGATTTATAGCTGTCAGTGACATATACAATAAGTGCAGTGTATGTGCAGCTCACTGTACATGTATTTAATTATAAAAAGATTATTTCTCTAAAAAAAATGGCGTGAGCTCCCATGTAATTTTCTTGATCAGCAGATGGAAAGCCGATGACTGGGGGCTAATGTTTATAGCCTGGGAAGGGGATAATACACATGGAACCAGGCTATTAATATCAGCTCACAGCTTATGCTGTGATATGCTTAGCCTTTACTGGCTATTAAAATGGGGGACCTCCAAGTAATGATGTAGGGTCTCCTATAATTAATAACCAGCAAAAGCTATGCAGACCGCTGTGAGCTCATATTAATAGCCTAGGAAGATGACATGGATACTAGCGCCCCCAGGCTAAAAACATCAGCTCCCAGCTACCCCAGAAAAGGTGCATCTCTAAGATGTGCAAATTCTGGCACTTAGTCTCTCTCTTCTCACTTGCCCTGTGGCGATGGCAAGTGGGGTGATAATTGGGGGGTTGATGTCACCTTTGTTTTGTCAAGTGACATCAAGCCCTGAGGTTAGTAATGGAGAGGCATCAATGAGACGCCCCCATTACTTACCCCATAGTCATATTGTTTAAAGACACAGATGATACTGATATCCATATATCTATGTATTCTATGTGTATAAATCTATTCTATTCTATTCTAACCTGTCACTCTGTGATTTTATTGGATGCGGCACATGATTTGCTGACTTTTCAAAGGACACCAGTGCATAAAAATTGGACAGCAATCACATGGTATGAGTGCTGTGAGATTTTTTTCTCTCACCCATAGGCTTGCATTGGCGAGTCTTGGTGACAATTGCAGCATGCTGTGATTTTACACATACATCGAATATGGCAGTGAAAATACAGTGGGGATAAAAAGCATTTAGTCAGCCACCAATTGTGCAAATTTTTCCACTTAAAAAGATGAGAGAGGCCTGTAATTGACATCATAGGTAGACCACAACATTGAAAGTCGAAATGAGAAAACAAATCCAGAAAATCACCTAGTCTGATTTGGCAAGATTTATTTTTCAAATTATGGTGGAAAATAAGTATATGGTCAATAACAAAAGTTCATCTCAATATTTTGTTATATATCCTTTGGCAATGATAGAGGTCAAATGTTTTCTGTAAGTCTGCTCAAGGTTGGCACACACTGTTGGTGGTATGTTGGCCCATTCCTCCATGCAGATCTCCCCAAGAACAGTGATGTTTTAGGCCTGTCACTGGGCAACACAGATTTTTAAATCCCTCCAAAGGTTTTCTATGGGGTTGAGATCTGGAGAGTGGCTAGACCACTCCAGGTCCTTCATATGCTTCTTACAAAGCCACTCCTTCGTTGCCTTGGCGGTGTGCTTGGGATCATTATCATGCTGAAAGACCCATCCACATTGCATCTTCAATGCCCCCGCTGATGGAAGGAGGTTTGCACTCAAAGTCTCATGATACATTGCCTCATTCATTTTTTCATGTACACGGATCATTCATTCTGGTCCCTATGCAGAGAAACAACCCCAAAGCATGATGTTGCCACCCCCATGCTTCACAGTAGGTATGGTGTTCTTTGGATGGAACTCAGCATTCCGTCTCCTCCAAACACGACGAGTTTTGTCTCTACCAAACAGTTCTACTTTGGTTTCATCAGATCATATGACATTCTTCCAACATTCTTCTGGATAATCCAAATGCTCTCTAGAAAACCAGAGAGGTTAATAACTAAGCGGATTGCAGACCCCTGATCCTATCCACACAATTAGCAGTAGCCATGGAGCGTACCTATGATGACCCTAGATGCCTCGACACAGCCGGAGAGCTAAATAAGCCTAAAGCAAAAAAGGGGAAATCTATACTGCCCCAGAGCAGACCCCAAAGGAATAGATAACCCCCAAACATATATTGTCGGTGAGACAAGATGAAAACACAAACGCAGGTAGGAAAATAGACTGAGCAAACGATGGGGCCTACACTAACTAGACAGGACAGGAAAGGAAAGGCACTGTCTGCAATCACGCAAAAAAAACCTGCAAAAAATGTCCAACACGTCTGATAGAAAAATACTGAAGTTGCATGACTTCGCTCACTATATCAGCACTCTGGTATATTCTGAAAGCAGAGCAAAAAAGAGGCCAATCTAATAAGGGACAAAAACAAACTTGTACAAGCAGTAAAATATGGATGGAGTTTCAGAACAGTCCCAGCCGGAGCTGGCTGACCACACAAAACTGAAATAGACAAAACCAGGTCAAATGTGAACAATAGCAAAAGAACACTTAGCTGAGAATGCAGGGACTGAGCTGGAAACTAAGACCTCAGGAGGCAGGAAAAAGTCACCAGCAGGGATAGAGGGAGTTGGCTGTCTTAAATCAAGTGAGAAACTCCAGATCTCCAATAGTCCTCCTCATTATCAGTTCAGCTCCATTACCTCCAGTCACCACCAGAGGGAGCCCAGAAAGAGAACTCGTGACCCCTCTGTTAATACAACCAGCTCCACTACCTTTACTAGTAACCAGAGGTAGGCCAGAAAGCGAATTCACAACAGTACCCCCCCTTGAGGAGGGGTCACCGAACCCTCAACCACGCCACCAGGCCGATCAGGATGGGCCTGGTGAAAAGCACGAACCAATCTATCGGCATGAATGTCAGAAGCAGAGACCCAAGAATTATCCTCCTGGCCATAACTAGTGTTGAGCATTCCGATACCGCAAGTATCGGGTATCGGCCGATACTTGCTGTATCGGAATTCCGATACCGACTTCCGATATTTTTTCAATATCGGAATTCGGCATCGGAATCGGAAGTTCAGTTGATTGACGGCCTGACGTCATCATGATGCGCGGTGTGTGCGCATCATGATGCGCCGTCATTTCGGGCCTTCCGGGGGTCTCTGCCGGCCTGCCGGGGGGCTGTGCCGGCCTGCCGGGGGGCTGTGTGGACTGCCCGGGGTCTGTACCGGCCTGCCGGGGGGCTGTGCCGGCCTGCCGGTGGTCTGTGCACCCTGTGGGGGTCTGTACCGGCCTGCCGGGGGGCTGTGCCGGCCTGCCGGGGGGCTGTGCTGATGTCCGGGGGTCTGTGCAAGCATCGTCCGATGGGACTACAAGTCCCATCGGGCGATGCCTGCTACCATGACAGTGATTGACACATTAGCCAATGATGGGACAGTAGTAGTCCCATCATCCGGCTAATGTGTTAAATGTTAAAAAAAAAAAAAAAAATACTACATACATACTACATGCATGCTACATACATACTACATGCTACATACATACTACATACATGCCACATACATGCTACATACATACTACATGCATGCTACATACATACTACATGCTACATACTGTACATACTACATGCATGCTACATACATACTACATATATACTACATACATACTACATACATGCTACATACATACTGCATGCTACATACATACTACATACATACTACATACATACTACATGCATGCTACATACATACTACATATATACTACATGCATGCTACATACATACTACATGCTACATACATACTACATATATACGACATACATACTACATACATGCTACATACATACTGCATGCTACATACATACTACATACATACTACATACATACTACATGCATGCTACATACATACTACATGCATGCTACATACATACTACATGCATGCTACATGCATGCTACATACATACTACATGCTACATACATACCACATACATACTACATACATACTACATACATACTACATGCTACATACATACTACATATATACTACATGCATGCTACATACATACTACATGCTACATACATACCACATACATACTACATACATACTACATGCTACATACATACTACATATATACTACATGCATGCTACATACATACTACATGCTACATACATACCACATACATACTACATACATGCTACATATATACTACATGCATGCTACATACATACTACATATATACTACATGCATGCTACATACATACTACATGCTACATGCATGCTACATACATACTACATGCTACATACATACCACATATATACTACATACATACAATACATTCATACAATACATACATAGACATACAGTACATATAACATAGAGTAACATACTTACCAATACTTGTCACATTGTTCCCCGAAGCCATTGTCTTTTCCGGAATAAATATTAACATAACAAACCACAAAAATACTCACCCACGATCCGAAGCAGTCCACGAGTGTGTCCCACGACGATCTTGGGTAGAGAACTGCAGCATCAGATGATGCTGCCGTTCTCTACGGGCTGCAGGAATCCAATGACGGAAGGTAGGTATCCTTCCGCACTGTATTCCTCCGCCACTTAAAAAAAAAAAAGTCCCTAGTCTCACTTTATGCCATTGCTGCGTGGGAATTTCCCACACAGCAATGGCATAAAGTGAGACTAGGGACTTTTTTTTTTTTTAAGTGGCGGAGGAATACAGTGCGGAAGGATACCTACCTTCCGTCATTGGATTCCTGCAGCCCGTAGAGAACGGCAGCAACAGCTGATGCTGCAGTTCTCTACCCAAGATCGTCGTGGGACACACTCGTGGACTGCTTCGGATCGTGGGTGAGTATTTTTGTGGTTTGTTATGTTAATATTTATTCCGGAAAAGACAATGGCTTCGGGGAACAATGTGACAAGTATTGGTAAGTATGTTACTCTATGTTATATGTACTGTATGTCTATGTATGTATTGTATGAATGTATTGTATGTATGTAGTATATATGTGGTATGTATGTAGCATGTAGTATGTATGTAGTATGTATGTAGCATGCATGTAGCATGCAGTATGTATGTAGCATGCATGTAGTATATATGTAGTATGTATGTGGTATGTATGTAGCATGTAGTATGTATGTAGCATGCATGTAGTATGTATGTGGCATGCATGTAGTATATATGTAGTATGTATGTAGCATGTAGTATGTATGTAGCATGCATGTAGTATGTATGTAGCATGCATGTAGTATATATGTAGTATGTATGTAGCATGTAGTATGTATGTAGCATGCATGTAGTATATATGTGTTATGTATGTGGTATGTATGTAGCATGCATGTAGCATGCATGTAGTATGTATGTAGTATGTATGTAGTATATATGTAGTATGTATGTAGCATGTAGTATGTATGTAGTATGTATGTAGCATGCATGTAGCATGCAGTATGTATGTAGCATGCATGTAGTATATATGTAGTATGTATGTAGCATGTAGTATGTAGCATGCATGTAGTATATATGTAGTATGTAGCATGTAGTATGTATGTAGCATGCATGTAGTATATATGTGTTATGTATGTAGCATGTAGCATGCATGTAGCATGCATGTAGTATGTATGTAGTATATATGTGGTATGTATGTAGCATGCAGTATGTATGTAGCATGCATGTAGTATATATGTAGTATGTATGTTGCATGTAGTATTTATGTAGTATGAATGTAGCATGTATGTAGTATGAATGTAGCATGTATGTAGTATGCATGTAGTATATATGTAGCATGTAATTTTTTTTTTTTTACATTTAACACATTAGCCGGATGATGGGACTACTACTGTCCCATCATTGGCTAATGTGTCAATCACTGTCATGGTAGCAGGCATCGCCCGATGGGACTTGTAGTCCCATCGGACGATGCCTGCACAGACCCCCGGAGCCTGCACAGACCACCGGCAGGCCGGCACAGCCCCCCGGCAGGCCGGCACAGCCCCCCGGAGCCTGCACAGCCCCCCGGCAGGCCGGCACAGCCCCCCGGAGCCTGCACAGACCACCGGCAGGCCGGCACAGACCACCGGAGCCTGCACAGACCCCCTGGCAGGCCGGCACAGCCCCCCGAAAGGCCCGTACAGACCCCAGAGAGGCTGTACAAGGGCAGGAAAGGGTTTTTCTTATTCCGATACCGGAAGTCCCATAGACTTGAATGGGACTTCCGGTATCGGAATCGGCGATACCGATACTTTTTTTAAAGATCGGCCGATACCATCCGATACGATACTTTGAAGTATCGGACGGTATCGCTCAACTCTAGCCATAACCCTTCCATTTGACCAAGTACTGGAGTCTCCGTTTAGCCAAACGAGAATCCAATATTTTCTCTACCTCATATTCCACATTGCCTTTAACCAATACAGGGTCGGGAGGCGCCACCATAGGAACTACTGGCTCCACAAACCTCTTCAACAGAGATTTATGAAACACGTTATGGATATTAAACATAACTGGAAGAGCCAATCGAAAAGAAACAGGATTAAGAATCTCCAAAATCTTATAAGGTCCAATGAATCTTGGCTTGAACTTTAGAGACGCAACCTTCATAGGAATATTCTTTGACGACAACCAAACCATATCACCCACTTTAAACCGGGGACCAATGGTCCTATGCCGGTTGGAAAACTGTTGGGCTTTTTCCTGAGAGAGGGACAACTTATCCACCACTTGGTCCCAAATCTGCTGCATTCTCTCTACCACAGTGTCCACACTTGGGCAGGTCGAAGATTCCACGTGCCCTGAAGAAAATCGAGGATGAAACCCAAAGTTACAGAAAAAGGGCGACATCAAAGTGGTAGAACTAGCTCTATTGTTTAGTGTGAATTCGGCCAAGGGCAAAAATGAGACCCAGTCATTCTGATCAGCAGATATAAAACATCTCAAATAGGACTCCAAAGTCTGGATTGTTCTCTCAGTCTGCCCATTGGTCTGAGGATGAAATGCAGAGGAGAAAGATAACTGAATTCCCAGTTTGGAATAAAAAGCTCTCCAAAATCTGGAAACAAACTGGACTCCACTGCCCGACACAATGTTCTCAGGAATCCCGTGCAACCGAACCACCTGTTGAAAAAACAAGGGCACCAACTCTGAAGAAGATGGCAACTTTGGGAGTGGTACAAGATGGATCATCTTACAAAATCTATCACAAATCACCCAGATAACAGTCATTCTCTGAGAGACAGGAAGATCGGAAATAAAATCCATTGAGATATGGGTCCATGGCCTCTTGGGCACCAGCATCACAACCCACTAGAACGAGAACAGAGTTTTGACCTAGAACCAGTCCCACAGGACTGCACAAAATTCCTGACATCACGAGATAATGCAGGCCACCAAAAAGACCAACTCACCAAATCTCTGGTACCAAAAATACCTGGATGACCAGCCAACGCGGACAATGAATTTCAGACATTACTCTCTTCCTCCACCGGTCAGGGACATACAATTTTCCCATAGGGCAACGTTCAGGTTTGTCCTGAAATTCCTCCAGGGGACGTCTCAAATCGGGTGAGATGGCGGAAAGAACTACACCCTCATTTAGAATGGTAGTAGGCTCGGTCACAATTAGAGAATCGGCAAAGAAACTCCTAGAAAGGGCGTCCGCCTTAACATTCTTAGTGCCCGGAAGAAAAGAGACCACAAAATTAAAACGCGTGAAAAACAAGGCCCACCTAGCCTCTCTAGGATTCAAGCGTTTGGCTGATTCAAGATAAATTAAATTCTTGTGGTCGGTGAGGACCACAACTTGATGTCTAGCTCCTCCAACCAATGTCTCCACTCTTCAAATGCCCATTTCATGGTCAACAATTCCTGAATCCCCACGTCATAGATACATTCAGATGGGGAGAATTTTCGAGAAAAGAAGGCACAGGGATTCATTTTAGAAGTCAACGGATCTTTTTGGGACAAAACGGCTCCTGCACCAATCTCAGAAGCATCTACCTCCACCTGAAATGGGAGTGAGACATCAGGTTGCCGTAGAACCGGAGCAGAAGTGAATCTCCGATTAAGCTCCTGAAATGCCGAAACTGCCTCTGGAGACCAATTCACCACATCAGCGCCCTTTTTGGTCAGATCAGTAAGTGGTTTGACAATACCAGAAAAATTACTTATAAATTTATGATAGAAATTAGCAAAACCCAAAAACTTCAGGAGAGCCTTCAAAGAAGTGGGCTGAACCCAATCATAAATGGCCTGTACCTTGGCCGGGTGCATTTCAATAGCCGACGGAGACAAAATGAATCCCAAAAATGAAATCCACTGTACACCAAAGAGGCACTTCGATCCCTTAACATACAGGGAATTTTCCCTCTGAATCCGGAACACTGTCTGGACATGTTCCACATGAGAATCCCAATCACTGGAAAAGATCTAGATATCATCCAGATAAATGATCAAAAACTTATCCACAAAGTCCCGGAAAATATCGCTCATAAAAGATTGGAAGACAGAAGGGGCATTAGTGAGTCCAAAAGGCATCACCAGGTACTCAAAACGTCCCTCCAGAGTATTAAACGCCGTCTTCCATTCATCCCCGTGCTTGATGCAAATAAGATAATACGCCCGCCTGTGGTCAAGCTTGGTAAACCAGCAGGCACTTTTAACTCTGGAAAATAAATCAGAAATCAGGGGTACTGATATTTAACAGTGATTTTGTTAAGGGAATGATAGTCAATACAAGGCCTTAATGAACCATCTTTCTTGGCCACAAAAATAAAACAGCACCTAAAGGTGAAGAGGATGGTCTAATATGACCCTTCTCCATTGACTCCTTGATATAAGATCGCATAGCATCATGTTCGGGTAATGATAAGTTGAAAAGCCAACTCTTGGGAAATTTACACCCGGGCATTAACTCAATTGCACAGTCATAACTCCTATGAGGAGGCAAAGATGCAGACTTACTCTCACTAAATAGATAAGAAAAATCAGCCAAATAATCAGAAAAATCATGCGACTGGGGAGAGGTGGAGAAAACAGGAGTGTCACTAAGAACACACTGACAACCCCAACTCACCACAGACACAGATTTCCAATCCAAAACAGGAATATGAGTTTGCAACCAGGGAAAACCCAGAACAATAGTATCATGCAAAACATTTTGCATGATACTATTGTTCTGGGTTTTCCCTGGTTGCAAACTCATATTCCTGTTTTGGATTGGAAATCTGTGTCTGTGGTGAGTTGGGGTTGTCAGTGTGTTCTTAGTGACACTCCTGTTTTCTACACCTCTCCCCAGTCGCATGATATTTCTGATTATTTGGCTGATTTTTCTTATCTTTATAATTTTCTTGGTGGTCCGGGGCGACCCACATTATCACCTGGGTCCAAAACTGGGGTTTATTCTCCGCCAAAGGAGTAGCATCAATACCCCTCAAAGGGATAGGAGTCCGCAGGGGTATTATGAGAAAACCACAACGTTTAGCAAAGTCTAAATTCATCAGATTCAACGCTGCTCCTGAATCTACAAAAGCCTTAGTGGAAAATGTAGACAAGGAGCAGATCAGGGTAATTGCCAAAAGGAGCTTAGGCTGTACACTGTCCACGGCAAATGTGTGTGCAAAACGTTTTTCTTGTTTAGGGCAGACAGAAATAGTATGAAAGGCGTCTCCATAGAAAAAACACAGCTTATTACGCCTTCTAAACTCCTGACGTTGCACCCTAGACAAAACCCTATCACATTGCACGGGTTTAGACGTTTGTTCCAAAGGCGGCAATGCCTCTCGTGTAGTTTTACGTTTACGTAAACGCCGATCAACTTGAATGGCTAATGACATAGAATCGTCAAGTCCAGAGGGAACAGGAAATCTGACCATAACATATTTTACGGTTTCTGCCAAACCCTTCCGAAAGAGAGCTGCTAGGGCATCGTCACTCCATTTAGTAAGGACTGCCCACTTTCGAAATTTTTGACAGTATAACTCTGCACAATCGTGACCCTGGTTCAATGTCAATAAGGTTTTCTCAGCTTGATCAATAGCATTAGGTTCATCATACAACAACCCCAAGGCTTGACAAAATGCATCCACATCAGTCAGAATAGGATCTCCAGGTGTCAGAGAAAAGGCCCAATCCTGGGGATAGCCGCGCAGCAAGGAGATGACAATTTTAACCTGCTGCACAGAGCTCCCTGATGAGTCAGGCTTCAAGGCCAGAAATAGTTTACAATTATTCTTAAAATTCAAAAATTTAGACCGATCCCCAAAAAACACATCAGGAGTAGGGATTTTTGGCTCAACAGTAGATGATTGAGCGAGATAGGCGGAAATTCCCCACACTTCAACAGTGAGCTGCTCAACGTGATCAGACAATTGCTTAATCTCCATTTAATAAAAAATCCTCTTACGGCCCCAGAGAAAAAGTGGAAAAAATATATTAAAAAAATTCTGACACTTTTTTTTTTTACAATTCTTTCCTGCTTTTGAGTACCCTAGAATCTGTGGTTTAGGCTGGTGATTCTGTTATGATTGGGTCACCGAGGAGGAGAGAAAGACCAAGCTAAGCCACAGAAAACCAGAGAGGTTGGTAACTAAGCAGATTGCAGACCCCTGATCCTATCCACACAATTAGCAGTAGCTGTGGAGCATACCTACAATGATCCTAGATGCCTCAACACAGCCGGAGAGCTAAATAAGCCTAAAGCAAGAAAGGGGAAATCTAAACTGCCCCAAAGCAGACCCCAAAGGAATAGATAGCCCCCAAAAATATATTATCAGTGAGACAAAATGAAAACACAAATGCAGGTAGGAAAATAGACTGAGCAAATGATGGGGCCCACACTAACTAGACAGGACAGGAAAGGAAAGACACTGTCTGCAATCACGCAAAAAAAACCTGCAAAAAATGTCCCACACGTCTGATAGAAAAATACTGAATTCACATGACTTCGCCCACTATATCAGCACTCTGGTATATTCTGAAAGCAGAGCAAAAAAGAGGCCAATCTAATAAGGGACAAAAACAAACTGGCACAAGCAGTAAAATATGGATGGAGATTCAGCACAGTCCCAGCCGGAGCTGGCTGACCACACAAAACTGAAAAAGACAAAACCAGATCAAATGCAAACAATAGCAAAAGAACACTAAGCTGAGAATGCAGGGACTGAGCTGGAAAGTAAGACCTCAGGAGGCAGGAAAAAGTCACCAGCAGAGATAGAGGGAGTTGGCTGTCTTAAATCCAGTCAGAAACTCCAGATCTCCAATCGTCCTCCTCATTATCAGGTGGAAAGCCTCTGTTAATCAGATCAGCTCCATTACCTCCAGTCACCACCAGAGGGAGCCCAGAAAGAGAACTTGCGACCCCTCTGTCAATATAACCAGCTCCACTACCTTCTCTAGTAACCAGAGGTATGCCAGAAAGCGAATTCACAACAGACCTGGTCATGTACTGCCTCAAGCAGGCGGACGCATCTGGCACAGCAGAATCTGAGTCCCTGGCATGCAGTGTGTTACTGATGGTAGCCTTTGTTGCGGTGGTCCCAGCTCTGTGTAGGTCATTCACTAGGTCCTCCCATGTGGTTCTGGGATTTTTGTTCACCATTCTTGTTATCATTTTGACCCCACGGGGTGAGATCTTGCGTGGAGCCCCAGATCGAGGGAGATTATCAGTGGTCTTGTATGTCTTCCATTTTCTTATTATTGCTCCCACAGTTGATTTCATCACACCAAGCTGCTCGCCTATTGCAAATTCCATCATCCAAGCCTGGTGCAGGTTTACAATTTTGTTTCTGATGTCCTTCAATAGCTCTTTGGTCTTCAACATAGTGGAGTTTGGAGTGTGACTGTTTGAGATTGTGGACAGGTGTCTTTTATACTGTTAACAAGTTCAAACAGGTGCCATTACTACAGGTAATGAGTGGAGGACAGAGGAGCATCTTTCTTTTGGTTGGGGGGTTTATACAGATCCGCGTGTGGTAAAATTGATAAAGCAGTTTTTTCTTTGGGTCAGTATGATGACAGCAATACCTCATTTATATAATTTTTTTATGTTTTGGCGACTCTTACACAATAAAAACTATTGTATAGAAAAAAATGATTTTTGCATCGCTTTATTCTGAGAGCTATAACTTCTTATTTTTCTGGTGATGGAGCTATATGGCGGATTGTTTCTTGCTGGACAAGATGACATTTTCAGCGGTACCACGTTTATTTATATCCGTATTTTTGATTGCGTGTTATTCCACTTTTTGTTCGGCGGTATGATGAAAAAGCAATGTTGGCTAAAGGGGTTAACTAGTGGGACAGTTTTATGGGTCGGGTCATTACTGACACGGCAATAATAAATATGTGTACTTTTATTGTTTAGATTTTTTAATTTAAATATTTATTTATTGATTTAATAAATATTGATTTTTTTATTATTTTTTTTTTATTATTGCTCCCACAGTTGATTTTATCACACCAAGCTGCTTGACTATTGCAGATTCAGTCTTCCCAGCTTGGTGCAGGGCTACAGTTTTCTTTCTGGTGTCCTTCGACAGCTCTTTGGTCTTCACCATAGTGGAGTTTGAAATATGACTGTTTGAAGTTGTGGACAGGTGTCTTTTATGCTGATAAGAAGTTCAAACAGGTGCCATTACTACAGGTAATGAGTGGAGGACAGAGGAGCCTCTTAAAGAACAAGTTACTGGTCTGTGAGAGCCAGAAATCTTGCATGTTTTTCGATGACCAAACACTTATTTTCCACCATAATTTGCAAAATAAATCTTGCCAAATCAGACAAGGTGATTTTCTGGATTTGTTTTCTCATTTTGACTCTCATAGTTGTGGTCTACCTATGATGTCAATTACAGGCCTCTCTCATCGTTTTAAGCGGGAGAACTTGCACAATTGGTGGCTGACTAAATACTTTTTTCCCCACTGTAAATGGTGATGTGAGCTGCCCCATAGGTAACACTGGGCTGAGTGCTATGCGTTGTTTTCTCCCATAGCCCTCGGCGGTATTCTACGGTAGTGTGACTCCGGCCTTAGAGGTACAGTTGCATTTGGCACAGTGGAAATAAATCAGTGATGTCTCCTTAAGCCACTAATTGGGCAAATGCTGAGAAAAGGCCAAAGCAGAGCTCAATGCAGCACAACAAGCTGGTGTCAAGTATAAGGCAAAAGGGATGTCCTTATCTTGACCACCATACACTATGACAACAGTTCCCTTGTCACTGTTTGTGGTACCACAACACAAGTCTCAAAGCCATATTTTGTCTTGGATTACAATCAGTACAAGGGGGTGTCGATCTCTCAGATCAGGTCGTCAAATCATACAGCACCATGCGAAAAGCTAAAGTATGGTACAAGAAATTGGCCGTGCACATGGTACAGATGGTACTGTACAATGCTTTTGTGCTGTTCCGATCTGCAGGCGATACGGGGACCTTGCTTCAGTTTTAAAAGGTAGTCTTTCAGGGGTGTAGTTTCCAACATGGGATCACTAGTGGGAGATTTCCACTGTTTAGGCACATTAGGGGCTCTGCAAGCTCGACATGATGCCCGCAGACCATTCCATCAAAGTCTGCAATCCAAAATGTCACTTCTTCCATTCCGAGCACTGCCGTGCGCCTAAACAGTGGTTTTCCTCCACATATGGGGTATCAACATACTTGGGAGAAATTGAACAACAACATTAGTCATTCATTTTATCCTGTTACTCTTGTGAAAATAAAAAAAAATCTTTGCTAAAAGATAATTTTCTGGGGAAAAAGTGTGATTTTTTTTATTTTCACTGCTCCACGTTATAAACTACTGTGAAGCGCTTGTGGGTTCAAAGTGCTCACCACACAGCTAACTAAGTTCCTTGTATGGTCTAGTTTCCAAAATGGGGTCACCTGTGGGGGTTTCCACTGTTTAGGCACATCAGGGGATCTTCAAACTAGACATGGTGTCTGCTCGCAATTCCAGACAATTTTGCATTCAAAAAGTTAAAAGGTGCTCCTTCCCTTCCGGGCCCTGCCATGCGCCCAAACAGTGTTTATCTCCCACATATGGAGTATCATCGGACTCAAGAGAAACTTCTTTCGTGGTTGATCTTCTCTTTTTACCCCTGTGAAATAAAAAAAATTGTTGATGAAAGATCATTTTTGTGACTGCAAAATTAAATGTTTATTTTTTCCTTCCACGTTGCTTCAGCGCCTGTGAAGCACTTGAAGAGTCAATAAACTTCTTTAATGTGGTTTTGAGTACCTTGAGAGGTGCATTGTTAGAATGGTGTCACTTTTGGGTATTTTCTGTCATATAGACCCCGCAAAGTGATTTCAAATGTGATGTGTTCCCTAAAAAAAAGGTTTTGTAAATTTTGATGAAAAAATGAAAAATCGCTGGTTAACTTTCAACCCTTATAACTTCCTAACAAAAAAAGATTTGTTCCAACATTGTGCTGATGTAAAGTAGACATCTGGGAAATGTTATTATTAATTATTTTGTGTGACATAACTGTCTGTTTTAAGGGCATAAAAATTCAAAATCCAAAATATGCAAAATTTTTGCCAAATTTCCAATTTTTTTCACAAATAAACATAAGTCATATCGAAGAAATGTTACCACTATCATAAATTACAATATGTTGTGAGAAAACCTTCTCAGAATCCATTAAAGCGTTCCAGAGTTATGACCTCATAAAGTGACAGTGGTCAGAATTGAAAAAAATGGCCCGGTCAAGAAGGTGAAAACAGATTTCGGGGTGGAGGGGTTAGTTCATGTGGTTGTTAATATTTTAGAAGACTCCATAAACTCAATACATGAATAAACACTTAGAGACATTATGGAACTCTTTCAGAAAAGACGATTTTTATATTTTGTACAGCCTCAATACTTTGGAAAATGCATTCCAGGTAAAGTGACAGGAAGCTTGAATCTGAATTTTAAAATTAGAACACACAAGGAGGTTGTAACTGTGCACTATTGTTAACTTGAAGCACTTTCTTTGTCACCGGCGCCTTTTCTCCTGTGTAATACTAGAAGCTGTGCATCAGAGATCAATGTTTCATCTATTAAGTATTAACCAACAATCTATTGGCCATATGTCACATACTTTGCATGATGACAGGATGAACATTCAACACCTTTACAAAATTGTTCTGTTAAATCTGCTGTTTTATGCAGACCCACAAAGATCATTTAATAATCCAGGATTGTGTCCCATGCTGCTTGTTTGGATACCATTTACGGGCCATTAAGATGCATTGTTATAAAGTAAACCTTCTGCTAGTGGGACCTACCTTTTTATCCTTGTGTTCTATCTCTGACATTTAATTCAGAATCCCTAATTATCTGCTTGTTAAACATTTTCAGTGTTTTCTGGCTCCATCTAGTGACCAGAGTCATAACCGCAGTGTTATTGTGTGTTTTACTTTCATTTTCCCATTTCCCTTCGTTCGCAATGCATTCTGGTAAGGTTGCAAGGCACCCTGGTAAGCTTCGCAAAGGATTATGGCTAGTCCAGCCCCCATTTTCCCTCCAGTTCTCCATTTTCCCTCAGCCTGCATCCTGGAAGCATCTCATTGCTCTTCTCCCCTTGTGACAGCATTGCTGGTATGTAATCATGCTTCCTGTATCTAATTTCTGTACCATATTAGCCTGCCTAGTTAGTTTTCCCCTGCTCAGCTAGTAGTGCAGATGTTGATTTGATTTATAATGTATATATGTACTCCAATGTACTCTGTATTGACTGAGTGTATTTATATGTTTGTATTGTAGTTTCACCTTGCCAATATACCACTATGTTCAATAAAACACAGATTCAACCTACAGTCTCTTTATTGGACCCCGGTATAGTGGTTTAGCTGCCTGTATAAGCTACCTGAAGTCTGCTTCATTTAGTGAGGACAGAACAGTTCCATCTTGCAGGACCGCAGTGAAACAACGGCTATCCAGCTAGTGGGAACTCAGAGAAAGAAGAGTCTTCCATACTGCAGAGGCCAGTTACACAGCGGCCATTCAGCTAGTGGAATTCAGGGAAAAGACAGCTTTCCATCCAGCTTGCAGGAAAAACTGCAGACAACTGCAGACAGTCTGCAGTGAAACTGCAGACAATCACCTAGCGAGATTCAAGTCACCGGCTACATAGAGACTAATACAGCTACAGCAATCTCTGCACAGCCAACCCCCAAGACACCATGTCCCACAAATCACACAGAACAAAATCTGTTACTTCCGTCTCCTCAAAGACCACATCCTTTAGCAGCGTGGTCGCCATTGTCCGCACAAATGATGAAGCCACCAAAATGTGAGCAAGGTGTGCTGTAGAAGAGATGGAACTTAAATTAGAGAAAGCACGCTTAGAAGACTAAGAAAGAAAGTCTCGCATAGAGATAGAGAAGTCATGCTTAGAAAGAGATGAGCAAGAGAGAAAGACAAAGTTAGAGAAGGCACGTGTGGATGCCCCATTAGACAGCCTAGCAGCAAAAAGAGAAGCTGCCGCAGCACTAGCCGAAGTGGAATCACTAGAAGCCGCGCACAACCCTGAGCTGCATAGCCGAAGCAGTACGTCAAGTCTGAAGTTGCCACTGCAAGATTCACCACAACCCACATCTCAATATGTTAATGAACTTCCTGATCCAAACTATAACCAAGAACACGAGACATCCAGTGAAGCGAGTGAGAGTCATCATGAGGCTCAGCTCCAGGAAAACGTGGAGCAAAACAATTCTGCTAATGACTACCTTGCTCCTCACCAGGTAACCAACGTGAATCACCTTGCTGACACACCGCACATCAGACCAAAGCAATATGACACCGACTGGCACCACCCTGGGGATACAAACAGGTATGAATGCACATCACACCACTATTAGGGTGACCCATCACCAGTATACTTTGCTGACAACCGGTTCACAACAGAATTTGCTAAGTTCTTCACATGACGTGATCTGGATGCCAAGGGATTCATGAAATTCATTGACCTTGCTGAAGGTTACAGAGCTTGGAAAGCTTCCTTCCAAAATGTCACTAGAGACTTGAAGCTACAACATAGGCAAGAGATAGACCTCTTAGTCAAATACTTAGGAGAAGAGTCAGTCAAACATGCAGCAAGGATAAGACATTAATATAAACCACCCTCAAATTGGCCTTAAAGAGATCTGGAAGAGGCTAGATGAGTGTTACGGCTCAGCAGAGGTAATAGAGAGAGCCTTGTTCAAAAGAATCGATGACTTTCCTAAAATATCTAACAAAGGTTTCCAGAAACTTAGAGAACTAGGTGACCTGCTAAAGGAAGTCCTAGTTGCCAAATGTGAAGGTGACCTGCAAGGACTTGCATTCCTTGATACAGCCAAAGGTGTTAACCCTATAGTCCAAAAGTTGCCCTACAATCTACAGGAGAGGTGGCTCACACGTGATTCCACGTACAAATACAAACACAGTGTATCATTCCCTCCCTTCTCCGTTTTTTTGGGAGACTTTATACACAAACAAGCGACAATCAGAAATGATCCCAGCTTTGATTTTGCAATGTCATACGCCACACCGTCACCAGCTGCAAACCCACGCAGAACATCTGTGGCAGTACACAAGACTTATGTTTCTTCTCCAAGTTCCAATTACAGGTCTGCTGGCCGCTCTCAATCAGAGACAAAGGTACAGGACCCTGACAAGCAGTGCCGGCTCCATCAGAAGCCTCATCCTCTCCTGAAATGCAGAGCATTTAGAGGAAAATCTATGCCAGATCGCAGAAGCTTCCTGAAAGAGACCGGTATCTGCAACAAGTGCTGCTCATCCTCCACTCACCTCGCCAAGAATTGTAAGGTCAGTGTAAAATGCACAGAATGTGGCACCACAGATCATAACATTGCTCTACACCCTGGCCCAGCTCCATGGAGCGCACAAAACACGCCAGCTGACAGTGAGCCTGGTGGGGAGGAAAGGAGCACTGATGCAGCTACGCCAGAGATCACTTCACAATGTACTGAAGTCTGTAAAGGGACAATAGACAGTAGGTCTTGTTCAAAAATATGCCTCGTCAGAATGTACCCAAAGGGTCATAGAGACAAAGCTGTGAGACTGTATGCTATCTTGGATGATCAAAGTAATCGATCCCTGGCTAGATCAACATTCTTTGACATATTCAACATCAAAGGACCAAGCACTCCCTACTCATTAAAGACATGTGCAGGTACTGTGACAACAGCAGGCAGAAAAGCTACTGACTACCAAATTGAGTCCTTAGACGGACAATTTTGCCTACCACTACCTACAATCATCGAGTGTAATCAGATCCCAGACAACAGATCTGAAATACCTACGCCAGATGTGACAATCCATCACGCTCACTTGAAATGCATAGCACACCTTATACCAGAACTCGACCATCAGGCCCAAATATTACTGCTGTTGGGAAGAGATATCCTACAGGCTCATAAAGCGAGAAGTCATATCAATGGACTCCACAATGCTCCCTATGCCCAAAAGCTAGACCTAGGATGGATCATAAATCATAATAGGAAACGTATGCTTTGGGACATATGCACGCACCATCTTCTGTGACAAGTATGCTAACAAATACATTGGAGAAAGGACACCCATCTCTGTTTCAACTTTGCAAGAACAAGTTCCATGTCAAGGAACTACCACACAGCATCCAACTGCCCAATCATTTAATAGACTTTACTCATGACAATAGTATGGTGTCAAGAAGCTATGAAGATCAGTTGGGGTGCACAGTATTCCAGAGAACTAAGCAAGACAACCAAGTAGCAATGTCGGTAGAGGACAAGTTGTTCTTAGAGGTAATGGACAAGGGACTTGTAAAAGATGAGACCAACTGTGGGTCGCATCTCTTCCCTTCAGAACCCACAGACCATGTCTACCAAACAAAAGAAATCAGGCATTAAAACGTTTCTCCTCTCTTAAACATAATCTGCAGAAGAAACCAGAGATGAAAGATCACTTTTTCTCCTTCATGTCAAAGATTTTTGAGAACTGCTATGCAGAACTAGCTCCCACTCTCAAACATCAGAAGAATGCTGGTTCCTACCCATGTTTGGATTATACCACCCTAAGAAACCGGGCCAAATTAGAGTGGTGTTTGACTCCAGTGCTAAGTTTGATGATGTCACCCTGAATGATGTTCTACTGACAGGACCAGACCTTAATAACAAACTGTTGGGAGTACCTATGTGCGTCCGTAAGGATTCCATTGCCTTCATCACTGACATCCAACAAATGTTCCATTGTTTCCTTGTGAGAGAGAGACAGGAACTTCCTAAGATTCTTCTGGTACAGAGACAATGATCCTACTAAAGAGGTCACAGAGTATTTCATGAGAGTGCACATCTTTGGCAATATCCTTCTCCTGCAGTTGCTATTTATGGCCTCAAAAGGTCAGCTCAAGAATGAGAAACAGAATACGGATCAGAGGTCAGAGAATTCATAGAAAAAGACTTTTATGTTGATGACTGTCTGAAGGCCATGCCTTCAAATGAGACTGCTATTAGTCTTCTTCTGAGTAGAGCCCAAAAGATGCTTGCTTGCTCTAACCTCAGGCTTCACAAAATAGCCTCAAACAGCCAAGAACTCATGAAAGCATTTCCTTGTGTAACGGTCTCAGAGACCGGGACCTGGGGTCAGACCCCACACCAATGCAATGCAGCTTCAGGCTTCTCTGGAATCTACAGTCAGACACCTTTACCTTTCAGGTCAGCCAGGAAGAAAAACCTTTCACACGCAGAGGTGTCCTGTCTGCCATCAACAGCCTGTATGATCCCTTGGGTTTTGCAGCTCCTGTTACTATACAAGGCAAAGCCATACTAAGAGACTTACCTAAGGAGACATCTGACTGGGATACACCTCTGCCATCTGATAAGAGAGTCTAGTGGGAAGTATGGAAGAACTCCTTAGCAGCCCTTTCCAACCAGAATGTGCCAAGACCATACACCCCTGTGCCTTCTACAGAAATACAAAGCCAAAGACTGTATGTATTTGCAGATGCTTCTGTCAAAGCAATTGCTGCTGTCACCTATCTCAAAACTGTAGACTCTAAATGTCAGAGCCACATTGGATTCATTATGGGGAAGGCCAAACTTGCTCCACAGCTAGAGAAAACTATACCCAGGTTGGAACTTTGTGCTGCAGTCTTAGCCATCGAGTTAGCTGTGTCCATCGCATCCGAGATGGATATTGACCTGACACAAGCCAAGTTCTACTCAGACAGTAAAGTAGTCCTGAGATACATCCACAATGAAACCAGAAGATTCTATGTTTATGTCAACAACAGAGTGCTACGAATTAGGAGATCAGTTCATCCAAACAGTGGCATTACATTCCCATGGACCAAAATATTGTAGTTCATGCAACTAGAGCAGTTAACGCAAGTCGACTAGGAAGCACAACATGGCTCTCAGGACCAAAACTATTGTACACTGAGGAACGTTTTCCAGACACCTTTGAACTAATGAGAGAGGACTCAGATGTTGGGATCTTCCCTCAGGTGTCTACACTTCATACATTGACTCTAGCTACTCTACTCACCCAGAAAACAGGACTATCCAGTGCCCCTCCAGGAGGATTCGACACTAAGGTTCTATAAGCGCCAATGCAGGCAGGTACAAAGTCTTGCCAATACAATCTAGGACAGGTGGCACAAACAGTATTTGTCTACCCTGCAGCCATGGACGAAGTGGCAATCTACCAGGCCTAATCTATGCATTGGTAACCTCGTTCTTGTGAAAGACTATCAAGCCCATCAAAACTAGTGGCCACTTGGACTAGTGACAGCAACATTTCTGAGTAAGGATGGCAACGTCCGCAAAGTAGAACTGAGGATGGCCAAAGGGAATGAACTTAAATCATTCTCCAGACCAGTAACTGAGCTGGTCCTATTGTTGTCTTCGGAGAAAATGAATAGTGACATACGTTTGATGCCAGATGGGGAGTGTTCTGTCCCCGACATTTAATTCAGAATCCCTGATTATCTGCTTGTTAAATGTTTTCAGTGTTTTCTGGCTCCATCTAGTGACCAGAGTCATAACCGCAGTGTTATTGTGTGTTTTACTTTCATTTTCCCATTTCCCTCCATTCGCAATGCATTCTGGTAAGGTTGCAAGGCTCCCTGGTAAACTTTGCACAGGATTATGGTTAGACAAGCCCCCATTTTCTCTCCAGTTCTCCATTTTCCCTCAGCCTGCATCCTGGAAGCACCTCATTTCTCTTCTCCCCTTGTGACAGCATTGCTGGTGTGTAATCACGCTTCCTGTATCTAATTTCTGTCCCATATTAGCCTGCCTAGTTAGTTTTCCCCTGCTCAGCTAGTAGTGCAGATGTTGATTTATAATGTATATATGTATTCCAATGTACTCTGTATTGACTGAGTGTATGTATATGTTTGTATTGTAGTTTCACCACACCAATATACCACCACGTTCAATAAAACACAGATTCAACCTACAGTCTCTTTATTGGACCCCGGTATAGCGGTTTAGCTGCCTCTATATGCTACCTGAAGTCTGCTTCATTTAGCGATGACAGAACACCTTGACATAGCTTTTTTTTCTTGTAAACAATCTCATTCACTGCCATAGCCATTTTTCTTTTACTTACACTTTCTATAATGTTCGATAATCATTTTTTATCCCAATTATTCAACCTTTGCCAAAATGGATGTAACAAGGAATGCTAATAAGTTAGACACAGTTGCTGAAAGCAAAATGTGGCAGCAGAATTAGTAAAACATGAGCAAAAGCGGACATGCTCAGTTAAATGAATACATTTTTTAAAATATCTCTTTCCTTTTTTCCAAAAATGGTGTCATAAGAAATGCTAGGTAGATATATGTCCAAAAAGACAATCCCAGAATATGGGTGCCAAATTGGTGTGAACAGTGTAGATGTAAAATGAATCTAGTAAAACATTTCCTCAAAAAGATTGTTTCCATCTTTGTGATGCAGACAGTTGCAGTTAAACAAATACTATAGATTTTGGAGAATTATCCTATGTGGTTTTAAAAAAATAATTATTTCCTATTCACAAAAAAGATTGAATAAGAAATGCTAAATCTCTGTATTGTTGCTTATGACAAACAACTACACCGTCACTAACTGACAATGATTTCAGATTTTTTTTTCTCTGTAAATAATATCGCACTGTCTTGCTACTGCTTTCTAGTGCATCTGGACTGAAGACAAAAAAAAGTATAAATGTAATTAAAATGCAGCATTACAGATGTCAGCTACACCATATTACTGATGAATCACACTGTCTGGCACTGCTACTAGCACCTATCCTATCTCTCTCCCCCTATCAGCTTAACCTCTATATTATTCACACACTATTACACTCATCTTTTACACTGCTGCAGTTGTACAACCATGAATGCATGGAGTATTTATCCAATTGTTTAGGGTTTCTTTTTTTATCTCTAATGCTGAGCTGTGAGCTTTGACATCTTCTCACTATTCTAAATCACCCTAAACTGGCTGCTGCATTCTCTGCCTTGGCTTTTATACAGGCTTTGATGCTTTGATCGTTGCTCCTTATTGGATGTACTTTATCATTTAATGTGTTAGCTGCAAGGCATTATGGAGAAGCCCCCATGGTCATGCCTGAGATCATGTTGGCCTTCTGTAGCTCATGCAATCATCCGGAATGTGTACAAAGGCAGCAGGTCTTTTTTCAGGATAAAATACAATTGAAAATTGTTTATGTCTGCAAGGACTTCTGAATTTCATAAAATTCTACTTGAATTTGTTTCTCATCAAGGCAATTCACTAATCTAAATATACAGTATAATACAATACAGTTTTTAACGCCATGGTGCATTTTGACTTTGGTGGACTGGAAAAATGCCTCATGAAAGCAGCCAGAGACAGATATGGAAGATACATAGCACAGCGTTATACAGTCCCCTAATTATCCAAAGTTCAGACTGCAAACCATAGTATGAACTCAGCTCAAACACCTAAACAAAGGGGTTGGTCACATAACTGTATTGGGACCGTATTATCTTGTTCGCATTGTAGCTTACCCCGATTAATGGTCTCATGAAAATAACATTACAGTATGATTAAGACAAACCCCACATCAGTAGTCCCCTTTGTTAACAATATGTAAAAAACAGACTACTCATAGTTCTCTTACACGTCCTCTGCTAAACGTGGGTGCAGGACCTTAAAATGTTAGTCTAGCGCCACTCACTTCCACATTCAAAGGTGAGAGGGTCAGGTGTCGTCACATCTAGTAATACCCTCCGGGATGCATGCACAGTTGATAGTGCAAGTGAGCAGCACAGGCCTTTTTATTTATGGGATCATAGACTATGGAGTATTTCATAATTAACTTTAATTAACTATTTAATCCAAAAGTAAATATACAATGTGAATCAATCAATACAAAATTATAAAAACTTACAGGGTATAGCTTGTGCCAGCTAAGGGCAAAGAGCAGTGCCTTTTCCCAGTGAAATTAGTAGGCCACTAATCTTAGTACAACATGAGAGGACACCACGTGATATTGTCCTAACAATCCTAAAGCCTTGTTTTTAGAAGTCTCTACATCAGTCCATGTACCTCAGTATGCTTTGTCAGATACAAAGTCCTAAATAAGACAGTGCTGAAGTGTATTCAGGGAAAATATTTACTGGGTTCCAATTGTAGGAGAATTAATTACAAGCCCTAACACAGTAAAGACAGTAATGAACTATTGGGACAGGAAGTCCTAAAGATGACAGTTGACATTAGCTTCTCTACTAAAGGTGAGCAGATCTTTTGTAATTCAAATTTACTGACTTTGCTAAATTTTAGCAAAACATTTGATTAGCGGTGAATAAATTTGTGCAAATCTCAAAACTGGAAAGCTTGTAATTGCTCAGAAAGTTTTCATGGTGGGGAGGAGAGAAACAGAGTCCTGCTGACCATAAGAACTTACACCTTACAGGAGAGAGAGAGGACCATGCTGACTATAAGAGCTTACACTGTACTGGCGAGAGAGGCCTCTACTGACCATAAGACCTTATGCTCTACAAGGAAAAAAAGAGAATACCGTAAAACCTAACATCCTGCACTCTATGTTAGAGAGAGCTTTAGGCCGCGGTCACACTAACGGATGCAAAATACGGTCCGTATTTTACATGCATGAAACGGATGAATGACCCCTAAATAGTGCTCCGTATGTTATCCGTAAGCAAGGTGTGGTCGCGTATTTTGCGCATGTCAGCATCCGTCTGTAATCCGTATGGCATCCGTATGGTGAGATTTTCTCGCAGGCTTGCAAAATGGACATTTAACGGTTTTGAGGCCTGCAAACTATTTAAATCATTAGCCTGCACCCTATTTATTGGCTCAAGAACAGGTAGCTGCCTCCATTCTGTCCATTTGTGACCTTGCCTTGACTAGGTGTGTTGGTGTTGTATGTGCAACATGGCAGACAATCTGACTTTCAACACAACTGAGCAGGTTCTCTTCAACTGATTTTTGTCACGTTGCTTTGGTCAACCATACCCAGTGATAGTGGATCCGCGGAGGAGGAGACGCATGTGGGTCCATCCACTTTTAAGGCAACGACTCACAAGAGGGCATTTCCACCGCCTCTATTCTTCTCTGCGGGATCATCCTGAAAAATTTTACCAATACTGTCGCATGAGCCTTGCAACATTTGATCTACTCATAGAGACAGTGCACCCTGGGATAACCTTTCAGGACACAAGGATGCGCAAAGCTATATCTGCAGAGGAGCGACTTCTACTCACATTACGGTATGTACTACACAACCACATTCTCTATGTTCATGATGTGCTGCCCAAAGTATGTATTTTTTGTTTTTTGGACTAAGTTTAATGCCCTCATCTTATTCCAGATATGTTCAAACTTACAGACCAGAATGTTATGTGTAATATGTACTGAATATCACTTAGTCATTGTGCGACCAAATATGTGTGTTAGTAGATTTGAATCACTAACAAGTTTGTTATGCATGTACCTGGTCTTTTGTTAATTTGTACATTCTAAAATGTTCCATTTCTGTTGTTCTTCAGCTTCCTGTCCACTGGCCTGTCTTATGCCGCCCTCCACCATGAGTTTCTCAATGGAAGATCTACCGTTTCTAGCATAGTCAGGTCGACATGTAGTGAAATATGGTCAAGACTACATCAACTCGTCATGCCCGAGCCCAGGATGGAAGACTGGTTGAGGATAGCAAGGGACTTTGAGGAGCAATGCAAGTTTCCTAATTGTATTGGGGCCCTTGATGGCAAACATATCCGGGTGCGTAAGGCGCCGAACTCTGGCTCCCAATTCTTCAATTATAAACAATACTTTTCTGTTGTATTGTTGGCTCTGGTCGACCCTCAATACAAGTTTATAATTGTTGACATTGGGGCCTATGGAAGGGCGGAAGACTCTCGAGTCTTCAATACTTCCATTATGGGTCGGCTGCTACGCACCAACCAGTTGGATCTACCACCACCTTGCCAGCTACCAGGCTCCACTCAAGAATCAGTCCCTTATGTCCTTGTGGCAGATGAGGCGTTTCAGTTAACGCGCAATGTCATGAGGCCATATCCCCGGCGCAACCTGGACCACCGGCACAGAATTTTTAACTTGCGCCTATCAAGTGCTCGGCGACTGGTGGAGTGTCCCTTTGGCATTCTTTGTGCCAAATGGCGGGTACTCCAGTCAGCTGAGTAAACAAAATGTTAATGAAGTTGTTAAAGCCTGTGTGGTTCTTCATAACTTCACCAGGATACATGATTGTTCCTCCTCTGCTGGTGTTGTGCATGGGTCGGACAATGTATGTAGGGCGAGACCACCTATCAACCCTCAACGTAGACCGCTCTCTGGGCTCAAAGTGCGTGATATTTTCACAAATTACTTTATGTCACCTGAGGGGGAAACTTCTTGGCAAGAGCATGCTGTGTCTACGTTATAATTTTTTGTTTTATGCCTGTCTAAATATATATATTTAAACTCCTTATGATTCTATGACTGTTTAATTGCATTGGTAAGCGTATGTTAGTATGCTGACACCTTTTTTTAGAATTGAGACAGAGACGTAAAATGTAGTAGACAAATGTTTGCTTTTTTTTTTTTTTTTTTTTAAGAAAAACATATTATTGCCATATGATAAATGTGGCAATGGGCCAAATTGGCTTTTGTGCAGATGTGAAAATTGGGTACAAATAACATTTTTGGACAAACAAAACAACCACATAACCATTAGGCAATACCAAAATGGCAACATTATAAATTTTGGTAGGTCGGGGGAGGAGAAGGCGGAAGACCAGCCTGTGCTTGCTGCTGGCTACTTTGCCCAACTTGGCCATCGCCCTGTGTGGGGGCATATTGTTGCCCATGATGTGGGTAGTGTACTGCCTCCTGTGATTGTGGTTGGTACTGGCCAGAGTGATACTGGAGAGGGGCCTCTTGTTGAGGCTGGTAGGCCCATGTCTCATACCCACCAAAATAGCCATGTTGTCCCCAACCAGGTTGGGACCAGACTCCAACACTGGGTGGCAACAAGTGGCCATATTGGTGAGGTTGGCTAGAGCCAGACATATGTTGCTGCTGTAGGAAAGGTTGCGTAGGGGGAGGAAGGGGGTGAGGTGTAGGCCCACGTATTTGAGGATCCTCAGAGCCTGCTTGAGCAAGCATGTGTGTGGGGTGTCTAAGGCGCATCAGATTCCTGGAGGAAAGCTGCCACCTCTCCAGATATTCAAATAACTCATATGGGATATTGGGGTGTGTGCTTGCATCAAGCAGGATCTGAAAACATCCTCGAATACGTATCCTCACCTCACGAGAAAGGGCACGAAGATAAAGGGCCAGGCTGCGTGAGTATGCCTCCTCGCCATCATCATTATTGACTCTAGCCAGATAGTTCAGTACCCCTGTGTCAACATTGTTACGGGTATCTTGGGCAGGGATGTGGCACCTTCTTCTTCCTCACCGAGATGGTCCAGCAGGCTGTGGGGAGCCCCGGATCTGGGCAGTTGGGCTACTGCTGATGTTGCCCTGCTCCTCCTGAATGGCTGATGGTGCAGCAGCAGACGGCCCTGCTTGTGGATGTGGTCTTGGTGGTGGGGTATGTGGTGCATGCACTGGGTTTTCCTGAGAGGAATCTTCACCCATGCTTCTTGGAGGGGGAGAAGATGGGCCAGCCACCTCATCCCCTCCAGGATCAATGATGGGCTCTGTATCTGAGCCAGTTCCTCTCTCCGTAAGGTTGGACTGAGTTCTGTTATGAAATAGAACAGAGCCAAAAATAAATATTTTTTTTTGGCCCTGTAAAGTATCTGTAATGTGGTGTGAGGTATTTACTTACAGTCTCAGATCCAGACTTGGAGTGAGGAAGGAGAGGCATCATAATAGATATATTTCCTCTTTAGGTGACCTGCATCACCACTCCTGGACCGCTGCTGACGTTCCCGCCTGTATTGGTCGCGGATGCTGCGCCAGCGTCTCATCACATCTTCCACTGCAATGTGACAGGAAATATTCTCAATTTCACATATTTGCTAGGTCAAATTTGCTACCAGTAGCCTAGGCATGTGGCCTTCTAGGGTGTGCTTTCTATCCAGGGTGGCATATATAATTGGGGCATCCAGGCCAGATACATAGGGTGACAATAGTTCAGGTATCAAGTAACTACACTTAATAACTTGGTTGGCTAGGAGGATGAGGAGCTTGTGGTCTGGGCCAAATTATGGCAAATTATGGCAGTGTAAAACCATGGGTCACATAAAAATCTACCCGCCTCATGAGGCAAAAAGTCCAAGCGCAGGAAGGGGGGGGGCTGATTCTAAATGCCTTTTTTGATGTGAGGTACTTTTAAACAGTTTTTGGGTTGAACTTACTCAGTTGCTGCTGCTCCTTACGTGGCCGATCAGCAAAATCGTGGAACATCTGGTGACATATGCGCCTCCATGACGCTTCCTTTCTTGCCCGGTTGGCATAATGGGCATCATGTTGGTCCCAGATTTCTGGCCGCTCCTGCACTAATACAATAAGCATCTCCACACTTAGAAAATATGGCGCCATGACGCTGCAGGACTCCGTGGAGGCGTACTTCCTAGATGTCTGGAGTGTAGAGTTGAGCGATACCAGCCGATACTTGAAAATATCGGATCGGAATGGATCGGCCGATCTTTAAAAAAAGTATCGGTATCGCCGATTCCGATACCGGGAACCAATGCAAGTCAATGGGGCCAAAATATCGGAATTAAAAAAAACCCTTTCTTTCCTTGTAGGTTAATTCTACATGAAGAAAAACAACTAAGAATAATGTAGAATGTATTGTGGGAGGTGGAGGAGACATTAAAGCCATAGAGGTTTAGCCCAATCAAATGGAATAGCAGGAATTAAACTTTTTTTTTTAAAGATGTTAGGAGTTACAAAGATATTGACTATGTTAGCCTCATTTATATTTTGCCAGACATGTATGTCTTCTTCTTCTACTTCCTTTTTTTACATTCTTCTTCTTCTTCTTCTTCTTCTACTTCCTTTTTTTACATTCTTCTTCTTCTTCTTCTACTTCCTTTTTTTACATTCTTCTTCTTCTTCTTCTACTTCCTTTTTTTACATTCTTCTTCTTATTCCTTTTTTTACATTCTTCTTCTTCTTCTTCTACTTCCTTTTTTTACATTCTTCTTCTTCTTCTTCTACTTCCTTTTTTTACATTCTTCTTCTTCTTCTTCTATTTCCTTTTTTTACATTCTTCTTCTTCTTCTTCTACTTCCTTTTTTTACATTCTTCTTCTTCTTCTTCTACTTCCTTTTTTTACATTCTTCTTCTTCTTCTTCTTCTTCTTCCTTTTCTTACATTCTTCATATTCTTCTTATTCAACAATTATTATTCTACATATTCAGCTTCTTCATCTTCTTCCTATTCTTCTTCATCATATTCTTGTTTGTGTCAGGCATTCCTGTAGTTGTTATCTAGAAAAGTTAGAAGTTTACACCTTCCGTTCTGCCTGTCACAAAAGATTTACAACAGGATTTGTCCGCGTTCAGTTTGGCCTGCAGAAGCAGGCCTTTTCCAGGGGCACCACGAGGAGGAACGGACTCACCCCCATACACTGCTTAGTCTTCTTCTGCTTATAAATAAGATAATATCATTTGCTCAGAGTATTAGTCTTATGCTTAATGTTCTTCTGCTTTGTTTTTTTTATGCTTCTTTGTCTTCTCTCTCTTGTTGTTCTGCATCTTGGTGGTTGTCTTCCTGTTCTTTGTCCTCTTGAACCAGCTGACGGTACTGGCACCCGGAGGGGCAGCAGAAGGAACAAGAGCCAATGGCACTACCGAGGACCAGCTGACGGTGCTGGAACCCGGTTACTAAGCAGGAGGTACCTGTGCTACAAAGCACTACCAAGGACCAGCAGACGTTGCCGGAACTCGGATACCGAGATGGAGGCACCTAGGCCAAAGGCTCTGACGAGAACCAGCTGACGGTGCTGGAACCCGGAGGGGTAGCATAAGCTGCAAGAGCAAATGGAAATAGCGAGGACCAGCTGACAGTGCTGGCACCCGGAGGGGCAGCAGAAGGAATAAGAGCCAATGGCACAACCGAGGACCAGCTGACGGTGCTGGAACCCGGTTACTAAGCAGGAGGTACCTGTGCTACAAAGCACTACCAAGGACCAGCAGACGTTGCCGGAACTCGGATACCGAGATGGAGGCACCTAGGCCAAAGGCTCTGACGAGAACCAGCTGACGGTGCTGGAACCCGGAGGGGTAGCATAAGCTGCAAGAGCAAATGGAAATAGCGAGGACCAGCTGACAGTGCTGGCACCCGGAGGGGCAGCAGAAGGAATAAGAGCCAATGGCACAACCGAGGACCAGCTGACGGTGCTGGAACCCGGTTACTAAGCAGGAGGTACCTGTGCTACAAAGCACTACCAAGGACCAGCAGACGTTGCCGGAACTCGGATACCGAGATGGAGGCACCTAGGCCAAAGGCTCTGATGAGAACCAGCTGACGGTGCTGGAACCCGGAGGGGTATCAGAAGTTACCCCTGAAAAGCAAAGTTGGCATGCCGCAAGCTGGCCGCAGTTACCGAATCACACAGTCCTACAGGGGGTGCTTGTCCTACTGGCACTATGGAACAAACCTTTCTTACCAGAACCCGCAGTCCACATAGGAAGCACCTAAACTGCTGGCACCCTAGCCTCGGCTAACCCAACCGCAACACGACATGGCAACTTGGGGTGGCAAACTGACATTGACACTTCCCGGAAACAGCAGGCAGGGCTGGAACCAAGCTGGGCAGGAGGGAGTACCCGTGCCAAAGTCAGTTATGAGCAGCAACTGGCGATGTTGGAGCCCAGGACAAGCACTTAGCAGGCTGAGGCCTGATGTGCTGTCAATTGGGAGGCAGCAGGACAGATTGCCATCAAAACAGCAGGGGAACAGCTGACGTTACTGAACCCCACAAACACAGGAGCTAGTGTTTTACTCTGTGAAGACGGCACTTCCGAGCAACAACTGGCTGTGTTGAAGCCCAGGGACAAGCACGGAGCAGGCTTAGGCTGCATTGAAGAAATTTTAAGATCGGTTGTAGACTACTAATTTGAACCAAGCTCCACTTAGGCCTGTGGCTTCACTGATTTTCGTATTTCCCCTGTCCTCCAACCCCGCCAGTTACAGCTCCGAAGTGGCGTCTGCACAATCCACACTTGTTCCTGTGTTACAGGTGTTCAGTCCGGTCAGTTAATCCCCTGATGTGTGTCCGGCAATGTCGCCTGCTCTGTCCACATTCCGATAATGGGAATGTGGACAGAGCAGGCGACATTGCCGGACACACATCAGGGGATTAACTGACCGGACTGAACACCTGTAACACAGGAACAAGTGTGGATTGTGCAGACGCCACTTCGGAGCTGTAACTGGCGGGGTTGGAGGACAGGGGAAATACGAGAGACAGTGTAGCCACAGGCCTAATTGGAGCACGGTTAAAAATCAGTAGTGGTACGACTGTGTAGGCAGCAGGAGACTTTGCCATCCACACAGCAGGGGATCAGCTGACATTACTGAACCCCACTGAGACACGGGAGCAAGTGTCTCTTTCCGTGTGGACGGCACTTCCGAACTACAACTGGCTGTGTTGAAGCCCAGGAAATAGGAGGGTGTAGGCAGAGGCCTACTGTATTTTGAATGAGTTTACAGCAGGAGAGACTGCCATCCACACAGCAGGGGATCAGCTGACGTTACTGAACCCCACTGAGACACGGGAGCAAGTATCTCTTTCCGTGTGGACGGCACTTCCGAACTACAACTGGCTGTGTTGAAGCCCAGGAAATAGGAGGGTGTAGGCAGAGGCCTACTGTATTTTGAATGAGTTTACAGCAGGAGAGACTGCCATCCACACAGCAGGGGATCAGCTGACGTTACTGAACCCCACTGAGACACGGGAGCAAGTGTCTCTTTCCGTGTGGACGGCACTTCCGAACTACAACTGGCTGTGTTGAAGCCCAGGAAATAGGAGGGTGTAGGCAGAGGCCTACTGTATTTTGAATGAGGTGACAGCAGGAGAGACTGCCATCCACACAGCAGGGGATCAGCTGACATTACTGAACCCCACTGAGACACGGGAGCAAGTATCTCTTTCCGTGTGGACGGCACTTCCGAACTACAACTGGCTGTGTTGAAGCCCAGGAAATAGGAGGGTGTAGGCAGAGGCCTACTGAATTTTGAATGAGTTTACAGCAGGAGAGACTGCCATCCACACAGCAGGGGATCAGCTGACGTTACTGAACCCCACTGAGACACGGGAGCAAGTGTCTCTTTCCGTGTGGACGGCACTTCCGAACTACAACTGGCTGTGTTGAAGCCCAGGAAATAGGAGGGTGTAGGCAGAGGCCTACTGTCTTTGTAATGCGGAGACAGCAGGAGAGACTGCCATCTCCACAGCAGGGGAACAGCTGGCAGTGCTGAACCCCACTAACACTTGAACGAATGTGTTTGGCTCTGTGGAGACGACACTTCTGAACACCAACTGACGTTGTTGGAGCCCAGGATTAGGCGAGGAGCAGGCTGGGGCCTACTGGATTTTGGCAGGTGAATGCAGCAGGAGACTTGCCATCTCCACAGCAGGGGAACAGCTGGCAGTGCTGAACCCCACTAACACTTGAACGAATGTGTTTGGCTCTGTGGAGACGACACTTCTGAACACCAACTGACGTTGTTGGAGCCCAGGATTAGGCGAGGAGCAGGCTGGGGCCTACTGGATTTTGGCAGGTGAATGCAGCAGGAGACTTGCCATCTCCACAGCAGGGGAACAGCTGGCAGTGCTGAACCCCACTAACACTTGAACGAATGTGTTTGGCTCTGTGGAGACGACACTTCTGAACACCAACTGACGCTGTTGGAGCCCAGGATTAGGCGAGGAGCAGGCTGGGGCCTACTGGATTTTGGCAGGTGAATGCAGCAGGAGACTTGCCATCTCCACAGCAGGGGAACAGCTGGCAGTGCTGAACCCCACTAACACTTGAACGAATGTGTTTGGCTCTGTGGAGAAGACACTTCTGAACACCAACTGACGTTGTTGGAGCCCAGGATTAGGCGAGGAGCAGGCTGGGGCCTACTGGATTTTGGCAGGTGAATGCAGCAGGAGACTTGCCATCTCCACAGCAGGGGAACAGCTGGCAGTGCTGAACCCCACTAACACTTGAACGAATGTGTTTGGCTCTGTGGAGACGACACTTCTGAACACCAACTGACGCTGTTGGAGCCCAGGATTAGGCGAGGAGCAGGCTGGGGCCTACTGGATTTTGGCAGGTGAATGCAGCAGGAGACTTGCCATCTCCACAGCAGGGGAACAGCTGGCAGTGCTGAACCCCACTAACACTTGAACGAATGTGTTTGGCTCTGTGGAGACGACACTTCTGAACACCAACTGACGCTGTTGGAGCCCAGGATTACGCATACCGCATGCAGAGGCCAATGGGCATCGGTTTTTATGGAGGTTGTGGACTACTACTGATTCTAACCATGCTCCACTTAGGCCTCTGGCTCCACTGTCTCTACTATTTACCCTGGCCTCCAACCCCGCCAGCTACATCTCTGAAGTGGCGTCAGCACAATCTACACTTGTTCCTGTGTTACTGGTGCTCAGTCCCATCAGTTGATCCCCTGATGTTTGTCCGGCAAGTTCGCCAGCTCTGTCCTCATTCCCACTACTGGTTATGGGAATGTGGACAGAGCAGGAGACCTTGCCGGACACACATCAGGGGATAAACTGATGGGACTGAGCCACAGGAACACAGGAACAAGTGTAGATTGTGCTGACGCCACTTCAGAGATGTAGATGGCGGGGTTGGAGGTCAGGGGAAATAGTAGAGACAGTGGAGCCAGAGACCTAAGTTGGGCACGGTTAAAAATCAGTAGTGGTTTGAATGTTGATGGAGCTGGTGACTCTGCCGTCCACACAGCAGGGGATCAGCTGGCATTACTGAACCCCAGTAACACAGGAGCTAGTGTGTTTCTCTGTGCAGACGACACATCTGAGCGACAACTGGCTGTGTTGAAGCACAGGGATTATAGTTCAGGTGGTAGAAAAATGAACACACCAGCAGACCTGGATACAGTTGCCAACCACTAATTTAGTCTGTAAGAGGAATGGCAAAGTCTTTGGAGATCCAGGCCTTGTTCATTTTCAGAAAAGTCAGCCGGTCAACATTATCGGAAGATAGTCGCGTGCGACGGTCTGTTAGTACACCACCTGCGGCACTAAAGACACGTTCCGATAATACACTGGCAGCAGGGCAAGCCAGCACCTCCAATGCATACTGGCTAAGCTCTGGCCATGTATCCAGCTTAGAGACCCAAAACTTGAAGGGGGAAGAGCCATCTGGGAGTACAGCAACAGGGCAAGACATGTAGTCTGACACCATCTGACGGAAGCGTTGCCTCCTGCTGACTCGAGGCGTCGCTGATGGTGTAGACAATTGTGGTGGACACACAAAACTTTGCCACATTTGGGCCATAGTGGTCTTGCCTTGTGCTGCGGCACTGCCTCTGCTCCCTCTTTGTGCAGAGTTTCCTCCACTGCCTCGACGCACAGAGCTGCTTTGTAAAGCACTAGCAACAATGCTGTCGGGTGGAATGGAAAACATTATGGACTGCACCAGTGACTCTTCGTACTCCCGCATTTTACGCTCCCGGTTCAACGTTGGTATGAGCCTTTGTACGCTGTCCCGGTAGCGAGGATCTAGGAGGGTGTACACCCAATAATCAGCCGAGACGAGAATGTGGGCGATGCGGCGGTCGTTTCTCAGGCACTGCAGCATGAAATCAACCATGTGCTGCAGACTCCCAACTGCCAAAGAACCGCTGTCCCCTGTTTGAGGCGTGACCTCGACCTGCTCTGCATCACCCCACCCTCGCTGTACATACTGAGTAGAGGTTTGTGTACCTCCCTCCTCTGGAGAGATGTCTTCCTCCTCCATCGACTCCTCCTCATCCTCCTCACAAAGTGTCCCCTGCCTAGGCCTTTGTGAGGAAACACGTAGCGCAGACTGTCCAGAAGCAGATGGCATTTGGGACTCCTCATCCTCCACCTCTTCTGAAACCTCATCCCTTAGTGCTTGCAGTGTTTGTTGAAGCAGGCAGATAAGGGGGACAGTCATGCTGACTAGTGCATCGTCTGCACTCGCCATCCGCGTGGATTCATCGAAGGCACGCAAAACGAGGCAGATGTCCTTCATAGAGGCCCACTCAATGGTGCTGAAGTGTGAACGGCGCACAGTGCGACTTGTTTGCGCCTGATGCAGCTGGTACTCCATGACTGCTGCCTGCTGCTCACACAACCGCTCCAACATATGTAACGTTGAATTCCACCGGGTGGGTAGGTCACATATGATGCGATGTTCCGGAAGGCCAAATCGTCGCTGCAGAGCAGCGAGGCACGATCTTGCCGTGCTGGAACGTCGCAAGTGAGCGCACTCTATGCGGACCTTGTGCAACAGTGCAGCAAGATCCGGATAGTCCCTCAGAAAGCTCTGCACGACCAAGTTAAGAACATGTGCCAGACATGGGATGTGTGTGAGGTTGCCTAGGCCAAGAGCTGCCACCAGATTTCGGCCATTGTCACACACTACCAAGCCCGGCTGGAGATTCGCTGGCCCAAACCACACATCGCTCTCCAGCTTGATAGCATTCCAGAGCTCCTGCGCTGTGTGGCTTCGATTCCCCAAAGAAATTAATTTGCGTACAGCCTGTTGACGTTTGGCCACGGCTGTGCTCATATCGGTCGTAACAGGCTCCTGCTCTGCTGTTTCTGAGGAACTTGAGTAGGAGGAGGAGTCTATGTGTACAGACTGGAGTCCTGCAATCCGTGGCGTTGGAAGAACACGTACAGCGCCACTCTCCAGATCCGTACCCGGCTCCACAACATTGACCCAGTGGGCAGTGAGGGAAAGGTATCGTCCCTGTCCATGGTTACTGGTCCACGCATCGGTGGTCAGGTGGACCTTGCTACTAACGGCGTTTAGTAGCGCATGTTTTATTTTGCCCTCAACATGTTTCTGCAGGGCAGGGACGGCTCGCCTGCTGAAATAAAAGCGGCTGGGCACGTTGTATTGGGGGACTGCCAATGCCATTAAGTCCCGGAAGGTGTCAGTGTCCACCAGCCTGAATGACAGCATTTCAACTGCCAGAAGTTTGGCAATGCCAGCATTCAGAGACTGTGCTCGGGGATGGTTTGCCGAGTAAGGGCGCCTTTTATCCCATGCCTGTGCTACCGATGGCTGTGATGGATGGGAACGTGCTGTTATGGGTGGAATCTGACAGGGTCTCCGGACAACAGTGGCAGAGGTTCTTCCTTGGCGATCCTGTGAGGAAGCTGAACCAGCAGTGTGTGAGCTGGAGGAAGAGGGCCCAACACGAACTGAAGAGGTGGTAGGTGGTGCTGTACGTTGGCCTACGTCTTCAGGGTGTCTCTGCAACTCCAACTCGTGCTTGGTGCGCACATGTTTCCACATATTTGTGGTATTGAGGTTGCTGACATTTCTCCCTCTTTTGACTCTCTGATGACACAGCTTGCATTTGACAAAGCAAATGTCATCTGCAACTGTGTCAAAAAAGGACCACGCACTGCAACTCTTGTGAGCGCCCGGTTTGCCTTTGGAAGGAGGAATGCTCCTAACGGGTGCCGAAGTGGAGGGTACAGGCAACCAAGTCTTCCCCCTCCCTCTGCCTCCTGTTTTGGCCGGTAGGGGAATCTCTTCCTCCGAGCTGCTCCCACCACCTTCCTGTTGCTCACGCCATGATGGGTCAAGGACCTCATCATCTTCCCTCCCCTCTTCAAACAGCTGCTTCTCCGGGGTTGTCTCGCCAGCACCGTACGCACCAGAAAGTGGCAACTGAGTCTCGTCATCATCTGATGCGTACTGAGGTGTGCTGACCATAGGCACTGGCCCACTCGCCTCTTCAGATTCAGAGGGACAAAGAAGTTGCGCATCACTGCATACTCCCTCTTCTTCACATTCAGGAATGCTGCTTGGCTGGCCCCCTCTTTCCAAGCCAACAGATTCCGAGAACAGAAGTAGAGACTGTGATGGCTCCTGTCCATGTCTCTCTGACTGCCTGGGCACTTTGGCAGGTGGTGAAGAGACAGATGGTTGCTCTTCGGTGCTCTGACCCTGAGAGGATGCGGAAGTAATTGAAGTCGATGCGTTAGCTGCCATCCATCCGACAACGGCTTCAATTTGTTCCTCCCGCAGCAGTGGGGTACGTTGAGGTCCTACAAAGCTGCGCATAAAGGACTGTTGCCTGCTAAAACTGGGGGATGCTGATCCACTGGTGCCCGCAGCAGGCCCAGAATCCCCACGTCCTCTACCTGTAGAATCCCCACGTCCTCTCCCTGCAGAATCCCCACGTCCTCTCCCTGCTGAAACTCCACGCCCACGCCCACGCCCCCGCGCCTTACTCCCTGCCTTCTTCATCTTGCAAGACTGCTTAAGATAGGCAAAAAAGTACAAAGGGGGGCCTTAGTGTGCTTATTCCTGAACAGCTGGTTACAGGTACAAGAAACACTAATTTTATGAAGTGTGTGTGTGTGGACTAGACTTTAATAGGAGCTGATGTGGCCTACACAAGTTCAAAATGTAGTGTTTGGTGAACTTTTTATGTGGTTTCTTTGTTTGAAACAAACTCAAAGTATGAGAACAAAGAATTGAAACTGATAGTATCACCAACTTTTTGGAGCTATTACAATGCAGGCAGGTAACCTACAATGCAAAAGATGAGGCTCCAAAAAAATTGGGTAATACTAATCTGGCTGCGCCGGCAGGGCACAAGCCAGAAAAAAAGGCTCCTCTATCTACTCCTATATAGTGTTTGCAACCAACCAATGTTGATGGATACGGATGGATGCACACTAATAGGAGAAGAAAAAATGAGCTGCACTCAGAGACAAATATGTGTGAGGCAGTGACGCACGTTGAGCGTCCTACAACCAGACGTAGCTGCAGGACACTCTACTCAGCGTGAGCTGCACTCACACACAGTCAGAGACCTCTCAGACAGCCGTCAACAGTGCAGCTAAGTGGGCACTGGCACTGACAGGCTGCAGAAAGGCTCCGCTGTGTACTCCTATATAGTGTTTGCAACCACCGTAGATGGAGACGGATGGATGCACACTAATAGAAGAAAAAATGAGCTGCACTCAAATAAAAATATGTGTGAGGCAGTGACGCACGCTGAGCGTCCTACAGCCAGACGTAGCTGCAGGACACACTACTCAGCGTGAGCTGCACTCACACACAGTCAGAGACCTCTCAGACAGCCGTGAACAGTGCAGCAAAGTGGACACTAGCACTGAAAGGCTGCAGAAAGGCTCCGCTGTCTACTACTAGTGTTTGCAACCAACGTATATGGATACGGATGGAAGCACACTAGATTGAAATTATTTAAAAAATGCAGCTCAAAAAATAAAAGATGTATGAGGCAGCAGTGATCACAATGGGTGGCCTACAGCCTGACGTGGCTGCAGGACCCACTCCACAGCGTGAGCTGCACTCACACAGCCCTTGCAGACAGCTGTGAACACTGCTGCTAGGGCAAAGAAGGCTACAGTGGTGGTTTATGTAGCCTGGGTAAAGCACTAGATGTTTGGTGGAATCGCTATTTCTAACTGTCCCTCACAGTCTTCTACAGCAGCCTGTCCCTAACTGAATTCATAGCAGAGTGACCAGAAATGGCGGCTGCGGTGGCTTTTATAGTGCATCATGACATCATTTCGGCAGCCAATCACAGCCATGCCAATAGTTAACATGCCTACATGCCTAACAGGATGTGCCCACACTTCGGAGGATTCCCATTGGCTTAATCAAAGCAAGCAGGCTCATAGCATGATGGGAACTTCCTATTCCGATTCCGATCCCGGAATCCGATATGAAAAAAGTATCGGAATTAAGTATCGGAATTCCGATACCGCTAATATCGGCCGATACCCGATACTTGCGGTATCGGAATGCTCAACACTACTGGAGTGCTTTTTGAGCTAATTAGCTCCAGATGATGGATTAGCCCATTTCCTGTCACCTGCCAAACGACCTGCGTATTTCTCGCAAGTCACACGTGTGGTCCGTGTGTAATCCGTATTTTTTGCGCACCCATAGACTTGCATTGGCGTACAACAGGGGGTAGTATGCTGACAATCGCAGCATGCTGTGATTGGCACGGACCGTAGAATACGGACGAGAATTATACAGCTGTTGGGAGCTGCCCCATAGAGAATCATATGACCGTGTGTGATGCATGCTTTTAATGGCTCTCACTCGTCCGTATTCCTCTCTAGTGTGACCCCGGCCTTACCTAGTGACTTTGGAGATGGAAAACTAACCAGCCATACAATCTGTGCTCTACTAGGAACCAATGATCTGTGATGGCACTGTCATCCCCTATGCATGGTTAGATGATCCATAAGATGTCATAGCTGCAGGGAATTATAGGCTAGGCCCACGCAAAAACTTAAAATGATGTTAGCCTAATCTCTGATATTATAGCAATGTTGGAAATGTTGCCAGGCCAATTTTTTTTTGTGAACCACAAATTGAATCTCAAAGTGTCCGAATTCACATGCAACTGCAAATTTCAGTCAATTCTATTCAAATTTAATCCTACGCAGGTTATTCCACTCATTTTGTATGCTTTGAAGCTATTAAAGACCTTAATTTGTTCATACGTAAACTTAAATGGAAGAAATACTTTATAAACGCAGATAAAAAAAGCTGCACTGAATTGGGTATTGATGAGGACCTATTGGGTCATGTCAGGTTTTTGTATCATCTGGGGGATGTGGACCCCAATGAATATGGCGAAGGTCCTTTTATGGACTTTAAGAACAAAAGCAAACGTATGCCACCAATCAATAATGATATAAGTGCCATAGATGTTTTCTCTAATTTGGTTTCTAGGGACTTGATGGACTTAGAAAAATCGCAAAAACGCAGACCCCGTAATCTTACCAAAATTGAGATGGATGGTCTGCTTGAATTAGAGAGGGATACCACCAGGATAATTAAACCATCGGATAAAGGTGGTAACACAGTGGTGATGGATGTTGCCCAATATAGATCTCTGTGTTACTCTCTATTGCAGAAATCCATGGGGTATGAGACACTTGAATGTAACCCTACAGAAATATATTTAAAAGAACTAAAAATGTTGGTTGATGGGGCCTTTCAATCAAAATTGATTGATAAAAATGAACGAGATTTTCTTATTCCTACACACCCGATAGTGGCGACTTTTTATGCCCTGCCAAAAGTTCACAAGGGCCTGGTACCATTAAAAGGAAGGCCTATAGTTTCTGGAATTGGGAGTCTAACCCAAAATTTAGGGTTATATGTTGATAAAATACTGAGACCCTTTGTGGTCTCTTTGAGCTCATACACACGGGACACCACTGATCTTTTATTGAAATTGGATAACATCGAGTTGGACACCAATATGATATTGGGTTCAATCGATGTGGAGGCTTTGTACTCTTCGATCCCCCATGAGAAGGGTTTAATGGCTACGGACTACTATCTAAGAACGAGAGGTTTACAATATATGAAACACAATTCATTTGTGATGAGGGCCCTTGAATTCTGTTTAACAAAGAACTTTTTTCTATTTGATGGCAAGTACTTCCACCAGCTCAGGGGCACCGCGATGGGTAGCCCTTGTGCACCATCTTATGCAAATTTGCTCCTGGGCTGGTGGGAGGAAAATGCCATCTTTGGAGAGCATTCAGAAGTGGCGGAGGAAAACATTGTCCTGTGGCTTCGCTACATGGGACGATGTCTTTATAATCTGGAAGGGTGATGAGAAGGGTTTTTGTAACTTTGTAAAAGGCCTTAATAAGAATGATCTGGGCCTTAGTTTTACTTGTGAGGTCAATGCTCGTAGTATACCGTTTTTGGATGTTCTGATTGAACGGGGTGAAAATGGACGCCTTCTTACTAAGACATATAGAAAACCTACATCTTCTAATTCACTTCTGAGATGGGAATCTAACCATCCAGTTCCCTTGAAAAAAGGTATCCCTAAGGGGCAGTACCTTCGAATGAGAAGGAACTGCTCGGATCAGGTTACCTATAAGACGCAAGCCGATGATTTGAGATCCCTTTTTTAGAACGGGGATACCCGGATGGGATCCTAAGGAATGCTTATAGGACATCCCTGGCTAGGGATAGGAAGGACCTACTCACTCCTGGGCAGAAAACCGATGATGATGGAACTATAAGATTCATCACAAAATATTGTAACGGAGCCAAGGATATCAAAGAAATAATAGACCGACATTGGCCGATTTTGTGTATGGATCAGGACCTCACAAGATTTATCTCTAGTCACCCGCAGATTACATACAAGAAAGGCCGTTCCTTAAAGGATAGGCTGGTCCGTAGCCATTTTACCCCAAAAAGTGCTGACAGTGCCACATGGCTGGGCACCCAACCAAAAGGATGCTTTAAATGTGGTTGCTGCAAATATTGCACTTCAATTGAAAAAAATAACGAATTCTGCAGTAATAACACAAGAAAAATATACCCCATACATCAATTTATTAACTGCAGATCCGTAGGGGTTATATATAAGATGACGTGCAGATGTGGTGTAGAATATGTTGGCAAAACAAAGAGAGAGCTTAGGGTAAGGGTAGGAGAGCATCATAGGGATACTATCAATAAACGTGATACCCCGGTAGCCAATCATATTAATCAGTTTCATAAGGGAGATCTCAAGATGGCTAGTTTTATAGGTATCGAAAAGGTACCCAGAAATCAGAGAGGAGGTGATTGGGATAAATACATCCTCCAAAGAGAAACTTTCTGGATATTTACCCTACAGACAATGCACCCTAAAGGATTAAACGATATACTCTCCTTTTCTTCCTTCTTGTAGGGAGGGAGCAATAGGGTGAGGTATATTAGGGAGAGCCGCCGTTGACTGGGGGCGCCACTTGCGCAGGTTATTAGGGTGCCAACCTCCGCGTGAGGTAGGGAAGAGGTAGAGAGGGCTTATCAGGGAGAGCCCTAGTGAGCACCCTCTCTATACTTCTAATAACAGGAAGATCCGTGGTGTCCCATGTTTAGCATGCAACATTAGATCAGACTACTAATTGACTCCCATATATGTAACAATATACTAATTGAATATATGACTCCCCGTATCTGATTTCCTCATATTATTTCTCTCTGGGTGAGGGATACTGTAGATACGTCCTTTTCCCATATCTATTTTAAATGTGAATGAAAAGATGGTTATGGAATCCATGCAAAGTGTCCATTAATAGGGTATTCAGCAAATTGAAAAAGTCTGAATAAATTCCTATTTATAATCTGGATGTAGCCGCTTCTAATATGATTGATCAACAAGTCTATTGATACAATTGGGAGATAGCGGTAGAGAGCGCGATCAGATGGAGGATATGCAGCGTCGGGTTACCATGGACACTATGGGTCATGTGAACGGCGTTATGATGACGCTGCACCTCCGAGACCGGATGTGATGCAAATGGCCGTAAGCCGAGCCCAGGAAGTGGGGCATGTAGATGGAGATGGGCCATTACATATGGTGGGACCGGAAATGAGGTACCCGGCGTCCGGAAATGGATAGGATACAATGTGGTGCTCAGCTATATAAAAGGAAGGCGATATTTGCGCGCCATGTGTCTATTTGAACTCCATAAACTCCCCTGATGAGTCCTGATTAGATGAAACGCGTTGGGAGAACGGTGTTGGAATAAGGCGGCCCAGATGAATGCAGACATGAAGTTCTTCTAAGACTGGGGGCCTTTCTCACAAGAGTGCATATACAGGCATCAGTGTATAGGACTAATACACATGAGATGAGTATAAGGACATATTAATAATGCATCATGAGAGTATTTAATATGCAGTATTTTTGTGGAATATAGGCACTACACTATACTGGACTCCATAGATGCGATATATTGTTTTTTCTGACCTGTAAAATATGCCAATGCAATAGATATCTGATTTTGGAGAAATAGATATCTTATATCTTTATGAATCGCATTCCAATGATAATTGTCCATAAATGATGGAAATGAGTATAGGATTAATGCTTTAGTTACCTAAGATAACCTCTAAAAAGTGCTTTGGTGCATATATTGAGATGTTCTATGGCTAGTGTTTGGTAATATTAATACCTGGCCATATTTAGACACTAAAGAGGATTGTAATCCGCTCATATTTGGACAATAGGAGGCGTCTCAATACAATCCTATTTTATGGGCACGGTTGCACAGACACTATCACTTTATGTTTTTATTTTTTGGCACCTCAATTTGTAATATACAGTTTTTATTTTAAGATTAAAAGCTAAGTTTTAATATAATTATACATTTATCTCCATACCAATTTGCTATATACATTATTCCACTCATCACTAGTCCCTACTGAATTAATTAAGTACAGTTTGGCCTTTTTGCACCACAGCATCATTTACTATACAGTAGTTCTGCTTCTGTGATAACCCTTTAATTACGTAGCCATAAGTTTACAAAAGTTACTTCTGGTCTTACTCCAATTTGCTCAAAATTTGCCAAGTTTGCTCTTTTACAAACAATCTAATCAGAAAAATCACATTTAAAAAAAACAGCTAGAAAACCATGGTCTATTGCTGCTAGAGTTGAGCGAATTTGGTCGGATCGGGTTTCATGAAACAAACTTTGTTTCAGATGAAACTGGTTCGACTAGGGCAAAAAAAGTCAGCGGTTCGTCCGAAACCCGACTCCAATGCAAGTCAATGGGAAATAAAAGTCGGCATTGAGCGGATGACATTCATCCACTCAATGCCGACTTTTATTTCCCATTGACTTGCATTGGGGTCGGGTTTCGGACGAAACTCTTACTTTTTTTGCCCTAGCCGGACCAGTTTCATCTGAAACAAAGTTTGTTTCATGAAACCCGATCCAACCAAAGTCGCTCAACTCTAATTGCTGCACTTTGTGTGCAAATTGTGGCAAAACAGCTGGGAGAAAATATGCATGAGGTAAGAGGGAAACACATCTAGCATCTTGAAGGAATGTGCACTATCCTTACACTGTGCTGTCCTGTAAAAGAATAGCATATCATTGCTTTTTGGGTATTTTAAAGTATTTTATTTCAGTTTGTGCAATGTTCTTTAGCAACATGCTTTGAGAAATATTGAAGGCAGTGCTAAACAAAGACATAAAAGTATAACAAATCTGTCAACGGGGAAGAGGGGTAGACAAGACAAGCCTACTTAGGATGTCAATTTAAATCAGATAAAAGTGGCACAAAAGTAATTGGATATTTAAGAAAAAAGTATTTCTTGTCTCCAATAAGTACCTCTCTCCTCTGACTGATAGAAGTGCTATGCAACCAACAATCTCTGGAGAGAAGCATGCATTTGAATAAGAGAGCAGGGAGTGTGACAGACATACTTGACTGCTTCTCAGTAGTGATGGGAGAGAACTAAAATGTTGGGGTGCTTGTTGCTCGGATCGAGCAAATTGGAATGCTTGGGTGCTCGACCCGAGCAACGAGCCCAATGTAAGTCTATGGGAGAAAGGAGCATTTTTGCCGTAATCCCCACCGGGGTCCTTTTAGGGTCTAAAAACGTTTGAAATCGATGGGCACAGTGCTCAAATGCCATGGGAACATCATGGGGATCGCCCCTGGAAGCATTTCTGACTCCCAGTTCACAGATGTGAACAATGTTGTCAGAGTATTATGCCACTTTTACAGGTGCATGCAAAAACATACAAAATCTAAACCAAAATGAATTTTCCTCGGAAATATGTTAAGGAACATCCTTTCCAGGGTAATGATTTATATGTAAGACAAAATAAAGAACCCCCCCAAAAAATGTACCTCCACCTCTTGGGCTATATTCACACGTAGTGTTTTTGATGCGTTTTTCCACTGTAGCATTGCTTTCAACCAATACAAATGTTATTCACTGGTAAATGTTATTTTAAAATTCAACATCCTTAGCTGGCCATGTGGTGTGTGACACATCATCAGACATATCCTGATTCATTTATGAAGGAGGGACTCTGAAAGTCACAAAGTCTATTTTTATAGGCTTAGCTGTCATCCCTCACTTTTCTTAGAAAGGCATAAGCCGGCTATGCATTGTTGTTCCCATTATTAAACAGTGGGTCTCCTATACTGTTATTGCCTATGTAGTGAGTGGCAGGGCTGCCATAAATTAGGATGAACCCCAATACCCCTTTGACGAGATGTATAGGAGGGCCTCATGAAAAAATGCTCCCATTATAAGAAAATGGGTCTCCCATAGTGTTTGCCTATGCATTTCATGCAAGGCCTGTCTTGCCCCAAAGTTACACGCACCCCAATAACCCTTTAAACCAGCGTACTGGATGCCACATGAAACCTAAGGTCCCATTGTTATGATTTTTGGACTCCCAGAAAGTTTGCCCATGAAGTGAATGCAAGGCCTGCCCTGCCCTAAACTTACACACACCCCAATAACCCTTGAACCAGACGTCCTGGATGGCCACATGAAACCAAAGTTCCCATTATTTTTAATTTGGTACTGCCATACTGTTAGCCTATGCATTGAGTGCAAAGCCTGCCTTGCCCCAAAGTTGCACGCACCCCAATAACCCTTTGAACCAACGTACTGGATGCCACATGAAACAAAAGTTCCCATTATTATGATTTTTGGACTTCCACAAAGTTTGCCCATGAAGTGAATGCAAGTCCTGCCCCAAATTTTCACACACCCCAATCACCCTTGGAATAACTGGGGACGATGGCCTACGAAAAATGTTTTCCCAGTTTAAAGGAGCCGGTCTCCTATACTTGTAATGCCCATACACTAAGTGTTTGGGCTGCCAAACATTTCCCCCTTGGGGGTACACCTCAACATACTGTGTAAACATTTTTGGTACGGGCATCATAAACACCCTTGAAAAAAATTACTTGGCTGTTGCATCACGTAACACGTTTACCCTGGTGATCTTGTGGTGATGTCGGAAGAGTCGAGGAGGATGGCTTCCGAAAAATGTTTTCCCAGTTTAAAGGAGCGGGTCTCCTATACTTGAAATGCCCATATACTAAGTGTATGGGCTGACAAACGTTTCCCCCTGTGGGGTACACACCAACCTACTGTGTAAATATATTTTTACGGCCAATATAAACACCCTTGCAAAAAAGTAGAGTGGCTGTTTTATCACTGAACATGTTCACCCTCGTGCTCAAGTGACGGTGTCTGAAGAGACGTGGAGGATGACCTCCGAAAAATGTTTTTTCCAGTTTAAAGGAGCGGGTCTCCTATACTTGTAATGCCCACACAATAAGTGTATGGGCTAAAAAACATTTCCCCCTTGGGGGTACACATCAACATACTGTGTTAACTTTTTTTAAAGGCCATCAAAACAACCCTTTTACACAATAAGTTGGCTGTTGCATCATGGACCACGGTCACCATGGTAGTCTAGTGGTGGTGGATGATGTGGATGAGGAGAAGGAGGAGGATGACACCAAATAGCCAAAATCAGGAAGCGTATACCCATGTGTGGGTGTGAAGAGGTGCATGGGAATACACCTCCCAAAAAAAGACACTGGATTTGAGGTTATGTTTCGCTGTTATCATTCGGTAATGTAGAGAAGTCTGGCCCAATCCAGCCCATGTTCATTTTTATAAAAGTCAGCCTGTCAGCATTTTCATTTGACAGGCAGATAAGCTTATCAGTTATAATTCCACCAGAGGCACTAAAAACCCACTCTGACAAAATGCTAGCGGCAGTGCAGGCAAGGGCCTCCAAGTCATATAGAGCTGTTATGAATGAGTCACCGAAGGAGGAAAAAACAAAAATACAAGCTAAGTCCAGAAAACCGGAGAGGTTGGTAGCTATCGGATTGCAGACCCCAGATCCTATCCACAACAACTAACAGTAGCCGTGGGGGGTTCCTACGATGCCCTAGACCCCTCGAACACAGCCGGAGAACTAAATAGGCCTAAAGAAAGAAAAGGGAAATCTAAACTGCCCCAGAGCAGACCCCAAAGCAATAGGCAGCCCCCACCATATAATGACGGTGAAGCAAGATGAAAACACTAACACAGATAGAAAGATAGGTTGAGCAAACGATGGGGCCCAAGCTAACTAAAAAGGACAGGATAGAAAAGCTGCTGTTTGCAATCCGTAAAAAACCCTACCAAAAAATGTCCCAACCGTCTGATAGGAAAAACAGGCCCTGAAGTCGCTAGGACTTCAAAAAGACTATATCAGCACTCAGGTAAATTCTGAAGACAGAGCAAAGAGACAAACTGATCAGAGACAAAAATGGAACTCAGCACACCCTCGACCGGGTATGGCTGAACTCCAAAAAACAAGGTAAACAAAACAAAGCTAATAAGTTCAATAGCAGAGCAAAAACTTATCTTTGGGAAGCAGGAATCAGACTGGTCTCCAAGAATCCAGCAGAGAAATCACCAGCAAATCAGAAGGGCGTCGGCTGCCTTATATCCAGTCAGAATTTCCTGTTACCCAGTCATCATCTACCAGATCAGGTGTTTGGTAATCAGCCTCACTACCTTCCTTCACCAAAAGAGGGAGTTCATCAGACATTGACGGTGAAGGGGAAAATGAACTCACAACAGTGAGCTAGTTCATGCCACGTGTCCAGCTTGGATACCCAATAAATAAAAGGCACAGAGGAATCACAGAGGATGTTGGTACAGTCAGCAAGGTACTCCCTCAGCATTTTCCCAAACTTTGCACTCCTTGTGAGAGTATCCCGTGCCTCTGGGCCAGGGCACTGGGAGGGTCTGATAAAACTCTCCCAGCACTTTGCAAGTGTTCTCCTGCCTCTGCTGTATTGGAGTTTTGTCTCTCTCCCCTCCACTCTTTGGTTGTCCAACAAACTGTGACCTCTGCCACAGGCGTTTCAGTTGGGAATTTTTTTAATAATTCTGCAAGAATGTTTCTCTGGTACTGCAACATTTTAGTACACCTATCTGCCTCTGGAAGAAGAGATTGAAAGTTCTCCTTGTAGGGTGGGTCTAGAAATGTCACCAGTAATGAATGTCATCCAAAATGTTGATAATGTGAAGGTCACAGGAAAGGCAGCACAACATAAAGTCTGCCATGCATGCCAGACTGCTAACAGTCAAGACTTCCATGTCCTCACTAACAGGACGACTGACCATGCTGTACTCCTCCTCTTCCTCCTCCCTGTCCTCAGCCCATCCATGCTGAACAGACGGTATGACAGTTTTGCTTGTAGTAATGTCTATAGCACATGAAAGTAGTTCCTGTTCTTCCTCCTCCTCCTCTTCCTCATTGTCAACCAATCCACGAGGCTGGGCTGTGTGTAATCCCCTGTATGGTTCCTTGCTCCATCTCATTGTGATCCGCCTGCAATGCATCCTCTTTCATTGTGAGCAGAGAGCTTTTCAGAATGCAGAAAAGTGGGATGGTGATGCTAATTATGGCGTCATCTCCCCTCACCATCTTGGTGGAGTCCTCAAAGTTTTGTAGGATGGCAAATATATCTGACATTCATGTCCACTCTTGAGGTCTTATGTGTGGAGTCTGAACTGAATACTGACAGCCTTGTTGATGCTGGTAGTCAACAACTTCCCTCTTCTGCTCACAAATCCTCTCCAACATATGCAGTGTAGAATTCCAACGCGTGGGGACATCACACACCAGTCGGTGAGCCGGAAGCTGCAAATGCTGATGAAGCACGGCAAGGGCGGCTGAAGCTGTAGCTTTCTAAAGTGAGCACACAGGCGGCATACTTTGACAAGCAGATCCGGCAGCTCACGATAGGTTTTGAGAAACTGCTGAACCACGAGATTAAGCACATGAGCCAGGCATGGTACGTGTGTGAGCTCGCCTCAGAGCCACCAACAGATTCTGGCCATTGTCACACATGGCCATGCCTAGCTGTAGGTACAGGGGTGTCAGCAACAGATCTGCCTGCTCTTTCAGAGCTGTCCACAACTCTTCAGCATTGTGCGGTTTGTCACCTAAGCATTGTGATGGTCAACGTGTGACTGGACACACCGCCTCCAGCAGTGCGAATTTCTATGGCACACGTGACCCTGGATACACCGCCTCCAGCAGGGCGAATTTAAATAATTTAACGGGCAGCTGGATACACCGCCTCCAGCAGGCAAATTTCAAAATTACACGTATAACTGGATACAACGCCTCCAGCAGGGAGAATTTAAATAATAAAGGGAAACACCAGGGAAACTGATACAATGGAGGGCCCTGCGATAGGGAACAGGGACGTGGAGACCTCCTGCACTCCCCTGAGTCATTGTCTCTACACTCCTAATGATCCCTAGGCCGGTTCCGCACTGGGCGCCGATCAGGAACCTAAAAACCCTAGCTTGCCCTGCACCTTGCCCTTTCTAGTGAAATGGACGGTGCAGACACTAATCCCACCACTGCACTGAAACACACAAAAGGAAAGTTACAAAACAGGGGTAACATCACTTAGCTTTGCTCTGTTGCTCTTGCTTCCAGCAACAGAATCCACCAACAGAATTCAGCTTCCACCTGAAGCTACTACACCAGAGCTCTCAAGAAAAAGTGGAAGAATGAGGTGCATCACAGGGAGAATAAATACAAATGAATTTTATTAATGCCCATATGGCATAAGAACAAGAGAAGAAACATACAGGTGTGAACACCACACCAGTGATGCATAAATCCATATCAAAAAGGGTCGCATGACAAGAATTTGTACATGTACACAATGTAGCACATCAACAATAATGACACATAGGCGCATGTGCGCTAGACAAAAGTGCTACAAAGGAAACAAAAAAGGATAAAGTGCTATGTGCATATCTAAGTATAATGTACACAGTACATCCAATCTTGACAGAGGATAATGGCCAAAGGTAATGATAACTGATTATGTATCCAGTGATATGAATAACCATAAATTATCAAAGGATCCAAATGACCTCTCATAGGTTAAATATCAGAATAATTATGAGCATGATGATAGAAATAGGCAAACATAATATGTAAATAAACCATGTGGAAATATACGTATGGGCACATACTTAGAGTGCCGCCTATTGTATCAATGCCCATAAATCAGACAAGCCATATACCAATCAAAGATGTATACAAAGATTCCAAGTATTAATGTATGGCCATAAATACTGGCGCATAAAAAATAGCAGCCTAGAATAATTGCACAATGCCCACTGAACATACAGACCCTAATTCATATAATTATTCATATCACTGGATACATAATCAGTTATCATTACCTTTGGCCATTATCCTCTGTCAAGATTGGATGTACTGTGTACATTATACTTAGATATGCACATAGCACTTTATCCTTTTTTGTTTCATTTGTAGCACTTTTGTCTAGCGCACATGCGCCTATGTGTCATTGTTGTTGATGTGCTACATTGTGTACATGTACAAATTCTTGTCATGCGACCCTTTTTGATATGGATTTATGCATCACTGGTGTGTTGTTCACACCTGTATGTTTCTTCTCTTGTTCTTATGCCATATGGGCATTAATAAAATTCATTTGTATTTATTCTCCCTGTGATGCGCCTGATTCTTCCACTTTTTCTTGGGATATCTATTGTATTAGGAAGGGCGATATGTATTGAGACCTCTTTAGGACTCATTGGTTGTTTGCTGGTTTATTCCAACGTTTAGGTCATGGACTTCAAGGCACGGGAACAATCCTGGCTTTCTAATGTTGATTCAATCTTTAAAGGAGAAGTTGCATCAGGTGGTGTTGTTGAAAGTGGGTCTATTTTGGAGCTCAAAAACTCTTATAAAATTCTACTCAGGAAACGCCTACGTATTTGGTGGAACAAGGCGTCGCTTGAAAGTTACTTGGCGAAGAACATGATCCCCAGAGGATTGTACCCTCCTTTCCGGTAGAGGACACTTTTTTTCGCAATAGATGGGAAGAAATGTGTAATACGTGCTCCCGGTCACTAATTGAATTGCTTATTTGGATAAACAAGAAAAGTTTAGAAAGTGTTGAAACTGAAATTGAAACTGCCAAAAAAAAGCTTGTGGAAGATTTGTCTGCTTCCAACATGGATCAGTTTAAAAGCGAGGTGGAGAAACTGTTTCAAAATTGGGAGAAGGAGGTTCAGGACGGAAAAGCCAAAAAATTCTCCAGAGATTTGTTGGATTATAAGAATAATGCTGTTTATAGGTGGCATAAGACGACGGCCACGCATCATGTATCCTCTATGTCTTCTCTTTCATCGATAGAAGACACCTCCACAAACAATATACAACATACCTATCCCACTAAAAGGGGCAGGTATAAGAGACATAACAACAAAAAGAATTCTGGGAACAAACGGACCCCAACACAGGTACTAATTGATACGATATTGTTTTGACTGATGCTCAAATTGAGGTTTTGGGGTTGGGTCTCTCTTTCTCTCCCTCATCGTCATTTGATGTTTTCACAGCCATAAAAGACTTGCATCTTTTTGCACGTAAGCTCATATTGAAGAAATTGCATGAGAAGAACACAGGTGACGAGTGGACCCCTAGAGAATTGGAAGCTATAAGGGATTTGGAGGATCTGGCTGATGAAAATATGGGGGAAGAGGATGGTTTGGCTCAAGGTAAGTTCATAGTTCCCAAGGTGAAGAAGTTTCCTCCTATTAATATGTATGCCAACATAGAACTATTTGTGAAATTGGTGTCGGAGGAATTCAAGAGAATTCCTACAAGGTAAAAAAATGATAACTTCACAGGGGCACAAAGACAAGCCCTGAAAGAATTGAGATCACTTAAAAGAGTGCTGATTAAACCAGCGGACAAGGGGGGTAACGTGGTGGTGTGGCCCACCATGTTATATGAGAAAGAGGCAATGAGACAACTCAAGGATGGCACATGCTATCGGAGACTTTCCTTCAACCCCACATCTGTCTTTCAGGCGGAGTTGTGTGAAATTTTGGAGGATGCTTTCCAACTTGGTCTGATATCGAAAGAGGTGAAAGAAGGTCTGGTTCCAGCATCCCCATGAACTCCATGCCTCTATCTACTCCCGAAGGTCCACAAGGATTCGATATCTCCTCCCGGTCGTCCGATAGTGTCGGGAAATGGTGGTCTCAATGAAATGACAGGTAAATTTCTGGATTTCCATCTGAGACCAAGTGTTGAGAACCTACCATCATATTTAAAAGATACTGGAGATGTACTTAGAAAATTAGAACATGTAAATTTGGAGGAGGATATGTGGCTTGTGACCCTGGATATAGAAGCATTGTATACTTCCATTAGGCATCATGACGGGTTACAAGCAGTTAACACCTTCCTCTGTATGACAACTATGGATCATGGGTTTTCACTGACCCATAATTTCTTCATTTTTAAAGATACCCTCTACCTACAGCTCCAGGGCACTGCTATGGGGGCGGCCTTTGCCCCCTCATATGCAAATTTGTTCCTGGGGCTGTGGGAGAGGGATATCTTCTGTACCAACTCTACTTCTTTGAGCACTCAAATTATTTTTTGGGCTAGGTATATAGATGATGTTCTTGCCATTTGGCAGGGCAGTGAAGAAGATCTGATATCCTTTGGTCAAGAATTGAATAACAACAATATTAATCTCAAACTCACATACCATTATAGTCGTACAACGGTCGACTTTTTAGATGTACATATTTCCAAGGATGGGAAAGGAATGCTACACACCGAAGTATATAGGAAGGACACAGCTGTAAATTCTCTTTTGCATGCTTCCTCAGCACATCCCAGAGCTTTGAAGAATAGTATCCCGGTGGGACAATTTTTACGTACCAGAAGGGTGTGTTCAGATGAAGCATCTTTTATAACACAAGCACAAGATTTGGCGCTGCGCTTTGAGGAACGTGGTTACTCGGGACATGTGATCCAACATGGTTGGTGGAAGGCATCACACATGGCACGCAAAGATCTTCTATACTCTAAGAAGGAAAGACTCGGCTCTACACAGGTGAGATTTATTTCTACCTTTAATGAGCAACATGCGCAGATAAGAAAGTCTTTGGAGAAATTTTGGCCCATACTCACCCATGATTCCACCTTGACAAAGTTTATGAAAGATTATCCATCTATTACTTATAGACGAGCCAAAAACCTCAAAGACCTACTTGTACATAGTTGTTATAGGAAACCAATTCCTGACAGTTTTGGTACAAGGGGTCCGAAGTGGGGGTTCTTTCCTTGCAGAGATTGCGCAGCATGCGCCAACCTGGAGCGCTGTTCATCCTTCCTTTCTGGTCATGTTTCGAGAGAATTCCAAATCACACAACTTATTACCTGTGGCACCGAGGGTGTGATTTATCATGCATCCTGTCCCTGTGGACTTGTCTACATTGGACTAACTTCACGCCAGCTGCATGTTCGAGTACGTGAGCATGTCCGTGACATCATAAAGGCGGGGGATGTTGCGGACATGTCCACCTTGAAACCCATACCTCGGCACTTCAGGGGCGTGCATGCGTGTGATGCGAAACTTCTGAGAATTAAGGGTATTGATCGTGTTTTCATAGACGGACGGGGGGGCAATTGGAAGAAAAATCTCTCCCAGTTAGAAGCCAAGTGGATAATGAGGGTGGATTGTGTACGACCCAAAGGCCTCAATGAGGTCTTAAGTTTTGCTCCGTTTTTATAGTTATGTCTTTGGTCTGATTTTAATTCTTCCATTTCTTTTTCCTATTTAGATCTTTTTGGTCTAGTCCTCTTTGTTTTTCTGGCCCCTGGATATCTGGATAAAGTGATCTATTATGTCTCACATGCAACACTACATTGAAGCAAATTGATCTACAACGAATATATTGAACAATGTTTGTTTAATTATGCATTGTATTTTCATATATGCCTTGTTTTTCGTCCTCCACTGCTTTATGAGTATTGCTGCTAGTGGGTCATATTTAGCTTGAGTAGTGAAAAATGGCGACTAACCCTTTTTATCATTTTTTTGGGAAATATATATAGATATTGAGTCTGCTCTATGTACATTCTATATGGATTTTTTTTTATAAAAAACTTTTTTAAGGTGTCATGATATCTCCATTATGCTGTGGATTATGTTGGTATATCCTTTGTTTATCTCCATATACATTAAATTAGTTATATTTTGTGCCAATCTTGAGGGGATACAATGGGGATGATATTGTTCTGGAAACTTGGTTTAATATACATTTCTCCATTTTTTTTGATCCATGCATAAAATAATATATATGTTCATATCTCAAATTTTCCCTGACATAGCGCTATAATGTGGCGTATTAGATGTATGTATTCTTTGGGGTATTACTATGGGTCCTTCATTTGGACACATGTCAGATGTACTTTTACATTTTTCAATCGATCAAGCAAGTATAATACATATGGAATGTTAATTTACAATACTTAAGCTGTCACTCTTTGCATGATCACTTCCTGCGGGGTGCGACTCCGGATGCTCGGCTGTTTGACTGTTGTCATGGACACGCGTCTCCCAGGCGCCGCGGGTCCCGCCCCTCAGCTGACGCGTCGCTGTCTGGCGGGTTCCTGTGACATGAGACGCCGATTCCATGACTTCCGGTCTACGGTACTAGCGCCGGAGCCGCCGTTACACCTGCATTATGATGGGGCTGTGCATGAACTATTTAATGGCCATCTATCTTCCACTTTCTCATAACCCCCTGAGGAAGCTGACGCGAAACGCGCGTCAGGGTTGTTTTCTCACCCCCAGGTATGCATCCAGCACTTTGCTGACATTTGTTTATATGAATTAGGGTCTGTATGTTCAGTGGACATTGTGCAATTATTCTAGGCTGCTATTTTTTATGCGCCAGTATTTGGGCCATACATTAATACTTGGAATCTTTGAATACATCTTTGATTGGTATATGGTTTGTCTGATTTATGGGAATTGATACAATAGGCGGCACTCTAAGTATGTGCCTATATGTATATTTCCACATGGTTTATTTACATATTATGTTTGCCTATTTCTATCATCATGCTCATAATTATTCTGATATTTAACCTATGAGAGGTCATTTGTAGAGTTGAGCGAATTTTGGTTTTTTAGGGTCGCGTTTCGTTTCGTGAAACCCGACTTTTCCAAAAGTTGGGTCGAGCAAGATCGTCCGATTATAGGGAAAAGTCGGGGTCGTCCCGAAACACGAAACCCAATGTAAGTCAATGGGGAATAAAAGTCGGCAGTGAGAGGAGGACAGGAAACACACCAACAGTGCCCATTTGAATGCCAAAAGCATCAATTCTTCTTACTTAAGCTTGTCAACCTTAATTAACTTCATAATACAAGTTACGCACTGAAAAATGGGGGTTATTTGGCTACAGACTGTGGGGGGGGAGGGCTGGCTCCAGGTTTTCATGTGCCCTGGGCGAAAGAGCGCCCCTTTAACACATACCACAACTCATCATGCTCCGATACGGCTGAGAAATAGCAGTATAGTACAATGAAAAATACCTCACTTTTTACATCTCATGACGAGGCTCATCTATTTCTCCATACAGAATCATTGGTCCCATATAATGTTTGAAACAGTATATGATGAGCTCCACATAATGCTACAGTATATGTTGGTCCCCATGGATGAAGCTCTACTGTCTTATGGGCCCAAATAATGCTCCAAACATAATGGGCCCCATTTCTAATGCTCTAGTGTATAATGGGCCCTGTAAATGCTGCTCCAGTGTCTGATGTCCACCTTTGGAATGTTCCAGTGTATGGTGGGCCCCATCTATCATTCTCAGACGGTGTTAGGCCCAGTATGGATTGCACGTGATTGCACAAAGGTTAGAAAGGGTAACGTATCCCCAGATAACATGTATGGATAGCGTACACATTCAAAATATATGTCTCAGGAGGCAGGCTCAGACGGTGTTAGGCCCAGTATGGATTGCACGTGATTGCACAAAGGTTAGAAAGGGTACCGTATCCCCAGATAACATGTATGGATAGCGTACACATTCAAAATATATGTCTCAGGAGGCAGGCTCAGACGGTGTTAGGCCCAGTATGGATTGCACGTGATTGCACAAAGGTTAGAAAGGGTACAGTATCCCCGGATAACATGTATGGATAGCGTACACATTCAAAATATATGTCTCAGGAGGCAGGCTCAGACGGTGTTAGGCCCAGTATGGATTGCACGTGATTGCACAAAGGTTAGAAAGGGTACCGTATCCCCAGATAACATGTATGGATAGCGTACACATTCAAAATATATGTCTCAGGAGGCAGGCTCAGATGGTGTTAGGCCCAGTATGGATTGCACGTGATTGCACAAAGGTTAGAAAGGGTACCGTATCCCCGGATAACATGTATGGATAGCGTACACATTCAAAATATATGTCTCAGGAGGCAGGCTCAGATGGTGTTAGGCCCAGTATGGATTGCACGCGATTGCACAAAGGTTAGAAAGGGTACCGTATCCCCAGATAACATGTATGGATAGCGTACACATTCAAAATATATGTCTATACATCAGGAGGCAGGCTCAGACAGTGTTTGGCCCAGTATGGATTGCACGTGATTGCACAAAGGTTAGAAAGGGTACCGTTTCCCCGGATAACATGTATGGATAGCGTACACATTCAAAATATATGTCTCAGGAGGCAGGCTCAGACGGTGTTAGGCCCAGTATGGATTGCACGTGATTGCACAAAGGTTAGAAAGGGTACCGTATCCCCGGATAACATGTATGGATAGCGTACACATTCAAAATATATGTCTCAGGAGGCAGGCTCAGACGGTGTTAGGCCCAGTATGGATTGCACGTGATTGCACAAAGGTTAGAAAGGGTACCGTATCCCCAGATAACATGTATGGATAGCGTACACATTCAAAATATATGTCTATACATCAGGAGGCAGGCTCAGACGGTGTTAGGCCCAGTATGGATTGCACGTGATTGCACAAAGGTTAGAAAGGGTACCGTATCCCCGGATAACATGTATGGATAGCGTACACATTCAAAATATATGTCTATACATCAGGAGGCAGGCTCAGACGGTGTCAGGCACAGTATGGATTTGACGGCCCAGATTACACAGCGGAGGAGCAGGGAGAGGTAAAGATTGCAAATGCTGGGGCCCTGCCCAAGCAAGGGGGGCCCACTCGTGGGCGTCGGTACTGGCACTGGGCCCCTCATAGTACAGCGGTGTGTCTGACGGCGGGTGTGCACCACCACCGTCAGAGACACTTGATTGCACTATGAGGGACCTTGTGCCAGTGCCCGCGCCCAAGAGTCGGCCTACCCACCTGTCCAGGGCAACGGCACTCGCACGGTGTCGTGCGCTAGGTGGTGACCCCGGCCATGGGGGGGGAGGCAGCACAGTTAGGGAGTTTTAGAAAGTGGCATATGTTGATGTTGGACATTCAGCTGATGCAAAAGGTGAAATAGGTGAAGTACCAGGAAGAGGTGGACCAAAGCAAGCCATTTTTCTGTCACCCTATGTGTCATCAGGGGAAGGTGGGACAAAATCCTTGGAAACCCATGCGTGGTTCATTTTAATGAAGGTTAGATCATCCACATTTTGGGTTGACAGACGGGTCCTTTTTTCTGTCAGGATTGATCCAGCTGCACTGAAGACTCTTTCCGATAGCACACTTGCAGCTGGGCAAGCGAGCTCCTGTAAGGCATATTGGGCCAATTCAGGCCAGGTGTCCAGTTTAGCGGCCCAATAGTCAAAGGGGAATGACCTGTGTGGGAGAACATCGATATGGGAGGAAAAGTAGTTTGTAACCATAGTTGACAACTGCTGTCTCCTGTCACTTTCCATCGATGCAGTATTACCAGTTGTGTGAGCGGTATTTGAAAAATCAGTCCACAACATGGTCATGAAACCCCTGTCTCCAACGCCACTTCTGCTGTGTGCACCACGAACACCTCTGCCAAGCTGCCCCCGGCCCGTACGGCTCGTGTGAGAACCATCACCGCTGCTGTGTGCTGGGAATGCCTCAAGCAACCGATTTACCAGAGTTGCTTGTTTATTAGCCAATATTAGGTCAAGGTTCTCCTGTGGCATGATGTTTTGTAATTTGCCTTTATAGCGTGGATCCAGGATGCTGGCCAACCAGTAGTCGTCATCGTTCATCATTTTGGCAATGCGGGGGTCCCTTTTTAGGATCCGCAAGGCATAATCTGAGATGTGGGCCAATGTTCCCGGTGTCAATGATGCACTGCGAGTGCTGGGTGGAGGAGCACTTTCTGGCAAATCCACATCCCTCCAGTCACGCACAAACCCTGTACCAGACCTTGCCACGCCAACATTTTCACTTGCCCCACGAGATGCATCCTCCTCCCCTAAGTAATCATCCCCATCATCATCCTCCTCCTCCTCTTCTTCCTCCACCTCGTCCAGGAGAGGTCCCTGAGCAGACAATGGCTGAATGTCATCAAGGATTCCCTCCTCCTCATCAACATTGGCTGCAGACGCCTGCTCCTTAAGGTGCGTCAAAGTTTGCATGAGCAGACGCATAAGTGGGATGCTCATGCTTAGGATGGCGTCGTCTGCGCTTACCAGCCGTGTGCATTCCTCAAAACACTGAAGGACTTTACAAAGGTCTTTCAGCTTCGACCACTGCACACCTGTCAACTCCATGTCTGCTCTCAAAGTGCCTGGCTGTGTATCCTCCCACAAATGCATTATGGCCTGCCTCTGCTCGCACAGCCGCTCCACCATGTGCAGGGTGGAGTGCCACCTTGTTGCAATGTCGATAATGAGGCGGTGGTTGGGAAGGTGGAGCAATCGCTGCAGCTTCTGCATACGAACGGAGTGTACAGGCGACCGGCGGATGTGTGCGCACAGTCTTCGCACCTTCTGGAGCAGGGCTGTTAACGCCGGATAATTTTTGAGGAAGCACTGCACCACCAGGTTCAAGGTGTGAGCCAAGCAAGGTATGTGGCTGAGTTTTGAAAGGGCTATGGCTGCCACAAAATTACGGCCGTTATCACTAACTACCTTGCCTGCCTCAAGATGTACACTGCCCAGCCATGACTCAGTTTGTCGCTTCAAGTACTCAGCCAGCACCTCGGCGGTGTGTCTGTCGCCCAAACACATCATCTGCAACACAGCCTGCTGACGCTTTCCACTAGCTGCTCGATAGGGGGACACATCGTGTGCAACAGTGGCAGCTGCAGATGGAGTGCTCGTACGACTGCGCTCTGTGGACGAGCTTTCGCTTCTGGAGGAGGAGGAGGAGGAGGGTCGAACGCCTACAGCCAACTGTTTCCTATATCGTGGGCTAGGCAGCACTGTCCCACCACCGCTGTCCCCTGTGGACCCTGCATCCACCACATTAACCCAGTGCGCAGTGATGGACACGTAACAGCCCTGGCCATGCCGACTGGACCATGCATCAGTTGTGAGGTGCACCTTTCCGCTCACTGACTGCTTGAGTGCATGGACAATGCGGTCTTTCACATGATGGTGGAGGGCTGGGATGGCTTTGCGAGAGAAGAAGTGGCGACTGGGTAGGTCATAGCGTGGTACTGCATAGGCCATGAGTTCGCGGAAAGCTGTGCTTTCCACCAACCGAAAGGGCATCATCTCAAACGAGATTAGTTTGGCAATGTGGGCGTTCAAACCCAGTGTACGCGGATGAGAGACTGAGTACTTTCTTGACCTACTCATAGTGTCTGGGAGGGTGAGCTGGACTTGAGAGCTGCATATGGTGGAAGTAGCGGTGGACAGGGCGGACTGAGAGAGGGTTGATGATGGTGATGGAGTTGGTGTTCTTTCTGATGGCCTAGAATCAGTCTTTCGTTGATATAACAGTGGGATTCCCTGACTGCTGTGGTCTTGCAATGACACCTCAACATTTGCTGCTGTGCTAACCGGTGGGCTTACAGTGGGGGAAACAATGTAGCGTTGCTGACTACCTTCGTTGTGATCAGTTGCACATGTGGCACTTGAGGTTTGGTGTTGTGTCCACGCTTGCAAGTGCATGCTGGTTAAATGTCTAAGCATGCAACTGGTATTCAAATTTTTCAGATTTTTCCCTCGGCTAAAGGTCTTTGCGCACTTCTTACAGATAACCTTGGCCTGATCATGAGGATTTTGTTCAAAAAAGTGCCACACTGCACTCTTCCTACTTTGGCAGACTTTTTGCGGCCTAGCACGCTGTGATCTTTTGACCCTCTGGACAAGCTGTCCAGCAACTCTTTTGATGTTTGGAACCTGTCTTTGGAGTGCTCCGGGCCTGCCAGATAACAGCTTTTGCGATGTCGATGTCTGCTGTGGATGCTCCTCATCTGAGCTATTGGAAGCAGCACCCTCTTCCCCCAATGGATGCCAATCTGGGTCAACAACTGGGTCATCCATCACCTCCTCTTCTATGTCATGTGCACCTTCCTCTGTGTCACCGTGTATGGTGGTATAGTGTGCGGGAAGGGGCACCTGAGTCTCATCAGGGTCAGAATCTGGCTCTGTACACTGCGAGGACAATGTAGTGCTCTGAGTGAATGTACCAGCAGAATCATCCATCAGCGGCTGTGCATCAGTGCACTCCATGTCAGATTCATCTTGGCCTGGGTAATTCACCATTTGACTTGATAATCCAGGCATGGTATGTGAAAACAGCTCCATGGAGTAATCAGTAGTATGGCCTGCGTCATCCTTCAATCTTGGTTGGGGTGAAGGACACAAGGAAAGGTGTGGTTCATGAACATGAGCCTCCAATGACGACTCAGTGCTTTTACTTTTTACAACTGAAGAAGAGGAGGCGATAGAGCTGGAGGCTGAGTCAGCAATGTAAGACAAAACTTTTTCCTGATGCTCTGCCTTTAAAAGCGGTTTGCCAACTCCTAGAAAACTAAGCGTTCGAGGCCTTATGTAGCCAGACGATAACGCAGGGTCAGCACCTCCTGCATTCGGTCCTATTTTGCTCTTGCCACTACCATCAGATCCACCACCAACACCATCATTACCAGCTGCCAACCCCCGCCCAATTCCACGGCCTCTTCCACCAGCCTTCCTCATTTTTGGTAGAAATGTAGACAAAATCCAACAAACTATATAGTAATGTAAAACAAGGTACAAGGTGTCTATAGGACAGGGGAGATTTTGAATTTCTGCAGACACTTGTGGACACTGGACACTTTTGGATTGTGTGAGGCCCACTGATATCTGAGCGCTATGTGACAGGCTCGATGGCACAGCTGTGACCAAAGTGACTAGAGGATAAGGGAGATTTTGAATCTCTGCACACACTTTTGGACACTGGACACTTTTGGATTGTGTGAGGCCCAATGAATATCTGAGCGCTATGTGACAGGCTCGATGGCACAGCTGTGACAAAAGTGACTAGAGGATAAGGGAGATTTTGAATCTCTGCACACACTTTTGGACACTGGATGGACACTTTTGGATTGTGTGAGGCCCACTGATATCTGAGCGCTATGTGACAGGCTCGATGGCACAGCTGTGACCAAAGTGACTAGAGGATAAGGGAGATTTTGAATCTCTGCACACACTTTTGGACACTGGACACTTTTGGATTGTGTGAGGCCCACTGATATCTGAGCGCTATGTGACAGGCTTGATGGCACAGCTGTGACCAAAGTGACTAGAGGATAAGGGAGATTTTGAATCTCTGCACACACTTTTGGACACTGGACACTTTTGGATTGTGTGAGGCCCAATGAATATCTGAGCGCTATGTGACAGGCTCGATGGCACAGCTGTGACCAAAGTGACTAGAGGATAAGGGAGATTTTGAATCTCTGCACACACTTTTGGACACTGGATGGACACTTTTGGATTGTGTGAGGCCCACTGATATCTGAGCGCTATGTGACAGGCTCGATGGCACAGCTGTGACCAAAGTGACTAGAGGATAAGGGAGATTTTGAATCTCTGCACACACTTTTGGACACTGGACACTTTTGGATTGTGTGAGGCCCAATGAATATCTGAGCGCTATGTGACAGGCTCGATGGCACAGCTGTGACAAAAGTGACTAGAGGATAAGGGAGATTGGATTGCTTTTAAAAAAGCAGTTTGCGGAGCAGTTGGTAAACAGCAATGCAGGAATGTCAGGAAGCCTTAGAAGGCAGCCCAACAACCAACACCACTGATACACCACTATATAGCCTCCCCTTGCACTGCACACACAGTGACTGGTGTGTTGTGCAGGCCAAATTGCTAGCAGCAGAAGCAGTTTTTTGTCTTCTCAGCAGGACAAAAAAAAAAAATTGGGATTGCTTTTAAAAAAGCAGTTTGCGGAGCAGTGGGTAAACAGCAATGCAGGAATGTCAGGAAGCCTTAGAAGGCAGCCCAACAACCAACACCACTGATACACCACTATATAGCCTCCCCTTGCACTGCACACACAGTGACTGGTGTGTTGTGCAGGCCAAATCGCTAGCAGCAGAAGCAGTTTTTTTGTCTTCTTCCCTGCCTAACGCTATCCCTACAGAATCAGCAGCAACCTCTCCCTATACTAAGATCGGCAGAAGTAAGATGGCGGTCGGCGTGCACGCCCTTTTATACCTCCTGTGACACCCACCAAAGCAAGCCAATCACTTGCATGCCCTTCTGAAAGATGGTGGTGACCCGTGCCTATGTCATCACGTTGCCCACAGTGTCCGTGGATCCTGATTGGCTGAAAAAGAGCGCAAAACAAACTTTTGAAACGCGACTTTGGCACGTAAGTCGCCGACCTCGTGGCCGACCTCATCCTAGGGTCGGGTTTCGTTTCATGAAACCCGACTTTGCCAAAAGTCGGCGACTTTTGAATTTTTTCGACTCGTTTCGCTCAACTCTAGTCATTTGGATCCTTTGATAATTTATGGTTATTCATATCACTGGATACATAATCAGTTATCATTACCTTTGGCCATTATCCTCTGTCAAGATTGGATGTACTGTGTACATTATACTTAGATATGCACATAGCACTTTATCCTTTTTTGTTTCCTTTGTAGCACTTTTGTCTAGCGCACATGCGCCTATGTGTCATTATTGTTGATGTGCTACATTGTGTACATGTACAAATTCTTGTCATGCGACCCTTTTTGATATGGATTTATGCATCACTGGTGTGGTGTTCACACCTGTATGTTTCTTCTCTTGTTCTTATGCCATATGGGCATTAATAAAATTCATTTGTATTTATTCTCCCTGTGATGCGCCTCATTCTTCCACTTTTTCATGGGATATCTATTGTATTAGGAAGGGCGATATGTATTGAGACCTCTTTAGGACTACACCAGAGCTCTGCCTGAGCTGCAAGAAACTCCTCTCTGTAGTTCCTCCCTCACCTGACTTGGTTGGAAATGAGCACTATCACCAACAGTAAGTGAGAGAACAAGACACACCTATATAGTTAAACCAGAGCAATCACACCTGTTGGTGATAATCATGTGCTCTAACTAAAGAAACCAGAGTGCAATGACCCTACCGGCCACCGGGGGCAAAACTAGAACTGAAATCACCACAGCGCAATGACCCTAATGGCCACCGGGCGCAAAACTACCTTAAAGCCAAAGGCTTGAAGGAAAAAAAGGTTACAAGTGCAATTATCTGTCATAATCCAACCTGGATCAGGACAAGCATATTAACTTCAGCATAGCCTGTTGCTGATTGGCTGAGGCAGTGCTTCAAGCTTGTGACTGATGTGCTAATTTTGGAGACGGAGGCTGAAGAGGAGGAGGAGGATGTGCTGGAGCTGTACACTTTGAGGGCAACCCTGATTGACGTAAGGCCCGCAATCCTTGGCGTCGGGAGGACGTGTTCCATCTCAAGGTCCGTCTGGGTCCTGGCTTCCACTATGATAACCCAGTGTGCCATCAGCGAGCTATACCGTCCCTGCCCACAAGCACTTGACCATGTGTCCGTGGTTAGGTGGACTTTTGCAGTAACAGCATTTTTGAGAGCACTGGTAATGTTGTGGGACAAGTGCTTGTGTAATGCCGAGATGGCACACCAGGAGAAATAGTTGCGGCTGGGGACCGAGTACCTTGGGACTGCCATCAGGTTGCGGAAAGCCTCTGTCTCTATGAGCCTAAAAGGCAACATTTTGAGCAGAAGCAGAAGAGAAATGGAATTTAGTAGTGTAGGCCTATGGGGTGTTGGCTGCGTATTTCCGCTTGCATTCCAATGACTGGGGTATGGACAACTGAAGGCTGCGCTTGGACAAGGACATGGAGGTGCTTGATGATAGTTGTAGTTGAGTGTGTGCAATGAAAGGTGCAGGGCGGGAGGCATCTTCGCAGGCATGGATAGAGGATTGGCTTCCACGCACAACAGCGGAAGAAGCAGTGGTGTCACCCACAGTGACAGTGTTCCTGGAGCCAGGGGTTCAGCCCACAAAGTCGGGTGCTTTGCTGCCATGTGCCTGATCATGCTGGTGGTGGTCAGGCTAATAGTTTTGCTACCACTGCTAATAAGGTTGCACCACCACAGCAGGTTCCATCTCTGCAGAACCTTAAGCCCCAGCTGGGACTTCTGGTTTCTATATACAGCCTCTTGGTCCTTTTTTCTACCATTTAAGTGAGCTTTGATAAAGACCCAGAACAGGGTCGAAACGTTATCTCGTACCTCATTATCCTCGTACCTTATTATCACTATATTTATATTACCATGTGGTGAAATTTGAATAAAATCTAGCACTATCTGCAAGACCAAACGAGACTTATCTTGAGTGCGGCTGTTTCTCTCTCTTGTCATGATTTCTGGACTGAGTCGAGGTTCAGCCAGCACCTGATTTTTCAACGGAGTGCACGTCATTCATTCTTTTACTTACCATGAAGAACATCACAGCAATATTTATAGTTCTGCAATATATAGCAAGGGAAGAAGAAATAAAACATAGTCTAATGGAGATGAGGTGATTAACCAAACTCAATTGAATTCAATGGGAGGCAAAACCAAATGCATAGACAACACATTCAGAGGGTCCCAAAAGCTGCCAAAACAGATCAAATTAGGGGCAGATGCCAGGAAAAGTGGCATTAATTGACCCAGAGAACAAATAGCATAATTGCGCAGCATGGATACATGGGACAGAGCTTGGGGCAGGGCTTGGACCAGCATTTCTAGCTTAAACATTGATCAGTAACAGGTGGATGAGTGACATGTGTAGGCCTGGTGCTCTGAGAGCACTGCCAAAATCAGGCAACACACATGAAGGAGACCCAACTTGGAGTCCAAACATTTCCAAAAATTAGGGGCAGACACCAGAAAAAGTAGCATCAATTGACCCACAGCAGAAATTTTATAATGGTGCAGCATTCAGGCATGGGACATGCATGAGACAGGGTCTGGGCTAGTATTTATAGCTTTGATATAAGAGGTGGGTGAGGGTGATCAGTAACAGGTAACAGTAACACCTGCATAACTGCATTAGAAATATGAAAAATTGAGAATGCTTAGAGCATAAATTGGCCAATTCATGTTTCTAATGCAGCTATGCAGTTCAACTTTCATATTTCATACTTGTAAGTTATGGCCTACAGAGTGCTGCCTTATTTATTTGATTATATATGAGTTAGTTGGTGACTCTAGGTAAGCACCTGTTCACACCTAGTCTATGTTTGGATTTGAAGGTCAGTTTTTTAAATTTGTATTCATTAGCCTTCTGACTGAGCTCTCTGCCTTTTAGCCTCAGGCATTTTTAATCACAGCAAGACCCTCCCCTCCACAAAGATATAGATTTCAGTCCAAGAGAGGATTCACAGGTTCCCATACACATGATGACTTTAGTCTAAGAGATGTTTGGCAGTGTTAGGTCCTGGAAAATGAGAATCGCCTTATCGTGGCTTCCAGGTACACATGAATTGGCCAATTGATGTGCTAAGCATTCTCAATTTATCATATTTCTAAAGCAGTTATGCAGGTCAACTTTAATATCTCACATTTGCAAGCTATGGTGCTACAGAGTGCTGCCTTATTTATTTGAACTAGTTTTACAGCAAAATTCTGGTGTAGACACCATGATTAAAGCTGAGCGAAACAGGTCGAAAAAATTCAAAAGTCGCCGACTTTTGCCAAAGTCGGGTTTCATGAAACGAAACCCGACCTTAATGTGAGGTCGGCCACGAGGTTGGCGACCATCGTGCCAAAGTCGCGTTTCAAAAGATGCTTTAGCGCCCTTTTTCAGCCAATCAGGAAGAACGGACACTGTTATGAGTTCATTCTCTGGTTCACCAGTTGGGAGTTCTCCTTCCGGACTCCCTCTGGTGGTAACAGAAGGTAGTGAGGCGGATTTGATCGGTGGTGATATGCCACCTGAGAATGAAGATGACGATTGGACTTCAGGAGTCTCAGATTGGATTTAAGGCAGCCGACGCCCTATTCAGTTGCTGGTGATACTTCTTGCTTGTCAGGTCTTGGTTCTCAGCTCTGTTCCAGTCAGCTCAAGCTAAGTTTCTCTGCTAATGTTCACACTTGACTTTGTTGGTTTATTCAGTTTTTTGTGGTCAGCCAGCCCCAGCATGGGCTGTGCTGTATGTCCACTCTTATTTATCTGTGTTTGCCAATTTGCTTTTTGTCCCTTATTTGGCCTCTTTTTGCTCTGTCTCAGAATATTTCAGAGTGCTGATATAGTGGGAGAAGTCTAGTGACTTCAGGGTTATTTTTGCTATCAGAAGTGTTGGACATTATTTTAGTAGGGTTTTTTGCAAATTGCAGACAGTGTCTTTCCTTTCCTCTCCTTTCTAGTTAGTTTGGGCCCCATCGTTTGCTCAGCCTATTTTCCTATCTGTGTTTGTGTTTTCATCTTGTTTCACCGTCAATACATGTGTGGGGGCTGTCTATTCCTTTGGGGTCTGCTCTGGGGCAGTTAGTTTTCCCTTTTCTTACTTTAGGCTTAGTTAGTCCTTCGGCCATGACGAGGCGTCTAGGGTCATCGTAGGCACGCTCCACGGCTGCTTCTAGTTGTGTGGTAAGATCAGGGATCTGCAATCTGCATAGTTACCAACCTCTCTGGGCTTAGCATGTTTAGTTTTTTTCCTCCTCGGTGACCCATTCATAACAGGACACTGTGGGCAACGTGATGACATAGGCAGCGGTCACCACCATCTTTGAGAAGGGCATGCAAGTGATTGGCTTGCTTTGTGTGGTGTCAAAGTGGGTATAAACGGGCGTGCACGCCGACCGCCATGTTACTTATGCTGATCTCACAATAGGGAGAGCTGCTGCTGCTGCTGATTCTGTAGGGAGAGCGTTAGGAAGGCCAAAAGAAAAAAAAACTGCTTCTGCTGATAGCGCTTTTCACTGTAGTTAGTGTGCAGTGAAAGGTGAAGATTTTTGCTTTTGTGCAGCAGCGCTGGTGGTGATTAGGCTGCCTTTTATGGCTACCTGCATTTGTGCACACTGGTGTTCAAACTGCTTTTTTAAAAGCAATCCATATTTTATTGTTTTGTCCTGGTGAGGTACTGAGCGTTCATTTTTTCACACACCGTACAGCGGTGTACGCTCCTCACACAGTACCGTGTACCGGCTGTTTTCACGGCCAAATTTAAGCTATCTGTGTGTGACTCTGTAAGGAGAAGCAGAGGAGTTTGTCCGCTCTTACAGACCTACACCTTAGAGTTTTGTCAGTTTTTCAAACAGTTTCGTATATTTGCTGATTGATTACATTCAAAACTAGAGAGAGACAGCGTGTGTCAGTCCATATACAAAAACACGGAACTTGACAATCTGTGTGTGACTCTGTACGAAAAAGCCGAGGAGTTTGTCCGTTCTTACAGACCTACACCTTAGAGTTTTGTCTGTTTTTCAAACAGTTTCGTATATCTGCTGTTTGATTACATTCAAAAACTAGAGAGAGCGTGTCAGTCCGTATACAAAAACACGGAGCATGAAAATCTGTGTGTGACTCTGTAAGGAAAAGCTGAGGAGTTTGTCTGTTCTTACAGACCTACACCTTAAAGTTTTGTCCGCTTTTCAAACAGTTTCGTATATCTGCTGTTTGATTACATTCAAAACTAGAGAGAGACAGCGTGTGTCAGTCCGTATACAAAAACACAGAGCTTGACAATTTTACATACACACACCGTACAGCAGTGTAACGTGGAAGCTCCTTACACAGTACCATGTACCGGCTGGTATCACGGTCAAATTGAAGCTATCTGGGTGTGACTCTGTAAGAAAAAGCCGAGGAGTTTGTCCATTCTTACAGACCTACACTCTAGGGAGATTCCAATTCTGCCCAATTCTATATACATCTTGTAGCTTGTCATACACTAGGCAATTTCTGCCTGTTACATTGCGGTGTAATATACACAGGGCCTGACAGAATCCAACTGTGTCCTGAAGTCTGTAGAGAGATTCCATTTCTCCCCAGTCCTCTATACACCTCTTTTACACCATCCAGAATCAGCCTGTTACTTTGAGGTGTAATATACCCAGGGCCTGACAGAATCCAACAGTGTCCTGAAGTCTGTAGAGAGATTCCAATTCTCCCCAGTCCTCTATACACCTTTTTTACACCATCCAGAATCAGTCTGTTAATTTGAGGTGTAATATACCCAGGGCCTGACAGAATCCAACTGTGTCCGGAAGTCTGTAGAGAGATTCCATTTCTCCCCAGTCCTCTATACACCTTTTTACACGATCCAGAATCAGCCTGTTACTTTGAGGTGTAATATACCCAGGGCCTGACAGAATCCAACTGTGTCCTGAAGTCTGTAGAGAGATTCCAATTGTCCCCAGTCCTCTATACACCTTTTTTACACCATCCAGAATCAGTCTGTTAATTTGAGGTGTAATATACCCAGGGCCTGACAGAATCCAACTGTCTCCTGAAGTCTGTAGAGAGATTCCATTTCTCCCCAGTCCTCTATACATCTTTTCTACACAATCCAGAATCAGCCTATTACTTTGAGGTGTAAAATACACAGGGCCTGACAGAATCCAACTGTGTCCTGGAGTCTGTAGAGAGATTCCATTTCTCCCCAGTCCTCTATACACCTTTTTTACACCATCCAGAATCAGCCTGTTACTTTGAGGTGTAAAATACATAGGGCCTGACAGAATCCAACTGTGCCCTGAAGTCTGTAGAGAGATTCCATTTCTCCCCAGTCCTCTATACACCTTTTTTACACCATCCAGAATCAGCCTGTTACTTTGAGGTGTAAAATACCCAGGGCCTGACAGAATCCAATAGTGTCCTGAAGTCTGTAGAGAGATTCCATTTCTCCCCACTCCTCTATACACCTTTTTTACACCATCCAGAATCAGCCTGTTACTTTGAGGTGTAATATACACAGGGCCTGACAGAATACAACTGTGTCCTGAAGTCTGTAGAGAGATTCAAATACTCCCTACTACTATATACACCTTGTACCTTGTTTTACAGTACCATATAGTTGGTGGTATTTTGGGTACATTTTCCCCAAAAATGAGGAAGTGTGGTGGAAGAGTCCGTGGAAGTGGGCGTGGGTTGCCAGCTGGTAATGATGGTGTTGGTGGTGGATCTGCTGGTAGGGGCAAAAGCAAAATAACACCAAATGCAGGAGGTGTTGAGCCTGCATCATCGTCTGGCTCCACAAGGCCTCGAAGGCTCCCTTTTCTGGGAGTAGGTAAATCGCTTTTAAAGCCGGAGCTTCAGGAGCAAGTTTTGGCTTACATTGCTGACTCAGCCTCCAGCTCTATCACCTCCTCTTCTGAACTTGTAAAAAATAAAAGCACTGAGTCATCATTGGAGGCTCATGGTCATGAACCACACCTTTCCTTGTGTCCTTCACCCCAACCAAAATTGAAGGATGCGGTAGGCCACACTACAGATTACTCCATGGAGCTGTTTTCACATACCATGCCTGGGTTATCAAGTCACAACATGAATTACCCAGGCCAAGATGAATCTGACATGGAGTGCACTGATGCACAGCCACTGCTAGATTTATCTGCTGGTACATTCACTCAGAGCACTACATTGTCCTCGCAGTGTACTGAGCCAGAATCTGACCCTGATGAAACTCAGGTGCCCCTTCCCGCATACTATACCACCAGACATGGTGACACAGAGGAAGGTGCACATGACATTGAAGAGGAGGTGATGGATGACCCAGTTGTTGACCCAGATTGGTATCCATTGGGGGAAGAGGGTGCTGCTGCCAATAGCTCAGAAGAGGAGAAGGAGCATCCGCAGCAGGTATCGACATTGCAACAGCTGTTATCTGGCAGGTCCGGAGCAGTCCAAAAACGGGTTACAAACACCAAAAGAGTTGCAGGACAGCTTGGCCAGACAGTCAAAATAGCACAGCGTGCAAGGCCTCAAAATGTCTTCGATAGTAGAAAGAGTGCAGTGTGGCACTTTTTTGAACAAAATCCTCATGATCAAGCAAAGGTTATCTGTAAGAAGTGCGCAAAGACCGTTAGCCGAGGGAAAAATATAAGAAATTTGAATACCAGTTGCGTGCTTAGACATTTAGCCACCATGCACTTGCAGCAGCAGCAAATGTTGAGGTGTCGTCGCAAGGCCAAAGCAGTCAGGGAGTCACAATGTTATATCAACGAAAGACTGAATCAAGGCCATCAGAAAGAACACCAACTCCATCACCATCATGAACCCTCTCTCAGTCCGCCATGTCCACCGCTAGTTCCACCATTTGCAGCTCTCAAGTCCAGCTCACCCTACCAGAGACTATGAGTAGGACAAGAAAGTACACATCCTCTCATCCGTGTACACTGGGTTTGAACGCCCACATTGCCAAACTAATCTCGTTAGAGATGATGCCCTATCGTTTGGTTGAAAGCGCAGCTTTCCGTGAACTCATGGCCTAGGCAGTACCATGCTATGACCTACCCAGTCGCCACTTCTTTTCTCGCAAAGCCATCCCAGCCCTCCACCTTCATGTGAAAGACCGCATTGTCCATGCACTCAAGCACTCAGTGAGTGGAAAGGTGCACCTCACAACTGATGCATGGTCCAGTAGGCATGACCAGGGACAGTGCTGCCTAGCCCATGGTATAGGAAACAGTTGGCTATAGGCATTCGACTCTCCTCCTCCAGAAGCGAAAGCTTGTCCACAGAGTGCAGTCGCACGAGCACTCCATCCGCAGCTGCCAGTGTTGCACATGAGGTGTCCCCCTATCGATCAGCTAGTGGAAAGCGTCAGCAGGCTGTGTTGGAGATGATGTGTTTGGGTGACAGACACACCGCGGAGATACTGGCCGACTACTTGCAGCGACAAACTGAGTCATGGCTGGGCAGTCTACATCTTGAGGCAAGCAAGGTAGTTAGTGATAACGGCCGGAATTTTGTGGCAGCCATAGCCCTTTCAAAACTCAGACACATACCTTGCTTGGCTCACACCTTGAACCTGGTGGTGCAGTGCTTCCTCAATAATTATCCGGAGTTAACAGGCCTGCTCCATAAGGTTCGAAGACTGTGCTCGAATATCCACCGGTCGCCAGTACACTCCAGTCGTATGCAGAAGCTGCAGCGATTGCTCCACCTTCCCAAGCACCACCTAATTATCGACGTTTCAACAAGGTGGAACTCCACCCTGCACGTGGTTGAGCGGCTGTGCAAACAGAGGCAGGCCATAATGCATTTGTGGGAGGATACATGGGCAGGCACTTTGAGGGCAGACATGGAGTTGACAGGTGTGCAGTGGTCGAAGCTGAAAGACTTCTGTAAAGTCCTTCAGTGTTTTGAGGAATGCACATGGCTGGTAAGCGCAGATGATGCCATCATAAGCATGAGCATCCCACTTATGCGTCTGCTCATGCAAATTTTGACGCACATTAAGGAGCAGGCGTCTGCAGCCGAGGTTGATGAGGAGGAAGAGGAGGAGGGAAGCCTTGATGACAGTCAGCCACTGTCTGATTCGGGACCTCTCCTGGACGAGGTGGAGGAAGAAGAGGAAGAGGAGGAGGAGGATGATGATGGGGATGATTATTTAGGGGGGGAGGATGCTTCTCATGGGGCAAGAGAAAATGTTGGCGTGGCAAGGTCTGGTACAGGGTTTGTGCGTGACTGGAGGGATGTGGATTTTCCAGAAAGTGCTCCTCCACCAAGCACTCGCAGTGCATCATTGACACCGGGAACATTGGCCCACATCTCAGATTATGCCTTGCAGATCCTAAAAAGGGACCCCACATTGCCAAAATCATGAACGATGACGACTACTGGTTGGCCAGCATCCTAGATCCACGCTATAAAGGCAAATTCCAAAACATCATGCCATAGGAGAACCTTGACCTAATATTGGCTAACAAACAAGCAACTCTGGTAAACCGGTTGGTTGAGGCATTCCCAGCACACAGCAGCGGTGATGGTTCTCACACGAGCCGTAGGGGCCGGGGGCAGCTTGGAAGAGGTGTGAGTGGTGCACACATTAGAAGTGGCGTTGGAGACAGGGGTTTCATGACCATGTTGTGGACTGATTTTTCAAGTCCCGCTCACACGACTGGTAATACTGCATCGATTGAAAGTGACAGGAGACAGCAGTTGTCAACTATGGTTACAAACTACTTCTCATCCCATATCGATGTTCTCCCTCAAAGGTCATTCCCATTTGACTATTGGGCCACTAAACAGGACACCTGGCCTGAATTGGCACAATATGCCTTACAGGAGCTCGCTTGCAGAGCTGCAAGTGTGCTATCGGAAAGAGTCTTCAGTGCTGCTGGATCAATCCTGACAGAAAAAAGGACCCATTTGTCGACCCAAAATGTGGATGATCTAACCTTCATTAAAATAAACCATGCATGGGTTTCCAAGGATTTTGTCCCACCTTACCCTGATGACACATAGGTTGCCAGAAAAATGGCTTGCTTTGGTCCTCCTCTTCCTCGGACTTGATCAATTTCACCTTTAGCAGTAGCTGAATGTCCCACATCAAGATATGCCATTTTGTAAACCTCCCTAACTGGGCTGCCTCCCCCCCATGGCCGGGGTCACCACCTAGCGCACGCAATCGTGCGAGTGCTGTTGCCCTGGACAGGTGGGTAGGCCGACTCTTGGGCACGGACATTGGCACAGGGTCCCTCATAGTGCAATCATGTTTCTCTGATGGTGGGGGTGCACACCCGCCATCAGACACACCGCCGTACAATGAGGGGCCCAGTGCCAGTACCGACAAGTGTGCCCCCCTTGCTTGGGCAGGGCCACAGCATTTGCAAAGTTTACCTCTCCCTGCTCCTCCGCTGTGTAATCTGGGCTGTCAAATCCTTCACTGGGACTGCCACTACAATTTTGGTGAACTGATACATGATGGTTAAGACGTAGCTATGCCCTGTCCCGCTGGCCGGGCTCTAGCTTCAGATGATCAATGGCTTCCATTTCTTATGGACGTCAACTCACAAAGACATGCAGTGGTGGTTTATCATCAGCTTTTACAGTTTTCCTACTCACAGACGTGTGACATTCCGGCGCACATTTTTAAATGTGCCCTCTCATGCCTATCCCATAGAATCGCAGAATCGCCTATGGCCTGTGGCTTCTGTCTTTTGCACTCCAAAGTTACTTGACAGATCATGATAGGCAGTGAGCACCATGTTTACATCTCTCCCTGTGATAAAAATTTCATGGAGATGAGTAACGGTGATGGGATCAACGGTACTGCAATACAGCAACACTTTCTTCACAAAGAAATGTTTTCGCTGTCTCCACACACAAATTAATTGAGCGTCAGCATCGCCTCTGAGAATTGTGACAGAAGTTTTTCCTGTGATTAGTAATTCCTAGATATCTGCAATCATTAGACTTTATGTCAGTAATTGTATGCATCTCATTTCCTATTGCGGAGAGGCTGGACTGTCTTACTGAGACAGAAATATATATGAAGATTTAAAAATACTACCAAAAGTGTATACTGGTGTACGCTTCAAATACATTTCCTTTTATCTACTTTTTAGATTGTTGTCTAATCCATACTGAGTAGTGTTGAGCATTCCGATACCGCAAGTATCGGGTATCGGCCGATACTTGCTGTATCGGAATTCCGATACCGACTTCCGATATTTTTTCAATATCGGAAGTCGGCATCGGAATCGGAAGTTCAAAGTTGATTGACAGCCGAAATGACGTCATCATGATGCGCGGTGTGTGCGCATCATGATGCGCCGTCATTTCGGGCCTTCCGGGGGTCTCTGCCGGCCTGCCGGGGGGCTGTGTGGACTGCCCGGGGTCTGTACCGGCCTGCCTGGGGGCTGTGCCGGCGTGCCGGTGGTCTGTGCACCCTGTGGGGGTCTGTACCGGCCTGCCGGGGGGCTGTGCCGGCCTGCCGGGGGGCTGTGCTGATGTCCGGGGGTCTGTGCAAGCATCGTCCGATGGGACTACAAGTCCCATCTGGCGATGCCTGCTACCATGACAGTTATTGACACATTAGCCAATGATGGGACAGTAGTAGTCCCATCATCCGGCTAATGTGTTAAATGTTAAAAAAAAAAATATATATATACTACATACATACTACATACATACTACATGCATGCTACATACATACTACATGCTACATACATACCACATATATACTACATGCATGCTACATACATACTACATGCTACATACATACCACATATATACTACATGCATGCTACATACATACTACATGCTACATACATACTACATATATACTACATGCATGCTACATACATACTACATGCTACATACATACTACATATATACTACATGCATGCTACATACATACTACATGCTACATACATACTACATATATACTACATGCATGCTACATACATACTACATGCTACATACATACTACATATATACTACATGCATGCTACATACATACTACATGCTACATACATAACACATATATACTACATGCATGCTACATACATACTACATGCTACATACATACCACATATATACTACATACATACTACATGCATGCTACATGCTACATACATACCACATACATACTACATACATACTACATACATACTACATGCATGCTACATACATACTACATGCTACATACATAACACATATATACTACATGCATGCTACATACATACTACATGCTACATACATACCACATACATACTACATGCATGCTACATACATACTACATGCTACATACATACCACGTATATACTACATACATACTACATGCATGCTACATGCTCCATACATACCACATACATACTACATACATACTACATACATACTACATGCATGCTACATACATACTACATGCTACATACATAACACATATATACTACATGCATGCTACATACATACTACATGCTACATACATACCACATACATGCTACATACATACTACATGCATGCTACATACATACTACATGCTACATACATACTACATGCTACATACATACTACATATATACTACATGCATGCTACATACATACTGCATGCTACATACATACTACATACATACTACATACATACTACATGCATGCTACATACATACTACATACATACTACATGCTACATACATACCACATATATACTACATACATACTACATGCATGCTACATACATACTACATGCTACATACATACCACATATATACTACATACATACTACATGCATGCTACATACAATACATACATAGACATACAGTACATATAACATAGAGTAACATACTTACCAATACTTGTCACATTGTTCCCCGAAGCCATTGTCGTCTACGGAATAAATATTAACATAACAAACCACAAAAATACTCACCCATGATCCGAAGCAGTCCACGAGTGTGTCCCATGACGATCTTTGGTAGACAACTGCAGCATCAGCTGATGCTGCCGTTCTCTACGGGCTGCAGGAATCCAATGACGGAAGGTAGGTATCCTTCCGCACTGTATTCCTCCGCCACTTAAAAAAAAAGTCCCTAGTCTCACTTTATGCCATTGCTGCGTGGGAAATTCCCACACAGCAATGGCATAAAGTGAGACTAGGGACTTTTTTTTTTTAAGTGGCGGAGGAATACAGTGCGGAAGGATACCTACCTTCCGTCATTGGATTCCTGCAGCCCGTAGAGAACGGCAGCATCAGCTGATGCTGCAGTTCTCTACCCAAGATCGTCGTGGGACACACTCGTGGACTGCTTCGGATCATGGGTGAGTATTTTTGTGGTTTGTTATGTTAATATTTATTCTGTAAAAGACAATGGCTTCGGGGAACAATGTGACAAGTATTGGTAAGTATGTTACTCTATGTTATATGTACTGTATGTCTATGTATGTATTGTATGAATGTATTGTATGTAGCATGCATGTAGTATGTATGTAGTATGTATGTAGCATGTAGTATGTATGTAGTATGCATGTAGTATGTATGTAGCATGCATGTAGTTTGTATGTAGCATGCATGTAGTATGTATGTAGTATATATGTAGCATGTAGTATGTATGTAGCATGCATGTAGTATGTATGTAGTATGTATGTAGCATGTAGTATGTATGTAGCATGCATGTAGTATATATGTAGTATGTATGTAGCATGCATGTAGTATGTATGTAGCATGCATGTAGTATGTATGTAGCATGCATGTAGTATGTATGTAGCATACATGTAGTATGTATGTAGTATGTATGCAGCATGCATGTAGCATGCATGTAGCATGTATGTAGTATGCATGTAGTATATATGTAGCATGTATGTTACATGTAGTATATATGTAGTATGCATGTTGCATGCATGTAGTATATATGTTGTATGTATGTTGCATGTAGTATATATGTTGTATGTATGTTGCATGTATGTAGTATGAATGTAGCATGTATGTAGTATGTAGTATGAATGTAGCATGTATGTAGTATGCATGTTGCATGTAGCATATATGTAGTATGCATGTTGTATGTATGTAGCATGTAGTATATATGTAGTATGTATATATGTAGTATGTATGTAGCATGTAATTTTTTTTTTTTTCTTTACATTCAACACATTAGCCGGATGATGGGACTACTACTGTCCCATCATTGGCTAATGTGTCAATCACTGTCATGGTAGCAGGCATCGCCCGATGGGACTTGCAGTCCCATCGGACGATGCCTGCACAGACCCCCGAAGCCTGCACAGCCACCCCGGCAGGCCAGCACAGCCCCCCGGAGCCTGCACAGCCCCCCGGCAGGCCGGCACAGCACCCCGGAGCCTGCACAGACCACCGGCAGGCCGGCACAGCCCCCCGGCAGGCCGGCACAGCCCACTGGAGCCTGCACAGACCCCCTGGCAGGCCGGCACAGCCCCCCGAAAGGCCCGTACAGACCCCAGAGAGGCTGTACAAGGCAAAAACAGGGTTTTTCTTATTCCGATACCGGAAGTCCCATAGACTTGAATGGGACTTCCGGTATCGGAATCGGCGATACCGATACTTTTTTTTAAGATCGGCCGATCCATTCCGATCCGATACTTTGAAGTATCGGACGGTATCGCTCAACTCTAATGCTGAGAACACGGAGATTTTAAATGTTTAAACTTTGCTATATGTACCTGCTATCCAGTGATAGTGTACCCTTTCTCAACTTTGTACAATCTGGTCAAATCCATACTGGGCCTGAGAACGTCTGAGTCTGCCTCCTGATCTATAGGCATATATTTTTAATGTGTAAACTATGCTATACATACCTGTAATCCGGTGATACGTTACCCTTTCTCACCTTTGTCCAATCACGTGTAATCCTCACTGGGCCTGAGACCGTCTGAGCCTGCCTCCTGATATATAGACACAGGTTTTTAATGTGTAAACTATGCTACATATATACGTGTTATCCGGTGAAACTGTACCCTTTATCAACTTTCTACAATGTTGTCGAATCCATACTGGGCCTGAGAACGGCTGCCGAGCTATTAAGCAAGCTACAGCACCTGTGGTTTGGACACTTAATGTTTTCATTTTTTCAGGGATGCCGGTTAGGCCTAATTCCGGAATTGCGGTTGACCTGCACTTACCGGGAAATCATCATTCGCGGGGAATAATTGGAATCCCAGATCCCCATCACTAATGGTGTTCAGCAGGTTATCTGCACCTGTAAGCGACAAATGCTGGTCCTTTAAAGTGTAGCACGCATGCAGCCCCGGACATGTAAGGGCATGATAGACCTGCTATTGCTCGATCTCGCGTGCCAGAGCCTCGCATATCCCTCTAGTAAGCTTGCCGCGTCCCGCGGGGGCATGCCGGAGTCTCGGTAGTTAACAGAATAAAGCTGAGAAATCGCTAACACAACTACAAACGGACATACCAAACCACACACAGAATCGACAACGCTTTCAATGTGTGCATCTTTTCTTAAGGTGGCATGGTTGTGGTTTCCCGGTTGGAGTCCAATTTAGCCACAGGCTCCACTCCTGGTGGTGCCCTTCTGGACATTCCTTTAAGGTTAAGCTTTGCAATCATACTGCCCCTGGAAACCAAACACTTTGCCTTCATGGACGCTGTTTGGAGGTTCGTGGGAATAACGCCGCCCCATCGGCATTTGGCATAATTTATTGGTGGGAAGTACGACGGTATATGATCGTGTTCGATTTCAGAAATTTTTTTTTGTGTTTGTATTTTACATTTTTATTCCAGTCTTTTTTGACTTCATAAGGGCATGACAAGCCTATATCTGTGTCTCCTCCACCTCCTCCTTTAACTCCTCCACCTCTTTTCTAAATGTAGTTGCCCTTTTCCATATGTTATTTTTGTCTTCTGAGCATTTTGTCTGCTTTGGGACACCTTTTAAGGTGTTTTGTAATTGTTTTCTATGTGTTTGTATGTGTTTGTGTTTGCCTGCCATTGTTTTCAGTGGTGTTCGAAGGTGTTCGTCGAACATTCGACGAACATTCGACGAACTTGCCTCCTGTGCGACGAGCCAAAACACTAGCGGGGTGGCTCAACACTACTCCTGATATATAGACGTACATTGTTAATGTTTAAACTATGCTATATATACCTGGTATCTGGTGATACTGAACCCTTTCTGCCAGGAAGTCCTCCTCCAACCAACACTCTAAGTGTATCATTGACACCTGTAACATTGTCCCACATGTGTGATTATTTCTTGCGGATCCTCTTGTTATATTGTGGTGTGATCCATCCTGAGCATGTGAGTGTCTATGGGTTACTCCTGCAATTTAGATATACATTTAAAAATTACCCCAACACAGTATTCAGCTCTACGCTTGTGATACATTACCCAATTACTGCTTGTTATATTCTGGTCTAATCCAGACTGACCAAGTGAAAATTATTTTCTGACTGTGGAAATAAATACTGAAATTGACAACAATGACACCTACACTGTGTACAGCTGTACTCTTGAGATCCATTACCGTTTTACGGCTTTTTAGATTGTGTTGTAATCCAATACTGAGCCTGAGAGTGTCTGTGTGTGCCTCCTCAAATATCTACGGAGACTTAGAATGTTTAAACTATACTATATATACCTGCTATCTGATGATACTGTACACTTTGTCTAATTTTTATATTCTTGTCTAATCTATACTGAGCCTGTGAGCGCCTCTGTGTGACTGATGGAATATAAAGGGAGATTGACAATTATCTTTTGACTGAATAGTGTTTTACGCTTCTGATACAGTGCCATATATCTGATGTTATTTTGGGTCTATTTTCTGCAAAATTTTGAAGTTTGGTGGAAGAGGCCGCGGACATGGGTGTGGGGGGGCCAGCTGGTGCTGATGGTGGTGGTGCATCTGCTGGTAGTGGCAAAAGCACAATAGCAGCTAAGGCAGGAGGTGTTGAGCCTGTGTCATGGTCTGGCTCTGGAACACCTGGAAGGCTACCTTTTCTGGGAGTAGGTTAACCGCTTTTAAAGGCGGAGCATGAGGAACTGGTTTTGGCTTACATTGCCGAAACAGACTCCAGCAAATATGCCCTCCTCTTCTGAAGTTTCAAAAAATGCAAGCACTGAGTCATCAAGTTCTGGCTCCTGGTCAGGAAGAACCCCTTTCCTTGTGTCCTTCACCCCCACCAAACGTGAATGATGCAGCAGGTCACACTTCACATTAGTCCATGTAGCTCTTTCTATCATACCATGCCTGGGTTATCAAGTCAAATTGTGAGTTCCCAAGTCCAAGATGAATCTGACATGGAGTGTGGGTGGCCAGCCAGGGCAGTGGGGCTAATCGGTACCGGGCAGGTGTCTCACAGGGATGTGTCACGGTGGTGGTGACCCGTTCCGTGGCCTTGGGCATCCATGCAAAGGGGTGAATTACGTTTATAGGTGAATGATACGTGATGCCACCTGTGGTTTCTGATTAGATTGACCAGCGCTGCAGTGTCGCTTCTCTGGGACAGATGTTGTGGTGCATCTAAGATGTAGAAGCCCTGCACAGGTAGGGCCGTAGTCGCAGGGCAGATGAAAGAGTTGGTAGATGGTGTGCAGTGCAGGATGTAGCAGAGCCGTGCGCCAGGTGCAGGAGAAAGATGACAGACACGGTCGTGCAGTTCCTTTACCTGTACTTGGTAAATGCCGTCCAGGACCCAGAGTACAGATGGAGAAGGAGTTGGTCAGCCTGGAAGCCAATTTTGAATTCTCTCTCTGCAGATAGGTAGTGTGGCCTCCGTTCTAGCGCTTATCTGAGGTACTCACAGTGCTGAGTTCAATTAAGTTCCCCCTGTTGACTCTCTTTTGGAACTTTCTCCTATGGCAGGCAGCCGTAGCCTTTTCCTTCTGGCTCCCACACATCGATGCTGAGGCCTCTGAGCCTTAGTTGGGTACAGAGCATTTACAGCTGCTACTTCCTCTGGTTTCTGCTGCAGGAACGTCAGTGTCCCTACAAACTCGGAGACTGGAATCCGGACCATGCGCTCCAGCTAGGAGTGAGCCTTAACTCTGCTCATCCTCCAGCTCCCCTTCTCACATCCACACACTTCCCCTTCCCTGCACAGAGTGCCCTAACTTACCTCCTCCCGACCACAGAGAGCAGCTCCTCAGCAGTCAGGTTCAGAGGTCTCCCTGCTGGCCTGGAGTGGGAAATGTGTTGTGTGTTGGTTTAACTGCTAGAGAGATCCTTCGCTGCTCCCAAGCATGACATCACACTCCCTAGGAGGAAGGTAATGCCACTGTGACGACCATTCTCCTTGGGACGCCACAAGTGCACTGATGCCCAGCCACTGCTAGATGATTCTGCTGGTACATTGACCCAGACCACTACATTCCCCTCACACTCTACACAGCCAGAATCTGACCCTGAGGAAACTCAGGTTCCCCTTCCCGCATACTATACCACCTTACACGGTGACAAAGAGGAAGGTGCAGATGAAAGTGCAGGTTCCTTGAGCAGGTGGGGGGGCATACCCATGGACAACGGCACTGGCATAGGGCCCCTCATAGTACGCAAAAAAGTCTCTGCCTGTATGGAGAAATATATGGGCCTCATTACTCTGTATAGCGCACTATGCGGTGCCCATAATACTGTATGGAGTAATATACTGTCCGTTTTTGGAGCTATTGGAGAATTTAAAATCGATATCAGTCATGAGATGTAAAAAGTGAAGTATTTTTCATTGTACTATGCTGCTATTTCTCTGCCGTATCGGAGCATCATGAGTTGTGGTATGTGTTAATGGGGCGCTCTTTGGCCCAGGGCACATGAAAACCTGGAGCCAGCCCTACCCCCCCCCACAACTTTAGCCAAATAACCCCCAGTTTTCAGTGCGTAACTAATATTATGAAGTAAATTAAGGTTGACAAGCTTCAGTAATAAAAATTGATGTTTTTGCCATTCAAATGGGCTCTGTAGGTGTGTTTAGTGTCTTCCACTCCCTACCGACTTTGCTGCCCCATTGACTTGAATTGGGTTTCGTGTTTCAGTCGGCCTTCGACTTTTCACGATAATCGGCCAATTTCGTTCGACCCGACTTTTGAGAAAGTCGGGTTTCATGAAACCTGACTCGACCCGAAAAAAGGCAAAGTCGCTCATCTCTAACCATGCTGAATCGGGTACAATATGCTCCAATACGTTTGAAACCTTTACTAAAAATGAACCCTTGACAAAGCCAAAGTTAGATGAAATATATTTACATGGAGAGATGTATACACCTAAACAGTTGCTGTAAACATTAATGGTTGCATTACTGCGTATTTATAAGAAGTTTTGAAAACTACTTGGTCTGTCTTTCTTTATGCAGACTTGCTTCCTGCTAATCCATCCTACACTGGAAATCAATCTAATCAAGTACTATAGATATTTCTGGAGGCGTGTGTTTTATAAAGCAATATAAAATAGCTCTAGGCTCAGCTATAGCGACACTAAAGCATCTTTTCACCCAATTCATTATATTTTCTTCTAGTCAAAAGTCATTAAAGGGGTTTTCCCTGTCCTACAATATTGAATTGATACACCATGGAAATCCCAAGGAGCAGAGTGAAAATCAAAGCACAGAACTGTTTTGCATTCATCAGTAGTGGTTTTGACTAGAGATCATAGCTTCCAACCATCCCAGATTCCAGAAATGTCCCCCTATGTCGGGGCTTTGACCAGGCTTCTGAACGCGCACCTCTTTCAGACATCTTTATTGGTCTGTAGCTCCCCTCCACATCTCTTGCTCAGTACATTAATCAAATTGAACCATACCTTTCTTCCTTGATACTCAATCTGACAATCTCTTGTTGGTGGGTAGCAGCTCTAGCGATGAGCCAGAGCCCACAATGATGTAGATATGGGAACTTGGTAATCTTGAGCCATATTGCACTTAGCGAACCCAGAAGCCGATTATTCTATTATACGGGAGACTGCGAGCAGCCGAAGGTGAAGGTGAGTATTGGTTGTTTTTTGCTTTTCTACATCTTACATCTTATAAACTCTAACCAGATCATTCATCTTTACTTATGATTGCTTAACACCTTCATGCCCGGAGGTATTTTTGGTTTTGCATTTTCGTTTTTGCTACCCTTCTTCACAGAGCAAAAACTTTTTTATTTTTTTACTCATTTATATAGTGCCATTAATTCCACAGTGCTTTACAAACATTATCATCTGTCAATATGGTCATGTGAGGGCTTGTTTTTTGCGGGACGAGTTGTACTTTTGAACGACACCATTGGTTGTACCATATCGTGTCCTAGAAAATGAGAAAAAAAAATCAGAAATTGCAAAAAGAGTGCAATCCCACAGTTGTTTTTTGTTTTGCTTTTTTGCTAGGTTGATTAAATGCTAAAATTTACCTGCCGTTCTGATTCTCCAGGTCATTATGAGTTCATAGACACCAAACATGTCTTGGTTCTTTTTTATCGAAGTGATGAAAAAAATTCCACAGTTTGTTAAAAAAAAAATTGCGCCATTTTCTGATACCCGTAGCGTCCCCATTTTTCATGGTCTCAGGTCAGGTGAGGGTTTATTTTTTGTGCGCCCAGCTGATCTTTTTAATGATACCCTTTTGGTGCAGATACGATCTTTTGATCACCCATTATTGCATTTTATTGCAATGTCGCGTCAACAAAAAAAATGTAATTCTGGCGTTTTTACTTTTTTTCTTGCTACGCTGTTAAGCGATCAGGTTAATCCTTTTTTTATTGACAGATTGGGTGATTCTGAACCAAATTTGTGTATGTTTGATTTTTTATGTTGTTTTATTTTGAATGGGGCAAAAGAGGGGTGATTTTTTTTTATATATTTTTTAATTTTTTAATATTTTTAAAAACTTTTTTTTCACTTTTGGCATGCTTCAATAGTCTCCATGGGAGACTAGAACCTGCCAAAAAACAGTCAGCTCTGCTACATACAGGCGATGATCAGATTGCCTGCGTGTAGCAGAATACCTCACTTGCTATGAGCGCTGACCACCGGGCGGCGCTCATAGCAATCCGGCAGTGACAACCATAAAGGTCTCCAGCAGACCAACCCATTGGTGACCCGCGAACACATGATGGGGTCTCTGATGGGCGGGTTTCTGACACGACTGCTGGAAATGCATGTTAAATGCCGCTGTCAGTGGTTGACAATGGCATTTAACGGATTAACAGCGGCAGGAGTATTGAAATTTACCCTGAGGCTGTTAGTGGCACATGTCAGCTGTTGAAAACAGCTGACATGTGCCAGGAAAGGTGTGGGCTCATCGCCTGAGCCCGCACCAAACGGGGGAGGTGTCCAATGATTGATAGATCCGTCATTGCTTATTAAGGGGTTAAAGTGGTTCTACGCAAATAGAAAGAAGAAAAGAAAGAAAATGCCATAATATATAAATTCTTAAATGCCTATAATTATCAAATCACTCTTTTTTGTCACTATAGGTAATCAGCAATTACAGTAACCCAGGGTCATACAAAGATTGTTAATATTTAATAATTCCCATATGTTTACTTTTGTTGTAATAATTTTTGTATATGTCCATTTATTTTTCATTGATATTTATGGTCTATAAGTTTAATAGCAATTTTTCATACATTTTCAGAAACCTATAATTTTAGGGAGCAATTCAGTTATCATGTGACTTTTGAGGGGCTTATCTGTTGGAAACCCTTTAAAGTTTTATAGTATTTAGGAAGCTTGTTGGTACGCAAAGTGAAATGGAAAAATTAAAAATTACTTTTTCCATTAAAATGTTATATTAGTCCCAAATATTTCTTTTTCACAGTAATAGAAGAAAAAGAATACAGCAGTGTCATCAAGGGGGGTCATATAACACTGTTTGGGCACACTGTCGGGTTCTGAGTGAAAGATGTGGCATTTGACTTCTGAGGCACAGATTCCCATGAGCCTGTTTTCACCTTCATGACCAGTCCAAATTTTACAACTCTGAAACAATGTCATTTTATGAGGTAACAACTCTGGAATACTTCAACATATCTCTTTGGTTCTGAGAATTTTTTTGTGACATTTTGTACTTTATATCAGTGGTAAACTTAGGTGAATATTTATTTTTGTGTTTATTTGGAAAAATATTGAATTTTTTGCAAAAAGGCCTTGGAAAATGGTGTAAATCTTTTTTTTTTTTGCAAACTTTGGATTTTTTTTCACTACTTAATTAAAACAGAACATATGCATGTTTGGTAATAATAATAATAATAATAATTTTTATTTATATAGCGCCAACATATTCCGCAGCACTTTACAATTAAGCGGGGACATGTACAGACAATAAATTCAATACAAGTTAAGACAATTCAAACAGTGACATTAGGAGTGAGGTCCCTGCTCGCAAGCTTACAATCTACAAGGAAATGGGGGGACACAGTAGGTGAGAAATGCTTGTTAATTCAGGTCTGGCAATTATAATAGGGATTTTCATATAAAGCTGCATGATCCGGTCATCAGCCCGTGTGTTTAAGTGCAATAGACAAGTATCAAGTGCAGTTATCATGTGCATGAAGGGTGTGGAGACAGATGAATAGTAGGGTGCAGATTCAGAATAATATTTGGAAGGAGGGAACAGGGCAAAGTTAGCTTGCTGAGTAGTTGATGTGGTAGGCTTGTTTGAAGAGATGGGTTTTCAAAGCGCGCTTGAATAGGTCAGGGCTAGGTATCAGTCTGATCGTCTGGGGAAGTGCATTCCAGAGAGCTGGAGCAGCACGAGAGAAGTCTTGGAGACGGAGGTGCGAGGTTCGGATTACGGGGGATGTTAGTCTTAGGTCATTTGTAGAACGGAGGGCACGTGTAGGGCGATAGACAGAGATGAGAGAGGAGATATAAGGCGGTGCAGAACAGTGGAGAGCTTTGTGGGTGAGAGAGATGAGTTTATACTGGACCCTGTAGCGAATAGGTAGCCAGTGTAATGACTGGCACAAGATGGAGGCATCGGTGAAGCGGCTGGACAGAAATATGACCCTGGCTGCCGCATTCAAGATGGATTGGAGAGGAGAAAGTTTGGTAAGAGGGAGACCGATCAGAAGAGAGTTGCAGTAGTCCAGACGAGAATGAATAAGAGCGACAGTAAGAGTCTTAGCAGTTTCAAAGGTGAGAAAAGGTCGGATTCTGGAGATGTTTTTAAGATGCAGGTGACAAGAGCGACTGAGTGATCGGATGTACGGAGTAAAGGAAAGTTCAGTGTCGAATATGACCCCAAGACAGCGGGCATGCTGCTTGGGAGTTATGGTTGAACCCTCCAGGGTTATTTCGATGTTAGGTAGAGTGAGGTTAGTAGAGGGGAGAAACACAAGAAGTTCAGTTTTAGAGAGATTTAGTTTCAGATAGAGGGAGGACATGATGCTAGAGACAGCAGACAGACAATCCTTGGTATTTTGAATTAGGGTAGGGGTGATGTCAGGGGAAGAAGTGTATAATTGGGTGTCATCAGCATAGAGATGATACTGGAACCCAAATCTGCTGATTGTTTGTCCAATAGGGGCAGTGTATAAAGAGAAGAGGAGGGGGCCTAGGACTGAGCCCTGCGGGACCCCGATAGTAAGGGGACGAGAAGAGGAAGAGGAGCCGGAAAAAGATACAGTGAAGGAGTGGTCAGAGAGGTAGGAGGAGAACCAGGAGAGGGCTGTGTCCTTGAGGCCTATAGAGCGGAGCATAGTGAGGAGGAGCTGGTGATCCACAGTGTCAAATGCGGCAGAGAGATCCAGGAGAATCAGCAGGGAGCAATGACCTTTCGATTTAGCTGTTATCAAATCATTAGAGACTTTAGTGAGGGCAGTTTCAGTAGAGTGTAAAGAGCGGAAACCAGATTGTAAGGGGTCGAGAAGAGAGTTATCCGAGAGATAGCGGATTAGACGGGAGTGGACCAGGCGTTCCAGGAGTTTAGAGATGAAGGGAAGGTTAGAGACAGGTCTGTAGTTAGCAGTGCAGTTCTGGTCCAGGGATGGCTTTTTAAGTAAAGGGGTTATGATGGCATGTTTAAATGAGGAGGGAAATATAGCTGAAGAAAGAGAGAGGTTAAATATTTTAGTCAGGTGAGTGGTGACCACTGGTGAGAGAGACTGCAGGAGCTGTGAAGGAATAGAGTCACTGTTGCAGGTTGTAGGCCGAGCAGAAGCGAGGAGCTTGGAAACTTCTTCTTCTGAAACAGGCTCAAAGATGTCTAGTGAGCTTGAGGTGCGGCAGGGAAGGGGATCCAGGCACTGAGGAGATAGGGCTGAGATATCCTGATGGATGTGGTTGATTTTTTCTAGGAAATAAGTGGCCAGATCCTCACCGCTGAGGTTGGTGATGGGGGCCTGTACTTTAGGTTTCAGGAGGGAGTTTAAGGTTTCAAAAAGTCGTCTTGGGTTGTTGGATAGTGAGGTGATGAGGGTGGTGAAGTAGGATTGTTTGGCCAGATGAAGGGCAGAGTTATAGGTTTTGAGCATGAACTTATAGTGGATGAAGTCTTCTGCTAAGAGAGATTTTCTCCACTGCCGCTCTGCACACCTCGAGCAGCGCTGAAGAAAGCGTGTTTGCATTGTGTGCCAGGGCTGCCACTGTCTGTGTCGGGTCTTTCTGCGTATAGAAGGTGCTGCTTCATCTAGGGCATTCTTCAGTGTATCATTGAAGTGTGACAATGCTATGTCTGGACAGGAGAGGGTGGAGATGGGGGCTAAAGATGTGTGGAGATTGTCCCTAAGCTGTTGGGTATTAATGGTATGTGTATTCCGATAAGTGTGGTAAGTGGGGGTGTCCCGGGTGAGGAGACAATTCTTGACAGAGAAGGAAAGAAGGTTGTGGTCCGAGAGCGGGAGAGGTGAATTAGTAAAGTCGTGCAGCGAGCCGGGACTGGAGAAAACCAGGTCCAGAGTATTCCCGTCCTCATGTGTAGGAGAATTAGTAAACTGTGAGAGGCCGAATGAAGAAGTTAGAGAAAGAAGATGAGAGGCAGACTGGGAAAGCGGATCATTGATGGGGATGTTAAAGTCTCCCATGATGAGGGTGGGGATGTCACAGGATAGAAAGTGAGTAAGCCAGGTGGTGAAGTGGTCTAGAAACTGGCGGGAGGAGCCTGGAGGGTGATAAACGACCGCCACTCGTAAGGAGAAGGGCTTAAAGAGTCTGACGGCGTGGACTTCAAAGGAAGGAAATGTAAGTGAGGGAACCGGGGGGATGACCTGGAAAGCACATTGTGATGAAAGGAGCAAACCAACACCTCCACCCTGTCTGTTCTCAGGTCTGGGGGTATGTGAAAATTTCAGCCCACCAAACGAGAGAGCGGCAGCAGCGGTGGTGTCTGAATGCTAGATCCAGGTTTCTGTAATAGCCAGAAGGTTAAGGGAATTAGAGAGAAAAAGATCGTGAATGTAAGTCAGTTTGTTACACACAGACCGTGCATTCCAGAGAGCACATTGGAAAGTGAGAGGAGAAGGCATGCACTGAATGTTAATAAGATTAGCAGGGTTTCTATATGCAGCTGGAGGAGAGTAATGTATGCTGGTGGAGGGAGGCCCAGGGTTGGGGGAGATGTCACCTGCAACTATTAAAAGGAGAAAAAACAGAAAAAGCAGGTGGTGGGATGATTTGTATGAACGTTTTGAGTGCTGCATGGAGGTTTTGGATGGTTTGGTGTGGGTAAGAAATGTCAATAGAGCCTCAGAGTTAAACATGGGAGAGGGGAAAAGGGAGGGGTGGATATGCAGAGAGTGCACAGAATGTGTAAAAGGGCAGGCGAGTTGTTAAAAAGCAGAAGTGAAGACAAATAAGCAGCAGGTTGATATGATCAATGCATATGTAGTACGACTGACCAAGAAGCAAGCGTGCATGAAAAACTTATGCACCTTACCTGTCTCCTGCCCTGTCCAACTGCATTGTCTAACTGCAAAACACTTGATCCTGTTGCACTTAATGTCTGTTGCACGCGTGCTATCCCAGCCAGAGCTAAATATATATGAAATGAAATGTCTGCTAGCTTCAGCCACCAAAAGGCCACAATCAGTAATTAACCAATTAGCACAAGGCCAGAGCAGGCATTACTATGCAGGGTAAATAACTAACGCTGGACAAGGCCATCAAACAGAGAAAGGGAAAAAAAAAACAAAAAACCTTTCTACACTTCAAAGCAGAAAACAAATAGATAAAAAATAAAGACCCACCACAGGAGTGATGGAATGAAATACCATGAAAATATCTGGCAATATATGATGCAGTTCACACTTGTCAGACAGCAATGGATGATGGAATGAAATACCATGAAAATATCTGGCAATATATGATGCAGTTCACACTTGTCAGACAGCATACATGGATGATGGAATGAAATACCTGTGTGAAGAAGAGAAGAGAGGAACATCAGCTTCAATGCATTGTCTAACTGCAAAACACTTGATCCTGTTGCACGTAATATCTGTTGCACGCGTGCTATCCCAGCTAGAGCTAAATATATATATGGTATCTGTGAACTTATAATTACCTGGAGAATCATATCATATTGACAGGTCAGTTTCAGTATTTAGTGAACATGGTAAACAAAAAACTCCAAAAACTATTGTGGAATTGTACTTTTTTGCAATTTCACCGCACTTTGAATTTTTTTCAGTTTTCTAGACCATGATTTGTTACAACCAATGGTGTCATTCAAAAGTACAACTCATGCCACAAAAAAACAAGCCCTCATATGGCCATATTGTCTGAAAGGCTCGGAATTAAAGGAACACCATTTGACTTTTGGAATGCAAAATTGGCTGGAATAGATAGCGGATACCATGTCCAGTTAGCAAAAGCTCTGATGTGCTTAAACAGTGGAAACACCCATAAATGACCCCATTTAGAAAACTACAACCCATTAAGGAACTTATCTAGAGGTGTGGTGAGCACCTTGAAACCGCAGGTGCTTCACAGAATTTTATACATTGAGCTGTGAAATTCAAAGTGATGTAGTCTCCATATACAAAGCACCTGTAATGAATGGAAGCGGAGGCACAGATGTTGTAGTGCACATTCACTTATTGCTATTTTTGTGGAACCACCAGACCACGTGACTATGCGTGCCTCAGACACCCATTGTAAGACCCCTTGAACAGGGTCAGATTGGAGTGTTCAGGGAATGCAGGTGCTACCTCCAGTTAGACCCCGGACATGTGGAAGCTGGCCAAGAGGAACAGGTGAACAGGCAGGGATAACAGGAAGCGCTGAACTTGACAGCCTGGAGGCGAGCGCACAGAACAAAGCTGGCACAAGCAGTACTGATGTCGTCCAGGAGAACTGAGTGACGGACGGCTGAGCAGAATGGAACTTGCACAGGCAGCCCTGGTATCTTCCCAGGTACGGAGTAGAGAGCCGCTAGTAGTTTGAAAAGACAAATGGTATTAGCTGGGTACATGCAAAACACTAGCGGTGCACAACCGAGTTCAGGTACTACAGAACACTAAACCGGAAATTAGGAGCAGGAAACACTTGTTGCTCCAGTGCCATCTCAATGTCAGAGGGGCCAGAAATAGTGTACACTATAACACCATTGGTTAGAAGCATATTTAAAAAATGCACGCTGTCTCTTTAAAAGAACGCACTCGCGTGACCTCAGTGTAATCCCTGGAGATCTGCTGGCTGTGCTCCAGGAAGCAGGAGCAGGAGAGTTACCAGGAGCTGAGGCTGAGCAGCAGAGTGAGAGCGGGGACCTGACGGGTACTCCGCAGAGGTATGGGTACGGATGTTAAAGCACCTAAGTGCCAGAAGAGCACTACTATCCCCCCCTCAAGTGACCTAACTTTGTAAGTTACACCCATCTGAGAATGTTTCTACAGGTGTAGTGAAGATTTTGGCTCTATGGGTGTTTTCGAGATACAAGCAACAATGATGTTAAGTGAAAATTGCAAAACTGCCATTGTATTGTCCGCACACTTCCATGCCCAGTTCATTATAATGTCCAGTATGTTTTTTTGCCCAGTACATCATGTCCAGCTCATGCTTCTGGTGACCTGCACCCATAAATTAAGCAAGCTCTCTTCGCTACAGAAATTCCAAACTTGTGGATGCTAAATGTGGTTTGTGTATACTGCAGGGCTCAGAAGGGAGGAGGTCATTTGGACTTGGGAGCGCAAAATTCGCTGGATTTGTTTTGGGGGGGCAAGTAGTAGATATGAGTGAATATGATTGAAAAATGATCGCCAAACATAAATTCAGCATGAATATGGCACGATCGGATTCGTGATCGGAAATATAAGCAAATTTCTATAAAACCGGAAAAAATTGGTAACGTGTTAAAAAGTGTGGGAAAATATTTGAGTTGTCGCTAAAATTTTTGGAACACTTTGGCTAGGATAGTGGTAGTGTATGATGAGCGTGGGGCATGTGTTTGATGAAAGTAGGGGGTGGGGAGAGCTCAGAGGAGCGGCGTGCTTGTAAATGTTTTTTATTCTAATTTCATGTGTGCACAATGTGACTAGCCAATCAGGGCGCAGGAAACATCCACAGTGTCATGACACAATGGCTTGTGTCATTGGCTGCTGAAATCACATGTCCCTCTCTGTATAAAGAGCAGACACTCTGTTTTAGTGCCATTTTGTCACTAGCACAATGAAGAGAGGCTGCACCTGACGCTGGGTCTGGGTGCTGATAGATATTAGCTAGTTAGCTAGGTGGTTGTTTCTAAGTCAGATAATTTAGATAGCTAGTATCCTGTGTGGCTGTGAAATCGACAATCCAGCAGATTTTGTTTTGTGCCATTACTAAGATCCAAAGACAACAGGCACATTACATAGAAGCCAACCCAACAGATGAATTGGAGACTCAATCAAGAGTCTTCAAATTAAAAAAATAGTGCCTGAACCCCCCAAGTGGCATCAATTTCTCCAGAGTATAAATAGTAATGAGGACCAACAAATCTTCCACTTCAGGAAACCCAGCAGATGGGGACACAATCAGGAGTCTCCACATTTCCAAAAATTAGTGGCAGACACCACCAAAGTGGCATCAATTTCACGAGCGTAGAAAGAGTATAATGAGGAGTAACATCTCTTCCACTACAGCCAACCCAGCAGATGGAGAGACCCAATCAGGAATTTCCACATTTCCAAAAATTAGTGGCAGACACCATCAAAGTGGCATCAAATTCACCAGAGTAGAAATAGTATAAAAGGGACTGACACCTCTTCCACTACAGCCAGCCCAGCAGATGGAGACCCAATTAGGAGTATTCACATTTCCAAAAATTAGAGGCAGACACCAACAATGTGGCATCAATTTCACCAGAGTAGAAATAGTATAATAGGAACTGACATATCTTCCACTACAGCCAAACCAGCAGATGTACACCCAACCAGGATTGTACACATTTCCAAAAATTAGTGATAACATCTACAGCAGCAGCAGCAGCAGGCCCAGAAACCACACTAAAGTTATTGCAGACTGCAGAATGCAGCACACATCGTCTAGCCTGTTCAGTCTGTGATTGGGGTGCAAAAGTCCTTGGAGATGCATGACTTGTTCATCTTGATGAAAGTTAGGCAGTCTACACTTTCACAGGACAGCCGGCTGTGCTTATCTGTCAGGACACAACCAGCAGTGCTGAAGACAATTTCTGAGAGAATGCTGGCTGCAGGGCATGATAAAGCCTCCAAGGTGTGAGAGTCGAACTAAGGTTACTCATCCATTTTTGAAGAACAAAATTTGAAAGGGTCCAAACCGTCCCTAATAGTATTGATATTGAGTTCTAGACAATCCTGCTCCATCATCTCCATTCGTTCACCACGTGTCAGATTTGGATTCTGTTGTGCTGGCACACAAGCTGGTCTAAAAAATGTGTAAAAGGACTCACAGAAATTGTTTCTGCTACTTACACTACTGCTGCTGCAGCTAATGTTTTGGCATTGGCGAATTGACGTGCCAGAGTTTGGAAGTCTAGAGCTGCGATGCACACTGTGTGCCTCACTGCTTGGTCTTATAATGTGGATCTAACAGAGTGGCAACCCAGTAATCAGCACTATTTCGAATTATAACTGTAAGGGGATCATGTTGCAGATAGTGCAGCAAGAATGCACTCATATGTCAGGCTCTTCCATGAGGTCCAAGCCCATGCTGTGTTGGTGGCTGGTTAACACTGATACTTGTTTCTTTTGTCCCCTCCCACCAACCACGAACAACAGAGAGCAGATTATTATTCTCTTTATCTCCTGGCAGTTGCTTGCCCATCACCTCTTACTCCTCTATTTGTTCCTCAGCTCCTGCACCTTCAGTAATAGTTTGTCTGATATCACAGGCCCCCCTCGATCGCAGTAGTCTACCCTCCCTTGTGTGCCACAGTCTAGAAATTTGTGACAATGTTATCCCTTCCGCAACCTCATCTGCTCCCTTCTCTTTCTCTGGGACCACTACCTCCTCCCACGCATTATTCATAGTCTGCTCCAGCATATATATGACCGTAATAGTGATGCTGATTATGGTATCGTCAGCGCTAACCATCTTAGAAGCCATTTCAAAACTGTGCAGAATTGTGTGGAGATCCTTAATCTGTGCCCACTCTATAAACGTGAGATTCCAAGACTTGTGGAGCAGTACCTTCCCTGCCTGCCTACACAGTCACCAGAGTAACCCTGTGCCCAGTCAGCAAGATGTAAAGCCCTTGCCCATGCTTACTCGTCCAAGTGGATGTGGTGAAATTATCCTTGGCAGACAAAAATGTTGGAATGGGCGATGTTGTCTGTGGGTGTAGCGCAGGCACAGCTTTATTAGAGAAGTAAAGGCAACTGTGCAACTGGTACTGAGGGACTGCAATAGCCATCAGCTTTCAGAAACCATGTGTATCTACCAGGCAGAAAGGCAGCATTTCTGTAGCCATCAGATTGGAGATGGTGGAATTCAACTTTTAGATTTGTCATGTCTAGGAGGAAGCAATCTTTTACATGACCACAATAGCGGGACTGAGGTTTGGCTGAAGTGCTGAAAGAGGGCGAAGTACGATGAACCGTCAAAAACAGCAGATATGTCTGCTTCCATTACAGCTGACGGACTCTCACTCAGACTGAGTGGAACGGGTAGACAACCCGAGGTTCTGCGGCCAGAGACCTGCAATGTAATACTTGGCATAAAAACAGAGGAGGAGAAAGATGCAGCAGATGCGATTGATGGGGAGGCTGATGGTTGTTGAGGTCTACTGGTCCACATTTTATCAGAGTGGGATTGCCAAAGTAATGCATGCTGATTGCGCATGTGATGTGGTAGTCAAATTATTGCACTTTTCCCCTCTACTCAGTGTTTTTTGCAAAGTCGGCAGATAACGTGTCAAAAATGATCCAGGCTGGCAACCCTTGCCGCCCCTGTGAGCTGCAGATCTGCAAACGCTGCTAGCCACAGTCAAAGTTGTGGTTAAGGATGCATTACTCATCATGGTTTTCACTATGTGTCTGTGCCATACAGCACAGTGTAACCTCCTCATCTTACTCTACCTCCTTTACCTCTTCAGATTAACTACACAGCTGCATGTCTCTGTGTTCATGCCAACTGGCATCTACCACCTCATCATCATCCTCTGTATTATCTATCACATTTTTCACCCTGTGAGTGACCCTACTCCTCTTCCTGCCCAGACAGCACAGTATAGTCTGTGATCAGGGTCACCTTCCCCCGGGGGGTTAACATTTGGTTACGAGGGTCAGGATGATGCTCGGACCCTACTTTGCCCTGCCCCGGATCAAAAATTAAAAAATGTTGGGCATCAGTGCAGATTATTTCCTCCTCTTCACTCTGTGAAGCTTTTGAGTATACCTCTGATGCCCATGGCATAGAATGTGAGTACAGCTCTGCCGACTCGCTCATCTGTGGTTCCCTACAGTCAGTTGGGTGGTTAGAGTGTTGTGACGATGGAGAAGCAAGGGTAATTGGGGTGCCACCTCTGTGGACTGTACTGGGTGTGATGTTCAGGTGGAGGAAGAGGAGGAGAGGCCACTTGAAGTTGCGCTTGCCATCCACTCGAGCACATGCTCTTTCTGGGCCTACAAGACATACCGCTGTGCGTCTGCCAAACAAAAGTAGCCCATCCAGTAACAGAAACTGTCAGTTGTCTTTGTATAGGATGAGACGTTGGTGGTTCACTAGTGCTTTCACAAACATTACCACCTACCCCACATACACCTTCAACCCCAAGCCTAATCCCCCTTCCGCCACAACCATGCTTTTTTCCAGTCAAGTTGCACAGAGAGTGTGGTATTAGCACAGTATTAACAACAAAAATTAGATTTTTTTCACTCTGCACCTGCTCTGTACACATCTGAAGTTCAACGGCACTAATTGACAAGGTGAAATATGGCATGCTGAATTGTGTTAGTCACAAAAGAAAGAATTGTTTGAGTGTGGCTGAGGCCTGTATGACAAAGAAGATATGCTCCAAACAATTTCAAAATGAGATCTCCACTGCTGTATGATGCTAGCAACACAAGACAGAATTGTTTGAGGGTCGATGAAACCTGTATTACAAAGATATGCTCCAAACAATTTTAAAATGAGATCTGCCCTACTGTGTTATGTTAGTAATAGACAATTTTTTTGTGTGTGTGGATGAGGCCTGTATAACAAAGACTAGCTGCTGCAAACAATTTGAAACTGAGATCTCCACTACTGTATCACAATAGCAACAGAAGAATTTTTTTTTTTGTTGATGAGGCCTGTATGACAGACTATATGCTCCAAACAATTTTAAACTGAAATCTCCCCAACTGTTTGATGTTAGTAACAGAAGAAAGAATTGAGTGTGGATGAGGCCTGTATGACAAAGAAGATATGTTCCAAACAATTTCAAAATGAGTTCTTCCCTACTGTATTACGGTAGTAACAGAAGAATTTTTTGTGTGTGTGGATGAGGCCTGTATAACAGACTAGATGCTCCAAACAGTTACAAATTGAGATCTCCCCTACTGCATCACGTTAGTAAGAGAAGAATTTTTTTGTGTCTGAAGCCTGTATAAGAGTCAAAAGGAGAGAAAAGAGACCCAGCATATAAGGTGCACACCCAAGACAATGGAGATATATGAACAATAATATATAAATTTTATTGCAAGACACAAAAAAAAATGCACAATAAAAACATTTAAATGGCAAAACACACCCCCAATTGTCCCAAATGAATCTGACAATAAATACTAATGTGCAGAAACCACGTGGTTAAATGTACGAAGTGCTAGCCTAGCTGTACATAATACTACACAAGGCATGACCCACCATCCTCAAATCTGGTTGTCCCCAGAGAAACAATAACACACAGACACTCACTCCAAGTGGCCTTAGAAAAGCCAGAGGGCACTGTGAGTAACCCTGTAAGGGAAGTAGTTAAACGGCCATCCACTGTGAGGACAGGGAGGACAATACACAGACATAAGCTCCAAAGAAGCCTCATAAAGGTAAGAGGGCACTGTAAGTAGCCCTAGCAAAAAAAACAATCCACTATAAAAATAGGGAAAGGAACTGAACTGAATGAGGATGCAGAAGGCAGAAAATATGTGCCAAAATATACATATAAGGGGAATGAGGTAGTAATAAAATCACCCTAGAGAGCAGACCAGCAGGGAGCGTCAAGGGTCAAATCGTCAGAGGAGGAAGGTCCCGGGACAGAGGCAGTGTATAAGACTGACTATATACTCTAAAAAAATCAAAATGAGATCTCCCCTACTGTATTACATTAGTAACAGTAGAATTTTTTTTCGGGGGTGGACGAGGCCTGTATATCACAGACTAGATGCTCCAAACTATTTCAAAGTGAAATCTTCCCTACACTAGAACACTAGTAAAAGAGGATTTTTTTTTTGCGTGGATGAGGCCTGTATAATAATGAAGATGTGCTCCAAACAATTTCAAACTGAAATCTCCCCTACTGTATCACGTTAGTAACAAAGAATTGTTTGCATGTGGATAAGGCATGTATAACAAAGAAGATTTGCTTCAAAATATTTCAAAATGAGATCTCGCCTACTGTATTACATTAGTAACAGAATCTTTTTAATGTGAATTGGGCCTGTATAACATAGACTAGATGCTCCAAACAATTTCAAACTGAGATCTCTCCTACTGTAGAACCTTAGTAACAGGATAATTTTTAATTTTTTGTGGCTGAGGCCTGTATAACATAGACTAGATGCTCTAAACTATTTCAAACTGAGATCTCCCTAACTGTATGACATTAGTAACAGAAGAAAGAATTGTTTGAGTGTGGATGCGGCCTGTATGATAAAGATGATATGCTCCAAACAATTTAAAAAAGAGATCTCTCCAACTGTAGGATGTTAGTAACAGAAGAAAGAAATGTATGAGTGTGAATAAGACCTGTATGACAAAAAAATATGCTCCAGACAATTTCAAACTGAGATCTTGCCTACTGTATCTCATTAGTAACAGAAGAAATTTGTTTTTAGTGTGGATGAGGCCTATATAACCTAGAAGATATGCTCCAAACAATTTAAAACTCGGATTTAGCCTCCTGTATGATATTTGTTAAAAAAAAAATTACTGTGCAACAGCTCTAAACACAGAACAGTTTCACTGCCACAAATTAAAAAGGAGGGATATGGCAGGCTGTTTTACGTTTAGCAACAGAGTTTTTTTTTTACTGGCCAACAGCTCAAATCGCAGAACAATATCACCACCACTAAATGACAAGGTGACATATGCCTTGCTGTATCATATCTGACAACTGAAAAAATAAGATTTAGAATGGTCTACTCGTTCATATAGCATAATAGAAGCAGTACACAACACACTTCTATGAAATGTGCCTTGCTTGCCTTTGTCTGTGGACCTCAGTAATGGCAAAAAAAAACTGCTATAAGTTCGATTTCACAGCTACACAGGATACTAGCTATGTAAATTATCTAACTTAGAAACAACCACCTAGCTAGCTATATATCCAACACGACAAAAAGAAGTTATGCCATAAAATCAATAACCTTTATTAAACCGCAATCATATACACATAAAAACACTAAAAAAGGAGCTACGTGTCTAATAACACCCAATGAGGTGAAGTATATGTAGGCACATAACAGGCAGGCATCACAGAGGAGCAGACAGTACAATAAATCACTGTGAGCAAGGTGTACCTATATAATATCTATGAATAATAAACAAATGCTCCACTGAATGTCATTCAGGCGCGATACTCAATTGTCCACACAAATGTGTACCAATATGACCTGAGTGAAAAGTATCTCTTATAATGACCACACAAATGTGTACCAATATGACCTCAGTGAAAAGTATCTCTTATAATGACCCACTGGTCACTGCACCACACAAATAATAAAAGGTAGTACTCAGTGCATATGGATAGATGTTGTGAACTCATTTTCTGGTCTACCAGTTGTGAGTTCTCCTTCCGGGCTCCCTCTGGTGGTAACAGGAGGTAGTGAGGTTGATTTAATTGGTAGAGATCTGCCACCTGATGATGAGGATAACCATTGGATCTCTGGAATCTCAGACAGGATTTAAGACAGCCGACACCCTATTCTGGGGCTGGTGATTCCTTCTGGCTTTTCAGGTCTTGGTTTTCAGCTCTGTTCCAGTCATCTCAAGCTAAGTGTTTCTGCTAATGTTCACACTTGATTTTGTTGGTCTATTCAGTTTTTTGTGTGGTCAGCCAGCCCCGGCTGGGGCTGTGCTGAATTTCCACTCTTATTTATCTGTATTTGCCAATTTGCTTTTTGTACCTTATTAGATTGGCCTCGTTTTTGCTCTGTCTCAGAATATTTCAGAGTGCTGATATAGTGGGAGAAGTCTAGTGACTTCAGGGTCTTTTTGGGACAAAACAGCTCCTGCACCAATCTCAGAAGCATCTTCCTCCACCTGAAATGGAAGTGAGACATCAGGTTGCCGTAAAACTGGAGCTGAAGTAAATCTCCGCTTAAGCTCCTGAAATGCTGAGACAGCCTCAGGAGACCAATTCAGCACATCAGCGCCCTTTTTGGTCAGATCAGTCAGTGGTTTGACAATACCAGAAAAATTACCTATAAATTTACGATAGAAATTAGCAAAACCCAAAAACTTCTGGAGAGCCTTCAAAGAAGTAGGCTGAACCCAATAATAAATGGCCTGTACCTTGGCCGGGTCCATTTCAATAGTCGACGGAGACAAGATAAATCCCAAAAATGAAATCCTCTGTACACCAAAGAGGCATTTCGATCCCTTAACAAACAAGGAATTCTCCCTCAAAATCCGGAACACAGTCCGGACATGTTCCACATGAGAATCCCAATCACTAGAAAAGATCCAAATATCATCCAGATAGATGATCAAAAACTTATTCACAAAGTCTCGGAAAATATCATTCATAAAGAACTGGAAGACAGAAGGGGCATTAGTGAGCCCAAAAGGCATCACCAGGTACTCAAAATGTCCCTCCGGAGTATTAAACGCCATCTTCCATTCATCCCCGTGCTTGATGTGAATAAGATTATACGCCCCCCTGAGGTCAAGCTTATTAAACCAGCAGGCACTCTTAACTCTGGAGAATAAATCAGACATCAGAGGTAACGGGTACTGATATTTAACCGTCATCTTGTTAAGGGCATGATAATCAATACACGGTCTTAATGAACCATCTTTCTTGGTCACAAAAAAAACAGCACCTAAAGGTGACGAGGATGGTCTAATATGACCCTTCTCCAACGACTCCTTAATATAGGATCGCATAGCATCATGTTCGGGTACTGATAAGTTGAAAAGCCAACCCTTGGGAAATTTACACCCAGGCATCAACTCAATTGCACAGTCATAACTCCTATGAGGAGGCAAAGATGCAGACTTACTCTCACTAAGTACATCAGAAAAATCGGCCAGATAATCAGGAATATCATGAGACTGAGGAGAGGTGGAGAAAACAGGAGCGTCCCTAAGAACACACTGACAACCCCAACTCACCACAGACCCAGATTTCCAATACAAAACTGGATTATGAGTTTGCAACCAGGGAAAACCCAGAACAATAGTATCATGCAAATTATGCAGCACCAAAAATTTACAATTTTCTTGGTGGTCTGGGGCAACTCGCATTATCACCTGGGTCCAAAACTGAGGTTCGCCAAAGGAGTAGCATCAATACCCCTCAAAGGAATAGGCGTCCGCAGAGGCGTCATGGAAAAACCACAATGTTTAGCAAAGTCCAAATCCTTCAGATTCAAATCTCCTCCTGAATCCACAAAAGCCTTAGTGGAAAACGTGGATAAGGAGCAGTTCAGAGTAATTGCCAAAAGGAACTTAGGTTGTACACTGCCCACAGCAAATGTGTGTGCAAAATGTTTCTCTCATTTAGGGCAGACAGAAATAGTATGAGAGGCGTCTCCACAGAAAAAACACAGCTTATTACACCTTCTAAACTCCTGACATTGCGCCCTTGACAAAACCCCATCACATGGCATAGGTTCAGACGTTTGTTCAAAAGGTGGCAGCGCCTCCCGTGTAGTTTTACGTTCACGTAAACGCCGATCAACTTGAATGGCTAATGACATAGAATCATCCAGACCAGGGGGAACAGTAAATCCCACCATAACATCTTTTACGGTCTCTGATAAACCCTTCCGAAAGAGAGCTGCCAAAGCACTATCATTCCATGTAGTAAGGACCGCTCACTTTCGGAATCTTTGACAGTATAACTGCAGAATCCTGACCCTGGTTTAATGCCAACAGGGTTCTCTCAGCTTGATCAACAGCATTAGGTTCATCATACAACAACCCCAAGGCTTGAAAAAATGCATCCACATTAGTCAGAATAGGATTTTCAGGTGTCAGAGAAAAAGCCCAATCCTGGGGATCGCCGCGCAGCAAGGAGATGACAATTTTAACCTGCTGCGCAGAGCTCCCCGATGAGTTAGTCTTCAAGGCAAGAAATAATTTACAATTATACTTAAAATTCTAAAATTTAGACTGATCCCCAGAAAACACATCAGGAGTAGGGATCTTAGGTTCAGCAGCATGTGACTGAATGAGGCAGGTGGAAATTCCCTGCACTTCAGCAGCAAGTTGCTCCACACGATCTGACAATTGCTTAATCTCCATTAGAAAAAAAATCCTCCTATGGCCCCAGAGAAAAAGAGGAAAAAATACATAAAAAAAAAATTCTGACACTTTTTTTTATTTTTTTATGTATTTTTTCCTAGTCACTAGACTTCTCCCACTATATCAGCACTCTGAAATATGCTGAGACAGAGCAAAAAAGAAGCCAATCTAATAAGGGACAAAAAGCAAATTGGCAAATACAGATAAATAAGAGTGGAAATTCAGCACAGCCCCAAACGGGGCTGGCTGACCACACAAAAAACTGAATAGACCAACAAAATCAAGTGTGAACTAATGGAGAAACACTTAGCTTGAGATGACTGGAACAGAGCTGAAAACCAAGACTTGAAAAGCCAGAAGGAATCACCAGCCCCAGAATAGGGCGTCGGCTGTCTTAAATCCTGTCTGAGATTCTAGAAATCCAATCGTTATCCTCATCATCAGGTGGCAGATCTCTACTAGTTAAATCAACCTCACTACCTCCTGTTACCACCAGAGGGAGCCCGGAAGGAGAACTCACAACTGGTAGACCAGAAAATGAGTTCACAACAGATAGACAAAGTATAGTTTCCAAAAGACCATAGCAAATTGTTAGTGCTACAAGGTGCAACAATGCTATCCTATGTCCTAACATACAGGGTATAATTTAAATAGCAAAATGCTAAAGATCACAACATATGCAGAATGAACTACCACATATTAGTAGTGCCAATGAGCCTAATCCGCCCAGAGCTAGTAAAGTGCAGAGTGCATACTGAAAACATACAACCTTATTGGGAAGGATTCCCCGACGCGCGTTTCGCCTTCGCTTCATCCCAGGGGGGTAAGTTAGGGGGTGTTATTAGACAAGTATCTCATTTTTTAGTGTTTTTATGTGCATATGATTGCGGTTTAATAAAGGCTATTGATTTTATGGCATAACTTCTTTTTGTCGTGTTGGATATATATCATTATGAAGTGCCATTGATGTAGGTCGAATTTTTGTGGATTTATTCACCTAGCTAACTAGCTAAAATCTATCAGCGCCCAGCATTAGGAGCAGCCTCTCTGCGCTGTGCTAGTGACATAATGGCACTTAGACAAGATGTCTGCTCTTTATATAGAGAAGGACATGTGATTTCAGCAGCCAATGACACAAGCTGCTGCGTCTGGACAATGTGAATGTTTCCTGCACCATGAATGGCTAGTCACAATATGCACACATGAAGTTAGAATAAAAGATTTACAAACACGCTGCTCCTCTGACCTCTCCCAACCCCCTATCCTCCTCGAACACATGCCCCACGCTCATCATATACCAACACTATCCCAGATAACATGCTCGAAATACTTTAGTGGCAACGCAAATATTTTCCTGCACTTTTTAACGAATGTTTCCGATTTTACAAAAATTTTCTCGTGTTGCTGATCAGGAATCCGAATGTGTCATATTTGTGCCAAATTTATATTTGGCAATCATTTTTCAAACATATTCGTTCATCTCTACTGGTGACCTAGGCAGTGAACAGTAAACAATGAAGAATAAAAATGTAATTATCTGGAAACCTCTGTAACACTATAATACAAAGTAAATTAAGAAGCTAGATTTTACAAGCAGTTTCCAATTATACTTCTCTTTTAAGATGGAAATAACCCTTTAATAAGTTGTTTTCCAATAAGCTCGCTCCTAGTGTTTGAATAAAAAGGGATGTGAAATCAAAATAAACACAATTGTTCTGTGCGCATAGAATACCATCATTATCAACATCATATTTCCTGTTTACCCATTGTGAAGTTCTTCGAGGAATGGTGATTTTAATAACAGTGTGAATAATTTATTCACTCGACGAGTACGTTTTGTTGGGAGATTGCAGACATGTGTACATAAGAAAGTGTTCATGAGAATATTCTTTCCTGATTATCCGACTCATCTAAATGGGTCTTAAGAATGCTTCACGCAGCAGTTTTGGAACAAGGAAAAACTTTTCCTTCTCCATCTACATATTCTTTGGTGACCATCTTCTGCAACCATTAGGCAGCACATCACCTTAATGGTAACCGAATAGTAAGAAAAATTCAGTACCACACAATGGTATATAGATAAAAAATGTATATTTTATTAACAATACAACCACAAACAAAAGAAAGGTATCAAACAGATAAAAGAGGGACCACAAAGTCCATAGGAAATCCCATATTAGCTATTAATCAAGGAGACAAAAAAACCCTTAAAATATCACTGCACACAATTGTATGATCTATAGAGGTAAAAGAACCTTTTGAAAATATAGTATTGCTATTGCCTATTCTAGGCATATGCAGCCAGTGATCACAAAGTACACCGCTCCCTCCATAAATAATCCTCCGGAAGAAGCAGTGCAAAACGCGCGTCGGGGCAGAGGAACTTCCAGGGATCTCCATTAGCTGACTTTGGTATGTACCAGAGAATAATTTACTATACCCTTTTTCATTGTATTAGGCTAGCATCATCAGGAGGATTATTTATGGAGGGAGCAGTATACCTTGTGATCACTGGCTGCATATGCCTAGAATAGGCAATAGCAATACTATATTTTCAAAAGGTCCTTTTACCGCTCTAGATCATACAATTGTGTGCAGTGATATTTTAAGGGTTTTTTTTGTCTCCATGATTGATAGCTAATATGGGATTTCCTATGGACTTTGTGGTCCCTCTTTTATCTGTTTGATACCTTTCTTTTGTATGTGGTTGTATTGTTAATAAAAGATACATTTTTTATCTATATACCATTGAGTGGTACTGAATTTTTCTTACTATTCGGTTACCATTAAGGTGATGTTATGATAGTGTGGTATATTACCCAAAATTTGGATTTAAACGATTTATATGGGCATTTTCTTGTGATTATACCATTAAGCAGCAGAAGTAATGAGCATAAAACACCAGGCCAATATAAGTGTTTGGGAGCAACTTTAGAGGGAAACTATCCCTGTTCCACACCTTGTATAATCATCTATTTTATTAATAGCTTTTAAGTTCAGTGTATCTACTCATTGAGTAACTAAATTTACCACCTACCTGTATTCATTCCTGTTTTTTTAAACATTCGATATAAAATCAGTTTTCAGCTACATTTTCATGGTTAATAAGGCACAACAAGAAAAAATCTTTTATCGCATTAGCAAATTAATAAGATATTATTTATTCATGGGTGTATGTAGTCCAATCTTGTATTCACTTTGAAAATTGTTCAAAGTCCTGCAAAATATGATTAGTGTAAAAGAACATATCTTTTTTTAAATGAGGTAAACTGATGATCAGCAATAGACTAAACTTCAGATGCTATAGCAATTAAATTTGTGTCATGCTGATTCCTTGTTCATTTGTGCATACAGACATTATGACTTGTTCATAAATAATCCTATTCTGACGCCCTGTATTCTTAAGAATCACCATGGTTAGTCACCCACATGAGTTATTTAGCAGGAAACGTGACCATAACTTCAACTATGGAAAGTATAATGGGTACTTCTTACAAGTAGAGAATGGAAAAAAAAAGTGAAGAAATGAACTTAAAATTATCAGAATGATAGCACGTAAAGATAAAAATTACAATTACAGAGAAATAATTTAGCAACTTTTGTTTTTAACGATTACATAATGCAAAGTAAAAGAGCGAGTTAACACAAGAGAGTCTAAATCAAATCCGCGCTGCAATGCTCCCGCAGACACCCATTATTATGACTCTCTCCAGCCCTTTGGTGAACAAACTGTATTTTGCTTCAGACATCTATTTCACATTTTGAATAATCAGGCCAGAAGACCAGCTGCTATATTCTACATTCCCAGTTCCAATCTTTTTGTGCATCGTTGATTCAATTAGCCTTGTTTCTAAGTGGAAGGTATGACTATGCAAAGATCACTTTTGGACATTTTTTTTCGAACAGTAGCGGCATGTAGGTGGGTATTACTGGAGCAGACAGTTCTGAGCTTATGGCACTGCTGGACATCTTCCAATTTTGAAGGGAAGTGTGTTTTTAATCTGTGGCAATTGTTTTTAATATATGGCGATGTTTCCTTGGCCAACTACTTAATCTACAGTCCTCCATGTCTTGAAACCCCATACAGCTTTTAAATCTTTGCCCTGGAAAAACCTTGCTGATACAGTGTCATGATCCCGCCGCTGACACCGGTATGTCACGGACGGAGGAAAGCGACGTACTGCCAACACACGGCTATCACAGGCACAGGGGGCTTATCTTAGGTCCAGCAATAGCAGCGAAGGCTGATCAGCAGCAAGTCACTCCAGAGGCTAAGTCCTTCCGTCGCTCTACTGAGCATGCTCACGAGACGATCTCCCATTGGAGATCGGGAGTCACATGCACAGGTCCTTCTCAAGATCTGATTGGTCCATCTCCGGGATCTGGAAGCTCGGCCATGTGCTAGTATAGACTCTAGTTGCTAACTGTGTGCATGATGACGGATGTATAGACTTGCTAATGACTCATTAAGATTCGCCTCCCTCTGATATTACATGTGTGGATAGGGAGCTAGTGTTAGAGTCAGCGCCAGTCAGTGGAAAGCTACAGGCCACAATACGCATCCTCCACAGTGCTAGCATCCGACAGTGCGCCGTCTACCGGGCATTGTTGTATAGCGGCAGTGTCTGTCGCCGCGCTGCAGTCTGCAGCTCCTCTTGGCGTCCGCGGTTGTGATGCCGCATGCACAGTAGGTCTAGACGGACGTAGACTCTGTGTCTTGGGCCAAGTCCTTAGACCGTATACCGTGCGTGCATTCCTCTGAGTCCTGTGACGTCAACAGGCTCAGCCTTTGTGTTTAACTCCTCGGTGACTCTGTGTAGGAACAGAGATCGTCCAGAGCACTCTGGGTGACGTTCAACCCACGTGCGTTATACCGCCGTATAGCGCGTCTGCCATTACATAGAAGCAGTGTAACATCTTCTGCACGGTGGACCCCAGGTGGCGAGCGCACTTATTATTATTTATTATTTAGTGCGTTCCACCATCCCTAACATTATACTAGCGCCAGGGTCTGGCTAGTAATGGCGGACCTGCAGCAGCTACGGCAGTACATTTGGCAGCTGGAGGGCAGGTTGGCGGCTCTCGAGAGTTCCACCTCAGCTGCGAATGCTACTGTGGCTGCTGCCCAGGCAGTTGCAGAGCTGTCTCGCATGTGTCCACATCCATGCCTGCGCCCGATAAATTTTCTGGTGACAGCGCCCCCTGCAGGGGTTTTGTGAGCCAGTGCTCTATCCAACTCGTGTTACTGGCCGCGCGATTCCCTACAGAGCGGACTAAGGTGGGGTTTATCGTCTCCCTCCTGTCAGGCAGGGCGTTAGAATGGGCTACACCGCTGTTGGAGCGTGGTGACCCCGTGGTTCTGAGTGCTGCTCAGTTTCTAACCTCACTAAAGCAGGTCTTTTTGGGGCCACTGGTCACTCACGACACCTCTCTCCAGCTATTAGCTTTAACATAGGGGTCCCTCTTGGTCAGCCATTATGCAGTCCGCTATTCCGCTGGTGCTACTGACCCATCCCATGACCCATATGGTGGTTAACGGTGCGCCTTTACCATCCCAGGTTACCCATCAGGCAACACCCCTTGGGCTCTCAATCTCACCATCTCACCACGAGACGTTGTCCCTGTTCATTTTGCCAGATGGCATCGACCAGGTGCTTCTCTGAGTTCCGTGTCTCCGCTGCCATTCCCCTCATATAGATTGGTCTTTGGGGAGTATACTGGGTTGGAACAAGGACTGTGAGGGAAGGTGCATAAGGGGCAGTGTTCAAGTAGCCTCCACCGAGGTGCCCGCCGATCTTTCCGCACTTCCTAGACACTACCGGCAGTACACGGACGTCTTCTCCAAAAAATCAGCTGAGACGCTTTCGAAGCACCGTCCTTACTACTGTCCGATAGACCTTTTGCCAGGTGCGGAACCTCCTAGAGGCCGCGTGTATCCTCTATCTCTCCCGGAGATGAAGGCCATATCACAATATATCCGGGAAAACCTGGCAAGAGGGATTATCAGAAAATCGGTGTCACCAGCTGGTGCAGGGTTCTTCTTCGTGCAGAAGAAGAGTGGAGAGTTGCGCCCCTGCATTGACTACAGAGGTCTCAATGCCATTACAGTAAAAAACAAATACCCTCTTCCTTTGATCTCTGAGTTATTTGACAGGTTGCGAGGGGCCCAGATCTTTACAAAATTGGATCTATGGGGGGCGTACAACCTGATCCGCTTACGCGAAGGAGACGAGTGGAAGACAACCTTTAATACCAGGGATGGCCACTATGAGTACCTGGTCATGCCCTTCGGTCTCTGTAATGCGCCTGCTGTCTTCCAAGACTTCGTAAACAACGTCTTTCGTGATATGCTCTCCACCTCGGTGGTGGTCTATCTGGATGACATCCTCATCTTTTCTCCAGATTTGGCCACTCACTGGAGAGACATCTGCAAGGTCTTCGACTGTTTGCGGGTGAATTCTCTCTTCACCAAGTTGGAGAAGTGCCAATTTGAGCAGGAGTCCTTGCCGTTCCTGGGCTATATCATCTAGGCCCAGGGGTTGGCTATGGATCCTGCCAAACTGCAGGCGGTAATGGACTGGCAGGAACCCCATTCTCTTAAAGCGGTGCAGCGCTTTTTGGGGTTCGTTAATTACTACTGTCAGTTCATTCCCCACTTCTCCACACTGGTAGCTCCTTTGGTGGTCCTCACCAAAAAGGGAGCTAATCCCAAGGTTTGGTCAGAACAGGTCTCCATGGCTTTTTCGTCTCTGAAAACCCATTTTGCTGGCGCTCCTATCCTATGCCATCCCGATGTGGATAAACCTTTTATCCTAGAGTTGGATGCCTCATCCGTCGGTGCAGGAGCAGTCCTTTTCCAGAAGGATGCTCAAGGTCGGAAGCACCCCTGCTTCTTCTTCTCTAAGACCTTCTCACCGGCGGAGGAAAGCTACTCCATCGGGGATAGGGAGTTGCTGGCAATGAAATTGGCCTTTTCCAAGTGGAGACATCTCCTGGAGGGAGTCCGGTTCCCCTTTCAGGTGTATACTGACCATAAAAACTTGGTTTATTTACAAACGGCTCAGCGCTTGAACTCTCGTCAAGCTAGGTGGTCGTTCTTCTCCCGTTTCTGCCTCACCTTGCACTATCTGTTCGGTGAGAAGAACTTCTGTGCTGATGCTCTCTCTCGCTCGGTGGTCTCAGCGGAGGAGGAGGCTGAGCCTTGGCTAATCGTCCCCACTGAGAGTCTAAGGACCATGGCCCTGGTTGCTCTCGAGTCAGTGCCGCCGGGCAAGACTTTTGTCCTTCCTCGCCTGCGGCCGGAGGTCCTCACGTGGGCCCACACGTCCAGGGTAGGTGGTCACTTTGGCAATAAGCGGACTACAGAACTCCTGGCAAGGTCTTATTGGTGGCCGCACATGGTTCGAGACATGAAAGAGTATATTCAGGCATGCGTTTCGTGTGCTCGGAACAGGTCCTCTAGACAGAGGCCGGCTGGGTTACTGCATCCCCTGCAGGTGGCAGACAGACCCTGGGAGATGGTTGGTATGGATTTTGTGGTTGGCCTGCCCAAGTCCGGTGGCAGCACGGTCATCTGGGTGGTCACGATCATTTTTCTAAAATTGTGCACCTGGTGCCACTCAAACGGCTGCCTTCCTCTAGAGGTCTCACTGCACTGCAGAGGTCTCACTGCAAGCATGTATTTCGTTTGCACGGTATGCTGGACAAAATAGTCAGTGACCGAGGTCCTCAATTTGCGTCTCTGTTTTGGAGGGAGCTCTGCAGTCTACTCCGTATCAAGCTAAACTTGTCCTCCGCCTATCACCCCGAGATGAACGGGTTGGTTGAGAGAGCCAATCAAACTCTGGTCACGTACCTGCGACATTTTGTCTCTGCCAGGCAGGATGACTGGGCATCCTTACTACCGTGGGCTGAATTTGCTTTGAATAATGCAGTGGCTGATTCCACTGGCCAGACGCCGTTCCTTCTTAATTACGGCCAGCATCCATGCGTCCCCGTCCCAATGCCAGTGTCTTCCACTGATTCCAGGGTGGCAGACTGGGCAGTGGAGGCTTGCGACATTTGGGATCGCACTCAGGATGCTTTTCGAGCCTCTAAAGAGAGAATGAGGGCGTCCGCCGACACATATAGGCGCCCCGGTCCAACTTTTGCCCCTGGCGACTTGGTGTGGCTTTCTGCCTGAAATATCAGGCTGCAGGCTGAGTCCACCAAGTTTGCACCGAGATAAATTGGTCCCTTCAAAGTCCTCAAGCGGATGAGCTCAGTGGTCTAGCGTCTGGCTCTTCCACCACACTTGGCCATCTCTGACGTCTTCCACGTGTCCCTTCTGAAGCCTGTTCACTAGTGTTGAGCATTCCGATACCGCAAGTATCGGGTATCGGCCGATACTTGCTGTATCGGAATTCCGATACCGACTTCCGATATTTTTTCAATATCGGAATTCGGCATCGGAATCGGAAGTTCAGTTGATTGACGGCCTGACGTCATCATGATGCGCGGTGTGTGCGCATCATGATGCGCCGTCATTTCGGGCCTTCCGGGGGTCTCTGCCGGCCTGCCGGGGGGCTGTGCCGGCCTGCCGGGGGGCTGTGTGGACTGCCCGGGGTCTCTGCCGGCCTGCCGGGGGGCTGTGCCAGCCTGCCGGTGGTCTGTGCACCCTGTGGGGGTCTGTACCGGCCTGCCGGGGGGCTGTGCCGGCCTGCCGGGGGGCTGTGCTGATGTCCGGGGGTCTGTGCAAGCATCGTCCGATGGGACTACAAGTCCCATCGGGCGATGCCTGCTACCATGACAGTGATTGACACATTAGCCAATGATGGGACAGTAGTAGTCCCATCATCCGGCTAATGTGTTAAATGTTAAAAAAAAAAGAAAAAAAATACTACATACATACTACATGCATGCTACATACATACTACATGCTACATACATACTACATATATACTACATACATGCTACATACATACTACATGCATGCTACATACATACTACATGCATGCTACATACATACTACATGCATGCTACATACATACTACATATATACTACATACATACTACATGCATGCTACATACATACTGCATGCTACATACATACTACATACATACTACATACATACTACATGCATGCTACATACATACTACATATATACTACATGCATGCTACATACATACTACATGCTACATACATACTACATATATACTACATACATACTACATACATGCTACATACATACTGCATGCTACATACATACTACATGCTACATACATACCACATACATACTACATGCTACATACATACTACATATATACTACATGCATGCTACATACATACTACATGCTACATACATACCACATACATACTACATACATGCTACATATATACTACATGCATGCTACATACATACTACATATATACTACATGCATGCTACATACATACTACATGCTACATGCATGCTACATACATACTACATACATACTACATGCTACATACATACCACATATATACTACATACATACAATACATTCATACAATACATACATAGACATACAGTACATATAACATAGAGTAACATACTTACCAATACTTGTCACATTGTTCCCCGAAGCCATTGTCTTTTCCGGAATAAATATTAACATAACAAACCACAAAAATACTCACCCACGATCCGAAGCAGTCCACGAGTGTGTCCCACGACGATCTTGGGTAGAGAACTGCAGCATCAGATGATGCTGCCGTTCTCTACGGGCTGCAGGAATCCAATGACGGAAGGTAGGTATCCTTCCGCACTGTATTCCTCCGCCACTTAAAAAAAAAAAAGTCCCTAGTCTCACTTTATGCCATTGCTGCGTGGGAATTTCCCACACAGCAATGGCATAAAGTGAGACTAGGGACTTTTTTTTTTTTAAGTGGCGGAGGAATACAGTGCGGAAGGATACCTACCTTCCGTCATTGGATTCCTGCAGCCCGTAGAGAACGGCAGCATCATCTGATGCTGCAGTTCTCTACCCAAGATCGTCGTGGGACACACTCGTGGACTGCTTCGGATCGTGGGTGAGTATTTTTGTGGTTTGTTATGTTAATATTTATTCCGGAAAGACAATGGCTTCGGGGAACAATGTGACAAGTATTGGTAAGTATGTTACTCTATGTTATATGTACTGTATGTCTATGTATGTATTGTATGAATGTATTGTATGTATGTAGTATATATGTAGTATGTATGTAGCATGTAGTATGTATGTAGCATGCATGTAGTATATATGTAGTATGTATGTAGCATGTAGTATGTATGTAGCATGCATGTAGTATGTATGTAGCATGCATGTAGTATGTATGTAGCATGCATGTAGTATGTATATGGTATGTATGTAGTATATATGTAGTATGTATGTAGCATGTAGTATGTATGTAGTATGTATGTAGCATGCATGTAGCATGCAGTATGTATGTAGCATGCATGTAGTATATATGTAGTATGTATGTAGCATGTAGTATGTAGCATGCATGTAGTATATATGTAGTATGTAGCATGTAGTATGTATGTAGCATGCATGTAGTATATATGTGTTATGTATGTAGCATGTAGCATGCATGTAGTATGTATGTAGTATATATGTGGTATGTATGTAGCATGCAGTATGTATGTAGCATGCATGTAGTATATATGTAGTATGTATGTTGCATGTAGTATGTATGTAGTATGAATGTAGCATGTATGTAGTATGTAGTATGAATGTAGCATGTATGTAGTATGCATGTTGTATGTATGTAGCATGTAATTTTTTTTTTTTTTTTTACATTTAACACATTAGCCGGATGATGGGACTACTACTGTCCCATCATTGGCTAATGTGTCAATCACTGTCATGGTAGCAGGCATCGCCCGATGGGACTTGTAGTCCCATCGGACGATGCCTGCACAGACCCCCGGAGCCTGCACAGACCACCGGCAGGCCGGCACAGCCCCCCGGCAGGCCGGCACAGCCCCCCGGCAGGCCGGCACAGCCCCCCGGAGCCTGCACAGCCCCCCGGCAGGCCGGCACAGCCCCCCGGCAGGCCGGCACAGCCCCCCGGAGCCTGCACAGACCACCGGCAGGCCGGCACAGACCACCGGAGCCTGCACAGACCCCCTGGCAGGCCGGCACAGCCCCCCGAAAGGCCCGTACAGACCCCAGAGAGGCTGTACAAGGGCAGGAAAGGGTTTTTCTTATTCCGATACCGGAAGTCCCATAGACTTGAATGGGACTTCCGGTATCGGAATCGGCGATACCGATACTTTTTTTAAAGATCGGCCGATACCATCCGATACGATACTTTGAAGTATCGGACGGTATCGCTCAACTCTACTGTTCACATGTCCCGGTTTTCCGAGTCATCTGCTGAGACAGCAGACTAGTCTCCGGACAAGTTTGAGGTCAACGCCATTGTGGGACGCAGGATGGTGCGTGACAAAAAATTTTATTTGGTGGATTGGAAGGGTCAAGGTCCTGAGGCCCGGACCTGGGAACCAGTAGAGAATATCCACGCCCCGCTCCTTATCACGGCATTTGAATGTAGCGAAGCTCAGAGGGGAGGGGACCCTAGAAGGGGGGTAATGTTAGGCGTTGGGTTCCTGCAACTGCACAGCAGGGATCCAGAGCCTCACATTCTGCAGTCTCCCATTCTCCATCGACCGCGGAGGAGCTTGCTCAGCAGCCCTGTCGTTCCCAACGCTCTGCTCAGACCAGCTCTGTGGGTCTGGCTGTTGCTGCCATCTCTGGGCCAGCAATAGCAGCGCAGGCTGATCAGCAGCAAGTCACTCCAAAGGCTAAGTCCTTCCGTCACTCCACTGAGCATGCTCACGAGACGATCTCACATTGGAGATCGGGAGTCACATGCACAGGTCCTTCCCAAGATCTGATTGGTCCATCTCAGGGATCTGGAAGCTTCTGGAAGGTCCTGGCTATAAAAGGTTCACATGGCCGCTCGGCCATGCGCTAGTATAGACTCTAGTTGCTAACTGTGTGAATGATGATGGATGTATGGACTTGCAAATGACTCATTAAGATTCCCCTCCCTCTGATATTACGAGTGTGTATAGGGAACTAGTGTTAGAGTCAGCGCCAGTCAGTGGCAAGCTACAGGCCACAATACGCATCCTCCACAGTGCTAGCGTCCGACAGCGTGCCGGCTACCGGGCATTGTCGTATAGCAGCAGTGTCTGTCGCCGCGCTGCAGCTCCTGTTGGCATCCGCGGTTGCGATGCCGCATGCACGGTAGGTCTAGACTGATGTGGACTCTGTGTCTTGGGCCAAGTCCTGTGACCGTATACCGTGCGTGCATTCCTCTGAGTCCTGTGACATCAACAGGCTCAGCCTTTGTGTTTAACTCATCGGCGACTCTGTGTAGGAAGAGAGATAGTCCAGCGCACTCCGGGTGATGTTCAACCCATGTGCGTTATACCACCATATAGCGCGTCTGCCATTACATAGCAGCAGTGTAACATCTTCTGCACGGTGGACCCCGGGCGGCGAACGCACTTATTATTATTTATTATTTAGTGCATTCCACCGTCCCTAACAATGTACAATGCAAATATAAACTAATCAGGATTAAAATAGAGATTAGCACTTACATTTGCTTAGATTGACTTAGGATAACCATGTGGGGAGGTGGTGCCAGATGTCTCCCTGCATCTGGAATCCTAACAGCACGGAATCTCCAGTAAGAATGACCTCCCAACTGAGTGAGTGTACTGTATAGTCGTGGGTCCTGACATCATAAAAGAGGCGGTCGGGTGATGGTCCTTCCGCTGCTCTTGGAGCTGCAATTCTGACTACTAAACTTATTATAACTATAACTATTATAACTATATCTCGCAGAGGGTACCTCGTATTAACACGCACATGGTATCATTTTCTTTAGCCTGTCAAAGAGCATAATTCAAAACCAAACATGCAGTAATTATGTCACACTGTTTAGGAGAAATCCATTTCCATTCCACCAGGGCTAGACCTTAGCAAGAACCACCGTAGTGAAGTCGGATTGGAGCACGTCGCAGAAATGTCCGCTTCGTTTTTTCTGTCGCGAACAAGATCCGAGCTATGGCTTCTTTTAATATTTCTTATACTTGAATTCGCCGCATGGCAAGGAACAAAGGACATTCTTTTCACTTAGCTAATTAACATTCTTTAGCTGAGGAGAAGAGAGCACGAAGTAGCTGGTGTAGTATTACCAGCTGCAGGCACAGAGCTGGAATGTGTGTGTGAGCACAGGGGAAGGAGGAGGGGTCGCAGCTATGTGACAGGCAGAAGTCTTATCTGTAGTGTAATGCTCAGGCAACCTTATATCATATCGACAGTATCATCACAAGTATCATTACATACAGTATAACTACCTTGTTGCTGTGCTCAGTTGAGCGATGGTGTGTGACCTGTTACATGAAGATAACTTTCACAACCTATTCTTTGTAGGAGAGTGTGGCTATTAAGGTTAAGCCAATGTTAAGGTTAAGCCTCTTATACAGCTTTACCTGTTACTGTGTTTTAACCTACACATGTAAATGATGATCATCATGACCATCACCTCTTTGGTCTAATTAGTTAATCATACACCTTACCATAATCCTACAAAACGACTAACTTAGTAATGGTCACACAATATATTGATTTGATTTAGATCTCTCTTTTGCTCATTTACTTTGCATCTTGTCAATTGATAACTGTCACGGGTGTGTCAGAGACTGCAGACTGTCGCCCTGCATCTGACTGCAGAAGGTCTCAGCAGTTTGCTTTGCAGACTTCTTCCTGGGCCTTCTGATTCTAGGACCCAGTGGCAACCTGCCCCCAGCTCTAGTTGACACACCTGGATCGGGGTGATAATAACTTCCAGCTTGTTGCTGGGAATGGTCAGGTGATTTTTTCTATTTTCACTTCCCTGTTGAGGTTTATAGCTGCAGCAGTTGTCTAGTATCCTCTTTGGAGTTTGAAGAATGATGGTATTTCTCTCTGAGTCTACTCAAGGTAAGTGTTCCCCTTGCTTTGTGTATCCTAGGTGTCTTTAGTGTTAGTGGGGTTTAACCAGCATGTATCCCTTTCTCCTATAAGCAGGGCTTACCACTAGGGTCTGACAGGGACTAGGTATCCTGCTCGGTGATAGATGCCAAACTAATTTAGGGTGTCTTATGGCAGACAGGGAGACATTAAATCTGCCTAGGGGTCACCACTCCCTGCTGATCTAGTGTTGGGCCCCCCTTCCCCTTATCCCTTTGTTTTGCACTTAGTCTATCCTACACTGTGTGTGACAATAACTGAAAACTTTTCACACTTTCATTTTTTAAAGCATTCTTGGAATAAATATGTATGTATGGTCACAGTCAAAATAGTTGGCACCCTTGAAATTGTTTCAGAAAATAAAGTATTTCTCAAAGAAAATTAAAACAATTACACATATTTTGTTATACACATGTTTATTTCCTTTGTGTTTACTTCCTTTGGAACAACACAAGTAAAACAGAAATGGACACAAATTGGGCATAATTTTGCACAACCCCCCCAAAATGGGCAGGACAAAATTGCTGACACCTTTCCAAAATTGTGGGTAAATAACTTTTGTTTCAAGCATGTGATGCTTGTTCAAACTCACCTGTGGCAAGTAACAGGTGTGGGTAATAAGAAAATCGCTTCTGAAACCGGATTAAAAGGAGAAGACTCAATCTTTGCATTGTGTGACTGTGTGCTACAGTAAGCATGGAGAACAAAAGGAAGAGATCTGTCTGTGGACTTGAAAACCAAAAATGTTGAAAAATATCAACAATTTCAAGGTTACAAGTACATCTCCAGAGATCTTGATGATCCTTTGTCCATGGTGTGCAACATAATGAAGAAGTTTGCAAATTGATGAAAGGTTGCAACTCAGGATAGTACAGATGGTCGATACACAACCCCAATTAAGTTCTTGCCCTCATCAAACACGTGCCCCATGCTCATCATACACCACCATTATCATAGCCAAAGTGCTCAAAATACTTGAGTGACAATATAAATATTTTCATGCATTTTTCACCGAATGTTTCTGATTTTTTAAAATTTTGCTCACATTTCAAATCACAAATCCAAATGTGCCATATTCATGCTGATTTTATGTTTGGCGATTGTTTTTCGAACAAATTTGATCATCACTATTACTCAACATACAATCCTCTGTCTTTAAACACAGATAGCCTCTTCATGCCCTCTCAGTTCCCACCTACTAACTTTATCTCTGCTCCTCATTGCCGGATATATCTCTCCAAATCCTGGTCCTCCTCACCACATCCTCAGTGTCACTTCTACCTCCCATTCACGACCTATCACACATTTCCTTTCTAACCTTATACCCATTCACCCAACCCTGCTACATTAGTCCCTTTAATGGGAGCTCTATGGAATACTCGCTCTGTCTGCAACAAACTTTCATATATCCATGATCTTTTCATTACTAACATTACTAACTTTCCTTTCCTCACCATCGCCAAAACCTGGCTCACCCCCTCTGACATGGCCACTCCAGCTGCACTTTTGCAATGTTGCTTCCACCTCTCCCACACACCCCGCACCAGCAGCAAGCATGGTAGAGGCGTTGGTTTTATCCTGCCAGATAACTGGTCTTTCATCCATATCCCACTGCCACCCTCCATTACTCTTTCTTTTTTCGTGGTGCACTGTGTGTGCATCTTCTCCCGCTCCAACCTCTAATTGGCTGTAACTTACTGCCTTCCAGGGCCAGCCACCACCTTGTTTGACCACTTCACCACCTGGCTACTTCATTTAATTTCCGCTGACATCTCCGCTATCGTAATAGGTGACTTCAACAGTCCTATCAACACTTCCCACTCAGCTATTCCTAAGCTTCTATCTCTCACTTCCTCCTTTGGCCTTGCATAATGGTCTTCTGCAGCCACTCACAAAGATGGCCACACACTGGATCTCGTGTTCACCCACCTCTGTTCCCTACTTAACCTCTCTAACTCACCTCTGCCTCTTTCTGACTATTTACATTCTCTTCCCTCTCCTCTTCAGGTCCACAATTCCACCTCACAAACTTGCACACTCTCTCATAAAACTCAAACACCTCAACCTACACTCACTCTCTGAATTCCTTCTCCCTCTTATAGACATAGGTACCATACTCAATGCAGATGCTGCTGCTTTATATAACACCACAAAAGCTGCAGCTTTCAAATCGGTTGCCCCCTTCACACATACCAAAGCTTACTCAATCAGCAGGCAACATAGGCACACCAGACTGACTAAAGAACAGAGGTGCGAGTTCAAGGTTGCTTAGCAGAGATGGAAAAGATCCCACTCCAATGAGCATTTCAAGTTCACACTCACCGCAGCAAAAACAAACCCACTTCTCATCTATCATATCTTCCCTGTCTCACAGCCATAAACAGCTATTGAATACTTTCAATTCTCTCTCCTCCGTCTCCCAGCACCTCCTCCCTCCTCTCTCATCTCATCTGAAGACTTTTCCTCATTCTTCTAGCAGAAGATCAATAACATCAGAGAAACGTTTCCTACAGCCCCCACAGCCCCTCCTCATAACTACTCAGCCATCCTTCTCCAAAACCAGCTTCTCCACCATTACAGAAGATCAACTTACCTGTTTACTGTCCAAATCACATCTCACCACCTGTGAACTTGAAACAGTCCCATCCTGCCTCATCCCAAACCTCATCTCAGTCTTCATTTCAACCCTACGCCATCTTTTCAACCTGTCATCAATAACTGGTGTCTTTCCCTCATGCTTCAAACATGCCTCAATCACACCAGTTCTCAAACAGCCCTCCATTGACACATCCTCTCTGTCTAGCTATTGCCCCATTTCATTTCTCCCCTATGCCTCAAAACTACTTTAAGAAATGTCCTTCAACCTCTCCTCCCACTCCATTTTTGACTGCTTCCAATATGGCTTCTGACTCCACCAATCCACTGAAACTGCCTGAATTAAAGCAACCAATAACCTACTGAGAAAAGAAAGCCAGGTCCGGACACTCACATGTTCAAGAATTACTTTTTTGTTTTAATGCACAAATCCAATTAGACATTTCAGCCCATCCTAGGCTTTTTTCACCATTGATAAATGCCTGGGATGGGCTAAAAGGTCTAATTGGATTTGTGCATTAAAATAAAACAGCAATTATCCAACAGCCAGAACCTTCTTTGCTCTGCATTGACTTTCCATGAGCATCAGTACTTGCAACACGGTTTGTTGACCTATCTAACTTTTACCAATCACCTTACTAACTGTCAAATCCAAGCGACTGTACTCTGTACTCCTACTCCTGGTCCTGCCATCTGCTTTCAACACAGTGGACCATTTCCTCTTACTACAG